>NW_026991709.1:2400000-3710608 GCF_029215605.1 Mirounga angustirostris | reverse complement strand
ACCTCCTATTGTCTCTGACCCTGGGCAAGAAGAGAAGGGACCAGGGACCACACAGCTGAGCAGGTGGGCCAATTATTTGAAAGAGAAGAAGAGATATTGTTCCCTATTAGAGCCCATCCAAATGACTCACTTTCTCAAAAGCCACATGAACCTTCTTTTAAAAATAGCAGGTATGCTTGGCCTTGCATGAATGGCCTCCTTGTCTTCTCCTCCCGGCCCCTCACCCCTTCCCTCCCGCAGAATCCTATTTCATCAGCTGCCTTTCGATACTTCTAACTGGGCAGGTTCCTTGGTGACAAAGCCCCGAGCATGGCCAGCAGCCCCTCCTGGGCCCCAGGCTGGCCCTACATTCATGCAGGCAAAGAAAACTCAAAGTCAGCAAGCCCAAAAGACGTTTGCCTCCAGTAATTAAGGCTGGGTGGCAGCACCCCGCCGGTGTGAGCGGGGGGCTCATCAAAGTTTAAACGGCTGGACAGGCATTCGAGAGCCCACTAAATAATGAATCGTACTCACTGCCCAGCCCGATGGCCAATGCTAATATCAAGGCAATGATCCCAATGACAATGATGGGAAAGAACTTCAGTGGGAGCAGGGACAGTATCTGTGCTGCAACCGCATCCGCGTCTGAAAACCGAAAAGGTGGGGGAAGAGCAAAAAGCCACAGAGCAGCGGATTTGAATAAAATAAAACTTAAAATTGAGCTACCCATCCCCACTCCCCTCAAAGCAGAGAATGTTCTGGCCCAAAGAAAGTCGCCGTGGTTAGACCAAAGGCCACCTATCCGGGGACACATGCTCCAGAGGCTCAGCCCCATGCTCTCCGCCCCCAGCCCACTTGTGTCCATCCCCGCTTAGGGGATGGTGTTACTGACCGAATTGTGTCCCGCCCCGCCCCTCAGTATGTTGAAGTTTGGACCCCAGAATATCATCTTATTTGGAAATGGGGTTTTTACAGGGGCCATCAAGTTAAAACAAAGCCACCGTGTGGGTCTAATCTCATCTGACTGGTGTCCTTTAAAAAGGAGACAGTTGAAGCCAGAGACAGACATGCACAGAAGGGAATGGTGTGAAGAGACACAGGACACCATGTGAAGATGCAGGCAGAGATGGGAGTGATGAACCTACAAGCCAAGGAACCCCAAAGATTATCAGCAAACACCAGAAGCTGGGGAGAGGCGAGGAAGGGTTCCCCGCAGGTTTTAGCGAGAACACAGCCCTGCCGGCACCTGGGCTTCAGCCTTCTGGTCTCCAGAACCATGAGACAATAGACTTGTGTTGTTCTAAGCCACTTAGTTTGTCGTCATCTGTCTCGGCCGCCCTAGGAAACTGGTAGAGGAGGGAAGCGGAGCCCAGGTCCCCAGAAATGCTTCCCCAGAGAGGGCGGTGACTCGTAAAACCCAAACAGGGTACTCTGAGGAGAGGGAGGGCTGGGGCCTCTGAGGGGGTCACCGGATGATGTAGCAGCCCGTTCTCCGCGAGTCTGGTGCTTGGGGACACCAATAGCCTTGTCCCAGGCCGTCTCCCTGAGGATGCTGGCAGAGCAAGCAGCCCGAGAAGATAGAGATGATGTCTCTCTCCAGAGCAAAGGAGCAGGTTTACCTAGCATCTGGCTTAACAAATACAATGTTTTCCTTTGGGACAAAGTGTGTGCAGGTCTGCTTGCAATCCATTATAAAAGATTTGAGTTGCCTTGGTTCTGGGTTCCTTCGTGGGATGCAGACCCCCTGGGCATGCAGTGTATCCCTGGGCTGTTCCATATCACCTCCATGGGGCTTGGCGGGCATGGGTAACGGACTCGAGCAGGACGCATGTGCTGCTCGTTGCATGAGTAACAACGTCCTCCGTGTCTGACCCGGGAGTCTCCTGTCTTCTGCCAGCATCCAGCAAACTGCGCAGGCTGGTTTGTTAGGTTGCAAGTAGGGTAAACCCCAGACCTGTCCCAGTTCTTGCCGAAAGAACCAGGCAGATTGGATGAGAAAGAGGATGCGCTGTATAAACGTTATGATGCCCCAAAGTACAAGCGTCTCTGGGCAACCAGGAGAATTTCCACCAGCACCTTTACTCCAAGAAGAACAGGCCCCTTCATGCAAATTATCTCATCAATCCTGAAAACACACCTATGCCAGACTTGTCCCCACTTACACTGGGGAAGGTGGGAGTGTAGGAAGGGGAGACAGCCTTCTTCACAGCACACGGTTACTCAGGACACAACGTCCCTTCCTCTCGCACCCTAGGCTTAGAGATGTTGAGCTGAGAGGGCCCCCATGGAAAGCATTCCGAGATCTCCCCCTGCCTGTCCTTGGAAACCCACAGCTTCACCCTCCGGCAATAAAGCCTGTGCTTATAAAATGGCCAATATCATTCAGGGCTCCTTAAAAAAGAAAGAATTTGAAGACAAAAATGGGGTGGGGGGGAAGGTGGGAGAGGAGGAGAGAAGAAGAGAAGAGTAAGAGAAGGAACAAGGAAGAGGGAAGAAGGAAGAAGTTAAGGAGAATAAGGAAAGGCACACAGTCCGTGGCCTGAAGGATGCAGAATGAGGAGGGGGAGGCAGAGGGCAAGGTCTTTGTCTTGGCCACACTGAGCAGGCAATTTGCTCCACAGCCGTGTTCTCAGAGCCTAGACCAACACCTGGTGTGCAGCAGTCCTTGACAAATACAGCTGACCCTTGAACAACGCAGGTTTGAACCATGCGGGTCCGCTTACACATGGATCTTTTATGGTACCATACCTCAAATGTATTTTCTCTTCCTTAAGATTTTTCTGATAACACATTCTTTTCTCTAGCTGACTTTATTGTAAGAGCACAGTGTATAATACATGTAACACACAAGATACTTGTTAAGTGAGTGTTTATGTGATCAGGAAGGCTTCTGGTCAATAGTAGGCTATTAGTAGTTAAGTTCTGGGGGAGCCAAAAGTTATAGGTAGATTTTTGACTAGGTGGGGAGTCAGCAACCTACCCTCACCCCTGTGTTGTTCAAGGGTCAACTGTATCAGTCAATTGAATGGATGAATGACATCATGATAATGGAGGTTGTTTTATCTCAGCATGGGAGACCAATTCCTTCCAGGGCAACCAATTCGTGGTCTTGAGTTTACAGAGCAGACTCTTCTTTCCAGCCTTCCCCACCCCCAGAAGCCTGCACCAAATTAATAACTCCCCCTTACTGAGAGCCCACACTCCACTTACACTTTAAAAATCAGCAGGAACCCCAAGAATGACCTCTTATCATTCCAGTTGCTTTGTGTCTAAGAGTTAGATTTAGGAAATTCATCCTAATTATAGATTCCAAGATTGCTGCTCAATTAGAACCTTTGTATCGTTCACATTTGCCTCTTTACAGCTCATCTGCCGTGGTGCCCTGTGGGCGCTACCATGGCCCCGCTCCCCCTCCTTGTTCTGTCTTTGCGAGCATGCCTGGAATAAAAAGCAAAATGCATAGCAGCTTCCCAAAAAAGAAATGCAAATGATTAACCAGCACGAAAAAACCTTCAACCTCTCTGGAAATTTGAAAAACTGCAAATCAAATGTAACTACATATCAACCTCACAGTGGTAGCATTGCTGTGGTAGCATCCCCACTGCAATCCAAAGTGAAAGGAAATGGACCTCTGCTTATAGTCAAGAGGAGTAGACATTGTATAAACTTTTTGAGAGTCAAATTGGAAATACGAACCAGAATTTAAATGGATGGAATTTTTGACCTAGTAAAACCACTTTCAGGAATTTATCTTAAGATGTCATCATTGATGTACATAAATTTCTACCTATGTGGACACTTAGAGAGGTGGCAAATGTAATACTGATGCATGGGAAACAGCCTGAACGCCCATCAGAAGAAACTGGTGATAGAACACATGTATAGAGTTAGTTCCATGATAGGGAAAGGGAGTTGGCAAACCTCCTCTATAAAGGACCAGTTAGTAAATATTTTAAACTTTATGAGCCATATAGTCTCTGTTGCAACTGCTCAACTCTACTATGGCATGAAGGCAGCCATAGACAATAGGTGAATAAATGGATATGTCTGTGTTCCAATAAAACTTTATTTATAAAACCAAGTAGTGGGCCACATTTTGTCCATGAGCCATAGTTTTCCAACCCCTAAAGAATATTTAATTATTTAATGCCATGGAAAGAAGAACATGATATTGTTTCATTTGGGGGGGGAAAAAAAAAGCTTCAAAATAGAATATGCCACTTCCAAATGAAAATACAGGTATGTAGATCAGAAAAAGGCAAGAAATCCAATACTAAAGCACAAATAGGGTTATCTCTTGAGTAATGGTAAAATTGTGGGTAATTTTTAAAAATCTTTTTGATTAACTGTGTTTTCTAAATTGTTATAATGAACAATACATTGCTTATTTATTTAAAGCACTACTAAATTCCCACTGCTAGGAATTAATCATGAAGAAATAAGCAAAATTAGCAGAGGTGAATATGTATAGTGTTATTCATGCTCATATTATTTGTACTATAAAAATATTAGAAACAATTCTATGTCAAATGAGGATTTTAAAAACTATGTAAATTACACATCTACTTGATGGAATGTTGTGATGTTATAAACAAAAGCATGTATAAAAACCAAGCAGCACATGGGAAAACACCTGTCTATACCTACACTGTGCTTGAATGCATACTTATGGGCAAGGACAGGAAGAGAATGAAGGTAAACATAAAAACCAGGTAAATCTTGGGGGTCAGGTGATAGCAGGGTATTTTTTAAATGTATATTTATGTTCCTTTTTTGAGTTGTATTTTTAAATTGTGTATCCTTGCCTTTACTTGAAACCTGTCCTCCCACCTCCCATATTCTCCACCACCCCCCAATCTCAATTGTCCAGAGGGTTTAAAAGGAATCATTAGGGCAGCCCCCACTCCATGCTTTCTGGAACCTCAGCCAGAGCCCCCACACGTCCCCCGTGCTGGCCCCAGAGGTCAGCATTCCAGCTCACTGTTCCAAGTCCTGCATTTGAGACCTATTTACAAAACCAACTCTCCTTGTTGCTCAGAGCAGCTCTTGTCTCCTGCTGTTGGATTTTATTCTAGGCATCAAATACCTTCAGCAATGCCCAGCTTACTCTAAGTTTCCCAGAAGAGCTGATGAGCATTGGTTCTCAGGACTTTCTGGGGGGCTTGGAGATCTTCTGGCAGGACCTGACCCCTCACTCCCAGGGGCAATGGGAGCCTCAATTTCTGAAAACCTCCATTCAGAGAATGCAAACTTCTGTCTCCGGGATTTGGCAAGGGGCTGAACAAGGTGATGGCCCTCTCTAATGCCCCCCTCTCCGGGGTTCTATAAACCCAAGGAAGCGCAAGCATCCAGCTTGTGGGTGTGAGAAATCCTGGTGAGTATGTCCCCAGAGGGACACTCTGGGGACACTTCCCCAGAAATCACACCTGGTTCCACCTACCTGGTGCAACAGGACTTATTTTCAAATCGTCAAGTCCAAAAAGTGATCTGAAGGAGAAGGGGGCCTCCGCGGGGGGTGGGTCATTCTCCCCCATGGTGACTATTTCAGGACCTCCGAGGTTTGGCTCCACCTCCTTCACCAGGAAGAACAGAAAGCGTTTGCTCCCTTATTTACGGTTTTAGTGTCAAATACATCTTTGTCATGTTAAATCTTTGAAATCCAACAATCCACATAAAGCACATTCAGTACCCATTAATCAAAACTATGTGTCCAGCGAGAACGCATTTTTTTTTCTGAGCCACAGCAGGTAACAGAGAAACTTCCAGAGTTAACGAAAAACTATGAACTGAATTCTGCTAAAATAATGACTTTCTCACTGTGTATTCCTACCAATCTTAAAATCAGTTGACTAGCAATCTTTAGAGATATGCCCTTTTATGATTTAGAAATTACTGCACCTTTATTTTTCAGAAGATAAATCACTTTCAAAGCACCTTCCTTCTCTTTTTTGTCATTGTTCTTTGTCCCACGGAAACTCAACCCTTTGCCTACACATGCGGGACACCTATCATAACCATAAGAAGTTTTTTATACTCACACAATGTCCACACCCAAAAAATGTAGATGGCACCATGGAGGGGACACTCACCCACAGTATTTGTAGTTTTCCGTAAACACAGCCCTTCCCTGGCTCTCGCGGGCATGACCTAGTTAAGGATGAAAGTATCCATGCCCTCTGGGTGCCCAATCCCCCACACAGCAAAGGGAGGAGCAGCTGGGGACCGCTGGCTTGCACCAGCTACACTGGGGCTCTGTTTCCTCCGAAAGAATTCCACCTATCGCAAAGCCAGAGAGGTCAGAAGCCTCTGGAAATCATTCCCGTAACTCTAAGAGGGGCGGAGTGAGCAAGGAAATGGCGGAATGTTCCCAACTAAATCCCAACTCACCCTCCCAGGTATCAGTCAGGCATGAGTTCTCTGGGAACCTGCTTCCTCAAAGGAGGTTCCAACAGGCATAGAAACATAGATTCTTAAATCACCCATTTTCAATTTCTGTTTACTGGTTGTGATGTTTGAGATTCAACAAGAAACTATTAAGCCATTTAACGCAAACTCTGTCTTCACGCTGCTTCGCATGGTCTTAGGAAAATTGAAGCGAGAGTTATGCACTAAAAATATTTATTTCATTCCCGTCTCAAAAGTGGCTCTGAAAAGTATCTTAGAAAACTAGTAAATTCACATCCAGCATTTTTGCTTTTGATTCTTGCTGATACTTGCCACGTACTATCAGCATGTGGCAAATTACGCAGCTTAAATATTTATGATCAGAATAAGAACAAGTGGTAAAATGCTTTCTGAAACCTTGAACCTAGGCAGGCATGGAAGTCCCTTCCCAAAAAGGCGGTTGTCGGTCGGTTTCACAACACTGAGAAATGTTGCGAAATCCTCTTTCAGAAGCATCGTCTCTCCCCCACCCACTTTACTCACCATTTCTGGGGCCGCCATCATTAAAAGCAGAAATATTTTCCTTTTTCATTATAAGAGCAAGCGTGATGGTAAGCAGGCTGCCAACAGGTTCTTCCAATCGGGAAATACTTCCACCAGGTCACTCAGCCTTGTCGACTCAATCATCCCAGCAAACAGCATTATCGCGGGCAGCTGTGTAACCCGACCTGGATGTGACTATCAAGTGGCCATCGGTGGTATGACTACAGAGCCCAGGGAGGGGAAAAATGTGACTTGCCTTTAATTAGTAAGTAAGGTAAGCAAACCTTTTCAGAAACTTCACATAAGAGGCTTCAGAACACAGGCGCTCCTTTTATAAAAGAACAGAGAGGTCCTGCCCGGTGCTGAGCAAGCATACCAAGAGGGGCAGGCAAAACGCTCTGGCAGCGGTTTCTATCCCTCGGTGTGACTGACTCATAGCAGCTCTGCAGGCAAAAGAGAGGGAACCTGAAGTGTTCTCACAGTGAGCACTCCATAGAGACACTTCACACTCCATTCTGTAAGGGGCCTCTACGTCCCGAGGGCTTTCTGCACACAATACAGCTTTAAGATGTTTTATCAGGAGAGAACACAGCCCTGCTGCTGTTGGCAGGGAACTGAGCCCCTTTGGAAGTCTAGTGGAGTAGAGCTAGATGCATTCATTTATTCACCAAATATTTATGAGCCATCTGCCATGAGCCAGGCATCTAGACTCAGAGCAGATGGCAGAGAGGACAAAGCATTCATCTGTGGTCTCAGGTGATGACAAATGTGAGGAAGAGATGAGGCTGGGAGAGGCTTAGAGAGTGATCAGACAGGGTAGTGGAGGAAGACTTCTAGGAAGAAGTGGTATTTCAGTGGAGACCTCAATGATGAGATAAGGAAGGTCATATGAGCTAAGAGGGGAGATTGTTCCAAGCACAGGACCATCAACTCCAGAGGCCTGGAGAAGATGAGCTGGGGGTGTTTGAGGAACCCCAAGAAAACCTATGTGCTTGGAAATTGGCAGATCATGGAAGGCCTGGGCCATTGGAAGGACTCTGGTTTGATTTCCATGTGATGAAAAGCCACCAAAGAGCTAAGCAGGGCAAAGTCAGATCTATGCATGTGTACAAAGTGTAGGGACAGAGGTGAATTCACAGAAAGCCAGCAGGAAGCTACTAAAAACCTGGCCACCATGGCAGTGACTTGGACCAAGATGCTGGTGGTGCAAATGGAGAGCAAAAGCTAGATTTGGGATTTTAAAGATAGAGTTGGCAGGATTTGCCAATGGCAACAATAGCTAGAGAGATATATTCAGCCACTTGTGGTTTAACTCAGTTTTGTTTTCCTGCCTCCCAGCACCCGCCCACACACCTCTCAATGTTTTTGGATTTAAGACCAGGGATCCTTCAAGCTCATACACCCCTCCTTTACATCTTTCTTAACTACTCTCACTAGTCCTTGAACAAACCTTTGCCTTCAAAGACAGGGATAGGAAACTTAGAACTTAATTCTTTGTTTTCACCTGAGTGCTATAGGTGATGCTCCATTGGAGTACCACTCTCAGAGGACAGTCTAGAATGTATTATCGTGGCAGTTGACACAGTGATGAGTGTGTGGTAGGCTCCAGGTACATGGATGAGCTCATCATAAACTAAAGTGGTGGAACAATACTGAGTAGACATGTAGAAAACCAGAAGCAATCATGAATTCACATATGTCATATTAATACATTAACATGTTAACATCTTGGGATGTGTGTCAAATGAGGTCAGTTTGCCTGGGTATAGCAGGGAGATGACCCATGATGGTGGCTGAACTTCTACCACCATACAGTAGCCTCTCCGAAAGCTTACCTACAAATTGATTCCATCAATCTCAAAATGAAACTTTAAGGAAATAGAAATCAGCATACCTAGGGCTGGCATTCACCAAGGTGGTGTCTTCCGTGGTCTTGGTTTAGAGGTATGAGAAGAGGACCCCCCCCCCCGCCGAGGGGTCCTCTAGGAGCTGTGAAGTTTTTGTAACCGTTTGCACACAGCTTGAGTTCCAAGCATTGTCTCAATCTCCACCTTTTTTTTTTTTTTTTGAGAGAGAGAGCAAGAGCAGAGTGAGGGGCAGGGGTGAAGCAGGCTCTCCACTGGGCAGGGAGCCCAATGTGGGGCTCGATCCCAGGACTCTGGGACCATGACCTGAGCCAAAGGCAGACGCTTAACCGACTGAGCCACCTAGGCGCCCCTCAGTCTCCACCTTGATCCCATTGGTGAGAGAGGGATGCTTTGAGAGTCAGCCACAGGAAGAAGTGTCAATCAGGACACTTTTGTCTTTTCACCGTTGGCCTTGGAAGATAACTTTTCAAGCTAAGGAAAAGGGATGAGGCTAGATTGGGCATTTCCTGGCTTAACATAAGTAAGATTTTTTAGGGCGCCTGGGTGGCTCAGTTGGTTAAGCGACTGCCTTCGGCTTAGGTCATGATCCTGGAGTCCCGGGATCGAGTCCCACATCGGGCTCCCTGCTCGGCAGGGAGTCTGCTTCTCCCTCTGACCCTCCTCCCTCTCATGTGCTCGCTCTCTCTAGCTCATTCTCTCTCTCAAATAAATAAATAAAATCCTTAAAAAAAAATAAGATTTTTTAAAAAGAGAGAAATTTATATTTTAATATGTTATAAGCACAATTGCTCAGAAAGTGGTTTACTATTGAGAAAAGAAAAATATATTTGAGTAGAGGCTATATCTCAGACCCAAAATCTACTTTTTTTTTTCTTCTGGTTACAAGTTTTTTCTGCTTTGAGGCTTTTGAGTTTGAGCTATTTAATTCATTTGATTATGAAATTATTTCATCTTTTTAATTCCTCAAAGAAAAAGTATATTTAAAAACATAATTAACTTACATTTAAAGATGAAATATTGAAACATTTTCCTCTAAAATGGAGAACAACACAGGGAGACGCACTATATAGATATATGTCATATCTATTCAACATTCGGAGTCTAAGCCAGTACAATAAAAAAGGAGGAAAAGGATGAGGAAGAAGGAGAAAGAAAGAAGAATAAAGAAGAGGAGGAGAAGAAAAAAAGAAGAGAAGAAAAGGAAAAAAGAAAACAAGGAAAGAAAAGAAATAAAAAATAAATTTTAAAGTAAAGAATATGTACTGATAAGAAAGAAAAATATTATTCATAGACACAATTCCTTTTGTACATAGAATATTTTTAAAATTCTAGAGATTTGTTATTGGAACTAATAAGTAAGTCAAACAAGATATTTGGATATAAGTTCAATGTAAAGTAATGTGAAATCAATAGTGTTTTTAATCACCAGCAACAAAGAGTATGAATATGAAATTTTAAAAAAATAATTTACAATGGCATAAAAAATGATCAAATACTTAAGAACAATCTAACTAATACTGCAAGACCTCTACACAGAAAATTATGCAACAGAATTGAAAGAAGATAAAGAAAATCTGGTATCTATGCCAGGAAATTTAACAACTTAGATAAAATGGTCAAGTTCCTTGAAAAACAATTTAATAAAACCAACACAAGAAGAATACTCCTGTATCTGTTAAATAAGTTAAATCCATAATTTAAAACTTTCCAAGAAAATTCTAGGACCAGATGACTTTACTGATATATCTTTTCAAACATTTAAGAAAAAGTCATACCAATCTTACAAAAACTCAGAGAATCAGGAAAGAGGAAATACTTCCCTTTTTAAACTATAGCAACACATAGGAATAAACACAAGACACTGAAACTACAAAACACTGCTAAGAGAAAGTAAATAGAGAGATATACCATATTCATGGAATGGAAGACTCAGTATTGTTAAAACTGACCTATAGATTCAACATAATCCCCCACAAAATCCCAGCAGGCCTATTTTTGTTGAAAATTAGCATACTGTTTTTAATTGCTCTTAGTATTCCTTCCCTTTCCTTTCTAAAGATAAATTTTATTGGGATTTAATTTACACACTTTAAAATGCCCCCAATCTGAGTGTTCAGTTCAGTCAGTCTTGAAGACCTACACACCCTTATCAGGATATGGAACATTTCCATCACCCCTAAAACTCCCTCAGACCCTGGCCTTGGACAGCCACTTATCTGTTTCCTGTCTCTATGGTTTAGTTGTACCTTGTTTTAAAATCTCATTTAAATAGAATCATACAGCATGTATGATCTTGAGTCTGGTTTCTTTTAATCAAAATAATGTTGTTCGGAATTCATCTATGCTGTCTCATGAGACAGCAGTGTGTTGTTGTTATTGATGAGTGCTACTTATTGATTGAATATACCATAACTTACATATACATTCACCAGTTGATGGGCTTTTGGATTCTTTCTAGTTCAGGTCTACTGTGAATAAAGCCATCATGGACATTCACATACAAGTCTTCGTGTGGTCACACATTTTTATTTCTCCTTGGTAGATAGTGAAGAGCAAATGTGTCACATAGCAAATGTATGATGAACTGTATAAGAAACTGTCCAAACGTTTTCCAAAATGGCCGGACAACGAATAAGAGTTCCAAGTATTGCACAGCCTTGTCAAAATTTAGTAGTGTCAATCTTTCCAACTCCTGTTCTTCTGGTAAGCACGTTGGACCTCTGGAACCTAAACCCTATGTGGAAACAGGGCTGGTGGGAGCTGTACCCCACCACCCTGCAAAGAGAATTCTGAAAAACCAACATCTCATGCAAACAGGATATAAGCTTTTGTCAGAAAGATCAAAAGGGCTTGAGGTTTTTCTTCACACCCTCAGGCAGCCTTGCCTGTCTCACTCTCTCTGGCTTTATTCATTTCTGTCCACAGGCAGGAAGAGATGGCAGCAGGGGAGACTCAGCTCTACGCAAAGGTCTCCAACAAGCACAAGGGCCGCAGCACCCCCTCGCTCCTGGACCCCCTCCTGGGAATGGGCTTCCCAGCACACACTGCGTGAGTACCGTCCCACCACCGCGGGCTCCTGGGTGTGTGTCCCAGGCCCCCCAGCCCCTCTGGCCCCTGCCGCACATCAGCAGGCAGCTCAGAGCACTTACTTCCTGTCCACGGGGTGCACCTTGCAGTGCGAGTTACTGTCTCAAAATAAGGCCTTTTTCTCCTTTTGATAAATGACATGATCTTTGCCCTTTAAAGACAAACTCTGCTGGCTGGCTGCCTGGCTGGCTGGTAGAGGGACCCCAACATTTGTAAAAATTGGGAGTCATGTGTTACTGGGGCACCCCCATTTTTCAGGGTTTGGAGGAGCTTGGGCCTGGTTGTACCCTCTCTGCAGTTCAGTGACTGAGATGACGCCATAAGGTATTTCAGACCCTCAGTTGAAGGGAGCTGTTGCAAGAACCACCATCAAGAACATATTTCTTAAGGGTGCGGGGAAACCATTCATCTATACGGAAAATCTCTTCAATGTCTGATCATTGAAAGAGATGGTTAAGAAAGTGCCGGAACAGCACTGACTCGATGCTGCTTACCCAAGGAAAAGGTCCCCATATGGAAAATTTTAACCTTAAGAGCCATCCTGTCAGAGAAAGAAGTCCCTAAAAGCAATGAGCTAAGATAGGGACATGGGGTACTAATTTTTCACAGGCTTATTCACATGGGAAAATGCATCAGAAGTCCCTTTAACGGGTGCCTGGGTGGCTCAGTCGGTTAAGTGGCTAAGCGTCTGCCTCCGGCTCAGGTCATGATCCCGGGGTCCTGGGATCAAGCCCCGCGTCGGGCTCCCTGCTCCATGAGGGGCCTGCTTCTCCCTCTCCCTCTGCTGTTCCCCCTGCTTGTGCTCTATCTCTTTCTGTCAAATGAATAAATAAAATCTAAAAAAAAAAAAAAGAAGAAGTCCCTTTAAGTAACTTTGGATTGGGGAGGGGACCAAAGTTTCCTTAAACATTATAACAAAACCCTGAGCAAATTGGCTGAAATCACGTGGAAGCTACACCCTTTTCTTTTCTAACCCAAATCAGAACTTTGTTGCCTTTATGTTGATAATAAACCAGGGATCTTTGAAATAAGCAGTGGAACTATGTGCCAGACCCCAACCTGGGCACCTTCCCTTGGGTGCAGCCAGGGACACTGAGACCAGAGAACTCAGGCAGTGGTGGGGCAGGACCCCACTCTTGGCCCTTCTAAAGCCCATCCTATACTACACTCCTGAAGCTGGATGCAGACTCATGCTCAGAAGTCCTTGTAATTGAAACCAATGTCATCCCTGTCAGTATTCACCAATAGCAACATGGGGCAGCGCCATGTTGTTTTGCTCATCAACTCCAGCTATTTCCGGGCTGAATTCCTGAGAGAGTTATCTTAACCGTACTCCATCCTGTTCAGTTTGGTCCCATTCAGTTAAATTTAATTCAGTGTATATATATCCTGGTTTATAGTGGTGAGTATGACACCGTTGGGCCTCAGGGACCTTGCAGGCTGGTAGAGGAGGTAAACAGACACAAGTCTATATGGATGAAGCATGGTGACGGTACGTGTGGTGAGGAAACAGGATGGGCTGCACGACCACCCCACTGGGAGGGTTGGGGAGGTTTTCCTGGAGGAGGGACACTTGAGCCAAGCTTGGAAGAAGCAGTGCCATTTCTCTAAGGGCGTGTTGGCACAGGGCTGCATTTTGGCAGGGAGGCACGTGGGCAAGCCAGGGATTTGGCCCTTCACAGCCAACTTGCGGATCCAAGAGTGGGTTCACCTGGCTTTGGTGCAGGGTGTGGGGACTGGCCAAGGAGGCAAGATTGCGGGCATGGTTGGAGCCCATGCCCAGGACTGGAGGCTGGAGCCCCTGAGCAGGGGAGGTATGAGCAGGTCTGCATTTTCAGAAACCACAGTGATGTCACATGGAGATGGAGATGGAGGCCTGGGCAGGGGGTCCAGCTGCAAAATCTAGCAGTCCAGGCCCTCATGGGGGCCTCCCTGAAGGTCCCATGTGCTGCAGGGCTACCCCTGCCTCCCTCCTGCTTCCCCAAAGAATAGACGGCAGGTCTCTGAATGCTCCTCTCATTCTGCTTTCCTATAGGCTAAAGGCCCTGGCAGCCACTGGAAGAAAGACAGCGGAAGAGGCATCCAATTGGTGAGTAGGGCTGTCTCTGCAGATGTGCTGAGTACTTGGCTTTGAGAGCTCTGCAGGGCGGACACGGGGAGGTGCCCCACATACGCCGGGCGGCCAGGGAGGGAGCCCCTGCCTGCCCACCCAGCACCGAAGGAAAGGGGAAAAGAACCCACATTTAAAATGGCAAACAGAGGAGAAAGATTGAAATTTGAACAAGGCTTTCTTCACTTAAAAATCTGAGTTTACCCAAATGTGGCAATCAAAGAAGAAAGCAAGCCACGTGATTTGTTGAGTAAATAGGGAAGATATAAAATAGAGGTCCCCACTCTCTCAGGCTACCTCTGATGGGGAGAGAGTTTACTGCTGGTCGTGGATGCCCCCCGAGGCATCAGGGGCCAGGTCGTGGGGTCCCGGGGGAGGAACTCAGGGTTCCAGGAGGCTCCACCATCAATCAGCTATGCACTCCGCAAGCCGCCCACTGCTGCAGGCCTCGGCTTTCTGCTCTGGGATCACCCCGTTCTCCAGCACCCAGTCCCGCCTGAATGTGCCGTGATGCTGTCATTCTGCCCCTAGGTGGGAAGTCCCCGCATGCTCTGCTCTGGAAAACTGCAGCAAAAATCAAGCAATAAAAACCAGATCTCAGCCAGCTGGGGTGCCCTCCCAGAGCAGGATGGCAAATGCCGACAGTAGGTCTCTGATTGGCCAGCATGTCCTCACTGGGAACCCCCTTCTTTCCCCAAAAACTCTAGGCCAAGGGCAAACTATGCAACCCCTCTACTAGACGAAGGGAAACACCCAGAATCCTCTGCGCTAGGCTGACTCTAACGTCGGTTGCCAAATTTGAATTTCAAATGAAACCCACTGCCTTGAGGGCCAAGGTTACTTCCTGCTACTTACAACTCAGCCAAGCAGATCACAAGTCCCACCGAGACATGGGGAGACAGTGGGGTCCCCTAGGCTCCACCCAGAGTGGGCCGACCGTAGCTAACCAGGGAAGTGCCAATTAAGATGCCATTAAAAATGAAAAGCAGGGCGCCTGGGTGGCTCAGTTGGTTGGGCGACTGCCTTCGGCTCAGGTCATGATCCTGGAGTCCTGGGATCGAGTCCCGCATCGGGCTCCCTGCTCGGCAGGGAGTCTGCTTCTCCCTCTGACCCTCCTGCCTCTCATGCTCTCTGTCTCTCATTCTCTCTCTCTCAAATAAATAAAAAAAAAAAAAATGAAAAGCAGCTTCAAGTGTCCACACGGGTGAGCGGAAGGGGGTCTCTCCCTGTCCTGGCTGCAGTCTGGGGTGTGTATCAATGCGGCCGCCCACCACGGACTTCCACGTCCAGGTCCGTGCCTTGGAAACATACAAAGGGCCCAAGAAACATGTACAAAGATCTTGATTACCGGGCTACGAAACTGTTCAAAAAGAAACCAATGTCAGTGTCCGGCAGTGGAATGGATGGGTAAAATATCGCACATGGGTGATGAGCATGCACGGCCCTTGGACACACTTAACCGGATGCATACGCATCAGCTTGGGTCAATTGCAAAAACATGGTGTGGACTAAAAACAGTGCAACCTGCAGAATAATTTAAACAGTCGCTTATGATTAATATAAAACACACGTGTGTGTCATCTGTGGATTGGTCACTTAAGTTTCTGGAAGGAAAAGCAAACAGTGAAGGATGCATTTGTGCCAAGATGAAGGGGCAGAGCGCCCTCTGTTGGTGTTTTACTCTTAAGGAGCCTCTGTGTGCATAGCTCCTGTCTCCTCAAGCGGCCACATCCCGCCCGCTAAACTCAGTCTTACATCTCGGGCACGTCTCTGCATCACTTGAAATTCTTCAAAACCATGACTCCTGATGAATGCATGATCAATAAACTTACTGTCACTTATCTTATCTTTATGTCTTTCCTGTTAGAAATCACCTGCCAGGGGCACCTGGGTGGCTCAGTCGTTAAGCGTCTGCCTTCGGCTCAGGTCGTGATCCCAGGGTCCTGGGATCGAGCCCTGCATCAGGCTCCCTGGTCAGCGGGAAGCCTGCTTCTCCCTCTCCCACTCCCCCTGCCTGTGTTCCCTCTCTCGCTGACTCTGTCTGAAATGGATGAATAAAATCTTAAAAAAAAAAAAAGAAAGAAATCACCTGCCATGAAATACCTCACGCGTTCAGTGTTACTTGCTTTCTCCTTTGGAGAAAGTTCTGGAAGTAGAATTGTCAGTTCAGATGGGATGGGTATTCGAAGGCTCTTGGTGCATCCTGACAATTTCCTTTTATACAGAAGTTGCACAGATCCACTGCACCTTTGACACATAGAGCATAACCTTCTTCCTTTCAAAAGCTTTGTGTTAATTTGACAGATGAGAAAATGATGCCTTGGGGTTGTCTTAATTCTTGTTTCTGTCATCAGTGAGTATGAACTTGAATTTGGGGTTATATGTCACCTCTCCTTGTCCTTAAAATAACCTTCTGAATACAAAGAAAATATAGAATAGCCACCTACATTTTGTCTAGGTTTGTTTTTTTGTTTTTCTTTTTTAGTTTTGACTTTTATGCTCAATTTGAAGTCGGATAGAACGAAATGTGAATGTTTTCTACAAATTTTCTGGCCCCCAAAGACCGTTTGAAGACCAGGCCACCTTCTCTCACTGTCTTGGTCTTTGGCCCAGGAATCAGACTCATGTGGGGCCGAGCCTGGGGTGGGGGGGGCCCGGCACCATGCTGCGGCCACACCAGCCTTGCTGCGGGGGGCTGGCAGTGAATTTGTGCAGTGTGGACACCCCTGGTGCTGGGTTGCTGCCCTCCCCACGCGGGGAAAGTGTCCTGCCTTCGTGGCATGGGTGAAATCAGCCTGTTCTCTTGCAGGCTGCGTTGTCATCGTGATGACCCTTCTCTGGATGATCCCATCCCCCAGGAGTACGCCCTTTTCCTCTGCCCCACGGGGTCCCTGCTGGAAAGACTGCAGGTGTTCTGGAGAGAGAGCAAGAGTCAGTGCACAAAGAACCGAGCCCATGAGGTCTTCCCTCACATAACGCTCTGTGAATTCTTCACGGTGAGTCGGCCCCACCCTTCACTTTTCCCCTCATCTGGGCAACTCCTAGGCATTCCTCAGAGCCCCACTCACTTAGCCCCTCCCTTTGTTAAGTCTTCCCCGCTCCCCAGGCAGAAGGACTGCCGCCCTTTGTGCTCCCACCATCGTGTTGCTTGTGTGTCTGGTGGCCCTGTCCACGTGCTGTGGCAATGTGTCTGGTGCCACCCTGCATCCCTTAGGAGACTAACCCCTCGAGAGGAGGTAGATGCCTCACTGCTCTTTGCACCCCGAGACTAGCACAGTCCCAAGGCACAGAACTTCTGGCGCGAAAACCAGGAAAGTCCCGGGCACACCGGTGTGAGTTGGTCCCCCTCCTTTGCCAGCAACAGCATTTGTGACAGTCAGGCTCCTTCCTGCATGTCCTGGGTGGCTCGTCAGGGAAAGGAAGGCAGCCAAAGCCAGGGATGAAAGTAACCTTAGAAATGGGCACGCTTCGTCACAGCAGCCAGGGGCCACCTGGCCTCCCAGCTCGTCTTCCCAACCCCCTGGGACTTGCACCCAGCACGCACGTGTCCCCACAGACACACACACACACACCCCACGTGACCCACACAGACACGGACGTAGATACACACACGCACCCCTCCCTTCTCTCGTGCCAGCCGCCCCGCCGACCCCCAGCCCACGTCCAACCCTGCCAGGGCTGGCCGAGCACCCTTCCTGGCAGAAGAGCGGCAGAGGGACTGAGTCTCTGCCTTTGATGCAGAAGGCAACGCTCAGCCTCCACGAGCAGATGTCCCCCCGCAGCTCTGTTTGTAACAACTCTGTGCTTCCACTTACCTGAGACCCAGAGATACAATGTGGACAGACGGTCACTTATTCAAGGTCACACCCTCCATACGTCATGTGCTTCCCCAGGCCCCACAAGGGCCGCTAAGATGTAATAGACGGACGAATAGAGCCAGCTGATCAGAAGGGGACATAAAAATGCATATTAAAACTACAATGCAGCTGGTTCCTCAGAGGATGAAAGGTGCTGTGGGAAATTCGGAGGAAACCAGCTGCCGGGAAGAGCAGGGCTCGAGCCGATTTCCTGCCGGGGGCGGGAGGGGGAGTGGGGGGGAAGGGTCTGGGTTTCACTATGGTTTCACCATGGTCCCATGTGGCCACGTGGGTCTTCCACATGCAGGAAGGTCTTCAAGCCCAGGAAGTGGCTGGGGCAACGCTGAGCCCCGGAGGCAGGAGGGGGAAGTGCACTGAGGGCTCTGATCAGTGCCCGCGGCCCTGGCGCTCAGGCTGAGCAGTGTAGACAGCACTCTGCGGGTGACAGGGGGAGCACCTGCCGCCTCAGGGTGGAGGGTGGCATGGCAGGAGCATGGCATTAGGTAGCGTGGTCAGACTGAACTGTGTGCAGTGAACTGGGGGGCAGTGGGGAGACTGGGTCAGAGCCTGTGTTGATTCACGGTCCCCCACGAAGCAGACCCCAAGCTGGAATTAGAAGTGCTAAGAGATTTATTTGGGAGAAACACCTGTGAAGGACAAAGAAGAAAGGGACAGGCAGGAGAGCGGGGGAGGACGAGGCGGCAGAACCTCAGCCCACGAGCAGGACAGCCGGCTGACAGGGAGCCTGGGAGCCCAGACCACCTCCAAGGAAACCACATCAGGGGCAGTGATGGGCACGGTCACCGCAGGAACGTGGCTGGATGCTGGGGACTTAGGCCACTGTCCTCCTCACTGTGAGCTCTGAGCAGTGCATGCCCGTGACTGCCTCGGAGTCCATGGGAAACCTCCAGAAGCCAAATGATGCAATGCTGACCACAGCTGTGGGTTGAGTTGAAATGACATGGAGGGACGGGAGGTAGCTAAGGTGACAAGTGACTCCCAACCCAGACACTTAAAGGATATTCCATTTCGAATTTTACCCGAAATCTCTAAGAAACTGAGGACCGGGTAAAGAACAAATCCATAACCCCAAACACATGGACAAAATAAATTACATTCCAGCATCGTGATCAGAAATAGGCTCAGTTGGCTGCATGATTTTTACTAAGTTAAAAGTTGCCCTTCTAACAAAAGGCGAGAAAGCACATCCTCTGTCTCCTCTCCCTTAGTGTGAAGACCACAAGGTGGAATGTCTGTATGAGGCTCTAAAGAGAGCTGGGGACAGGATCCTGGGCTCCTTCCCCTCGGTCGTCCCTCTGGTTCTCCACTCTTCCATCAGCTATCTGGGCTTCTTCGTGAACGACAGCCCTGCAGACGTCATCCGGGAGTTTGCCATAATGTTCGCTACAGAAGCCTCTGTCTTAGCAGGTAGGCAGCCCTGGACACTTGCACATGAAAGGTGCGGTTAATAGGGAGTGACCGCTCTGCGCCTCGGGCCAAGCTTGCTCCTCGGGTACGGTGGGGGTGCAGGCTGCTCCTTGCTGCCGTGGCGGCCAGACGGCTGGCTGAGCTGGGCTCTGGGCACACACGCACCCTGGCCCGGGACGTTTCCATCCTCACCTCTCCCTTTCCAGCCAGCTCCTCTGACATGGCCTTAGTCCGAGGCTGAACAGTTTGGCTGGAGCTAAATCTAATGAGCCAGGATGTCCTTCAAAAGGAAAGCAGACTCCGAGAACCAGCGGTCATCTTTTCTCTAAGTAGGAATACCTTTGTTTGCATCGATGTGGTTTTTGAGAACACTTGGCACTCTCCAGCTGCCCCGGGAAACTGTCCCAGGAGGGGACATTGAGTGGCCACGTGAAGACGGTGGATTGCAGGCTGGTGCCCATGCTGGGGGATCGGGGGCTTCCCAGCCCCAAGCCCACCTTGGGCAGATCCCCTCCTGGGGTCAGTGCTGTGTGTAAAACCAAGTCCTACTTGGTTTTTGGTAATGTTTTAGGGAGGAGCATGGTCTTTTTTCCTTGGCCTCTTGGGGAAGGATTGTCTAGACTCACTTTGAGGATCTGCAAACCTCCCTTTTCCCCCAGCACCTGCGCTGGTCTAGAGACGGGCTCCGGCTGGGGTTCATGGGAGGGACTCTGGACTTGACCTCCGAAGACGAGAGTTCCTCTGGAGTCTCTGGTTAGCGCTAGGCCTTCATTGAGCCTTATCAGCTCCAGGACTCGCTCTTCTTTCTCTGCAAATCGGTGAGGCCTCTGGCCCTTCTAACAGCACAGCCTGTTTCTGTGGGGCTTCCCCATCCGTCCTGGCACACGAAGGCATTCAGCGTTGTGACTCCAAGTGCCCTGGTGGGGACCCCCCGCCCTGCTCTCTGCAGGCATCCAGAGACCCCATTCTCAGACACGCCTGGACACAGATCTGGCCACATCAGGAGGTCACCGAATCCTGGATTTCCACCTGGAGGTGTGCCTCTGGACTCCGGGATTCTATTTGCTGGATGATTATTGGCTTACCCCGTGTCTTTGCAGATCGGTGTCCTTCATAGAAACAAGAGTCAAAGGTGGCTCTTCAATCTCCTTGCCTCCAAAGGACAACATGGTCTCATCATGCCATGCCCTGTCGGCCCCTTGCCGCGGAGCAGGCACGGCACTTATAAAGAGTAGCATGCCCGCCCAAGGTCACTGTCATGGGGTGAAAGCGTCCCCTAAAATTCCTGTCCACCCAGAACCTTAGAAAAGGACTTTATTTGGAAATAGGGTCTCTACAGATATAATTAGTTAACACAAGGCCAGACTGGAGTCAGGTGGGCCCTACATTCAGTGACTGATGTCCCTCTAAGAGAGGAGAGGACACCCAGAGACACAGGGAGGAGGCCACGGGAGGAGGGAGGCAGAGATATGGGGACGCGGCCACAAGCCAAGGAGCGCCAGGAGCCCCGGGAACCTGATGCGGCAGGAAGGACACTGCCCAGAGCCTTCAGAGGGAGGGCAGCACTGCCCACACCTGGATTTCGGACTTCTGGCCTCCAGGCTGTGAGAGAACACACTTCTGTTGGTTCAAGCCCCGTAGTCCGTGGCCATTTGTGACAACAGCCCCAGGAAAGCAACCGAGTCCCCTAAGCAGTGGTCGGAGCTGGAACGTGGGGCCAGCCCTGTCTCGTTCGGCCCCACCTGGGTTCCTGCTGACCAGCCCTGCACTTGTCTTGCCCTGCCCTGCCACACCTGTGCCTTGGGCCTGACCCCGAGGGGTGGGGAGGGGCCTTTCAGCTTCAGCGTGTCCTGGGCCCCTCTCCGGGCAAGTGGGCCCCCCACCCCCCAGTGAGACGCCCCCACAGGCAGGGGCTGTGGGGAGCAGACAACACAAGGGCCCATTCAGAAGTCGTGTGTGGTTCACTGGTAACTCAGATGACATTGAGCGTGGGTCTTTCCCAGGCCACGCTGACTCACGTGGCAAGGCCATCCTCCCCGCAGTGCTCAAACACCTAAAGAAGGAATTTCCCCACCACCCACACACAGTCTCAATTTCAGCTGCTCACCTCGACAGTTTCTTGTTTGCTGCTAAAGGCTGGTGTAGGGGATGGGAGACATCGGTGGGGCTGGCGGGTCTGGGTCCAGGAAGCAACTGCAACATTGGTGACATTTTCCAGGGGAGAACCCCCAATCCTGTCTGCTGTATGGGTTGCCCATGGGAGGGGTGGCAGGTAACCAGTATTTACTAAAAGACGCCCAGAGATGTGAACGAAGAGACTGGTTTTAGTGCAGCCTCAGCAGGTGGTGGTCACTGTCCCCAAGCTGTTGCCATCAGAACGAAAGCTGAGTCAGGCCAAGATGCTCCCAAGGTCACCCACCAGAAGCAGGTCTACCTAAGACCAAATCTGTGTGTTCCCGTCGGTCTCCGCCTCCCCGGAACAGGCACTCCTTTGTGGCCCAGCTGAAAGCAGAACCTGGCCGACGTCAGGGCTCAGGAATGAGGACCGGGAGGGCTGGGGCCACCAGGGCAGAGGCCAGCCAAAAAGACCAGGGGCTGGCTGCTCCAAGGGCTTCCTGCTTCACCGAAGGGAGCGAAATAGTAGAGATGCTGTCGTGTTTGACACACAATTGACGCATTGCTGTGGTGTTTTCTTCCTGAGACTCTGAGGCTGAACCAAACCTCATTGAGCTAGAGCGCCGGGCTACCGGTCCAGGCCAATGGGTAATGTGCACACCGAGGGAATGAAGGAGCAGCTGTTTACTGCGTCCATTTTAGTCAACTGTTTGGGCAACCAGCTAGCAAATCCACAGGCTCCAAACACCCCCAACCCATATCTCTACCCCTCCTCTTTCCTGCTCCTTATAAGACCTGCAGTACCCAACCATCCCCTCTGTAAGCTGAACTCTGGAGACTACACAGTCTGGGGGGGAGTCCTTGCCTTACCAAGAAAGCCCCAGTGCCCAGGGGGAAGGAGTGGGCGGAGGCAGGAAGCGCCATGCAGAAAGGCTTTGCACCACCCCTCCTGGGTGCGTGGCCATCCTGGAAATGCAGTGCCGATGGTGTGGGTTAAAGCACGCATCATCCTTGTGTTTACCTGATCTCACAGACTGCACCGTGAAGCCTTGCACCAAGCAGCTGCATCTGACCTTGGCCCACAAGTTCTACCCCCACCACCAGAGGACACTAGAGCAGCTGGCCAGAGCCATCCGCCCGGGCCACAGCTGCCAATGGACCGCAGTGCTCTACTCCCGAGACATGCGCTTCGTGCACTACCAGGTGAGCAAACCCAGGCCTGGGAGCCTCGCCCAGAGCAGCGCATGGGAACAAATGGTTCCCACCCGGCAGAGCACTGACCCCCAGGAGCCCTCCTCTGGAGGTGTTTCAGGAAAAGGAAGACCGTCTATTGTTTTTTAAATCATTCCCCCTTTTGTGCAATTTGGAACTAGCATTCTTTTATATATGAGTTGCAGACACAAAAAAAAATTGGAAAAAGCAATGGTAGCATTGTTGGCAATAAAAAATGGACTGTTGCAAAAATTTACAAATATGTTGTATTGCTTATTAATTTGTTTAAATGATGATTTCAGTGAAGCCTCATTGCAAGACTTCCTCCCCGCAAATTGATTAGCTTACATGGAAAGTAGGCAGTGCTCCCTTTCAGACCCATGGAATTAGCATGAATAAATCCACCATGTTCCATGTTGTATGAGAAGCTATAAATAATCTCATGCCAAGGAAGGTGGATGTGAAAGTCTAAATATGCTCTAAGATCTTTCATATTAGAGACCAGTAAATAGTGATAAGAGATAGATGATAGATAGATGATAGATAGATAGATAGATAGATAGATAGATAGATAGATAGATAGATAGACAGACACCAGAATTCATTTCCAAACCGATCCCAAGAATTCTGGGCCATATTCTCCTATATGCTACTATCTATCATCAGACAAAGGCCTTGGAGTGCCTTCAAGGAAAACACTTGCATCTTTTCCAGACCCTCAGGGCCCTCTTCCAGTACAAACCTCAGAACGTGGACGAGCTTACACTAAGTCCTGGCGACTACATCTTCGTGGACCCCACTCAGCAGGAGGAAGCCAGCGAGGGCTGGGTGTTTGGGATCTCCCAGCGGACAGGCTGCCGAGGCTTCCTACCTGAGAACTACACGGAGCAAGCCAGCGAGTCTGATACCTGGGTTAAGCACAGGTGAGTGCGGCCTCCAGCGGCCACCCAAACATCTCTCCCTGAGTTAGTGTCCAAGAACGTCCCAATGAAAACAGCGGTTGCCATATTTGTATGCTTCTAGACCATTCCATCATGGGTAAAAATTGCCTTCTCCATGCCGGCAACATTATCCCTGCAGGTATACGGTTAATATCTTGGTCGATTCATGGTTTTCTGCGGATAATATTCAGAAAATGTGAATTACTCTATTGGGCTTCTGAGATCATAATCCCAAAACAACTACAAAAACCACCTCCTTATTATGGGCGTAAGAGATCATAATCAGAGATCCTAAGCTTGGCTTTATTTATCTTTCTGCTCAGTGTGTCAACTGTAAAGTCCTAAGATGCATGACTAGTTTTGCATTGCTCTACAGCAGATGACCACGAACTTCCCAGCTAAAGCAACACACGTTCTTTATCTCCTAGTTTTCATGCATCAGGAGTCTGGGCGTGGCTTAGCTCAGGGTCTCCCAAGGCTGCAGTCAGGTTTGGGCGGGGGCTGGGGTCTCATCTGAAGCTCAGGGTCCTCTCCTGAGTTCACGTGGTGTTGGCAGAACTCATTTCCTAGAAGCTGTAAGGCTCCTGGTGGCTTGCTTCTTCATGTTCAGCTGGAGAATCTCTTCACTTGAGCATTTCTAGCATCGTCTGGGAGGCTGAGGTTGCTCGGAATCATCAGATCTTGGTTCCTTTTGTTCAATTTGCTTCCTTCAATTAATCTCTTTCCTCACATGTGTCACTAGGAGCAACAAGAATAAAACAGGCCACACCTTTAACACTGTGCTTGGAAATATTCTTAGCTACACGACCAACTTCACTGCTTATAGGTTCTCCTCTCCACCAACAATTTCACTAAACTTTTTGCCACTACATGGTAAGGATCCCCCTTCCTCCAATTTCCTGTAACGTGTATCTGACTGCTTCCTGATTCTCCCAGCATCCATATTACCACAAACAGTCTGTCCAAAGTAGTTTCTTTATTGAGTTTCTCAAAATTTTCCACACCTCCACCCACTGCTCAGTCCCAGAGCTGCTCCCATATTTTAGGCATTTGTCCCAGCAGCACCCCACTCCTGATCCCAAATTCAGGGTCAGTTAAGGTTTAGCCAGAGAACCAGAACAGCAGAATAGTAATTTATATATATATATAAAAATTATATATTTTATATATATATAATATGTATATATTTTATACATATATAATATGAATACATTTCTAAAATATATAGTATTTTATAGTTAATATACAAAAATGATTTCATAATAATATAATAGTTTCTATTTATGTCATATTATTTATATTGTAATATATGTATATGTTACACACCACATATATACACATCCATTTAAGGGTTTATTACAAGGAAGTGCTATGTGGCACAGTTGGGGTGAGGGAGGGAGGAAAGGGAACACAGCCGCTGGAAACCATGGTGATTGAAATGCTTGTCTCCGTGTGACAAGCGGGAAGGACTCCCCAGGCAGATGGGAGAGCAGTTGCTCTCTACTCTCTACTTACTCTCTGCTCTCTACTTGGAATCTCTGAGGTCAGGGAAGCCCTAAGCCTTTATTAAAGACCTTCCAACTGAATAAGTCAGGCCCACACAAGATAATGTCCCTTGGGACTAAGTTAAAGTCAGCTGACCAGGGACCTTAAGGGCATCTACGAAATCTCTGCACAGCGTGGCACGCCGCTCGGCGTTTGATTGGATAACCGGCAAAGGGTGTGTGTATGCTTTCCACCATGACCTAAATGGTCTGTAAAAGAGATCATGCAATTATGAAATAATGTATTTGTGAAATAAGTTAGGATACATCCATACAATGGAATACTTGCTGTGTTTAAAAAATGGTCACTTGGAAGTAATTTAGGTGCTGATATGAAAAGATCTGAGACAGGTTGCAGAACGCTGTGGCTAGTACAGAACTATTTGGGGGTAAGGGGGAAGTGAAACATGACTGTCTGTACATGTATGTGTATGATGTGTATTTATACGCATGCTTGTGCCTAAAAGATCCCTGGAAAGGAGCATCTCTAGAAACTTCCAATAGTGGTGCCCTGGGGGCTAGGGGAAGGGCCGGGAGAAGGAAGAGGACTTGGGAAGGAGACTTTGCTCTCTACCGTCCATGATTTGTAAATATTGGAACCATATATATGCATTACTTTTTCAAAATATAAATTTACCCATTTTAAATTTAAAGAAAAGAATATGAGGACATCAGGTCAAAGAGAGAATAAACAGGAGAAGTCAGATAAATCCAGGGCTGGGGTTGCACACACCATGCATGTTGGGCGATCCCTGCCTTCCCACACCCGATGCAAAAAGGGACACAGTTTCCACAAAATGAGCACAGTCATTCCAGGTGCAGTAGACCAGTCATCTGGAGACGCACCATTTTCTCAGGGTAGACATGGCTATGGGTTCTGTGGGCTACCACAAAGTCACATTGGTGCCCCAAGGGACTGCAGAGCTAATCCAATGCAGCCCCCTGTCCTGGAAAGCTGAGCACACTCTGGCCCAGGGAGGTGGGGAGGTCGGATGAAGTCGCACTTATTAAGGAAGCACTTGTTTCCCTTGAGAACCAGCTCTGTCACCAGGTCCCATGAATGCTTTAAGGAAATCAGGAGACACTGGTTACACCCCAACTGACTGAGTTCCAGAAGGGGCAGGGTAGGTCCTCCACTCCCCGCTCAGGATGGGAGAGCTTCGCTGCCACCAGGCAACTGGCAAACCCGGATGTTTCTAGAACTACACGGTAAAGACTCTGTAGGAGACGAGTTTGTGGTTATTATATTTTTGGCTTCACAATTAATCTGTCAACCACCTGTGACCAGCATAACCAGTCTAGCCTTTAAGCCTGACATTGCTGGGACTATTCTTCCTAAGGACAAGACAAGTTTCCCTTATGAATTAATAAATACCAAGAAAAATTGCCACAAAAAGAGAGAAAACTAAGTAGTAGGCTCAGCGATGGGGTGTTCGATTGGCCATGTTTTGGAAGCCCCCCCATCCTCCCTGAGGGACAGCAAGACATCCTGACAAACTGAGACATGTGGTCATGGACCCTTGGGCCGATAGCCAGCACTGCCGTCAGACTCGGTCCTCCTGGCAGAGTCTTCTAGAACTGCCAGAAGTGTACTTTATTAAGCCCCTATGGCTTTTTAAGTTAGAAGATGATCCTTGAATGGCTGGACACATCACTAAACTGTTGAGTAGAGGGAAATGTGGTCTGGTGGCACCATCCAAAGACTAGCTTGCGGTGGGCAGACATGTACATACCTCAGACTGCGTGGGCTGCAGGACTGATATTTGGCATGTGCAGCCTGCTGGCCTTCCGGTGCCCAAGGACAGATGTGCACTTGCATCAGGAGCAGCCCCTACCTGCCAGAGGGGACACGTTTGAGTTTGCAGGCATGCTGTTCTGCTCGGCCACCGAAATATCCACCACCCATCAGCCCATCACCAATTCAACTTCAGCCTTTTTTCAATGGTTCCAGGAGGCTTTGGATTCACTGCATGACAAAATCACACCCCAATATCTGTCCGTGACCTTTAAGAAGATGAGAGGTGACCAGGGGGATACAATGGGAGAGCGTCTTCATGAATCACCGTGGCTCTCAATGCTCCACATAGAAGAACATATGTAGCATAATCTAGAACAAAGAGTGGAGAGGCCGTGAGTGTTATAGCTTAGAGAACAGTCTGTCTTCTGGCCGTGATGAGAAGACTTTCCACACTGAAGCCGTACCGGTCCAGTAATTTCCAAACCGCAGAGCAAGTTGGTGGCAAGTACCTCAGACATAATAAAGGTGCTGTCGTGGGCTGAATTCTGTCTGCCTCAGATTCCCTATGTTGAAGTCCTGGCCCCCAGCACCCCAGAATGTGACTGTAGAGATGGGGTCTCTACGGAGGGGATTAAGGAAGAATGAGATCACTAGGAGTGGCCCCCATGCAATCTGACCCATGTCCCTAAGAGAGGAGGAGATCAGGAAGCAGACAGGCACAGAGGGAAACCACATGAGGACATGGGAGAGTAGGGTGTCCACACACCTAGGAGGGGGCCTCGTGGGGAGCCAGCCCTGCCCACGCCTGGATCTCAGAACTCAGACTCCAGGACGGGGACAATACATGTCTGTTGTCTCAGCTGCCCAGTCTGTGGTGCCTTGTTACGGCCGCCCCAGGAATCTAATATGGGGATGTGGTCCATACAACCCCACGGACTGCAGCTATGCCCCTTTTAAAAGCCGGGGAGAATTTAAACCCATCTACTTCTGTGGCGTAAGTTGACCATTAAGTAGTTCTCCCGAGAGAAGATCAGAAATATTTAAACGTTAAGATCTTTCCTTTCTCCTCTCATTGGAATCTTGATTATATTTCATTTGAAAGACAAGCAAAAAAACAATTTGGTTTTCTCTCCAACTGTAGACTTTACAGATGCTATTTATAGATAAGGAGGCTCTGTTGTGTGCGAGGGGAGGCTCGAGCAGAGTGCGGGCCCCGCCTCATCCTCAGGAAGAGGAAACCCACCAACGTTTCCTTTGTCAATAGGAGACTGTAAATAGGGCCTCTGCCCCGGGAGGAGGGAAATGTCAATGGTTTGGACGTGGACACCAGTGTTCTTGGTCCACTTATGGCCAACTACAGCCCACAGCTCTCGGGAGCTGGCCTCTGACACTGAGAATATGTGAGCAAAGGAAATCTACGTGAGCTGTATCCCGCCAATGGGAGTTTCCAGCACAACACGGGGGGGTGACAATCTGAAAAGAAATTGCAGACAGTTTGAGAAGTGCGTTCACCAAATTGAAACAACATGGGGGCATGAATGGTCTGAGGCACGAGTTGGTGGCGATGGAAGGCTGGTGCCCGGAGGCTGGGGTGCAGGGCAAATGCTCCTGAGGTGCCCCTGGCTCTGGCCCTGGTCCGGTCTCAGCATGGACAGGTGGGGCCAGCAGTCGTTGCGAGAGAATCCAGGACACGAAGTGTCTATGGGGGAAACGCTAATATTCACACATGGGTTGAGGACGTAGAAACACACCATGTTCATGACTGAGGAAGACGAATCGTGAATGTATCGATTCCTCCTGGATTCATTGAACCTTCATGTTTAATGAAATGCCAGGAAAAATCCCAATGGGATCATTTGCTGGAACTTCAGTGAATGGCTGAAAAGTGTATCTGGGAGAATAAATGGGAGAGGAGCTGACAAAACTTTGAAAAATAAATATTACGAGAGGAGATAATTACCCTGATGACGAGTGATGCTGAGCATCTTTTCATGTGTCCGTTGGCCATCTGGATGTCTTCTTTGGAGAAATGTCTGTTCATGCCCTCTGCCTGTTTTTAATTAGATTATTTGGTTTTGGGGTGTTGATTATAGATTATTTTAAAATAGAATTTATAAAGATGATCTCCCCTTTCATAAAGTGAATTTCCCCTGGGGAACTTGGCCATTTGCTTGTTCTTGGAGGATGTAAGTGACCATTCACTCTTCTCCTCTGGCCCCTCCCCCTGTTCCTTCCAGACACACTCGACCCCTCTCATGTCCTTGAGTTCACATGACTCTAGTTAGCTGTGATCTTCTCCCTCCATCCTTCCCAGTCCTCCTGAATGTGTGCCCACCTCACGGCATCTTTCTTGGTTCCGTTGTCAGGTGGCAATTTCCTCACCACCTGCAACTCCTCGGGTCCTGTTTTACCAGCCATTCCACTAAATACCCTTTTCTATGTGTTTCCCTAGATCTTAATGTGTCTCTTGACTGCTTGTTCATTCTCGCATCCCACATCTATCCTCACACCTTTGGCTATTTCAGAAGGTAAATCTATGCAGATGGTGGACTAGTTTGCCTGGGCCATGTACCACGTATGCCAGCCTGGGGTCTTTTTTTTTTTTTTAAAGATTTTATTTATTTATTTGACAGAGAGAGACACAGCAAGAGAGGGAACACAAGCAGGGGGAGTGGGAGAGGGAGAAGCAGGCTTCTCTCGGAGCAGGGAGCCCGATGCGGGGCTCGATCCCAGAACCCTGGATCATGACTTGAGCCGAAGGCAGATGCTTAAAGACTGAGCCACCCAGGCGCCCCCAGCCTGGGGTCTTAAACAACAGACATCTCTTCCCTCATGACCGAAGGCTTTAAGTCCAAGATCTGGGTGTGGGCAGAGCTGGTTTCTCCAGTGGCCCTTTCTCTTAGGTGTGTAAGACGGCCACCTTCCTGGTGCCTCTCTTCATGGTCTGTCCTCTGGGCCAGCATCCTTGGTGTTTTCTCTGTACCTTCTACTCTCTTCTTATAAGATAGAAGTGGGTCACCCTACTGGCCTCCTTTTACCTTATTTACCTCTTTAAACTCCCTGTTTCCAATAAAGTCATACTCTGAGGTGCTGGGGGTCAGGACTCTAAATGTCAAGGGGACATGATTCAGCCCATAATGGGATTTACTCAGGATTTGTTATGTGCTGAGCACTGGGCTCTTTGAACACACGGTTGTGTTTCGTCCTCAACAATGACCTTCCCTGCCCATCTTGTCACATGTGTCCCCATGCACATGCACGACCAGATGCAGACAGTTGCTTTCCAATGTCTTCATGACAAGAGCACACTCGTTTCTTCTCCTGCAGGACCTATACCTTCAGCCTGGCCATGGACCTGATCTCCAGAAAGGACGGTGAGGCCAGCAGCCAGCGAAATGGGGAACTCTACCCTTCACAGACGCCAAGGGACATTAGCAGCATCCAGGCTTTACAGGTGACAGGATTCCCTGTTTAATAAGATGTGTAAAGGGAAGCCACACTTTAAATTAACTCCATGGTAGACTCAGCCCCTCAGGTACAGCTACAGAGCCAGGTGGCTCGGCAAGAGGCTCTGCCCCGCATTGCTCAGACACAGGCCACACTGCTCAGTCCACCCTGGGCCAGAGGGTGGACGCCCCTTAGCTGTGAGCCAAGCTGTAAGCCCCTGAAGGCAGCCTTCTGGACGTTGCAAGACCATGCAGCATGTGTCTGTAACTCAGTTGGTCACGGCGTCAGGGCATGGGGCAGGGAAGATGTGGGGACACAGCCCTGCCCAGAATCCCAGACTCTTACACCAATTATCTCATCAGCATGCTGTGTGACCCTGGAGAAATCACCTCCCCCAAGGCCCCCAAAGATGGGCGTCTTTCAAGTCATTTCTAGGAGAAAGAAGGGGGCTGGTACTTGGTAACCCGGAGGGCCAGCAGCAGCAGGGCCAGGCTCTGGGGCACAGCAGGGGCACGTGAGTCCTGCCACCTACCTGGGGCACGTTCAGGAGTGAAAGCTGCCCACAGGGCCTCCGCGGAGCAGGCAGCCCCTCCCCCAAAGCAAACAAGTGACATGGTGTCCCTGGCGCTGTCTGGGTGGTGGGCAGCCTGGCCCTCTGGTCCCTTATGCAGGAACCCCCAGGGGGCAGGGCATTCCTGCAACTAACCCTTGACCACTTCCCACTTCAGTGGAGATGCCTCTCTGTTGCATCATTTCCGAAGTGGTCCCTCCATGTCCTGCGTCCTGTGCCCCCACATCACATTAGGATTTCAGCCTAGCCACCTCCAGCTGCATGGGAGATGTTAGTCCCCATTTCACAGATCTGAAGACTGAGACTTATGGAAGGTAGGAAGCTTGCAAGGGGCACTCAGGCATCTAAGCACCCCCGAACTTGTTGTTTTGGAGGGTTACATGGGACAAGGTGCCATCGCAGGCCAGGCCCTCAGTGCTGAGAGTCTGTCCCTATACAGAGGCAGGGCCGTGATGTCAGGCTTGTCCCTGTGTCCTCAGCACCTGGCTGGGGGCTTGGCTTGTAAATCTCATTGGATAAATCACCTAATGACCTAATGAAGGCCCTGATCAGGATTCATGAGCCAATTGCCCTAAATCCAAAGCTCACTTTCCTTCCCCCAAGAAGCCACCAGCCCCTCCAGGCTAGGGTGGGCTTGGTCCAGACAGGAGCTGAGCACAGGACGCTGGGACTGGGAAGGCCACGGAGCATCCCCATTAGACAGGTCTTTAGTCGGAGGGAACAGCCCGGGCTGAGTAGCTGCTGGCCAGGAGCCAGAGATGGACAAAAACTACCCCTACCCAGACTGCCCAGACTCTGGAAGGCACAGCAGAAGCTGGACTCGGCCCCCTTAGTGGGGTGCAGGGGAGCAGGCATGGACTGGGATGGGGCTCCCTGAGGCCATGCCCCCCTTTCCAGATGGAGGACAAGATGCTGGAATGGAAGGGTCAGCTCATAGCTCGGCCTGCATCTGAACTCGCTGCAGCTTTGAATGGGTGAAAGCCTCACAGACATCTCCCTGCAAGCCGGGCCCTCCTTGCCTGGTCTGAGCTCACCCCTCCGTGTGGTAGGAAAAGAAGACTGTGGCATCAGCTTTCATACACGGATGCTAGTAGACTGAAGAACGGCCCCAAAGATATGAGGTCCCAGTCCCTGGAATTTGCCAGTGTTCTCTTATGAGGAAGAGTGTCTTTGTCTGAGGGCTGAGTTAAGGGTCTTGATGGGGAGCATCCCATGGACCCTAAATCCAATCACAGCTGCTACTAGGAAACACAAACAGGTTATGTGATCCACAGGGAAGAGGAGAGACCACAGATACACAGAGGAGGAGGCCACGTGAGCATTGGGGCAGAGACTGGAGTGTCTCAGCCGAAGCCAAGGACTGCTAGGGCTCCAGGAGCTGAGAAAGCCAGGAAGGATCCTTCCCTAGGACCTCAGAGGGAGTGGCCCTGCTGACACCGTGATTTTGGAATTCTAGCCTCTAAACTGAATCCATCTTTTGCTTAAAGTCCCCAGGTGGTGATGCTTGGCTACAGCAGCCCCCGGGCCTCTCATGTCTAAAGAGGCAATACAGTCCTGGTGTCCCCTAGGCCCCAGGAGCGAGGCCATTCCACTCCCCAAGGGCTTTGCACTTTATCTTAATATTCCTGTTGCAAAGCTCTGCATTTCAAAGTTCAAATGCTCTCAGCAACTCCAGGGAAGAAAATGCTGTAAATTCAAAACCTTAGCCCAATGCATTGACAGTACTTGGAGACTGTCAATAAGCAGACTAAGGCTGGGAGCCCATGTGTGTCTTGCAATCTGCTTGCAGATCAGCCCTTGACAGGGCCAGGGGATGAGATACTTTAATATCCATTCTCCTGGGGAAAGGCATCCTGGTGCCAACAGGCATCAATCATCCTTCCTGATTGTAAGACAACAAGACGAACTTCCCTTTGGAGCTTTGCCTTAGAAGGTGTGTGTTTGCCTGTGGGGCCAAAGATGGGGAGTGGGAGAAAAGGGTCCACTTAAGGAAAAGGAGCTAGGCAAGGACAAGCAGACCAGCAGCTAGAGCTGCCTCCTGCCCAGATGCCCTTCTCATTCCGGCCATCCCTGATGAGCTTGGCCTATCCATCCCTGGTTACCATAACCCATCCATCCCAGTGACCTTGGCCTGTCCATCTTGGTGACCTTGGCCCATCCATCCCTGGTGATCTTGGCTCTAGGCATGACCAAGTTCCATGTCTGACCTGAAGTCCCCTCAGCCCACCTCCTATGGCAGGTACTGTCAGCTCTCCATCTCATCTCATCTCATCCTCTTTTATGACTCATCTTTCCATGTTTGTCCCTTGGTCCCAATGAGATCCAAAGCTCCCTAGGTGGGGAGTCTGTGAACTGAAGCTTGTTTCCCAGCCTCTGACAGGCATGCTCCCAATATGCTGGGCCCCAAGGATACTAACAGCAGTATCTATATAGAGAGAAAATATGTAATATCTATTATATGATAACATATATGTGTGGATATAGAAAATGTCCTAAGAAGTCACTATGGAGGGATGCTCTGTTCTGAATGTTTGTGTCCCCCCAAAATTCATATGTTGAAATCCTAACCACCAATGTACTAGCATTAGGAGGTGGGGACTCTGGGAGGTGGTTAGGTCAGGAGGGTGGAACTCCCATGATGGAATTAGTGCCCTTATACAAGGGACCCCACAGAGCTCCCTTGCCTCTTCCACCCTGTGAGGACCCAGAAAGTTGGCCCAGAAGAGGGTCCTCGCCCAATCATGTAGGCACCCTGATCTCAAATTTCCAGCCTTCACAACTATAAGAAATAGATGTCTCTTGTTTACGAGCCCCCAGGCTGTAGTGTTCTGTTACAGCTGCCTGGAGGGACTAGGACAGGGGTAAGGACATGGAAGAAACACAAAGGTAGAAAAGTTGATGTGCTCTGTATGGTATAGGCTGTTCCTATGGCTTTTCATTTCTTTGGTAGTGTCATAATGCCTAGGAAATAAAAAGTTGCTAGAAATTAAAGAGATTTCCACCTGCAATTCCTAATCTTCTTTCATTGCAATGACTTTGGTGAAATGGGCTGTAGCCACTGAGGGAGGAAGGAAGAGATCCCGTTTCTAGGCCACCTGTGGGATGGCGAGGGGAGGTGCCCATTGAGTAAGTCTAAGAATGCAGATGTAAAAATGCACATGCCTTTCCTTCCACCATCTCAGGCCACAATAGCGAGGAGGAGTGTTTTGGTGGTGCGCCATGGCGAAAGAGTGGATCAGATCTTCGGGAAGTCATGGCTACAGCAATGCTCCACTCCAGATGGTAGGTAATGTCCTGGCGGAATGGAAACCCAGAAAATAGGTAGATCTAACAAATGACATCCCTTCCTGACCTCCTGAGTCAACTCTACTATGGCACCATTCTTGAGAGTGACTGTGTCGAGATAGTATATGTGAGAGGGGTGTGCACTACATCTTTCTCCATGGGCGTTATACTCGTGCACTGAGTGTGTACGCTGTCTGTGAGTATCTTGCCTCAAATGCTGCATGGAAGACGGAGGAATGGCCATCAACAGTAAGCCATCTGCTGGTGTGACCCATGGGCAGTTGTCTTTCTTCTGGATACACACATATGGTAGCTGGTGAGTGCCCAGCATTGACTTGAGAGTATATTGAGGTCTCCGAACCCTCAGCTGTTGGCACAACCCTATCTCGCAGGCTCATTGCTCTATCTCTCTGAGCTCATCTTCACTGCTGTCGTCATTTCCCTACAATGTTTAACTGTGCTACTCAACAGATGGACGTATTCTGAACATGCACCTTGCTTACCCCAAGTTCACCGGGGATACCAGTGATGCTAAGAACTAAGGACGGTGCTTGTAAATACAGCACACCCACAGGCAATCCCTACCGATGATCTACATCTGTACCAATGCACATCCCTTAATGGAAAGCCAGCATGCCATGATTTCTAAGCCACGGACAACTGTATAAATGAAGATATTGAATGAACATGGAGTCACAGTAGCTGGGCTAGCCAAGCTCTTTTGGAATTCCTCCCGGAGCCCAGCAGGCTGAGAAGAGGAGAAAACCATTGGCAGATGATCAGCATACACCAGGAAAATTCTGAGCAGATTATATCATGACCGAACATACCTGCAAGAACCCACGGAGGGGATGCTCTGGTAGTATCTATAAAACAAGACCAATCAGAGACACAAAGGCTCAGAAGAGAAACAATAGGATGGTAGGCGGCTATGAGAATGAATTGGCACTCACACATGCAGTTAGAAGAAACGTTCTTGTAAGACAACAATGATTGAAAGCACAGACTGAAATGGCACCTGACGTCAGTGTGCGTGTGGTGGTGGTGATGGTGTGAGAACCAACACAAAACAACCAGCTCCAAAACCAGTGGTGGGACGTCATGGAAGGAGGAAGAATATTGGTCATCCAGACAAAAGACCAGGTTACCTACAGGGGAAAGTACTTTTTTAAAAATTTTATTATGTTATGTTAATCACCATACAATACATCATTAGTTTTTGATGTAGTGATCCACAATCCATTGTTTTCGTATAACACCCAGTGCTCCATGCAGTACGTGCCCTCCTTAATATGCATCACTGGGCTAACCCATCCCCCTACCCCCCTCCCCTCTAGAACCCTGTTTGTTTCTCAGAGTCCATAGTCTCTCATGGTTCATCTCTCCCTCCGATTTCCCCTCCTTCATTTTTCCCTGCCTTCTCCTAATGTCCTCCATGCTATTCCTTATGCTCCACAAATAAGTGAAACCATATGATAAATGACTTTCTCTGCTTGACTTATTTCACTTAGCATAATCTCCTCCAGTCCCATCCACGTTGATGTAAAAGTTGGGTATTCATCTTTTCTGATGGCTGAGTAATATTCCATTGTACATATGGACCACCTCTTCTTTATCCATTCATCTGTTGAAGGGCATCTCGGGAAAGTACTTCAAAGGCACTGGAGAGTCCAGCTTGAAGGAGGCTCCTGGCGGCTCTTTGCACCAGGCAAAGTGGCCCTACAGTGAATACTGACAGTCTAATTTGTCCAAATTCTGCATATTGCTATGTTTACCGTATTACAATGGGGTGTTTGGGGGAGAGGCCAACCTTTCCTCTGACCCTCCTCATTTCAGCTCACTTCTGGGCCAAATCCCCACGCCTTGTACAGCCCCTCATTTCTCAGGGCTGCTGCCAGGTCACCCCCTGTCTATAAGGTTCTACACCACCAGAACCTAATGTTGCTCCAGATCCTTGTCTTCTTCTGAGCTCTGCTCTCCACCCTCACAGATAGAGTGTCCGAGGACAAGAGACCGACATGGAGCAGATGCCTTTGAGAATACAACACAGTCAATAGACCTTCTCTTGGGGAAAAAAAAGAAAAAATCCACTTTTCCAGCAAACACGTGTATTTTGGCATTTAACGAAGGCCTTTCTTCAAACAATGTCTCTGCCAATGGACGTTCCAGGGAGGGAGCTTTCAGGAAAATCATGCTTGGAAAGGGCTGGGATGCTGTGAGCAGGGCTGGGCTGGCGTGCTCGGGCAGGGCACGTGATGGGGCCTGCCCCGAATGCACAGCAGGTCTCAGGAAAAGCGGCTTGGTGGCTAGAACCTGCTGGCAGCCGGGGGGTTGGGGGCTGCGTGGGAGGATGTGAGGGATAGACCCGGCACACAGCGAGATGAGGCCCACCACTTGTTGACCACTTACCCTGAGCCAGGCCCTGGGATCACAGTGACTCATTGTAACAGCTCTATCATTTCTCCCTTTTACTGATAAGGCAGACCTAATCACACAACTGGCAACCCCTGGTGTCAGGATTTGTACCAGACTGTCAGGTCGTAGAGCTCAAGGTCAAATGCTTCGCAGCCTCTAGATGGAGGGTGGGGGGAGTTCCTGTGGATCCTCCGGATTTCCAGGCATGCCTCAGCAGTTGGCTGAATAATGCACAATGCGGGAACATTCGGCCATGGGTACTCCATCCCCAGAGGCAGTATGACACATTGTCAGCTATGGGGACAGGCAGAATTTCACCTCCTTAATTAACGCCAACTTGGGATTCCCATCAAGTTAAGCTAAATCAGTAATGGAAGCAGGAAAATTGTATGAGTGAATCTTTGTGAGGGGTCCTCAGGGGACAAAGAGGGTCTCACGTTTCCTGAGGCGAAAACCTGTGTTTTCTGTATTTGAAGAAATGTGTGCTCAGTAGAGTAGAAATTTCTCTCCAGTTGAATCCACATCGCAGAGCACATTCCAGAAAAAACACAGTTGACAACTATTTAAGTGATAACCCTGCTTCCGATATGGGTCTCGATCTTGGGGGTTTTAAATATGCACTAAGTTGATGGACCTGAACGCCTGGTGTTATTTATGCTTTAGGGAAATACTACCGGCCAGACCTGAACTTCCCTTACAGTCTACCCCGAAGGAGCAATGGTATCAAAGACTTTGAAAACGACCCACCATTATCATCGTGTGGGATTTTCCAGTCCAGGATGGCAGGTATGTTTGGGGATAAGTACAATAATCACAGCAATGATTATCTCTAGTGCATACTGAGCCTTAGCTACACGCCCATTGAAGTCAGCATTAGCATTATCCCCACTCTGCGATGAGGACGCTTACTTAACCACAGAAAGGTTAAGTAAGTTGCCCAAGATCACACAGCTAGTGAGTGGAAGTGCAGAGATAGGACCCAGGACGGACGGTTGGGGAAGTCAGAAGGAACGAATGATAGGCGTGGAAAGAACAAGAGAGGGGAGAGGGGCGCCTGGGTGGCTCAGTTGGTTAAGCGACTGCCTTCGGCTCAGGTCATGATCCTGGGGTCCCGGGATCGAGTCCCGCATCAGGCTCCCTGCTCGGCAGGGAGTCTGCTTCTCCCTCTGACCCTCCCCCCTCTCATGTGCTCTCTCTCGTTCTCTCTCTCTCAAATAAATAAATAAAATCTTTAAAAAAAAAAAAAGAGGGGGGGGAGAAAAACCAACGACCACCGTGTACACTATGGATGTTATTTTAAAAATTAAAAAAACACATCTTCTCTTTGTTTTTATTTCAAAATCTGTCAGCTTGGGCTTATGCTTTATGTCTGGGGTTCTGGTTCCATTGATTGACTTTTTGGAACACAAGAAGCCAATAAATCCATCTGGTCTTCCTTTAATGAATGAAGAACCTGGAACCGGGAACTGGAGAAGGTGTGTGAACTGAAGGAGCTCGGTGTCCGGGCGGGCAGTAGATGGCCTCTGCATTGGTTCCGTGGGGCCACGTAACAAAGTGCCAACGTAGAATGGCTTCAGCAACAGAGGTGCATTCTCTCTGGGTTCTGGATGCCAGAAGTCCGCGTTCCTCCTGCGTCCGCGAGGGCGTCTGCCCCAGGCCCCTCCCCTTGGCGTGTAGACGGGTCCCTCTGTGCCCACTGTCTCTGCATCCAAACTCTGCCTTTTACAAGGACACTGGTCAGAGTGGACCAGAGCCCCCCTAGTGACCTCATCATAACTTGACCACCATTATGAAGACACCATGTCACACTCGAGGACCTGGGGTTTGGGACCCCAGCATATGAATTTGGGGGACACAATCCAACCTGTGACACCTTCCTCTACAGCCTCTGGCCTTGGCACTGTGCATATATCCTACTGAAAAGATGCCCTTCTTTCCCAAGGACCAGACCCTCTGGTTTTGTGAGAGGCAATGTGACCTCCAGGCTTGTCCTCCCATGAGCCTCGGGTAGTCTCAAGCTCCCCGTTGCCCCAGCACAGATTACCCCGACCTTAAAACAGCCCCCACATGTCGGCTCACGGTTCCATAGGGCAGAAGCTCAGGCACAGCGTGGCTGAGTTCTCTGCTCAGGATCTCACAGCATGAAAGCCAGGTGTCACCTGGGCTGGGCTCCCATCTGGAGCCTGTTGGAAGCAGTTCCAGTCTCTCCCAATGGCTGTTGGGGGGATTCTGTTCCCTGCAGTTGTAGGACTGAAGTCCTCATTCCCTTGCTGGCTATCCTCAAAGGGGTGCACTCAACTCCTAGCGACCCTACGTTCCCTGCCATGTGGTCCCCTCCATCTCTGAAGCCAGCAGTAGGCAATCTCTTGAGTGTTGAATACTGTATTTTTTTTTGAGAGAGAGAGAGAGAGAGCAGGAGGAGGTATGAGGACAGAGGGAGAGGGAGAGAGAAAATCTTAAGCAGGCTCCATGTTCAGCATGGAGCCCGACATGGGTGGGGCTCGACCTCACGACCCTGAGATCACGACCTGAGCCGAAACCAAGAGTCAGATGCTCAACCGACAGAGCCCCCCAGGCGCTGTTCGAATTCCCATACTTCTGAACCTCTCTGGCTTCTTTTCTGTGACAGCCAGAGAAAAATCTCTGCTTTTAACGTGCTCACCGGAATGGTCAGGCCTCCCTGCAATAATCCCCTTCTGCGGTACAACACAACACAGTCCCAGGAGCACCACTTCATGTCATCACGGCTTCCAGCCACACTCAAGGGGACGACACAGGCGTGTGCAGCAGGGGGTGGGAATCTCAGGGCCCCCGAAGGTCCTGCCTCCCTCTGGTGGTGAGGGCCCATCGGAGGCCACGGTTACGAAGAGGCGCTTCTCCACCTGCTGTTTTCCAGGGGAAGCACTACTGGACAGCGGCATCAGAGTCAGCTCGGTCTTCGCCTCCCCGGCCCTCCGCTGCGTGCAGACAGCCAGACACATCCTGGAAGGTCGGTGAGAACCGCAGCGAGCCTTGACCTCTTGGCTATTCTCCAAGGGGAGAGGGAGGTGGACGGGGGTAAGAATTGGATGAGGGGCGATGAATGGCCACGTAAGTCGTAAGACGCTCATGGGGCAGCCCTCCAAGAGCTATGAGCAGGCACTGAGCCCGCAAACATTTCTGAAATGCTGGGATTGTAACCGAGTGCCAGGAGCCTGTCATCACACTGTCCACCTTTGGTCTACATCCACCATGTGTTAAAAAAAAAAAAAAAATCTGGGGAGGGGCATTCAGAAAAACCCAGAGAGCTAGGAATGGCTATGGTCCCTCCTGAGCCCAAAGCCCACGACTTCCAGGGCAAGGGGCTCGGCTCCTGGGAGCTGTCCAGCACCCTCAAAGGCTGATGTCCCTTAGGACGCCACCGGCAGGCCTTTAGAGTTTCTGCCAGAGAAGTGCAGCCTATTTGGGGGCGTTGGTTCTGCATCTCCCGCTAGACCCCCGCCCTGCCCTCCTTGTGTGTGTGGGGGGGTGTAGGTCGCCGTGCAGGAGCACGGGCATCGCGATGCTCCACAGCGATGGGACAGAGGGCAGAGCATGTGGCCACAGATGCAGCAGGTGTGCAAATGTGGGGGAGGCGGCTTGCCTCTATTTTCTCAGAGACAGAGGGGGTCAGGCCACCAGCTGAAAGTGAGAAAAGGAAGGCCTTCTCGAGGTTTGGGGATGCACAGAAGGTATGACATGCCCATCAGAGAGAGGGGCCAGATCACGGTGGGGAGATGGTGGATGGCCGCTGGGCAGAATGGAGAGCCCACTGAGGTCAGAGAGCATGATTTTACATTGAGACCCACCCACTGACTGGGCCTGGGGCTTTCCTGCAGGTGCAGACATGGAGGAGCAGGTACAGAGCTGGCTCTAACAACTTGAGATGTGAAATAAAAATTCTCAAAAATGCTCTCTGGTGGTGGTAACATCAGTGCCTCTAGGACAATCTCTCATGGACTTGTAGCCTATATGCAGAACATCCTTAGTGTTATCATGATGCCTGATAAAGTTACCAGGGTATAAACCCTGTGTTCCTTCAGGAAAAAGAGGGCACTCGGCCTTTTTCCTAGGTCCTGGAACATGACTGATCTGTTTCCAGACTGGCATCCGAGATGCTAACCTGCCACCCTTAGTTTCAACGCCGGGTCAGTGGCTGTCCAGATGGACCATTTCCCAAAGTGTGACCCGCAGAGAAGTGGCCGCCAGGTGGCTCCACAGAAGGATCGGCCAAGCCCATTTGGGAATTTCTCCTACTGTTCCTTCATGTGACCTATTCACATGGACCTAACTGTGGACACGGGCCCTCCACGGGCTGGAGAGAGCCTGGGAGCCGGATTAGACCGTGGAACTCCCTTTCCTAAATGTGCTTTGGCAAAGGGACCGGTCCAGGGACCTGGACTGCATTTTGGGAACTGATTTTATTTCCAGCATTTGAGCCTAATGACATTTGCCCCATTTCTAACAAAAACATGCAGGTCTTCTTTGCCCCACTCACAGAGAATGTCTTCTGCCACAGGTCTTCTCTTAGCTGAGGGAGAAAATGCTTGGGAAGGGTAGCTGGGAGAAGTCGGATGTTCTGAGAGACAGCTTCCTCTGCCCTTCACCTTCTGCTCGGTCTGGGGTGTTTGTCAGGACGGGGCCTCAGTGTGACCCGTGTGCTCTCCTTTGGCCGGTCTTTTCCAGGGATTATTGGGTTGGCCAATACCATGTGCTCTCTCGCTCTTGACCGAGAACCAGGCCCGGCACCAGTCTGGCTGCAGAGCCGTCCTGGACCATCGGGGTGGGCACCAGGGTGAGCCCGCTGCTGGTGGTGCCTCCCAGCCCGGGTCCCTTCCCGATGGACGGGCGCCACCACTCCTCGGATACCTTCCAACCACCCAGTGGTTTGGGGCTCAGAAATAGCATGGCTATGAGTAATCACAGAACAATACTTGCCAAGAAAAAAAAAAACCCCACATTTTTAAAAGGTATTGTTTAGGTGTAAGGAGAGACTTAACTTACGTAAAACCAAAATGGACTCTGAGGATGATAAATGCTTGTGTTCTGTTGGATCCAGAGCTCAAACTGGAGAAAAGAATTAAGATAAGAGTGGAACCTGGAATCTTTGAGTGGACGAAATGGGAGTCCGGCAAAACCACCCCGACCCTCATGACCCTGGACGAGCTGAAAGAGGCGAATTTCAACATCAGCATGGATTACAGGTATGCCGTCCTCTTGCCTTCTGCCAGGGTGGGGTGCTTCTCTAGTGCTTGTTCAAGAAGAAATATTCACGACACCCATTAAAGATGGTAAGAAAGGCTGTATTCGGGGAGAATGCTGCACTGGGGGGTTGTCACAGGGGAGCAGAGTGGGACTCAGCTCCAAACACAATGAGGACAAGCGGGGGCTGTTAGCCGAGGAGCAGGGTGGGGGGTGGAAAGGTACTAAGAGGGTGGGTAATTCTCCATAAACTGCCCTAGCAGCAGCTGGCTGAAGGCAGGCCAGAGGGACCAGACATCACCAGGGTTGGCGGGGCATGCGGAGCTTGCTCAGGTATTAAGGGGGAGCCCATACCAATGCTGGGGCTTCTGGCTTCACGGTGTTAGCCGGAGTCTTGCTAAAACTGACTCTACGCAGTTGGACACTGAAGCCCCGCGGTCGGCCTCGCAAGCCGCGGGCTCGAGGAGCCTGGCTAGGGTGCAGTCAAGAAGACAAGTTTTGTCATTCTCGGCCCACGGCTGACTCTTGGCCATCACAAAACCCTCTGGTGTTCTGTGAGGGCACTTGCTGGAGATTGGACATCAGCCCTTTGTCGTTGGGGACACACAACCGGAGTGTCGCTGTGGACCACGAGCTGCCTTGAGGCGGGGCTGTCTTAAAAGGGCTTTTCCTGGGCACCTGGGTGGCTCAGTTGGTTAAGCGACTGCCTTTGGCTCAGGTCATGATCCTGGAGTCCCGGGATCGAGTCCCACATTGGGCTCCCTGCTTGGCAGGGAGTCTGCTTCTCCCTCTGATCCTCCCCCTCTCATGCTCTCTGTCTCTCATTCTCTCTCTCGCAAATAAATAAAAAATCTTTAAAAAAAAAAGGGGGGGGGCGCCTGGGTGGCTCAGTCGTTAAGTGTCTGCCTTCGGCTCGGGTCATGGTCCCCGGGTCCTGGGATCGAGCCCCGCATCGGGCTCCCTGCTCAGCGGGAAGCCTGCTTCTCCCTCTCCTACTCCCCCTGCTTGTGTTCCCCTCTCTCGCTATGTTTCTCTCTGTCAAATAAATAAAATCTTTAAAAAAAAAAAAGAAGGCCTTCTCCTTCTCCAGCTGACCACACAGCAAGCAGGCCAGCATGGCAGGGGTCCTCCCTCTCGTCCTTTAGGCCTGCGTTTCCCCTCGCCTCCCTCCTGCCGGCTGAGAGTTATGACGAGTATGTGGAGAGGTGTGCGGTGAGTGTGGGACGGATCATCAGCGCCTGCCCACGGGACGGTAAGTGCCTCCCCCCCTTCCCCGTCCCCCACCTTCGGGTATGGGCAGGCCCCAGGGGTTGGGGTCTTACCTCTGGTGTGGAGACTGGATGATTTTACGAACCTAGGAATACCGCAACTCCCTCCGCCCCCCACCCCAATCAACAGAGCTACATGGAGGGCTCTGCAGTAACGCAGTGTGTAGATACATGCCCCTGCCGCCCTGGGGACCCCGATTCTGAGACTGGGAGCCGATGGGATCTAGGACAGTGGATCAGCACAAACCACACATGTCTGCGTCCTAGGAAACAAGAGACTGAAGATGGAAGAACCAGACATCAGGCCACATTTGAATGCCGATCGGCACAAAACATCTGTATCAATAGATGGTTCAGACCCTTAAAAAAATCCGAATGTGGAATCTGAATGTGGAAATGCCTAAGAGACGAGTGGGTTCTGTTAGGTGTGACAGTGGCGGGTTGGGTGTGGAAGGGTGGAAGTCCTCACTGGGAGGGGCCGCCCCCGGCAGAGTCTGAAACGCTGGACGTTGGCGATGGGGGGGAGGGGCTGGGGGTGCTCTGACGGCGCATGATGCACAAATGTCACACCGTTGCAGCTGCAGGAGGCGGGAGGCCCACCTTCGGGCCTATCTGGGTATCTCTGAAAGTGTCCATAGTGAAAAGCTAAAAACTAAGCCTTTAAAAATTTACATTTAGCAAGTGTGTAGTGAACATCGTGCTGTGTCAGACGCCAAATAAAACACGGTGGGGGAAACCCAAGTGAAGAAGCACGTGCTCCCCCCTCAAGGAGTTTGAACATGACTGGGGAAAGGGGCACGGCATCTGGAATATTAGGAATTTTGAGTGGCATGAGACTGCTTTACGTTGCCTACTTCGACGGGCTGGCATCCTGGGAAGTGTTCTTTTGGGAACCGCACCTTAGTGGCATTTAACTGATCGCCAAAGCCCTGTTCCTCACACTGACTGCCACGGAGCACCACAGGATGGAAGATGACGTTAGAGCCTTCCACTGCACGGCCGGGGTCCCTCCTCAGCCCGCCGCTTTCCTGCTGTTCATGTCAAGCCTCTGTCCTGAGCTGAAATTCAGAGGCCATGGGATGCTCTGCCCTTCTGAGGACCCCCTACAGGGATGAGGCCCTCGGGAACAGGGATAGAGATCTGGTTTATCAGCTCCTGAGCCCACTGAGCACCGTCTACGTGCTGCTCACTGCAGGGAACACAGCCCACCCGTCCACACGGCCGCACGTGCCACGGAGGCTGCCGGGGTGCCGCACCTGAGCCGTAGGACAAGCGGGATTTGGAAGGCAAACGGTGCCCGAGAGCAGAGAGCATGAGCAAGGTGGGAGGGTGGCAGGTACGACAAGCCGCAGAGGAGGAATGAAATAGCCAGGTGGGCTGGAGGGACAAAGCCAACACCTACCGGTCCCCGGGCAGGGGGCCCTTCACGGATATTACCTGTTAACTGCTCACCTTCCTGTGCGGTCTGTGACATCACGGCCCCACACTCCCCATGACGCTGAAGCTCAGGGGGCTGGAGCCCGCGTGTCCAAGTCACCCGCACGCTGACCGCACAGGCCCAGAGTCCAAACTGCGCGTCCTCCTCCCAGACGGCGCTTGGCCGCCGCACCGTGACTTGGGAAGCCAAAGATACGAGAATGGAATGAACAGGAAATAACACAGGAAAAGTACATCAGGGCTTCAGTCCTGTTGGAGAATTTACAGTCGTGTTAGGAGACAGCGTGAACAGACTGTTCTGTGTCAGCTGTAGCCCTCGGGGGAGGCCCGCCGCCCGACTCCCTCCGGCAGGTGGATCCAGTGGGTCCGGTCAGGGCACCTCCCGGACTCGCCCGGCTGGGCCAGCTCTCTCCCGCTGTGCTTGGTGCCTGTGTTGGTCACACTCAGAATGGCCTTATCGAAGCAAGAGGCATCAGCAGGCTCATGGTGGCCAGCTGCCTGACAATTCTCTAGCTAAGGGACCCAGCCTGGGCGGCAGCCACCACCACATCCTGCGAGAGATGGCAGCTCGGATCATGGCGCAGTCCCATCCCCGAAGCTCGCGGCAGGTGCTACCGCCGCAGATCGTGCCCACGGACGTGATGCACACGGACTATGCACAGGTGGCCACCTGCCGCACCACTTCCTACCCCAGCTCTCTCAGGCTTCGTGCACCACAAAGTGGTTCCCCCCAGTAGCACTGCGGACCCTTGTTCTAATAAAAGGCACCCTCTGTGCCTCCTCTGACCCCGAGGTGTGCTTTTCTCTACAGTGGGCGTCATCCTGATTGTGAGCCACGGCTCGGCGCTGGACTCCTGCACTCGCCCGCTCCTTGGGCTGCCACCCCGGGACAGTGGAGACTTCGCCCAGGTGGTGAGAAAGGTACGTGCCGGCCCCTTTCTCTTTGGGCCATGAAGTCAAGCCCCCAGAGCCCACAGGGTCATCATATTTCCTTCTCAGAATGAAAACAGGTGTCCAGCCCACCCAGGGCAGCAGGGACCACCCCACTCGCCCCATCTCCTGAGAATGTGTGCACCTGCTCTTATACAAAGGGCAGCCCTGGGTGGGGGGGCTGACGGGAGCAGCTTATCATCTTTTATCATCATTATGGCAACTTTGGCCATTTGCTGCCCAGATTACTATTATTATATATTATTATTATTACAAAAAAGTAAGATATGGTTATCCCCTGCAGCTCCAGTAGTTGAACAAATGGTCCAGTGGGGAGTAAACCCTGTGGACACAAAGAGAAAGAGCAAAGGCTGGCCTGGCTTGCTCTGGAGACCCGGGGGCAGGGGGCTGGAGGACAGAAAGGAACCCCCACCCTCTTGCCTTTCGAGTCAGCCCACCATGGAACACACAAGACTTGCGGTAGCCTGAGTGCCTGGGGTTGGGCTGGAGCTCTGCAAACACTTACAGGTAACCACCATGTAGAGAAGGACAGTGGGTACTTTGCAACAACCCGTTGACCATCACCCAATAACCCAGAGGCGGCTTTATCCATCAGTGAGGTGAATCAAGGCGGGGAAACTAGGGGCTCAGACCCACCCCCTGTTCCTGCCCCGAAAATCTACTCAGGGCCAGATTTGCCCCCCCCGTCCTTGTCCTTTTTATCAGATTGATCAGTTGACCGATGACCTTGAGGCTGGGAGTGCAGTGCTATAGACAACACCTGTGATGGGAGATGGGTCCCTGAGTTGTCTCCTTGGTGCAAAATTGTCACAGGACCACGAGTGGCCAAAGTCTGTTTACAGAGGAGCAGACCCCAGGCCCCGACCAGCCAACACCAGCTCGGAGCCTGGGCAAGGTCCTTGGCTTTCAGAGCCCCGCCCTGCCTGCCGCAGAAGGCCAGGTCCTCCCTCACGTGGGGGCGAGTCAGAGAGCAATACCTGCGTGCGCCTTCTCTCTTCTCGTTCAGTGTCCTCTGGACCTGAGTGGAAGCATGCATCCCCTCCCAAGTGTCTCCAAGGTGGGGTTTCCCAACTGCGACCCAGATGTTCCCAAGCCCTCTGGGTCCTGGGCCACCGGTTGACTGCTATCTGAATATAGGGCTCGAGCCTCCAGGCCATGCTGGATGACGATGGATTTTTCTGGGGGTTCTCCTGGTGGCCCCCGCACCACCTGCTCCCCGAGCGTCACTCTTGCTGATGTCACTGTCTCCCTCTCATGTGCTCACGGGCTGCACGCTCCAGATCCTGCACCCCTTCCCAGGCTGTCCTGGGCTCCCGGTCATCCACACGTGCCAGCTGCAGACAGAATCGCAAATTTGGTGCTATCCCAAAACCCCACTGGTCTTCGCAGCCAGATTCCCACCCACTCCCCTGACTCTTGGCCTCCCCTTCTCACGATGCCAGCCTTGAACTTCCAAATTCCTGCGACTTTCTTATCCTGACAGTTTGGTGTCCACCTCGCCCCCTCTCCAAATGAGCTGGACTTGCCTGCACATATCAGACATTTACCAAGGGGCTCTGGGGAACCCCGGGCCTTCAAATCAGGGGCAGATGGAAAGAGACCGTTCACAGCCTTCCCTTTGCCCGCCACACCATGCTGCCCCCACACGCACACACACACGCCCACACATACGTAGGTACACACACATGCACGCATACACACACGCGCACAAAGATGCATACGTGTGCACATGCATGCATACGCCCCTGGACCCACATGCACACATACACACACACACGCAAAGTCTCTCTAAGCAGGAGAGAGTCGTCCTGAGTCACCACCAGCCTCCACAGGGATCCCCCTGCATGTTGGAATTTCTGCAAATTTTGTCTCACTGAGGAATTTCTCAGCATCAAAAGAGAGGGAAAAAAGGAAAGCAAAACATGCAAACAAACCCAAAAAAGCCTTAAAAACAAAAATCTACGCGAACGCTTTCACTTTGCAGTTGAAGTCATGGAGGTTCTAAAGTTTCACTTAGCGGTTTTTTCTGGGCTCTGCAGACAATACCAGTATCCCTTTGTGATGCTAAATTTGAGAATGCAAGTCAGTCCCCAAGCAGCACCCTGAGCTTTGCAGCCTGGACACTGCCGAGCTTCGGGCAGGGTGCTTCCGTGTTGGGGGGCACCATGCTCCTGAGCCCTGGAGGACATTAGCAGGATCCCCGGCCTCTGCCCCTGCCAACAGCACCCCGGTGTGACAACCCGTGGGAGGGGCACGGCCCCCGCCCCAGGACGGCTGTGTGGGACGTGGACGTGGGCATCGTGTTTAGGGCAGCAATGCCAGCGTGGGCCCATGGCGCCCGCCTCCCCGGCCCAGCAGGACCTGCCGGCTAGCTTTGGAGCGAATGTAAAATCGATTGACCTGGTATAAAATATTAATAAGTGATTGGAAACTCTGTCCTAGATTCCTTCTCTGGGCATGTGCTTCTGTGAGGAAAATAAAAAGGAAGGAAAATGGGAACTGGTGAATCCTCCCGTGAAGACGCTGACCCACGGCTCGAACTCGGCGTTTAACTGGCGGAACTGGCTCCCGGGCAGCTAGGAGCCGCGCTCACGCTCTGCTCGGCGCCGGGAAGAGGGGCATCCTCCGCTCCCCCGATGTGATTTGTAGATGCACGAAATGCACTTTTGGTTCGCCATCCGCTGTCGCCTTCCCAGCGGCCACCAGTGGACCGTTACCCTGTGAGTGCAGCCCTTGAGATGTGTGGACCTGCCGCGTGGCCGGAGGGAAGGAGCCACGGCGACCCACCACGGGGTCCTGGAAGGACGCACCCACTCTATGTGCTGTGTTCTGATGAATCACGTTCCCCGTCGTTTTCCTAGTTCTAGTCCAGTCACTTTTGGGCCATGTCCACACAGGCTGAAATGGGTATAATAGTGAATAAAATGCAACAAGAAACCACCGGCCAGCTCGAAGGCACGGAGCCGCGGCTCGGTGTCCACACCCTGGGTATGAGTTTCCCATCGTTGCCATAACAAGTCACCACGGAGCAGCAATTAGGGACAACACAAATTTTTAATCACACGTGCACAGATTAGTTCCGTTACAGCTCTGGGGGTCAGGATTTCTAAGACAGGTCAGCGGGCTGCATTCCTCCCAGAGGCTCTTGCAGAAGTGGCGGGGAGGGGTCTGTCCCCTTGCTTTCCCCGCTGAGGCCCCTGCCCTGCCAGCCTGCAGACAGCAGCGTCTTCAAGCCCCCCCGCCCCGTCCCACCGCTTCCACCACCACGTGGCCTTCTGCCTCGGACCCCGTCCCCATTTTGTAAGGTCTCTTGGGATTACAGAGGGCCCGCCTGATAGTCCAGGATGGTCTTTCATCTCAAGATCCACAACTTATTCCGTCTGCACGGTCCCCTTTGCCTTGTAAGGGACACAGTCACAGATCTGGGATTAGGATGTGGATGGCTTTGGGGACAATCTCCATCCCCCACACCCCACATATGGGGCTGCTTGTACCGGGGCCCCACTATGAGGATGTGACACACCCCACTCAGTGCAGACCTTCCCCAGCTTCTCCTTTTCTCCCTTTTGGTCAAGTGGAGGGGGAGGTGGCCTTGCAAATGGGGGGAGCATGTTCCGCCCGACTCACAGGAGAGACCCACCACCAGCACAGGGACTCCTGCCCAGATGCTGCCAATCCCGTGGTGCCTCTGACTCTCCAGCTGTTGGTCCAGGTGGGTGATGGGTGTCTCTCCCGTGGCGTCCTCGACCCAGCCCCCACTGGTCACACCTGTCCCGACGGCCAATGCCTTCAGCATCCCGAAGTCCCACGCTGGCACAGTGAACCCGACTGGCCTTCCTCCTCTCCCACCACGCTCCCGTTCCAGTGTTTGGGACCGTGGTTGACCCTGCCTTGCACAGAGCAAAGAGGGAGCTGGAGGGAAGAGCCAGCCCCACCCCCAGCTCTCCCCTGCTGTCTCCCAGGCGAAGCTGGGGACACAGTCCGTGGAGCTCTTGAGGAGCAGAGAGGGTGGACCCCGGAACCTGGACGGGGAACCAGCCACTCACAAAGAACACACAGGCCACACAAAAGGCTCTTCGCTGTGCAGTCCAACTGGGCCTCCCGAAGGAAAGATAAAAGTGTTTGTCCCTTGTTTTACTTTACTCGTGACGTTGTTTTTCTGTCTCCAAACATAAAGATGTTTGCAGGTGGTGCAGAACAGAGAGCAGAGGGCTTGGTGGTCCCAAGGTGTCTGGATTCGCCCTGTAGAGGGTGAGGCTGCTGGGTCACCTGCCCCTGGGTAATGAAGGGGAGGGCCTTCCTCCTTGCCGGGCTGCTGATGGGGGTTTGCAAGAGATGATGAGATGGGCTTGAACCTCAGATTTCAAGGCCAAAAGAGCAAGAAACTCCATTTTCTTTTTTTTTTTTTTTAAGATTTTTATTTATTTATTTGAGAGAGAGACAGAGAGATAGTGACAGAGAGAATAAGCGAGGGGGTGGGGGCAGAAGGAGAAGCAGGCTCCCTGCTGCAGGGAAACTCCATTTTCTTTTTCTTTTTTTTTTTTTAAGATTTTATTTATTTATTTGAGAGAGAGAGAATGAGAGAGAGAGAGAGAGCATGAGGGGGGGAGGGTCAGAGGGAGAAGCAGACTTCCCGCCGAGCAGGGAGCCCGATGCGGGACTCGATCCCAGGACTCCAGGATCATGACCTGAGCCGAAGGCAGTCGCTTAACTAACTGAGCCAGCCAGGCGCCCCAGGAAACTCCATTTTCTTTAAATTCTATAATTCTGGTTTTGACTAGCCCCCCATTCTGATGGCAGGAAAGCCCAGTTCCGACCCTTTTAGCTTCCAGAATGGGCCTCATTGTCAGGACGGGGGCCCTGAGAACAGAGCCACGCTGGAGAAAGGGAGGGATGGAAGTTTATCACGGATTGGTGCAAGTTTGCAATTCTACCAAGGAAGAAGCCGAGAAACAAAGAGATCCGTGAGCTCTCTGTGGGCTCCAGCATCTGTGTGTTTGTAAGCCGACAGTGACCCCTGCTGACGTCCTCTGGGAACGGCCTCCTGTTACCGCAGACCCCCACCCGGCCCACCCACCGCATCTCTGGTTTCCTCACGGGGGGTGGGGAGGGGGCTGCAAAAAACAGGCCTGGAAAGGAGCTCTCCACGCTTCTGCTGACTCCCCTCATGTGGCGGATAGTCCCTTGTGTTCACGAGCCCGTGGCGCGGTGAGGGAGACCCGACCCACCACCGGCTATTTCAGAAGATGGAAGGGGGGGCACGGCCTTGGGGCCGGGCAGCAAAGGATCGGGGAGCCTAAGTCTGGCCTGATGGGGAATCTGGAGCCTCCGAGGGACACGTGCGTGGTGACAGGTCTGGGGCCACTGGTCCCTGGCAAACACCCTCTGTTACCTGAGAAGAAACAGCCATCGTAATTTCCCACTGAAGCAAGTCTTATTTTAGAACCAAATTTGAGAATTTTTTTTTTAGATCTGGTCATGTTGATGAATTTCATGGGCTAAATCGTGTGCCCCCCAAATTCATAAGTTGAAGTCCAGACCTCCAGCACCTCAGAATGTAGCCTTATTTGGAGGTCGGGGCTCTAAAGAGGTGATAAGGTAAAGTGAGGTCGCTAGGGTGGTCCTGATGCAATCTGACCGGTGTTCCTATGAGATCAGGACACAGGCACAGAGGGCGACCGCGTGAGGAACAGAGAGGACCACATCCACGTGCCCGGGAGACAGGCCTCGGGAGGAGCCAGCCCACTCCACGCCTGGACACCGGACCTCCAGCCTCAGACTGTGAGAAGATACACTTCTGCGGTCCCTTGTCACAGCAGCCCTCGGACAACACAGTGCCCAGAAAACCTTGGTATAAACACCAAAAAATACAAACCCCTGAGCGGCTGAGCACCAGCCATGTCATGTAGCTTGGCACAAGGTGTGTGGTAAACGGCACCATCGACTGAGCCTGTTAGATACCCACCTCCATGCGCTTCCTCTCCCGACCTTTTTTTCCCCCTTTATTGTACTTATTTTTAAGCATTAAACATAAAAAAGTCTGGCTCCCTGTGGGCCAGCTAGGTCAGTGGGAGGGTTAAAGGCAAGAACACAGATCCCCAGGTGCCGTCCTGCTCCCCGCCTGGGAGAAGAGCATGGTTTCTATGCTCCCTGGGCTCGCGCCCACCCAGGTCATCCGGGAGCCACCAGGGGCTCGCAGGTGCTCAGGAAGGAGTCTGTGTGACACAGTCCCCAAGCTTCCCCGCAGAGCCCACTGCCTTTCTCAGCCCTCGAGTAAGGGGGCTTACTGGTGGCTTTGCCAACGCGCCCATCGGGAGGAAGACCAGGTATCCACCTGGGGCCACCCCCCAGTGCTCCCAGAGCCTCCCTCCTCTGCAGAGCCAAGCTGGGAAGGAGGGTGGTCTTCTCCACTCTGAACCACTTTGTCGCCTGACCTCAGGGGCTCACGAAACCCCACGGACAGCCCTAACCGGAACCTCCATCCTTCAGGCCCCCAGACCAGCCCAAGGAGCCACAGAGGGTAGAACTGGGGAGCAAAGCCTCCCCTCCTCACCACGCAGAGCCCCCTCCCTCCAGCCTGCACACTGAAAGCAAGCGGGAGTACTCACAGATGCCGGGACCACAGATCTGGAGCCCCAAGAAAGTCAGTCGAGATCCTGGGACCACAAGAGGAGAATCAGTGAGTGCCTGAGCTCAAAGATAAAGCTCAGACGTCGACAGACCTCATGTACGCCAACGTCACTGGGAGATGCAGTGACAGAAAACATCCCACGTACACAGCAATGACAACAGAACAGAAGATACCCAGGACTATGCTTAGGAGAACACCTGAGAACCTAAACCTGCCACGCGGGCCTGGAGGAGGACGGGTCTGGTTGGACAGGCACGCTGGGTCCTTGGGTAGGAGGGCCCGGCACTGCGAAGTGCTCACTGAGCCCTCCTGGGGGCCCAGCACCTGTGATCATGACTCACGGCGCAGCTGTGTGTCCAGGGTTCAAACCCTCAGCACTGCGGACATCTGGGGAGGGGAACTCTTTGTTGCGGGGGGCGGGGGCTGTCCTGTCCATTGTGGGGCGTTTAGCAGTACCCCTGGCCTTGACCCAGTAAGATTCCAGTAGCACGCCCCTTTGACAGTCATGCTCACCAAACACGTCTCCAGATCTTGCCAAATATGCCCTGGGGAGCAAGATCGTCCCCCACTGAAAACCCCTGCTGTGTTCGCTGAGCCCTGGTCCCGGGCCATTTGTCAAGGTCCTTGGGCACCCATGACAGCACAGGGGTGCGGGGCGGGGGGGGACCCGGCGTAACCATTTCGCACCCTCACGGAGTAGACGCGCTATTCTGGAGACGAACATCAGGAAAAAAATGTGTCTATCTCGAGTTGAGCAGCGTGTGATGCTCTTGAGGGCAGGGTCCTGTGACATGAGGACAGAGGAAGTCCAGGCACGAACCGGCCCCCTGCCACCCAGATTCTAGATGTGGAAAGTGTGCCACGAGCATCAAAAGGCTGCAGCGTCCTTGGGCCCGGGGCCGATCCCAGCACAGCAGGACGCTAGGGTGGAGGAGTTCCTGTCCCATACTCACCCCACGTGCCCCAGGGGCCCACAGACGGTGCCCGCACACGGATCGGTGCGAATGCCAGAAATAGTTTCCATTAACAAAGAAGACATTATTCGAACCGTTGTTGGAAGGATTGCACTGCATCTCAGGAGACCTGAGTTCGTACCCCATTCTGTCTCTGGCCCACTGTGACCTTAGGCACGATCTCTGTGTGGCTTGGGTGCAGACTGTCAGCGGGCCGACCCGTCACAGCCTCCTAGCCTGTGTTCTGGAGGAGGGGCTATCTTCCGAGCAGTGAGCAGCAGTGGGCTGAGCTGGAGCCTTTGTGGGGTCTGCCAGTTTCCAGGGTGTAAATTCTCCCACGACGGCGGATTCTGAGCAGATTTATAAAATGCCTGAGAATGTAGAAATCAGCCTTCATGAGCTGGGATGGGCCGGCTTCAGCCCACAGGTGATGGGTGGTATGAACACTGTTCTGTGGGGAGAGGTCACCCCCTCTTCTTAGTGAGAAGAGGCCAGGACAGGCCTGCCTGTAGGCACCGCAGGCTCTGCCCACTTCCAGCAAAGCGGGGAAGAGGGAGCGAGATGTGGGCTTGGACAGGGTCAGGAGAGGGGAGACGGGGCACTGGAGCCGGGAGGGAAGCAGAGCTGGGGGGCAGCAGGGGAAAGTCTGGGGCCTGGGCAGACTGTTCGATCCTGGGATCCCTCCGAGGCTGCGTCTCCTTTGAGCTCCCCACCCGGCCAGCGACTCTGGAGCCTGGACCATGCCTGGAGGGGGCCTCACGCCTTGTCTCTCCAGCCTCCCTGTTCAATGGGATGCTTCTGCCTCTTCTGACCCCATTGGCTCTGCCACACGAGGAAGCCACACAAAGCCAGCACACCGTGCCACTGAGATTTGCAGGCGGGCATCCAACTATTAAGTCGGACTGAAGTTTTAGAGACGTAGGGGATTTTAAAGATGCTCCATCACAAGTGTAACCAGAATCCAGCCATGTCAAAAGATGTTTGTAAGTTGCTGCAGAACATTTCCAGAGTCGTTAGCTTTTCACCTGTTTGCTTCCAAGCAAATGCCACTTCCAACTGTTGAGGACCGTTTGCTCCTAAAACTTAAGCCCCACAAAAATAAGCTAAGAATCTCACACACACACACACACACACACACACACACACACACACACACACCTACTTAGTGAAGCCTGTAAGCAAAGAAGTTCCCTAAGAAGTCATTTGAAAAATGATCTGGAAATGTCAGATTTCTCCTCTCTGCAAAAGTGTATTTCTTTCAACTCTGAACTCAGTATCTTTCACTGCATGCCATCCATAATGAGGTAACAATTCCTTAGTGCAATAAACCAAAGTATTTTCCAAAGAAGCCATAGCACAAAACCAACATAAACCCCAATGGAGAAATGCCTGTGAAGAGCTCGCTGCAGGGAGAGCCCGCAAAACGCCTCCCAGAAGGACAGCCCAGTTGAGTTTAGTGATTGATTTTGGAAAATGCGCGTTTTATTTGCCCTTGGGGATCCTTGGACCACTTTGCCGTCCTTGATCTGGGAACAGCTAGGAAGGGCTGAGTGTGTGCCCTGGTTCACTTCATGGTTAAACACTGGGGCCCCCAGCGCATTATCCGGGAGAACTATAACCAGTCTTGAGGAAAGGTGAGGAAACGCCAAATACGTCATTTCCAATCTGCTTCTCAAACCCGTGGTCTCTGGGGCATCACCCGGGAGCTTGTTAGAAATGCAGAGGCTCTGGCCCCTCACTGGCCCACTGGACCAGAAGCTGCATTTTAGCACCGTCCCCGGGGGGTCTGCATGCCCGCCAGTGAGGAGCAGTGCTGTTTGCCTTGCCGTGTGTATAATGCGAAGCGCCCTCACAGATGAAGAAGGGGAAAGCAGGGAGCGGACCTAGCGACGGTGAGGACATACCGTCTTGTTATAGGAATCTGCTACCTGCATCCCCCAGGGGTCCTGGGGACAGAACCGCAGGCTCAGACCCTGCCCTGGAGGAGCTCCCGCCGTGGGCAGGTGGGTGGGACGGTGAGCGGGGAGCGGAGTATGGCAGGTGCCGCCCAGAAAAACGCACCACCTGTTCCTCGTTCAGACCGGACTGAGCCCCTTCCCCTGAGTGTAATGGCTTATCATGTATCTCACAGCTGTTTTTATTGTGGTAATAAACCTACTGGCGCTCAGTTATAATCCTCCTTATGTTATCAACATACCCTGCGACTGTCAAAGTTCATAACTTTGTGGCACGATGAAAAACATTTATCCTGCATCTGCAAAAGGCAATAAAACCCAGTAATGTCGTATAACCTATTTTACACACTCTCACAAACCCAAATTCTAGGCACCCGTTTTCCAATCTATTTTACTCGGCAGATGTGTTCCGGGTCGCTGCTGGATAAAATGGACCTGAGTGGACTGAGGCGGACGGTGGCGGCCACAGCCAAGCGAAGGCTTATTCCTTGGAGGTCGTGTGGTTAAGTACATTCCTGCTTCATCTCATGGAATCCTCAGGGCCACTCTGACATCACCTAACACTCAGGGACCGTCAGGAAGCCGGCCGGCTGGGAGGCTGGGCACCTGGACGCATCAGCTCGAGGGTCCTGACTGCTGTGACCCTGAGACGTGTCAAAGGGACTCCAAGCCGGGGGTTCTCGAAGTGTGGTCCCTAGGCCAGCAGCACCTGCATGCCCTGAGGGCTTGTTACAAACGCACCCACGGAGGTCCCAGCCCAGACTCAGGGGATCAGACACTCTGGGGTGGAGCCCAGGAATCTGTGCTTAACAGGCCCGCCGGGTGATTCTGGTGCTCGCCCGAGTGTGAGCCGCTGCTGTAGAAAAAAAAACCTGCTTTGTAAAGGAATCCCACTGCAAACCCCTTACAGAGATGGCCCCTTGAAGTCGCGGACCAGGTGCTGCTGTCAGTTTTGCTCAAAGGCAAGACCCCGATATGACGGGAAGATGGTCCCGTGACTTTATTTAGACTCATACACATGTGTGCATTCATGCACTTGCGGGTCTATATACATATTTGTTTCTTCTTATAATTTCGGGGAAGAATAGCAGGTTCTTCACTGCGCAGAAGTTCCCAGGCCAGTCTGAGGCTCTGCATGGCAGTAGCCCCATCCCCACGGCAGCTCCTGGGACCCCATCCTCAAGGGGGCCTCTGGCTGTTTGCGGCTTTGCCCAGAGGCTCGCTATGAGCTCTGAGCCTAAGTTCTTGCCGCCGAGTCCAGATGTGGGAGGAAACCACACCATTTGCCCACAGGCAACAGGGGAGCTTCAGTGGCCACATGGCGTGGGCCCCTCTGCCCTCGGTGGCCTGCTCTGCTCTCACGTGGCTGTGACAGAAGCGACAGGCCTCCTGGGTGGGACGTGGGGCTGCCCGGGCGGGACGCTGAGCAAACCACCGTACTCCCTCTGGTTTGCCCCTGGGTAAAATCCAAAGTACAGGGAAGCTGGAGGCATGGGTAGGGTGTCACTTGAAAGTCACTCTCTCCTCCTCCCAGTGGCCGGGAAAGAGGACCACGGGACAGATGTGCACCCGGGGATGGGGCCCGGGGAACAGAGAGGGGCCCCAGGAGTGCACAAACAGCCCGACTCGGGGCTGGACCCGAGGGTGCAGCATGCACAGATGGGCTCACAAAACCAGCAACTCTTCCCCAGACTCCCCCTCCCAGAAGTGTTCCTTCAGCATTCACTGGTGAGAGTCTGCACGTGCCAGGCTCTGTGCCAAAGGCTAGGTACCAGTGGCTGAGCTGGATGGCTTCCACTTGCCTCTCTGTCCCCAGGCTGAGCCATGTGGACACATCACCCAGGCTCCTGCACCCTCGGGCCGATGGGGAGCCCGGGGGCGATGGCATGAAGGAGGACGATGGAGTTGGGGTATCTGTTTCCACAGCTCACTCCCTTGCAAGGTTTCCCTCATCTTTGTAAATAGTTCCTTTCAAGCTACCCTCGGGGCCGGGGAGGAGGGGGGGGGTCTTTCCTGCCACAACCTTGTAATCAGTTCAAGAGTGGCTCAAGAAACAGCTCCTCGCATTATCGGATCCTGGATTACTCACACGTGCAACACGTATGTGGTCACCTCCTTGCCGGTTCGGAGAGGATGTAGGTCGCCCACGGCGTGCAGTAACGTCCCTATCGCTCACATTCGCACGGCTGATGGCAAGGGATGGGGGCATCCCCAGCTGCGGCTCTCCGTTACCATAACTACTGGTAATGACACAGACTGCACGTCCCCTGGCCTCTCAGGGCCCTGGAGGCACACACCCCAGGAAAGAGAAACGCAGAACTGTGGACATACAAATGAGAGCAAGCGCGGGGAGTCAGTGGTGCTCCTCCTGTGATCACTGGGCAGATGAGCTGAGGACCAAGCATGGGTCTGCTTGTAAGGGAGGCAGAGCTGAGGGCCAATTAAAATGCTCAACTCAGGGCAGCTGGGTGGCTCAGATGGTTAAGCGTCTGCCTTCGGCTCAGGTCATGATCCCAGGGTCCTGGGTTCGAGTCCCGCATCGGGCTCCCTGCTAGGCGGGGAGCCTACTTCTCCCTCTGCCTCTGCCTCTCTCTCTCTCTCTTTCATGAATAAATAAATAAATAAACATTAAAAAAAATAAAATAAAATAAAATGCTCAACTCCAGGAGAGAGTGCTGGAGAAAGGGAGTGAGAAGTGGAGAGACACACAGTGGAGACATTTGGGTGGAATCGGATGAGAGGCTGAAGATTGGGAACTGCAAATTCCCCTGCAGCCGCAGGCCTGCAAAGGAGCATCCCCTCCCCTCTCTCCTCTCCCGCCCTTTCCCTCTCCTCCTCTCCCTCCTCCCTTTCTCCTCCACTCCTCGCCCCTGCCCTCCCCCAAGGAAGGGAACCACCTTTCTCTGCTACAGAAGCCTTCCTACACCTGCTCCTGGGCGAGTTGCCTCAGATCCGATGCTAGTTCTCTGGACACCCACCACCTCTCATCGCTCCGGTCAGAGAAGAGTTGAGACCAAGGGAGCCCAGGTTGGGGGGGCACAGACCTTTCCAGGAGGGAGCTGCCCGCACAGGGGAGGACTGCGGGTCCCCCAGCAGCCCAGCAGGAACCCGGGAGCAAGTGCCAGACCAACTGGGATGGCGTAAGTCGAGATTTTTTCAAGTGTTTGACGTAGCTGCCCTGGCCTGGGATTTACACGTTGACTTAAGCCCCAAAGGGGCGGTTAATAAGTCCCCAGATTGACTACTTGAAGCCTGAACAAGGGTGGTGTAGAATTAATGAGGTGAAACCGTCTGGGGTCCCGGCCTGCTATACAGGACAGAAGTCAAAGGCTCTGGGACACAGAAGTGTTCTTTGCGAGTGACTCAGCCACGTCCTCATCACAGCCTCTCCCCTGCGGGGCCCAGAGGACAAAATTGCATGGGCGTCCTTACAGAGCCCTGGGGGGCTGTCCTCTGCAGCCTAGAGGGGATGCTGGGGGGCACAGAGCTGGCGCTGAATTCCGATCTCAGCAGGAATAATGGGATCCCAGAGTGGGAGCAGCACCCAAGCATCAGGGACCAGGCGGGCCCCAACGCCTCGAGGAGGCACGCGGATGGCAAGACAACAGTGACTTGGCATGTGTGTTGTGGCTCCTTGCTCACGGGCGTCCCCGGACACGAAGGAGATGCCTACCAAGTGCTGTGTGACACGTTCAGGTATGAGAAGCCCTGGTCTGCTGACTCCTTCCCAGATCCCAGACCAAAGCCAGTTTTCTACACCCAGTCCTCACGTCTCCAGAGAGACACTTTACGATGTGCCCCCTTGAATTGCCCTGTTTTGAGAGTATCATCTGTGTCCTGCTGGGATCCCGATCTCAGAGGACCATGGGTCGGTGGGCCTTCTGTTCCTGTGGGGGCAGTGGTCATTACACAGGTCATTATAAAAATAAATCGGGAAGCTCTCCTTAGCAGAGGACAAAGGGACAAAGAAAAGCCACCCAAAGAGAGTCCAGGTAAAACGGAAACCCAAAATCAAAGTACATAGTGAAAGCTTCAGCTCGATTAGACGCTGTCTCGATAAAATAAAAGCTATGAACATAGGTTACCTTTACCTTGTATTTACCAAGATGCAAATTATGCAACACTGTAGCTGTGCCCCCCAAGACTTCATACCAACCTAACTAGAGTTGCAGCCTTCCCCAGTGGTGGGATTTCCAACCTCAGCCTGGAACTCCCTGACCGGCACTAGCCGGTGGCCAGCAGGATGAGACCCCCTGCCTTCCCACGGGAAGGTGACCTTGCCTGAAACCACTCTTCGTCTTTTGCTAATAATGCCCTTGTCCTGCCCATTTCTGCCTACAAAAGCCTTCCATTTTCTGCAACCCCTGGGAGCTCCCTTCCACTTGTCCAGTGGGATGCCGCCCCATACGTGAACCCCCAGTAAAGCCAATTAGATCTCTCCATTTACTCGGTTGAGGTTTTGTTCTTGGTCATCCTAAAACCCTGTCGTTTCTTAGGTGATAAGAGATATTTGGTTTATGACCCTGGTTCCTGACACGAAGCTCCTAACTCCCTTGGAATTTCCTGGGTGATAGGAGTGTCTCTTGTTCTAACAAGGTGGCTCAGGATGGCTCCCAGATGGCCCTACCTGCCCACCCAAAACTGAGACCAAACCAAACAGCAAGCAAGAAGTGGCATTCGTGTACCTGGCAGGAGAGAGAGCCCGGAGAGCCTGGATCCCTAGCTAGGGAGGGGGGCATAGACAGGCTCCAGGCCATCCCTTTGGGTTGAATGAGCAGGTGGAGGAGCTTGTCTGAGACAATGCCCCAAGAACCTCACCCAGGAAGGCAATCATGCAGGGAAGGATGTGGCCCCCAGGACGGCTCCAGCAGAGGGCCAAGGCCAAGGAGACAAAGCCACAGGGCTGGTGGGGGCCAGGGGACAGCCCCAGTGTTGGACATCCTGGAATATGAACTATTTCCACCTTGAGGTCAAGAGGAATGTTGTAATTGTTCCACTCATGACAAAGACATTTGGTGAACAGGACTCTGCCCTCCCCTGCATTACACGCAGCAGGTTCCACACCTGCTGAGCTCCTTCTGGACCCGGCCCTCCCGCGAATAACAGCTATGCACTCTGTGCAAGTTACAAAACAAGGCCCGGATGCCGGTGGAGAGGGGACAAAAGGCAGCCAGCTTCTAGAAGAGAGCCAACAGCTGCAGGAAAAGGTGGTGAGCATGACATCCATTCGTGTGGCTTCAGCCTGCAGCCGCTGCAACCGTGCAGAGCAACCTCAGCCCCAATGGCCCCTGCCTGGCCTGAAGGGCCAGAGGACTGGGTTCGGGGCAGACACAGCCCCGGAAAGTGAGCGGAGAATCCAAGAGCAGAAAAAGCCAGAAAGGAGGACACTCAAATCCTGCGGATACATCTGCCTGATTAGATTCACCAGACTGCAAAGTTCTGCTCATCAAGACTGTCAAGAAAACAAAGAGGCAAGCTGCGGACAGACAGAAAACATGCATCTGGGGAAGGACCCGTATCCAGAATAAAGATCTTTACAATCCAAAAAATAAGATAAGCCACTTAAAAACCAGAAAAGTATTTGAACAGACATTTCACAAAGGATGACGCATAAACATCCAAAAAGCACGTGCATTAACACTCAGTATCACTTGCCTTAGCTAGAAAGAGCAATATGGACACAACTGATGAAATTTGAATGAAGATGTGGGGACGGGGGAAATTCTAGCAAATCCTATCAATGTGAGATTTCCTGATTTTGCTAATTACATGGTGGTTCCGTAAGAGAATGCCCTTATTTTTATAAGATATACTCTGAAATATTTAGGCGTATCTTACACTCAAATGATTCTGAAAAAAGTAGTATCTGTTTACCATAGCCCTCCTCACCTGTGGTTCCGTTCTCCACAGTACAGTTACGGCAGTTGAGAGAAAAACCCTCTGAAGCTCTGAGCTACAACACCGATTTAGATTTCTTTCTAAGTCAGCATGACGGTACGTACACTTTGTTCAAACCAAAATCTGACTTCTGGCCCACCACCCATACATCGTGCACCTGCTTTGTGAATGAGTAATCTGAAGAACATCTTGTCCTTCAGATTCCCATCAATGCCCCTGCTCCCCACATTCCTTTACGATAAAACTCGTGATTCCTGTCTATATGCTAATCTGTAATCTCTTGGGCTCTCACAAGATGCAAAAAAAAAAAAAAAAAAGCATATAACTCCGTAAAAACTGTTCATTCTCCAGAGCACATTATTCCCTGTGAAGAGCTTGTTTCCTGGACAACTGTCCTAACTGGGCCTGAAGAAAACTCTTTCTTTTTTTAGAGATTCTAAAAGGTTTATTCATTTTGTGTCGACACAGTCAACCACCATCCAAAAGCAGATGATGTATCGTTGGAAGGTCAAAAGTAGCCTAACCCTAGGTCAGAAAATCTATGTCACTCACCTCACTCCACCTCATCACACGGGCATCTTACCTCCCGTCATCACAAGATGGGTGAGCTTAGGGCAATAATATACTGTGTGAGACAGAGACCACATTCATGCAACTTTCATCACGGGCTATATTGTTATAACTGTTCTATTTTATTATTAGTTACTGTTGCTAATCTCTTACAGTTCCTGATTTATAAATTAAACTTTATTACATGTATGTACGTATAGGAGAACACAAAGTCTATACGGAGCTCAGTACTACCCATGGTTTCAGGCATCCGCCAGGAGTCTGAGAACATACTGCCTGCAGATAGGGATGATTACGGAACTGCGAAAGTATGCTTATACACACATATACTGTTCTTTCTTTCTTTTTCATGCTCTCTTTCTAAAGCAAATGGAGCAAGATAGAAATGATTCCGGAGTCTGGGTAAAGCATATACAAGTTCCTTCTACTATTCTTGCAACTTTTCTGTAAGATTGAGATTACATAAAAATAAATTACAAAACATCAAAACCACTGGAGAATGTAATGAAATTTTCAAGGACTGATGGGGTTGTGTCAAAATGCCCAGAGGTGGGTATGAGGAGCTACCAGTGGCCAGAGCTGTCCGTTTAGGCACGATAAAGCCAAGGATCACAGTGGGTTGAAACACAGAGTCAATGAAAATCCATGAGTCCACGAGGACCGCCCAAAAAAGAGAGATCCAGGACAGACCAACGTGCCTGCATTTGGAGCATCCATTAAACTAACATCCTGCTGGGGCGCCTGGTGGCTCAGATGGTTGCGCGTCTGCCTTCGGCTCGGGTCATGGTCCCGGGGTCCCGGGATCGAGCCCCACATTGGGCTCCCTGCTCTGCGGGAAGCCTGCTTCTCCCTCTGCCTCTGCCTCTCCCCCTGCTCAGGCTCGCTCTCTCTCTATCTCTGTGTCTCAAATGAATAAATAAAATCTTAAAAAAAAAAAAACTAACATCCTGCTTTTAAAATTATTCAAGGGAAGGAAAGAAGCATTTATCCTGTCTTCCCAGGAGGACCGTATTTCATGGGAACCGAATAAACCCAAAACTTTCCTGCCTAATAAATGTAGAAGGGACAGTAGATTTAGAAAAAATTGTAACCATTACAATTATGGTTAAACAATGGTGGTCCCAAAGATTTCAAGTCCTAATCCCTAGAATCTGTCAATCTTGCCTATTCAGAAAAAGGGTCTTTGCAGGGGTGATTAAGCCTCTCAAGGGCCCTTACAAGAGAGAGACAGAAGGAGATGTGATGATACAGACGAAGAGGTGTCAGGTAGTCAAGGAGCACCGGGGCCCCCAGGAGCTGCAAGGACTTGTCCTCCCCTACAGCTTCCGGGCTAGCCCAGCCCTGCATGGCCCTCAGGTTTGGACTTCCAGCCTCCAGACCTGGGACAGAAGTGTTGATTGAAGTCACTCAGTTTATGGTAACTTAGGACAGCAGCCCCAGGAAACTAACACAACAATGAAAGTGATTCAGACAGGGGCGCCTGGGTGGCTCAGCTGTTAAGCATCTGCCTTCGGCTCAGGTCATGATCCCAGCGTCCTGGGATCGAGCCCCGCATCGGGCTCCCTGCTCAGCGGGAAGCCTGTTTCCCCCTCTCTCACTCTCCCTGCTTGTGTTCCCTCTCTCACTGTGTCTCTTTCTGTCAAATAAATAAAACCTTAAAAAAAAAAAAAAGAAAAGAAATTAAAAAAAAAGAAAGTGATTCAGACAACGATCATTAGCCGGTGATGAAACATGGAGGTAAGTGAGGCTGGAGACTGGAGGCTCTACAATGCCAAAGTAACAGCACACACACCACTTCTAGCGGCAGGGGACTAACGCAGTCCAGACACACTCCTCTTCTGACCTGATGACACAGGAAGTACACAACGCACACGATGGTGAATTTAGTCAGCCATTCACAAACGGTGAATCCACCAAGCCTTTAGCCGTAACTTCTAGGAACAAGAAATACAGGGGATAGCAGAACAAGCTAAGAGAGCCCAGACACATCCAGGAGCTGCGACATTCTGCAGGCAGCGGCTCGGTCTTGCAAACCAGTGTTGCGGGAGGGACTGCTCCCAATAAAGGGCATAAGACTCCCCAGCGCAAGGCCATTCCACACCCTGACAGCGTGCCTCACACAGCGTGCTCCACCGTAACCACCTAAGTCCCCTGTCCCTTCTCCCTCTGAGGCATTCAGACACTGTCCCCTTGTGATGGGTGGTACTTAGAGCACACAGGCACTCTGAGAACACAGTAAGGGAGCGCCAAGTAAGTTGAATTGGGGAGGGATTTGGCAGTGTGGGTTTCTGGAAAATATGCATGTTCCTGATTTGTAGTCACTTCCACGTGTAATTCAGTTCTTGCCAGCTGCTCTGGAATAGCTTCCAGAAATAGCCCTGCCACCCATTTTGGTGACTTGCCCAGCACTCCGACACATAGGTATGGGGTCACAGGTCAGATCTCCCCCTGCCCTTGTCTCGTGGATCCAGCACCACATCTGTGGGAGTGGAGGAACGAGGTTTGAGGAGCACGGCGCCAGGCTCTAGTCTGTGGATATTACTTCAATCACCAGACACATAAAGTTGGACTCTCTCCCGTCAGAAACATGATGATGCAGCATATACAGTATGTGATGTGAATCACACACAGTAGGATTTGATCAGACTGCATGCAGGTAGCACACAATCCTGAGGCAGTTTCGTGAACCCCAAGATGTGGGGTGTTCTCTCTCCTCAATGGTCAGTAGTTACAAACCACACTAAAGGAACAGCTGTGATGACTTCCCTCATCTCCCTACAGGAAATCTTGCAAAATTATTGTCATAAGAAGAGGCTAGCAAGGAGTATCCTGGCAAAAATGTAGGAGAAGTGTTAGAATATCAGTATTCTGATAGTTTTTTAGATGTGCTATTTGTGGATTCACCAGCTTTTTAGTTTGTAGTTTTTTTGAAATTTCTTACTCTAAAATAGTATCTGCCTTAATGCAATTTTATATTCATAATGTTCTGTGTGTTTTTGTAAAGAGGCTTGGATACCTCATTCATAATGCATTGTTCTTAAAAAAGCCCCCTGTTTGGGGACCTAATGACCATAGATGCAGCACATGGTGCCAGGCACACCAACTCCAGAGACCATTCTGGGGTGAACTGGAGATACCACCCTCCAAGCAACTCTGGGGATGGAGGAGGATGACGTGAATCTGGGGAGATGGGAGACCCGGGGGGGATGGGGCTCCTCCAGAATCACGTGTCTTCACAGTGGTGCTGGCCGAGCCAGGGGGTGCCCAGACAGTGTGACTGTGGTCTAGGCATTAGCCCCACTGCCCACCGGAGGATCTGAGGGGTGTGCACCACAGGTCAGAGCCATGTCTGTGGGAAGCCCTGCCCCTTAACCATCTGCCGGGTCCCCCGAAATCCACACTGGGATGCTGAAGCCATGGAATGGGCAGGAGTGCCCCCTCCAGTGGTAGCTGATGGTTTCTTGCCCGAGCCCAAACTTAACTTTTTTTTAAGACTTGATTGATTGATTGATTGATTGATTGATTGATTTGAGAGCGAGAGAGAGAGCTGGGAGGAGGAGCAGCGGGATAAGCAGACTCTGCACTGAGCATAGAGCCCGACTTGGGGCTCAATCCCATAACCCCGAGATCGTGACCTGAGCTGAAATCAAGATTCAGATGCTCAACCAATTGAGACGCCCAGGCGCCCCGCCCTAAGTCTATTTACTGTGCTGTTTTGTGCACCTTGCACACAGAATTATTTTCTAGGGTCTTCGTAGCTCTCTCAAGGGAGATTGGAGAGAGAAGCTTTAGTAAGTGTTACTCTATGAGCGTGGCCAGAAGGCCACCTCCAGGAACCGTCTTCTGTGGTGTTAGGGGTGTGTGACCTCGTTCTTTATCCCAGGAGAAAACAAGGCTGAACAACCACAGCCAAATAACCTGGAGACTTCCAGCTTAAAGAACTCACAGAGGCTCATCCATAAACAAAGGATGAGGAAGACATTTATTCATACTGTGCACTATTTAACAACTAATGAGAAAGATTAATAATGGATTAGCATCAACTGGCCAAATAACAGAGCATTTGGGGGATATAATCTCCTATTCTTCCCGCTCGCTTCAGCTCACTCTAGTAGCTCTGACTGTTTACTTTCTTCTTCTTCAAAACTAACAATTCCTGAGGGGAGAAAAGAAACATGAGTATATTCCACACTCATTTTTTCTATTTTGAAATTCTGTGTGCTAACAGATCTTTTGCAATGAATAATATTATAAATATTAAGCATTTACTGGGCAAAAAATACAACGTTAAATTTTATCTTATACAGACTTTTGTAGTTTTTCTTCGGTACCGGTGTTAGGAGTGCATTGGACAGTTAGGAGTCAGGGCCAGGGTCCCCAACAAGAAAATATGGAGTCTGGACAGCTAAAGTAAAATAGCGCTGACATCTCGTTTTGCAGCTTAGACAGGACCGGACTAACATTCTGCTTTGCAGCCTTTGCAGAAGTGACTTCTGCAAAATGTCCTAAAATAAGACAATTAACCACCAAAGCATTTGTCAATATCACAGGCAAGGGGCAGTTAAGACATAAGCCCCCAGATGGCAGCAAAAAAAGACAATCAGCACATGGACATTAACCTAATAGGTAGACAGATACGTGACCAGAGCCCTGATTGGCACGGTTCAGCAACCCTGACTGCTTAAGATAGCAAAAGAACTCATAAAAACCCCTAAACTTAGACTCTCCGAGGGCAAATCTCTCGGGACCCCTCCCTCTCTGGGAGCTTTCTACTCTTGCTTTGCTGCCCACCACTCTCCGACTGGTCCACCTCTTCATCCTTCGAAGTGGTGTGACCAAGAACCACAGACCTAAGGGGACAAAAAATCCCATAACAGCAGCAATAAACTAAGCAAAAGATAAATCAAAGTCAATGCTGAGAATATTCCCATGAGAGTGAGCTCAGTAACTATCTTTGCCTGCACACATTGTCCACTTATGACCAGCTTTACAAACGCGAGGCAGCACGGCTCGCCCTTGCTTCAGTCAAAAGAAAGGCAAGGATTCGCTACATTCTGATGTTATCTTGAAAGTATCATGAATGGGGGTGGGAGGATGGGTTAGCCTGGTGGTGGGTATTGAGGAGGGCACGTTCTGCATGGAGCACTGGGTGTTATGCACAAACAATGAATCATGGAACACTTCATCTAAAACTAATGATGTAATGTATGGGGATTAACATAAGAATAAAAAAAAAAAGAAAGTATCATGAAAGTTAGAGTTATTTTTTATTGTGAAGTAAACTCTATAACCCTCACTGCTGGCGATGAAAAGAGATTAGTAGGCTGAACCTCAGACATAATGTAGGAATCGTGTTAAAGCTTGAGTTCCTGTTACTGTCATGAAACGTTTGCCTACTAGGCCCGTGTTTACTTTAGCCCGTTTTTCGTTTAAGGCATTCTGACATTTTGGCACCTACCCTGGGAGGTGTGAGTAGCACCATCCCTCCCCTCCCGGCCCACTGCCCCGCCCTCAGAAATACTTCTGATGCTGCCACACCTGCTCCATGCACCTTCCGGTACATCGCAGTCAGTGGTGGTCACACAGCGGGCACACGGCGGTCGAGTCACAGATTCTCCACGCACTTCCCATCAGCCCTTGGTGCCTCCAGGGCCCCCTGGTTGGGCAAGCAAGGTGTCCCCCCACCAGACGTGCTCAGGATCAGCCATAGCCTCCATGTAGGGAGCATCCGTATACCATCTAAATGCTCTGCAGATGCAGGCCTCCTCCATCCTCACAAACCTCAGGGCATTGGGGACAAACGCAGGATGCAGGGGGTACAAGCAGGAGGTCCCTCTGGCTGCTGCTGGGAACCCCTGGCATCAGCCCCTGCACTCTCAGCCACGGGCCGCCGAGCCACCAGCGCGGGCTTCTTCGTAGTTCGACTCACTTGCCAACAAAAGCCTAACTCTGTGTGCGCCTAACGCTTTGAGATGGAAACCTGTTTTACAGTTCCTTATTGCAGAGATTATCTTCAAAAAAAATGGGGAGTACAAATCTTCAAAAAAGATATTTGTTCTTAATTTGCAATAGAGACAGACTAACCTGCACGGGGTCCCCAGCCTAGCAACCACCAGACCACTGGGTCCCTCACCACCAAGATACCGCCTTAAACCAGACACAAGAAACTAGGCTCCAAGAAGAAAGCCCTCTCTGACTTCCTGGGGTGCCCACAGCTTGCAAGATTTTTCAAAGATTCTAGGAACCTGAAGCCCCAAGCAGACTGAAGGTTGAATCCCTGGCCTGTGACCCGCAGATGCAGAGGCTTCTGGATTAATGGTACACTCAAACCCACTTAAAAAGGGCTGATTCCCAGCACTGCTGGTCCCTAATCAGACTCCTGTGATTCAACCGTGGTAAAATCAGGTAAAAAAAAAAAAAAATGGGGGCGCCTGGGTGGCTCAGTTGGTTAAGCGACTGCCTTCGGCTCAGGTCATGATCCTGGAGTCCCTGGATCGAGTCCGGCATCGGGCTCCCTGCTCGGCGAGGAGCCTGCTTCTCCCTCTAACCCTCCCCCCTCTCATGTACTCTCTCTCTCTCTCATTCTCGCTCTCTCAAATAAATAAATATTTAAAAAAAAAAATGAAGCCATGTTATAAATCTCTAGTGAGACTCTGCAGCCTGAGGCTGCTCTTTTGGTAAAAATGGAGATAATTAGCACGTGACAGAGAGCGAGAGGCCGTGCAGGGCAGCAGGCCAGCAGGCCGTCCCCCGCACAGTCAGGGGGTTTGTCGGAGGGCCTGAGAGAGCAACAACCCCATGGCCCCGTGCGAGTCCTCAGCCGGCCCCTGAGATCTCGTCCCAGTCCCCGGGGCCGCCCATGAGGCCAAGGTCAAAGACAGGAGAACCCGAGAGCCCTCCCCAGTGTGCGCCCACCTCCTCCCTGGGCCCGGGAGCGTGCTCACCCTGGTCGATGGTGTCATATCGGAAATCCTCTCGGCCCTCCTCCCTGGAGCCATCTCCATCGTCCTCCCCAGGCCTCATGGAGTCGGTCTCCCCCTCAGAAACATCTGCCAGAGCCTGGCCCTCCTCCGAGAGCTCCCCGCCACCTGACATGAAGCCACAGGAACCACTCTCATGTAGGCTGCAGGCCTGGGTCTCAGGCGGCTGCTTCCTGGCCTGTCAGTGCCCACTCCCTCCTGCTGATAGTGTGCCCCCCATCCCCTCTGGGGACCCCCCTCTCCTGCTTGAAGTCACCCAGTCCAGCCCAGATCTGGAGTGCCCGAGCCCCATCTCGGCAAGGGGTTCAGATGGGGCACATCTACCTCCCACCGAGAAGCTACACTCTGTTCCCCAGGGTTCACAAGCTGATGGGTGACAATTCCAGAGAGTCGATGAGCATTGCTCTCCAAAGGAAGGGAATGCCCACAAGCAGAGACCAGAGAGGGGAGGCCTGACCCTGCCATGCCTGGGGCTGTCTCCACCCCAGATCTCTCCAGCTGGGGGAACCCCAATACATGAGGACTCCTGCCCAGTGTAACCTTCTCCAACAGCCCTCAGCACCTTGGCTACTTCTCAGGAAGACCACTGGGATGGGGACGGACAGCTGCGGCTGTCACCGGGCTGCTCTCAGCCCTGGCCCAGGCTCAGGCTCACAGCCAGTCGCAGACCGAGGGGGGTGGGCTTTTGGTAGCAGTGCTTCCCAGGGGACCAACCAGGTTGTCCATCTAGCCAGTCAGTCCCACTGCCCCCCCTCTTTCCACCCCCAGCAGGATCCGACCCCCCACATTATCCTGCACACAAAACAGGCCCAGAGTCCCAAGCCCACAAAGAGGAGATGCCCAGTGCCAGCACCCGGGGGGCGCCCCGTACCCTCGGTTCCTGGAGCCTCTTCTGGGCCAGGCCCGTCCGTAGGTGGCTGCTCTTCGGGGAGGGTTGGGGTCCACAGAGACAGTTCTGTGATTTTGGTGGCTTTCCATTTGGGAACCACAGTCATCATTGTCGTCTCCTCCTCCTCCTCCTCTTCTCCTCTTTCCTAATTTAAGTTCAAAAATGTGAAATTACCAGCATGTGTGTAGACTTGGGGTGGAATGTTTACCCCGGGCGGGGGGGGGGGACATTTCGGCCACCATGACAGCACGGCTCAGTGGTCAGCCCAGTTGTCAGCTGCCCCTGGTGGGATCTCGGCTCAAAGGTGGATCTTGGAATCGCTAAGACGAGGCACAGACAGGCATCACCACGTGGCACATTCATGTTCCCGCTCCTGCCGTGAGCGGCTTCCGGACTCGACATTCCCAGCCTTCTGGAGCAGTTAAGAAGTGACCGAGACCGGGTGTGGCTTTCATGTGCTCGGTCACATTTTCCGGGTCTCAGATTTTTTGTGTATAATTAGCTAGCCTCCCTGGCAGAAAAGGGCTGGAGGCATCCTAAGACGACCATATAGCATGGAAGGGCCTGAATACTAAAGCTGTAGAATCAAGGATTATGGGGGAAATGAAATCTCATGAAAGTAGAGGGAGAGTTGATCTCTCTAAATGTGGGATCTTTTGTAAGAGTGTACAATTCCGGCAACTGAGCAGCCAGCACATGCCCATTGGGCCGAGCATGCCAGCCTAGTCCCCAGTCTTGTAACTGTCACAAATTTCCCAAGATCTGAGTATCAGTAAATGTGGGAAATGTCACTGTCACATAGAGGATGATACCTATGACAAAGAGTGACAGAGACCTACCTATTACTTCCGCTGAGTCGCTCAGAACTAGATGGCTTGGTTGCCAAATTTCTGAGCTCCATCCCCATGAAGGGTGATGTCAGTGCCCTAGAATCACCGAGGGGCTCGTGAAAACAGGGGCCGGAGCTTCTGCGTAAAGACGTCGTGGGTGGGGATGCGATGCTGCAGGCCCTGGACCACACCTGGAGAGCTGTTGCCTCACGTCCTCTGTGGTCTTTGTCCGATTTCTCTGCTTATCACAGCCCCGGTCGTCATCCCAGAAAGCTCAGGTGCGGCCTTAGACTGAGGCCCTCGGGTTGTGTGTAACTCCCCAGGCTTATTCCTGAACAGGAGCGGTTCTGGGGGCTTATGGCAATGGCCAGCTGCTCCCCCTGACCGCAGCTGCATGGGGGCTTCCACAGGAACAGTGACGTGATACCGCTCGGTTCCGGGAATTTGGGTCTGGACCGAGGCACGTGCACACGGGGGGATGACAGCACAACGTTGCCAAGAGCTGGCATGACTTCCATGTGACCTGATGGGATCTGTGGGCTCAATACCCCCAGGCAGCTCTTTGGCCTACGGACAGAGGACGCTGTTATGCACTCTGCCACTCACCACATCTGTTAGACGGTACTCCCCATGCTGCTCACATCCGATATCAAACACGTACTTTCCAGGGCCTATAGGCTGCGGGCAAGGAGAGACCAAGAAGGGCTTCACTCTTCACCACCCAATGGAGCACGCAAAATGCCGCAGAGATGTCACCTCCAGAAAACCTGCCCAAAGTCAGGCAGGGGGACAGCCAATGCGGATTAAAGACAGCTTTTATGAACTGATGGCCAATGGAATTACCAAGTATAGAGCCTGTTTGCTTTGTTATTTAAACTTTAGTTTTATCTTTACAAAAGTAATGTATTTATTACAAAAATTTCACTAAGTCCAGACCCACAGGCAAACGAGGTAGAGATAGAAGTGCTAATAATATTGTGACATGTCTTGGGGCCCCTGGGTGGCTCAGTCGGTTAAGCATCTGACTCTTGATTTCGGCTCAGGTCATGATCTAAGGGTCATGAGATCGAGCCCCTTCACAGGCTCTGCGCTAGGCGTGGAGTCTGCTGGAGATTCTCTCTGCCCCTCCCCCTGCTGCCCTCTAAATAAATAAATGAATAAATGAATAAATGAGATCTTTAAAAAATGTATATTGTGACATAGTCTTTATAGCCTTATTCCTTATTTCCAGTACATAGATTTTTCTAAATAAAAGTTTGACCGTAATTACACACACCGACTCATACTCTACTTCTACCTAGAAACATGGCATAAATGAATTCCCATATTTACCAATAGTCTTCCACAATTCCAGTTCTCAATCTGGTATTTTCTTTCACTTAAGAATTAGAATCTATTTTACCCATCTACTATTGTTAATATTTGGCATGCCGACGCTAACCTTGGACAAAGACCACTGCAGGAGACACATTCGGAGTCATGTCTTACGTACATTCTTGATATTTCCTGAGGGAAGTTTTCAGAAGTGGAATTTCTTGTATACACACACACACAGTGTGTACATATATACTCACAAAATATATAGGCACACCTATTTTTTTATGTATTGACCAGAATGAGGCTCCAATAATTCTCCTTCCCACAACAGCACTTAAGAGCCCCTTGTCTTCAAACAAGGGGCTCTTATTTTTCCTGGGCATTAACATTTTGCTCTATCTTTACATTTTTTAAAGATATATAAAACAGGATCTCATCATGAAATCACATCTTTAAGCTATTAGTAGGGTTGGATTTTTTTCAACATTTTTGACCACTTAAATCACATTGATTGATGCAAATGCTTTATGTATTTATATTTAATGTTACAAATATCCTGGCCCCATTGGTAATTTATCTCTTAAATTTTCTTTATGGCGCGTTCTAATCAATAAGGGATTATTTTTAGCAAGCAAAATCTGTTGGGTTTTCCTTTATATTTCTGTTTGGAAAGTCCTCTTTCCTCATTTCAAAGTTAATGAACATGTATTTTTTTCTGTGGTTTTGTTTACATTTAAACCTTCACTCCCTCTAGTGCATGTCTTCATCTCACGCTGGATAACAAAGTGACTTTGTTTTTCTCCCAAATGGTTATCAAGTTGTCTGAGCACCGCTCCTTGACTTCTCCCCATCACGTCCTCATTAGTTTAAATGACGCCCTTTTCAGGAGCTAAATTACCACCATATGCACTTGAATCTGTCCCTAGACTTTCTAATCTGCTTACAGATTTCCCCATGGAGATCAATGAAGCAGATTAGAAAGTCTAGGGACAGATTCAAGTGCATATAGTAATGCATTTATCAAAGCTTTAAAGTATGTTTTAACAACTTGTCAGCAAGGATATGAACAGGTAATTCTCTGAGGAAGATAGTCAAACCAGTAGCAAAATTGTGTAAAGATGCTGGACTTCACTAGGAATCGGGAAAATGCACATTAAAACAACAAGACATTTTTTAACCATCAGATTTGCAAAAACATTAAAGACTGGTGACATCCAACAACGTTGGAGACTATGTGACAGAGACTCTCAGAGTCTATTCACCAGAGTATGAACTGGCAGAGCCCTTTAGAGCAGTTGTGGCGATATCAATCATGATTCAAAATGTCAATATTTGTAGACTCAGCAATGGCAGTATCTAACCTATGTAAATATTCCCAAATGCGCAAAAAGAGAGACATCTCTGTGCGTATTTTCGTGGCCTAATGTACTGTGATCCTATTTATATAGTGACAGCCCCGTGCTGTCCGTAAACGTTTGCGTACATGCTGCACAGAAAGATGTGCGGAGGGTCACACGCCAGAGGGAGAAGGGAGGGCTGGAACTCAGGGGGGCAGTGGAGGGCCGAGCGTCTGGGGGCTTTACAAGTGGAACGGAAGCTGACCCTTGAACAACGCAGGTCTGAACTGCACCAGTCCACTTATATGCGGATTTTTTTCAATAAATACAGAGCAGTGCTATAAATGTGCTTTCTCTTCCTTATGATTTTTTTTTTTTTTTAAAGATTTTTATTTTATTTATTCATGAGAGACAGAGAGAGAGAGAGGCAGAGGGAGAAGCAGGCTCCCAAGGAGCAGGGAGCCCGATGCGGGACTCGATCCCAGGACCCTGAGATCATGACCTGAGCCGAAGGCAGACGCTTAACCATCTGAGCCACCCAGGCGCCCCTCCTTATGATTTTCTTAATAACATTTCCCTTCCTCTAGCTTACTGTATTATAAGAATACAGTATTTAATACATATACAAAGTATGTGGCTTGCTTGGTGGTAAGAATACAGCCTGTAACACCTGTAACGTACAAAGTATGTGTTAGTCGACCGTTTAGGTTGTCAGTAAGGCTCCCGGTCAACAGCATGCTCTTGGTAGTTAAGTTTTGGGGGGGGTCAAAGTTCTATGTGGACCTTCAACTGTGTGGGGGCGGAGGGGGGATCAGGGGTCAGTGCCCCCGACCCCTGCATTGTTCAAGGGTCAACTGTCCTTGTGTGCTCTTTGCATAGTTTTCACTAACTAGCAGAACAAAGCTCTTGTTCTCCAGGTTAGTCTACGCTCAGCCGCATTCGTTGATTCTTCCCGATTAACTTTTGTCAAACTCTCTTCCCCATAATATCCCATGAGAGTTTTGCTGAGAATTACATACACAACATATAGATTCGGGGAGGACGTGCCGCTCTACAAAGACTTAAAAGTAGAATCTGTAATTAGGGAATGAATTTTCTGTAAGTGAAAACTGAGTTTTAAGAGAGTCTGAGGTGACTTCATTAAATTAGTTTAATATTGCCTGCATCAACTTCTTTTTTTTTAAGATTTATTTATCTGAGAGAGAGCGAGCAGGGGGAGGGGCAGAGGGAGAGGGAGAGTCCTCCAGCAGACTCCCCACTGAGCACAGAGCCTGATGTGGGGCTCAATCTCACGACCTGAGCTGAAACCAAGAGTCAGATGCCTAATCAACTGTGCCACCCTGGCCCCCCCTTCTATGTCAACTTCTACCGCCTTTAATTTGCTCGGCAAACTCTTCAGGGGAAGTTTCTGGCCAACGCCGGCTCAAAGCCACGAGGAACACCAGCATGGTGGGGGCTCAATATACAGGGCTTCTCTGCATCCCAGCAAGGCTTGGCATAGCCACAGAGCCCTCCAAACAGAAATGACCAATGGTGAGCACTGCGGACTGGACACCTCCACGCCCAAGTCCACGCCCAGGGCGGGTGGGCTAGCCTGCAGCAAGGAAGAAGCTCGTGGGTCTCCCTTCCCAGGGCTCGAGCCTCGTGCCTCCCAGGGCAAAGAAAGTCCAAACACCCACATGCTCAACCACAGGAAATGTTTCACATCTGATCTACTCATGATGAGGAGCACATATGAGAGGCAGGATGTCCCAGTGTTATAACTACGGGATGGGTCACTGCCCGGGGAGAGGGGGGATTTCGGTGAGATGCAGAGAAAAGAACCAAGTGCCCCTCCACTCTGCCCTCTGTCGGCGTCAGAGGCTTGGGGAGAGGCACGGCTCCCCACTTTCTGTATTTGGAGGGGGTGGGAGGGTTCCCTGAGTTTTTAGTATTCTTCGTCGCCATATTTACATAGACTGGGGGAGGAGGGCGCACATCGTTTCCCACCGACTTACGTTTTTGTTCAAGAACTTGCCCTGGTACCTATGGTTCAGGTGAATGAGCTCGGCCGCACCCTCTTGCTGTCCATTCACCCAGGTACCTACGTACTTACTGCCCGTCTCTGCATAGAAATAGGTGCCTTGCCCGTGCCTGGTTAAGACAGAGAGAACAATGCGTTTTGTTCCAATACAGTGAAAAACCTTCCAGGTTTATAAGACACATTTAAATTGAGAGGGCCCTATACTTTACTTCTCTATCTGTGCCCCATCAGAGCGCACTCCTGCTCCGTGTGCCCAGCATGGGAGGGGCATCACCTGCAGGAGAGCGACGCCCGTCCCGCACATCAGCCGCTTCACACGGAAAGAGGCAGCGCTCCTGGGAGCTGTGTGTCCCCAGGAGGGTACTTCGGTGGCCTCCCGGCCCTGGGGGCTCTTGAATGAAGGACCACATATTCTCCCCGCGAGTCTGCCCCTGCCCAGTAACGTCGCATCTGGCGTGCCCACCTAAAAGTCTCGAAGGGTTTGGACGGCCTGGCAGAGCTGGCTAATGGGCTTTTGTCATGATTCGGCCCCATACTAAGACGTCGTCATAGTCTCATTACATAGGTAAGTCGACAGAACAGAAGTGAGAACGCAAACCTTTGGTGAGCAAACCACTCCCCCGTGTAGGTGTCGTTATTGACGTAGTAGTAGATGCCGTAACCGTGCCTTTGGTCGTCCGCCCACTCCCCTGGAAGGGATGACACAAAGCAGGCCTGGGTGAGAAGGGAGAGAGGACCTTCACCTGCTGTCTCCTCCCTCTGTGACTCCCCTCTGTCCCCCTGCCCCTCCAGCTGGATGGCGTGGCGTGGGGGTCCGGTTAAGGGAAGCTGAGCCAGGGGCTCCCCGGATGCAGGTCTGGGCAGGGGCAGGCAGGTGGGCTGCAATGAGCTGAGCGTGCCAACAGCAGGTATCACGGCTGGTCAGTGGCAGAGCAAGGATTTGAACCCGGGTTTTTGTCTGCCCAGCTGTCCCGCACACTCGTTCTGCTTGCATATGTTTAGCGATCCAGCACCACCACCAAGGCTCGATGATCTCTTCTCGGCCCCTTGCCAGCAGCTTGCTCTATTCCCACTCATCACCTGGCTCCCACACAGCTTTCCAGCCCAGGCGCCCGGGGTGCCCCACCTGCACACCAGCCCCTGCCTCTGCTTGGACCCTTCCCTCACTAATTGTCTCTGCCTCCTCACCTCTGTGCCGGTTCCTGCGAATCTCCTGCTGACTTGCTGAGAAATATTGGAATTGGCAAAGATACCATAAACTGCCTCATACCTCTACCATAATGACAACAGCAAACTAGTTAGTGAACGCAGTCGATCCTTGAGGATGGATCCCTGCACCAGGAGACTTATAACGCCCTCCAGTCTTACGGCTCACACAGGAAAGAAACTTAATAGAGGTTTCTGAGGTTGACAACTCTCCTAAAAACACACATGGTATTGCTAATAACAAGTTGTTACCCTGAATGACGCTTTTCGAGACTATGAACAATTTTTTAAAAAATGAATTTTGATCAATTTTTGATCAAAGACAAAAGATAGAATTCTCTATTTTCTCTGTAGAAAGGGATATTACAAAATTGTTGTCGGACAGACATTCCATTATTAGCTAGAAAGGTAAGGAAAAGAAGTGAGGCAGGCATGTCAGTTAATTTTTTTAAACATCTATTTGTCACTTCCTCAGATTTTGTAATGTCCGTGGTATTTTAAAATTGTTTTTATTTATTTTGATTTTTTATTACAAATAAACATTCACATTTATGCCAATGTTATATTCTTTTTCTTAAATAGAGCCCCCGAAACTTGCATAAGCTCCTGGCTTACAAGAAAACTGGACCCGCTTCTGCATGAAGAGAAAGCGTACGCAGCATGCCAAGAACATGTGGATCTTCCAAGAAGTATGTGTTTACATGAGTGAACCCCATGTTCGTCGACAACAACAAATCTACAGAAGGGCACGTCTACATGTTTTCCCTATCAGTCCCACAGGTCTCAAGCACTCTGTGAGACAGACAAGCAGTGGTTCCAGGAACAGAGCCGCCCTGGGAGAGCCTGCCCTCGCCCCAGGCGGGAGGCCGACCCCCAGCCACAGAAAGAGCTGCGGGCTCAGGAAACAGCTAACAGCCCAGAGAGAAGGAGCTGGGAACTGGTACCAGCGAAGGAAGAGGCGTGATGTGTGCCAGGAGCAGCATGAGCAAGGGTGATGGAGAACCCCCAAACTGAAATAAATAGTCCAGCAAACACAGGGGCTCGAACCTAAAGCTGCCCTGAGGATAGAGAGTGTGCAGAAGTCCTGGAGGACTTGGGCTTTAAGGGGTCACTGTGTCTTGGTAAATTACCAGTTTAAAAGAAGGAGGAGGAGAAGAAGGAGGAGGAGGGCAGATGTGTAGCACGGACTGGTTTCTGAGGTGTAAATATTCCCACTGAGGCCACGGTTGAGCTGAGTACTGGGCTGGGGACAAGCAGCCCAGAACTGGCTTGTGTGAGTGCTCAGGAACTGAGCAAGCAGGGCCCCGGGGGCCAAGACGTCCCTCGGTTTCTTCCCCCAAAAAAGACCATAACAAAAAGATTCCATCCTCTTCTCTTGGCCATGAGAGCTGGTCTCCAGGGCAGCATGGCAAGAAAAATGTAGTAAGTATTTTGCAGAAATTTTTCAAGAAAAAAAATTAAATTACAAGGGCACCTGGGTCCCTCAGTCAGTTGAGCATCTGACTCTTGATTTTGGTTTGGGTCATGATCTCAGGGTCATGGGATTGAGCCCCGTGTCCAACGGGCTCCACTCTCAGTGGGGGTCTACTTGAGATTCTCTCTCCCTCTCCCTTTGTCTCTCCCCCCATGTTCTTTCTCTCTCTAATAAATAAATAAATGTAAAAAATAGGGAAGGAAGAAAGGAACGAACGAACGAACGAACGAACGAAGGAACGAAGGAAGGGAGAGAGAGAGAGGGAGGGAGGGAGGGAGGGAGGAAAGAAGGGAGGAAGGGAGGGAGGGAGGGGCGCCTGGGTGGCTCAGTCGGTTAAGCATCTGCCTTCAGCTCAGGTTCCTGGGATCGAGTCCCACATCGGGCTTCCCTGCTCAGCGAGGAGTCTGCTTTCTCTCTCTGCCTCTGCCCCTCCCCGCCTCTCTCTCAAATAAATAAAATCTTAAAAAAAAAAAAAATAAGAAAAAATTAAACTGCAAAAGGCACCAAATTTTAAGCCAGTGCAGAAACTTTTTTTTAAAAGTCCCAGTTTACGGAACAAACAAGCTGTTAGAGATCCTGCGCAGCAGATGGTAACCGGGCCACAGGAAATGGTGCAGAAGTGAGGGAGCTAAGTGAGGGAAAGGTCGCCTCCTGGAGCAGGTCTTTAACAACCATGAGGCAGGTTTCCCTTTTTATACTGCATGCCACTGAGAAACTGTATTACTGTTGCTTTAAATGTGCACTTTGTTTTTTAAAGTCTTTCTACCCCTAATCCTATACTTTCTCCTCATTCTCGACCGTGTCAACAGTTTTTCAGCTACATTTCTGTTTGGGAGAAATCCCCATAGTTGGTTGCCTGGGTTCTGGGTTGGTTTTCCTCCGGGAGAGCACTGTCCCCTTACAAAGCTCTCCATGTGCATCGACCATGCGGCTGTCCCCAGGCTTCCGGAGCTCCCAGGTCTGGAGCTCTGGGGATTAAAGACCGTTTAAAATGAAATGCCCTGGGGTGCCAATCAAGCATCTGACCCTCGATTTCAGCTCAGGTCATGCTCTCTGGGTCGTGCGATCAGGCCCCGAGTCAGGCTCTACACTTGGTTCGGAGTCTGCTTGGGATTCTCTCTCCCTCTCCCTCTGCCCCCTCACCCCTGCTCATGTGCATGTGCTCTCTACCCGCCCCCAAACAAATAAGTAAATACATAAATCTTTAAAAAAATAAAATAAAACAAAACAAAAATAAAATGAAATGAAATGCCCTTCCAAGAAGCTCTCTTCCTACTTAAAATGAGGGTTAGTCACTGTCTGTCCTGCTGGGTCCCTCCACTGCTGGGTCAGCAAAACATGGAAGAGATGGGAACTGACATTGGTGGGGCATCACTCTGGTGGTTGTTCCTGCCAACTAGGGTCTTTGCATTGGCCACCTCCTTAGGGATGTGTAATAACTGAAACATGTTTTTATAGGGACAGCACCCAAAAACCAGAGAGATCATGCACATTGCCCAAGGCCACACAGCAGGACGGAAACGAAAATCAGGGTTTCCCAGGCTCCAACATCATGCTCTCCTCCACAAGCACCAATGGCCAAGCATTCATGTCTTCTTCCAGCTCCTGCCACCTGAGAGCTTCCAGAAAAGCCAACGTCAAGTCATCATAGCATTTTGTCTCTCCACGGTGTCATTACTAAACATCTTCATCTTTATTTGCTCCTTGCGGCCGGTAACAGGACCAGCACTGGAGACGGGTGCTCCCTCTCCTTTCCCAAGCCCTCACTGACCCTCTATCCCCACATCTCACAATCTATAGAGGTGGTCCAAACGGCCCTCCAAAGTCTGGCACCCACTCACCCCTCCAACCTCATCCCCTGCTCCACCAAGCACCCCTGCCTCCCTGCCTCTGCTCAAGTGGCCCCCAAACCAGGAATGTGCGCTCGTCCCTGGGCTCCCCATCGGGCTCAGCTGGGAGATCAGCAATGTGCCCCCCACCTCGGGCCGAGGCTGAGCACTCTCGCTAACCTGCAGGAAACCACTCTGCGTCCCTTAGGTTGACCGTCGCCCAACACGACAGGCGAAGAATTCAGCCATGTGTTAACTTAGACTTTGTGACTGGAAGGTTGTTCACTTACTGAGCTAAAATTAACATTGTAGCTTCTGACGCCCAAGAATAAATCTCTGAGCAGCGATTACACCCTGCACCTTTAAGGTACAAAGCCACATGGACACACAAAAATTCACAGCTACTTCCAAAGAAGGTTTACATGTTGGCTAACTTTCACGTTAAAAACTCCTTTGATCCCTTATTCTGAGTATCTTTTTTATATATTTACATGTTGTTCAGCTTGTATTAAGGTCTACACTAAAATACAACATGACAACAATGAGATTAAGTTCATAACAGTCTGAAAGGAATTAAATCAAACACTAAATTGTTTAAAGTTGATTTAAAAAGCAGATGGTGCTCCTCCTGGAATAAGCCCTCTAAGAAATATGAAACAGAGCAGAAATTCCCTCTCTAACACGACCAGCATTGGCACCCTTCCCCTGGCTCTCGGACACTGGCAGGATCTCTGGTTTAGAGTTCCTTGGTCCCACTTTCATTCAGCAACAAGAGAGGCAGCTCTGGCTTGCACCCGAAGGACACGTCCTCATCAGGAAGCGATGCCACCGAGCCGACACATACTGAGTGCTCGCCATCCGTCAGGCACGGTTCCTAGTGTTCGATCCTCCCACACTGCGGACCAGAAAGCTGGGACAGTGAGCAGTGAGCCTCCCTACACGAGGTCATACCTCTTGTCACCACAGCTCCAGGGGTGCGGTCACAGGCCTCCTGGGAAATCTGATGAAAACTGGATACATTCTTCCCAGAAAAAGTCCAGAACACAGAATCCTGCATAGTTTCTGAGGGCTCCCACCCACTCCCCGCTTGTCTCTCTTCTGCTCTGTGAGCACATCTTACCTTCATATCTTGATCCATCTGGGTATATAAAAGTGCCATGACCATGCTTTTTATTGTTAACGTATTCTCCAATGTACCGAGCACCGTTTTTAAATTTGTAGACCCCCTGAAACACATTGATTATAGACAATTCGTATCATTCCTGAATTCAGGGCTCACCACGAGAGTATTAGCTGGAGAAAGCTACCCACCGAAGGCACCCATTCTGACCTGGCCGTGTCTTTTCCCGTGTTCATAATTCCCTTCATACGTGTCCCCATTGGGCAGTCTTGCTTTCCCGTGTCCGTGTCGTTCACCTACCTCATTCCGCTCCCCCTCGTATTCCTGGGCAGGAGAGACAGGGATAATTACAGCCACCGTGTATTAATCACTAAGGATGGGTTAAGCATTTTTGTAAATAGTATTTCACGGAATCCCTCCCAATCCTCAGCCCCATCTTACAGGTGAGGTAGGTAACCACACCTGAGCGATGAGGAGCATTGGTCCAAGGTGACATCCCTAGGACCTGTCACTGGTGGGAGCCTCCCTTGCTCTCTCCAACATCTGAGCTTGCAATTTATCATGATAATCCTTTACACTGTAAACAAAATCGACAAATTGTGGAAAACTCGAGGTATTCCGAATTGTGTTCTTTATGGGAACATGTGCGAAGTAATAGATGCAGGTGGAATAGGTCTCAAGCCACACAAATACCTCCCTGTGGCTTCCTCCAATAATCCAGGACTTAAAATGCAAAAAACCGCCTCTTCTTTCAAGGATCCGTGGGAGCCTGTGGCCTCCTGACAGCTTTCACCCTCAGGAGGGGCCTGTGGGAGGGGAAGCCACATGGGGGAGCTGAGGAGTAACTAGGGCTCAGTTGTCACAAGAGTCCCTAACTCCACTTAGTTAATCTCCTTATCAAGTTTAAAGTCCTTATCAAGAGACTTGAGTTTGAAACACTCATAGACTAATACGGAAATAATTATGTATCTTAAATCAAATAAAGAAAACCTAACACAGGCTTGTAATTCACCTACTTTCTCCTACCCTTCACAAAATAAACATTCCTCAAGCATCTAATCATGAGTGCAGGGTGCACATAATAAATAATAAAAGGGCCAAGGCACAGAGTAATGATTTGACATGGAGTTGTATCTGCAAAGATTTACTACAACACAAGCTCGGAAACACTACCAGGACTTCAGAAACAAACACCTCTGCAGTCTGCCCTTGCCTAGCACTACCTAGCTCAGAAATCCTTGCTCGGAACAGAAGGTAAAAATGTGTGACCTTACAGATTTGTTTCAGGGTTAGTCTAAATCAAAATGTATAGAAGCTACACCCCCCCCCCAGAAGACCTCCCAATGCACCCAGGACTGAGCTGAGGTGACTGAACGGGAGGGGAACTCTTTAAAATGACCCCAGCTGTGATTTAAAGCTAAAATTATGGGCACAAAAGAGTTACAAAACACTAGGGCTACCTGAGGAGACAAACTCGAAGGCTTACTCGGCAGATGCTGTAGGTTGGGTTCCCCCAGAAGCAGACCCTGAGCAAGTGATTTTTTAAAAGTGCTCCCCGAGAATCAGTAGAGGGAGAAACAGATATGAAAGAGGAGCATGGGGGGGGGTGTCAGGAGGTGTCCCAGACTCGACCTCACTGCACAGGGGATTCTGGAGTGTAAATCACTGCAGTTTGTCCTGCTTTTTAGCACTAGCTGCTGGCTATCTGGAGAGCACGCAGATCCCAGGCTTCTGGCCCTCGGTACCGGCCGGGTGGTTGCACTTCATAGACGTGCTAGTCTTGAGCAGTAACCGGGGCAGAAGCTGGGAGATGGACACACAGAGCTCGCAAAAAGGTCAGAGCAGGCACCAACCCATCTATCACAGCGGAGGCGACAGACTTCCCAGTTACCTCTGAAACTATCTCAACTCCGTACACCATGGCTGGGGTTCCCACCTGCCGGCCAGGAAATGGTCACCCCCTGGGGCAGAGTGATTAATCTGTGGACATGAGAAAGCCCAGCTCCCACGGCTGGACGCTGTGCACCCGGCCCCGCCTCTCTGCTGCCTAAACCGGGGGATCCAACGACTTGGGTCAGCTCCGCAAGGCTGAAGGAAGCACGTGGGACTCCGGGTCTCTGGGGCAGAATGTTCTGGAAGCCTCCGCTGAGACGTCCTCAGCGTCTCTCGAAGGCTGCCGCGAAGCCGCTTTCCTCCCTCCGCCTCGGTCCCGAGGGGCCGGGCTCCACGCAGAAAGGACTGCTCCGGACAGCACGGCGGGCCGAGTGACCCAGCCGACGCGGAGAGCGCCTGGACGGGGAGCGGCCGCAGGGACGAGGGGGCTTCCCGAGGCTTTGACTCGGAAACGGTTGCCTTTACCGGGAGGCGGGAGGCGGAGGGGACGAGACGCGGGAAGCGGGGCGGCAAGGAGACGTCAGCGCTTCGCCCTTCACCGCCAACTTCCAGGACGCGGCGCCTCCCTGCCCCTGGCCGGGCAGCCTCCCGCTCGCCCCGAGCGCTCACCCCAAGATCATTCTCTCCCTCCTCCTCCAACTCCTCCGAGCCCACGTCCGACATGGCCTCGCCCCGCCCTCGGCCCTCGCCGCCACCAGCGCGTCCCCGGTCGGTAGGTCCCCGCCGCCCGCACCGCCGCGTCCGCCGTCGCCCTGGACACGCGGCCTGCCCCGCCTCCCCGCGGGCGGGGGCGGAGGCGCCGGGCGGAGCCGCCGGCGGCGTTCGGGTGCCGTCCGAGCAACGCGAAGGGGCGCCCCGGCCTGTCGCCGCCCCGGAAGGGAGGGGGCGTGGCCTGGGGCGGGAAGGGGCGGGGCGTGGCCTGGGGCGGGAAGGGGCGGGGCGGGAAGGCGCGGGGCGGAGCCGCCGGCGGCGTTCGGGCGCCGTCCGAGCAACGCGAAGGGGCGCCCCGGCCTGTCGCCGCCCCGGAAGGGAGGGGGCGTGGCCTGGGGCGGGAAGGGGCGGGGCGGGAAGGCGCGGGGCGGAGCCGCCGGCGGCGTTCGGGTGCCGTCCGAGCAACGCGAAGGGGCGCCCCGGCCTGTCGCCGCCCCGGAAGGGAGGGGGCGTGGCCTGGGGCGGGAAGGGGCGGGGCGGAGCCGCTGGCGGCGTTCGGGTGCCGTCCGAGCAACGCGAAGGGGCGCCCCGGCCTGTCGCCGCCCCGGAAGGGAGGGGGCGGGGCCTGGGGCGGGAAGGCGCGGGGCGGAGCCGCTGGCGGCGTTCGGGCGCCGTCCGAGCAACGCGAAGGGGCGCCCCGGCCTGTCGCCGCCCCGGAAGGGAGGGGGCGTGGCCTGGGGCGGGAAGGGGCGGGGCGGAGCCGCTGGCGGCGTTCGGGTGCCGTCCGAGCAACGCGAAGGGGCGCCCCGGCCTGTCGCCGCCCCGGAAGGGAGGGGGCGTGGCCTGGGGCGGGAAGGGAGGGGGCGTGGCCTGGGGCGGGAAGGGGCGGGGCGGGAAGGCGCGGGGCGGAGCCGCCGGCGGCGTTCGGGCGCCGTCCGAGCAACGCGAAGGGGCGCCCCGGCCTGTCGCCGCCCCGGAAGGGAGGGGGCGTGGCCTGGGGCGGGAAGGGGCGGGGCGGAGCCGCTGGCGGCGTTCGGGTGCCGTCCGAGCAACGCGAAGGGGCGCCCCGGCCTGTCGCCGCCCCGGAAGGGAGGGGGCGGGGCCTGGGGCGGGAAGGGGCGGGGCGGGAAGGCGCGGGGCGGAGCCGCCGGCGGCGTTCGGGCGCCGTCCGAGCAACGCGAAGGGGCGCCCCGGCCTGTCGCCGCCCCGGAAGGGAGGGGGCGTGGCCTGGGGCGGGAAGGGGCGGGGCGGAGCCGCTGGCGGCGTTCGGGTGCCGTCCGAGCAACGCGAAGGGGCGCCCCGGCCTGTCGCCGCCCCGGAAGGGAGGGGGCGGGGCCTGGGGCGGGAAGGCGCGGGGCGGAGCCGCTGGCGGCGTTCGGGCGCCGTCCGAGCAACGCGAAGGGGCGCCCCGGCCTGTCGCCGCCCCGGAAGGGAGGGGGGCGTGGCCTGGGGCGGGAAGGGGCGGGGCGGAGCCGCTGGCGGCGTTCGGGTGCCGTCCGAGCAACGCGAAGGGGCGCCCCGGCCTGTCGCCGCCCCGGAAGGGAGGGGGCGGGGCCTGGGGCGGGAAGGCGCGGGGCGGAGCCGTGGCAGCTTTCGGTGCTGTCATAGCACCGGGAGGGGTACCTCGACCAGGCGCCGCCCGGGCAGAGGGAGGGGGCGGGACTTGGGACGGGCTTGGTACCCGCTAGCTGTCCAACCTGGACCCTGCAGTCGGCTGCTGGGTGATGCTCTAACGAGGAGCCACCTTTGCACCAGGGCCATAAAGACGTGGTGCACAGAAGACGCACAGAGACCAGCTCTGGACAGGGCTTCACCTCTGCCTGGCGCTGGGCACTGCCCCATCCGACCCGTCCCCTTGGCTTCTTGGGTCCCTCCATGGGCCCTGCCCCCTCCTCCTCACCTTCTGGGCTCTTCTGACCCTTCGGTGTTGGCAGTCCAGAGAGATACGTCCGCCGAGAGCTTTTCTCGTGTTTATAAACCTCCTCCTGACGCAAGGAGTCAGCTCTAACCTCAGCAGAGGCGCGTCCACACGGATGCCCTTCAGAGTTTGACATCCCTTCTCCACCCCGAGCCTGAGTCCAGTCCCCTCTATACCCCAAGGGGGAAAGGAGTTCAACTCCATGTATCGTCTACCTGCTTGTCATCTATCCACCTATCTATCATCCATCTAGCTAGCTATCAGCCCCCACAGCACCTAGAAAAGTGTTTTTCACCCAGTAGATGCTCAGCCAAGCCAGTGAAATCCAGTCCATAGGGGCCTTTAGATCCCAGGTGAGATGGAAATATGGTTGAGGTCTTTCTTCATCAGTGGTACTTAAAAGAACCTCTATTTTGTATGTGTAAATAGACAAAGACCACCCAAATGAACACGCAAAAAACATTTATTCAGAGCTTGCCCTAGCAAGGAAGTCAGCCGTCATCACTTGCATTTTGGCAGAGACTCACAGGCAGGTGGAGGGGCGGCAAAGCTTACAGTGGAAGCGAGAGGGAGCTCCAGGTGTGCCCTGATTGGAGGCTGTTGGCTCAGGGAAGCTGTAGGTGGTTATCTAGAAGTGGTTATCTAGATGATTGGTTAGCAATGCAAACTGAACTTTCTCTGGTTGGTCCTAAGCTGGAAGTGGGGACAAAGATTAAGGAATTGCTCAGTTATTAGTCAAGTCCTGGCCAATTGTTACAGGGGTTATTGTTTGCTCCTAGATCAATTGGTGGAGATAGCAGACTGACTTCCTACAAGTCTGACTTACAGCACACTGGCTTCCTGGACTGGTTACTGTAGATAATGGGTTGGTTTCCTAGGCTGTAGCTTATGGGTCAGAGTTTTGTTCTTCTATATGGTTTGACCATTGTACATTTGTATAATTACACATTTGCAAGTTACACAAATAACTGTGTTGTCTCAAATCTCAATATTGTTGGGTTTGGGGTTTTAATACCTTGAACAATAACAATAACCCAATCATTTTATTTCTTTAAACCTAATATTTAAGTACTCAAAAAACTGAGCTAAATGGAGGGGGAACAGGTCTTAAAGTCATCATTGTTCACTGAAAACATTACTCTCCTAGAGCTAGAATGCCTAAGTTCTAATTCTGGGTTCCGATGGCTTTGGTGACTTCAGGCAATTCACCTGCCCTCTGAACCTCAGATTCCTATTTTGTAAACTGGGGAGGATAAGCCCTTCCTATCTCAAGGAGCTGCCATGGGGATCAAAGATAATATTTTATTAATGTATTGTTATTTATTATGATAGCTACCTAATGTTAACAATAAAAATATTACAAAGAAATCACGTATCATTAAAAGAAAGTTCCCCTCACACCCACCCCAAGATGTGTTGTTTGTTGTTGCTGTGGGGGTAGGTGGAGGAGTGGCTGAGGAAACATTTTGATCTTGCCGACAGCCTTACAGATGCCAAACCCATGAGGGGAAGCATCCACAGATCTTCCAGAGCACACATACTTTGCAGCCTTTCCCTCAGAAACAATGACATAATGGAAGATAGTGATCTTAACCAAATCTCAGGCCCAAACACATCACTTACTGAAAAAAGAAACAATTTACAAGCAAATTAACACACAAGACCCTACAATTAGCATTACTTGTTAGTTGCAAAGAAAAAAGATTGTAAACACCAAAATTTAACAGTTTTTCTTCTGGGAAAAAGTGAGGTGTTTGGGAAAAAGATGATCATGATCTTCATTATACTTGGCAGTTGCCATATTTACCACAATTAAGCATTGGAGGCTGTTGGCTCAGGGAAGCTGTAGGTGTCTTTTTATAATAAAATGTCAAAAATATTTTATTTTATTTTTTATTGTTATGTTAATCACCATACATCATTAGTTTTTGATGTAGAGTTCCATGATTCATTGTTTGTGCATGACACCCAGTGCTCCATGCAGGACGTACCCTCCTTAATACCCATCACCAGGCTAACCCATCCTCCCACCCCCCTCCCCTCTAGAACCCTCACTTTGTTTTTCAGAGTCCATCATCTCTCATGGTTCGTCTCCCCCTCCGACTCCCCCCCTTCATTCTTCCCCTCCTGCTATCTTCTTTTTTTTTTTTTTAACATATAATGTATTATTTGTTTCAGAGGTACAGGTCTGTGGTTCATCAGTCTTATACAATTCACAGTGCTCACCATAGCACAAAGCCTCCCCAATATCTATCACCCAGCCACCCCATCCCTCCCACCCCCCACCACTCCAGCAACCCTCAGTTTGTTTCCTGAGATTAAGAATTCCTCATATCAGTGAGGTCATATGATACGTCTTTCTCTGATTGACTTATTTCGCTCAGCATAACACCCTCCAGTTCCATCCACGTCGTTGCAAATGGCAAGATCTCATTCCTTTTGATGGCTGCATAATATTCCATTGTATATATATACCACATTTCTTTATCCATTCATCTGTCGATGGACATCTTGGCTCTTTCCACAGTTTGGCTATTGTGGACATAAAATGTCAAAAATATTTTAAATGCTAGAAGTCTGAAATGGTAATTGGTAATTCAAATACATTTTAGTGGGCGCCTGGGTGGCTCAGTTGGTTAAGCGACTGCCTTCGGCTCAGGTCATGATCCTGGAGTCCCGGGATCGAGTCCCGCATTGGGCTCCCTGCTCAGCGGGGAGTCTGCTTCTCCCTCTGACCCTCCTCCCTCTCATGCTCTCTGTCTCTCATTCTCTCTGTCTCAAATAAATAAATAAAATCTTTAAAAAAATACATTTTAGCTTTTTTGCATGTGAAAATGAATGTCAGAAATTCAACATTCAGATTTGCTCTAACAATGACAGTAATCAAGTTTTGCTAAGTTCTGACTCTGTGCTGGCTGTGTTTTAAGAGTTTTATATGAATTATCTTATTAAATCCTCGCTGTCATTCCCCCACTGTTCGGCTAAGGAAAGGAAGCCATAGAGAGGTAAAGTCATTGCTCGAGTTCACACAGCCAATGGGATTCAAAGCCATTACTCTTCATCATTACACTCTACTGCCTCCCAAATCTCTGATTTAAAGGAATAACTGTGGTTTTTCTGGGAGTGGCCTTAAACCATCTACCAAGCAGAGAACCACTGGCTCAATTAGCTTTAGATTGAACAAACAAACAAACAAACCAAACAAAAACCAGAAGTGGCTTAAGCAAAGCCTGTTCAGAATCACATCCACTGGCAAGCAGCTGGGTGCCTAGCCATAGATAGTGAATCTAGTGATTTCTAAAATTTACAACTTGATTTACATCTCATGCAAATTAGTCAGCGTTACCCCTCCCCCCAAAAATCTTTCAACCTACAGTAATTTCACTGCACTGCAGGTGTAACAATTGCCCACATAAGGTAACACGGCGTAACAACAGGACCGCGTCCCTAGCCTCCCCCAGCAACACAGGACCTGATCCAAACCCCTCCGCCCAGAAGAGCTCAGATCAGGCTCCCCCCCTCTGAGAGACCCGGGGAGTACCAGGAAGACTTCATCAGGCCACGCTGATTCCTGGCAGCCCGGACTCCCTGACCCCTGACGCCCAGGTGACCCCGAAGTGCCCGGAAGTCACAAAAGCAGCACTTTCAAACTCCAAAGGAAGGCCCTCAGAATGCTTCCTTAACTCGTCCTCTTCCTTTCTTCGTGGGCATGAGGGGCAAAAGGGTGAGAACAGCAACAGAAGCGGGTTTCTTCACTGGAAAAAAGGCAAGAAATCCTCTTCTGCCTCTTAAAAACCTTTTCAGGGAGACACTTCCCATAATTCACCTGCACGGTCTCCCCTCATCCCCCAGCCAGCCCTTCCCATCATCCACCAGGAGGCATTTCCCATCATCTACCGGTGCGCTCCTCCCATCACCCACCTCGAAGCTTCCCATCATCCCCCAGGAGGGATTTCCCATCAACCCCCAGCGGGGAGCTTGCGCAGATGCATCCCTCCGCGAAGGAGGGCGGGCCTCGGGTGAGTGGAGAGGGGGAGGGCCCCCCGTTCTGCCCAGCTCTGTTTCCCCAGCAAGAAATTATCTTCTTGCCTTTCGCAGGTAGAAATGACAGAGACCCACCTCTCTCCACCTGCCCGCGCTCCTCCAAAAAAAGAATGAGTGAAGGAAGCACGGTCCGGGCTGGCCAGGCCGGCGAGGGGGCCCTTAGCCTCCACCACGGGGTTGCTCCAGAGGGGGGGAAAGGGTCTTGGAAGCACCCCCGCCCGGGGGTCTGCCACCTGACTCCACGCCTTTCCGACCACCTGCGAGCTGAGGGCTGTAGGCCTGGCAGTTGTCGTGGCGACTGGCCGTGTCCCTGAGCCTGTCCCTTCGGAGTTCCTCAGGACCCGCTTGGAAGGGCCCTGAGAACTAGGCAGAGTCAGAAGAAGGCAGCCAGGCCTGTTCTGTGTTGCGTTGTTTTGCTTAAGGCTGTGGCAACTGCTCAGGCAATAAGCAGGGGCTCTCAACAAAATGAATTCAGACCCATCTTCACTATGGAAATGTCAGGCTGTGGGTTAAAATTGCCTCGGTTCCTGGCAATGTAAGGACGTACTGTACGTGTCCATCTATACGAACATACACGTGTGGGTACAGATAAATAGGTACATAGCTGTAGACGTATAAATAGACATATTAGAAACAGGAACTGCAACTTCTTTTTTTGATTTTTTTTTTAAGATTTTACTTATTTATTTGAGAGAGAGAGAGACACAGCGAGAGCAGGAACACAAGCAGGGGGAGTGGGAGAGGGAGAAGCAGGCTTCCCGCCGAGCAGGGAGCCCGAAGTGGGACAGGACCCCAGGACCCTGGGATCGTGACCTGAGCTGAAGGCAGGCGCTTAACGACTGAGCCACCCAGGCGCCCGCAACTTCTTTTTTTAAAATAGAGTTTAACAGCATTTAGTGGATACAAGCCAGACGCAAGGCTGGAATCCTAGCCCTGTTTTCTACTTTCTGAAGTCCCTTTGCCCGTCTTTAAAATGGAGATACGGTCACTGCCCTCCGAGGGCTGTTGTGATGTCTACGTAAAATGTTCACAGTGAGCCTAGCACAGCGCCAAGCACACAGTGAAGGTGGGTGTAAGCTATTCACAGTTATACGCTGTTTATCGCTCATGTAGTCCGCTGAGCACCTTCTACCAGTAGCTCTTCGGTTGATCTTCGTGATTTTCAATCATTGTTTCTTCCTGAAGAGGATCAAAGTGCCAAAGGTGGTTCAGCCAGGTAATTGCTTGTGGGGATCAGAAGTCAGTCTGTGATGAAGACTTGTATTCGTTAGCGCAGACGTATATGAGAGCGGGAAGAGACCGCAGTCCCTTGCAGTTCAAAGTGAACAGTCTGAAGTTACGCCTCTCATAACTCATGGCAGCCAGCAAAGAGGAGGCGACCAGCTACACACACCTACCTGCGTTATGTGGTTTAATGGAAGGATGTCAAGATGCTGTCATCAAGACACAAAAACAAATTCTCGTCCACCCAGGCAGTGAAACCATTCAGTAATGCGGCACAGCCTGTGGGGCAGAGAGCTTAGTGGAGTCGGCTGGGGCAGAGATGAGATGTCTGGAAATTGGGCAGACTAGCATTCCGTGTTGGACAGCAACTCGAGGGAAGAGCCTGCAGCTCATCCACGCTCCCCTCTCTCACCACACGGCACAGAGCAAGTGTTAGGTCAACACGTGCTTATCAAATTGCATGTTAGACATCATTTTGCAACATAACTAATTTATGGAATACTTGGAAAAGAGAAAAAAGTAGAGCATATCAATTTTTTATTCCTTTTTTCGTCTGGTTTGTGATCCTGTTTTTTTATTTTTTTTTATTTTTTTTTTATTTTTTTGAGAGAGAGAGAATGAGAGACAGAGAGCATGAGAGGGAGGAGGGTCAGAGGGAGAAGCAGACTCCCCGCCGAGCAGGGAGCCCGATGCGGGACTCGATCCTGGGACTCCGGGATCCTGACCTGAACCAAAGGCAGTCGCTTAACCAACTGAGCCACCCAGGCGCCCCTGTTTTTTTATTCTTAAATCTGATTCGATTTTCCAGGGGCTCTCTCAATACATCAGTTAAGTAATTGTAGCTGAGTGTGTGCTGAGCCCCTGGGTTATATTAGGGGGCTCTGAGGAAATGAGAAAAATGTACAGACCCATTTGGGACAAATTCAGCATTAACGCATGATATTAAAAAAAAAAAATCACCAAAACTATGATCCTCTGTGGCTTCCTCTTGATCCATTATTCTAAAACGGATGTCATTCTTCCCTGCTAGTGGATGTGTAAGGCTGGTTCTACTCTGATGCTACAGACGAACTTGTGGTGGCCAGTGGTGGTGGAGGGAGATGCCAAGGTCCTAGGGGCTGCACCTTCCAGGGCCTAAGGATGCATCAGGTTCTCGGAGGCAGGTGCAGGGGAGGAGCCTGCAAGCCAAGTGGCTTTTCCCAGAATAAGGCTTGCCCTGCCCAACTTGGGGGAAGGTGATGAGGATCGAATGAGATCAGGAGGATGAAATGCACTGGAAAGGCCACGTACTGTAGAAATGGAATGTGTACACTTAACTCGGGTTTTTTAAATCACTGATCACATACTGCTTGATCTGTACAAAAAATGCATGTTCCCACGTGTCAGTGATGTAACATAGTAATGCGGTGAGCCCACTCCCCGAAATGAAGAAGTGAACGAATAGAATCATTGTGAGGATCTGAGTGCAAAGATCTCTGTCCACACCTCAAATCCAACTGTGCAGAATTCAGCCTTGTAGGAGTTGAGGGTTCCTGGGCCAGTAGGAGGAGCAGCGAGACTAAACGCTTAATACCCCGTGTTGCCTCCTAGAATGGCGGGTCCCGTGCCGCTGTCCAGCGGAGTGACTGATTCTCCAGGATCCCTCGCCTGCTGTAAGTCATTCTTCTTCTTGGCTACTTTGGTGGGTGGAACAGCATCTCATGGTGCCTTCCCTTTGTATTTCCTGGATTGTCTGTGAGGATAAGCACTTTTCCCCACAGGCTTATTCTTCACCTGCGTTAACCGTTGGTAATTATTTAGATCATTTTTCTACAGGACACCCTCCTAGATCAGTGAATGCTGTTCTCTCTTTCTGAAACATGATTCTCGCGTTTTTCTACCTGGTGAACAGTTCTTCTCCTTGAACACCTCACCCAGAGGTAACCTCCTCGGGAACGCTCTCCTACCTGCTTCGAGCCCCTGGGTACCTCCCCTTCTCTCCGCTTCCTTGCAGTCCTGGCACGCTTGTGACTTGTGTTTCCAGGTCAGCCTCCCTACGTGCCCCAGGGCCTTGGCCCCCGCAGTCCAGCACAGAGCCTGACACACAGTCAAGGTTCACATTATTAAAAATTACTCAATGCTTTTGGCAAAATTGGTGAAATGCACTGAAGTGTAAAGATGACCAGTAACCCTCACCTCCCTGGGACAGCCACTTACTGGCATTTTGGCGTGAATCCTTCCAGGCTTTTAAAATGCATATATATTTGTACTTAATTGGAATGGTTTCATTTATCACCTGCCATTATCACGTGCTATTATATGGTAAACACATCAGAACTTCTTCAGAAGTGTTGTAAATAAATGAATGGTATTTCACCTTGAGGATATGTTGACATTATCTTGACTCAGTCAAGGTTTGATGAAAGAATGAATGGAAATGTGTACTACAGGTTTGAAGGAGGTAGGGAGCATTACTGAAGGAGATTGTACTCTTTTACATGATTAAGAAAATACTGTCAAGGTCTTTTCTGAGTACCTCCTCTGGGATGACCACCAAAAGCACTTCCTCAGCGCTGGGCACGAGCCTCTCCTCTGCTTACGGCTCTGGTACCCCTGCTTGTTTGTATGTCTTTCTCTCCAGCCCGGGGCCTGGCTTTTAATGATCCAGCTGATAGGGCAAGCCTCCAAGCAGTTGTGGACCAAATACAGTAGTCAGGAGAGCTGCAGAAATCTTTTCCCTCCCCCTCCACAAAGAGGAGAGCCAGGAAGATTTTAAACGGGGGCTGGTAGTTTAAGGTTTCCTAGGACTGGCGTCCACGCCATATGAGCACTAGAACTTGGCCCTGAGAACCGGGCTGGGATCCACTTTGGGCCACGCTGGGCCCCCGGCTGCCAGCTCAGGAGCTTAGTGCTGTTTATTTCCGGCACTGGGTGCACAGCCTCTGTGTAGGGATCCTCAGAGTTCCCCGCTGAACAAGAACGGAAATGTATGAATCCTCATGTATGAAGCAAGTTCAGTTAGGTGAAGATAACGTCATCTCACCAGTGCATCCCTTTGATCAGTTCCTTAGTATGTTCAAAATAGTATTGGACTCACAGAAGTTACAATATCAAAAAAATATGTGATTTTTTTTTCCTAAAAGAGTTTTTACATTGTTGTAACCAGAAATTTTGTAACATGTTTAAGGATATGGGGGGACTTGGGGGTTTTGTGGCTTGAAGTTCTCTGTAGTTTCATACCGACTAGACGGCGAGCTCCCTGAGAATGGCATCTGTCCTTTTCCTCTTCGTAACAGGGACGGTGTCTTCCGGAGCCAAGTGCTCAGTGACCGTACGTTAGAGAAGACACTGAGGCATAAAGAGGGTCAGGAATGTTCCAAGGTGACACATCTAGTCCGTGCTGCTGGGCGCAGCAAGGACAGCAGACAGCACCCCTTCAGGGAGACCGTGGGTGCAGGCGGCCAGGCCAGTCTGCTCCCTCTCCCCTGACGTGGCAGGGCGCGTCCCCTCAGATGCTCCTGCGTTTGCCAGCAGGAGGGTGGCTGCCACGTAATCCACGGGAACTTTCTAGGCACATCTGGGTTTCAAACCTCTGTTAGCTTTATGCCACATAACCAAACCTTAAGGGGACTTACGTTAAAGATAGGCGGGAAATCAAACTCCATTTTCAGAGGAAAAATGGCAGATCAACCACGCACGCTGCTAAAAGGGGCTCTGTAGCTCGTTCCCTCTTACACCGGCGCCCAGGGCATGTCACAAATCATTCCGTATTCGTACCAACCCGCTGTGCCTTCCAGTGTTTAGAGTAGCCACCACTTGGGAGCAGTCACTCAGCAGCAAGGCTTTCTCGAGTGTCTCCTGTAGGCCAGGCTTGGTTCTGGGTGGTAAGGAAGGATTCACTGATGGACAAACGGGTAAAAAAATCTCTGCCCTCGTGGAGCCCACATCCCAACACGTGACCTCCTTCACCCTCCCGCCAGCCCAGGAAGTCCTGGTAGGACGGCTGGCGCTCGGGGAGAGGACAGTGATATTCCTGCCCCCCCCCACGGGACTCACAGTAAGGGGGGGCCTGCAGGATGTGCTTAATAGTGGGAGGCTGTCCATTCTGTTCGTTACCAGCAACATTAATAATTGAACAATACTCACCTTGCTCGCCGGGTAGCGCCCCATACTGCTGGACTTTTTGATGAGTGGAGATAAAAATGAAGCTTCTCTTCTCCACGTTAAGCGAACTGGTTCTGATTTTACCTTTCCCTCCCTCTCTAATAATGTTCCGCGGTTCTGTGCTTTCTAAGCTTGGGGTATTCTCTCAAGCTCTGAAGTCCGGACTCGCCAAAGCGCCCTCCAGGGAGGCCCTCCCCGGGGAATGTCTGCTCCTTTCCCTGATGTGCCCTGGCCTCGCCTCCAGGGTCCCTCGCAGACACGGAGCTCTTGGACAGAAGGTCCTTGTTTTTTGGGTTTTTTGGGGTTTTTTTTAAAGATTTTATTTATTCATCTGACAGAGAGAGACACAGTGAGAGAGGGAACACAAGCAGGGGGAGTGGGAGAAGGAGAAGCAGGCTTCCCGCTGAGCAGGGAGCCTGATGCGGGGCTCGATCCCAGGACCCCGGGATCATGACCTGAGCCGAAGGCAGACGCTTCACGACTGAGCCACCCAGGCGCCCCCAGAAGGTCCTTGTTTTAAACCTTACTTCTCGTTGCAACTGCAGCTCCTAGCGCACGGCTTCTTTTGCACACAGTCGGGTCTCACACTTCGTGGTTCTTTCTCATGAAAGACCGAACCTTCCAGAAGGTGTCAGAATCGCCCCTTTCTCAACGCCAGGGGAAAGGAGTGACTCCTCCCTGGAAACTGGGGGGCTGGGGGTCATGGCAACAGCTGACCCTTCAGGTGGGAGCTGCCCGCCTTTGTCCTCTCGGTGTCCCTCGGGCCACAGGCACACTCCATCGCACACAGATTGGCACCGATAGAAATTCATGATCTCATTACTCTCCTTCTCCTGGCCGGCAGCACCTGCTGCCTTCCAGGCAGCGTTTGCCGCAGGTTCCCTTAAATCCTCCTGATTTTCCTCAAACGCCAGAAGCTGCCTCCTCCCTCTTCACTTTCCGCAACTGACTTTATCTTCCGCAACAGGGGAATGTAGATAAGAACTCCCAGCTCATGCTTACCCACCTAAAATGACCTGTGTCTACATCTGTTCTTTTCAGTTGTCCCTTCTCCTTCCCGGGGCTCATTTTTCCTCACGTGCTTTGGATTCCTTGTCTTTCTGCCTCTGGAGGGACATGTGTCCTTTAAGCTGACAGCCCTCTCCCCTGTGCACACCGACTCCCGTTCTCTCTTCTGGCTTCTGTAGGACGGGCGCCTTCTGAGAGAAATGGCTGCTTCCAGGTCTGGGGCACCTGTGTGAGATGAGCTCAGAGCATCGCGTCACACTGGAAAGCAAGGATATTATCAAAGGACAAGGTCGTGGCAGGAGGACTCAGGAGCCAATGAGAGGAGCCTCTCACCGGGGGCACCTGGGTGGTGCAGACTGGTTGAGCATCTGATTCTCTATATCGGATCAGGATCTCAGCGTCGTGAGATCGAGCCCCGCATCAGGCTCTGTGCTCAGCGCAGAGTCTGCTTAGGATTCTCTCTCTCCCTCTGCCCCTGCTCCCTGCTCTCTCTCCCTAAATAAATTTTAAAAATCTTAAAAAAAAAGAAGAGGCTCCCACTGGCCAAGATGGGCAAATGAGATGAGTGCATGTAACAAAAAGGCCGAAACAACACGAAAGGAAACTGCTTGATAACTTTTGAAGACTGCTAGAAAACTAAGTCATTATTTTGACAGGTGGCAGAGAAAGGAGGGCATCCCACCTTATCCTGCCTTTCCCACCTGAACCACACCTCAGAGTTAGCTAAGTAACTGATGAGGGCAAGTCTCTGTGGAAGTGAGCTACAAATAAAGAGAACTCGTGGGATCAGGACAGGACTTCTGTGATATCCCTTCACAACTTCTGTGATTCTAACTTCCAGGGAAGAATGGACTCAGGCAGGGAACATCGACTGTCACCCAGGCCTTGCTCCTCACTGCCCGAACCTGACTGCGCCTCAAGGTCTCACCGCCAAGTGCAGGAAGGGCAGAGGGCAAAAGAACATGTTCGATCACATCCCAAAGACGGAGCCGGCACCGCACAGGGCGTGGGAAACTGCAGGACAAATGGCCCAGCCCCTGCAACCACAGGGACAAAGTGTCAGGGGCAGAGAGAGAGAGAGAGAGAGGCATAGGGCGAATGTCCAGATGGGGAGACCTGGGGGACGCATCAGGGCAATACGCGCGCGGTCTGCTTGGAGCCCATTTAAAAACAAACAAAATAGAGGGCGAGAACATTTGTAGGACCAGCAGGGAGGCTGAGAGCACAGACCGGGTATTTGATGCTGTTACGGGATTATTCTTGTTTGGGGGAGCCACGATGATTGGGTTGTAGTGATGTTCGAAACCCTATCTTTTAGAGATACATACTGAAAATGTACAGATCCAATACTATAATGTCTGGGACTTGCTGCAAAATACTCCTGGGGCAGGAAGGGGTTGAACAAGGAGGAAACTCGATTGGCCGCGTATTGGTAGTTGATGAAACTGAGTGATGGGCACCTGGGGCTTCACGCTAGTGTTCTCTCAACTTCCGCACATGCTCAAAAATGTCCAGACATTCAAAACGTATCCTTCTTCTTCCCCGGGTACCTCTCCAGCTTTGGACCCTTCTCTCCTCCCCAGGCACGGCCAGCCTTCCTGAAAGGACTGTTTTATTCTGCCTCCTCTTCCTCACTCCCCACTCAGTCCTGCCCCACAGCGGTCTGCCTGCCCCCATGGAAGCTTCAGTTCCCCCTCTTCTGGGCGAAGCCTGTAAACCCTGACTTCTGTGCAGCATCTGACTCTATGGCCCCCTCCATCCCCTTCTGGAAACTGCCTTCCTTGGGCCCTTGGACATCACCCTCTCCTGGCCTTTCCCACTACCCCATCCACGGCTTGCAGCCCCTCCTCTCTGCCTGGCCCTTAAAAGTCGGTACCCCTGGCTTCTGTCTCAGCCTCCTGCCTGGGCAAGGTTCTACTCCTCTGCTGTCCATTGCTGTCCATACCCGACCTCCCTCACCAGCCTAGGATTCTTCCAGGGACTCTAAAGCCACACCTCCAGCCCTGGTCAGCATCTCCACTGAGAGGTCCCCTGGGAACCAGATGCTCAACAAGTACAAATAAATTTCTCTCCCACCTGCCCCCCAAGTCTGTGTTCTGTGTCCCTCTCTCCATGAAGACTCCACCATTCACTTAGCTGCCCAAGCCTGACACCTGGGGGCCAGCCCTGGCTCTCTTCTCTCCTTGGCCCCTAGACTTTTCTCCCACCCCTGCTCCCCAGCAACCATAATCTTGGGCCATCACTACTCCTCGACCAGCCTGCTGCCTTGCTTCCCAGGCTTTTGTGCATGCTGGGTTCCCTCTGCATAGACCGTGTCCCTTCTCTGCCCATGCTCTTGGCCAACCCCTTGTGTGCTCCTGAGATGTTACCTCCGGCTAGTCTAGATCAGGTGACCCTCCTTTGCACCCTGTGTGTTCGCTGCTGTAACGTGTAACCGTGTTGTGATCGCTGGTTACCTGTGTGACCTATTCCCTGACCGGATGCTCTCTCTGGGGGAAGGGGGATGGAAATCACATCTGTCTTTGCGTCCTGGAGCTGCTCTGTGGCAGTGGGACTCCCTTGCCTCTTCTCCTCCCTCTTGGCTTGGGTCAGTGGGGGAGTGTGACTTGGGAGGTAGGACTGTTCACTCCCTGTTCCTTCCCCGTGGGGCCACCGCCTGACAGCAGCTGCATCCCCTCCCAATCCCCGGCCTGTCCCCAGCTCTGGCCGCAGCCTCAGCTCCCTGAGTCCGAGGAGCTGCTCACTTCCCTGGCACAGCATGCTAGCAGCCTCCTGATGTTGCTAGCCCGAGGGTGCATTCCCACACTGACCTCCCTACCCCCTGTGCCCTGCTTGACCTCTGTAGTGGCCCTGTGCCAGTCTGGTGCCCCTCCCCCCCAATTCTTGTCCTTCCCGGTACCGCAGAATGTGACCTTATTTGGAAATAGGGTGGTTGCAGATGTAGTTAAGCCAAGGTCCTATTGGAGTAGGGTGTGCCCCAGATCCAACATGACCAGTGTCCTTGTAAGAGGGGAGACACAGAGACACAGACACATGGAGGGAAGTGAGCACAGACACGTGGGAGATGCAGTGTGATGGCAGATCAGAGCCATGCGTCTACACGCTAAGAAAACACCAAGGATGGCCAGCAACGCCAGAACCCAAGAAGGGCCTGAAACGGATTCTTCCGTGGCGACTGCAGAGGGAGCACAGCCCGGCCAACACCTTGATCCCAGACCTCTGGCCTCCATAACTGTGAGGCCATGAATTGCGGCGTGAAGCTGCCCAGTTTGAGGCACTGTGTCACGGCAGCCCTGAGACATGAATATAAGCCCCTTCCTCACGCTCACATGGGTCTCCCTTTGAGGGGACTGGTCTATTCTTGCCGCACGGCTTTTGCTCTATGCACTTTTCAAAGTCAAGGCCCCTTGTTGACTCTGAGGCCTCAGTGCCTGGCACAGGGCTGGCCCCTGTCGGCAGTAAACACCTGTTGGGTGAGAATGAACGTGCCTCTCATTTGGTCTGTTCCTCTTTTACTGAAATAATATCAAAACAAAGTTAAAGCAAGCACGGACGTTTGGGGTTAAAGCAGAGGCCCACCCAGGGCAGGGTGTTCAGCTGACAGCCCCATGTCTGGCCCCACTGGGTTCACCCATCTGGAACCCCGGCCCTGGGCTCAATTGGTGTTAGCCCGAGGGCACACCACCTAGGGCCTAGCACACCTTGTCATGACTTTGAAACACTGGATTGGGAAAGGTCAGCTGGATTGGAATTCACTCTGTTCTCACAAGATATCTCCATATTACATGTCAATGAAAGAAAAGGAAGAGCTGTTAGATTCTTTATCATTTCAACTGTTGTAAAACTTGTGATTGTAAAAAATAGCTTTAAAGTTACCTGCGGCACCTGGGTGGCTCAGTCAGTTAAGTGACCGACTCTTGATTTCGGCTCAGGTCATGATCTCAGGGTCATGAGATTGAGCCCCCTGCATTGGGCTCTGCGCTCAGAGGGGAGTCCGCTTGAGATTTCCTCTCTCCTTCTCCCTCTGCCCCTCCCACGCTCTCTCTCAAATAAATTAACAAAATATATTTTTTAAAGATTTTATTTATTTATTTGAGAAAGAGAGAATGAGAGACAGAGAGCACGAGAGGTTAACAAAATATTTTTTTTTAATTTCTAAAAAGTTACCTAGTTGCACTGAGAAAGTGTCTCAGTGGTGATGTCCCAGCTGTCCCCTCTGTCCTGAGCTTGCATGCAGCCAACTTAACCATAAAACCTGGAATGTTCATCGAAGCAGTCGCAGGTTCTCATTTCAAAGTGCGAACTGTTTTATTTGGAAGTTTTATACAAATTTATTATCTCCCCTACTACATTTTTTTGGTGTTTCTTGTAATCATATAAAAGATTAATATTTTATAAAAGATTAATATTTTAATCTTTTTGAAATTAAAAGACTGAATATTTTCAGCAAATATGCTATAGACCATGCTGGCCCCCTCTGGTTTTCCACAGTGTGCCATACAAATTCTTCCTCTGAGAAAGCTTGTGTACAGGGACTGCGGCCTTCTGAGTCAGGGCATGACCCCTGAGTATCTCCCCAACTACATTTAGAAATAGCTAGTACCAAGTCACTGTGATAAGTCAGGATAAACTGGTTTCAGCTGCCCCCAGGAAATGCAGAGCAGGCCGCCTGAGAGGACAGAAATACTTGAGCCCAGGAGGAAAGGCTGAGGTGGGGCGGACGCCACTGTGTGAGAAAGCACGCCTCCTGGAGGCGACAGCACCGTCCCAAAGCTGGGGCAGGAAGCCGCAAGAGTGGGGGCAGGCCTCATCCGGCTACTAAGGGACCAGGTCTTGTTCCTGTGGGACAAGGGGCACCGTGAGGGGTTTCATCAGGAATGACAGGCTCCCAGCTGCTTTAGGAGGGCAATTTGAGGCAGGGAGTGGGTGTCTGAGGGAGAGCTGGGAAGTGGGGGGCTAGTACACACTTTCAGTGAGAGAGCAGGAGCCCTGAGTAGAACCCATGGGAGCGCCAGAGGATGGGTGGTTTGGGGAGAGAAGGGAGCCAGACAGGGCTCATTTGGGGATCACCAAGAACAGATAGTAAGGAAAGGGAGAAAGAACTGGCCCAAGGGAAAAAGAAGTTGAGAGGCCTGGGGCCATCTCACTTGCCCGAGGAGGAGGCCCAGCAAGTGTCCTGTGGCTGAAACCCTGGGGCCCCCCCGGAGGCTGGCAGGTTTCCTTTCTGCATGGAGAACGCTTCTCAAAAGCCAAAGGGGACATTTGCATGGCGGTTAAGTGTCCGACTCTTGATTTCGGCTCAGGTCATGATCTCAGGGTTCTGGGATAGAGCTCCACATAGCATCTGGCTGGGCATTCAGTGGGGAGTCTGCTTAGAATTCTCTCTCCCTCTGCCCCACCCCCCTTACCTCCCCACCCCCCACCCCCGCACACACACTCAAAAAAAAAAAAAAAAGGGCAGAGAAGTGGTGTATTCTACACAACTCAGTGAACAGAAAAGGATAGCAGAGTGTTCTAGAAACAGAACAGGCTGCAGGGGAAACCGTGAGGCCTGGCAGGGGAGGAGGAAACCTTCTCCAGACTGGGCTGAGGGAGATGTTGGGCCGGGCAGGCTGTGTGCCCAGACCCACTGTCCCTACAGACCTCTGGGCATTTACAGTGAGGCCTTGGATTGCTTTTAGCCATAAGCATTGTTTTTCTTGTTGTTTTGTTTTGTTTTTTATAACCAGGGGCAGCCTCCTTTCTGGAATTTCATCTGCAAAATGTGTTTTCTGCTTCACTTTGCTCTTCCTGGGAGGTTCAGTTCTGGGACCTGGGCGCCTGGGCCCAGTTAGGATGCTCTGTGTCTACTGTGGGTGCCTGTAGGAATATAATCGGGCCCTTCTGGGGGCTGCCCAAGGTCAGAATGGGCCCTAAGTGAGAGTGGGATTCAGAGAACAATTGTTCTGGGATGTAACAGGAACTGTCTGTGAGGGCACCAGCGAGGTGCCATGGACGCAGGTGGCTGGAGCCAGACTGGGCTTCTCCAGTCTAACCGTCTGAGCTTCGTGTCATGCACATACAGGTGTGACTAAAGAAGGCTCAATAGCGCCTATCCGTGGGCCCCTTTTGACTCAGAAGAATGCTAGTTTTAAGATTCTGACCGTTGAGAAGGGGCAGTGCGAATAAAAGCAAGTAGACCAAGGCACACCCTCTTTAGCGCTGGGCCTTCCAGGGGGCGCGTCGCTTTACTGCTTGTGGGTCAGACCCACCTTGAGGACTAAGGGCCCAGGGGGAGCTCCGTTGGCCAGTGGAGAACAAGCCAGTAATTGACCGGGAGCCCGCCGGCAGGTGCAAGGACACGAGCCGGCCGCCAAAATCCCGAGCTGGGCCCGGGGGGTGGGGGGCGGCCTGGGGGCCCCTGCAGCCGGCGGGCGGGCAACGCCGCTCGCGTGCCCCCCCCCCCCACCCCGGGGCTGTTTGGGACCCTGGGCGCGCCCCGGGGCCGGGGGAGGCTCGGGGGAGGGCGGGGAGGAGCGGAGGAGGGGGATGAGCCGGAGGGGGAGGGCCGAGCGGCCAGCCGCCGCCCCGGCCCCGGCGCCCCGCCGGCCGCAGGAAAGTGACAGGGGCGGCGGGGCCGGCGGGGCCACCGCGCGCCGCCCCAGGAAGTCGCGAGCAGGAAGCGCCCGCGGCGGCCGGCTCGGGCCTCGGCGCAGGTGAGGCGCGGGGACAGGGACGGGGCGGGGAGAGCGACGCGGGGACGCTCCGCCCCGCCTGCACCCGCCGGGCCGCCGGCCCCGAGCTTTGCGGCCGCGCAGCACCTGCGGCGGCGGGGCGGGTCCCTGCGCTCCGGCCTTTGTGCCGGGCCTGGGCCTGGGCGGGGGAGGCTCGGCTCCTGCCTTGCCTCGGGAGGGGCCGGAGGGCGCGGGGACCCCGGGCGAGTGGAGTCAGGGGCGAGCTGAGCGGTCCTGCGAGCGCGCCTCCCCACCCGGCCCGGCCGCGGTGACAGCGGGGTCCGGGGAGCCCGCGGGAGGAGCCCCGCGCATTGGCCGCCGCGCGCCGGGGACGTGGGCGTGCCGCCGAGTCCGCCTTCCCCGGGGACCGGCCGCCGGGGAGGAGCCGGCGCTGAAAGCCGTCCGGGAGGCTCGGGGCGCCGGCGCTCTGGGCCTCTGGGCTGTTTGTTGCTCAGGTGGCTCCCCGGAGCTCGTGAGCCTCCGGGCCAACACGAGTGACAGCATCCTTGTGGATCGATCGGAAAGCGCCCCACCTGCCGACCTCCAACCATCGGGCTCTTTCTTCCTCTTTCCCCCACCCTCCGGCGCTCCCCGCCCTAGCAGCCTCCCGGCCGCTCCTGGTGACCCGGTGACCCGCGGGACCGTCCGGATTTGCATTTGAACGGAGGACACCGGAAAGCTCCTTTTCCCAGCCCCCAGGTTTGCATTTCTAAAGGTGGAATTCCAAAGCCTGCCTCTCCTTCCGTCTCCTGGGGCTGGGAGCTGGCAGCTGGCTGCCGGGAAGGTGCCTCCCGCCTTAGGACCAGAAATTGTGGGAAGTTGTTTGACTTGGTACCTGTGTTAGATTTTCTCCCGGGCTCCTTCCTTGGTCTCCCTGTAGGTCAAGACTCCAGACCTTAAGTGTCTCACCATGTAGTCTTGGACCCCCATCTGCAGGTTCTATTTTGTGCATCCCCTTTGGCGTTCAGTGTGTTGGTGGGGGAGAGGACAGTGGTGCAGATCGAGGAGTCCTTTTTGTGTTTAAACCACAGGAAAGAGATAGTGGCCACTGTCAGTAATGTTTAATATGGAATAGAGCCTTTAAAGTACAAACCTTGGAAAGTGTTTTCTCTCAAAAGGAGGTTGTATTCATTCTCTCCCTACCCCATTCTCTCCTCTGTCTTTCCAGGAAAAAGAAATAACTTTCTGGGACATGCACCTCCCAGCCAACTTTGCCTTAAGATAAGATCCACTTTAGAAACTCTGTCCTTAAGTAGATCATTTAAAATCTGCACAGGGCTGCTGAGATGATTTACAGCAGCGTTCCATTCTGGGAAGACCCTTTCAGTGTTACTCGTGCCAAGACTTTCTTTCAGTCTTACTCTTGTTGGAAGAGTGCAGGGAGCTGCTCTGGGTGGCGGGTCACCCACGGGCGGCCCGAGGGCGCGGCTTGGGAGTGTGTGTTTGTCTCGGGTCATTCCTCTTCTCGTTGCCTGGCTGGGGCTCTTTCAGAAGATGGGTATGAAAACGTGCCTGTTACGATTTTGACTGAGCTGCTCTGGGAGGAGGGAGGGAGCCGAAGTCCCTGTCTGATGGTAGAATGACACTGGATGGTGTGACTTCTCTCCTGGATCGGTGAGTCCCAGAAGCCCCTATAAAGAGCGACTAGGGAAAAAAGTATGCTGTTTATGTAATTGGGCTGTACACCCAACACAGGGTGGCAAGCAGGTGCCCCGCCTCGTTCCCCTGTGCTCTCCGGAGGACACGGGACAAGCCGGAGGAAGAGAGGGAGGGTGGGGCTGAGAGAATGTTGACCTGAATTTGCCCAGTGTCCGGCCCACCGGGCAAGCTGCCTGTTCTCGTCGGGAGGGAGTGCCGTGCCTCACGGCGGACCTCACAGGGCTTGGCGGGCTCTCCATGCGATTCAGTCGGTACTTCTCGGGGGTCACTGCCCGGGTTCTGGAGGAAGGAGCCTCATTAAATTGAGCTCTTAACGTGTAAAATCACTACCTTTACGCAGCTTAACTGCACTTCTCTGAGAATTATAGCACTTGCTTTCACCCATTTCACAGGGGAAGCCCCTGCAATTGTTTTAAAAAAGAAATTGAGATTGTCTTCCCTGCTGATTTCCAGGGCCTTCTGGATTTTTTTTGTTAAATTACAGGTTTTACCAGAATTGAGGTTGGTTGATTGATTGATTCAGATGGCAATAGAATATTCCTAGACAAGCCACACCTAGTGGACAGAGGAAGAAAGTGGACTCTGACCACCCATTTTCAGACACCGAAAAACTTAAATCCTTTACTCTGAAGTCACCGTCACAGAATTGTTTCTCCAAGTATATGGAGACCCAAACAGGACCCCACTCATTTTGAGCGGAGTTTTAGTAAAATATTCTTTAAATCTAGATTTTGAGCAGAAACATCTTTGAAACATTTGCGGGGATTGGTTTAACACATCTCTGGAGCCCTTGCTCTGTGCTGAGTTTGAACCTAAGTCACGGGAATGGGGCAGCCACCTGCAGCCCGGGCTCCCTCTCTAGCTGCTATTTACAGAGCTGCTTCTACCCACAGACCCTGGTGCTAAGGGCTTTCCATGGATGATCTCCTTTCCTCTTCCTAAGAACCCTAAAATGTAGGTGCCTGAGGTCAGCTGCGGCAGTTGCGGGGGAGCGGGGGGCAGCAGGCTGGCTGGCTGGCCGAAGCAAAGGTCTAGTTCTGGCTGGGGCGCACACGCCTCCCTGAGAGAGATGGAGGGGTCAGGGTCAGGGGTCCTGGGATGAAACGCCCCAAGGATTTTGACTTTTTTGCTAAAAGCATGCAGGGAGATCCTTGAAGAAGGCGCAGTGTGTGGAGGGGGGAGGGCTGGAATGAAGGGGGGGGTGCCCAGGCTCTTAGGAATTTAGCTGGAGCCTTCCAACAGAGCTATTTGCTTTGCTTGTCTGCAACCCCAAAGAAGTTCTTTGAAGACATTAAATAAATTTCAGCAGCTTTAAATTGAGATGAATGTTTACTCAAAAGTAGCTTTTTTTAAAAAAACATCATATAACCGGTGAATTTTCAGTAAGTGTTAAGACAGCACGAGCCATGCTCCTGCATGCACCGGGTCCCGTGTTATCTAATACATTGGTCCAAAAGATTCCATGTTGCCAAGCACAGAGGATAGACTTGAGGTTGGCTTTGGGACAGGAGACCAGGCCTCCCTGCCCATTCCTTCCTGTCTTGCCCTGACTTCGGAATGGGGTCATTTTCCATGACCTCTGAGTGACCACAGGAGATGAGGTATCAAGAGGCAGAAACACAGTCAGGTACCTTCCCACAGCGGGAGGTGCATTTCAATTCAGTTGCAAGGCCACAGTGAAATGATTGGTTTGCTGACCTGCCATCTTGCCCAGGCCTGTGTGCCTCTCTGTTAGTGTGGTTCAGCGTGGCCTGGTCCACAGCAGGTGGAGTCGAGAGTGTCCCGTTCCCTGGCATGCTCTGGTAATTGAGCACATGGTGTAACCACTGGGCACATTACTGGTTTCACATGAATATTAATATTAGTTCCGGAGAGTATTGTGGTTAAGAGTGAATGGGATGATCTGTAGATGTCTCCCAGATGGAGAGGGACTCTGGGTCTCTATTCATCACCAGAACACCATGTGAAATTCATGTCTGTGATTGCTGAGCAAGCCATCCCCGAGGGTACACACTCTACCTCCACCCAGTAGCTCTCATGGGGGGCAGTTCCCTGTTGAGCTGGAACCCCGCTTTGATCTGGGTTGGCTGACATGTATACCGCATGTTACTTCTGCCAGGGACTCCCACAGTGTTCCTGTTGGGACACCCGACTTTTCCATTCCTCATTCTCCTTGTAGAGAGCCGAGCCTCTGCCCGAAGGAAGAGGGCACGCAAGATCCAGCAGGACACCTCGACGCACCTTCCAGTCTGTGGAGCTGCAGGGGCCAGAGAGAAATACTTGGAGCCAGGGTTGATCACCTATGCATGAAACATCTCCTCTTGTGACCAGAGCTCCGTGGTCCGTGCGGTGTAAATGGCTCCACTCCCCCCCGGCATTCGCTTCATCATCTCATTCTCCCGGGATCAGTGGTGAGTGTTGGCTCGTCCATCCTGTGGCCTGGTGCTGCGTGGACGTGTGGGCCCTCGCGTGCCCGATGTCATTATATAACATGCACGCGGATGCCTGGCCTCCCTGTGTGACTGTTGAATGGCTTATCAGTGGTGGCAGCTGTGACCGGGAACGTTGCTAAGTTGTCCTCTGTCTTTGGTCTTTAGTAGTTTCTATAATAATCACTGTCCCCAGAAAAACGACCACTGGCTACTGGCAGGATTATAAAATGGCTGTGGGGGAGATAAGTATATGAACCCTGAGCCCAGTGAGTGGCTTAGCTGGGGCAGAACTTGCTGAGAGAAAATGAAATCTAAACAAGTTAGATGCAGACCAGAACACTGCTTCCTGTTCTGAGAGCAGCCTCACCTCGCATGCTCTGACAGCCCTTCTCATCGTGGGTTCAGAACTCCCACCCTCCTTAGAGGAAGAAGAGGGCGAGGGCAGGGTCTAGAACCAGCTTCTCCATCCTCGAACCCACCCTCCTAAAAGTTCCTCTTCCCTGTTGATCTCTGTTGGGAAGGAATAAGTTTTCCTCTATCCTCTTAGACTCTTCCCTTAGGGGCATGCAAATTAAACTACAAAAAAACAGATGTGATCACGTATGTAGGGGAGGTTGCTGTCACACCCTTATTTGCTTCTCAGGCCCCTGCTGGTTGGTGGGCACCCACAGGGCCTCAGGTGTGACCTCAGACCTCTGCCTCCCTTCCAGAGCAGTTCCCTTGTCATTTCAGGTCTACCAGTAACCTGGCCACAAGCTTTAGACATTTATCTTTCCATCTAGTGGGTGTTGACCTTCAGTTTCCTTGTCTGTTTTGTAACTTTATTTTGATACAATTTTCAAAATCACAGAAGAAAATTGTAAGAATATCACAAAGAACTCCCTGGAATTCCTGTATGTCACAAATCCTTTCTTTCTTTCTTTCTTTGGTTGAGGCACTGGTGGGGCAGGGCGTCTCACACTTTAGTAAACATGTGTCTCACACTTTAGTAAACATGTGCATCCCCCGCCCAGAACTTGTTAAAATGCAAATGCTTACTCAGGAGGTCTGGGGTGGGGCCTGAGAGTCTGCATTTCCCAGGGCGTGTGGTGCCCTGAATCCACAGACCACACTCTGGGTAGCAAGGATATAGAGTATGTGTTCCATCTCTGCCTCAGACTTGCTCTTTGACCTTTACTTTCTAGATCCCAGCTTCCTTCCCTTTTGGCTTTAACATTCCTTTGAAGGGCTTTATATCTTTTTCCCAGCAGGCCTTGCCCTTCCTAACAACATCTTGATTTCCTTTGGGGACCTGACTTCCCTCCTTTTTGTGCAGTTGTGGGACTGATGCAGGCTGGCTGGGTGGAGGTGACCCAGAGGAGGGCCCCACGGGACCAGCCAAGAAGGCCCTCGGCTTCATGCAGGGTAGAAATCAGACATGAATTGAGAGGAAGTAAGAACAGAGTCTGTTAAAGATACCGAGAGAGTGTGGATCCAGACAGAGCGCTTGGGAGACTCAGAAAGGAAAGAAGAGTAAGTCTCATATTTGCTTGGGGCCTGAGGTTTTTATTGATGATGGTCTGGCGCCCACATTTCCTCAGTGATCCAGGAACAAAGACGAGTGTTCAGCTGTCCTTCAAAAGTCACTTATGCCCTGGAGCCAGGGGTCTTGGTGAGTCTGTGGTCTTGAAAAAGTTCATGACGACTCTGCCCAGTCACTCCTTAGATGTTATCTGTTGTGCTGGAAGACTCCAAAGAAATCATTAACTCCTTGACATTTACAAGGAGGACATAGTTACAAGGAGGACATAGACATGTAAGGCGGGGATGTAGGTCCTCGCAAAAATAGATGCAGCAAAAAGAGTGAGAAAAACAGTTTTTTTATGGGGTTCCTTTAGTTTCCCTATCTCATAGGCAGGTAAGTCTCAGGACTTTGGGGTTCATTATGGCGGCCATCAGTGGCTCTGGAGGCCCTGTTACCATGACCTTTCTCCTTAGCCCACATCCCCCAGGAAGCAGACTAGGACCCTGGGTGGGCTACGGGTCTCTCTCCTGGGATGTTGAGTCTTGAGTAGAGTAAACCTAGGGTAGAGGGACTATTGAATGCAGCTAGTCCAGCTGGGGGCCAGGGCTCAGCTAGCAGACACACCTTCACATTCTGCCTCATTTGTTACTCCCTCCACCCTCTATGTGTGTGCGTGCTGTGTGTGAATACACAGCACGCACGCACACACACACTTTTTTTCTGAATCATTTGAGACTCAGTTATGGGCATTAGGCCCTTTTATTTTTAAATAGGTTAGTGTATTTCCTATGAATAAGACATTCTCCTGTAACTGTGCCTGAAGGTCAGAATCAAGAAATATAACCTGATGTAATACCATGATCTAATCCACAGTCCATATCCAGAAGTTATATCAGATGTCACCTAATGTCTTGTCCAGTGCCCCCTGATCCAGGACCCCATCCAGAATCACATGTTGCCTTCAGTTGTCCTGTGACTTTAATCTCCTTTAATCCAAAACTGCCTCTTGGCCTTCCTTTGTCCTTCATGACCTTGACATTTTTTAAGAGTACCAGCCATTTATTTTGTAGACTGCCCCTTGTTTTGGGTGTCTAGTTAGTATTTCCTCTTGATTAGATTCAGTTAACGCTCTTTTGTCAGGAACACCACAGAAGGGAGGTAACTTCTCACTGCTGGGTGAAGGAGCTACGAATGTGGGTGCAGGAGGGGCCTGAATGGGTCAGGTGTGTTAGCTTGGAAGTGCTGGAGAAATAGATACATATGGTTCTGCTCGTGAGTTTGATGTGTGTGTGTGCTGTGTGTTGCGTTTGACGTGTGTGTTATATGCTGTCTGTGTGTGGGTTGTGTATGTTGCATGTGGGTCACGTGCCCTACCCCCTGCCGCTCAGAGGCCGTGGGAACAGCAACACTCAGTGGCGGTGAGCACCACGCTGCTGGATCTTGGTCTCTATGTGCCGTCTCCCATGGAGGGAGCCGGGCTTCCTTGGAGACTGGGCCGATGTCAGGGCTGGGGCAGCAGGCAAAGTAAGATGAGCCGGGAATATTTGGTACCAGAAAATGAGGAGGTGCTTGAAAATGAAGGGGCTCTCGCTGGCTAAGTCTGGAGTGACTTGAGATTTAAAGCAAATGATAGTAGTGATGGATTAGCCCGTTGAATAAAATACCTCGTGAGCGCGCACTGCTGTAAATAAGTGTGTGCACAAGGGGGAGAAAGGAAGCCCTCCCCGCCCCCCCCCCCCCCATGGATCCCTGCTGCTGAGTAGAGCCACAGGGCCCGCCTGGCCCGCCTCCGTCCCGTGACCATCAGGAGCACACACACTGTGGGGGAGACTGGAGGACAGGATAGCCGTGTCGGCTCCACGTATGTCCCCACAGACTGCCTATTAATTACATAGGGGAAAAAGTGTCGCTTCCCTGAGGGGCGGACAGGGGCAGAGAGCCCCTTAAACAGGTGGTCAGTGCCAACCTCACCGACATCCTGTCTCTGCTTTAGGATGCTCCGGAAAGGACTCACATCATAGCTGTTGTGTGGTTTCCTTGTTCCCAAATTAAGGATGTCTTTGGACTAATTTCTATGCCAGATCCTAGTGCCCAGTTACTCTCACCTAAAGCATTTGTTTCTCCTCATTTGCATATGACTCCAATAAATAACACCCCAGCGAGGAAACAGATACTCTGCCCTGCATCGCTCAGGTTGAAGCAGGTTGCTGTTCATCTGGGGGCACGTGCGATGTTGAAGAACATGTCGAAGGAGACCCTGCGGGTGCACACCTATCCTGGGCTGGCATTGCCCAGATGCGCTTTTGTCTTGCTAGGAACTTCGCGCTAAGCCCAGCGCTGGTCTTGTCGTGCTTGTAGATGCGACCAAGGCTACCGCCAGACATAACCACAGAGTAAGCGGCGTGCCGAGGAGTGAAAGGGTTCAGTAGCTCACCTGTAATTGTACATGTTTAATGTTTCCAAGCCTAAATGTGACACCGAACAAAAATGCAAGTGTCGGCTTGCATTCGTGTCCTGAGGCTGCTGTAACAGCTGCCCACACGATAGAGATGGAAGTTAGAGACCCAGGCATCGGCGGGACTGCGTGTCTCTGCAGGCTCCAGAGAAGGATCCCTCCTGCCTCTTCCAGCTTCTGGGGGTGGCTGGCGGTCCTTGGCCTTCCTTATCTTGGCTCTGCCTCTGCAGTCCCTTGGCCGTCTTCCCTGTCTGTCCCTGCATCTTCATACGGCCTTTATAGGGACGTCAGTCATTGGATTTAGGATCTCATGTGATCTGAGGTCATACATGGGTTCAGTATGGCCTCATCTTAACTAATTACATCCACAGGACTCAATTTCCAAATAAGGTCACGTTCTGAGGTTTTTGGATGGACTTGAATTTGGGGGGCACAGGGTTCAACCCAGCGCAAAATGGATAATAGAAAACAATTATCATCCACAATCCTGCTTCGTAAAGGATATAGGAAGACAGAAAATGAGGATAGAATTAATTACAAAGTGGGAAAAAGAGTCAGGAAGGTTGTGTAGGACTTTGGTCCCATGACCCCAGGTAATCCCACAGAAGTAAAATGTCTGCTCAGTCTCCAGGACAGGTATATATTGACACGGCTGCTGTGGTCAGACCTTCTGGGAGGGAACAGTCAGCCTGGGCTGCTGGCTCTTCTCACCACATCCCCCCCTCCCAAGATCCCATGTAAGCAAGATGAGGAAAGGAAGGGAGGAAGGACAGATTTGGAAATAGGGGAACTAGAGTTGGCCCTGATACCGGCTAAATAGATAGGGTTTTCCTGTTTAGGAGCTGTAGGTTCTGTCTCCAGGAAAATTCCAGTTTGCTGTGTAGGTTCACCCATTGCCCTGACTGCGGGACAGCTTCTCCCAGAGAGCCCTGCCAACCTGTAGGCAGTTACCCGCCCCAAAGAGGCTGATTCATCAAGGAAAGTTCAGTTCAGTCTGGAACCCATGTACTGCCCCCTCTGTGGCCCCTTTACTCATGAGGCGTCCCCCAGCGAGGGACAGTCAGGGGAACCTCCTTCATCCCACCGGGCCCTGCGCTGGTGAGAGCTACATGTAGAGCTGCCCGTTAGGGAAGGAGGCAGCAGCCTGGGGAATGAACGTGGAGGCCCAGGGAAGGAGGACGGCAGCCCAGAGGTGGAGGCTGGAGGTCCAGGTGGGCCACTAAGTCCCGATAACCTAGACAGACTTTACCATCTAGGAATGCACATGTATCAGGGCCCCTGGGGCTCTTCAGACATGATCTGGACACACAGAGGAGCTCTTTATTTCTGGGCTTATTTGTTCTATTTAATAAATATATTAATGCATTCAATAAGGGTGAACTATTTGTACATAGAATATTCTATTTATGTCTGGTTTGAGACTAGAGAGCATGAACCAAGGCCCATTGAAGTTGAGCCACTCTCTCAAAATCCTTAGCTGGGTGACGATGAAATTCACATTCTCCTGTTGATAATACACCTGTGAAGAGGTGTCCTGTAGCATCCTCGAGGGCTCCAGACTCTTCCCTGAGACTCTGATCTGGGAGGTGCTGGGGCTGACTCAGTCCCAGAACGTTGTTCATGCTCCTTGTGGAGATTGCAAAAGGGAACCCTGTGCCCAGGTGGGGTCAGCTCAGGGTCCCCGCAGAGCTGGAGCCCTGCCTTGTGCCCTTCTGCCACCCATACCTCCGCCGTGGGTGACTGTCCCCTCAGGCAGGCACTCTCTCTGAAAGTCACTGGCCTTCTTAGGCCAGAAACAGGCAGGTTCTTTGGGGCTAAGGGCTGTGCCTCCTGAAACGAGGGGCCGGCCTTGCCTTCCTGGGTGTGGGGGGGGCCCTGCTCTCCTCTCTTGCTACTCTTCCCGATGACCTCTTTTCTTCCCCAAGAAGTACTTTTCTAGAGAGTGGTTCAAACTTTGAGGCTGGAATGAACCTTTCTCTTCTTGCCCAAGTATCTTCTTTTCTCTAGTCTCTGATTCATTTCAGTCTTACTCTTGGGCTGCTTTTCGCATAAACCAAGAAGAGCAGCAGGGCCTTAGGCCAGGCTTTCTTATGTCATCAGCCTTGTTCATAGCATGTCTGCGTCACTGACTTTCTCATGGAGGTCAGTGAGATATTTATATTCCTGCCTTGCATGTATCTTTTGAAAAAGTTGCACAGAAGCTAAAGGTAAAAAATAGATAGGACCTTAAATGCCCAGGATACAGGCTTACAAGAAATTTGTAGTTAATTCTCTTACAAACCAGTTAATGGTTTCTTTCTGTTTACTTTGTGAACTCTGTTCACTTCTGTGTCCCAAATTTCTCTTTGATTGTGGTTATTTTTTTTTTAAGAATATTTAAACAGTTTCAGTTGCACAAAGCAAAAGTGGCAAAATTTTTAAATGTAGTATTATGGTGATGTTGAAAATAGGATAAATAATTGATATAGGACTGAGTGAATAATACATAACCTAAGACAATTTAAAGTACAGTTATAATGTATTATTTGTTTGTTTGTTTGTTTATTTATTTTAATCATAATAAGTGCACTCCTCCTTAATCCCCATCACCTAGTTCACCCATCCGCCTGCCTACTTTCCCTCTGGTAACCATCAGTGTGTTCTCTAGAGTTATGAGTCAGTTTCTTGGTTTGTGTCTCTCTCTCTCTTTTTCTCTTTTTTCCCCTTTGCTCATCTGTTTTGTTTCTTAAATTCCACATATGAGTGAGATCATATAGTATTTGTCTTTCTTTGACTTTTTTCACTTAGCATAGTACTCTCTAGATCCATCCATGTCATTGCAAATGGCAAGATTTCATTCTTTTTTAGGGCTAAGTAATATTCCATTACACACACACACACACACACACGCACCACTTCTTTATCCATTCATCTCTCTGTGGATACTTGGGCTGCTTCCATTATCTTGGCTACTGTAGGTAATGCTGCTATAAATGTAGGGATGCATGTATCCCTTTGAATTTGTGTTTTTGTATTTTTTGTGTAAATACCCAGTAGTGCCAATGCTGGGTGGTAGGATAGTTTTATTTTTAACTTTTTGAGGAACCTTCATACTGTTTTCCAGAGTGGCTGCACCCAGTTTGCATTCCCACCAACAGTGTAGGAAGGTTCCCCTTTCTCCGCATCCTCGCCAACATCTATCATTTCCTGACTTATTCATTTTAAACATTCTGACAGGTATGAGGTGGTATCTCATTGTAGTTTTGATTTGCATTTCCCTGATGATGAGTGATGTTGAGCATCTTCCCGCGTGTCTGTTGGCCATCTGTAGGTCTTCTTTGGAGAAATGTCTGTTCATGTCTTCTGCCTATTTTTAAATTGGATTGTTTATTGTTTGGTGTTGAGTTGTATAAGTTCTTCATGTATTTTGGATACTAACCCTTTATCAGGTATGTCATTTGCAAATATCTTCTCCCATTCAGTAGGTTGTCTTTTAGTTTTATTGACTGTTTCCTTGGCTGTGCAGAAGCTTTTTATCTTGATGAAGTCCCAATAGTTTATTTTTGCTTTTATTTCCCTTGTCTCAGGAGACCTATCTAGAAGGATGTTGCTATGGTCGATGTCAGAGAAAGTACTGCATGTGCTCTCTTCAAGGATTTTTATCTCTTCAGACCAATATTTCTCATGAATATAGATGTGAAAGTCCTCAACAAAATATTAGCAAACCAAGTCCAACAATATATCAGAAAAATCATGTATCACAATCAGGTGGGATTTATTCCTGGGATGTAAGGGTGGCTCAATATTCAAAACAATCAACATGATACGTAATATCAATAAGAGAAAATATACAAACCTTATGATCATTTCAGTAGACGCAGAAAAAGCATCTGACAAAGTACAACACCCATTCATAATAAAAACCCTCAACAAAGTAGGTCTAGAGGGAACATACCTCAACATAATAAAGGCCTTATATGAAAAACCCACAGCAAACATCATACTCAATGAGGAAAAACTGAGAGCTTTTCCCCTAAGGTCAGGAACAAGACAAGGATGTCCATTCTTACCACTGTTACTCTACATAGTACTGGAATTCTTAGCCTCAGCAATCAGATAACAAAAAGAAATAAGAGGCATCCAAATTGGTAAGGAAGAAGTAAAGCTCTCTCTATTTGCAGATGACATGATACTCTGTATAGAAAACCTGAAAAGACTCTACCAAAAAAACTGCTAGAACTGATACATGAATTCAGTAAAGTCGCAGGGTACAAAATTAACAGTCAGAAATCTGTTGCATTTCTATACAATAATAATGAAGCAGCAGGAAGTGAAATTAAGGAAACAATCCCATTTACAATTGTACCAAAACCAATAAAATATCTAGGAATAAACTTAACCAAAGAGGTGAAAGACCTATACTCTGAAAACTATAAAACCCTGGTAAAAGAAATTGAAGATGACACAAAGAATGGAAAGACATTCCATGCTCATGGATTGGAAGAACAAATATTGTTAAAATGGCCACACTACCCAAAGCAATCTATAGATTCAATGCAGTCCCTATCAAAATACCAACAACGTTTTTCACAGAACTAGAACAAACAATCCTAAAATGTGTGTGGAACCACAAAACCCCCCAAATAGCCAGAGCAGTCTTGAAAAAGAAAAACAAAACTGGAGGTATCACAATCCAAGATTTCAAGATACACTACAAAAGCTGCAGTAATCAGAACAGTATGGTGCCGGCACAAAATGGACACATAGATCAATGGAACAGAATAGAGAACCCAGAAATGGACCCACAACTCTATGGTCATCTAATCTTCAACAAAGGAGGCAAGAATATGCAACAGGAAAAAGACAGTCTCTTCAACAGATGGTGTTGGGAAAACCGGACAGCCACATGCAAAAGAATGAAACTGGACCGCTTTCTTACACCATACACAAAAATAAACTCAAAATGGACGAAAGACCTAAATGTGAGACCTGACACCATAAAAATCCTGGAAGAGGGCACAAGCAGTAAATTCTCTGGACATTGGCCCTGGCAACATTTTCTGGATATGTCTCCAGAGGCAAGGGAAATGTAACGTATTCTTACTGCATCTTATATTATTTTATGTCATCCCCTACCTCTGTTTTGTGTTTCAGGTACAGAGCCTTCATTTTTATTTTGACATTTTTGCTGTATGCAAGTTTCCACTTATCCCGAAAGCCTATCAGCATAGTTAAGGTAAGAAATCATAAAAAGCACCCCATTTCATATCCTGCCTGTAATTTCTATGAGGAACTGGTAGTTACTTTAGGAGCCATTTTGGGAGTGGGGGAAGGGGTGGGGGGAGGGCAGTGAGATAAATGGAGAAACAAGATGGTTTAGAAGCAAGTTATTGTGCTTTGATTGTTAGTTTCTCTTTTCTGAAACGAAAATCTTTGACATGCTTTTAGGTTTATCATTTTAGAGGTGATATACTTTCAGTTATATTAATTGACAGCTGCAGAATTCTAAAGCTTAATTAAGTATTTATTCTGTGAATTTTCCCTCTGAATATATCCAGTTTTAAATTGTTCCCGGAAGTGCCTCTCTTATCATTGTGCTCTGATTCTGAGTCTGGCTGTGGTGGTGGCTCTCTATTATTCTTAGAACCCCGAGCTTCTGTTTGAGTGATGGGTGAGCAGGAAGTTGCTCAGCAGACATTTAACTACACTTGGAGAGAAGAAGATTAAAGTAGACAATCCTACCTAATAGCCAGTTATAACTGGGGAAGAAGCAGGATAATTTTCTTACCCTCATAGGAATGACATCATTTTGCCTATAAACTCTTAACAGGCTTTTGATTCTCGATTGTAGAAGGAACAAGGAAATTGTCCGGTGCCAAAGAGTGCTTACTTAAAGCCCAATTGCCTCCTCCCTCGCCTAGGCGTGGGCAGGGACACGGATCCAGCACTGTAATTCTGACCACTGCGGCCACGCTTCCTCCATTCCCACTGAGTGGTTGAGTGCTGGCCTCGGTCTTCCAGCCAATGGGAGAGGCAATGCCAAGCAAGGCCGTTGCTTCTATGGACAGTTTTGTATTCCCCATTCTCCAGTGATGCCCAGTGGACGTTAAGTAGCATCCATCTATGCAAAGGATCCTACAATTCCTCCTTGACCTTAAGCCTTCCATGCCCTTCATGGAGGAGACTGTTGGAGAGGTCCCAGTGAGCGCCATGGGGCTAAAGGAGGAGTGGTTGGGAACCTGCTGGGGTTTCAGCTTGGGATCAAGCTTGGATGGGAGAGGTGGACGCCTGGAGTAGCAGATGGAGGATGGGCCCTCACCATGAAGCCCCAGCCTCGTGGGCAGAGGCTCTGCTGGGCCACAGGCAGTGTGGGGAAGGCGGGATCTTTGCGGCAGGACAGGACACTTGGATTGGATGCTATATCTCGAGGGCCTTATGTAGCCAGGAACGGACGTAGCAGTGCTATAGGGCACCCTCCCAGCTTTCCTGTTGGGAGCTTGGGGCTTACTGGGGCAGTGTCACGATGAAGCAGGGTCCCATCGGCTCTTCTGGAAGCATTCTCTCAGTCACAGGGCTTGCTGAAGCCCGTGGTGCGGCACAGTGCACCTGCTCATTTAACGGAGTCCTCACAGCGGCCGGGGACTCAGGCGTGCCGTCCCCTCCTGCAGGGCAGTGCGAGCTCCAGTGAACTGGGCAGGGTCTCTGCTCTCAAGCTCTATGCCACGGGGTCTGCAGGGCATTGAATTACCCGAGTGTATCCGCAGCCCCACAGCCGATCTTCTTCCACACACAGATCTTCAGACTTAGTACCTTAGTTGTGCTTGGACATGGATTGGCCTCACGTGGGGTCTCCTGAGATAGATAAGGATGTCCCACTACACACGCTAACTTAAACTTTGTAATGCCTTCCAAGGCTTTTACATGCTTTTAGCGCATCTTATTTATAAAACTAGAACTAGGGGTGGATCTGGTGACCCAAGGAGTAGTTTGAATTATCTGTAGCCTATATTTCCTAACATGAGATAAGCAAAACAAAATGAAAATATTTGTGCTTACCTGGAATTGATCAACAGTGGTTGTGAATTATAAAATGGTTCACGTTCTTTAATGACATTTGAAGAGTGGCATGACAAATGTCATTTCAGTGTGGCCAAAAGAAACAAAGGTGGTAGCGATGGACACGGTCCAGGAGCCGGGGCGGGGGGGCGCAGGTGCACCTCCTCCTTTCCATGTGCCCCCACGGGATCAGTGACCCCCGACTGGTCTGAGTGTGAGTGCCCAGCCCTCTCTGCACACACGCAGCCTGGAAGGAGGGAGCTGTGAAGCGCTCAGTGGCAGATGGAAGACAGCTGGGAAAGCTGGTGGGGCACACCCTGACTTTGGGTGGGAAGCTTGCTCTCCGGGAAGGCCAGTGTCCCGGGATGAACGCTGCAACAGAAGGCAGCTCCCATGGAATGTCTCGGCAGTGAACAAACTCATCCAAGAATTTGTGTAGAAAAATGTCCAAGGGAAGTGTGGAAAAGATAGCATTTTTAAGCCACCGTAATCAAATTTTTATGGTATGGCATGAGAACAGACCAAGAGGTCAGTGGAAGAGAATGGATGGTTGGAAAAGTGTAGCTTATTTAGCAAATGGCATGAGCACGGCTGGCTATTCATCTAGAAGAATAAAGTTGAATCCCTATTTTATAAAAATAGATGGATGGATTAAAGATTTAAGTGTGGTGAATAAGTAAAAAACCAAGAACAAAATTATGTCCATCTGAGGGGTGGGTGTGAGGTTGGCAAACCTGAAGGAGGACGGCCAGAGAGGGTGGAGAGGTAGTTCACAGACAGGGAGCCGGAATCTTGCCAAACTGGATGAGGTGAAGGCTGGTGAAAGTAGCACTAGATCGCCTTACACCCACCGTCCAAACACCTGACAGCGCACCAGCCCGGGTCACGGCCAGAGGGCGGCAAGGGCAGCAAGGAGGGGAAGACAGCCGGGCGCCGCCGATGGGAGTGCAGGGCTGCAGGCTCCCGGGGAGTATTCTGCGAACACCTGTATGCACCCTTCAGCCCTGCGACCCTGGCCCGTGAAAATGAAAGCGTCCACACTTAGGAGAATCTCCATAAGTGGCCTTCATTGGAACATTTGCAATTCAAAAAAAAAAGGAAAAAGGGAAAAAAAAAAACCCCGCATATTATGTGACCCTAATCAGCAGGTGGAAGTTTGAGTAAATTATGGTCAGTCCACATTCTGACATGTGCAACCACTTAGAATTAAGAGGGGCTCCTGGCTGGCTCAGTCAGAAGAGGGTGCAGCTCTCGATCCTTGGGGTCGTGAGTTCGAGCCCCATGTTGGGTGTAGAGATTCCTAAAAAAAAAAAAAAAAAAAAAAAAACCTCTAAAAAATAAATCAATAAGGAAATAAATAAGGAAACAATTTTAAAAAAATGAATTAGAGCCACACCCGTTGACACAGAAAGATTTCAGAAAGGGATATGTTGAGTAAGAGGAGTTAAGGTGTCCATAAGTCTGTACAGAAGGATTCCAGTTTTGAAAAATCAGCCATGAGCAGAAAGCTCCCCTCCCTCTCTGCGTACACCTGTCGGGATGTGTTTGCCCACTATCCCGTGGCACCTGTGTTCCCTCAGAGCACCTGACCCCGCGCAGGTCCTGCTGTGGGGGCGGCTCGGCCAGCCTGGTCTCAGGCACTCCGGCTGCTCTCACAGAATCCCGTGGCCGCTGTGGCTTCTCGGCAGCGGAGATTTACTGCTCACAGTTCTGGGGGCTGGAAGGCCCGGGCCCGGGTGCCGGCGGGCTGGGGTTCTGGTCGAGTAGTCGCTCCGGTTCCAAGCTTACACAGCTGTCTTCCTGCATGTACCTCTGTGTAGGTGCGTGCCTTGGAAGGGTCCTGCTGCCCGCTGGTCCCGTGAGGTTCCCTTTCGCTGCCCACTGGGGGGGTGGGGGCAGGGCTGGAGAGGGATCTGCCGGGGGGGGGGGGACAGGCGCAAACACCCAGAGCCACCCCTGCCCGCCGCTCCCCCCAGCCCTGCATTGCTTGTGGCTCCGTGGCTGCTCACTGTGTCCCCCGTCCGCACGCAGTCCTCTCCCACCCCCGCCCCTGCCTTCCAGTCCCCGTGGCCTTTGCTGTGTACTCTTGCTGTTCTTCCTCCGTGGGCCACACGGACAGTGGTAGACGACCTCGAGGATCGTGTACTCGGCACGCCACGCGCCACGTAGTCTTCCGATTGCTCAGCTTTTATTTTATTTATTTTTTTTATTATTATTTTTTTTTAGAGAGCGAGTGAGAGAGAAACAGCATGAGAGGGGAGAGGGTCAGAGGGAGAAGCAGGCTCCCCGCTGAGCGGGGAGCCCGATGTGGGACTCGATCCCAGAACCCTGGGATCATGACCTGAGCCGAAGGCAGACGCTTAACCATCTGAGCCACCCAGGCGCCCCCGATTGCTCAGCTTTTAATGACGGCCTGCTGCCCCGTGTGATTAGTGCTTGTTGTCTGTTAGAGCACTCTGTAAACACTGCCAAAGGCGACTGCTTTTGTGAAAGTGAAGGACAGGTCCCGAGCGCTGCCATGCTGTCACGAGGTATGCGCCCATTCACCTGCTGAGCGTTTTTCTGATCGGTTCATCTTGGTCTAATTAATCCTTAATTTTACCTCAAACACCAGACTGGGGAGTAAAACTCGCTGAAATATGAAAATATAGCGGTGTTGCTGAACTGCAGCGTGTGGTGACGCAAGCATCCCCAGGGCGCTGTACCAGAGCAGTATGGAGTCTTTCCTTGCTTCCGTGCAGCTTTCAGCGGCCTGGAGCGGTGGAGATTGCGCTTCCAGGGGGAGGGGGCGGGCTGTGAGTGGGGGACCCCCTGCCCATGGCCGCCAGTCACCACGGGGAGGAGCGGTCCGCCGGCAGCTTGGCACCGGGGTCCCAGCTCCGAGTCCCCTCACCGCGGGACAAACCAGAACAGAAACGCTTTTCTGCTTGTTTCTGAAACAATCTTTTCTGTTTCTCACAACGGCTGCTCCCTGGGAATCTGACCTGATGGGAGAGGATGTGAAAACCGCGTTTGGAGCGGGGGTCGGCAACCTCCTCCCCACTTGCTTCCATGTAAGGCCCTGCACATGGGGGTCCCTCCCTCTCGGCAGGCAGCAACCCCCGCCCCCCCGCCCCAGCCTGCCTACAGCGTTCTTCGTGGGAGGTGAACGGGGAGGACAGTGAGGCGCAGGGTCTGGCCCAGGGAAAGGCTGACTTCTGCAGGCCAAGGGAAGGAACCAAGTATAGAATCAGGGGAATGGGGGAATGTGAGACTGCCCGCTGCATGCGGGAAGGAGGGGCTCGGCCTCAGTCTCCCAGTTCCCTGCCACATCCTGCTGGGTGAGCCCAGAGCACAGGCAGGGGGAGAGGGGGGCTCTGAGTAATCCAAGGAGGACGAGAGGAAAGTTATTTAGCAAAGACTTAACTGAATTTGTAAAGCGGAGCCTTTAGCTAATTTTTAGGCAATGTTTGAATTCTAGCAGAATGGCCAACGATGATGACAAAGCCACAGGACCACAGAGTGGCCGAGTCCTGTGTGCCATGCCAGGTCTCAGTGGCGTGTGTCCATGCAAAACCAGGAGGTGGCCAGCCCAGGCTGACCTCAGCCTTGGCGAGGGCGGCCGCTTGGAGGTGATCGGCCCCTTTGGTGACTCCCTTCTGAAGAAATGGGTGCCAGCAAAGGAAGGTTGTGGGCAGGACTCTGGCTGCCCCCGACCCGGTGCACCAAGGTGCAGCTCCTTGCCCGCTGCCCTGTGTCCTGACCTGGGGGGAACGCTCCTCCTGGGGCCAGCTTTCCTGGTGCCCCCCAGACCCCCTGCCTCTCTCAGGTGGCAGCTCAGTAAAGTATGCCCCTTTAGGGCCCCTGCTCCCCCTAAGGGCCACCTCCCTGACCTTGAGGCTGCCTCCTTTCTGCCCTCCCATTGGAGGATTGCTTCCTCTGGGTCACTTGGAGTGAAAAACCCAGAAAACGCACAGCAGGTGGCAGGGAGCGCCTGGGGAGGGGAGGGTAGACATGGGCTGAGTGGCAGACTGGCAGATGCATGGAGGTTCCCCCATAACAAGATGGGCCCCAGCCATCGTGTGGCACTTTTCTGGAAGTGGGGTTCCCTCTTCCTCGGGAGCACCCTGCATCCCCTGTGCCCTGCACACGTCCCCTGTGACCGCTCGTCCAGCCCTTCCTGGCACCTCCAAGCCCCACTGCAACGGCCACCTTTCCTCACGGGGCGTCGCGTCCCGAGCACGGTGCTGACTCGTGGTGTTCAGCATCGCCAATCCCAGGAAGTGTTCTGTGGGTGAGGAGGGGCCGCCCCGTCTGCAGGCGGGCACACTGAGGCAGGGTGGGAGCGGCTTGCTCAGGCCCCCACACCCGTCAGCCAGAGAGCTCCTGAGCCTTACGCTTCCTTTCCACCTGAGCGCCTCTGCCCCTGGCCTGCCTGCTGGCGCCGTGGACAACTTGGTGGGCTGGTGGCCTTCTGCCCCAGCTGTCTTGTTGTTTTATTGACATATGTTTTGCACACAGTAACATCCACAGATCTTAACTATCTAGCCTGGCAAATATTTACATGCCCGCCTGGGGAATCATCACTTAGGCTCAGGTCTGGCCCCCTTCCAGCTCCAGCTCCAGGATCCGTGTGCCCTGTCTCCCATGGTTACCCTCCCGCAGGTAACCAAATCCCCACCAGTGCCACCGAGGGTTCGGGGCCTGTTCTCCAGTGTCGCAAGTGGAGTCCTGCCGTTTGCACCGCGTCAGGCTTCCTCTGTTGTGAGATTTGTGCTCATGGTCGCGTGGACCTGCGGCTTGTTCTCGTGTTTCGCAGGGCAGTGTTTGGTTGTACACGTCTGGCACGATGGGTCCATTCTTCCACTGCGGACAGGGGCTGCCAGGACGGCAGCTGGCGCGTCCAGCCGTATGGCTGCTTTGGGGGCCCCGCGTAGGCCTGTGTTGGCTGTGTGTGTTCAGGGCTGGGCGCGGCCAGGGGCCTGACGAGCCTCGGTCCCCGCGGGGACGCCGTGGGTCCTGCAGACAGGCCGCCCCCGTGGGGCCTCAGTCCCCCGTGGCGAGGTTGCCCGCGCGGGCTTTGGGCCGCGAGCCCGCGGAGCCTCCCTGAGTGCACTTTCTCCCTCTGGCCTCCGACGCCCGCGGACGTCCTAGGGCGAGCTGCACAGGTACTGCCCTATCCTGCACGAGGGGCAGGTCGGATTCAGCAGCTGGGGACAGAAAGCCAGTGGCTCCCCGCATCGCCAGCCAGCACACAATGAGACGGACTGCAGCTGGGCCCCATTCGGTGAGTTGTCCGCCCGTCCCCCCCGCCCCACGGGCGCGCTCGGGTCCGGGGTTCCGGCTCCTCCGTGGCTGGGCGGCGGGCATGGAGGGCACGGGCGCTGCCGGACCCCTGGCCTGGCCCGTCTGAGCCGCAGGAACCACCGTCTCGGGTGTGGCTGCCCCTCGGGGACAGCGGTCTCCCGTCAGCTGGTCCTCCCTCCTCCGCGACTGCGTGTAGGACACCTGCGTGCAGAGCCCCTGCCACCTGGCAGATTCTCATCCTGGGGGATCTGCGGAAGATCCCTTGCATTTCATCTGTGTCGAAGCTGGAAGAGGATCTGCAGAGCATCAGCCGTGGGGGACGGCAGGGGGACCCCCAGAGGCGTGGGGCGGGGGCTGGCCTGGGGCTGGCCTGGGGCCGGCCTGGGACCAAGTGAGCAGTGGGGATTTCCTCTAATCCAAATGTTTGTTTAGTGAGTATTTGAAAATGTGGCGACTTTCTTTGCCTTTGTCAAGAAGCCGCCAGATGTTCTGCCAGGTCTTCTGCGCTGGAAACGGCCCCATTCTCCGTCCGAGTGCACCGCCCAAGTGTACAGGGCTTGTGTGTGTGTTTTATCGTCCTGCCCCAGAACAGAAACGGTGTTGAGTGAAAAGTAAGCAGTACTCACCGTCTCCTGTTGATTTTCATCCCGTGTAGACCAGGACAACTACCAGCAGCTGCTCGGGGCCCTGGATTACTCGTTTCTGTGCGCCTACGCCATTGGCATGTACCTGAGGTAGGTCCATTAGGGTTCTCTGTCCCTTGCTGGTTCTCGTCCCTTTGGCGCAGAACATGTCTGCAGGTTGCTTCCCTTCCCGTCTCTTCTCAGAGGCGAGGGCAAAGTGAAAGCCAGCAGGCACGGGGTGCTCTGTTGGCCAAGGCACCGCAAAGCTGCCCATTTTAGATGTCCCAGGTATTGTGCTGATCAGGGCGGACCGCCCAGGGTTGGCGCTCAGGGCCCTGGGGTTTCAGGTGCACCGTGAACCCTGCCTTGATGTGGTCACCAGGGACAGGGTGCTGGTGGCTCCCGGGGATGCTCTGCAGAGTGCATCCTCCGCTCTGGTCTCTGGGGCTGCCATCTCTTCACACATCCCAGATCACCAGCGTCAGAGCTGTTTATGCTGGCTGCCCAGCTCGGCCCCACAGAGCGCCTCACCGCCCTCCTTGTGCTTGGGGCATGGACCCCAGAGGCATGCTGCTGGGAATGAATCCCGACTCTAGCGCTGACTGACACAACTTTGGGCAAGTTACTGCCCCTCTGTGGGCCTCAGTTTCCCCTTTGTGAAATGGGGAGAACGGTAGTTAACCCTTAGGATCATGGTGAGGACTGAATGAGCTAATACATGTAGAATGCTCAGAACAGAGCCTGGCCCACGGAGCGTTCCCAGCATCTTTACATGTGGTCATTACCCCATTCTGAATTGACCTAGGAAGGTGGAAATGGTATGTGGGTAATAGGACATGTGATTGGCTGATTAAAAGCTGGCATTGTTCAGTCCAGCCAGGTTTTAAAAAAATGGTAGGGACTAAGGCCCTTAGCTCACGAGGCTTTTGTTCAGAGACTGAAAGATCCTCCAGAGCTTTGAGAATCTTGGGGATCCCTGTAAATAGTTAGCTTCCCTGATATCCACCCAGAGTGCGGCATCATCTAGACCTGCCCCCCATCCCCAGCTCAGGGCAGTTGGTGGTTGGTCGGTGCCCAGTCAGGCAGTTTCTGTTGATGCAGTGGATGTCCCTCCGCTTTATTGTTGTTGGCATGGCGCTGCTGAACTTGTTTGAGTGAACGAATGAATAAGGACGGATACGGGAGCCTGCTGCATGTGACGCAAAACAGAATACAGCCCAGCTGAGGCGAAGGCGATGTAAGCATTAGCCTTCGTAGGGCAGGAGTTGCAACCAGGCGGCTGGCCATATTCCATCCTGAGGTCAAATATCTATACTCCAAAGACTGCAGTCTTACCGGACACCAATAACCTATAGTATAAAAAGACCCAAAGGTTGGAATGTGTTTTTCTCAGTTACTAGAAAATGGTATTTACGTGTGGTTCTCACCTGGGAGTGATCAATGTTCCCCTAGGCAACACTGAGCAGGATCTGGAAGCGTGGTTGGTTGTCACAACAGGAGAAAGGGGTGCTTCCGGCGTCTAGTGGGCAGAGAGCAGGGCTGCTAAGCTTGCTCCAGCACAGGACAGCCCCTCACCACAGAGAATGACCCCGTGCAATATATCAAGAGTGTTGAGGTTAAGAAGGCTTTAAATAGGGTGGTTTTATTGTTGCTTATTGGTAATTTGTCACGCAACCCGCTAATGAGGGTTATTACAAAATTCTGTCTAATGTAGAATCTGGAGCAGACTCGTGATTGTAACGAGGGCATGCACTGCTTCTCTGCGTGGCCTTTTAGTGACATCAGGGCACATGGCTGGTGAAATGAACTGTGTGTTAGGTAAATCGTCTACAGTGGGCGCCTTCATTAGCATAGGCCCTTCCCAGCAGGTGCGGCATGGCCCTTAGTCCTAGTCCCTGTATCAGTTGGATGTAATATGGAATGGCGTCCATTCCATTAGGCCTTTTCTTTAAAAACTTTGGAGTAGAGACTAAATTTGGTCCCAATATTGTATAGCAAGACTGAGAAATTTGCCAGCCCTGGCCGATGGCACTAGCTCTGTCCTGTGATGTCAGGCAGGTCAGCCGGCCCCTCTGGGACACGTTTTCTCTTCTCTGAAGCCAGCAAGTTGAAATAGATCACTTGTTTAGCTCTAGAATGCTCTTGAGTTTGTTGGTGATCAGTTTCTACCCAACTTAAAATTTGACCTGAATGTTGTTCCTAATTTTAAATTACTTCCTCTGCTTTAGTCATTTGCATGGTGCTAGGTAGATCATCCCTCTTTGGGGTCTTGAAAAGGAAAAGTTTCCTGATGTATTGGTTCTTGAGATGAAGGGCAGAATTTTGGAGATAGTTCCCTAAGTATTGCTCACAGGCATTACGTTTCTTATTTATTTTACTCCCGGAATGGTTACGTGGAAGGAAAGAAGATCCATAGTTTTGAATCCCTTGTAATTATTCTGGGGTTTGTTCACTTAATACGTGACAATGACAAGTGGCTCTACAGTGGCATTTCTCCCCGGGCCGTCAGGCATCTACTTCCCGTGGCATGAGGTGCTTTATTGAGCAGACAGCCGTGGACCAGGCCCTTCACCCGCTTCAATCTCATTTGAGCACCCAGTCAGCTCTGGGAAGGAATTGTCCCATGAGGCCAGCTCATTATCGAGTGACATTGCTGGGAAAGGAGCATAGCGGCCCTAGCCCCCTGTGTCAGACCTCATGTAAAGAAAATCTGTCTTCAGACTGGTTCACGGTGGTGGCGGGAGGAGGGCAGCTGATGGCAGAGCCCATCCGGCCTGGTGTGTGAGCGCAGGTGACCCACAGCTCCGGGCTGAGAGCCTTCCCGAGGCCGCAAGTGAGCCCTTTTCATGACACACGTCTACAGTCTGAACATCAGCATTTTTAAATACTGTGCACATTTACTGGACGTTGTTTATATAAAAGCAGGATTAACTAGCCAAACAAGTTTTTGCTGTTTTGTTTTGTTTTTAAGATTTTATTTATCCATTCCAGAGAGAGAGCGCCGGAGGGGTGGGGGGGTGGGGATCAAGCAGACTCCCTGCTGAGCCCGGAGCCTGATACAGGCCTCCATCTTAGGACCCTGAGATCATGACCTGAGCCAAAACCAAGAGTCAGATGCTTACCCGACGGAGTCCCCAGGCATTCTGAGATTTTGGTGGTTTTAATTGGCAGCCGTCATATGCAAGTCACAGTGTTTGAGGTTTAGGACTTGACAGTGGTTCTTACTAGAAATAAAGTCTTAAAAGACGTTGCCGATGGCCAGTTTCTGGTTAAAGCGCTGCACTGGAGACAGTTGTGATGAAATCTTCCTGAAAACCGTAGTGCATTCGAGTTCTGAAATCTCCGAGAACAGCATGGAAACATCCGGAAAGATCACGGGCCCTCCACATCATGGGTGTGTCTGTCTTCTCATTCTCGTGTTTGCTTCTTTTTCCTCTGTCCTCAGCGGCATCATAGGGGAGCGCCTGCCCATTCGGTATTACCTCACATTTGGGATGCTAGCCAGCGGCGCTTTTACCGCCCTCTTCGGGTTCGGGTATTTCTACAATATCCACAGTTTTGGATTCTATGTGGTAACTCAGGTAAGGGCTGGGTCCGTGGCTGCGCACGGCCGGGGTGTCCGTGACGAATCGGACTGGACGTTTGTGCCTCGAGTCCCCACCTGCCGCAACAGAAAGCTTCAAGCTGGGGCCGCTCTGTGTCCTTTCTGCCGGCGGGGTCGGCGCTGGTGTGGGAAGCCCCCTCCTCTTTGCTCCGTCCTTGCAGCCGCTGGGAGGCCTCCTCAGTCCCAGGAGTCGTCTCTTAAAGAACCCCAGTCCCACCCCCATCAGCACCCCAGCAGGGGGACGGAAGCAGGAAGTCTGTGAGCCCTTCCACCTTCGTGTGGAAGACTTAGGGATGTTGTGTCCTGTGATGCCCTTGACCTCACGTCGGAGGGACGTGAGGTGTGGCAGGGGTAGGAGGAGCGGAGGGCTCCGGAGTTGCTGGCAGGAGGACGGGGCTGCAGGTGGTCCGCGGGGAGGAAAGGAGAGAGCCTCACGGTGCTCCGAGGGGAGTAGAGGCCAGGGCAGGCCGTGTGGCTCTGCCTGTCCGGCGGGGCCGCGTCCTTGCTGCAGCCTCGCTCCGCCGCTCCCCCGGCCCCGTGGGGAGGTACTGACTGCGGGTGGAAAGTGATTGCAGTACTGATGCTCAGCCTCTGAGGCTCTCCACATAGCCTGGGGGGTGCTGTAATATCAAAGCAGCTTGTATGCAGTTTGCTTTTTAAAATGTTGCCATAGGACTTGAAACAGTTTGGGTGTTTTAATTACAACAGTGATTCACACTTTATAGTAAAAGGGGAAATTAGAGGGAAGCAATGAACAGTTTCCCAGAGTCCCAACGGATTCCTAGAGGGAGGGCAAGCCTGGCTGGCCCCGAGGCCAGACCTACAGCCCCCCTGACTCCCGGAGGGCTGGCTAGCCCTGCGGCGGTGGGAGGGGGCGCGCAGCTGGACCTGGTCTCCCATCTCGTCGTGAACTTGCCCTCAGCACTCCTGAGACTAAAGCAAACCTGCTCGCCCTTCCTGAGCCCCTTCTTAGAGCCTAAGCTCAGAGTACTCTCGAAAAGTGGAGAATTGCTTTCCCCGAGCGCGGGGTCCAGCTTCTGCCCCTTTCAGAGGGTCAGGATACAAGGAGTGAAACGTGTGGACTATGAGTTTCACTCTACGCACTCTTATGATTACACACATTACATGTGTGTAGTTTAAAACACATGTTTGGCTGCTGAGGCTCACATCAAAGAGTGTTTTGCTGCCTTCTTTTTGTGGGAGTCCCCACTGTGTCCCCAAACTTGCAAAAGAAGAGGGAGGAATGAGCTTTGGTGAGCCTGGCCCGAAGGCGGGGCGCACGCACCCTTTCCGGCTGGCAGTGAGCCCTCTATCCTGTCTGTCACAGATCATCAACGGACTGGTGCAGACGACCGGCTGGCCCAGCGTCGTCACCTGCCTCGGCAACTGGTTTGGAAAAGGAAGGTGAGCAAAGGTGGCCCCATTTCCAACAGCATTTACCTTTTCAGATCCTGATGAACTCCAGACCACCACCTTCTTTTTAGTTACTCTCTACATTTACTGCAGAAAAAGCCACTTTTACTAGTCCACTCTATGGGGGAAGGTGATTGGAACCTCTGGGACTTGGGGTGCTGAATTCAGGTGGGCCTTCCTCCTGGGAGACGCCCCCTCTGCTGCCCCCACCACATTGTGGGCGGGTCAAGCCTGTCATTTCACGCAGCTGACCAGCAGCTGGTCACCTGCAAGCCGGGGAGAAACACGGAGCTTAGGGCCCTGCCCCACATCTTCTGAAGCAGAAGCTACATCTTCCCAAGACTCGAAGGCACATGGAAGTGTGGCAAGTCCTGAGTAGGTCACCCAGCGCCCAGCGGCAGAGCCCCACTCAGCCTCTGGTGACGGGACCATAGTCCAGATCCCATTGTGATGTCCGTGTGACACACAGTGTGGCCAGACCCAAGGTTAGAAGTGCCTGAAGCCACTCAGCAAGACAGGGAAAGCAGAACGAGAGCCCAGCTCCGCGAGCCTTGTTCAGATTCTCCGCTTTGTTCATCTGGTGGGCTCTGTGAGTGGGATATTTCCTCAAATGATTGTGTTTAGATTATGGAGGCACAGATTTAAATCTGGGGCCATCCAAGAAGTTCAGGGAAAGGCTTCTTTTCCTCTCTCTAAGCGTAGACTCACTAAGCTCTGAGAGAGGTGTGCAGTTATTCCTCTGAGGTAAGATAAGAACACTGTTCTCTCGTGCACGTCTCCAGCCCCTACCTCCCGGGAGTGGCGTCCACACTCCCGCTGATTTCCGTGGTACCTCTCACATCCTGGGGTCTGTCCCACACCTGCTGGCCCGGTGAAGCTCCTCAACGTCATTTGCCGTCTTGTGTTCTGTTGTGCTGCAGGCGAGGTTTGATTATGGGGGTCTGGAATTCCCACACGTCCGTGGGCAACATCCTGGGCTCCTTGATTGCTGGCTACTGGGTGTCCTCGTGCTGGGGCCTGTCCTTCATCGTTCCTGGGGTCATCGTGGCAGCCATGGGGATAGTGTGCTTTCTCTTTCTCATCGAGCGTAAGTACACTTGGCCTTGGAGGGGATGCCTTGGGAGGGCCAGCTGTTACGGGAAAGGGCTGTGTCAGTCCAGTGCAGGCCCATGGTGGCCCTGGCTCTCCGCCTGGCCAGGTAGACTTCCCTCTTCGGTGTAGACTTCTCCTGTGAGCGGTCTCTCCAGCTCTTGGAGGATTTTCTGTTGTCTCCTGATTTCTGGAGTAATGGATGTGGAAATTCCTCGCACCCTGCCCGCCCCCCCCCCCCCCCGCAGCGTCGGGCGTGCGTGGTTCGCCTTGTGCTGGGAGTGTCATATCTACCTGAGACCCGCCACATCACTCACCTCTGTGGCTGCACCTGTTCATCCGTCTTGCTGCCACAAACGGGTCTCTCACCAGCTTGCTTGCCTTCTGATAAGATCTATCTGAGACAATATTATGAAATCACTGCATGACTTAAGACCATATATCCTAATCAGGTGAAGAGGGTTCTACCAGAAAATCAAATTCTTTGTTCCCGTCTAGACTCAGTACCAAACTTCTGATTTAATTGGGTTTGAAATTAATTTTCGAAACAGAGATCTGGCAGGACAAGGATTCCTTGCAATTAGTCCAGTGTTAGAAAAGCCAACGTCACTTTAGCTGTTGTGGGGCAGGGCGTCTGATCCCCCAAGCTCTTTTTTTTTTTTTTTTTTTAAAGATTTTATTTATTTGAGACAGAGAGAATGAGAGAGAGCACATGAGAGGGGGGAGGGTCAGAGGGAGAAGCAGACTCCCTGCCAAGCAGGGAGCCTGATGTGGGACTCGATCCCGGGACTCCAGGATCATGACCTGAGCTGAGGGCAGTCGCTTAACCAACTGAGCCACCCAGGCGCCCTCCCCCAAGCTCTTCTGAGGAGCTGTATTGGGCATTTGCCTCTTCGACTTGGCTTAAAGCAAAATAAAACCATACGGTAGCCGACAGCTGCCTGCCGTTGACTTCAGGCCGGGAAGCTCAGGAGCTCCGCTACGCCATCCGGGCTGGGTGTCAAGTGCAGCTTCAGCTTTGCATCCCGAGCTGCCGGCTTCGTCCAGGACGTTAAGGCGTGTTTTGCTCAGCTTCTGCTCTCCCTTTTCTCATGGCTAACGCTAACCTTTCCACTGTAAAGGAACTATTGTCTAACCGCACAGGTGTGAGGCTCCAGGCCGGCCTCTGTCGGGGAGGACAGGGGCCGTGGTCCGCTGAGGCCTCAGGCGGATGGCCGCTGCAAGCAGGGAGGGGCGGCCACCGTGCCCTGGGGGGGCGAGCGTCTCCCCGCGGCCGCAGCAGGTGAACTGTGAGACAGGTGGGGGTATTTGAGCCCGCTTACCAACATCACCAGCCTGTGGCATTTAACTGTGGAGTGAGTGTCAGAGTTCCGGGAAAGGTCCCCTGTGTCACCTGTTCTCCAGGCTGGCTCTCTAGCCCGCGGAGCTCTGTCACGGGGCGCTCCAGCCTGTTCCTTACGCATTAGTCACCCAGAGAACAGTGTGTGTCCTCTTGGCTCGTGAACAGGGGCCCCCGGGTGCGTCCGGCCTGAGGTCTAGAGTCCACGGTCCCTTTTCTTCTCTTCCTCAACCGATGAAGGGTTGGTTCTGGGGGAAAGAGGAAACGCGATGAGGAATGGGGTGTGTGGCAGGAGATGTGAGTGGGTTTGCCGGCCGGCCCGGATCTTAGCACTCGTACCTGTTCAGCCCAGTTCTCCCGGGTGGGGCCTCGTCCTCTGCTCAGGGCAGGGCTCCTAAGAACAAGGAAGCTGTGGTTTGTCTTTTGTAATAAAATGAGAGCCTCCTTCCCACCAAGCCTCCCCTCCTGTGGCTTCCGAGGGGGTGGGACAGGGCGGAGGGGGTCCCCATGGGGCTCTCCTGGAGCCACCGTCCCCCCACTTGTTGGGGCCTCCCGCTCCATCCAGGGGTTGCCTGTGGCCCCATCCTGTGCCTGCAGAGCCCCTGGAGCGCTGCTTCTCTCCGCCCTGGCCTGCTGGGGGACAGAAGCACAAGCCCTCAGCTTCCCCAGGCCCACCAAGCCTTGAAGCCAGGGGACCGTGCCTGCGAGGCCATCCCGGGAGGCTTGCTGCTACTGGCGTGGGGGGTGGGGGCTCGTGGACACCTGGCCCTGGCATTTCTCTGCCTTCCCACCAGATGTCCTCCTTCTGGGCCCCATCTTCACTGTGGGCTCCCACTGGTGTTGGCATCTACCCTCTTGTATTAAAATCCGAGGTTTACTTTGTTATTTGCACTGGAGTTAAGACATCTTTCAGACTCTCCCAGTAATCTGTGAACACGTGCCCTGTGGCCCTTCTTCCCCATCATCAGGAGAACATTCTCAGGGGAGAGGCGGCCACCGTGTAGCAGGTGCTCCCTGTGTCCCAGGCACGATGCCAGGCTCAGTGCAGATATAATTTCACGGATTTCCAGGGGAAGGTCTTGAGGCTCAGGGGCCGTAGGTGACCTGCCCAAGGTCACACAGTAAATGGTGAAGTTGGGGTGTAACCAGGTGCCTGCTCACCCATTCAGACGTTCCCATACTTTGGCCATGGACCCTTAGGTCCTTAGGATGTGTTCTTATGGATTCAATTAAAAAAATGTTTTTTCACTTAGATGATAATTAAAAAAAACAAACTTTGTATATGATAAACACTGCCTTTTCTCATAGAGACAATATGCATTTGAAAGACATTTTCTTGCAGTGGAGAGTGTAGGTTCTTCTGAAGTCTGTTTCTCAAACCTGGGTTCCGTAGAACCCAGGGGGTTGAACATTATTCTCTGGGACAGTGGGAACTCTTCACTTAAAAAGGATCTGAGAAATACCACATTTCCGTGTCTTCTCAGCTGCCATCATTCCACTATGTGAGCTTCTCCCTGCCGACTAAATGCACGACTGGCCACTGCTCCTGGGACATGCGCTGGCCCTAACCGCAGCCCCTCTTCACTCCCTCGCTCTGCGTCCGCAGCCCCCACTCCTCCTCGCCTGCCCTCCCACCCTCCTTTCCCTGCAGGCCCGAGCATCTGTGCGAGAAGAGGTGGATGCACTGCGGTGTTCCAGGCCCTTCTCTTTCCTGCCCCTGATGAGGCCCCCCCAGCAGGAGCCGTGAGGAGGTCAACGGGGCTCGCGGCCCCCATCGCTCTGGCGTGCAGACCAGACCGTACCTCTCAGCAGGGGGACCTCTCACCGCAGTACAGCCCCTGACCCCCACATAGGCCTGTCTGCTCAGATGTGGCTTGTCTGGGGGAGTGCCCTTACCCCACCACGCACCCCCCATCTCCCTGCAGCCGCGGTCGGGACGGGCGGCTCTGCACACGGCTCCCCTCTGCTCCGCGGTGACTTTGCTCCGGAGGCAGCGCCACGAGCTGGCCTCATGATAGGCATTTCTGTAGCCTGCTGACTTCCCCTCATGCTGGGCCCCCGGGCCCCCGCGCAGCAGTGTGTGAGCGGAGAGAACCCCCCGGCTCCTCCTCCTCACTTGGGCCGCAGCTGGGCTCCAGCCGGGCTCCAGCCGGGCTGTTGGTGTGCCCGCGAAGCTCTTCTACCCAAAGTTACAAAAAGACCCGGATTCGGGGGCGGGGGGCGGGGCAGAGCTGTTTGAGGCCGCTGCCTGGATTCTGAAGAAGGGGGTCTGCTCCCCCCGGCTCCTCGTGGCCGTAGGTCTGGCTGTCGGTCTGTGACTTCGCACGTGTCCTTCCTTCTTTGCGTTTAGATAAAAAGGCCCCTTGTTCTTTATCAAGGTAGATGTTTTGTCCCCACTAATTTGTATTTGTAATTAATTCCGTAATGTGGAACAACCCACCACAAATGTTACAGGTCACCCGCTACTCACGTCTTCACGGTTCCTCCTGATCCTTGCCCATCTGTGTGTCTTCCGTGGCTCGTCACCGTAGTACGCACACGCTCTGCTCATTTGCACTTGTCCCGTGTGAAGTCTTTCCCGAGGTGCAGAGCCGTTTTCACACGTGCGACGGCTTGCCTTTGCCGGGGCTCCCCCCTCCACCTGCGTGTGTCACGGGGCCTGACGGACAGGGGTGTGGGGCGTGCGTGGCGGGGTGCTGCCGTGCCCGTTGTCGTCGTCTTCAAGTCTTGCTCGTTGGTCAAGTATCAGGTGGTGTCTTGTTCTGGTGTAATTTCGTGGGTGGTGGAAATGCCCAGCCCTGGGTTCACCGCTGTTCCCATTTGGTGTTTCAGATCCGAAGGACATTGCCTGCTCCTCCTCCCTGGCGGCGGTAAGGACCCCCCTCCCCTCCTTTTTTTTTTTTTAAAGATTTTATTTATTTGAGAGAGAGCGAGAAAGAGCACACAAGCAGGGAGAGCAGCAGAGGCAGAGGGAGAAGCAGGCTCCCCGCTGAGTAGGGGGCCCAATGCAGGGCTCGATCCCAGGACCCTGGGATCCTGACCTGAGCCACCCAGCCCCCCGCCACCTGTGTCTCCTAGGACGGTGTGCCCTCGGCCAGGTGTCTGATGACTGTCATCAGCCTGGTCCAGTCTGTGCAGTGTCAGTGGGTAACAAGTGTGGGCCTAGGTCCCGCCCTCAAAATAGGGGCAGTGCTAGAGAAGGGCCAGTCGTCACCACAGCGGCGGAAACCCGGACAAGGAGCGTGGTGCGTCCTGGGCAGCTGTCCCCGCAGAGGCTGACATGAGGCCGGGTCTGCCCCATCCTGCCGTCCCCCTTCCCCCTGCGTCGTTCTCCCTCTTCCCTGCGTTGCTCCCGCAGGTGGTGTCCCCGCCTTGGACGAAGGCTCTGTGGCCTGGTTCCCCGCTTACCTTAGAGCGGACCCCGCGAGTCAGCCCCTCCCTCACTCCGCTGCATGGCTCCTCTCCCTCCCTCAGGCCTGCACCATCCCATTGAAATAGCCTGGCCTGGTCCCAGCAGCAGCGTCTGGCCGCGTGTGCTCAGCCTCTGGCCCCACCCCACGGCCTGCTGCCGGGCGTTTACACGCGTTTTCCCTCCCCTGGGTGGGGGGGCACTGTTTCTCGGGCTTCCAGACGCCATGCTGTCCCGGTTCTCACACCCCCGTCGTGCCCACACAGAGCGCTTTGCCGGCCCTGTGCCTCTGCCGGACCCCCGATGCGCGAGCACCTGTCCGCGCCCTCCCCGCCGGAGATCCGCACAGGCCCTGGCCGTCCGCGCCTCCCTGTGCGCCAGGGCCTCCCGCTGAGCTCCACGGTCACACATGCCACCACCCCCCTGCCATCCCTGCCGGGGGCTCTGGGGGGCTCAGATGTGCCACAGCGAGGGTCATCTCTCCGCCCCATAAACTTGCTGGGCCCCACATTCCCTGTCTCAGTCGGGAACCCCTGTCCTCGCCACGGGCAGGCCAAATCCACAGGAGTCCTCCTAGACATGCGGGATGTCCCCTCCACCACTGGGGCCCATGGCACCGGCGTCTGTCCTCTGAGGCTCCTCAAGCAATTCCCCTCTGCTCCTCCAAAACCCATGCTTCACACTTCACCTGGGAAGATTTTCTCGAAGTAGGAGTCAGAGCAGGTCCCTGACTTGACTGATAGCCTCCCGCGGCTCCCCGTTTTCCGTGGCATACATCCCGCTTACCTCTCACCGCCAGTCACTCAAGGTGGCAACCCCAGGGCAGGGTCTCCTCTTGCTCTCCGCCGGGGCCGCGGCTGCCATGTGCAAGGGCCCTGGGGCCAGAGCGTCCTGCTGCCTGCCGTCCATTGGCAATATGTGGAGATTTTGAGCACAGTTAGTTAGAAAAGAAGAGTTCTGGTACATTCTTAAGCAAAAATAAGCCAAAACTCAATTTTGAAAATCACTTCCTTCAGGAAGGCTAAAGGCCACGTTAAAAAAAAACCTATAGTTGATATTTTATAACATTTTTTTAAAAAGCCCTTTTCCTGCCACGAGCATGAATTTCAGTCTCAGAGTTTACAGGGATCAGTGTTTAGTTGTGCGGTGAATTAACCCTTAGAGCTGGCCCAGCAGCTCCACTCCGAGGTGCCCAGCCGAGGGAGGGGACACACGCGTCCCCTCTGGGCACACACCCTGCCTTCTGAACGGTCTCCTGACCTAGGAGGGGCCTCGGTTCCTCACTCGTCAGAGAAGAACATTGCCCAATATTGTTTCTACAGGCCTTTCCTTTCAAGGTTGTTTAAAAATGTCAGAGCATGAAGGAAGTGAAGTTGCCACAATCAGCAGCTTTTTATGTCCCCGCACCTCAGTCTTAGATCATTCTTCCCGAAAGGATCTTCTTCTCACCTGCTTTTATCTGAGGGTCTAGAGCCCCCAGTTAGCCCTTTGTTTTATTTTATTTGTTTATTAGAGAGAGAGAGAGAGCGTGAGCAGGGGGAGGGCCAGAGGAAGAGGGAGGGAGAATCTCCAGCAGACTCCACAGCGCGGAGCCCAGCACAGGACTCGACCCCATGCCCCCCAGATCCTGACCTGAGCCGAAATCAAGAGTTGGTCGCTCGGCCGACTGAGCCTGTGTTTTATTTGAATCATGGGTCTTACTGGCGCTTGGGAGGTGTTTGTGGGGATCGCACCAAGCGCCCTTGCCACCCTGCAGCTAGAGGTGGTGGCTGGCTGTCGGTTCGGTAATTGCTCACCGTGCTTTCCTCTCCCCGAAGCCGAAGGGCTGTGAGAACGGCACACACAGATTCCGACTGCAGAAGCAGGTCTTCACGGACAACAAGAACAAGCCTCTGGTGAGTTGGACCAGCCTCTGCTGCTCGGCAGAGATCAGAGCCCAGGCTCGGTGACAAACTTGGGTCTCATATTTCTTCCATAAGACCCGTGTGTGCCTTGTGCGGTTTTTTTAGGTAGCAGGCCGAACCTTAAGTTTGTAATCAACCTGAAAGCGATGCACTCATTCCACGACTGTTGGCAGCATTCAGTGTCCCAGACACGCTCTAGGTCAGGCGGCGCCCGGAGCCTCAGCCAGAGTGTCCACCCTGCTCCTGTGGACTCCCATTCTGGGGGGCAGGGTGGGGTACAGACGGGGCACCAGCAGTTTCCTGCAGCAGCTAAATGCCAGGCACAGAGCCCAACGAGGGGTGAGCAGACACTGGTCCAGGTCCGGTCTTGGGAGCTGTCCCTACACAGGGGGCGTGGATAGAGCTGTGAAGGGCGGGGATCTGCACGCACCTGGGCCGGGGGGGTTCAGGGGATGCACAGGGAGGACTGGGGATGGGAGGTGGGCCCAAGAGGCAACATAGAGAGTCATCTCCCAAGCCTCCACCCTGCCACTCCCATGTTCCATATGAGGAAACTGAGGCAGAGTGCTCAGGGACCTGCCTGGTCCTCCTCAGAAGGAAGTCCTCGAGGCAGTGCAGTGGGCCCCTTCCCTTTCAGGGTACTTCCGACCAGTCCTTCGTGGGGCTCTGCTTCACAGCACTGAGCCATGGGGGCATCTCAGACTCAGTTTTACTCACCGATATTGTAAGTTCTTTTCTTTTTAAATCAAATACCTTGAAGGATAAATGTACCAAATGGGCTTCTTACTTTTTTTTTCTTTACTGCCTAAGGAAACTTATTTGTGGTGGTTGAAATAATGGGAAAGGGAAAAATGATGTCTCATACATCATGGTTCTTGGAATGTAGGGAAATCCAACTGGAAAGCTCTAATCTCTCTACTCATTGCTGAGGGTGCATTTAAGAAGTTGGGTGCCTTAGTTTGGGCTGCTTCAGCAAAATTACCATAGATTGTGTGGTTTAAACAGCACACATTTCTTCTGGAGGCAGGAAGTCCCAGATCAAGGCACAGGGGAGTCTGGGGTCTGGAGAGGCCCACTTCTGGGCTTGCAGCAGGCCGCTTCACAAAGCAAGCATGGGGAGGGACACAGACTCTTGGGGCTTCTCGTTACAAGGCACGGACCCCATCCTGAGGGCTCCACGCACCACAGTAAGGCTTGGGCTTCCACTCAGGAACTGTGGAGGAACAAATAGTGGGTCCGCAGCATCAGGTGTTAATCGATGTCCAAACAGCTGCAACTCCTGATTGTTACTGAAGACTGACTTCTTCATTTGAGGCAAGACCCTGGACCCTGTGTCGTGGCACAGTACTGACCAGTCGAGCTGGCCCCGTCTTCTTGAGTGTCACTTCCCTCTTCCCTTTCCTGCTCCTTCTGCCAAAGTCTGTTGACTAACATGTCACCGGAGAGGCCTTGGCAGGTCTTGTCTCTTCGGGCCTGGCCACACCACAGGCTGACCCTGATGTGCCCATGACCAAGCAGGTTTTGGTCCCTTGTCCCTTACGTGGCAGGAAGGGCTCAGGCACTGGAGGTGGCTCTCGGGTCACTGGACAGGATGCCCCCCAAGCTCGGCCGGACATCCTGGTGTCCCCTTTCCCAGAATGACCCGGCTCAGATCCTTTGGGCTCGGAGTTAAATGTCACCCAGCCCCCCCATCACCACCGTTTCTGTGCCAGGCAGGATGCTGAACAACTTCGTGAGGAAGGGCGAAAGGAAAGGGGCGGGTGAGGAAGCAAGGATGAGCAAAGAGGAAGGGGCTCTGGCCTCACGGAGCCAGGAGGACCCTCTTCCCTCCTTCGGGTCTTTAGGATGATTGGCTCGTGGATGGTCGAAGTTTGTCACCTTGTAGTCACGTGTCATTGCCCATCCTTGGCTTCTCTGAGGATCTTTCTGATTGGCTGTGGCTCAGCAAACACTTCCTGAGCACTGAGTGGGTGTTTTAATGCTAAAGGTGACCACGTGGCACACCAGTGGGAATCCACAAATCCCTGGGAGCGACCTTCTGGCACAGTGTAGCTGCAGGCAGCGGAGGGCGTGGCGGGGGCTTATCACATTTAGATCAGTGCATTATTACACGCTTCCCCTCCCCCGCCGTGTGTGTGTCTGCGTCTGTTTTAATCGCATGGAGCTCTGTTGCTCTCTGACTCCTAAGGCTAGGAGTGGGGTTCCCTGGCTGAAGAAGGCCCCCCCCGCCGAGGGCTCCACAGGTGCCATCAGACCCTGTAGGGCCCTTGATGCACAGCTTCCCATGTCGTGATCGACCCAGGGGGTGTCTGGCTCTGTAAGGAGGCAGCTTTGCTCTCCTGGTTTGTTTTGGAAAACCCACCGTGACTTCCCACTTTCCCTCTGTGTCCTCCAGACACTGCAAAGGACTGGAATTTGGTAGCTGGGAGCCCCCGAGCTGTGCATAAAGATGAGTGACTGTGGGCAGGGGGCCCTTTCCAACAAAGGCCAAGCTTAGATAAAGAGCTGAAGGGCTGGATCTGGGGCTTTCCACCAGCCCAGCGAGTGGCCCAGAAACACTTTACAGACCCGGGAAGGGCCAGGGTGGTTTCCATGTGCAATTCCTGCTCCAGGCTAGAGCCCCTCTTCTCTTACCTGAGCAGGATCTGTTCACTCTGCGTTTTCTCTTTATCTGGTTACATGCCATCCCTTGGAGAGCCTGCTTTAGTGTTTACAAACACCTGTCCTAGACCTGAAACCATAGAAATCCCAGAGGAGAGCACAGATAGTAATGTCTCTGATATCAGCCCTAACAACATCTTTCTAGATATGTCTCCTGAGGCAAGGGAAATAAAACCAAAAATTAACTGTTGGGACCTCTCAATTTTAAAAAGCTTCTGCACAGTGAAGGAAAGAAACACCAAAACTAAAAGGCAACCTACGGAATGGGAGAAGATATTTGCAATTGACATATCTGATAAAGGGTTAGTATTCAAAATCTGTGAAGAACTTGTAAAGCTCAACACCAAACAACAACAATACAATTTAAAAATGGGCAGAAGACACGAACAGACATTTCTCCAAAGAAGACATCCAGATGGCCAACAGACACGTGCAAAGGTGCTCAACATCACTCATCGTCAGGGAAATGCAAATCAAAACCACAATGAGGTATCACCTCACACCAGTCAGAATAGCTAAAATTAACAACACAGGAAACGACAGATGTTGGCGAGGATGCAGAGAAAGGGAACCCCTCCTACACTGCTGGTGGGAATGCAACCTGGTGCAGCCACTCTGGAAAACAGTATGGAGGTTCCTCAAAAAGTAAAAATTGAACTACCCTATGATCCAGAAATCGCACTACTAGGTATTTACCCAAAATATACAAAAACACTAATTCAAAGGATACATGCACTCCTATGTTTATTGCAGCATTATTTACAGTAGCCAAGATATGGAAGCAGCCCAAGTATCCACTGATAGATGAATGGATAAAGGAGAAATGAAGGTGTGTGTGTGGGGGGGGCATATTACTCAACCATAAAAAAAAGAAAGCAGTTTTGCTGTTTGCAGCAACATGGATGGAACTAGAGGGTATTATGCTAAGCGAAATAGAGAAAGACAAATACCATATGATCTCACTCATGTGGAATTAAAACAAAAGAGCAAAGGGGAAAAAGAGACAAACCAAGGAACAGATACTGATGGTCACCAGAGGGGAGGTAGGTAGGGTGATGGGGGAAATAGGCGATGGGGATTAAGGAGGAGCGCACCTGTTATGATGAGCACCGGGTGTTGTATGTAATGTGATGAATCACTATATTGTACACCCTAAACTATATGTTAACTATACGGGAATTAAAATTAAAAAAAAAACAAATACCTTATTAAAATAGTATAGTAACTATGTATATTGATAGCTACACATAGGTATCAATTCATTTGAAAGTAATGAATCGGAAAGTATTTTTTCCCATAAGTGGTCTGAAAGTCTATTTTTTCCTATAGTTCATACATTTCCTAGTTTAGACTCTTCATTCCATTCATTTGCAAGTTTGTTATAATACATCTTTTATTCAGTGAAGCAATTTAATAAGATATATAGAATTTCATGGGTTTGGTGACAGTATTCATGAAAGTGATGAAACCACATATTGTTGACTGATTTCTGTTACATCATAATTCATACCTTAAAATTCTTAAAAACTAAACAGAACCTGTCCTGCAGTTTTCAGCCTTGACTGCACGCCAGACTCTCCCGGGGCCTGTCCCCCGAGATTGCTGTGACTGGTCCGGGGTGCAGCCCGAGCACCAGGCTCCCTCACAGCCCTGGAGATTGCGGTGTTTACCTGTGATTGACAACTATCAATTTGGTCTCCTGAATGGGACCGCTAGCAGCGTCATTCAAGAGAGAGAAGTTCTTTACTGCAGACTCAGACCCTAGTTCTCTGTTTCTGTATGCTGTTATGGAATTGTCGTTAGGAAGATGAGCGGTTCCACTGGGGGTTTGTCATCCTCCCTCGGAAACATCAGATTATATGCTTAAGTGTGAGTAGGCGCATCACCAGGCCACATCGTTGTTGGACATCAGCTTCTCAGTGATGGGGACCTTGGGTCACCCCAGGGGCCGGCTGCTGGAGCCTTCCTTCCAGGATGCCAATTTCTGTTCTTCCCTGGAAGAGAATTCTGAATATCGAGAGAGGAATATGGCAACGCATTATTTTTTCCTAATTTAACTGCACTTTGAAACTTGCATATAGGTTGTAGTGAGATAAACACAGTAAAACTGTTCAACTTTGTGGAAAGTGTGAGATGCACAGAAACATTTCTTTGTAAGTTTTGGACCTTCATGGTTCACTCATGAAGAACATCTTTAGATCATCCTGGCTCTGAGTTGGCCCCCATCCCCTAACTGGGGAGCATTGTTCTTTGCTTTAATGAAGGCAAACTGTCCTTTAGGAATGTCCAGAATTGGAATTTACAGAATATTGGAAGTGCTTTATGAATTTTAAAATAATGTTATTTCTGGTAATGGGTGTCCATTGTGAACTCCTTAGAAAATACAGGACCATGTAAAGAATTTATTGACCTATTGACCTTTCCCTAAAAATCACACGTAATTCTATTACTCAGTGATAACCATTGTCAGTTTAGAATTTATCTGCTTTTTCCACTATAATTAGATCCCTCTAGTTACCTAGATATGTAATAGGTATATACTAAAATGTTTTTAAAGATCATATTGAAAATGTAGTTAATGGGACATAAGCATTAAAATCTCACCAGCTTTTTTTTTTTTTTTAACGACCGCAACAAGATATGTCCTTTATATGGATGCACTTGACCAGTTCTCCCTGGTGGTGCAAGGTTCAGTTTATGGTATTTTTCCGCCTTTCAAATTATCTTTCACAAATAGATTCCTAGATTGCTGGGTCAAAGGATTTTGCATGTTTCTAGTTAGCATTTCCTAGAGACACATGGGCGTTCAGACCTCTAAGGCGAGGACCCTGTGAGCAGCTTACCCAGGATGACCCCATGACCTAGGGGAGCAGCGTCCTGCTCAGGAGTTCTGGCCCCACTCAGCCAGATGCATACTCCCTGCTAACACCTGTTCTCCTCTCTTTCCTTCCCAATGGGGTTCACCTCCAGGACCCCGAGATGCAGTGCTTGTTGCTGTCAGGCGGAAAGCACCCCGTCCATCAGAACCACGTCCTTGTCCTCCCAGCTGATGGCAGGGGCAGCACGGCCCCCATCAGCTTCACCGGGGCCTTGAGGATCCCCGTGAGTACACGCGCCTGGGGGGAGTTTCAGGAAGGGGCATTTGTGCCTCCTGTTGGTTAGCAAGCTTAACAAAAGAAACCCGCGGTCATATACTCGGCTGCATAAATCAGAGGCTGCCGGCAGGCCATCTCGGGACTGGGTGAGGCTGCCATGTCTGTTTGCCTCACATTAAGCTTTCAGTTTTTCAAAACTAGTTGCCTGCATGTAGAAGTTCACCCATTTCGTTGACAAATAGGGCTTCCCATCTCCACTTGGGAAACCAGACCGTCTGGTTCCAGCAAGCCCCTTGCCCCGTGGCCCAGCCCCGCCCTGGTCCTGAAGACCCTGAGTGTGAGCCCCCCCGGGGTGGGGGCACTGTCCCCAAGTCCCACTCTGGGGTGTTGGTGAGCCCACTCGGTTTGCTTTACCCTTTAACGTGCTTTCAGGAGAACAAAGCTGGTGTGTTGGAGCTGCATGTGCTAACGAAAGGAGTAGTGGGGGGAGTGCGCAGAGCCAAGGGAAGAGACAAGCCCCTGGGCACACAACGCTGCTGGTCCGCAGACTCTGTTCGTTGTTTAAAAATCAGAGTGCTGGGCCGTGCGGGGGCGGTGGGCCTGGCTCCAGGCCCGACGGGCACACGGAGCGCCTGCTGGCGGGCGCGCTGGTGTGTGGTCAGGGCGTGAAGGAGGTCCAGGGAGAGGTTTTTCCACACAGGGCAGGGAGCTGTGCCCTGGTGAGATTTCTTGTTGCTTTAGGTTTTTCTTGTATGAAATTCATGGGCTCCCTCAGCAGAGAATCTGGGGGGCTCACAGAGGACACGTGGAAAATGTGTTCTTCTCACATGGCCAGCCATGGTGGGCAATGAAAGCAGAGCCCAGGGCAGAAGCAGGTGGAGAGAGGAGATCGCCAACACTGCCCACGTGGGGAGGAAGTCCGGGCCGTGGGCCGCGCCTAGAAACGTCTGGACTCCTGCCCTTGGGTGCGATGTCACTGGAGCTGCTGCAGATGTCACACACAGACAGGGTCCGCCTCACCAGCGCGGCCCCCAGTGAGAAAGGGCCGAGGGGGCACAGGCCCAGAGGCCCTTAGCGACTGGGTGAGGCAGGAAACAAACCGTACACCCGGGAGCTGAGAATCACGTCACCGAAGTGAAAGGACTTCAGAGAACTTGTGCTAGAGAACAGAAAGTCCTGGCAGCACCCAGAGAAGCTGGGCATCCGGCCAGTGGCGAGCGTGGAAGGCCAGGCGGGGCTCCCAGAGCCACTGAGAATGTGGGCTGGCTGCGTCTAAATAAGAAGGCACCCTTAATAACAACTAGTAACTTTCCCGGTGGTGCCTTCCAGTGCGTCTGCTCGGCTGAGGGTAGGACGCACACAGTTATAGGGCGAAGGTGGAGCCGCGGCCCGGCCCGGCCACAGACGCGCTGGGGGTCCCAGGCAAGTGTGCCAGCCACTCGGAGCCTCTGTTTCCTCATCTGCAACGGGGCTCGGGGCCTGGTGCCACACTTACTGTTCCGAGGATTGAATGAGGTCGCTCAGGACAGTGGTGAGCGCCGCGCGGGGCGTGTGGTCCTCCTGCATCCTCGGACTGAGCTAGCCGCCGTGAGACGCTAGCTCGGGTAATTCCAGAATCGCATAAATTCAGATTTGTGTCCTCTGCCTAGTTTGGTGGGTGTCCCTGTGCGCACATGGCGTGACACCCTAGTGTGACCCCGTGTCTCACCCAGACCTCCCCAAGACGTCTGGGATGCGTGTCTTGTGATGCCACGTCTTTCTAAGAGCAGAGCTCAGGCAGAACACAGACAGGACTCTGACAGCAGCCGTCAGACCACAGGCCCCGGGGTCCTCGTCGAGACCCACATTTCTCTTCCTGGTGTCTTCCCAGTGCCCCCACTTTGTCGGGTGCAGGTCTGGGCACGCGTGAGCACTGTGACTGGTCGGAAGGCCTGTCCTGTGTGTGTCGGCCGCTGCGTGGTTTGCAGTGTTTCCAGCAAAAGGAGAGAGAGCACCGCATGCACAGAGACAAGGTGGCCCCTCCAGGCACGCTCTTTGAGAACTCCTTTAACAGCTAGGTTTCCAGAGCGATGTGGTGTGGGAATCAAATCAGCGCATACTTTTATGGACTCTGATCTGACGTCAAGACCTTGGGTCTCCATCTGCAAAGATAGGCAGGTGCTGCAAGAGTGGCCATGGGTGGGTCCTCTGACCACCCCGCCGCCCCCATCCTCGGGCGGCACCCTGCCCCACAGATGCCGCCCCCCCTCCCCGCGGCTTCTGCAGGTGCCCCACCAGACAGACATGCTGGCTGTTTTTATGGGAATGAAGTAACTCCTAATTGTGTTGCTCATTTCAGTAAACCTGCTGTGTACACACTTGGGATAAAGCCTGGCTCTCTCTTTTCCAGGGTGTGATCGAGTTCTCCCTGTGTTTGCTGTTTGCAAAGCTGGTCAGCTATACCTTCCTCTTCTGGCTCCCTCTGTACATCACAAACGTGGGTGAGTATCTTGCTGGAAGCACCGATGTTACGTTCGTGCAGGGGCTGTGATCTGGACTCCCTTTTACGTGCTGATTTCTAGAGCCTCATGATGCATGATGAGTTGAGACGTACTTTTGGATCAAACAGTGGGATTAGTAGAAAAATAGAGGCAAAAGGAGAATTCGGATATGGAAGTTGTATTGCCATAATAACGCTGGTGGGGCTTAAGGGGACCTGTGTTCCCAGCTGTGGCTGCCAGCTCCATGGGGCTCTTCCTATCTGGGGCGGCCTGCATTTCAATCTAGGCTACATCGAACTTCAGGTCACACCCTCCCGTGAGGAGGGGAGGCCCCGGGGATCTGAGATAATAAATGCTGAGTCATCTGACCTGGAAATTGCTCCTTGGAGGTGAGCTCTAGTTTTAGGGACAGCCAACAGCCTGTTTCCTAAGTCCGGCCGTGGCTGAAGCCGTAGATAGGACAGAATTCACCGGCCCACCGGCACCGTGCACCCCTGTGCTGTGTGTGACCACAGAGGGAAGGTCAAGAGGGTCACCGGCCATTCTTAAAAGATGCTGGAGTGCAGGGGCTGCAACCATGGCTGAAGGGGGCTGGGGGACAGTCAGGGAGGGCCCTGGAGCCAGGAATTGCAAGGAGAAAGGAAAGAAACCAGGGCCCCGCAGAGATGTGGGCTCTGGGGAATGTGACAACGAGGGGAGATTTGGAACGTGGGGGTTCACAGAGCACAGACCAGTGTCGGGGAGGAAGACCTTCCTCTGCCCCGTGGTGCTTCTAGCTGGACTTAGAATCAAAATGCCAGGGGTGCCTGGGTGGCTCAGATGGTTAAGCATCTGCCTTCGGCTCCAGTCATGATCCCGGGGTCCTGGGATCGAGCCCCACATCGGGCTCCTGGCTCAGCAGGAAGCCCTCTTCTCCCTCTCCCTCTGCCTCTTCCCCTGCTCATGCTCTCTCTCTTTCTGTATCTCTGTGTCTCAAATGAATAAATAAAATCTTTAAAAAAAAAGAATCAAAATGCCATGTGACAGATGCCCAGAGAAACTCACAGTTAAGAGCATGCGTACAGGGAATCCACACAGACGGGGACAGTTCAAAGACAGCGAGGCAACATGAAGCTTACATGAACTCAGGAGCGGGCATGGGTCTGGGGGTACAGGGGGGTGAAAGCGCACTAGCAGGCAGGTGAGAGGAGGTGTTTGGAAAACACAGGGCTGCCCCCTTATGCAGATCAGTTCCTTAGATAAAGGGGAGTCTTTGGTAATAGCCCCCTCGCTGGTACAGGCTTGCCCTCCCAGTGTAAACCTGGGCAGTTGTGGGGGAGGCAGAGAGCTTTTCCTGAATCTGCTGGGTTTTAATTGCTTTAACTCGAAATAAACTTTTTTAAATATTTATTTATTTATTTACTTAGAGAGTGCATGAGCAGGGGGAGGGAGAGAGAGAGAATCTCAAGCAGACTCCACCCTAAGCTCAGAGCCTGACATGGGGCTCGATCTCATGACCCTGAGATCATGACCTGAGCCGAAATCAAGAGTCAGATGCTTAACCGACTGAGCCACCCAGGTGCCCCCTTAACTCAAAATAATCTTTATGCCAATGTGGCCCATCCTGGGGCAGCCTGCCCTGGGCCCCAACACCGCATATTCCCGGTGGTCACTAAGGGCAAGCAGAGGTGGCCGTGAGCCCGAGGCAAGAGGGCTGGGTTTCACAGGGACAGCAGTGAGGCAGTAAGGGGACCGTCCACATTGGGGGGACAGTAAGGAGCTGCTCCCTGTCACGTGACTCCATTAGGGCAGGCAGGCCACATGCAGCGTAGACAGGTGTCCTACCTTCTTTCTTCCTTTGTTCCCTGCGATTGCAGAAGGGGTGACATTTTCAGGAGTCTAGTCACGAATTGCTGGCTTTCCCAGTCCCAGTGATTAAAAAAGCCAAGTCCCTTGTATATGGCACTGAGGTCACCAGGAAAGGCTGGGCTTGACCCACGGTCCCAAATGCTTCCCCAGCCCACTTCTCCTGCACGGGCCAACCTGAGTCCCCTGGGGAGTCCAGTGTGGCTCCCTCCTCTGCTGTATGAGGAGCTCCAGTCCCTCCAGACCTAAAGCCTCAGGGTCAGCTGGCCAGTGACCACGGCCCTCCTGCCGTGCCAGAGCCTCTCTGTGCCAGGCAGTCCTTACCACCTTCTCCGCTGCGCCCAACTTACGGCCACCCCTGGGGGACACTGAACCAGAGGGGATGGTAATTAGGCTGAGCCGGGCAAATCCTCATTTCTTGGTAAAGAGTGGCTTTGGTCTTTTCTGTGCATTTCCTGCATAGGGGACTGCAGAGTCAACTCTTAGCTGCTATTGGTGTAAGTCACCCTTAGGACACAAATGAGTGCCACGTGTAGTCTTCCTTTGCTGTGACTTGCTCACAAGGACGCTTGTCGTTTTGTTAGATCACCTGGACGCCAGACAAGCCGGGGAGCTCTCCACCTTGTTTGATGTGGGTGGGATCTTCGGTGAGTCCTTCCCTCCCTGTTGTACTTGGACGGAAACTTTGCCCTCAGTAGGTGAACACCTGGGCCTGTGTTCTCTCTGAGCTGACTTCCTATTGAGAGGAACACACGACCCCCAAAACATCACATCACCTGAGTGGACGTATGGCCGTCCCTCTGGGGGACGGTCTCCTGTCCCGCATCTGACTCCGAGCCCAAACTGGCGATCCCTCGGAAGCAGGGAGCAGGGGCCCGCCTCGTAGCAGGCGGCAGACTGGTGGTTTAGGTGCCCTGACAGCGAAGGGGCTTCAGGGCCAGCCTGGAACTAGACCCAAGACTTGCCCTCTGTCTCACGGGGAGATGCCCCCGGGTCACCCACATCTGCCCACGGTCCCACGAGGCCTGTTCACTGAGATGGTGAACATGGACAGGGCCATGGGGAAGGAGCGGGTTCTCTTGTATACTCTACTTCCTCTCGATGGGCTCTTGCCCTGGGGACCCAAGCACCCTGGGCCTCACCCCGCTGTGTTGCAGGTGGGATCCTGGCAGGTGTGATCTCAGACCGGCTGGAGAAAAGGGCCTCCACCTGTGGCCTGATGCTGCTGCTAGCGGCCCCGACGGTGAGTCCGGCCCCCCACTGCACCCCTGCCCTGTCTGGGCCCCAAGCCTCCAGAAGCAGGCTCCCTCCCCGCCTGTAAACACTGTCACGTCCCGCCCAGGCTCAGCCCCATTCATGGCTCATGGTTTCTGGATGCCGGCTATAACCTCCGGACCCCTCAGTGTGCCCCTCAGCCTGCCAGGCCCACTCCCCTAGACGCCTCCCGTGCTCCCCTGCACATTGCCGGCCCACCTCTTCCTTCATCCCTGGCTCCCTGTGGGGTGCTCCCTCCCCGGCCCCTCTCCCCTCCCCCACAGGCTCCTGCTCAGCCTCTAGGGTCCCCCACCTCCCCAAGCAGCGCTGACCCTGCCCACCATCGTGCTGGATTCTGCTTTTCATGCATTTGGTGGCACATGACCTCGGGCAGGTGACCCTCCCTCTCCGGGCCTGTTTCCTCATCTGAAAACTGAGGGTGCTGGAAGCACCCCTCCCAGAGGGAACGTGAGGGTTTCTAAATCAGTTCATGGTAGTTTTGGGAATAATGCCATTACTCATCAACTTGCATTGTACGCATCTGCCCGTCTGCTAGTCCGCCAGGCCGTATCCCCAGAACAAGGCCTAGCTGCCGGTCACCTGGGGGCCTGGGACACTGGCCAACACAGACCCTCCAAAAACCTTTACTGAGCAAGTGTCAGTGTGGCCCCTGCCGCAGGACCCCCTTCAGCCGCTGCAGCTGTTCGGGGGGACAGGCTGAGGAGGAGACGGTCACACGGAGCCCAGGGAGAGCTGCCCCAAGCCGCGTCCGGCAGCCCTGGGAGCTCAGAGTGGGGGGCACCATGAGGCCCCACATGCGGGGGCCGAGGCTGGGGACTCCCGAGCGCCTGTCTTCCTCTCCCGCTGGCTGCCTGAGAAGCCCCTGCCTGGCGTTTCAGAAAGACAGGCTCCTGGGCGGTGTTCGGCTGCCTGTGCTAACCCACGGTTCCCCTGTGTTTACACCCTCGGCAGCTCTACATATTCTCCACCATCAGCAAAATGGGCCTCGAAGCCACGATCGGTGAGTCCGTGAGGCTTTTCTTCTTGCACGCACGGGTTTTGTCCACACAGCTTGCTGAGACAAAGTAGAAAATCGGCACAGATTTGGCTGGTACGGCTGGAGCATTGGTGTGGCTACAGTAGGCCCGTGTCCCTCTCTGGGCGGGACGCCTGCTCCCCGAGGGAGGCCTGCCCGTCCGCAGCTCTGAGCGCAGGCGTGGGAGAGCGCAGGCCGCCGGCTCCGGGGCCGCGAGGAGGTCCCCAGAGAAGCCCGAGGCCTGCAGCCCTGGCGGGCGGGAGTGGGCCGGAGCGGGGCAGGGGACAGGCTTCCAGCTGGCTTCCATCACCTGCCATCCTGAGAGCAGTTGCATGACACTGGGGGCTATTTTTAACTTCCTGCAGGCAGCGCTATCTGATGATGGCTCTAACAGTTGGTAAATACTCTTTCTGTCGTAACAAGCTGGCCGTGGGGATCGGGAAGGAAGCAGGCTGTGTGTGATCCCATCAGAAGTTATCCAGAAGGCAGGTTGCTGATGTGAGGGACCGTGGGGTTTCCCGTGACCTGGTGGTCCAGAAGCTTCTGCACAGAGTGTGAACCAGAGGCTAGCTTGAGAAAGTGAGCCTGGAGGACCGTGTGGAAAGCGTGTGTTCAGCAATAAGCGTGTTATGCTGCCCTCGGGTGCTCGGCTACGCTGGGTCTCCGGGTTCCCCTCAGGGAAGCAGCAGCCGTGGGCGCTGAGAGAGAGAGAGCCCTTTCCGCTGCAGAGAAGTCCGTGGCAGGTGTTAGCACCCGGCCAGCACCGATGACAGGGACACTGGCACGCCCAGGGCACGGTCACACTTGGAGCACCAGGGTTCTGCTCGCTCCTGGGGTGTCCCCAGCTGCCCCCATTGAGGGTCGAGGAAACGGGAGTGCCGGGCCCTCTGGACACAGCCGGAGCCTTCGGGGGAGTGTGAGAGGACTTACAAACACATCCGGGCAGGTTTAAAGGAAGATGCTCCCCACACTGGGCCCGGCAGTCACCGCGCCCCAGACGTGCGGGCCGCCTTCCCAGCACCCGCCTGCGTGCGTTCCGCTCAGGCCAGGCCCGTGCCTGACACCAGGCTGCTCACCCCGGGGCGGCTGAGGCCTGGAGGCTCTCCCAGAGGGCACTGTTTTGCCACTAAATCCCTCCTTCTCGCTTCTGGTTCCCACAGCCATGCTGCTCCTCAGCGGGGCCCTGGTCAGCGGGCCGTACGCCCTGATCACGACCGCCGTCTCCGCCGACCTGGTGAGTGGCCACGCGTCTGAGCTCGGAGCAGAGGCAGGGGACGGTCCTCTCGGCCGTTCTTGACAGAGACGGTCGCTTTTAGTAAAACCGTGTCTTTGTGGAAGCAGCTTTTTCCCTATGAATGATACCTATGCTTTTAAGGGTCTTCTGAAGCAAATGCGGGGAGATACTGTCCCTGTTCCATACACAAGGGCGCCGAGTCGAGGTGAAGGGGCTCGTGTGAGACCCTGGGTCAGAATCCAGCTCACTGGCTCACTCCTCCGTGCTGCCCTTGCTTAACCCCGGGGGCTGGTGGCCGTGCACCCCGGAGCCCGGCCTCGGGGCCCAGATCGGAGACCCAGTGGGGTCGGCTCCTCCCTTCATCCAGCCCCCTCTGTGCCTGGCCCTCTGCGGGTCTGCCTTGGGATCCGCAGGAATAGCTGCCCCACGCTTCCCACAGGAAGAGGGTGCTGACAAGGTGACCTTGGACTCCTGATCAGGAGAGCCCGAGCTCCATGCTCCTAGGACCCCGTGGAGGCAGGGCCACCCTCATCCACCTGACATGAGAGACATTTCACACGGTCGTCAGATGCCCCCACCTGTAGGGAACGGTGCACCAAGATACAAAGTCCTCTTCAAAAAGTCGTTGCCCTACACAAAGGGGAGAAAGGAGACAGATGCCCCGTACAGACTTTCCGTGGATGCTCTGTCCTCAGGGAGCCTCACTCTCTTAGGTGTGGGCTGCACACAGCGAATTCCTCCCAAGGGGGGGAACGGGGTGGCTACGGGGGGACCGGTCAGACACGCCCACCAGGGGGCCGCGGCCAGCGCCGACAGCGACAGGGCGTGTGACAGCCTGCACCCTGGGCACGTACCCGAGGATGGCACTGCACCTCTGTGGCCTCCCTCCCCAGACCCACCACCCGGGCTCCTCACGAGGAAGGCCCCGCACACGGCCCAGCGGGGGGGGGGGATCCACTCGAGGCTGTCGGCGGCGGCGGACAGAGAGCAAGCGTGAGGAACCGTCAGGAGGCGTGCGGGCTGACCGTCACGTGGGGCCCTGGACAGAGGAGATCAGAGTAGACAGAAGCTAGCACCCAGCGTGTTAGGCGATGCTGACCATCAGTGCTGGGCCCCTCACAGTGACAGCTGTGACACAAAGTGGGTGCAGGGCACACAGCCCTGTGTACGATCGTGCAGAATTTCCGGGCACCTAAGACTGTTCGAAAATTAGAAGCTCATTCAAATTCCTAAGCAGTCGCCCAGAGCTGGTTCGTTGTCTTGTGGGCCGGATGGCTGGGCTCCCCTCCCCGACGGCCCCCCGAGGCCCCCGGAACTTTGCGGCCCCTCCAGGGACCCTGCTTCTCTTCTGCACCTCCCTCAAGTCCTCCCAGAATCAGACCCCGAACTCACCAGCCCCTCGCTCATTCTCCTGCTTGGAAACCGTGGCAAGCCCGGGCGACTGCGGACCCCGCGCCTGCCCCCTATCCTCCTCTCCGGGCCGGGCATCTCCCTGACACTGCGCCTTGCCCAGCGACATCTGTGCTGTCCTCAGCACCTCAGGCCCTTCCACATCCGAGACAACCAGAGGCCCTGCCCTGCCAGGTCAGCAAAGAGAAGCAGACGGAGGGGCACTGGGGAGTCCGGTAACAGGCCCACCTTTGTGCTCCTGTCTGCACGGGGCACAGAAAATTCTGGAAGGGTCCACACTGGACCACTAACAGTCGTCTGCCCCATGGGATCAGAGGACAGAAGAGGGACTCCAGACTCCAGAAAACGTGGATATCACTTCGTGTGTGTGCTTTATTTTGTATACTTATGTGGACCCACACACAAGCATCTGTTGTTGCCATCTTGGGTTTATTTGTGTAGCTTTAGGCTTCCAGGCACTGTTCTCCTAATGTTTTTTTTTCTTTTATTGTCCTCCGTTTGTTTCTTTCTCCCAACCTTCTATGTCGTGCTTTCTGAAAACCAGAGCTCCTGTGGGTTTGTCATTTAGGACTTGGTGACCCCCACATTGGCTTCTTGGGTCCTGCCCCATTCCCCATCCTCCGTGGCATTTGCTGAGAACTGGGTGGGTTTTTAGGTACTACAGAGCCATCTGGCACGTGTCACAGAAAGGCCCTCGCGGGTCACGGAAGTGGGCATCAATCCTGGCACAGCTCAGGGACAGGGACGAGTGTCATCCGTGTCTTTATCTTCCACATGGGCTGGTGGGGTGTGCTGAGTAAATATTTGCTTAAGGAAAAATTCTGAGAGTTCTTTAAACCAGAATATGTTTGGACAGTTATTTCTGATGATTTCTTACTGTTGAAAACCCTTAAACTTTGTATGTCTTTCCAAAGTGAGTTTGGATTGGAGTAGAGTTTAAATTTTCTGATGGAAAACACCCCATGTTTTGAATTGCTTTGCAAAGTTGTTTGGGCAAATTGCTGAAGGAGGGGCAGGCTTGTTTCTCACTGAGGCTGCCCAGATGTGCATCACGTTTGCTGTCCCCTCTCTTCTAGGGCACGCACAAAAGTCTCAAGGGAAACTCCCATGCCCTCGCCACTGTGACCGCCATCATCGACGGGACTGGGTCTGTAGGTGCGTGGATATTTTTAACTCTAAGAGGTTAATTGTGGTCATAGGGGAAACCGGATTGTCACATCCTAATTAACAATTGCCAAGGATTCCAGGTGCTTTGGTAATATTAGGATTGGCTGGCCTTTTTTTTTTTTTTACTTTTTTTTTTTTTAACTGCATGAAACACTCTTTACACTATTATTGCAATGCTTATTATTGGGGTACCTGGCTGGCTCCATCAGTAGAGCATGCCACTCTTGATCTCAAGGGTTGTGAGTTCAAGCCCCACGTTGGGCGTAAAGCTTTAAAAATAAATAAATAAATATAAATAAAATCCAAAAAAAAAGATTATTTTTCAAGAATCAAAGATTCTTTTTAGTTAGATGGTATCATCATGCTAGTAAAAGTATCTTTTTTGTCTACAAATGAGTGCAACACTGTAATTTAAATATAAAGGTTGATATGGGATTTGGGCACCAGAGCCTTAAAAATGGCAGAGTTCAGAAGAAAGAGTCCCTGCAACACGACAGTTCTTTACAGACACAGGGAAGGAAAATGTCAACAAGCAAAGACAGAAACTCCCCTTTCTTAGTAATTTTACAAAAGGAACTTAATTAAAAATTTAATCTTAATACATAATCACATATAAAATCTAACTTGACAAAATGGAAAACATCTCTCATGTTATAAATATGGTACTTACATGCACTCAATAATTTAATTATAATTTTTACTGATGAAAAAGTATGGTATTCATAATCACTTAAAGTTCAATTCGTATTTCGGCGGAGTTGCTAATGTATGTTAATCATCTATTACAAAAACCAGCTAAGGGCAATTTGATTAGTGTAGTTGCCACAGAGTTCAGATAATTGTTATTGACAAGTTTAGATCATTTAATGAAAAAAAAAGCTCTAACAGTTGTTACTGTGAAAAACTGATGTTTTCTAAGACCAAACCATGGCACGCACGCAGACTCAAGGAGCGTGCAGCAAAGGGTGAGGACTGGGTCCCCACGTTAAGTCTAGGGGCAAGACCCTGTGTAGCAGAACACCAGCTCACCCAAACACATCCATAGCGTTTCCAGTATGTTACAGAATTTTCATCAATCAGATTTTTAGAATTTCAAGTAGAAAACGTAATTCCAAGTTAGGATGTTCAGATCAATTTCAGTATTCAAAAAGCTCAGTCCCCATTCAGAAACAGATAAACAGTGTACTTATTAAATGAGTTAAGACACATAAACCTGGGCGCCTGGGTGGCTCAGTCGGTTAAGCATCTGCCTTTGGCTCAGGTCAAGATCCCAGGGTCTTGGGATCAACTCTTGCATCGGGCTCCCTGCTCAGCGGGGAGCGTGCTTCTCCCTCTCCCTCTGCCTGCCGCTCTGCCTACTTGTGTTCTCTCTCTCTCTCTGTCAAATAAATCAATAAAATCTTAAAAAAAAAAAAAAGACACATAAACTTTACAAACAGACAAATAATGGACAGCTTGGCCTTTTACAGAATTGATCAGATCAAAAGCATGTGCTGATCTGGGGTACATGGGCGTGCAGGCGTCTGTTCCCTGGTCGGGTGGCTCCACAGGAAGGACGGGCACGGGACTGGTTGCAAGTACTTTCCCTCCGTGGGAAAAAACGCACACTCAGGTTTTCACCGAAGCCAGCTGTTGGCAAACTGCGACTGCGGTCACTGGTCCCCTGTTTATCACTCCCACTCAAGACGGGAATTAACCATTCCCTTAACCCAATACAAACGACAGGAACACTAATAGGTCCCCAGGCATACAAGATGCAGGTGTTACCAGCCTCATTATGGTTCTTTTTTATTTTTAAAGAGGCTCATTTTATTTTTCTAAAGATTTATTTATTTATTTGAGAGCGAGAGAGCATGAGTGGCGGGGGTGGGCGGAGGGCGAAGCAGACTCACCACTGAGCCCAGAGCCCAACACGGGGCTTGATCCCACGACCCATGAGATCACGACCTGAGACGAAACCAAGAGTCAGACACTTAACCAACTGAGCCCCCCAGGCGCCCCTCATTACGGTTCTTGAAGAGCATTCAGTAGCATATTCTGGAGGAAAGAAAGGTGGCAAAATAAGCAAGTCCTTCACTCAGAGATGGTCAGGTGGGAACCAATATAGTGACAAGCGTGTTCTTACCGACAAGTCAGCAGGCTGACGGCAACGTTCTTGACCTTTCTCAAGCCTTCCTGCCAGGAGCACATGTGCTGTGACCACCCCCTACCAGGGGCCCTGCCCTGCACAGGGTACCTGCTGTCCTACACCTGCCCCTCTCCAGACGTGGGAAGCTGAAGCTCGGGAGGTTGGCTGGTGTGGTGCCCACGGCTACCCAGGAGGACCTTGGGTGGCATCCCGGTGTCACCTGCTGCCCCAGGCTCCCACAGGAAGGGGACCGTGAGAGAGAGGGCAAGCTAGATGGGGAGGGACACCTGGGCATCTAGGACGATCTCACAGCGGTAAAACCAAGCTCTTTCCAGACAAAGGCGGCTCAGGAAGAGCACAGTTCCACCTTAGCCTTGCTCCTAGGGCTGTCCTTCCGCACCACTGTGGGAAGCTGAGATTTTCTCTTGGCGGTCCCCAAGGCCCTTTGTGCTAGCTGGATAGAGACAGCCACCGTCCACTCCTGGACACCCACTGCTGTCTTACTAATGGAGAATCTGAAGTCCTTCCCGCCGCTCTCCCAAGCCACGTGGCCTCCCTGTTGATGCTCGCAAACACCAGTGTGTCCCCGTGCAGGGCCTTTGCACGGACTGTGTGCTGCGCCCGAGGAGCTCCCTTCAGGGACCTCATGCCTGTGCCCTCGGGCCCTTGGAGTCTTGGCTCAGCTATCACAGCTGGAAAAAACTCAAGGCTCTACGTACTTGCTCTGTGTATGACATACAGACACAATGAGCCTCTCCGCAGTTGCTCTGGGTACGGCACAGAGCACACAGGTCCTCTGTGGGACCTCTCGGCCTGTCTGGAAGGCGGACCCCCGTCACCCGCACTCAGGGGGCCTCTTCCCTGGAGTCTCTTGTCCGCAGCACATTCTGCCTGTCAGCTCTGTGGACCTGGGTGGAGTCTATGTGCTCCGATCTCTGCTGAATTCTCAGCACAGAGACAGCACCTGGACATAGTAGTCACTGAGTAAACGAGGGTGAAATGAATGGCCTGGGTGCTCTGAGACACCCAGGCCACTTCTGTCCAGGCCGCTGAGTTCACAGGGGAGGGGCCGGGCCAGCGAGGCCCTGGGCTCGCCGCAGCCCGCACGACTCATCGGGACAGGGCCGCCCACCTCTGGGTCACAGGAGCCCTGTCCGTGCTCCGACTGCCATTCCCGGGGGCTCCGGCAGCTGGCTTCATGTGGCAGGTCCCGCGTGTTCCAAGATGCACTAAGTAAAGTCGCCGTTGCGAGGGGGCCAGGCTTGAGCGCCTATTTTCCTCCAAAGTCATACCTGCCCCATTTTTGGATCCGGGGGGGGAGGTGACTGAATTTGCTGGGCAGTGTTAGCAGCCACCCTCTGACGTTTCGAGGCACCCCTCGGGGCCTGGGGATGCGTCCAGAGAGAGGGTAGCGGCGGGCGTGTGGGGGGCAGCACGGCTCTGTCTGCGTGCAGGGTCCACGGCTCTGCTCAGTCACGTAGCTCTGCCGGGGAGACACATCGGTCAGAAGTCGGGACGCTTCTGGGCTGAGCTCGGTTCTAATGAGCCTCGTGACTTTGAACCACCTTCTGTCCCCAGAGGACAGATGGCGAGTCAGCCCAGCTGCCACCGTGAAGCCGTTTCTTCAAGCAGACTTGCACCCTGCCGGCGGCCCCCATAGCTGTTTTCGAGCAGAGGATGGCAGTTTACAAGGAGGGAAATTGTGAATCAGGTGGAAAAACATGTCTTTCCTGATAGTCTTCTCAAGAGGGAGCAGAAGGGCCTGGCTGAGGATGGAGAGCGCGTCTGTGAGCCGCCAGTAGAAACCAAGGCTCAGCTCGGAGCGCCTCCCCCCCACGAAGGACAGCAGAGGGTAACCGTCTCCCACCTGGCCCCTGACCTGCAGCCCTGCCAGCCCCCAGCCCGCAGGCCGGGCCACAGCCACCATGCAGCAAGCGGCGCCTGTCGTTTCTCGCCGTAAGTGCTGCCCCCTCCGCACAGGAGAAAGAACAGCTCGAGTGGAAATGCACGCCATTCAGAGCGTTCACCTTGACGCCTTTGTTCGATATTGCCAGTCCTGGTTTCGACGGAGGCTGAGCTCAGCTCATGGTAAATAAGCCCGTGTCTTCTTGCAGCTCACTGGGGCCATGTGGGTCCAGTGATGCAGTTTACCCGTTTGGTGTGTTCCCAGCGCTCTTGGGGTGGCCTTCCCGTGGGACACGAGGCTCATTGTGTCTGTGTGTCGTACACAGAGCAACTACGTAGAGCCCTGAGTTTTTTCCAGCTAATTTTTATCTTGTCAAAGTAAAACATGATGTCACTTTCGAGGCCAGATAGCCTTACAAGCTAATTACGATGGAAAATGTTGGTCCTTGTGCGCCCCCCGCCCCCAGCTCCCTCCTCCTAGAAGCAGCCATTTCAGCTGGTCCCCCTGGCCTGACTTGCATACGAGTCTACATGCTCCTCCATTCCTCAGGCTGACACTGTCTGCTGTCCTCCTAGGAAGGAGGCTGGGGCTCGGCTCTTGTGCCCCCGAGCCCCCTTCCCCATCCTCCTCAGCACCCCTCATCATGTTAGCATCGCTCATGCTCGCTCCCTTGCTTCTGACCATCAGCAGTGAGGGGCCGCCTGGCCCTGCTGCTCCCGTGCCTCGCCCCAGAGCCTCTTCCCCCGCCTCCTGCGACCCCTTCCATCACGTGCCCACCCATCTTCTAGCCGCCAATTCCGCTCCTCTTTGATGGAGGAGACTTCCAGTGGCTTCCTGAGTAGTAGTGTGAGGGTTGGGAGTCTGCACGGTCTGGATTCTGCTCTAGCTTGTAGGTATGAATCCCAATCCCGGGCTAAAAGTCGTTTTCTTCAGGATTCCAGCGTCTTATAGCTTCCCTGGTCTCCGTTGTGAAGTCCATTGTTATCTTCGTCCCAGCCCTCATTTCTGCCTCTGCCTGCTTCCCCCAAAGACTTCTGGGCACCTTTCTTCATCCCCCGTGCCCGGGGCCCCCACCCAGGGGCCCACCTCGCCTGGAGACACATGCCCTTCCTCTCCGCGAAATCCTGCTCTGTGTTTTCTTTGACATGTTTCCCCTACTGCTGTCTGTTTTTAATTCCTGGAAAACTGATTAGTCAGAGGTTAACCTTTCTGGGTTAATCCTTCAATTTTCTTCTTTCTTTTTTCCTTCTTTCCTTTTTCTTTTTTCTCTGCTTTCTCAGAGATGTTCTTGACTTTACTTTCCGACCTTCACTTTGGTTGTCTAATTCATTAACATTTTTCTGCCCCTTGAGTGCATCTCATTTTTTGTGGTTTTTTTTTTTGTTTTGTTTTGTTTTTTTGCAGTTCTATACCTTTATTTGACAATCAGTAGTTCGTTCTCATCCGCATTGACTGTAGATTTTTGGAAGTGGTGACGGGTACATAGGTAAACGACACAGAGAGCTTGCTTGAGAATCTTCATCCTCGTTACATTTTCTGGACAACCGCACACAGATACCGTATGGAACATTCCCTTCTTCCTTTGGCCCAGACGGCATTGTTGAGCCAGGTGTCAATGCGCACATGCCGAGTTCCAGCTCCTTCACGCGAATTTCCAGATCTTTTTGCGTGCCCGAGGGGCATGCCTCTTGCAACCCACTCCGTGGACGTGCTTGTGAACGTTGATGGTGTGTTCTCTGACCGCTACGCTGTTGATGGCAGACGGCCCTTCCCACCACCCTCCTCTGCGGGAGCCTCGTGCGGCGCCGTGTTGGAAAGGAAGGGCGTGAGCTGCTGTGGGGGAGGGGAAGCCTAGTGCATCCTGTTCTTATTTCTTGGGTGCAGCATGTGTTAGATTGATTCGTGAAATTGCTGATCCTGGTTTTCAGGTATCAATGTGAGAATATCGTCTGGTTCACCTTAAGTTTCTATCAGTTCTTTGAGGGTATTACAGCTTTCTGGGCATTTTATCCTCCCCAGTTTGTTGATTTCCTCCGAGTTCCCCTCCTCCCTGCTTGTTTGGGACTTTCCTCAGACTGATGAATCTGGCCGGCCCTTCATATATTCGTATTTAAGAATGAGCCACTGAGCACTTACTGGAAGCCCTTTCTGCATGAGATGGCATATCAACCGCTGATCTTCACAGTCATGGGATCAGACTGGAATCTGGAGAAGGAGACCGCCAGTGCCCGCTGGGGTGTGGGCCTTGAGACAGCATTCTGTCGTGGGGGTGGGGAGGCGCCTCCTTGGTGGAAGTGGTGGATTTACCTGCATTCCCTGACTCAGTCGCTACCCCATCCCCACGCGAATCCCCAAGCCCAGCACCTCTGGTTCACAGTCTCCAAAGGCTGAGGGGCTGCTCTCTTGTGAGGGTGGGGGGTGATCCCTGGAGTGATGCTGAAGGAGCATCAGGAGTGTGAAGGGACGTATCCAATAATTCTTCATAAAAGATTCTCACCCACGGCCTACCTTCCCTCACTTTCCACCCTCCCCTGCCTCGTGTGCGTGGACGGGCCTGGCTCTGAACAAGGAGTCCTCAGGCCGTCACCCGTCACTCTCCGAGCAAGGAGACTGGAGCCCATGTCCTTGTCGTGCCCTTGAAAGTCCATCCTCTAAGAATGGTACCTTCTCTCATCTGCCCTTCTCTTTGTGGGCTTACAATTTGTTAAATTCACGTGTGGCGCATTTTGTGGTGTTGGGAGGTGTAGAAATAAGCACACGTGAGCAATCTACCGTGTTTACCTGGAAGCTCCCCTGAGACTTAACACACATGTAATCACTTCTCAGGTATACAGGTAGTAAAGGCTACCTGTAAACACTTGGAACAACATTAGTACGTACGAAGTGCGAAAGACCCCCATACTCTACCTCTCGGGGCGAAGTGTCAGGAAAACTCGATGTAGATTCTTCGTACTTTTGACTGTGTTGAAACGATGACCCACCCTATCACAGATCATAATCTATTCCTGTCTCTTTTAGGACAATAAATGCCCAAACTGCTGCAACATTCTTGGATATCTTTGGGCATTTTGAGGAATGTTTGCTTTCTTTCATTTTCATAGTCTCTCAAAAATCGTTTTGACATAATTTTAGACTTACAGAAAAGTTGCAGAAATAGTACAGAGAATTCACATATCCTACATCTGCTTCATCTGCTCCGTGTGCACACACACATTTGTACCCACACATGTATGCACACGCACACGTAAGAATATACACATGTGTATTTTTTCCCGAACTGCTTAGGGGCAAATTACAGACACGCTGCTCCTTTACCAGGAGCTATGTATTCCGTGGGTATTCCCTAAAGACAGAGAAGCCCAGGATGTAACCACAGCACCTAATTATCAGAATGAGGACGTTAGCACTGATACAGTATTTAGTGCCTACAAACCTTACTCGTATTTTACCAATTATACGTCTCATAACATAAACGAATCTAAGATTGTGCTTTAGATTCAGATTTCTTTAATAAAGTTTTTCACTGGGATTGTTGGGTCCGAAGAATGAACGTTTTAAGGTCAATATGTGTTTTTAGATTTGCTTCCAGAGAGAGGTTGTGCTGGCCGCACCCTCACGGTGCTGGGTACTCGTGAGCTTTCCATCCCCACCAGCCTGAGTGGCGAGAATGAGTTTTTGTTGTTTTAACATGTTTTTTGTTAACCATGAAGGTGGTGTTGGGCACCGTGCTGTGTACTCCTGGGGCCTGGGTATTCCGGAGCCACCTTCCGGAGTCTTCCTCACACGGCTCACATGTGTCCCTTTGCCCCCTCCCAGGAGCAGCCCTGGGCCCTTTGCTGGCTGGGCTCCTGTCCCCATCTGGATGGAACAATGTGTTCTACATGCTGATGTTCGCAGACGCCTGTGCCTTACTGGTAAGTCTCTCTGATTGTTGACCGAACGCTGGGGACACTTCTTCCAGGGGAACTGTGGGTCTCAGGGAGGCTTGGCCTGTGACAGAGCCTGACTTCCCTGAGTGCTCATGATCCGAGGCCTTCCTCTTTCTGGTCTGAGCAAACGTCAGAGCAGAAGCAAACCCATCCTGCTCTGCAGCTTTGGGCAGGATGGTAGGGAGGCAGAGAGCAGGGGTACCCTGGCGTGGGACCCCAGCCCTGTCATCCGTCGGCGGGTGTGCGCCTGGAGCAGATGACTCAGCCTCTGTCCTGCAGCTTCCACGGTGGTTAAATGGGCATAATAATAGCACCCCAAGACAGGACTATCGAGGGGACTGGAGGAGATGGCAAGCCGAAACCCACTCCTACACGGCGATCCCCGTTGCCCCCCTGCTCCTCCTGCATCCGGCAGCGCCCTGGGGAAGCAGCCCGACTCCCAGCACCCAAAGGGATGGGAAAGAAGGAGCAGAGGCTATGGGGACAGGCGCCCGGCGCTTCTGTTGGCGACCCTGCTCTCTGGTGGCTGCCCTGAGATTTGGGTGTGCTGCAGGGCAGACGGGACCCGGCACAAGTCAGAGGCGTGCAGCGCGGCCCTGGGAGTGGCTAGTGGGCACGGAGTCCCTGACCTGAAGCCACGTGCCTCCCCTCGCTTCCCCAGAAGACGCCTGACGTTGATCCCAGTAAGAGCGAGCTGAGGATTTGGAAATCTCAGCTCTGTCAATCACATGAAAGTTCTGTATTTTCACTCCAGGGCTGTTTCAGATAGAATTCAACGTCAGCTTTCAGCTCAGGAGCTGAATTCAGATTTCTTTAATAAATGTGTAGAAATAAGCACATGTTAGGTTTGAAGAGGCTGTTCCTAAGAATATTTGTTTTTGTCAATGCCTGAGGGTTTTGGTTAAGTCCCCAGCTCATTTCAGCTAAGTGGCAGTGAGACTCCCACCAGGAGGGCTGTTTGAAGACTGAACGCTCTCCTTCGCCAATGTCGGGGATGCACCTTACGCTTCCTTCTAGATGCACAGCAACCCCGAGGAGAGGCAGGGTATCCACAGGACCCACGGCGTCAAGGCAGCATAAACAAGTACTGAGGCCCCGGCTGGAGCCTCAGGGCGAGTCGTCCACTCGGGAATGGGGGCGCCGGTGGTTCTGCCCCCGGGGAGAGGAGATGAGGGGTTGGGCTGGGCTCCAGTGGGGGGCTTACCGGCAACACTGGCAGGTGGGTCCAAGAAGACGAGGACCAGATGGACGTACAATAAGCCCACGAGACACTACGGGAGATGTCTGGGAAGGAACGGCGTCCATGAGCACCGAACGCGAGTTTGTGGAGCAGACAGAGGAAGCCCAGGGGCAGCTCGGACAGGGAGGCGGGGGCCAGCGCTAGAGGCAGACCAAGTACAGGACGGAGCGCACACGGGTGGTCTGCTCCGAGCCCCGGGGAGGGATCTCAGACCCAGATGGAGCACAGGGGAAGACAAAACAGCTGACGGAGAAGCCGGGGTGAGCACACGCGTCCGAACGGGACTGGGAACGGCCTGCGCCGGCCGGTCAGCCACAGAGTTTGCAGACTGACGTGTCACGGTTCAGGAAGGACAGAGATGAGAACGTGAACATACCCGCAGGCAGATAATAACCGAAAGGAAGCTGGACTGGCCGGGTGAGATGCGAGGTCGGGAGAGGAGCCGCCCCGCAGTGGGCGGTGTAAACACCTGCCATACCTCTTCTGGGACCTCCCCAGTCTGATGCTGGGGACCTCGGCGTCCCCGGGCAGGTCACCCAGAGGGGTCAGATCCGGGCGCCCTGCAGGACTGTCTGTGGAGTGTGACCAAAGCCTGGTGGCCATGCTGTCAAATGCATAGGCTTACCCCTGCAGACACGCGTCACGGGGGCTCCAGGCGGCTGGTCTTGCCTGCAGACCGCACTGAGTCACCTTTGACCTTCAGATTCATTGCTACCGTCTGCGCTGTATTTCAGGCCACATGAATCTCTTGTCATTTTCCTCCCTCTTCCGCTCCCGTGATCTGCCCCGTGGAACCAGAGGCTCCTCCTGCTTGCATTCACACGTTGCACATGGCGGGGGGATGTGTATGGATCGGTACCAGCTCCAGCTGAGCAGACGGATGCTAGTGGGCTGGAGGCTCAGATTCCCAGGGTCAGCTTGCGCAACAGAAATGTCACTGTCGCTGCCGTCGCTGCCAGCCCCGGACTGAGCACCTGACGTGCCCCCTGCTTTCCCACTCTAACCGCATGCGCGCTGCTTGAGGGTCAAGCAAAGCAGCTCCGCTTTCTCTGTGGGAGACACACCTGTTCGCTTCAGCCTGAACTCATGTCGTATGAGGGACTTCAAGCTCCTGCTTGAAACTCGAGCGTCGAAGACAATAAGTGTCCCTGCCTCCTAGAGCTCTGACCTGAGCTGGGTCCTGTGGAGCTGTGTGGGTTTTTAACCCGTGCTGGGCCTCTCTCAGCCCACTGGTCCGTCCTGAGCCCAGGGACACCTGCTGCCCTTGTAAGGGGGCCGCCAGAACCAGAGCCTGTTGCCCTGCGCACGGGGCCCTCCTGTGGGGCTGATGTCAGCATGCGGGCAGACCAGGTCCACAGCCACAGACGAGCAAAACCAGCTCACTGGTGCGGTGTTCCACCATTAGTCTGGCTCTGTAAACCGACTCGGCCCTGTGAGCAGGTAAAGGAGCTCGAGGGAACGGTGGTAGGTGAGGCAGAGCTGTCCCGGGTTTAGTCCCACAGCCTCTGCAGAGGCTGCGGGCGAGGGTCCCGGCGGAGCCAGCTTCTCTCCCAGAAGCTTCCCGGTAAAGTGCAGCTGCTCTAAAGATGGCCTGGTCAGCCTCCCGGTGCCGGGGCCCAGGAGATGCGCATCTGGCCTTCACAGCGCCTGGCAGCTCTCCAGTGCCCCCCAGCCAGTGTCTCCCTGGTCGTGGGTCACCTTGTCCTTATTCTCTCTTTCTGATCTGGATATTTTATGACTGGACTCATTTCATTTTAAACGTTACTTGACCCGGAAATTGTAGGCTGAAATTTGTCCCAACAGCCTTACCTGCAGGAGCGTGGCCTCAGTGGGACTCAGAGGCCCACAGCCCCGCCATGGGGCCCGGGCCTCAGGCTCCCGCTCCCCTGTGGGCCTCTGAGTCCTTCATGTCCTGAAGGAGCCTCGGAGCTCCCCCAGGGCAGCCCAGCGGGCGGCGTGGGGGCCGCCTCTCCTGACAGGCTCGCCGCCGTCAGTAACCGCCTCTCCTCTTCGCCCTGGGTACAGTTCCTGATCCGCCTCATTCACAAGGAGCTGAGCTGCCCGGGGTCTGCGACCACGGACCAAGTTCTGTAAGTGCCCCCCGCCCCCCGGGTCAGAGGGCAGGTCTAATGAACCCACCCACTGTCCCTGCCATTGCATGGCTCGTTCACGCTCACTTTTCCTGATAAATGCCTCAGTGGGGCTGCGATGGCCATAATCTCTCCTCAAAATCCGAGAAAAATGTCAGGGAAATTGCCTTCTTTGTTGTCTTTGAGCGGCAGCTTTGTGACAAATAGCCCCAGAGCCAGCCTGGCGTCCTGCCTTCCATCCTCTCTCCCCCAGGCCTGCGGGGTGGGTGGGGGGCTGCCCCCTCCACGTGGCTCCGGAGACCCTCCGCAGAAGGGTGAGAAGCTGGCTGGGCAGGGTTTGCACGTTCGCCCGCACGCAGCGTCTGGCCTGTGACCATTGCCGGCCATGTTGCCAGCGGCTCTTTTATCCTCTTCCAGGTTCAAGGAACACTGACCCCTCGAGTCCCCTGGAGGGAGGCTGGGCCCGTCCCTCACAAACTGTCAAGGCAACGTTCAAATAAAGGATCCTGTGTTGGAAAGAATGATGTACCCTTGCCTTTTGCACACACACCCGGAAAAGACACAAAAGCCACCCTGAGAAGTCCGGGTCCTACTTTAGGCGAGCCGTGACGCTCACAACAGCAGCAAGGAGGTGCCAGAAGTCTCCACGACGGAGCCTGGGACACACGGCGGGACAGGCAGGCGCCCTGGCAGCTGCTCGGGGCCAGGCGGGTGGCACTCAGGGGAGCCGGGGTCTCTCAGGTGTCTCAGTCTAGAATGGGAGAGCAGGTGAGCGCCGATGCCACGGTGGGCGCCAGAATGCAGCCGGCGCAGGGCCCAGCCTCTGGGAGGAAACTGACGCCTGGATCAGAACCAAGACGGAACTCAGAGCCGTCCCATCACCCAGAAGACTTTCCCGGCACCTCGTCCTGCTCTGCACGGGCCTGAGCACCAGCCGGCGGGAAGTGAGCCGCCGAGAAGCCGTCCAGGCCTGCCTGGCAGAGGCCCTGGGAGCCCCTGGACACATCTGGGGTCCGAGCTCCAAGGTGGCCGCCGCTGCCGTCCTGCGGGTCTCGGGGAGGACGTGACGGGGGCGGGCGGGCCCGGTGCCCTGATGTGCTTCACCCCTCCACACGCCAGACACCCGGAACTGTCTCTAGCGAGGTAGCACCAGCGTGGGTTTATTTATTGAAGATGTGGTATGTGTTCTAGACGTTTCAGAAACATAAATGGCATTTTGTTATTTATTAAGACAAACTGTTCTCTGGCCATTTGTTTTCCCACCTGTCGCCAGCAAAATACTCATCTGTTCTTTGAAATAAAGTGGTTTTTTAAAACAACGCTCAAGCAGAATGTTGATTACGTCTCCTTGCATTTCCATTATGTTAACGAAAGAGAACTTCGAACACTACATGTTCTTGGTTTTCCGGGGTCGGACACAGCCTGTAGTTCTGCTGCTGGAAGCTGAGGCCGTTTTCAGCAAAGCAGGGGTCATCCTGCTCAGGGGCAGTTTGAGCCCAGGCCCCGGCAAACAGAGTCAGGGTATTTTGTAAATCATGCGATTTAAGGGACATCCTGAGATTTGTCCTCGACGCACGAGAGGAGCAGGGCTGCACCTGAAGTTGCACGGAGTGGGGCAGGCTCTCAGAGCTTCTCCCCAGACACAGGTAGTGGGTTCCTTCTCCGTCTGTGTGCCTGGGCCACGGCCGGGAATCCAGCCCGGTTCCCTGTCGTGCCCACGGAGGCTCCTGCTCTGGGCTCTCCAGAGAAGGGCCAGAGATGAGGGCTCTTCTGGTGACCATCATCCTCACCAGATAGGCTTGCTTTGTGTAACAAAAAAAGTCTCTTAGACATTTAAAAGTTCCCAGTAGTAACTGGAATAAAATTCCTGGCAGCACTGAGTAGATTGTACCGTTCCTTACACGAGGTTCCCTCTGCTCACAGGGGTCTCTTTCCCTCTGGTTCCTTCCATCTTGTATTTGCTCTTCGCTTTGAGCCCACCGGCCTCTGGCCGCTCCTCTTTGTCTTCCCTCCCTGTCCCGGGCTTAAGCACCAGGCCCCACCTGGCCCCAGGGCAGGTGCTCGCTGTGCCCCCTGCAGCCTCCCACTCACCCCATGTACCCAGTTTCAGCATCGACTCAACATGGAGAGGGCGGAGGCAAACACAAACGTGCGTTCTCTGATGCACAGAGAATCCTTCCTAATGACATGCTGGAGCCCACTGCTCCCTGCCCCCCCAGAAGGTTCTCCCTGAGGCCTGAACTCGGTCTATTCCCCGGGCAAGGCCTTCAGTCGACCCGCTTCACTTCTGCCCCTGCCCCAAAGCACAGCCCACCATCGGGTGTGGTTCAGCCATAGGAAGCTGTGGAGTGATTATTCTTCCCGACTCTGGGGGTTGAGGTAGTAGACAGTCTTCCACAACCCACAGAGGAAAGGTCACTCTGCACCCCTGAGCCTGCTAGGATAACCCCAGTCACGCCTGTTGAGATGCTGAGTCGACATCTGAATGCATGGAGGAGTCCACGCAGCTACTGTGTAAAGCAGTTTAGCTGAAACACATGTCAGATCCATGGATGGAAGATCTCGTCATCACTTTTAAAGGAAAAGTTATCTGATTTCAATAGAAGAATTGATCTTCATTTCACCCTGAGCAATAAGCCGAGATGATCTCCTTCTGCTAATAGCTGGTTGTGATGCATGCAAGCTTGAATTCTCATGGAAATGTGACTCTGCCCTCCATGAGTTTTCCTATTCAAATACGAAAAAAAACCAAAAGAATGCCCAGGACAGCTGAAATACAAGCTTGTGACAGGGGCAGTGAAGGGCGGAGCTCAGGAGCTGAGCCCTTCCGAGGTAACGCACCTGGAAGCTCACCCTCCGAGTCAGAAATCAGAACCATCTCTCCAACTGCCCATGAGACCCAATAAAAACAAATCACTAGAAAAAATGAACTGGAAAAACCCAAGTCCTAATGCCAGACATTGTGCCAATTGCTGTAGGGGCTTGTAAATGCTTGCTCGGGTCTCCGTGTACCGGACGTTCACGGTTGGTGGGCGGGCGTGAGCAGGGAGAGCCCAGCCAACAGGGTGCCCTGCCGGGTGCTGACCGGGGTGCTGGGGTCCAGCGGGCGCAGGGCGCAGTGCGCAGGGCTGCTGTGAATTGCTCACAGAGTGTCACGCAGAGGGTCCCCAAGAAGCCGCAGCAGCCCGACTCCCAGGGCACCCCTGGGCCTGCCGGGCTGGGGACTGCGGGCAGCGGAGCCGGCAGGCGGGTCTGTCCAACCCGGGCCCAAGGCCGAATGAAAACCTGGGCCTTTTGTTCAAAACGCAGGAAAAGGTGCTGTTCAAGGTACTGAAATAGAAAATGTCCTTTCTTCTGCTCTCGGAGGTGGTGGGAGGCAGTAGGAGGCGGGATCATGGGGAGGGGTGGGGAGCGGCTGAGCTCCAGCCCCCCAGCACCTGCCGCTGTCCCACCCGACTTCAGTTAGAAACCGCAAGGCATCGGAGGGGGAGACGGACCGTGAGAGACGATGGACTGTGAAAAACAAACTGAGGGTTCTAGAGGGGAGGGGGGTGGGAGGATGGGTTGGCCTGGTGATGGGTATTGAGGAGGGCACGTTCTGCATGGAGCACTGGGGGTTATACAAAAACAATGAATCGTGGATCACTACATCAAAAGAATAATTAATTAATTAATTAAAACTAAAAAAAAATTTAAACCCACAACACAGAGATCACATTATTCAGGCCGTCAGCACCGCGACTGCAGAGTGTTAAACCCCAAGCATGGGCCTTCCGAGCGCAGGGCCCGTGTGGCTGCAGGGTCCCACTGACTCCACCCCGACCTAGAGCGAGACTGACGGGGGTGGGTGGGTCCTAGCCTCGTCTCTGACCGCCCGGGGCCGGTGTCCGAGGGCGGCGATGGATCAGGAAGGCGGGGATGTGCTCGCTTGGTCTCCCCTTCCCCTGGCGGTCCCGCCGTCATACTGTGCAGCCAGTTCAGGTTCTGTGCCATCACGTGAGCTTCCTTTTCCAGAATGTTCCAAATACTCCTCCCATTGAAGATTAGTCTCCAGGCTCTGAGCTCGTCCTCCGAAGCCCGGCTGTCAGGCTCCAGCCAGTCAGTCCCCTTCCGTGGCCCTTTCACCAGCCGGTGCGGGGTCACTGCCCTCGGAGGCTCGTACTCTGCGTGTGTTTGGGGCCGCTGGCCCCGTCCCCGTCCCCAGGCCTGTCCCTTCACAGCCGCTGTACAGAGCTGCTAGCTAACGCAGAGACACTACGGAGTCCTTGCGGGAGCAGAGGTCTGAGACCAGCGGAAGCCTTCCCCGGGGACACAGTCCCGACGAGAGAGCCGGGCTCCTCAGGCCCCAGACGACACGGGGGAGCTGACGCGCGTGTCACATATGAATCCCGACCGAACGAAACGGGTGAGTCCTGGTCCCAGTCCCAACCGCCACAGCCCCATGACAGGGCAGAAGCATCCCCTTCAAACTCACCACTCGGGACCGCAGGAGTCCCCGTCGCAGGGTCCTGTCCCTGCCGAGCCAGCTGCGGGCCAGGCCGCGGGCAGAGGGGCCGCGTCCTGCAGCTGAGGGGGCGGGCAGGGGCGAGGGCTGGCGGGCACAGTCGTCCCTGCGGGGGTGGGGGGGCCGGGCGGCACCTTGACTGGTTAACGCCCCAGGTGGCCCTGCCCCTGTCGGAGGCTCTAACCTGAGGCCTGAGTCAGGTGCTCTCTGACCTGTACCTGAAGGCATTTTGGGTAAAGGGGCCTCAAGTAGAGGCCCAGAGACCCTGAAGGTGCCCATGGCCTGAAGAGGTCCAGGGGCTCGGGCTGTGGTGCCCACGCCACTCGCTGATCGTCTTCGAGTCCGTCAGAAGGAGCGCCGTGCGCACCTGCCTCAAGCGCTTCGCTTTTATATTTTCAGATTGAGGTGAGATTCACGTAACAGCGAACCGTGTGTCCCTCGGCGGCTTTCGGTGGGTGCCTAATGCTGTGCGACCACACCTCTCTAGTCTCACAGCTTGTCATCACCCGGGGCCCCCTCCCCCAAGCCCTTCACATTTAAAAAGCGGGTTTTCGAATAGATGGGCTCCAGGGCACCTTTTGCACCTAAATGCGCAAACTAGCACTTCCTCTGTTTACGTGCTAATTCATTCACTTGTTAAACAAAATTGTGAAGAAATCCATGAAAGCATGCTGTCACCTCACATTATCCCGGCTCCTCAAGAAGCCTCGCGGGGGACCCCGGAAGACCTCCCCGAGCTGTCGCTGCCCCGGAGCCATCTCTGAGTCCCGCGTGGGCCACGAACGGGGTCAGCTCTGGCTTCTCCCTTCCACACCCACCAGCCTCCGCCGTGGCTTCGTTCCCCCACAGCCCACGGCCCCTGGCAGCAAAGCGTCCATCGGGCTGCTGCCCACACGGGGGGCAGGGACACGTGCACAGAGGCCGCACTTTCCCCTGACTTCCCGGGAGCGGGATGCTCTGTTTCCGGGCCACAGCGCACTGTTTCCCGGCACGTTCCAGAGCCGTGCACAGGGACTTGCAAGGACTCAGACCTCGGCATGCACCTGGCCTGCACGGAGAGCCACCGGGCTCGGTAGGAACCCGGATGTCACGGGTAGAGGCGCGGGCTGAGCAAGGGAAGGCGGCTCCGTCTAGACCAGCTCAGTGAACTCGGAAGTCCTCGGATCCTTCCCGCACCCATACCCACAGCCGGCAAACCTCACTTCTTTCCGGGGCCCAACGGGAAGGCGATTTCCGGCCCATCCGAAGGGTCCTCGTGGGCTCCGCAGGCTGAACCGCGAGGAAGAGCGAGTGCGCAGGAACAGCGCTGTGGGCGCCCACACGCAGCCTCTCGGTGTGTGCGTGTGTACGTGTCCCCCTTCTTCTTCCAGGCTGAGGCCCCGACACAGTGGTCCTAAGCACCCCTGCCTGCCTCTTCTCACTGGGTTTTATTTATTGGTGATCTCCCGGTAGCGCCCGACGGCTCGCAGTCAGAGCTGGGACATGCCGTGAGTGTGTCACCGTGCCCACCGCCACCAGGATTGAGCGAGGGTCGGTCTAGACTCCTGATTTATTACTCTGAGTCAGACTAAGCAAATGGCCTGAGACAGGCAGATCATTCTGGCCAAAACACGTCCTGATGCCTCCAACAGTTGTGACTGAGACCCTTGCGTGGGTTTGTGCCCTCTGCACCAGACAGCGGGGCTTGGGTGGACGCCCGAGAAGCAGGTGGCCTGTTTGAAAGGGCGAGGGAGCCGGTGTTTCCTCCATAAACTTGTTGGACCCCACAGACAAGTGCATCCTCCCCGCCCTGAGAGCCAGAGCCGGGCCCTGGGAGCCCCGCAGCCTCCACGGACAGGTCACAAATTATAAATTGTTTGGCCATGGAGCCAGTATCCAGGGCAAGAAACAGAGTGTTACCAGCGCCCCAGAAATAGCCCCAGGCCCCCCGCCCTTACAAGTCAGCCCTATTCTGAGCACCTGGTTGGCATTGAGCTCAGAGCAAGGTTGAGTGTCTCTCTGCGTGTCTGTGGGCCACGCGGGCTGCCCCCCTGCGCCATCAGGCTGCCCCCCGCGCCATCGGGCTCCCCACAGCTGTGCCCGTGCTCCGGCCTCTGCCCGACGTGCATACCGCCGTCCAGACTCGCGCGGGCGGCCTCTCTGGGTGGCCAGATGCTAACGCAGGCGCTGCCGGGAGGCCCCTGGCGGATGTGTGAGCATCTGCACGCACTGATGCCAAGTCCGGAGATTCTCTCTGATGAGCTGGGGGCCGCCGCAATCAGCCCGAAGGCCGTCCGAGCAAAACGGAGGTTTCCCTGAGGAACAAGAGCTCCTGCCTGTGGACCGCAGAGTGTGAGTGCGTGGTACGTGTGTGGCGTGTGCGTGTCCCCTCCTGCTCGTCGCTCTGTTGGAACCCTGACGTACACGTCTTCCTGTATCATCCACACGTCTGGCCGTGGACGTGTCTCACCTTTAGAATCCGAGGAAGTAATGAAGCTGAAAGTAGAGAGACGCGCTCCGCAGGCCGTCGTTGCCCGGGGCGGCTGTGTTTGGAGTCCGTGTGTCCGAGATGCGCTGCAGCCGCAGCTCGGCGGAGCTCACGCCCACCACCCCTCAGGGACCCGGGATGGCCCCGGCTCCACAAGCTCTCCTCGGGAGCGCCTTGTCCTTGAAGCCAAGCCCCCTGACGGCAGCTCCCAGGAGCCTGGCGGCGGGGTCTCAAGCTGACGGGTGGTCTAGTGCCATCCATTCGTTCGTGCACTCGCTCAGCACACACCCACTGCCCAGTGCTGAGTGAGCGTGGGGACGGCGACAAGCGGGGGGGGCCTGAGCCGTGCACCCATGGGGCCGCACCCCGGCGGGGGCAACACACCCCGACCGGCAAACAAGTCAGCAGCGCCAGTTGAGGGAGGCCAGGCTCTAGCAGAAACTCGCCAGGGTGAGGGCACGGCGGAGGGCACGGCGTTACCTGAGATCAGATGGCCTTCCTTGAGCGGGGAGAGTTGAGCAGAGAGCCCAGTGACGTGATGAGCAGACCCGGGGCAGGTGGCAGGTAACTGGGATTGGGGTTCTCTGGACACGCAGGGCCAGGGGAGGGGGCAGAGGGGTGCAGGGAGGGGAGGGGGTAGTGTGAGGGCCGAGACAGCCCACTGGCTTCAGAGAGGGTGCGGGGGGGCCCCTGGGCATGAAACCCTGATGGAGGGCAGTGCAGGGGCCGGGCCGGGCACTCGGGAGGTGGCAGCCAGCGGGACCCGGGCCCAGGCACCCTGGTGCAGGTACAGACGTGGCATGACCAGGGCGAGGCCACTGACGGTGGACCAGGGGCTGCCCCACGCTGGGGGGCTGGCAGGCACGTGGGGCTGCTCCTGCCGCAAAGGCTGGGCCCCAGGTTTTGTTTCCTTTTGTCCTAATACAGCCCAGATCCTTTGCTGCCACGAGAGGGCCCCCAGCGCTGTTTCACAGAAGGACCTGGGGAAGGACAGCCCGACGTCCCCGGGACGCTCCTCTGCAGGGAGTATCCGGGCCCCTGTTCGGGGTCCCCGCTGTGCCCCACTCCCCAGCAAACCCCTCCCAGGGCCTCCCTGGGCTGTGGGCTGTTTGCCCACCTGTCTGCCTGTCCCACTTCCAGCGTGCAAAAGGCCCAGAAGGCCTGCAGGCGGGCGGGAAGGGCGGAGCGGACCAGGCTCAGCCAGGCACCTGTGTGGCCGCTCCTCACCCCTCCCCCTAATGAGGAATGAAGGAACTCCGTCTGGAGAGGTTACCACGCAGAAGCCAGGGGTAGCCTCCAGGGCCCCAGCCTCCCTGTGACTTTCTTTTAAGGGGTCATCCACTTCTCACCCAGAACTGTCCTGAGCACAGGAAGATAGACAAGATCACGTAATGAGCTGCAGGTGCCCGGCCTCACCCACGAGCAGAGGCTGAGCTCCCTGGGGAGGGGTGGGGGCTTCCCTCCGTCCCAGGTCTTCGCCTGCACTAAGAACCAAGCTGACCTGAGGCAGACAAACAGGAGAAAGAAAACAAAATTTTATTACATGCGCACAGAGGCCCAGTGATGAAATCGAGGCTAAGAAACGAGCAAGGCAGGCCGTTTTCATGCCTTCTTCGACACAGACAATGCATCAGAAAGGGATTGGCCGCGCCAAGCAGACGTAACTTGGGGAGCTTCGGGTAGTAAGGAATCCTACACAGAATTTGGGCTGGGTAGTGAATTAGCAAAAAAGTAACGAGGGTTGTTGATACAGCTTCTGGGCTCTTGATGCCCCACCTCTGGTGACAAGGACGTTTTCCCTTCCTCCTGGGACAGGGAGGGCGCCTTTCACAAGGGAGATTTACCCCCTGCCTTCAGGGGACAGAGCGGGGTCGGAGGGTCCCTCCTGCACAGACTGGCTCTCAAGTAGCTTCTATTTAAAAGGATCGATACGCCAAAATGGCCCATTTGGGAGTGGTGGGTCCATGACACCTACATGGGCTTCATCTAAGTATCATTTCCCCTACTTGGTATTCTAGAGACTTCATTATTCATTTCATACTGCTGTTTCTAAAAATAAAGTTAGCGGTAACTTCATCTCAGTTTTGTTTGTGATGTGGTCTGTTTTCAAGCAAATTCTGAACTGATGTCATTGTGCCCCAAACCCCATTTTTCTCAGCCCTCTGTCCTGTGGGAGTGAAGACCAGGCACCCTGATCTTCCCCACTGTCCAGATGAGATCACTGAAGCCCCAGAGGTGGAGCGACCTCACAAGACAGGTCCCCCAGGAGTAGGTCTGGGGAGCACTCGGGCGCACTGGTCCTCCCGGGTGACACAACCCAGGAGGGGAAGGTGTGGGCCTCCACCCCCAGCCGTCCCACCTCCCCAGGTGACCACGCCCGGGCCAGTGGGACCTAAGCAGAGGGGTGGGCACACGTGCCAGGAAGGAGCCCAGGGGGCTTGGTCCCCCACCCATCTCCTCAGCAGCAGGATTCTATAAATCTAATCGCCTGCTGTCGAGGGGAAGAGAAATGAGTAAGAAACTCAAGTTACCGCTAACTTTATTTTTAGAAACAGCAGTATGAAATGAATAATGAAGTCTCTAGAATACCAAGTAGGGGAAATGATAAATCGATGCCTCCAAATTATATGAAATGCAAGAAAACCATCCAAGTGGCAATGACTCAGAGGAGCCCGGGGGTGGGCTCTGAGCAGGTCCAGGAACTACTGGAGGGCTTTCAATTCAGTGACACATTGATCGTGTTAATGACACCCTCCAGGGCAGATCCCACTCTCCTCCAGAGCATCCCGGAGCATTTGCAAATGCAGCGTGAGGAGCAGGAAGATTTAGCACCTCGAGGGCTCCCAAATCCAGCTGGCACAAAAATCCAGGACCCGTTCCCAGAATGGAGACCCTGCGTAGGCAGCGGAGGGAGCACTCGGGGCTCTCGGGCAAGGACGGGGTGCGCGCCGGGGTTGGGCAGGCCTGGAGAGCTGAGAGCACGGCTCCCAGACCCCGCCGTGTGCATCCGGCACGAGCCAGAGCAGCGGACAGACCATGAAACACGCGGTGTTCTCTCTCCCGACCGCCGTGGCGCCCCGCTGTGGGGCTCGGCCCCTGCCCTGGGCACCATATCAGAGACCTGCTCCCCTTGAGCTCCCTTGGTCTCTTTGGTCCTCCGTGGCGGCCTTCCGTGCTTTCTGCCAAGCATTTCCAACTCGTGCCCCCTCTAAGCGCACACAACAGTGGTCTCGCCGGCACCCTGCCTCGTTCAGCCGACGTCCCCTGAGAGTGGGGGCCCGCGGCCCTTCGAGGCTGGAGCGCGCGATGGCCCGCGCGGGCGTGTCCCTCCAGAGCTCCCGCCCTCTGCCGCGGTGCTGGCGGCTCCTGGGTCTGGCTCAGGCGTGGAGCAGAGCCCACGGCCCCAGCGTGTACGGAGGGCTGGCGGGAGGGCCGCGAGGAGACCGCCGCCGGAGGCAGGAAGATGGGAATCCCTGGCTGGGCAGGGGCGGCCCGTTCCATGGAAGTGGGGCCTGGCAGCCGGCGGAGCTGGGGACGGAGCTTGCCCCTAAGCACACCGCGCTCCGGGGGAGCTGCCCGAACCTGGATTTTAGGAGTGTGTGCTGTTGGCTGTCGGATTCCGTGGGACAGGTGCGGCAAGAGAAAGATGAGCTCGGAGAACACGGATCTGGTGTGTAAGCAGGGACGAGAGGGAGTAGGGAGTCAGCAAATCCGGAAACCTGCGGGATTAGGCAGCAGCTACTCCTCACATACCAACAGCAAAACGATAAAATCGGGAAGTGCCCGCGGCGGCTGCCCGCCCAAGTCAGCGGCTCGAGCGCGAGGCCCAGCCTCACCCCGCGGGCTGCAGGCGGGCGGACCGGGCTCCGTTTCGGGAGGGACACAGGGACCCAGAGTAAGCGTACGGCTCCCCGCTGAGCTTGTTCGGCTCCAGAGACCAGCCATGATCTCTCCCCATACCCGCAGCAAGAAGCCACCTGCGTTTTGAAGAGGCAGATGCCCCCCAAGAAACTGCAAACCGGGAAAACAGTCCTCATTCTGTGCAGTAGCTCTGTTCTAGAAAGTCTGCGTGGACACTGAGCTAGCAAATGCCGAGCCCTCGCTCCCCCAGCCAGGGGGAAACACAAGGCTGTTCTTTCAAGCCTCTGCTCACAACACTGTCATCAATCAACACACGACCGGGTGGGATGCATGCTTCTGCTTAAAGACACGTATTTCACGTTTCCCGTTGACACGTCAACACCGACCTCCCGGCCGACGGCACCGTCACTCACCCCTGAAGGAGGCTCATCTACACCCGCGTTTTCTCCGTGAGGCGCGTCCTAGCACGCCAGACAGCTCTTCCCACCCTGCCGGGGGCCGTTTTAAAAAGCACAAAAATGTGAGAAACGCTCCCTGACACTGCAGAGGCCACGGAAGGGACACTTGTTTACAGCGAGGCCTGAAACAAGGAGGCGGGGCGGCATCTCTCCCACCTCAGCTGGGAAGGTGCGCGACCGGCCACTCAGGGTTTGGGGCCAGCCCCGTTCCTGTCTGAGAACGACCTCTAAGTTTCTGCCATGTTGATGAGGGGCTACAAAAAAATCTTCCCAAGTAGGCGAATTCAAAAATACAGAATCCACAATAATGAGGATGGACCATGTTGGGGACCCTTTGGGAGGACCTGAAAATCACTCCGGGGCCCCGTTCCTGCAGGAGCGCAGGCAGCCCGACAGCGCTCAGCCCTGGACCAGGCGAGAAGAACCCCAAAGGGCAGGGCTCTGGGCCAGAGACATGGGCTGGGGCACGTCCCAGGGAGGAGAATCAGGGCCGACCCGGGGAGCGCGTCCCACCCGCTGGGATTTCAGGACGGCCTCAAAACCCTGGCTTCTTCTGTTGTCATTCTGCCCTTTTCCAAGTCAATGTGCAGTCACAGACACCCCCCACCCCCACCCCCCACCCCCCGTTCCATCATTCTGCAGCAAGTGCGGGTGGGGGGTAACCTGTCTTTTCCTCTCATCCATCTACAAATCAAGAAGTGGCCGATCTGGGCCTGATGGGGACCACTGGGCATCCCCAGTGCAGGGACCACCCCACACCACCCCAAGGGCCCGGGAGTACAGTGCAGGGCTGAACGGGAACGTCGGGTGCCAACGGAGAGAATATATGTCCCGTGTGAGGAGCGTGAGCCTCGACCAGAGGGGCGGATGCGCAGGCATCTGGGCGGCTCTCGGGGACTCCACGTTCTCCCGCTCTGGGAACAGTTGTCACGGGCAGGTTTGCCACAGGCAGGCTGACGGAATCGACGGCTAAAGGAAGTGGGGGGACAGGGAGACGGGGAGCTGCAGTGCAGGCCACACAGCGGCCTCAGGCCCCCCACGCAGAGAGCGGGAGCAAAAGTGACCCACGGGGTTGGCTGGCATTGGCCGAAACAGCCAAACCCACGCTCCCTCCTGGGTTGTTGAGTGTTCTTTGTGGTGGGCGCTCTCTGGGAGCACTAACCTGCTTCACAAAGATCTTCCCACCTTCTGTCCACTCCTAGATGCCCCCCCTGCATGCCTCAGCCGCAGACCCCCCGCGGTCCCTGCTCTTCACACCTCTCCCCGTCCTCTGTGCCCTGGCCATGTCGCTCATGATTCAGATGTCTTCTAACCCTGGGGCTACTGCTCTTTCCACACAACGTGGATGCCCGGGTGGACCCCAAGCTCTGCCCACTGGGAGACTTTTCCTTCCTCTCGCTCTTTAATGGACAACCTGAGTGGGGCTGGAGGGGAGTGGCCGTGCACTTTTGGCTGGCCCCACAGATTGAAGGGACCCGCCTCCAGCCAAGGTGGGGCTCTCCCTCCCCCGCCGGCCGCTGGAGGGTTCCTGCATCGGGCCGTCGTGTGAGCCAGGGGGCTGCCAGGTGACATGCAGCCTACTGGCCCTCTGCCCCTGCTCAGGTGTCACTCCCACACAAGACGGGTTATTTCTGAGCCCCCAACCTTACAACGTGAGGATGTGACAGGATCCAGCTCACGCTGAGCGGGCCCAGATGCAAGGTCACACGCCCGCCTCTTTCGGGGCCCAGCAGCACGTCAGCAGCTGTTTTTCAAAAGGCACAGAATTCTCTCCTGCAGATGGTATGGCTTTGTTCCAAAATCCCAGGGGCCTGCACTGGGACTCGGACTTAGGCTTGCCATAAACGTCGCTCGGCATTTCTCCCCACCCCCAACACCCGTGATGACATGGGGTCTATCTGGTTCTGCAGGCAGGATCTCAGGGCTGCTTGCACCAGCCTGGACCTACTGCAGAACCCCTTCCTGCTCTGGGCTTCCCCAAAGCTGGTGACTCTCCCCGTCAGCAATATATGGGCTCAGGCTGTCTCTCTGCAGCCGTAGGCAATCCCAGGCATTGTCTGTCTCTCTCTGCATTTTGGGAGATGCAAAATGCAATGATTGGCCCTTCACTCTGGATGGGTGGTCCCAACATACTCCTGGTTAGGGACCCCCCAAGAACGTTATTAATGTGGTACCTCTCTCAGTCTTCTGAGGGCTTATCTCCCACCAGCTGGAGCTCAGGCAACTTACCAAGACTTCCGATGTGTTCGCTGCTCCTTGTTTGTCACCCTACCAGCGTGATGCCATCAATGTAGTAGACCGATGTGATGTTCTTCGAGATGCCCGGGTCACCCGTCTCTCTTTGGGCTCCACGAGGACGTAGAGGACATGAGGCAAAGCAAACACAGACCCTGTTATGCATTCTGCGTGAATGCAGACTGTTTCCTCGTGGAGATAGAAGAGAAGGCACCGGCCAGCTCAGTGGGGGCAAACCGTGTACCTGCTCTGGCAATGGGCAGTGGGGGCCACCTCCTGGTGCAGCTTGTGAAGCCTCCTGTCCTTTCTCAGGATTCTTCTCTTTCTGCAGGGGCCAGAGTGGCACGTTAAATAGGGATGTGACAGAGGCCACCACCCTGCACCCTTCAGATCCTTAAGCGTAGAACTTAATTCCCACCACCACTTTTCACCAGGCATATGCTATTGTCTTGTATTTCCTACCTTGACCAGGGGCAGGGGTATTTTCAGGTTGCCATTTGTCATCCCCCGTGGCAGTTGATTTTACTGCCAAGGACCTAAAGAGAGTTTTACCCACTGTCAAATTTGTCTGTCCTAATTATAATTTGGGGATGGGAGACATGGCCCCTTGGGCAGGGGCACGGAACCTGTGGACCCATTGTACGTCAGTGATCGGGCAAGACCACAATTATTACCTGGCCTCCATACACCCCCACTTCCATGGGGGGTCATGATGAAGCTTTGGGTCTTTAGGTATCAGTGCAAACTCTAGCCCTCTATCCAGCAGCTTTAAGATGTTTGGGTATTCCTCCCTCCCCAGTGTGCAGTTACCCAAGTAAATGACCACACGTCTCATTTGGGGAAGGAACAGGACAATTGTTACCAAGCTCACTGGCTAGGCTCTTTTGTCATCCTTTTCCCTGGGGATCCAACCTGCTCTTCAGCCAAGAGGTCCCAGGTCTGAATATGGCTCAGGTCTGGAAACAGGACAAAGGATCATGACTCTTTAATGGGGCACCTGTCTCCCCCTCCAGGTCATCCACCCTCGCTTCTGGGGTCTGAGCTGAGGGCTACCCTTGTTGACTGCACACGTTTTGCCTCTAAGGATACTGTGTTCTCTTAACTATCTTCATAGCACTTCAGATCAGGCTGCCACATCAACCTCTCTGCTCACTGCAGTAATTATACCCCCTGTCTTCTGACAGTTGGGCACTGACGCCAGCCCCTGTGGTTTTGATCTCTTTATTCCCATTGCTCTCAGTGAGCCTGGTTCCACGGACCCTTCCTATGGTGGGCCTGGTTTCAGTGGCCTGTCTGCAGTGAGCCTGGTCTACAGGGGAGGCCACCACTAACTTCTGAGTGACGCTGGTGCTCTCCCCAGCAATGCGCTTCATGTGCTTGTGGTCAGTGTGTCACCTCCAGGACTCCCCGTGGAATCTAACCATCTGGTAGGCCTTCAGCCTTATGCAGTATATTCATTCCAGCAAGCCCACTTCCTGAGCTTTGGAGAAGGGATTACTTTGTCCACCATCTGCCATGGCAACTGTGGGTCCCCATCGTACTCAACAGGGGACTGTGCTTTCCCAGGCTTCTGGGGACCGTCCTAGTAGAAAGTCGGGGCATCTCCTCCTAGGTCCTTGCCAGGTAGAGAAGGCAAGGGAGACATCTTACATTCTCTTCACGCAAGTGGGAGCGTTAGCATCTATAACAGGAGGGATGGCCCACTTCCGCAGACTCGGGGTTCCGAGGAAGTTGGAAATTTAGGATTTTCAGGTGAGTCAACCTGAAAGTCCCTATTCTATGTGCCAGGGTCCCCTTTCTTTCCAACCAGGACCCTGGCCTTGGCAGAGCAGACCCACCTTGCTTGGGTCAGGGATCTAACCTTCTTTGGAACTCAACTATTGTGATGACTGAGTCCTGGGTATGACTCAGCTTTCTCTGTCCTTCTGCTGTGAAGCTGTGAGCTTAAAGACAGCCTTGGCCAGCTCCCAGGGAAGCTCTGTGTCCCATTTGGGGCCCAAACAGTCAGCTTTTGCAGCCCCTGCCACGATCAACCATGGAATGTGGGCTGTCTGGGGGGCTTTTCCTTGGTCTTGGTGGTTCCCAAAGGCTGAGACAGTCACTGCCTGCTGACAGCCTTCCCAGCATCTGAGCCAACAAGCTGTTAAATGGGACCTCAGGGTGCATCTCTGTGTTTATTTCTGCAGAGAACATTTCCAGAACTCCTTCTGTTTGAGTGGGATCATGTGACCAGTTATGGCCCAGAGTCACGAGTGGAAGTGCCATGCATCATATCTTGCTGGACCATTTAATTGCTCATGCAAGATGCTCCTGAGCCCACCGTCCCAGGGCAGTGCTCCCTAACTTACAGTAACCGATCTACTTCTCATTCACACTACATGCCCTTTGCAGCACTCTGGGGGCCTTTCTCCAAACTCCCAACTCTGGGGGCCAAGCTAATGGGATAGGCAGCACTTTGAAGCCTGGCAGAACCGTACCACAGGGACCAAGAGCTCTGATACACCTGGATTCACAGCTCATGGGTCACGGCCAGTTGCGTGACCACACCCACCACAAAGAGGCCTGGAAGCTGTACCTGTCTGAGGGGCAAAGCCAGCTTCCACAGGGTCAGTCATTCAACGGGTTACTTGGAAGTACCCAGGGAGTCCAGCTTCTCAGAAAGAGCCGGCCCAGGGCAGGACTTCCGGGGTACAATACTACACAGAAGTGATGAGAGCCTCCATCATTGTCTTGTTTCCAGTCTCCAAGGAAGAGCTTTTAACATGCTGCGTGTAATTATGATGCTTGCTCGAGGTTTTCTGGCATATATTTTATCAGATTTGGGAAGTTCCCTCATAGTCTGGTTTGTGCAGACTTACTTCTTTCTAATCACAAGTGAATGTTGAAATTTTTTCATACTCCCCCCCCATCTACTGAGACGATTTAACCATTTCTTTAATGGTTGTAAGACTTCACATTTTATATTTCTTATTATGCTACTTTTGGTAAGTTATTTTCCTGGAAATGTTTCTATTTCATCTAAATTTTCAAGTTTACTGGCATAACGTTGTTCATAAAATCCTCTTATTTCTTTTCTCTTTTTTTAAAAAAAAAATATTTATTTGACAGAGAGAGAGAGAGAGTACACAGAGGGAGAGTGAGAGGGAGAAGCAGACTCTCTGCTGAGCAGGGAGCCTGACACGGGGCTGGATCCAGGACCCCCGAGATCATGCCTTGAGCCAAAGGCAGATACTTAACCAACTGAGCCACCCAGGTGCCCCATATTTCTTTTCTCTTTTTTCCTTTTCTCTTTTTCTTTCACATCTGTGTCTGTGGCAATGTCCTCTTTATTTCTGACATTGGTTGTTATGCCATTACTTTTCCTTTTGATCAGTCTCAGACTTTTGTTAATGTTATTAATCTTTCAATGATGTTTTCTGTCTTTGTTGGCCTTTTCTGTTTTACATTTGCTGTCTATTCAACTATTTTGTCCTTCTCTTTTTTATTTCCTTCTTTCTACTTTGTGTTTCTTTTTGTTCTAACTTCTTGAGAAAATTCTTAGTCATTAGTTTTCCATCTTCCTTCTTTCCTAATGTATCTAATCAAGCTATGAATTTGTTTTTAAGAACTATTTAGCTACTTCCCAAAGGTTATCTTTCGATTCAAAATATTTTAAAAGTTTTCATTGGTATTTCTCTCCTGAACTTTAAGCTTTTAGAAGAATTAAATTCCAAGCATGACGGAGGGTGGTTTCTATTTTTCTTTTGCTGTTCCTTCCTGGCTTGGTTGCATTCTGGCCAAAGAATGTATGCTGCATGATTTAGCTTGTGAAACTTGTTGAGACTGTCTTTATGGTCTATTTTGGTAAATATTTCACAGGTGCTTGAAAAGAATGGGTATCTAGCAGATTTTGGTGCAGTGTTCCACATATGTATCTATTATGTCAATTATTGATTTTATTAAAGTATTCAGTATCATTACTGATTTTTGTGCATGTTATCTACAAGCAATGAAGGAGGTGTGTCAGCATCTCCCACTATCATTGCAATTGTGAATTTTTCTACTTATTTTCATTCTATCAAATGTTTTTAAATATATTTTGGTATCATGTTATTAAGGGCATACAAATTTAGAATTGCTCTATCTTCCTGATGAATCAAAGTGTCCATCTTTGTCTCTAGTTTGTGTTTCTAATGATGTTATGTCTGAAGTCAGTTTTGTCTGATACTAGTATATTTACACTAATTTTCTTTTTGTGAGTGTGTACATGGCATTTTCCCTATTATTTGGGGGGGTTCCTCCAATATTTTGTTTTAAACAATTTTTAAACTTACATGTCAAATGTTGTAGGATGCAGGAAAATAATGTTTAAGGAAAACTGTTGAGTCTTAAGTGTTTTTCTTCAATTAAAAAAATTCTTAGCCAATATACTTTGTAATATTGCTTCTCCCAGTTCTTTTTTTCCTCTCCTTTTCAGACTCCAGTAAATATTTATGAAACCTCTCACAACATTCTCTATGTCTTTTACCCCCTATTTTGTATGCTCCATCCTTATATCTCTTTCCATACTTTATTCTGGATATTTTCTTTTAGCCCACTTTCAGATTCATTAATTTTCTTGTTAACTGATATCATTTCTACCCATCCATTGAGTTTTTAATTTCAATGATCATATATTGCAGTTCTCAAATTTGTACTCAGATATTTCATATATATTGTGTCATTTTTATATCTTCCAATTCTCACCTATTTTAATGTTTTACCTGGTTAATTACAATATCTAGAGAGAGCCCCTGAGGGTTTAATTTTATTGTCCTTTTTTTCTGCTGGTTCTTGTCAACATTCTTTTCTCTTCATGTGTTTACTTATTCTAGATTGTGTGCTGGACATTGCATTTGGGAAAAATTGTAGAAAAATCTTCACTGGGGATTTTTGTGGCTGCCAGGCATCTGGCGTATTAGCAATCTGGAATCCTCTTAATCTAATTTTATGGACAGAGATCTTCCTGGGACATCCAGGTGTCTTAAAACTGGGCTGAAGTTTTTGTGAGGGCTTGTTTATTTCCAGTTCACCTTTTTCTTCAGGTGCAACACTTTGGGGTCCCCACCAAAGAAGAAGGGTTGCTAAGATGCCCAAACTTGGAGGAACTTAGACTCTAAATTTTGTCCTCTATCACCATGGAATGGTACAAGGTGCTGCCCCACCTCTCAGCTCTCTCTTCCATAATTGGCAAATGCTCCCAATGTAGCAAATGCCCCAGATGCTGGGCTCATCTTTTCAAATTTCTGCCTTCTCCCTAAAGTTGTCCCCATGGCTTTCACTGTCTGATTTGTTCATCAGTATTCAAGAGTACTTTTTCAGATAGTTTGTTCAAATATGTCTAGTTGTCCTCAGAGGGAGGGTTTTGGTCCAAATTGCTTAGCTCACCATTAACGGAAGCAGAAATCTGTATGCGTTATTCTCAGCATAAATTCAATAATAACACATTCTTCTGACACCAGGAGATCAGAGCTTCAAATATGCTCACTTTGGCAGCCTGACAGTATTGTTCTACACTCTGAATACAAATGGGGGAAAACTCTGTCAAACTCTCTAAAAAGTTGAGAAGCTTGAGTACAGGCTGACCTAAAACTCTGAATAGGTTGCATTCCGAAGTTCATTCGTAAGTAGGTTATCTAGAGTTCAGAATGGATGTTCCCATATGGGACAGGCCAACCTTCAAGAGCCCCATGGCAGGGCTGAGCCACTGAGTCCCCAGCTACGCCCTGAATGCTATGCTGTGGAAACTGGGGTGCAGACAGGAGGAGAAGCACCAGGGGAAGAGATGTGTCATGTCCCTGCATTACCCAGCAGGAGGAAGGCTCAAGGAGAAACTGTTAAATAGGTTCTGCCTTAAGCATTCCCACCTTGTGTTGTAGTACCCAGGCTCCAGGCACCCTGTGCCTTCCTGGGGTCCCCAGTACTCACCAGAGAGTCTCATCCATGCTGTCCCCCACTAAGTGCTCCATGCTCCCAATTAACCTCATTGTTCTCCCCGATCACAAAACTTCAAAGTCCTTTGCAGGCCTTGTCAGTTCAGAGCTGAGGGCCAGAGGAAGCCTCTTTGCTTGGTGCACATTAACACCCTGCCTGTTGTTTTTGAAGTTTTAAAGATGCAACCGTTGTAACAAGTGACCTATCATCCCAGGCCAGGTAAAGAGAGAAAACTTGCAGGAGACTTGGTGAAATTACTTGGGGGAGAGAGAAAACAGGAGAAGGCCGTTGAGGAGTCACATTAACTATTTGGTTCCCTCCTTCGGGTTCTGCTTTTCTAGCTCCTTCCCTCCCTTCAATTCTGATTCCTAGGAATCTCTCAAAGTTCCGAGCCTGGATATCTTTCCATTGGCTCCAGGGTGGAGTGTGTTGGTGTTGTATCAAAGGGGGCCAGTGACAGGAGATGGGAGAGAGCAGAGGTCAGGGCTCCCTCGTGCATCTGCACCCTGGAATTCTCTGGAGTCGTGCTTTTCAGTTTCTTGCTTCCGATGAATCAAGTATGTCTGTGTGCCACAGTGCTGTTGCTTTCCTTTTTCCTTCTTGGCTATCACTTTAAAAACAAATCAAAGTCAAGTTTTCGTTCCTGGCAGGATTGTCTTGCTTATGCTTTACATGCGTAGACAATTCCGTTGCACTCAATTTGTCCATAGAACAGAACACCTTCCGAGTTTGGCTGTGTCCACAACAGGAGTGCATGTTATAAGGAGGTGGAGGATCATTGCAGCCCCTTGGAGCTGCTCAGTTCCTTACTATTAGCCAAGGGCGACCCTCGCCACCCCCTGAACCATCAGGTGGCTCTTCCCACGTTACAGACAAAGAAAGTGAGGCTTGCAGAAGCCAGAAGCCCCTCCAGGTCACAGCTGGCCAGCCCAGAGCTACTGATCCAAGTTCAGCACTTCCCTTAAGCTCCATGGCATTGTCTGCATTTCTCTCTCAAACTCTGTGCTCGTGTTTTACAGGGTTTGTCTGGTCAAAGTGTCTGTAGTAGAAAACCACATTTACTAAGGGGCTATTTTGGGGCAAACAAACTTTGTAATATTTTTTCCAAAAGGGACTTCTCTGGGCTTTACAGGGATGAGGGGATATCTGACATTTATAATCCACTGTGGGTCTGGGCAGAGTTTACTCCCTGACAATTTGGTTTCTGAACACAACTTGGCAAAGCTCAGAAGAGGGCAGCCATGAAAGGAACAGAATGATGGAGATGAAGCAAAAAGTAAGCGCTCCATGAAACAGACACCCAGCATGGAAGGGTGACGTCAGGAGATCCAGAACAGGGACACCGGGCATGGAAGGGTGATGTTGGGGAATCTTCTCGAAGGCTTTTAAGCAACCTGCAAATTTAGTACGTTTAAACTTGTCTTTAGGTGCGCCTGGGTGGCTCAGATGGTTAAGCCTCTGCCTTCGGCTCAGGTCATGATCTCAGGGTCCTGGGATCGAGCCCCACATCGGACTCCCTGCTCAGCGGAGTCTTCTTCTCCCTCTCCCTCTGCTGCTCCCCCTGCTCATGCTCTCTTGCTCTCTTCTGTCAAATAAATAAACAAAATCTTTAAAAAAAATAAAATACACTTGTCTTTAATCTTTGCCAATTTGAAACATAAAGGCTGGTGTTGGATTGTTCTTTTAATTTTCATGCATGGGATTACTGGTGAGGTGGAAAATGTTTTCACAGGTTCATTAATGAATTTACTCCTTGGCAGATTCTTATTCCTCAGCGTGGCCCCATCTCTGCACTTTGTGTGCTGACTTGAGAAAGCTCTTTACGTTGCACACACGGCAAATATTGACAAGTTTTTGTTGGAGCTGTTGGTGACAGTTTCTAGGTGTCACAGAAATGCACCCACGAACCCCCCACCAGTCAGGGGTGACGTCCTCCGTAGGATGGGGCTGACGGTGGGCACTGCTGTTTCTGCCCTGGGCTCCCGAGCAACAGTAGGAAAGAGGGTGACAGGGTGCACATCCCACAGCTGCGGGGAAGGCGGCTGGCGAGGGGCGAGGGGCACAGCAAAGGGTACGACCTTCTCCAAAGAACTACGGCCAGTTGAAAGGGGGCCACGTCACCCCTGTGTCAGGCCCTCCCCAGCCCCTGCAGCCACAGACCATGGCTGACCCACAGTTCCAAAGCTGGCCCGTCTCAACGAGGGATGAGGGCTGTGGAGCAGTTTTCACTCCTGGGCTCCTCTGTGGTGTCAGGCCAGAGCCAGTCCTCAGCTGAGACCCCCTGGCTCTCCCGGCCCATCCTGCTTCCCTCTCTTTTCTTCTGAGCACAAGCCCTCAACAGATCACCTGCCCAAAAATCCCCACCTCGGGCTCTGCTGCTTCTCGAAAATGCAGCCTGAGACACCACACAGAGTGCTCACAGAGTTATTTTTCCGGAAATTGGGATGGATGTATATGGATCTGGCCACACTTTCCTTCCACCTCCTTGTTATTGGCTGAACGTTTGCATGCCCCCAAAATCCATCGGTGAAGCTCTAACCTTTGATGTGGATGACATTTGGAAGCAGAGCTGCACAATGAGATTCGAGTTTTTATAAGAAGAGGAAGAGACACCAGAATTCTCACCTCCCCGCATGAAAGAAGAGGTCACGTGTGCACAGCGAGAAGGTGGCCCCCAGCAGGCGGGGACAGGGCCTCGCCGAGAACCGAAACTCCCGGCACCTCGATCAAAGACGTCTGGCCTGCAGAGTCGCGAGGCATACATGTGCCTTGTTTACGGGCCCGGTCTGTGGCATTTTGTTTTCAAAGCTGGAACTAAGACATTCCCCTAACGTGCAAAGATTTGTAAAATGTGGTTAATGGGGTCTCCACGTCCTGCGCTCATTCGAGATAGTGAGCCTAACACAGGGCGGCCTTGCCAATCTGTGACCTGTAAGCTCCCAGGGAAGCAGCTAACACTGACGTCGAACACACACACACACACACACACACACACACGAGCCGTCAGGACTCCCAGAATCACAGAGCCCGGGCTCCGCCTGCGTCTCCCGCCTGCTATGCCCAGAGGGTCAGCGTGTGTCCTGCCCACCGTTACAAAATGCCTTCCACCGCACCAACAGCCAACGTCACGTTCTCACACACAGCATCCACGGCGCGAAGGGAGGGAAGCAATTGCATCTTCACAAAGCTCTCTTTTATTTATTATCAGGGAGAGAATAATTTCCCAGAAATGCTCCCACCAACTCCCTGTACATCTCATTGGCCAGAAGTCGGTCACATCCAACTTTATAGAGATAGTCACTGGGACACATGGATAGGACAGACGTGGTTGGCTTGGACCAGAAAATACTTAATCCCGGGGCTAGGGAAAATTGCACTAAAATAAAACTGAGGTTTGTTAGGGCCGTCTAGATGGCTGAGTCAGTTAAGCATCTGCCTTTGGCTCAGGTCATGATCCCGGGGTCCTGGGATTGAGCCCCGCCTCGGGCTCCCTGCTCAACGGGGAGCCTGCTTCTCCCTCTGCTGCTCCTCCTGCTTGTGCTCTCTCTCTCTCAAGTAAATAAATAAAATCTTTTTTAAAAATTGAGGTTTGTTAGCCAGGAAAAAAGGAGATAGAAGCCTACAGTGTCTGCCTGTTAAAGAATTAAACTAATACTGGAATAGAGCGTCACCAGGTGGTGGGAGCACCTTGACAGGGCTGATCTCATGGACCAGGTTTAAAGGAGATTATTTTTATATCTAAAATAATTGTTCATGGCCCAATATTATAATTCATTCTTTCAATTAACATTTAATTGACTACCTGTCATGGGATTTTTATATAGTAGTATAAAAATAGTGGTCTTTATCACACCTCCTTGCTTCGGCATCCTGATTGAACCATTCTTTACAGACATACAGTCCTGCCAACGTGCAGAAGTAATTAACTTTATTTCTGGGTTGCAGACCAACTGGAAGATGATGGTCCACATCTTTTATTCTTCAGTGGATTTATTAAAGAGATTTTTGTCACACAGGAGTTTTCTTACGGTTACTTTTCTCATCGGAAAGAAGGACACGGCCATTGTCAAAGGGGAAAGACTGTGCTCCCAGCTGCCCTCCACACAGGTCACTGCCTGTGTCATGACGTGATATTCCACCTCCACGGCCCTCGCCCCTCATTACCTTCAGAGTGTGTCCTGGTACAGAGGCTCGCATCTTTGCCACTAGACATTACCTCTTGGAAAATGTTTGTGAAGGAGACACAAATCACAGTGGTTTTTCCACCACCGTGAGACCACTTGTCAAGGGCTCCAGGGAATGCAGAATCCCTCCCATGGGAGTGCGGTGTCCTCCAAACCCACAGACAGCAGCCCTCTCTCCCCCTTGTCCACTTTTTGTTGTGGAGGATCTGGGCAAAACATACATTTTAAGTTATCTTATGTGGTTGTCTTCAAAATGGCAGGGTCTCATATGCAGACAAGACCCCATGGAGAATTAGGAGTGCACGTGAGCAGAAGTCTCAAACGGGCTCATTTACTGACTCAGACTGCTCAAATGGGGAAAATGTGTGCATGGCCCCGTAGCCAGCAGGGGACAACGTTGTTCTCATAGGGACAGTGCTCAGACCTGACCTGTTGTCACAGCGGACAGCCTGCCTTGAGATGCCCAACAGGAATGTGATTCATTCAAAGCAGATATTCTAGAAAGCCCCCATCTTTGTCCAACGGAGTGTAAAGGCAAAGATAAGCCATTGCCCATTGGAATAATTGCCCACTTGAGTTGACAGGAATTAACCCAAAGCCTCCCTGAAAATGTTGCCAGGGTACATAGCTGTGCCCTTTGGGTCAGATCGCCTGTCTTCTTTCTAGTTAATTTTCATGGTGTAGATAATGCTGGTGGGAAATCTGATCTGCATCCCTACTTCCAAAAGATTACGAGACACTGGTCTGGCAGCAGAAATCTGGTAGAAATAACAGATCTCAGGAATAAATGTAAGCATTTGTTCCTAGGCACACCATCTCCCATATGGGTGCGTTAGAGCACGTCCAAAAATTTAAACCATCTTCCTTTGTATTAGTACTCCAGTGAATTGCAATTAAAAGCTACAAATAAAGAAATATTGACCATGAAAACCCAAAGACGTTTAACAAGGAGACAGCAACTCTCCCAGTGCAGGGCCCGCGCGTGCTTGGACAAGTCAGCTGTGGCTCAGCAGGAATTTATTGGGAACCTACTGTAAACAAGGCATGGGTTAGGTAGCATACACGACTGAATTGGTCACGAGAGACCCGCTCACCATCCTCAACCAGCTTACACTCTTCTTGATTGCCGGGAACCAAGACAAGCCCAGGACTAGAGATTTAGCTGTATTTCCAAGTTGTTTAGTAGAAAGTAGACATTTTATTCTACTTCATCATAAACTAGGAATCCAATACTCTTGTTTGACAGTTCTATGATATCAGCTCTACTTAGACGCTCTGGAGACATACACCTCACCCCTCGCCAGGCCTTCCTCCCACTGGCCTTCTAAAATCAACACACCATTTAGCCAGAATGTTAAGTGGTCACAATGCTGGAGGGAAGAAAGATCTCTCCCATCCTCGCCCTAATTCCTCCGGATTAGTAATGTCCACCTTCTGTGGGACACCGTTTTCCCAGGCTCGGTCTGTGCTTCTCGTCAGAGTCCCTATGCCCCTCGTGTGTCACCTCTATCCCTCGAATGGAGTTGGAATTTTTGTGTCAGAGTCTGTGCCCACATTGCACAACGACCTTGACAAGGGCAGGCTATGGTTACAGCTCAGTGCCCAGTACATACTGGCCTTCCCAACGACACTGCTGAACGAATGAATGAGTGAACTTATGGAGCCTTCACCTGCCTGCTCTCCTCCTTCACAAGGGCATTGCAACAGAGGTGTTAGACCCAGGACTCAGCCACCGCAACACGCTCACTCCCATCAAACTTGAAGACGTGGCTTCCCTCCACTCCCTTGGTCCTACTTTCCAGTGACTGAACTTAGTGCAGGATGGATCACCACCATGTTGAAAATGCCAACTGGCATTTGCCCTCTCCCCGGTCATCCTGGGGCAGCAGGAGACTTTCAGCATCCAGTGAGATGTACCTCCCGTTAGCCCACAGAGGCTGGTCCCATCTTCTTCGTCCCAGACATTGCTGACTGAATTCCTATTAGGAGTTTGACATCACGCTGGAGGCCATGGAGATTACGGAGATGGGTAAGATGTAGTCCAGCTCTGGAGGCGTGTACAGCCCACTAAGGGGGTAAAATTGGAGTCGGGGACACGGGCAGAGACAAGGCCAGAGGCCACGACGCCTCTCCCTCGGTACTGCTGAGTCACGAATTTACACCTCAACTCACTCCGATTCAAGGCCACATCGGCTTCATTTCCAGTGCAAGCCTCAAAATGTGTGGTCTTAAAAATACTGATTATTCTATTTTAATTAAGCTTCTGCCATCTGCATTTCCATTTTGGGACAAGCTGTCAGTCACTGCTTCCCTGAAATGCATGTGGATATGCACAGGCTAATTTAGGGGCAGCTGGATAATGACTCATATTGAAGAGGAGCTAATGAGAGCTTGTCTGCTTTTGAGATGCTGTGGGGAAGGGGTTGACCCAGTAAGTGTTTGTCAACTTTATAAGCTCCCTGCAGGGCAATCATCCAATCTTTCATGTGGTCGTCAGCAGCCTGGATAATGCTGATCAAGGGGCAAAGAGCATGGGGGTTCCCCACTAAGCTTGGCCACGGAGGGGCCCCCACTCCTCACAGGCAATGCCCACCCAGTACCCTGCACCAGTTTAACCCCAACTCTTGCACCCAGTTGACTCTGGCTTTGCAGCAATCAGAAAGTTCTACACAGTGGCTTTTAGCACACACCCCAGGGTGCTCTTTTTAAAATACAGATTCTCAGCCCCACCCTCAGAGATTCTGGTTCTTTTGGTCTCGAGTGGGGCCCGGGCATCAGCATTTTAAAATACTCCCCAGTAGACACCCATGGGGATCCAGGGTTGAGAGCCCCCACTGTGCTGAAAGAACTTTCCTAGACTGAGGACCCTGAGCGCTAACAAATTCTCTTCTCATGGACTCAGCGTGTTCCCAGGTCTCTGGAGGCCATGCCTCAAACCATCTTTGCTTGAATTAAAATATTGACTTCTTCTGAAATTCTCAAACTAATTTAGCTTATTTCACATGAGAAACTATTACTTCTTTTCTAAAACAACATAGTAAAATGGCTGTTTTTCATATCTACAAACATATAAGGTGAAATTTTGTGTAAAACAGACACCCATACCAGTCATAAGATTAACCAAGTCATTTGGTGCCTAGTGATGTTTTCGACACCTGCAGAGCAAGGAACCTGAAACTTTTCTCTCTCTCTCTCCTGCAGAGCTGGGATCCCACACTGAGCACAGAGCCTGATGCAGGGCCCTATCTCATGACCCTGATCATGACCTGAACCAAAACCAAGAGTCAGACACAACCGAGGGCACCACCCAGGCATCCCAACCTTGTATTTAATACAAGTATACATTGCTAGATGTCACCCTCCTCCCATGCACCCACCCTTCCATGCAACACAACCAAGCCTGCTGTGTAGACCAAGCTGGGTTGTGCCTCACACAAAGGTGCCAGCCATACAGGCGAGTGGGGCTGAAATCCAGTTCATCTCATGGCACTGTCACCAAATCTTCAAAGGGGCACCCACTGGTCTCCATCAGGAAGGGGCACCCACTGGTCTCCATCAGGAAGGGGCACCCGTTGGTCTCCATCAGGAAGGGGCACCCGTTGGTCTCCATCAGGAAGGGGCACCCGTTGGTCTCCATCAGGAAGGGGCGCCCGTTGGTCTCCATCAGGAAGGGGCGCCCGTTGGTCTCCACCAGAAAGGGGCACCTGTTGGTCTCCATCAGGAAGGGGTACCTGTTGGTCTCCATCAGGAAGGGGCACCTGTTGGTCTCCATCAGGAGGGGGCGCCCGTTGGTCTCCAGTGTGAAGGGGCATCCATTGGTCTCCAGTGTGCAGGGGCATCCATTGGTCTCCAGTGTGAAGGGGCACCCATTGGTCTCCATTGCCGAGACTGGGAACCTGAGCCTGAGTGATGTTAAATGACTCCCTGGTGGCAGTGTGCATATCTGCATGCGGGTTCGTGTCACTGTAATGCCCATGTAAGCATGTGAATACATTTGTAAATTGATATGCACATGTTTCAAGAAGCAAGAGGCCTACTATACCATCTTCTCCCAACCCCATAGGTCAGCTGAGAGGCCCACTGCTCCTTCCCTTAGAGCCCCTCTGCCCCTTCCCTAACAGCTCCACTGCCTTAGTGCAAGACACTGGTGCCTAGTTTTCAGCAGGTCAGAGTGGATGGATCCTGGGCTTAGACCCAGTGAGCAGGAAGGGCTTCACTTTTTGGTGGCTTCTAGGCCATTGTTGGGGTAATGTGTGTCAACTGCACCAGGCCAGGGGTGTTTGGGGGTATTTGGCTAAACACTATTCTTGGTGTGTCTGTGAGGGTGTTTCTGGGTGAGATGAGCATTTGAATTGGTGAACTGAGTCAAGCAGAGTGCCCCCTCCCCAGTGTTGTGGTGGGGGGTTCGTCCAGTCTGTTGGAGCCTGAATAGAGCAAAAGGCAGAGAGGGAAGACTTGCTCTCTGCTTGGCTGTTGAGCAGGGACATTGGACTCCTGCCCTCAGACTGGGACTCACACCACCTGGGCTCCAGGCCTCAGGCCTTTGGACTCAAACTGGATCACACCACCATCCTCTTGGGTCTCCAGCCACAGATACAAGTCTAGGGATTTCTCAGCCTCACAATCACGTGAGCTGATTCCTTATCTTAAACACATAGACATCTGTTCCCTGGAGAACCCTGACTAATGTGGCCACCCCACCTAGATTCTGTTCAATCTGCCTTTGAACCCGAGGCTGCCCTGCACCCCATGAAGTGGGCCCCATGCAGGGTGGTGCTGGAGAAACCTGTCTGTTTTTTTGCTCCACAGGAAATAGCAGAACACCTGGAAGCAGGTGTCAAACCCGCTTCCACTCATAAATATAAGAGGACTGCCGGGCCTGAGGAACTGCAGGAGCAGCTCCATTCTCCTTTCCGGCACTCGTACAATTTTCAGAAAACAAGCCAACCTTGGCTGGAAAACACTGGCAGGAGAACTGAGTCAAGGACAGTAGGGGGCAAGGGGTTCTGTCAACTTGTCTGCAGCAGAGACACACAGAAGGAGTCCATTGACTGTGTCAACTCTCAGGATAGGAAAGCCAGCCCAGACAGGCAGGTTGGAGAAGACTGTGTGTGGTCAGCATGGCCCAAACAGTCATCCCTGGGCTGAGGTCAGGGTGTGTGGCTTTCAGGAAGAGTATCTGCGGCTTCACAGAGCTGCAGGGGCTGTCTACAGTCTCCTTTGATTCCAGAATTTACATCTCTATCGTGGATGAGGCACTTAACCCCTCCAAACTGGGTGGGGAGAGACCATGGCTGAAGGAGGTCACAGCAACTGAAGTAGGGTTGGACAGGAGACATCCCTGGGCAATGAGGCCCTCACCATCCTGCCCAGGATGAATTGATCCCCTTTTGTTATATGGTTCTTTGGGCAGTGAGTTATTTTATGTTGTGACCATGACTTCTGGGTGAAAGACTGTGCAATAGATTGTTTAAATGCTGAGTTGGTTGTGGTTGGTTGGTTGGTTGTGGTTGGTTGGTTGGGTGGGTGGTTGTGGTTGGTTGTGGTTGGTTGGTTGGTGGGTTGTGGTTGATTGGTTGTGGTTGGATGTGGTTGGTTGGTTGTGGTTCATTGGTTGGTTGGTCTGTTGTGGTTGGTTGGTTGGTGGGTTGTGGTTGGTTGGTTGTGGTTGGGTGTGGTTGTTTGGTTGGTTGTTTGGTTGTGGTTCATTGGTTGGTTTGTTGGTTGTGGTTGGTTGGTTTGGTTGGTTGGTTGGTTGGTTGGTTGTTGGGTTGTGGTTGGATGTGGTTGGTTGGTTGGGTGGTTGTGGTTGGATGGTTGTGGTTCATTGGTTGGTTTGTTGGTTGGTTGTGGTTCATTGTTTGGTTGGTTGGTTGTGGTTGTTTGTGGTTGGTTGGTTGGTTGGTTGTGGTTGGTTGTGGTTGGTTGGTTGGTTGGTTGGTTGTGGCTGGTTGGTTGGTTGGTTGGTTGGTTTGAAAATATGCTTTTGTGTTGAAAATATGCCTTTGTGTTGAAAATATGCCTTTGTGTAGAAAACTCCTTCAAGCCCAGAGAGAGTTCTGTGCCAAGAGCCTCCACCTCCTTGGGGAACGCTTTGTCTTAAACCCACACGTACTCTCCCAAGTAAGCTCAAGTCTGTACTCAGAGCACATTGTTTTCCAACAACTTGAAAGGATGTGGCATTCTCCCTTAAACAAATGCACGGTACAGGCCCAGACCCCATGCTGTGGCCCCTGTTTCTGTGGATTCCAGGCACCTGCACTCTCCTTTCTCTGAGACAGGGAACCTTGCAGATGCCTCTGTCAGGCCCCCCACCCACCACCCCCTCTTCTCTGGCACTCTGACAACACCCCCAACATGTCCACATTATTAAAGAAGTGTGGACAACAGCACTTGCCACCCTCATAGCCCCTTAAGCAGACCTTTGCACCTGCTCAAGGAGACTCCTCTGGGAGTCACATTCAGACCATAAGATTTCTCCAGCACCCAGATGTTTGTTACACAGCAACCTCTGACTGATGCAGCCTCAGCTTCTCTCTGGTTCTCTCTAGGTGAGACCTGGCCCTCTCACAGATCCTGCAGTGTACCCTTAAAATAACCCAATCCGAACTTGAGACATCCAAAAAGTGTCTGTCCCTTGTGGCCCAGGGTACTCAAAGCATCCCCCAACTCATGTCTCTGTCCCCCGCATTTCCCCTTCCAATCCCTGTTCCCTCAACTATATGACAGCACCAGGCTCTGGTAGGATGACCCAGGGGTCAGAGCTCATTCCCCACTCAGGAGCTGTATGCCTTCAGGCAGTTCGTCCACTTCCTTGGCCTCAGTTTCTCTTATTGTAAAAGAAGATTGGTAAGTGAGGATGATGTTTTAAAAGGCATATGAAACCCCTCACACCACCAGGTATACAATAGGTATTCAATAAATGTTTTTCTTCTCCACCAGCTCCCTTTTCTGCTGCCCCAATAAACCTTCCTAAACTACCACCAGCTGTGGACTGACTTGTGTCACCCCCCAAACTTATAGGTTGAAGCTTTAACCCCACTGTGGGTATATTTGGAGTAAGGAAGTAATGAGGTTAAATGAGGTCCTAACGGTGGGGCCCTTATCCCACAGGACCAGTGTCCTTGTGAGAGTACAGCAGAGAACTTGCTCAGTCCCTCCCTGGCCCCACCAAAGTGCACACAGTGGGGAAAAGCAAGAAGGTGGCCATCTTCAAGGCAGGAGGTGAGCTCTCACCACGAACCAATTTGCCAGCACATTAATGTTGGACATCCAGCCTCCAGAACCATGAGGAAATGAACTTCTACTGCTTGGTCACCCAGTCTGTGGGATTCTGTTACAGCCACCTGAGCAGACTGAGACACCCTGACAACATTACTCTCGTCCTGCCCATGGTTTTTACTGCATTGTGAAGTCAGCCCGGGTGCAGGCAATGAGGGCTTTCCCAGGTGGGACTCCGACTGCCCTTCTGGTACCATGACAGCCCCACCGCCAACACCCAAGGGTCCAGCCACACCAGGCCAAGGTGATGGCTGATCATAGATGGACAGACAGACACGAGGGTCTCAGGGGGTCCCCAGAGGGAGCAAACTCAGTACCTTATGGCCACAGAGATGGCCAGAGGGATGCAGCAACAGCCGGTCACTGTCAGTTCTTGGAGGCGCTGAGGCTCAGCCCACGGGCTTCTCCTTCCTCGGAGCCACACTCTGTTTTGCTCTGTAGATGAGCAATGCTGTAGTCACATGCACCACGGTCCCAGTGCCAGGGCCCTGGCTGTCATTATCTGCTCTCAGAGTCAAGGTTTTCACTAGAGCTCTACTTCACTTCTAGGGACCCTGAATTAGGTGCTCACCTAGTCATGTTTTGTTTTAAGTATTCGGTTTTCAACCTAGGCTTATCAAGAGGACACTGTTTAGGAGGCTGGGCTCCAGCAGTGATGGGGGCTGACCAAGCCTCTGCCCTCCCAGAACCTAGAATCTGATGGTCGATGTTGTTATGGAAGAAATGCAGGAGGACAAGCCATGAAGGACAATCTTCAGAAACAGGTCTTTCAGTCTGCGGAAAGTTTATCAAAAGCAAGCCTGAGATGTTGATTTTATCTTTATGCAGGCAGCAGGTCTGTATGATCTTGCAAGCCTGTCTCATCTTATAGGCAGGGTGGTTTCTGAAAGGCTGACAGTCAACTTTCCTCCATATTTAAAAGGTCCCTGCAGTGAAACATGAGCTTTAAAGTCACAGTATAAGGGCAGCTGCTGCTGGGAATCTACGAAACCCAAGCGTCATTCAGAAAAGGAGCCGCAGGGAAATGTGTTCCAATGTGACCTCCTTGAATGTGAGCTGGCTTGAGGTGCATGTCGGGCGGCCACAGGTCAGCTGACCAGCAAGCAGCCTCCGGGCCTTGGTGTTCACCCGAAACTGATGGCTGACGTGAGCTGGGCTCCTTCCTGCTCTGAAATCCACCCTCCCCCCACTGATCCTTCCTTCTGTGGTGTGGTGTCACATGGCAGGTGTCGGCGGGAAGAGCAGACAGGTGGACCCTGTCCCACACGGCCAAGGGCTTGCTCTCCTGCAGACACCTGGGTCCAAGTGTCCCACGGGCTCTGACCAGGCCAGGAGTGCACCTGCTCCCACGCCGATGAGCCGCCTGTGTACTTTGGGGAGTCAGAGCAGGCTGGGGCCCCCTGGACACGGGCCCCTCGCCCTCTTCCCTCCAAGGAAGGACCTGCCCAAAGCCGCAGGGCAGGGTGCAAGTGAGGCAGGAAGCAGAAGTTCCATCTAGATCCTCACTGTGCCAGCAGAGCATTTTCCTGTGAGGTCTTTGGAGCTCTGTCCTCTGCCTGAATGGCTGCTGACATGTTGGGTCTGTGAGCTGGCGGACGCCACTTGTCCACCATCTCCTCTCCTTCCTCCACCTCCTGAGGATGTCTACAGTATTTTCCATGATCGTTTTTTCTCCTTGTAGAAGTTGCAACCCAATAGGGGAAAAAAAGAAACAAGCCAGGACAGACAGGCAGAGTGGATGCCTACAGTGCATGACTTCAACATCCCTAAGAAAGAAGAAAGATGGGGACAGAAAATGCAGGATTCCATGAAGTTAAAGGGGATGGAAATGGGAAAAAAACATATTCAAATATGTTATGTTGTTGGAAATTAAAGGTGGAGACAGAGGGCTCCCTGTTCTCCCTACTTTTGTGCAAATTTGGAAACTTTTGTAATTGTAGTCTCGGGAGCACCAAAGAAAGGGAGGTCCCATGCCACCTGGAAGGGATCGAGCAGCAGCCTCCATGGGACCAGAACACTCTGTAAACGAACGGAAAAATCTAGCCAGACTGATGTAAACCTTTAGGATGTGAAAACAACATAGAACTCTTAAAATAAGGGATGTTTAAAAATGAAACCACCCCTTTTATAGACTACAAGCAAATCTCAACGTGTCCAAATGCACTGTCGGAAATAATGCACCAACATCCTGATCGTCACAGGGACAAGACCCTGCTGTCTCCACAGTGGTTTGGGAATATGTCACTGTTTCCTTAGTGGCCTTCTAGAGATCACTTCTCAGGACCTTTCAACAGCTGAAATGTTTGGAATCTTGTACAGAAATTTTAAGAAAATCAAACTCCTAGTCTATATGTTCACATTAAAGAATTTATGGATATTCGGAATTTGCTGTGTTCATAATCACAATCAAAGGGCTCCCTGGTTTCTTCTTTCGATTAAGATAGAAGTAACTGATATAGACTGGGGATGTTAAGTAGAAATTTTCCTAAATTTATTTCCAGCATGGGAACATTTGAAAGAACTTGAGAATCGAGTCCGGGAACAAGACGGCGGAGGAGTAGGAGACCTGGATTTCGTCTGGTCCCAAGAATTCAGCTGGATAGGGATCAAACCATTCTGAACACCTACAACCTCAACAGGCAATCAAAGAAAAGAATAGCAGCAACTCTCTGAATAGAAAAGCGACCACTTTCTGGAAGGTAGGACATGCAGAGAAGTGAATCCGAGGCAATATTCGGGAGGATAGATGGCGGGGGAGGGGCCTCCGTCGGCCACTTCTGGCAAGTGATAGAGCCGCGGAGCACAAAATCAGAACTTGTAGAAGTTGCCTCCGCTGAGGGACGTCACTCCAGTGGCTAAGTGGGGGGTGGACCCCTCGTGGGACAGTGTGGTCTCAGAACCCTCGGGGTCACAGGAAGACCGGGGGTGCCTGAGTGTGGCAGAGCTCCCAGGTATCAGAGCAGGGAAGCCGGCTGCAGAGACAGAGGGGAAGCGCAGGCTCTTAGCTCGGGGTGGCCATAAACCGGGATCTGCGGCACAGTCGGGCCACTGCTCCCCCAGCAGGGACCCAACAAGCGGCAGATCCAGGGAGACTCCCCTTCCTCCCCTGGGAGGAGTGGCGCGGGAGTGCACAGCAGGGATCTGCTGAGTTTGTAGACTCCACAGGGGGTAGGGTGCCAGAGATAGAAACACTCGGTCACAGGCTGGGTGAGCACGGAGTGTGGCCAGAGACCGGGGAGATGGGAGTGACTGACTGCTTTTTTCTGGGGGTGCACTGAGAAGCGGGACCCGAGTTCTCGGCTCCTCCGGGGCAGAGATTGGGAGGCCACCATTTTCACTCTCGGCCTCCAAAGCTGCACAGAGAGCTTGCGGGGAACAAAAGCTCCCAAGAGCAAACCCGAGCAGATGACGTAGCCTGGACTGGCAAGGGCGGGGCAATTCCGCCTCCAGCAAAGACATTTGGGAACCACGGCAACAGGCCCCTCCCCCAGAAGATCAGAGAGAACAGCCGGCCAAGACCAAGTTTACCGATCAATGAGAACGGCAGAACTCCAGAGCTAGGGGAATACTGCACATAGAATTCATGGCTTTTTTACCATGATTCTGTAGTCTTTCAAAGTTAATTTTTTTAATTTTCTTTTTTTTCTTTTTCTTTGTTTTTTTGAATTTTTCTTTTTCCTTTTTTCAACCATCTTATCAATCCTTTTTTTTTTTTGGCAAATCTTTTTTATTTTTCATTTTTAGAGTCATGTTCTATCCCTTCATTGTAGTTAACCTTATTTTTGGTATATATATAAGTTGTTCTTTCTTTAAAATTTTGGGATACAGTTTCTTCTAACAGACCAAAATATACCCTAAATCTCTAGTGCATGGTTTTGTTCTAGTCTCCTGCATGATCACATTCCCTCCCTTTTTTTTTTTTTTTAAATTTCTCTTATTTCATTTTTCAACCAATGTCTTATCAATTCCTTTTATAAAATCTTTTATAATTTTCATCTTTACAGTCATATTCCATCCCTTCATCGTATTTACCCTTATTTTTATACATATATAAGTTTTTCTTTCTTTAAAATTTTGGGAGGTACTTTCTTCTAACAGACCAAAATACACCCAAAATCTAGTGTGTGGCACTGATCTATGCACCAGCCTAATCATATTTGATCATAATCTTTTTTTTTTCTTTTTTTTCTTTTTTCTTTCTTTCCCTTTCTTTTCCCCTGGTTTCAGGTCTCTTCTGATTTGTTTAGTATATGTTTTTCTGGGGTCATTGTTACCCTGTTAGCATTTTGTTCTCTCATTCATCTATTCTCCTTTGAACAAAATGACAAGATGGAAAAACTCATCTCAAAAAAAAAAGAACAAGAGGCAGTACTGATTGCCAGGGACCTAATCAATACGGACATTAGTAAGATGTCGGAACTAGAGTTCAGCATGACGATTATAAAGATACTGACTGGGCTTGAAAAAAAGCATGGAAGATACTAAAGAAACCCTTTCTGGAGAAATAAAAGAACTAAAATCTAATCAAGTCAAAATCAAAAAGGCTATTAATGAGGTGCAATCAAAAATGGAGGCTCTAACTGCTAGGATAAATGAGGCAGAAGAGAGAATTCGTGATATAGAAGACCAAAAGATGGAGCATAAAGAAGCTGAGAAAAAGAGAGATAAACAACTACTGGATCACGAGGGCAGAATTCGAGAGATAAGTGATATACCATAAGATGAAACAATATTAGAATAATTGGAATCCCAGAAGAAGAAGAAAAAGAGAGGGGCAGGAAATATATTGGAGCAAATTATAGCAGAGACCGTCCCTAATTTGGGGAAGGAAACAGGCATCAAAATCCAGGAAGCACAGAGTACCCCCCTCAAAATCAATAAAAATAGGTCAATACGCTGACATCTAATAGTAAAACTTACAAGTCTCAGAGACAAAGAGAAAATCCTGAAAGCAGCTCGGGACAAGAGGTCTGTAACCTACAATGGTAGAAACATTAGATTGGCAACAGACCTATCCACAGAGACCTGGTAGGCCAGAAAGTACTGGCATGATATATTCAGATCACTAAACAAGAAAAATATGCAGCCAAGAATACTATATCCAGCTAGGCTGTCACTGAAAATAGAAGGAGAGAAAAAAACCTTCCAGGACAAACAAAAATTAAAAGAATCTGCAAACACAAAACCAGCCCTACAAGAAATATTGAAAGGGGTTCTCTAAGCAAAGAGAGAGCCTAAAAGTAACATAGACCAGAAAGGAACAGAGACAATATAGAGTAACAGTCACCTTACAGGCAATATAATGACACTAAATTCATGTCTTTCAGTAGTTACCCTGAATGTAAATGGGCTAAATGCCCCAATCAAAAGACACAGTGTATCGGATTGGATAAAAAAACAAGACCCATTGATATGCTGTCTGCAAGAGACTCATTTTAGAACCAAAGACACCTCCAGATTGAAAGTGAGGGGGTGGAAAACCATTTACCATGCTAATGGACACCAAAAGAAAGCTGGGGTGGCAATCCTTATATCAGACAAATTAAATTTTAAACCAAAGACTAAAAAGAAATGAGGAAGGACACTATATTGTACTTAAAGGGTCTATCCAACAAGAAGATCTAACAATTGTAAATATCTATGCCCCTAACATGGGAGCAGCCAGTTATACAAGCCAATTAATAACAAAATCAAAGAAACACATCAACAACAATACAATAATAGTGGGGGGACTTTAACACCCCCCTCACTGAAATGGACAGATCATATAAGCAAAAGATCAGCAAGGAAATAAAGACTTTAAATGACACACTGGACAAAATAGACCTCACAGATATATTCAGTACATTCCATCCCAAAGCAACAGAATACATATTCTTCTCTAGTGCCCATGGAACATTCTCCAGAATAGATTACATCATAGGTCACAAGTCAGGTCTCAACCGGTACCAAAAGATTGGGATCATTCCCTGCGTATTTTCGGAACACAATGCTTTGAACTAGAACTCAAACTAGGACTCAGTCACAAGAGGAAAGTCGGAAAGAACTCAAATACATGGAGGCTAAAGAGCATCCTACTAAAGAATGAATGGGTCAACCAGGAAATTAAAGAAGAATTTTTAAAAATTCATGGAAACAAATGAAAATGAAAACACAACTGTTCAAAATCTTTGGGATGCAGCAAAGGCAGTCCTAAGAGGAAAGTATATAGCAATACAAGCCTTTCTCAAGAAACAAGACAGGTCTCAAATACACAACCTAACCCTACACCTAAAGGAGCTGGAGAAAGAACAGCAAATAAAGCCTAAACCCAGCAGGAGAAGAGAAATAATAAAGATCAGAGCAAAAATCAATGAAAGAGAAACCAAAAGAACAGTAGAACAGATCAACGAAACTAGGAGCTGGTTCTTTGAAAGAATTAATAAGATTGATAAACCCCTGACCAGACTTATCAAAAAGAAAAGAGAAATGACCCAAATAAATAAAATCATGAATGAAAGAGGAGAGATCACATCCAACACCAAAGAAATACAAACAGTTATAAGAACATATTATGAGCAAATATGCCAGCAAATTAGACAATCTGGAAGAAATGGATGCTTTCCTAGAGATGTATCAACTACCAAAACTGAACCAGGAAGAAATAGAAAACCTGAAGAGACCCATAACCACTAAGGAAATTAAGCAGTAATCAAAAATCTCCCAAAAAACAAGAGCCCAGGGCCAGATGTCTTCCCAGAGGAATTCTACCAAACATTTAAAGAAGAATTAATACCTATTCTTCTGAAACTGTTCCAAAAAATAGAAATGGAAGGAAAACTTCCAAACTCATTTTATGAGGCCAGCATTACCTTGATCCCAAAATCAGACAAAGACCCCATCAGAAAGGAGAATTACAGATCAATATCCCTGATGAACATAGATACAAAAATTCTCACCAAAATACTAGCCAATAGGATCCAACAGTACATTAAAAGGATTATTCACCACGACCAAGTGGGATTTATTCCTGGGCTGCAAGAGTGGTTCAACATTTGCAAATCAATCAATGTGATACACTACACTAATAGAAGAAAGGACACGAACCATATGATCCTCTCAATAGATTCAGAAAAAGCATTTGACAAAATACAGCATCCTTTCTTGATTAAAAGTCTTCAGAGTATAGGGATAGAGAGTACATACCTCAATATCATAAAAGCCATCTATGAAAAACCCACAGCGAATATCATTCTCAATGGGGAAAAACTGAGAGCTTTCCCCCTAAGGTCAGGAACACAGCAGGGATGTCCACTATCAACACTGCTATTCAACATAGTACTAGAAGCCCTAGGCTCAGCAATCAGACAACAAAAAGAAATAAAAGGCATCCGAATCAGCAAAGAAGAAGTCAAACTCTTACTCTTTGCAGATGATATGATATTTTATGTGGAAAACGCAAAAGACTCCACTCCAAAACTGCTAGAACTCATACAGGAATTCAGTTAAGTGGCAGGATATAAAATCAATGCACAGAAATCAGTTGCATTTCTACACACCAACAAGACAGAAGAAAGAGAAATTAAGGAGTCGATCCCATTTACAATTGCACCCAAAACCATGAGATACCTAGGAATAAATCTAACCAAAGAGGCAAAGAATCTGTACTCAGAAAACTATAAAATACTCATGAAAGAAATTGAGGAAGACACAAAGAAATGGAAAAACATTCCATGCTCACGGATTGGAAGAACAAATATTGTGAAGATGTCAATGCTACCTAGAGCAATCTACACATTTAATGCAATTCCTATCAAAAAACCATCAACTTTTCTCAAAGAAATGGAACAAATAATCCTAAAATTTGTATGGAACCAGAAAAGACCCTGCATAGCCAGAGGAATGTTGAAAAAGAAAAGCAAAGCTGGCGGCATCACAATTCCGGACTTCCAGCTCTATTACAAAACTGTCATCATCAAGACAGTATGGTACTGGCACAAAAACAGACACATAGGTCAATGGAACAGAAGAGAGAGCCCAGAAATGGACCCTCAACTCTAGGATCAACTAATCTTCGACAAAGCAGGAAACAATGTCCAATGGAACAAAGACAGTCTCTTCAACAAATGGTGTTGAGAAAATTGGATAGCCACATGCAGAAGAATGAAACTGGACCATTTCCTTACACCACACACAAAAATAGACTCAAAATGGTTGAAAGACCTAAATGTGAGACAGGAGTCCATCAAAATCCTAAAGGAGAACACAGGCAGCAACCTCTTCGACCTCAGCCGCAGGAACTTCTTCCTAGAAACATCGCCAAAGGCAAGGGAAGCAAGGGCAAAAATGAACTATTGAGACTTCATCAAGAAGCTTTTGCACAGCAAAAGAAACAGTCAACAAAACCAAAAGACAACCGACAGAATAGGAGACAATATTTGCAAATGACATAGCAGATAAAGGGCTAGTATCCAAAATCTATATCAAACTCAACACCCAAAGAACAAATAATCCAATCAAGAAATGGGCAGAATACATGAACAGACATTTTTCCAAAGAAGACATCCAAATGGCCAACAGACACATGAAAAAGTGTTCAACATTGCTCAGCATCAGGGAAATCCAAATCAAAACCTCAATGAGATACCACCTCACACCAGTCAGAATGGCTAAAATTAACAAGTCAGGAAACGACAGATGTTGGCGAGGATGCAGAGAAAGGGGAACCCTCCTACACTGTTGGTGGGAATGCAAGCTGGTGCAGCCACTCTGGAAAGCAGTATGGAGGTTCCTCAAAAAATTGAAAATAGAGCTACCGTATGACCCAGCAATTGCACTACTGGGTATTTACCCCAAAGATACAAATGTAGTGATCTGAAGGGATACGTGCACCCTGATGTTTATAGCAGCAACGTCCACAATAGCCAAACTATAGAAAGAGTCAAGATGTCCATCGACAGATGAATGGATAAAGCAGATGTGGTATATATATACAATGGAATATTATGCAGCCATCAAAAAAAGAAGAAGAAATCTTGCCCTTTGCAATGACGTGGATGGAACTAGAGGGTATTATGCTAAGTGAAATAAGTCAATCAGAGAAAGGCATGTATCATATGATCTCACTGATATGAGGAGTTTTTTTTTTTAAATCAACTGTATTTTTTTTCCTGCTTGTGATTCCCTTCATTCTTTTTTTTAAGTAATTTTATTTATTTATTTATTTATTTATTTATTTTATTATTATGTTATGTTAATCACCATACATTACATCATTAGTTTTTGATGTAGTGTTCCATGATTCATTGTTTGCGTATAACACCCAGTGCTCCATACAGAACGTGCCCTCTTTAATACCCATCACCAGGCTAACCCATCCCCCCACCCCCCTCCCCTCTAGAACGCTCAGTTTGTTTTTCAGAGTCCATCGTCTCTCATGGTTCATCTCCCCCTCCGCTTTCCCCCTCTTCATTCTTCCCCGCCTGCTATTTTCTTCTTTTTTTTTTTAACATATAATGTATTATTTGTTTCAGAGGTACAGATCTGTGATTCAACAGTCTTGCACAATTCACAGCGCTCACCATAGCACATACCCTCCCCAATGTCTATCACCCAGCCACCCCATCCCTCCCACCCCCACCACTCCAGCAACTGATATGAGGAGTTCTTAATCTCAGGAAACAAACTGAGGGTTCTAGAGAGGAGGGGGGTGGGAGGATGGGTTAGCCTGGTGATGGGTATTAAAGAGGGCACGTATTGAATGGAGCAATGGGTGTTATGCACAAACTAATGATGTAATGTATGGTGATTAACATAACATAATAAAATAAAATTAAAAAAAAAAACTTGAGAATCTCTGTGTTTAAAGGGTTAATTTCCTAGGTGGTTGGATCCAATAGGCAAGTTTGCTTTGTTAATCAAATAAGTGAAGCTCTCACCAAGAAAACCCACTGTGCTGAACTGAGGAATTTAAGATATTCCCAGGTGTTTGACCTGTGCTCATAGGTATCAAAGGCCTCGTTAAAGGAATTGCTTCCAGTTACCACACTGATAAGCTGAACTTAAATATAAGGAAGAACTAGTTATTCAAATTCTCCACTTTGATAAAACGAAGATTACTTTTATAAAAAAACGAAAACCAATTTGTGAATTATGTTTTCTGTATAAAAGCCAGCCTTGAGAGTGCCAAACCTTCACATTTAACACAAAAGGGAAAATGCAGGAAGAAGCCACCCACGTACTGAAGTGCAAATGTGCTCTGACCAAGAGCCCTTCAGAGAGCGGTGGGGAGCCAGCCGGGGCCCTCTAACGGGGGCTCTGGAAGTGGGTGCTCGGCCCTCTGGCCCACCTCTCCCGCCTCCTCAGCTGTCCCTGCTCCTCGGCCCTTTCCTGGCACCCACCTGCCACCTGCGTGCGTCCCTCCGGGCTTGAACACACCCCTCACTGCATCCTCGGCCCCTGCGCCTCCAGAGAAGAACCCCTGGCTCCTTCCACGCCAAGCGCCCCCCCAGCCCCCACACACAGCACGCCTCTTCTGTGCATGAATCACACACCTGTTCTCCAGTCCTCACAATGCCAAGCACAGAATAGGAGGCTGAGCAGAACGAGGCCATCCTCGCGTGCTAACCCACGGTGGCCCCAAGGGAAGGCAGGGGGCAGGGGCTGAGCTGGGATCTCGCCTAGCCGTGGAGTGTCCGCCCCTCGGGGTCTGCTTCGGCTGCGGGGGCACCAATTCCTGTCCAGGCTGAGACCCGAGAGAGGGGGAGGCCAGAGTGAGCCAGGGCAAGGGGCACTCCAGACAAGGCAGAGGGGACAGTGTGGGACCCAGAGCTGCAAGTCACAGGGCTCCCCTGGGAAGTGCTGGCTGGGGTGGGAGGCTATGTCCTCCAGGGGGCTTGTGGCAGCAGGCACCCAGGATGGGTGTCTTCCTGAGCAAGGGTGAAAGGGGCAGCTGAAGGACTGTGGCTTCGCTGCACCGTCCCTGGGCCATAAACTATCCCCAGCAGGTCACCTCCACCCTCAGGAAGCTGCCAGGCAGGCACCCCTGGGTGCCCGAGGCTTTGTTCAGTCCCCTCCCTGGACGCTCTTGTGCTCCTCACCCACCCACCAAGGTCCCATGGCACCCCTCTGAGCCACCCGGCTCTTCTCCCTCGGGAGATCCCCTGCCACCTGAGTCTGATCTGTGAGCTTCCTAGGACAAAGCCTCTCCCTGTGGGGTCACCTAGTCCTTAAGTTGGGGGTGCTCGTCCCTTCCCACAGCACCACCAGCCTCGGTGGGCAAGGTGGGCTCTCCCCATGTCCAGGAGCCAGCAGCCCCCGACACCCCCGGAGCCGGCCCCTGCTCTCCCAGCGAGGCAGGCACACCTGCATGCCCTCGGTGCTGTTCTCCAGACCCACAGCCACCACCCCGGCCCCTGAAATCGTACCTTCCGCCCACCGAGAAGCAGGGCCCAGACTAGATTTGGAGGAGAGAATGGGAATGAATCAAACATCCATGCGCTCCCCAGGCAGGCATTCGCTGAGGGTCACTAGCATCTGTCTGCACCCCCAGGGCCCCTGCCCAGAGCCTCCATGGGGACATTTTGGCAGTGGGAAGGCAGACTGGGCGGTTTCCATGTCCTTCCTCCCCCTCCTCCTCCTTCACCCTCCTCTTCCCTCCCCCTCCTCCTCTTTCCATGCCTTCCTAGTGACAGTGTCAGGGACTTGAGGGAGAGGAGGTGTTCAGGGTTTAACCACACCCAGCTCTCCGTACCCCCTCACCAATCCCCAAGTTCATCTCCTCTTGTATTTTAACTCTTTCTCTTTTTTTTAATGTTTTATTTATTTATTCATGAGAGTCAGAGAGAGAGAGAGAGAGGCAGAGGGAGAAGCAGGACTCCCGCAGAGCAGGGAGCCCGATGCGGAACTCGATCCCAGGACCCCGGGACCATGACCTGAGCCGAAGGCAGACGCTTAACCGACTGAGCCACCCAGGCACCCCTATTTTAACTCTTTCTTGAAGTATAACCTGCATAAAGCTAAATACACAAATCATAAGTACTTAGTTTTATGGATTTGCACACCGTGAATGCACCTGCTGAACCAGCCAACAGCTCAAGCAAGAGAGCCTCACCCCCCAAGATCCCACACGGCCCCTCCAGTCACACCCCCTCCCTAGAGAGCCGCTGTCCCGACGGCCAGCACGACAGACTATCTGGTGTTCCCTTGAGTAGGTGGACTGCACAGGGCTCTCCTGTTTCTGCCCTCCCCCCTGTCCCGCCTGTGCTGGTTGCCTATAAGGTTGCCCGCGCCGCTGGACCCTCCACTCTCACCACCGCGCGGGGGCGCACGGGGCTCCGTACCTTAATCCTACTGGTCACAGGCTCTTTGGCAGTTCCTCGCTCGTGGCTAAGATGGACCGTGGCACGGTCCCACGTGAGCGTGTTTTCTCTGGGTATATGATAGGAGGGGACTGCTGAGTCCTAGGATGCTCACACGCTCAGTGCATTCTTTTAAACCAGGTTCCCGAGCCACGTGGCAGCTTACAAGCCCCCTGCCATGCGGGAGGGCTTTCTCTTTGCCACCAGCACCTGGCATCTCTTTCTATCCATCCTGAGGGTGCATTCCAGACCTGAGTTGGGCTCCTCTGCTGACTAATTGAGTTGAGCATCTAGAGGATCCAGTGTGATCACCCTGTACATGGGGATCCCAGCTCCCAGCCAGTGGGACGCCGTGGCACTCAGTAGAGCGTTGGAGGCCAAAGGACTTCCAAGCTGTGGTCTTGGAGGCCAGAGGGCCTCCCAGCTCTCAGTTCAGTGCTACAACAGTGGGGGAAGCAGGGGCCACAGATCTGTGGAAGGAGGCAGCAGGCCGGCCACCAGACCAAGTAGGCTTTTCTTTCCAGGATCTTCTCATGCTGACACCGGCGGCTCAGTTTATAAAACCAGAAAGGAGGAATTTGCTCAGCTTTTACAAATCCTGCAGAAAGGCAGCTCGAAGTTGAAAACTGTTCAAATTCTGTTTTCTCAGCGTGTACTGATGTAAAGTTGTCCGTGTTCCTTCCCCACCGAGGACCATGAAGAGGCACACGATCGGTCCCAAGCTCCCTCATCTATGTGATACTCTGAGGGCAAGACATCCCTGGTGCTCCAGGGAGCTGTGCCCAGAGGTGGGGAGCCTGCACTCTGGGGCTTGGCTCTTGCCTGTCTGGGGGGACCATCAGGGTCTCTCAGCTGTGGTGGTTTGATGGGGGACCCTCCCAGCCCCACACAGGAGTCAGAGAGCAGCTGTGCCTGTTCTCATGGCCCCCGAGGCCCTTGACCATGCTGAGGTCCTGATTCCTCCATACACTACCGAGCTGGGAAGTCTTCACGGGATGTGCCTGCTACAGTAAAGACACCAAAGATGTGAGGAAACCCTGGAGCGTGGACAGCACTGGCCAAAAGTCTAATCCAAACGACATCTCAGTGCCGGCCCATCCCCCTTTGCCTTCATCCCTTGCGGGCCACCAGCCTGGCTTCTGGCTGCCTACACCTGCATTCTCCTACCTGAGCAGTGTTGTGCCAACCCAGAGTGGAGCCTGAGATGAAAGGAAGTATATGCTCCCCATATGCGCGCTTTATATAGTTGTATATGGTTATTTTCCCCAGAGCATTAAAGTAGTAGAAAAATAATGAAAAGCTAAAAAGTAGGTGTATTAAAAGCCACAGCGCTACTGGTTTATTTATATTGAAACAGAATTCATTATAATTTTACTTCAATTTAAGTTAACTAAAAATTATTTAAGGTGACCACTCAGTTAAGAGAAATCGTCAAACGGGGAAATTCTCTCCATTAAAAATCAGATTAGCAAACAAGTCAATTTTGGATATGTTACTGATGCTTTGCTTCATGAAAGCCAGGTGTAAACCCACCCAGATAGATCTACCTGAATCCTGTTGACCTTATTTGGAAAAAGCGTCTTGGTGGATGTAATTAAATTAAGGGTCTGGGAATGAGACCATCCTGGATCAGGATGGACCCTAAATCCAAAACAAGTGTCCTTTTAAGAGAAGAGAAGGGGGTGAGACACACAGAGGGGACAATTATGTGAAGAAGGAGGCACAGGTGGAAGGTGGAATTGATACAGTCACAAGCCCAAGACCACCAAGAACTGCCAACAACCCATCAGCAGTGGGGACAGAGGCTGGAGCAGACTTCCCCTCAGAGCTTTCAGCAGGATCCAACCCAGCTCTCCCTCCAGAGCCAGGAGAATATGCATTTACCTTGTTTTAAGCCACCTCACTTATCACAACAGCCCCAGGAAAGTAATACAGCTGGGGTTCCTTTTCTCCCCTCCTCAGGCTCCAATGTGGTTTGGTGTCACCCTGGCTTGTATCTCAAACTTTGATATTTTGTTAATTGTGGATTTTTTTGCATTAATTTTAATTTTTAAAGTGTATTGTCTTTTTGACATGGATCCAATGAGCAAACAATGGGCTGGTTGAAGAAAGAGATTAGCTGATATCCATAAGATGGGATCCCTGAATACTGGGATGCCCCCACATCCCCCAATGGATATTTATGTCAAATACAACTATCTTCACACTCTGCCCATTCCACAAGATCCACAAATGTCTCCCCAGGACCCACCTTGTCACCGGGTTTTTATTTGGGCTCTTTCCACAGCTCTGGAAGACTGGCCCACCCTTTTGCCACCCTCCACCAAGCAACAGAGACCTGTGCCTTCAGTGAATTCTACACCTCCATGAAGTAGACAACCAGATGTGTTTCATGGAGTTCTGCCCACCAGGAGGATTTCCCGTCCTCATTGTCCTTTAGGGCAATGCCTTGATTGCACTGCATTGCCATCTCCTTCCAGCTGGTGCCAGCCCGTGTGCAGACCCCTCCACTAACCAGTCTCATGCTGCTCCTTCCCCATTAACTGTGGGAGATGCCCCTAGTGGCCACAGGTGTGCGCTGAGGGAAAGGTGATGGAAGAGCCCGCAGGTCCCATAGAGTCTGAGCTCCTCCCTGCTCACGCAGGTTACGTGTGCCTTGTGGGTCTACTCATGCCCAGTGTCCCCACGAAAACTTGCGTTCTATAATGGAATTCTGTTGTGTGTATCCGATTTCATGGTTGGGCCACATGGTCAGCTGGTGATCTTCTCTTTCAGGGATGGTAGCACCTGCTCACCATGAAATGTGTTGCTCTTGGGGGCGATGTAGTGTGAATACCACAGTAACGGCTGGGACATCCTGCGGAAAAGGGTTGGTGGTGCTAAGGAGCCCTGGGGGCAGGGCAGGGAAGACAAATTTTTTATTTCTGTGAAAACAGAGTGCTGCTCCTATGCAATGGGTATATCAAGCCGGCCACCAAGTAGTCAGCTTGTCCCAGTGGGGATCACGCGTGACTCGGCACGGTCTCAGGTCAGCACTCAGCAGTGCTAGTAACCAGGTCAGCTTTGCCGAGAGGAGGATCATGTGGCTGAGTCTCCGTGCATACCGTAAGTGCAGACTGCTTATCATTCTCCTTAGTGATTCCCTCAGTAAAGATATATCTGAACCATAGTCTCCATCACCTCTAAGTTTCTGAAAACCCACTATCATGCTCTAGGGTCCATCTGACTTTTGTACCAGCTAAATGGGTGTATTAAACGGGCTCGTGGTACCAATCTCCACCCCGACATCTCCCAAGTATCCTGGTGTCCCAAATTTTCAGTTTCCCTGGGATGCAGTTTTGGGTTTGATTCATTATTTCTCAGGGGTATGGTGTAGAGGGCAGTTCCAGAGTTTCCTTGGCCCCTTCTACCAATAGGGGCATTTGGCCAGTTGCTGAATATTATGGACTGAATGTCTGTGTTTCCCCTCCCCCCACAATTCATATGTTGAAATCCTAACCCCCAGTGCAAAGATATTCGAAGGTGGGACCTTTAAAAAAGAATTAGGTTTGGATGAGGACATGAAGGTGAGCCCCCATCGTGGGATTAGTGTCTATAAGAGACACCAGAGCTGGTTCTCTCTCTGCCACGTGCGGACATGGTGAGAAAGGGGCCATCTCTAAAAGCCAGGGAGAGAGGCCTCACCAGACACCGAATCTGTGGACACCCAGATCTCAGATTTCCCCACCTCCAGAACTGTGAGAAATAAATGTTTCCTGTGTAAGTCACCCCGTCTATAATATTTATTACGGCAACCCGAGCTAAGACATTAAGCATATTTATTCCCACTGTATACTCTGCATCTGGGGAAATAATTAAGAATGGGTCTGTAGGTCCACTGGGCTCCATGTGAGATGAATTTGGGCCAAGACTCCATTATTACCGTGCCAAAAGCTTCCACTTTTTAAAGATTTATTTATTTATTTGAGAGAGAGACAGAGAGGGTGTGAGTGGGGGAAGTGGCAGAGGGAGAGAATATCCAAGCAGACTCCCACTGAGCTCAGAGCCCGGTCTCACGAGCCATGAGATCAGGACCTGAGCTGAAAGCAAGAGTTGGATGCTTCACCAAATGTGCCACCCAGGAGCCCCCAGAAGCTTTTTCCACTTTTATTAGTGGATCACAGTGTCTCTTGGGGATCAGTGTATGTTCCAAATCAATATCTAATAATGCCCTAGGGTTGGCCATTGCATTGGTCCCAGGACATGGACCCCTCTAGGGAAGGCCCGAGGAAATTCCCACAACATACACTTGTGCCTCATTGCAGTACCCTTCTGCAAAGGAAGACAGCCTCCCCATCAATGGGGGGACCCAGGTCTGTGAATTGGCTCTAGGTCCAGATCTGGGTCATGAATCCCTACTATAGTGATTTAAGTTGGATTTCTACCTATTGATTTAGAATTTGAATTTTCCACAGATAGATCAATATAGATAGATGATAGATAATGATATGGATAGATAGGTAGAAAGAAAGAGAGAGAGAGGAAGGAAGGAAGTAAAAAAGAAAGAGAGAGAAAGAAAGAGAGAAAGAAAGAAAAACACTCCTCCTTACATACCTATATCTTGAGAGGCTGTTCACCTGTTTCATTTCTATTGATTCCATGATCAGTTAGCCATTGCTGCCCATCCGACTTGTCCAAACACTCTGATGACTACCCTTCCCATTTGGATATGGAAGTGGAGCCCACTTGTCTCTGATGGGTAAACCCTTGGCCTCTGCCACTCCAGGACCTTTCTCAGAAATGCAGAGCCAGAGGCTCATTGAGCCCTTCTGTAGACCATCACTGAGTCCAGGCTCTGATGAGCAACCTAGTAGTCTGTTGATGAAAACATTACATTTAACCACACTTAACCAATGGTTCCCAGCCCTGGCTGCCCATTAGAGTCTCCTGAGGAATGTTTAAAACTCCTTATGTCCAAACCCTACCCCAGGTAATCACCTCAGACTCTCTGGAGGTGGCATCAGGCTCTGCAGATGACTCCCATCCCACCTGGGTCAGTGGGTTGGGTGGGCCTTGAGCCTCATATCCCCACTTGGCCTTACACCATCAGAGCCCCCTCACACGTGCTCCCCTATTTCCTGCTAATAACTTGTCAAGGTCCTGAAGCCTCTTGGTGCGTAAGCTGCCTCCTCCCTTCCCAGCAGGACTGTGTTGAGCCCGCCTCTCTGCTGCTCAACCCATGGTCCAGAGCCCAGTGGCAGCACCGGAGCTTGTTAGGAATGCAACCTCTCAGGCCCCACCCTGACCTACTGGGTTAAATCTGCCTTTTAACAGAACCCCCTGAAGATTCCCAGGCACACTGAAGCATGAGAAGGGAGACTCCACTCTCATTTGCACCTGGTGGGAATGGAGGTGTTTGGGGGTGGTGGTGGGCGAGGAACAAGGAGACTTAACATCAGCTCAGGGGGCACCTGGCCCAGTCTAATCCTTGAAAGGCTTCTGTGCAAAGCAGGGCTGGTGTCCTCAGACAAAGGAGGGGGACTGTTTCTAGGGGGGAAAGGAGGCTCAGGGAACTTGGAAGTTCAAAATTCTCGGCTCTATACATGTCTCCATGCCATGTGTCAGGTCCCTCTCTTTGCCCGCCGGGGCCCTTACCTCATGCATGTCCAGTAATCTAAGTTTTTCCTCTCCCTAGGGAGGTTGGAAAGCCAGGAAACTAAACTCTTGGGACTCATCACTGTCACCTCACAAGGGCTTCCATCCCAGTGCTTTGCCCTCCCCACTGCACTGTAGTCCACATGACACCAGGGATTATCAGAATCATCAAGATGCCACTGTACTTGCGCTGCCCTGTGTCGCCAAGGAGGTTATTCCTGGGCTTCTGGAATATGTGACCAACCCATTCCCAGACCCTATTTAGGCCTCTCCTTGTATTAACTACCTTATCAATCAAGATCTCAACAGGAAACAAGTGCAGAATCAGGATACTTTGGGGCTATTTGGTAAAGGACTAGTTATAAAGGTATGGGCAGAGCATGGGGGACACCTGAGAAATGATGTGGTAACCTGGAGATGTTACCACCAAAGGGGTTATAGGGAGGGGGAAAGCATTTACCAGGAGCCTGGAAGAAGACAGCCATGTATAGGAGGACACCGTGAGCAGAGCAGTGACCTTCAGTCATGGGAGACAACAGCCTGATGAGGGCAATGTCCCAGAGTCTGAGGCCCTGACCTCTCCCCCCAACTCTGAGCTCCTGCTGAACCCAACCAGAAGCCAGAAGAGAAGGGGGCCTGTTGGTGTGTCCATATGGGTCAGCCCCAGGACAGGTGAAGAAGAGGGACAGAGGGTGGACCAAGAGGGCATAGCCCCGTAGCACCATGATACAGACTTGCAGGGCTTTGTGAAGCCCAACATCATCACCACGCCATTCTTACCATAGTTGTTCTCTCTGCTAGAAAGCTCTGTGCCCTACCTGCTCAAGGCCAGTTCCATCTTCACTCAGGCTCAACCAGCTGCCATTTCTTCAGATGCTTTCTGACCCTCTACCAACAACCGGGGTCCCCAATCCCTAAAAGGTAAGCCTCATGCTGGCACCGTGCCTGTCACAAAGTAAGTACTCCATGAATGTGTGTCCACCTACCTAGTGGACTTCTGTGATTGCATGTGCTGACATTTGCCTAAACCAAACCAAACATCTTTATTTGTTAATTCATCCATCCATACATCTGTGCATCCATGCATCCATCTATCCAAGCATCCATGATCCACCCATCCATCCATCCAAGGATCTTTGATCCATGATTCATGCATCCATGCATCCATCCATAGATATAACCAAGTATCCATCCATCCACCCATGCATTCATCCAAGTACCCATCCACCTATCCAAGCATCCATGATCTATCCATCCAAGCATCTGTGATCCATGATTCATCTACCCGAGCATCCATCCATCATCCATCCACCATCCATCCATCCATTCATCCATCAATCCATCCATCCATCCATTCATCCACCCACCCATCCATCCATCCATCCACCCACCCATCCATCCATCCATCCATCCATCCATCCATTTAAGATATATTCTCCTATCCCTTTCAGCACCAGCCTCACTTCATCAGGTGCCTGTGGATTATGACATTAACCTCATCTTTAACTCCTCTTTTCTTGGGGGTTGTGTAGAAACACACAAAGTGACACTGAGATGCAGATACCCTGGACCAAGAAAGTTTTGCCTTGGGGCACCTGGGTGGCTCAGTCGGTTAAGCGTCTGCCTTCAGCTCAGGTCATGATCCCAGAGTCCTGGGATCGAGCCCCGCGTCGGGCTCCTTGGTCAATGGGGAGCCTGCTTCTCCCTCTCGCTTGCCTGCCACTCCCCTTGCTTGTGCTCTCTCTCTGTCAAATAAATAAATAAAATCTTTAAAAAAAAAAAAAGAAAGAAAGGTTTGCCTCTTAGGTCACCATAGCCCATCTCCACATAAATGCAAAGTAGCTCTCTCACTGTCCAAGATGAACATTTTTCACACCCACCCCAGGGTGGGCAGGCAGGGAAGCCCTAATTGGTGTGGCAGTTTTTCTTACTCCCCACCCCCAGTTAAAGAAAAGAATAGAAAGCAGAGAGCTCTAGAGCATATTCTCTGTTTTTCATTTGTTCACTTACAGATAGCTTTTTTCCTTCCTCCATGAGGCAGCTAAGTAGATTTAACAATGATTCATTAAAGTTCTGTCTACAGAACATCAAATCAGTCAGTAGAGAGGCTTACATTGTCAAATTACTAGATATTTATTCCACAGAGTGACTAACTTTCCCCTGAAGCAAATGGTTTTCTTGTTCTGTAATACTCATACCGTAATAATGTGCTATTGTGTAACATGTTAATAACACTCTGCAAACACCGTAACTCAGTTAAGGAGCATTTATAAAGAAGCCTTGAAATATCTCCCCAAAGACGTTTGCCTTTTCTGGTTAGATGGCGTCCTATGCACCATTTTTGTTTTCAAAGCTGGAAAATGAGCAGAAGTCCAGTGTATAAGCTGTCAAACAGGACAAATAATGACATTTGTTGGGAACGTGGGATGTGCATTATTTTTACCATGCACATTATTACATCAAACCCATGTACCTGATAATGGCATCTCTTAAAAGAATCAATCTGGGTTGCAAAATTATAAAAATGAATATTTCTAGAATACTGTGTGTTTTCTTAAGCCACCATTATGAGGTTTTCATGGAGTAGGTCACAGAGGGTCTATGTGTTTTATAGGTGGGGTGAGATTAATCAGCATTAACCAGAAGACAGATTCACGTCCAGTCCCCATTGGTGCTAAATGGGCTTGCGAATAGGATCTTTCAGTGCACACACACGTGTGCATGCGCACACACACACACACACACACACAGGAAAGCTGCCTCTTATGGTCCATGCCTCCTTCCCAGAACTATCAAGCTCTGAGCTCTGTGAGCTCACTTGCAAATTCTGGTAAGAAATGACGTCTCATCCTCATGATGCGGAAAAGGGCATGTGACAGACAGCAAGGCAAGGCAATGTTCCAGCTCCATAACAGAGATGGGTAGGGAAACACAGAAGACGGTTTTCTTCACTCTGGGCACTCTGAAAATGGTAGCTCACGTGTCCACAGAAAACCAATACCAGGGTTCAGTTTCTATGAGGACATTCCATATTCCCTGAAGGTCAGAGTTGAGCTATTTTTTTTTTTAAAGATTTTATTTATTTATTTGAGACAGAGAGAATGAGAGAGAGCACATGAGAGGGTGGAGGGTCAGAGGGAGAAGCAGACTCCCCGCCGAGCAGGGAGCCCGATGCGGGACTCGATCCAGGGACTCCAGGATCATGACCTGAGCCGAAGGCAGTCGCCCAACCAACTGAGCCACCCAGGTGCCCAGAGTTGAGCTATTTTTGAGCAAAATACTAAAGCCAGTTCTGCTGACCCACAAAGCACAGAGTGCCTCCTGGCCACAGCGGCAGCTCACAGTGGGCCAGCCGGCCGGCAGGGTAGCCTACTTCAAGCTCACAGGCCCAGCGTGCCCAGGGACGACAAAGTGACAGGAAGGCGTCAGCGCCAGTCTGCAGGAGCGCTGTTCCAGGAGCAGACCCCGCCTCCAATACTGTTACAAAACCATCGGTTTCACCAGGTGGGCTGCCGGGGGCCCTGCCTAAGCTACCTGGGTCTGGGGACTTTGAAGGGGCAGGTCGCTTTGGAGGAAGGGCAAGACGAGGGCCACCTCTCAACAGCTTACTTTGAAGTTGCTGTTTCAACCTTGGGCCTCCCGTCAAGAGGCTCACTGCTTAAATCAAAATCAGCACGCCGAGAGTCTTCATTCCTTTTACATCCGGGGGCCCTGCCTAGACCTCCCTTAGCTGGTCTGATAGGTCCCCTCCCAGCACGATCATTCATTCTCTCGCAAGCCCTCCACAGTTTGCAGAGCCTGGGAAGCCACTTGCCTGCCACCCACACAAGTTCTCATGAGAACATCCTTCCTACTATCTCCGGCTTTCTACAGGCTCCGCGTTCTGCCCCAGCCAGGGTGGGAGAGGGGCATCTGTCCAGGCCCTTCATCGAACGCTGTACAGAGAAGCATCTCCACTGCCCGCGAATTCCACAGCAGAAGGCTAACTGCTGACGCTGCAGGGCAGGGAGCCTGGAATGTTCCGCAGCCACAGACCTAGAGCCGGAAGCGGGGTAGCTCCTGCTGTGTACCCCTCCTCACCTCCGCATCCGGGTGGCCAGGCCCTGAGAGCCCACCCACCCCTAATGGGCTCTCCAAACATCAGGACACATAGATACTGGGCTTCACCATGGGAGGTGGGGGGGTGCACAAGCAAGAGGAGGGGCCGGAAAGATTATTTTGTGTGGTAACAGGCTAGAGTTGAAGATGCCAATATGATCACGTCGGACGTGATATAGATACAGAGGTTGTGGGTCTGTGTCTACACACAAGTCAGTATATACACATATATTTTCTTGGTCTGTCAGCTGAGACAGCCCAGAAGCAATGAGCACAGCCAGCGCCGGATGCTGGTCTCAGATACCACCCTCCAGTCCAGGCTCCTGGGGACATGGCTGATCTACAACTAGGGCAAGAAGTACACGAGAGGAGCTGAGCATCTTGTGGTGCCAGAAAGTAAGGAAGTGTGAAAGAAAGAAAGGAAAAAGAAAGAGAGAGGGGGGGAGGAAGGAAGGAAGGAAGGAAGGAAGGAAGGAAGGAAGGAGAGAGGGAAGGAGCAAAGGGAGGAAAATGGAAAAGCACATGTAGAGAATGTCCAAGGGACCCAGGAGCCTACTGAAAGAGCTCCCAGTGACCAAAACTGGAACAATTGGAGTAAGAAAATAAAGTAGCATTGGATTATAACCCAAAGAATTAACTAAATATCCATGAGTCCATACAGATATACATAAATGGTTGAACAAACGTGTAGGGGAGAAGAGACAAATTTCCCATACAGAAGAATTCAGAATAACTGATGCCAATGGATACGGAGCACAGCTCACTCTCCTTCCTTGGGGACAGTGCACAGTGACTTCCTCTCAAAGAGGACGCTGAGGGAGGGGAAATGGGGTGACTGCACAGAGAAGAGACCTGTCAGACACATCACAGCCAGGGGACCGAGCTCAACGTGGACGGTGACAGGGCATGTGGACAGCGTGCGGACGGCGTGCACCCCGGACCTGACGCGATTCAAATTGCTCCTCGCCTCTGGCTTCCCCCTCAACCCACACCCCAGTCTACTCATGAGAACAACATCAGACGGATCTCAATCGAGGGGCAAAATAGCTGACCAGCCCTCCTCTAAACTGTCAAGGTCACCAGAATCTGGGAAAGTCTGCGAAACCGTCCCAACCAAGAGGTGCCTCAGGAGACAAGATGACTGGATCTCATGTGGTTTCCTGGGCGGGATCCCGGAACAGATCAAGGATATTAGGAAAACGAAATAAAACAAAGCAAAACAAAAACAAGACAATCCAACCAAGGCTTGGACCTGCGTCAAGAACGCTGGATGGATACTGGTTTCACTGATTGTGACAAGGGAGGCTGGTGCGGGGTATGCGAGAACTCCGTGTCCCACCTTTGCCATTTTTCTGGAAGCCTCATAGAGTTCTGCCTTAAAGACTTTATTTTATAAACGGTAATGAGCATATTAAGCTTGTGAGTCATGGATCTTCCTGCGTCGGCTGTGACCCAGACGCCTGGGTCAGAGCACCCAGGTCCCAGCTGCGATGACTCATGCTGGGCCCGGAGTGGCCCCTCAGGCCCGTGTCTCACCCAGTTTTGAGGAAGTGACCCTCCACTTGGGTCACAGGGCTGGCATGACCTGAGCTCTGGGCTGTCAGCCAGCCATGGCTCTGGCCACCCTCGGGGAGAGCCCATTTGGGGGTGGGGGGTGGACAGATAGACAGACACACATAAATTGAGACCCTGGATCTATTTGCAACCATTCCTGGACTTTTTAGTTATGAATCAGCACATTCATTGTCTTTGCTTACGTTCCTCTGAGGTGAGATCCCGTCACTTGCAAATGCCAGTGTCCTGATAGGCCCTGGATGTAAGCCCCACTCTGTGCCCTCGACGTGACATTTTAGCCTATGGGAAGTCCTGTGCTTTAGAACGGGAAGAAATTTGGAGAGCCATGTCTTGCATCATCAAACAATTGAAATTTCTTGTTCTAAAGATTTTATTTGGGCGCCTGGGTGGCTCAGTTGGTTAAGCGACTGCCTTCGGCTCAGGTCATGATCCTGGAGTCCCGGGATCGAGTCCCGCATCGGGCTCCCTGCTCGGCAGGGAGTCTGCTTCTCCCTCTGACCCTCCCCCCTCTCATGTGCTCTCTCTCTCTCTCTCTCTCATTCTCTCTGGCTCAAATAAATAAATAAAATCTTTTTAAAAAAATAAATAAATAAATAAATAAAGATTTTATTTATTTATTTGACAGAGCGAGGGAGCACAAGCAGGGGGAGCAGCAGAGGGCAGAGGGAGAAGCAGGCTTCCCGCTCAGCAGGGAGCCTGACGCGGGGCTCGATCCCAGGACCCCGGGATCATGACCTGAGCTGAAGGCAACGCTTCACCGACTGAGCCACCCAGGCGCCCCAAACAATTGAAATTCTGATGGAGCCCACCTAGATGAAAAGCTCAAACTTACTTTGGTCCGGAGCGCCAAGCTTTCCTGCACACGGTGGCTGAACAACCTGGCTCCCACCTCGCTTAGTGAGCGGCTGAGGGCCCTCGGATGACAGTGTGAGGTTCTGCCGGGATCTACTCCCCCGCTGCGCTCAAAGGAAGGAGGGGCCGTAGGTTTCTGCGAGAAGAGCAGCGACCCCCCATTGTGCTCTAACACCACAAGGACAGAGCTGCCCCCCTGCAGATGTCGCTGAAGTGTGGCCGGCTGGTCGCCCGGGAGAGAGCCTTTGGAAAGGGGGGCTCTGTGGCACCTGGCATCCCCGCGGGCCGTGCTGATGCGTCCACGGACCGGCTCCTGTCCTGTCCTGGAAGGCGGAAGGCTGTGGCGGGCCCCGGACGGCAGCAAGCGGCCCGGGACACCCCCTACCCGCCTCCATCCCCCCGCAGCTGGGCATTGCTTGGGGGTTGTCTCGGGGAGGAAGACATTGCCCACCGCCCTGAAGGGGGAGCAGAAATTGTCTGTCGTGTTCACCTTGCTCTGAAGAGGCCTCTTCAGCAATTCTTAGACCTGGGCTCCCAGGGGGAGAAGTCGCAACTGCCATGGCAACAGTGATCCGTGCTGGTCAGACAGACAGCAAGCCTCACAGAGCTTCGGCCCCGCGGTCTAAATTCTCCTCGGACGTTGGAAAGCATAAAGACGCAGGACGGGGGAGAAGAAAGGCGTGGATGGAGACATGCTGTGTGCGGCTGAGTGCTTTCTACACTTATGCCCTCGAATCCTTGCAGAGGCCCTACGAGCCCATTTTACAGAGCAGTAAACTGAGGCTTAGGAAGCATAAGCAACTTATCCAGTGTTGCCCAGCAAGGAAGAGCTGGGTTCTGGCCCCAGCTGACCAGTCCCTCGTACCCGATGGCCCGGCCGCTGCACTGGTCAGCCGGGCCTCTGTGCACACGTGTTGCTTGCATCCACGTCAGCTCAAACTGCTCCACAGCTTTTGATCCTCTGGGGGCTTTCCTCGCACCGAGAATAAAACCCCCAATCCCACACCCCAGCCTGCTCTGACCGCTGCCTGCTCCTTTGCCTCTCCACCATCTCCCCGCCCAGGGCGGGCTGCCTCTGGCTTTCCCAGGGGCTGCTCCTCTCCTTTCTGACAAGTCTCCTCCTTCACTTGATTCATGTCTCTGCTCACGTGTCACCTCCTCTGTGATAACTTTCCTGACCACAATATCTCAATAGCAGCCTGAGGAATTCTCTATCCTCTTTCTCTGCTTTTTTTTTTTTTTTTTTTTTTAATTTTACAGGTCTTATCTCTGCCCTGACATTGTAGATCGATTGATACAATCTATCATATGGTATTTTTTCTATTGTCTATCTCCCCACCAGAATATAAGTCTCACTAGGGTGTTTGTGGTCTGTTTTCCCACCAGAATAGAAGTCTCAGGTTGGTAGAACTCTGCCTATCTTATTTACCGACAGAGATTTTTGCAAGTCTCCCTGCAGAGAATGCTTATATTGCGCATACGTGCAGGGTGAGGGTGAAGGAGATGGAGTATCTGCTCTTGCTTATGTATCTTCCTCTTCTCTCTGCCAATGAGCTCACCAGAGAACGGGGCCAACCCCACAGATCTCTGCCCCAACCCTGCTCCAGGCTCCCAGCTCCCCACTCCTGGCCCAGTGCTTCACCCTGATACATGCTCAATGAGTTTTGTTTGCTATTGTCTGAATCTGGGCTGGACCCAGAGTCTGGAAGGCCTGATAGGTCCTGCCATTCTACCTGCTTCATGGTTGGCCTTCATGAAGTTCTGGTCAGAGACAGGCCATCTAAAGCTCATTTTTCCAAATGTCAGTAAACCCTTTTGATTCCCTCCATCTCCCACCTCACCTAATTTCTTCGAAGAAGCTTCTTTGAAAATCTCCAACCTCTACACTGATCAAGAAAAATGCTCTCCTTCGTTTAAGGGTGTGATGGAGGCGGTGAGAATGGGCCACACTCAGCAGGCAGGGGACTCGGGGTCCTGGACAGAATATCAGAGCCTCTCCCCAGTGGCCAGGAGAAGGAAGGAAGGAGCGTAACAGGAAATCCACAGGTTAGATGGAGTTTAGGGGAGCAAATCAAAAGGAAGTGGGAGAACAAAGTGGGAGGAGGAGTTCTGAGATATGATACGCTGTCCTCTGGCAGGGGTGACCCCAGCCTAGTTGCAGTTTGGAAAGTCACAGACCAGAGGACCTTTCTGAGGAAGGTGGCCAACAGCGGGGTCTCTGGAGACCTTACTCCCTACTGCTCTCATTGGGGTGCCCAAGCAGAGGCCCAGTCACATGCTCTCAGACCCAAATCCTTTAAATAAGCAAATATCAGTAATGGCTCAACGGCTAAGAAAGAAAAAAGGAACAAGATTTTCCTTAAGATCTCTCTTTGTGATCATGCTACAATTTGCAAAATATAATCTGTGTTGGGGAAGGGGCACTTTGGGTTTATGGGCTTGCTTTCTGGGGAAGCACTAGAGGAACTGAGCTGGGGGTGGCTCAGTCGTTAAGCGTCTGCCTTCTGCTCAGGTCATGATCCCAGGGTCCTAGGATCGAGCCCCACTTCGGGCTCCCTGCTCGGCGGGAAGCCTGCTTCTCCCTCTCCCACTCCCCCTGCTTGTGTTCCTGCTCTCGCTGTCTCTCTCTCTGTCAAATAAATAAATAAAATCTTAAAAAAAAAAAAAGAATTGAGGTGGAAGGAACCGTGTCCTCTACCAGCTGGGAGGATTCAGAGGCCCTTCCCTTCGAGCTTTGGGCCACGTGGGAGGGAGAGGGTGGCTCTCAGGACAGGGGACAGGGAACCACCCGCTCATTTGAACCGGCGGGCGCTTAGGAGAGTAATCACAAATGTACAAGAGTCATGGCCAAGGTCGAACTTTGAGTTCACAGAGGAGTTTCTCCCACCAGAATATGTACCAGCTCTGACCCCTAAAACTACTAGCATTGAGTATGTTTTTAACATATTCCAAGGTGTTGTGGAAGCCACCCAAAATAAATAGGACACAACCATCCTCCTTAAGATCTATTGGGAGGAGTGCTATCCAGTCAGAGTGCCAGGATCCACAGATCTACTCCGGTGGTGAATAATCAAGGACAGGTCTGCATGACAATGAGGCCTTTGTGCCCTGTTTCTGGAAATGACATCATCGGTCCGCAGTGGACTCCACTTACAACAGCAGACTCACTACTGAGCCAGCGTGGGCCAGGAGGTCATTTGACTTCTCCGATCAGCCTGGACCCTGACTTAAAATCCTGCAGCTTCCCCGCACGGTTACCGTGGGAGCTGCTGGAGGCAGGGGATGCCGAGGACAGACTCAGATGCCCACCACGCTCTCCCAGAACCTGCCCCGGGGCCCAGACTAAGAAGCCCACCTGCTGGGTTGGCATCTGTGGGCGGCCACCTCCCCTCCTTGTCCAAGGACCTCGGGTGACGGGGTAATGAGATAATGACAGAAATGAGGGCTGGCTGGTCAGCAGGGACCTCCGGTGGTGACGGGGCCCAAAGCACCCAAGCCCCCACTCACCCCACGTCTGCACATCGAGAACCTCCTCCCGTTTCCGACGTTTTCGACGATGCTGGTCTTTGCTGTTCTCACACAGTTAATGCCACTCTATGAAGCAGAATGAGCTCTCCATTCTGCCCGCGACCCAATCATAGAAACAGAGTCCAGAGAGCGTCGGGGTCATTTCATCCTAACGGGCCTGGACCCCCCGACCCAGGGCGTGCAGCAGTCAGGCTCACATTGGAGCTCGGAGCTCGGAGCTCCTCGCGGTGGACTGTCCTGAGGGACTCAAAAGCATTTGCAAGCTGAAGACCAACAGCGGTCCAAAGGGTTGAGAGCGGCCATGGTCAGCACTGGTCTACACGGCAGATCGGGGAGGGTGAGAGGGCGCATCAAGCCTTCGCAGACAGTCGGAGAGTCCACCCAGCAGCCCTGTGCGAGGACAGGTGAGGGGGCCCCAGAGAGCCCCGCTGTTCGCCCTCCAGCTGAGCCGGGCCCCAGGGCTACAGTGCTCGGCTCCTGAGCTCCAGCCGTGCACCTCTCGGCCGTGGTGTGTCCGGGGCTCCGGCTTCGCTGGGCAGACAGGAACCAAGTTCACCCCGCGGCTGCAGGGTGAAAGAGGCCTTCCAGGTCGGCACGAGGCAGCCTCTTGCTCCTCAGAAATGCCACCGTAGCCCAAGGGGCAAGGAGTGCACAGTTGGCTCTTGGTACTGTTCTAATACCAACTGAGGCATGTCCAAAATTCAGCACAGGCCATGTGCAGAAGGAAGGTTGGCTGCTAAATCACGGAGGCACTCCTTAATGGAACAGTGTTTGACTGTCCACTCAGCTCCAGGTGGAGGGCCAGCCCCTGTCGGAAAGACCCCCACAACTCTGTCTTTTCCTCCCAAGGTCATAATTCAGTGGAGAAGACAGTGGTGGTTCCGTGCACAGGATCAGCCAACAATACGCTGTCTTCCTAATGGGACAAGAATACGGCCCATGCTCCTACTGTGTGCCAGGCCCTGAACCAGTGGATTCTCACGCATTAGCCTGTGCTCCCAGTGAATCTCCAGAAAGCGTTGAGCCAGTGTCGTCTCCCCCATTTGATCAGGGAGGAAGCTGAGGCTCAGGGGAGCACGTAAATTGTCCAGGGCCACACGTGGGATCCCAGACGTGTGCTGGGTCTTGGGGGCCCAGGGGAGGAGCTCCCCACCCTGCTCCAGAGGCCAGGGGTTTAGGGAAGTTGGCACCGTGTAGGTGATCTTAATGGATCTTAAAAAAGAGGTGATCCAGGAGAGGAGAGAGGAAGGGACATTCTTCTTGATGAAATGAGGTGCAAAGTCACAGACATAACGGCGAGTATCTGTTGTCTCCTTGGGGGTGTGGATGGGGAAGGACGGGACAGACGGAAGATGCCAGGTAGGCCACACAGGGAGGCGAGGAAAGGTCCCCACAGGCCAGCGGGGAAGTGACAGCTCCAGACTAGCCCGCCAGGAAGCTGCAGCAGGGAACATGCGCTCCGGAGAGATGAGAGGGGACGGAATCCCTGGTACGAGGCCCTAAAATGGACCACAAGAGACGAAGTAAGAGGGCCTGGTCCAGCCAGCTCCTGCGGAGGCCGTCGCTGGCTGAGGGGACGAGGGAGGCCCCCTGAAAGCCTGGGGAAGCAGCGTAACTCCACACCACACGGTTAAACGAAGGCTCACGGCGTCACGTTCGTAAACCTTCTGAGAAGGTGGGAGGGCACTGATTTGCCCGCGCTCATCGTATGTCACCTTAATGCTTGCTTTCCCTTTTCCTAATTTCATGGCAAAAATAATATCACAGAATCAAAAAAAATAATGTTTTGAAAAAGAAAGTGCCTAGAGCCCCACCCCCCATTTCATATCCCCTTTCCAAACCGGCGCAACCCCATGGCGGTTTTCACGGAGCAAGCCTGGTGGGCAAACTCTGTGCAGGAGGGGCTGGCTCTTGTCCACGCGGGCGTCCAGCTCTGGCACGCGGCTCAGGCCACACAGACAGGCCGTGTGTGGGAACAAGTGTCCAGCGTGTAAATGCCTCTGTGGATTCTACCGCGTCCTGGATGTGCTGTGACCTTCCCCTTGGCCTCCGAACGCTCATCATAATTACAGTGTTTGATTTTCCCCCTAGCGAATGCACCACAATTAAGTAGCCAATGCCAATCTTTGGAAATGTAGGTCATTTTTTTCTTTCTTTTAACAAAAAATTTTTTATTAGAAATGATACTTCCTTTCTAAGCTGACAGGAGACCCAGAGTGCTACCACTTGGTTGTGTAAATATACAAAAGCCTCATTATAAAGACACTATGAATAAAGTTGAAAGGTGAACGAACCACTGACTTGGAGGAAATATTTGTAAGGTCTATGATGGTCAGTGAGCTGCTATCCTTTGCACAGAGGAGTCAGTAAACATGAGTAATAAAAAAGATTTGGGGGTGCCTGGGTGGCTCAGTCAGTTAAGCATCTGCCTTTGGCTCAGGTCGTGATCCCGGGGTCCTGGGGATCAAGTCCCATGTCAGGCTCCCTGCTCAGCGGGGAATCTGCTTGAGATTCTCTCTCTCCTCCCTCTGCTCCTCCCCCTTGTGTGTTCTCTCTCTCTCTTTTTCTCTCACTCTCAAATAAATAAATAATCTTCAAAGAAAACCACAAGATGTTTCTTCTCTTTTTAGATTGGAAAATATAAACAGGATGGCGACTATCATATTTTGTTTGCTTGCTGATGGGGGGCACATAACTTGCTATAACTATCCAGAAGGCAGTTCAGCAAAATCAAAAATTTAAGTGTGCACACACTTCCGCCCGGAAATCTTACTTCCAAGAACCAGTGCCACACAATAAAACACAACTACCCAAGGCCACGCATGAGGATTCTTTCCGCACTACTTACAACCACAAAATGCTGAGAAGATCGCAACGCCCACGGCGTAGGGAGCCGGCTAATGAGAGAAGAGAGCGTGCACGCAAGAGATCCACGGACGAGGATTAAGAAAAGGGTGCGTCTCCATGTTCTCATCTGGATGCTCTGCCTTTCCCACCGCATTGTTGGAGTTATTTACAACTAGTAATAATTTTGCAATTACCAAAGCCAGAGAAAGAAACCTGTCAATGTGGGTGTGAGTCAAACACCAGTAGCACCGCACTGAGATGGTTCTCGTGCACACGGTTTTTCTCCCTCTGCACCAAAGCTCAGGGCAGACCTTTTCTCGAACTCTTGCTGCACCTGCCAAATGGCTTCCCAGAGTGTTAGAGCAGCTTAGGGGGTGTTCGGCTTATTACATTCGTGTGAAACAGGCTGATCCCTCCAAGAGGCTGATGGTAAAACTGTCAGCGTGTAAAAAGTCTTACCTCCAGTTAGGTTATTAATTTTAATCCCGTCCTATGGTGCTCCCAGAGTCCAGAGTACTCCAGTCTCCCTTTGTAAGCCCTGCTCAGTGCCTTGTGGGCAGCTGACACTAAAACACTTTGCTTGTCTGATACATTCACTTTGTGCCCTCCACCCCACCCCTGGTTTGGAAAAAGGATTCGTATAGGAAGCAACTGGATCCTCCTCAGAGCAGTTATTAAAAACACCAGGTAGACTGAAAGAACAGGCAGAAGGATGCCCTCAGGGCAGATCGGCAGCAGGTGCTGGGAGCAGGTGCTCAGTGCTGCTGGCCTCAAGGGAAGATGCTCTGCCCGGCCAAGCCACTCCGGACACACGGCTCCTTCTGCTGTGGATACATCCTCTGGACTTTCCCCAAGTGCCCCAAGCTTCCTTCCTAATCTCTGCATCCTTGCTGGAGGCTGCCCACCCTGCAGAGACAGGGAAGACCTTCTCTTGCTCCTCACGTGGCTTTGCTTCTTCAAGCCGGAGATGAAGAGCTGGTGTGGGGCCCGGGGACCAGGACCCAGCCCCTCCCACCACGGTCTCAGCTCAGTCCCTCTGCTCTTCATTTTGGCTCTGATGCCTTACTTTGAAATTCTCCTTGGGGGCAGTCTCTATGGCAATTCACGAGTAAGTTCTGCATACAGCAATGCACAGAAGAAAGTGCAGTCCATTCTGGGGGCCAGAGACAGAGGCCGGCCCCAGTTCTGGCTCTCAGGAGCCCCGGTGGCTTTACACCTCCAGGAGCTCCTTCACCTCTTCCCCCTTCCCTGTGAGATTTAGGCAGGATCTGGCCCTCAGACATCCCAGACCATCAGAAGCTTCCTTCCCTGTGACTCCCCCGGGGACTGTGTGAACTCCAAGTTCCCATAACACTCTGGGGCCTCCTGCTCCACCCTGGCTCCTCGTCCTGCCCCCAGCCCCCAGCCCACCAAGCAGAGGCAGGCAGTTTCTTTAGTTTTTGTCCTGATTCTGGGAACTTATACGGGCTGCATTCCTGGTGACCAAGCCAGGGTCAGGAGTACAGATCAAGGACACCGCAGAGATACCTGGGCTGATTCGGTGCTTGGAGGGGAGAGCTGGCTCCTCGGATGGCACCCCAGGGGCTGTCCAGGAAGAAGGAGCATGAGTTCAGGCAGGACCACATGACACAGAAGGGAAGGAGAGCAAAAAGTAGAAATAATGTCAACCTAAGCAATGAGCAGAAGTGAAAGATCTGAGCACCAGCCACACTGGATGCAGAATCCAGCCACTTCTCACCGCTGTGGCCCCGTAACCTGCGCTCTTAGCAAACGCTACCGCAGCAGTGTCTCCGCGGCCCTCCCTCCTACAGCCCTGCCAGCCAGCAGCGGATGATGCTGTCGAAACACCAACACGCGGGTAAGCCACGTCCCTCCTCCGCTCCGCCGCCCGCGGGGCTGGCATCCAGAGCAGGGGCATCGGGTGACTTGCATGGCCCACACGGGGGCCTGCCCTCCCCTCCTCTCTCTGACCTCACTCCCCACTGCAGGCCCCCTCTCTCCCCTCCTCCTCCTCCCACCCACTGCACCGGCCCCCTGTGCGAGGAGCCTTGGCCTGAAGGTTCTTCACCTTTGCTAGAAGGCTCTTTCCTTCTGGGCTCCTTGCTCCCCGACTCCTGTGTGCTATGCCTGGTGCGTTCCTGAATACATCAGCTCCCCATATGCCGTATTTGGGATCTCCTTCCCAGAGGGACTTTTCTCCTTGGCACTCATTATGATCCAACACGCTACATGCTACATTTCTTTGTCCCATCTTGTCTGCCTCCCAGTGAAAGGCCAGCGGCCCCAGGCCGAGATTTCTGTGTATTCTCTCCTGAGGCTCGGACACACAGTAAGGACAGTGCTGATGAGTGCTGGAAACACTGCCCCGCGCGGGAATGAGGCAAGGGCAAGGACCCCTCTCAGGGGCAACCGCCAAAGTCTCACTGTATCTGCAGCCGTCCTCGTCGATCACCCGCTTACGAGAGTATTATTCTGAACACGGAACCAGCCAGCCCGCAAGGAGGCCTGCCCCACATGATGCCGGACGCAGTCCCAGCACTGCACGCTCCCCTCTGGGGTATACAGTTCTGCAGAGCTGCACGCAGCATTTGGACACCTGTCCTTCCAGGGCCCCAGAAGGAGATGACTGGAGAGGGTCAGGTCAGATGGCTATAGACACGGGGAATGAATAAGTGCCGGGCTAATGAGCCATCTGCTGGGTGGTGAGATTTCCACACCCGGCAGCACACCAGTCCCACAGATCCACCGCTGGATTAGCCCAAACATCAGAACATCCGACAACAAAATTGAGCTACAATAACTGTGCTTTTTCCAATTTTCTGGGGACACGTTATCACGATTGTGAGTCAGGTGGCCAAGTATAACCCCCCAGCTTCAGCTACCCCCACCTCGAAGGTCTCCTGCTGCCTCTTGCTCTCCCCCTAGTCACTTCTAAAGCAAGTCTCAGGGTGCCCAGGCTCTGACGTGGTCCCTTCACTGGGCTGGAGGCAAGGGCAAAGCCATCATCATTCTCAAAGAATGATGAGTCCTACTCCCAGAGCAGGCAGGAGACATGAAATGACACACTGTCCAAAGGCTGAGGAAGAACGCTTCCCGTAAAGACGATGAGCCCCGCCTTCCCCAGCGCTCCAGCCTGGCCAATGCTCCAGGGGGCCCAGAAGACTCTGGAAAGCCTGGGCACCAGGGGGAGGCTGCATGGCCAGGGAAGGGAAAGGCACTGACCGTTGGCAGTGGTCAGCCTGGCTCGGGCAGGCCTGGAGGGAGGGAGGCGCCTGTGTGCACCAGGCACTCTCACTACGCAAAACCCAGACAGTCAACAGATGCAAGGCAGTGGCTTGGAATCCACATAGAATGGAACAATCAGGGCATCTCTGGCTGGGTTGACACGCGTTGCCAAGAGCGAAAGGCACCTGGAGCCACTCAGCACTTACCAGCCTCCCCCCATCTGGGTCCCACTGGGAGATCCCAGAGAATCGGGAGCCGCAAAGCAGCCCCCACTGTGATCTACAGGTCACTAACCGCCCGAAATCCCTTCTTTTTCCCTCCTGCTTTTCCCCTACTCCCTGCAGCGATTAACGAGGTGGGGGGAGGGTGGGCAGAGCAAGAGCTGCCGGCTGGGTAATCCTCTCTCCAGCTCCATTAAGAACAGAAATAAAATTGCCATTTCAGCTCTGGGTGCAGCCGGAAAGAGGCTGTCACTCCCGAGAATATACAGAAAACTTAGAAGGATGCGCATGAATGAGAAGCAACTTTTCCCATTTCCTAGTCAAATTACATGAGGATGGCAATCACGGCCAGGAGAGGCTGAGCCTCGGGGAGTTGCCTAATGCTAAACAGTTCTGGATTAGCCACCTGGGGCAAAGGAGTCGCTCTGGGCAACTGTCCACGTGGGAAGGTGACCAGCCTGCAGCCAGAGGGGGTCGCCCTGGGAATTTCTGGCACTTGGGAAGGTGACCAGCCTGCAGCCAGAGGGGGTCGCCCTGGGAATTTCTGGCACTTGGGAAGGTGACCAGCCTGCAGCCAGAGGGGGTCACTCTGGGAATTTCTTCTGGCACTTGGGAAGGTGACCAGCCTGCAGCCAGAGGGGGTCGCCCTGGGAATTTCTGGCACTTGGGAAGGTGACCAGCCTGCAGCCAGAGGGGGTCGCTCTGGGAATTTCTTCTGGCACTTGGGAAGGTGACCAGCCTGCAGCCAGAGGGGGTCGCCCTGGGAATTTCTGGCACTTGGGAAGGTGACCAGCCTGCAGCCAGAGGGGGTCACTCTGGGAATTTCTTCTGGCACTTGGGAAGGTGACCAGCCTGCAGCCAGAGGGGGTCGCCCTGGGAATTTCTGGCACTTGGGAAGGTGACCAGCCTGCAGCCAGAGGGGGTCGCTCTGGGAATTTCTTCTGGCACTTGGGAAGGTGACCAGCCTGCAGCCAGAGGGGGTCGCCCTGGGAATTTCTGGCACTTGGGAAGGTGACCAGCCTGCAGCCAGAGGGGGTCACTCTGGGAATTTCTTCTGGCACTTGGGAAGGTGACCAGCCTGCAGCCAGAGGGGGTCGCCCTGGGAATTTCTGGCACTTGGGAAGGTGACCAGCCTGCAGCCAGAGGGGGTCACTCTGGGAATTTCTTCTGGCACTTGGGAAGGTGACCAGCCTGCAGCCAGAGGGGGTCGCCCTGGGAATTTCTGGCACTTGGGAAGGTGACCAGCCTGCAGCCAGAGGGGGTCACTCTGGGAATTTCTTCTGGCACTTGGGAAGGTGACCAGCCTGCAGCCAGAGGGGGTCGCCCTGGGAATTTCTGGCACTTGGGAAGGTGACCAGCCTGCAGCCAGAGGGGTTCACTCTGGGAATTTCTTCTGGCACTTGGGAAGGTGACCAGCCTGCAGCCAGAGGGGGTCGCTCTGGGAATTTCTGGCACTTGGGAAGGTGACCAGCCTGCAGCCAGAGGGGGTCACTCTGGGAATTTCTTCTGGCACTTGGGAAGGTGACCAGCCTGCAGCCAGAGGGGGTCGCCCTGGGAATTTCTGGCACTTGGGAAGGTGACCAGCCTGCAGCCAGAGGGGGTCACTCTGGGAATTTCTTCTGGCACTTGGGAAGGTGACCAGCCTGCAGCCAGAGGGGGTCGCTCTGGGAATTTCTGGCACTTGGGAAGGTGACCAGCCTGCAGCCAGAGGGGGTCGCTCTGGGAATTTCTTCTGGCACTTGGGAAGGTGACCAGCCTGCAGCCAGAGGGGGTCGCTCTGGGAATTTCTGGCACTTGGGAAGGTGACCAGCCTGCAGCCAGAGGGGGTCGCTCTGGGAATTTCTTCTGGCACTTGGGAAGGTGACCAGCCTGCAGCCAGAGGGGGTCGCCCTGGGAATTTCTGGCACTTGGGAAGGTGACCAGCCTGCAGCCAGAGGGGGTCACCCTGGGAATTTCTGGCACTTGGGAAGGTGACCAGCCTGCAGACAGAGGGGGTCACTCTGGGAATTTCTTCTGGCACTTGGGAAGGTGACCAGCCTGCAGCCAGAGGGGGTCGCCCTGGGAATTTCTGGCACTTGGGAAGGTGACCAGCCTGCAGCCAGAGGGGGTCGCTCTGGGAATTTCTGGCACTTGGGAAGGTGACCAGCCTGCAGCCAGAGGGGGTCACCCTGGGAATTTCTGACACTTGGGAAGGTGACCAGCCTGCAGCCAGAGGGGGTCGCTCTGGGAATTTCTTCTGGCACTTGGGAAGATGACCAGCCTGCAGCCAGAGGGGGTCGCCCTGGGAATTTCTGGCACTTGGGAAGGTGACCAGCCTGCAGCCAGAGGGGGTCACCCTGGGAATTTCTGGCACTTGGGAAGGTGACCAGCCTGCAGCCAGAGGGGGTCACTCTGGGAATTTCTTCTGGCACTTGGGAAGGTGACCAGCCTGCAGCCAGAGGGGGTCGCCCTGGGAATTTCTGGCACTTGGGAAGGTGACCAGCCTGCAGCCAGAGGGGGTCGCTCTGGGAATTTCTTCTGGCACTTGGGAAGGTGACCAGCCTGCAGCCAGAGGGGGTCGCCCTGGGAATTTCTGGCACTTGGGAAGGTGACCAGCCTGCAGCCAGAGGGGGTCACTCTGGGAATTTCTTCTGGCACTTGGGAAGGTGACCAGCCTGCAGCCAGAGGGGGTCGCCCTGGGAATTTCTGGCACTTGGGAAGGTGACCAGCCTGCAGCCAGAGGGGGTCACTCTGGGAATTTCTTCTGGCACTTGGGAAGGTGACCAGCCTGCAGCCAGAGGGGGTCGCTCTGGGAATTTCTGGCACTTGGGAAGGTGACCAGCCTGCAGCCAGAGGGGGTCACTCTGGGAATTTCTTCTGGCACTTGGGAAGGTGACCAGCCTGCAGCCAGAGGGGGTCGCCCTGGGAATTTCTGGCACTTGGGAAGGTGACCAGCCTGCAGCCAGAGGGGGTCACTCTGGGAATTTCTTCTGGCACTTGGGAAGGTGACCAGCCTGCAGCCAGAGGGGGTCGCCCTGGGAATTTCTGGCACTTGGGAAGGTGACCAGCCTGCAGCCAGAGGGGGTCACTCTGGGAATTTCTTCTGGCACTTGGGAAGGTGACCAGCCTGCAGCCAGAGGGGGTCGCTCTGGGAATTTCTTCTGGCACTTGGGAAGGTGACCAGCCTGCAGCCAGAGGGGGTCGCTCTGGGAATTTCTGGCACTTGGGAAGGTGACCAGCCTGCAGCCAGAGGGGGTCGCTCTGGGAATTTCTTCTGGCACTTGGGAAGGTGACCAGCCTGCAGCCAGAGGGGGTCGCCCTGGGAATTTCTGGCACTTGGGAAGGTGACCAGCCTGCAGCCAGAGGGGGTCACCCTGGGAATTTCTGGCACTTGGGAAGGTGACCAGCCTGCAGCCAGAGGGGGTCACTCTGGGAATTTCTTCTGGCACTTGGGAAGGTGACCAGCCTGCAGCCAGAGGGGGTCGCCCTGGGAATTTCTGGCACTTGGGAAGGTGACCAGCCTGCAGCCAGAGGGGGTCACCCTGGGAATTTCTGACACTTGGGAAGGTGACCAGCCTGCAGCCAGAGGGGGTCGCTCTGGGAATTTCTTCTGGCACTTGGGAAGATGACCAGCCTGCAGCCAGAGGGGGTCGCCCTGGGAATTTCTGGCAGTTGGGAAGGTGACCAACTCTGTAGCCAGGGGGGTCACCTGCTATGGGCATCTGTCCAGGGGTCGCTTGGACATAGGCTTCTCACTTGGCCCTATCCCCAAGGCGGCTGGAGTCAAACGGAAGAAGAGGGGGTGTGCCTTAATGTGGGAATGGAGGAAGGGGGAGGAGGGAAGGGAAAGGAGCAGGAGGGAGGGAAGAGGAGGGATAGGGAGGAAGCAGGAGGCGGAGGAGGGAAAGAGGGGGTGGGAGGGGGAGGGGGAGGGAGGAGGGGGAGGAGAGGGGCCGAGGCTGGAGGCGGAGCACGAGCCTGGACGCGCGCGCCAGAGGCGGCGGCCCGAACCGCACCGTGCGGCGGCGGCGCTCTGGTTGGCTGGTCTCCCCGTCCTGCCGCCGCCGCCGCCCCCTCCTCCCTCCCACTCCCCGCCCTCCCCGCGGCGGCTGGCGTCGAGAAAGTACAGTAAAAAGTCCAAGTGCAGCCGCTCGGCGCAAGATGGGATCCGGCTCCTCCAGCTACCGGCCCAAGGCCATCTACTTGGACATCGATGGGCGCATTCAGAAGGTAGCCTCCCCCCCCCGCACCCGCGGCCTCGGGTGCGAGCCCCCCACCCCGCTGTGTGCCCCCACCCCGCTGCTCACGCCCTCGCCCGCAGCGCTGTGCTTGGCCCCCACCGTGCGATCCCGCGCAGGGGCCCCTCCCCGGGTGACGGCGCGGGGGTCGCAGCGGCGGGTGGGGGAACCTGGCGCAGCGACGGAGGGCGCCCGTGTGGAGGGCCGTCGTCTGTGCGTCCGCGCGTCCTGGGTCCGGGCTGCAGCCTCTGACAACTTGGGCTGGGGGCAGCAGGGCTCTGCGGAGCTGCTGTCCCCACGCGCCGCCCCCCACCCCCCATGGAAAGGGGCGACCCACAAGGGGGTATTTTTTTCCACTTCACGGGCAGAGCTTTCTTTGTAACAAATCTCATCAGGCTGAGTTTGTATGTTCAGAGGCTGGTGCATGAAGCCTTTCATTTCCCAGAGCAGACGCGCCGCAGAGCCCCTGGGCTGCCCTGCGGGACGTGGTCCCCAGGCAGGGGTGGTGACTGAGGCACGGAGGGTGGCCGAGTACGCAGCCCCCCACCCAGGGGTGGTGCTTCCTGGCCAGGGGGGAGCAGGTGGAGGGGCGGGGTTTGGGGAGCAGGGGCTGCGCTCGGCAGCCCCCCACCCCCCGCTCCCTGTACCCCACTGGACAGATGGTCAGCTCTGACAGCAGAGGGGGCTCCTTGAGGCTGCTCTACCTCCTGGGCCCACAGAGAGACTGAGGGACAGGCCAGACCAGCCCTGTGGTCTCTCTGCCCTTCTCTGGAGGCATGAAGCCCTCCAGATGTCCAGGGTCCCTAACCAACTTGACTCTCATAGGAGAGGCTTCCCAGCAGACCCTCTTTGTTCCTGGCCCCTCCCTTGCTAAGCCCCTGGCCTGAGTCCAGAGCGTCCTGGGCCCATGTTCCTGATTGGCAGAGAGGCACAATAAGAAAGCTGGCTTGGAGGGGGGATTTTTAGCTCCTCCAGAACCACCCCCCCACCGGGAAAAACCATAGTGAGGAATCACTCCCAAACTTCAGCTGGACATTTCAGGGAAGCTGCCACCAATCCCCTTGCTCTTCTCAAGGAGCACCCCCCCCCCGCCCCCTGCCGGGAAGCCAGGGAGGGATGCCCCAGCCAGTGACAGAGCAGGCATGAGGCGGGGGAAGCGGGGGGAGTCTCCAGAGATCTCTGGAGTGCCTCTGCCAGCTGATAGGCTTGCCAGAAGCCACCCTCACTCTCCCATCCCCGTCTCCATCCCAGGAAGTGAGAACTGCCCCTCCCCCACCAGCGCCCGCTTTAATAGAATCAGAGAGCAGGGAACAGGAAGAGTCTGCAAGGCCAGGTTGTCAAGCCTCTTGTTCGTCAGTGCTAGGCAGTTGGTCAGCGGCAGACGGAGGACTGGACTCCGGTCCCCTGACTTCCAGGACTCAGCACCTGTGACTGAGCAGGGACTTAACAGCCCCCTCAAAGGTAGAAATGACTCTCGGCTGAATACCTCCCTGTGCTGCAGACACGCGTGCACAAACGTGCCCACACGTGTGCACATACGTGTTCACACAACACGCACATGAAACCATGTTGCACACACATACACGGATACGCACACGTGTGCATGAACCACACATGCTCACAAGAGCAAACCCACACGCCGACACACGCATGTGCAAACAAGTGCGCGTGCACACATCTGCACAAGCACACACACTCCTACCCCACCAGATGAGAATTCTCAAGAGATTGGCCTATTTTCATCTTTTTGAAAGAGATGAGATGAGATGCCCGCCACTGGGTCAGAAGTGACAGCTTCTTCCCGAGAACTTCCCAAAGGTCTCCCCGAGAAGCTGGATTGGAAGTGGGTAAGAAGTGGCAGAGAGGCGCCAGAGGGTGGGAGGTGAGCACTGAGTCTGGCAAGCTCTGCCCGCGTGGCAATCAGGCTGGTTTTGAGAAGGTGACACACCTGAGGTTGGGGTGACCTCCGGAAAAACAGCCCTGGAGGCACACCTGCATTCAGGAGAGAGGCTGTGGCCTCGGGAGGGGCCAGATCTGCCGCTGAGTGCCGGCTCCCCTACTTTCTGTGGTCTTGAGCAAGTCCGCGGGCAGCTCTGAGCTGGCCTCCCCCTCCGTAGAGTGGGACGGCAGTCTCTGCTTTATAGACCGTCCTGAGAAGGACACAAGACCGTATGACCAGAGTGCGTGGGGTACTGCGGGAACAGGTGGGTCCCTCTCTCTGTCCACAGTGGCCTTTCGCTGATACAGACAGGGGAGGGGGAGCCCGAGTAGGCTGTGGTCTAAACCTCGCCCGTGGCCGCAAGGCAGGGCAGGCGGTTCTTGTTAGCGGTTCTTGACCGGGCTCTGCGCCCTCTGCCTGCGCTGTTGACTCTGGTGGAGGCTCTAGCTGGACTTCTAGCCGTGGTTGAGAGCCGAAGCATCTGGGATTTCCAAGCACGTGCTGGAAAAGGACAACGGGGCCCTCACCGCACACCCGGCAGCATGGTGGGGACCGAAAGTGTCTCTGCTGAGAGCATTTCCAGCAATGCTTTCTGTGGCCGCGCTTTCCGTCCTTAAGGCTCCAGGCACTGGATTCAGCCCCGCTCTGTCTCCCTTTTATCCTGCCCAGCGCTTCTCCCAGGAAGGTCATGGACACAGACCCCTGTTGCTTCCGAGGGGCGGGCGCGCTGGGGGTGGGGGAGGGGCTAAGGCACTGCTTTGTCTCCCCCGCCCTCTGCCCCTCCAGTGACCTTCTCTTGGGCACCCCACGCTCCCCCCCCAGAGAGAGCACCAATGTGGGGGGAGAGCGTTCACAGCAGTGACTCCTGCAGGTGTAATGTGCTCCAGCCAAGCTTAGGGGGAATGGTCCCAGGTCACCGGAAGGGAGGCCGCCCGCCCTGTCTGAGGACGTACGTGGGGTGGTGACACTGGATACTGGATGTGTCTCAGGTGCTTGACGAAACCACTGCAGCTCCCGGATAGCTAGTTCAGTGCCTTCTGACATGAAGAAGACTCCAGACACACAGCTCACCCAGGGTGACACAGCGCGAGGCCAGCAGGGGGAATTTGGGGGATCCTCAGGCCGCCGTGAGGGGATCGAGCTCCCATCTGCGGGCTTTCCTTCAGCGCTGTGCGGGGGGGGGGGGGGGGGGGGCGGGTTTGGAGGGCAGAGGTTATCCTCCGAGCCTGCGCCCCGCTGGGTCCCCACAAAGGCAGCAGAGAGCCATGCGGCTGCTCCCAGGGCCTCGCCTGCATCCCCGTGGCCTGGGCGAGGTCCCTAACCTCTGTGTAAGGTGGGGATCCCTGTAGTGCTGCTTGTTGTAGAATCGGCCGGACAAGACCCATCACTTAGGCCGCTCTCTAGAGGAGCTGTCGAACAGCCGCTGTGTGCCGAGGGCTGGGTCCCGTGCGAACGTGATACCCACGACCCTGTCCCACCGAGCGATGGGCTCACAGATGGTAAACCACAGCTGTTGAAGGGTGCCCGTGGACGGACAGAAGGACATGGCAGGCCCCGCTGGTGGGGCAGGGCTGTGTGCCAGAAGTGGGATGCTTGATGAATAGGCTCCCTTCCTTGGTAAAGACTGGCTTTGGGGGGCCCGGCGTGGGGGAAGGGGACTTTTTGTAGACTGGGAAGCCTTAGGGTGACCCAGGTTAGGAACTGCTGGACGGCCAAGGGGACAGCCTCACTCACCTCCACACGCCTGTCCCCTTGATGCCTCCTCCCCTGCTCCTGTTGAAGGAGGAGGGAGTGGGAGCCGGGGTCCCCAAAGCTGGATAGCTGGGGACCCCCGCTCCACAGGACTCTTCTCCAGAAGATGCTGCTTCTCTTCTTTGCCCAGATGGTTTGCGTTTTCCTTTCCTCCGCTGGCCCTGGCCTCAGTACCTGTTCCTTTCTCCCCTTCCCCACGCGGTACATCGGAGAGAGGGGGCACTCAGCTGGGATGTCCCGGGGCTGCCAGGGTGGTGCCCTTGGCGTGGGGGGGGGAGGGGCCCTGCCTGGTAGCACGGCCAGGCATGCGTTTGATGACCTTACCATTACCAATGAAGAAGAGTGAGGGGTTCACGTGACCTTGGGGCCTGGCTTTGGGCTGGAGCTGCTGAGAAGCCTCATCTGGACAAGGATGGGCATTCTGGAGCTCCTACCAGCTCTGGAAGGGAGCACTTCCATTGGTGCATTGCCCTGGCCGCTCAGGGACATGGCAGTCTGCCTGGACCACCTTCGGCCACTCTGAGCTCCTGCGTCCTTGTCCCAGTCTTGCTGCTGCAGGAACCCCGGCCTTACTCTGCCACTGGAACCCAGGTCCAAGACAGCCAACAGCCACTTGACTCTGTTAAGTGGTTTCTACTCTAAAACAAGGAAATGAATGAGGAAAACCCAAGGGAAGAGCAACCTTGGGAAGTTGTTGAACTATCTGCAGAAGACTGTGCCCGGTTCACGGCTGACTGCTAGCCCCTCCCCAGGCCCTGTGCGCTCAGGGCTCCCGTCTTCTCCCAGGGAGCCGGCGTCCACCCTGCCTGGGCCCGCTGTGACAGGGATTCCGGGGTACGCCCCTGGTTCCTTCCACTGGCGCCTACAGGGCCGGGACCCTCGGTTTTCCTCTGTGGCAGGACCCTCCCCCCGCCCTTGGAGATCAGGCCTCTGCAGCCCTGCCAGCCACCTCCCTTCCTCCCACCTGCCTCCCTCTGTCCTCCGCTCTGCTCCAGCCCTGCGCCCTCCAAGGGACTTCAGGCTCGTCTACCTTCATTGCTTGCCTTTGGCGCAAATCGAAGCTGCTGCGCTTCTTCAGGCCGGTCCTGTCTTCCATTCTTGAAGGGTGTAGCTGCCCCTGTCTTGTCCCGTGTGGTCAGCGCGGCAGGACCTTGAGACCCCCCAACTCATGGGCACGTTTCCCCTTCCTGGAAAGTACGTCTGTCCTGCCACCCGGCAAAGCCCAGTGACAATTCCCTTTCACTTTAAGTTGTGCGCACCTGCTCTGCCCACACTCCGAGCCAGTGGAGCCCAGGAGTGGAGGGGTCTTCCCTGGGTTTGCACAGGGCTGATGCACTGGCTAGGCAGACCCATGGTGAGTTCTCTGGACTTGGGCGTTCCTGTTAGCCCTGCATGCCTGCCAGGGGACGGGAGCACCCCTCGGCCATCGCCCGCAGTTCCAGCCCCGTCTGCTTATCTTTCTTTAAATGTTTATAGCTTAAGATATTTACGCAGGTACTAAAATGGTAACAGAAGCTAATTGCAACGCAGGGAAGTCTGGGGACTCCTAGTTTGGAGAAGGGAGTCATCCCACACCGTCTTGGTTTCCAGCAGAAAACCGGAGATGGTCTGCGGGCGATGGGGGAAGCATTTTGCCTCCAGGCCTGCCCCCGAGCTCACGATGACCCGTCTGTCTCCAGCTGGGTCAGAGCTGGGAGGTGAGATTTAACAAGAACACCGTGTGTTCAGCCTCTTGCTCAACAAGTAGATCGGCCCAGAAGGTGTTGTGCAAACAGAAACTCTTGGAAACGCAACCTCTCCGAATTCTACCTAGCCCTGGGCGCTGAGAAGTCAGAGAACGCTGGCCTCCCTCTTCCTTCCCACTTGCCCTGGCCTAAAGCCTCGTTCCCAACATCTGGAGGCCCCGGGAGGGGCGTGGCTGAACCCCACTAATGTCATCAGGATTGACAGATAATGACACGGCGGTCTCTCAGACTATGTGCAGCTCCTCCTGTCTTGGAGGGGTGACCACACCGAGTGGGGAGGGATCAACAGCCCCACAGACCCAGCTCTGTCCCTTGACAGCTGGGAGGTCCGAGGGAAGTCACCTTCTCCTTGGTTAAGTGGGCAGTAACGCCCCCGTTGGGTGACCGCAGATAGCACTAAGTAATGTGCGAAGTGCCCAGGGCTGGCGAGCTGGCCACACGGGGAGGCTCGGCCAGCACGTCCTGCTGGCAGGCCCTTGCTCCCTCCCCCCTCCAGCACACTGTGGAAGGAGCTGGGGCTCCTTCCCGTCCCCGGTCGGTATCTCTGCGAGCCCACTGCGAGCCTGAACTAAGGCCCCAGGCCCCCGGGGCCCACTATCCAGGACACCTTCATCTCCAACTTGGCAGAGGCTGCTGGAAACAGGACCACGTGAGCCCCGAGCCGGGAGGGCCGGCGGCCTCCCCAGAGCCGCTGTGAGCTAAGGGCTGCCTGGCCTCAGACACGTGCAGAGTGCAGCTCTGGTCATCCAGGAAGAGAAGCAAGAGCAGACGAAGAGCATGGTGTCCCCGTCAGACGGCTGATGTGAACCGACATGCAGATGAAAGAGGAAACGGACTCAGCCAAGCGGCTGATGGCAGAGCCAGCCACAGGGAGCCCAGGACGCCGCCCCGCGGTCAGACAGCGGGACTGGGTGCACAGGGAGCCTTGGCTCACTGGAGGCTGGGCCCCCACACCCCTGTCCTGGCTTTGCTGCTCCCGAGGCCCTTCCCACAGCAGAAGGCAGAGGCTGAGCCATCCGCACCCGGTCACCTGCTTCCCGGGCCACCGATGACCCAGCAGCCTGCGCTACTGGGAACTGGCGGACGTCTAGAGCTAAAAGGGATAAGAGGGTACCCGGAAGACACAAAGGGACCCCCAGGTACCCACCTGCACAAGACAGCGGCAGCCCATCAGCTGGTCCCACCCCCAGGAAGGATGCCCCCCTGTGTCTCAGCGCCCCCCGGGCCACACGGACGCATGCATGCATCCCTCCCTAGGCATGTTTGGGATACGGTCACGTGGTGGGCCACTGTCTAAACAGCACTCAGCTCCTCAGCCCCAGATACTTGCAACCTCAAAAAAACCAATCTCTGCAGTCGACAGTGTGGTTGCTTTGCCTTGACCGCACCCACCTGTCCGCCTGTCCCCCTCACCTCCACCACGGCTCCACGTCTGCTCCCCGGATCCCCAAGCTGATCACCGGATGGGAGCATTGGCCTGAACAGAATCTCACAGCATTGCTGAAAACCTGGTCCAGAAGATTAAGTTCGGGCCAGAACGTCTCAGCAAGTTGGCTTTAGATGTTGCCCCGCATGCCTTTTTTTTAAATTTTAACAAAATACATATAAAATTTGCCATCTTAACCATTTCTGGGTTCCGTGGCGCTGAACACACTCACATTCTTATGCAGCCGTCCCCACCATCCGTCCTGAACTTTTCCATCTTACCAGACCGAAACTCTGTCCCCAGTAAACGCGAACTCCCCCAGCCCCTCCCCGGCCGCTAGCACCCACCTCCTACTCTCTGTCCCTGTGGGTCTGACTGCGCTGGGTCCCTCCTGTGAGTGAGTCACACGGTGTTTGTCCTTCTGTGGCTGGCTTACTTCACTGAGCATGGTGTCCTCAAGTTTCGTCCACGTTGTGGCACGGGGCAGTTTTCTTCCTTTTTAAGACCGAATAATATTCCGTCAAGTGTATTGTCCACGTTCTGTTTATCCGTTTGATCCTCAGTGAACCTGCCTGATCGTCTTTAGAGCTCAATCATTCACATTCTTATTTCCTCATTGCAGTGGGTATATCATTGTGTTTTCCGGAAAACACTCTTCTCCCTAAAGCCCTCCATGGTTTCCTGGTCGCAGTTGTGTGAATCTGAGGAGTTGTGTGTGATGTGGTCTGGGAGGTGGGATATGTTACAGGCGGGGAGAGTAAACTGCTCAGGGAGGGGGCTGCCTCTCCGATTCAGTGACATTCCACGCATTTACTGGCAGCATGATGTCACGGTTGAGAGCATGGGTTCCGGGGCAAGTGTGTCTGCCTTTGAAGAGGGTCATGTGCAGGCAAGTTCCTGACATGCCTCGGTGACTCCATCTGTGAAGTGGGGTGAAGGGAGCATCTCCCTCATGCAGTCGTTCTGATTAAATGCGTAAATGTGTGTCCAGTGTTAAAACGGGGCCAGTTACGTGGCCAGTGCTAACTAAAGTCCCTATTATTTTTATTTGTTTGTAACTCATTTATTCGTGTTGTGGATGTAAGGCAGTCAGATCTCCGGTCTTGTTGGGAGAGCCTTATGGAGACCCCTGGCTTCGTGCTCCTGGGTTGGCAAGTGGCCCGTGGGGCAGCCGGCCGTCAGTCCCCGCAAGGGGCCCCATGTCCAGGCGTGCTCTGTGACATGCAGGGCCCGCCCAGCCCCGAGGTGTTCCCAGCTCCGTGATCCCATGCTTCCTGGGGTAGCCCCAGGTCCACCCTCGTCCCCCTGGTCTTTTCACAGAAGCTGGGACCACGGATGCCTTTCATTTCTCCTCTGTTTCAGAGATGGAGCTGTGGGGACTGCAGTGAGGAGGGCGGGCGGTGGGGTGACTGCTCAGGCAGGCAGGCATGGATGAACTAGGACAGCCAATGTCGCGTGCACACCAGCTCCGGTTGCATGAGCGATCCAGGCTTCAGCCTCATTTATTTTGCCGGAGGGGGGTGGTTGTGGTACCCACAGCCCTTAACGGTGATTTTGCTGTTGAAGGGAGCTGCGCTGGCGGGGGGTGTGGCTAGTTGCTGTCAGTGGCGGCCCCGGGGGGCTCGCTGCCACGTTGGCCACTAGACGGCTGGCCTGGGGGAGGCGGAGGTGGGGTGCTTTGGGGAAACAAAGTCAGAGCCCACCCGTAGAATGGCAGGAGTTGGCGGGCTTTGGCACAGACTTTTTCTGTTTAGCCCGGAACACTACCATGAGGACAAGCTGCCCCCGTCCCGTCAGCACCACCAAAGGGAGGTGTAGGGGGGCCGGAGCTCGGTCATCCTGGGGGCCAGTCACACACGGGGCTGGTGTATTTTGTAAGCAGTTAACGGAACCCGGTGATCAAGCTCTTTGTCCTCACAGCTTCTGCCTTTAGGGAATTTTTTTAAAAAAAACTTTTATAGCCTTACAAGTAACAGAAAAAGAGGCAGTGCCTTTTGACATTATCATCTAGAGATCTTCAATAATGTTGGATTGGCATTTGCGAGAGCAGCAAACCCAGGGCTTGTGTGCGGGAAAGCTGAGGGCGGACAGCCGCGGGGCGTGGCTGGGAGCCAGGCTGGGGCTCAAGCCATGGCCGGGGCACTTGGGGAGCAGCCCCAGAATGATTTCGCTGAGAGTTGTGTCCTGTAAACTTCACGCAGGGAAAAGTGAAGATGTGAGCTGTGGTTAAAGGTTCGTACGTACTCTGAGACCTCTCGGTGGAGCTTCTGAAGGCTAACACATCTCGCCGCCGCTATGGATCACAGAACATCCAGAGCCCAGAGCAGACACCAGAGGGGCTGGGAAACGTGACCCCAGTGATGGCCAATGATGCCTGGACATTTGGAACCCCTGAGACTTAAGGACACCCCCTCCTTGGAGACACCCGGACGCATGGCCGTGGTCCCCGCATGTATTTGATCCCATTTTGTGTGTGTTGTTTAGGAGGCTGTGCCCCAAGTAACAGAGGTGGGAGAAGGCATCTGTGCCCCATCGGCAAAGCCAGCCTGGAGTATTCCGAGGAGCCGGGGTCCAGGGAGGCGCTTCCGTAGCAAAGGAGTGCGTGGGGAAGTGTAGAAGCAGTGGATTTCCCCACAGCTATTTCTGGAACCCGGGCTGGGTGGCCCCAGGCTGAGCAGGTGAAGGAAATGGGTGCCAACCTCGGAGAGCTGTGTGGACACAGGGCCAGGTAGCGTCTGGACGTCGGCGGGGCGGACAGCCCTGGCGGGGGGGGCGGGGAAGGCGCTGAGAAGTGACTGGTCTCTCCAGAGATGAGGGACCCTGGATCTCCTGGGTGTTGTGCAGAAGCAGCCGAGGCCACAGGCTGGATGCCAGACCTCCTGGAACACTCCACCCCCCTACCTCCCATCCCCGCCCCCCTGCCCCCCACACTCCCCGGGGCTGGATTTCTGATTCAGCCTCAGCCCCTGCAGTGAGCCCTGGGCATGTCCTCCAGAGGGACAGAGCAGGCAGCCGGGAGAGGCCGCTCTAGAGCCGAGGTGGGTCCCGGCACCAAAGGGGCCCTCGCGGCGCCTCCCGCCCCTCACCTGCCCCTCCTAAGGGCCGGGCTTGGTTTCTGGAAGAAAGAGCCGGTGGGGGGGGGTGGTCACCCGGGTGGCTCAGTTGGTTAAGCGTCTGCCTTCGTCTCGGGTCGTGATCCCAGGGTACTGGGTTCGAGCCCCACATCAGGCTCCCTGCTCAGCAGAGAGCCTGCTTCTCCCTCTCCGTCTGCGTGCCTCTCTGCCTACTTGTGCGCTCTAGATCTCTGTCAGAAAAAAATAAATAAAATCTTTAAAAAAAACTTAAAAAAAAGAAGAGCCAGGGGGTTGGCCGCTTTCAGCCAGCTGCTGTAAGCCCCAGGCATCAAACTGAAGAGTGAGCCCGCACGCAGGGCTGTGGCTCAGCGTGGCCGGGGAGACACGGCCCCAGCTGAGGTTACATCACAGTGACCCGCCCCCCCCCAAAGTCCAACGGCACTGAGCAGAACCCTGACCTTTGGAGGGACTGTGGCAGCTCCGCAAGAGGCCCGCAAGGCCTCAGCCTGGCGGGTGGAAGCCAGCCTCTGAAGGACAAGAAGCAGGGTGGGGAGGCCACTGCAGCCCCCACGGCAGCAGGCACGTGGCCGACTTGGACTCGAGGCCCCTTGCCTACACTCAGAGACACTTCTTTTCTGGCAAAAAACCATGTTCGGTTTTTCTAATGAAATGTCAAGGCAATAAAGAGAAAAGGGAAAAGAGGCAGGAAGGAGGCAGGAAGGAAGGAACTCTCCTCCACTCCCGTGGCCCTGAACTGCCCACTTTCTCCCACGTCTCTCGGATTTCCTTGTCCCCCGCCATGGCCCGCCAGGTGGCTGTGTGAGGACCTCAGATCCGCTGCCCACGCTGTCCTGTGCTCTGTCACTGCCCATGTCAGCCCCCAGCTCATGACTTGCAGGATGAGGTGTCCCCATCCAAACCCCAAAACTTCTGGGGGGTATTACAGTTATTTCAAAGGGGATTTAAAGTTATAGTTTATTTGAGGCATTTCATGAAAAAGGACTTTGAATAAAAACATGCCCCTCCCTCTTGCCTGCCTCGTGCCCTTGGAACAAAGTGGCCTTGTAAAGTGAGTGGTGCGGGGAGGGTCCCCATGGCCGCCATTAACAGGAGGAAGTGGGGTTTGCTTCCCAGGCCTGCCGAGGGGAGGTGGACAGAAGGACGTGGAAACTTGACCTGCTTCTCCAGCTCATTCTGGACTACCTTTGCTCATGGTGTGGATTCCGGGTTTCATGCAAGTGCAGACTCCAGCATGGGTCTCAAGAAGGTCAGGGGTGGTGAATGATTTCCAGGATTACTTGAAAATACCCAGATAAGGAGATAGTGCTGACAAGTGGATTCCTCTGGAAAGAAGTCACGGTCCCCTGGCTCAAGCCAGAAGATGCATCACCCTCCTCCCAAAGCCTTGACAGGTTCCCCTGAAAGGGCCGTAAGCCCTAAGTCACCCAGAATCCTCAGGGTTTGCTCCCCACCCTCAACCTCAGGGCCAATACCTGCCATTTGGCCAAGGCCTCCGCGGCCACCTGTTGGCCCGCCCCAAGGAGGCTCATGCAGGACCAGCTCCCTCACCAACAGCCCCTCGGCTGCACACTGGTGCTCCCCTATGTTGTTCCATCTGGTAAAGAGGATGGGAGCGGTGGTGCTCACTTTCCAAGGTGCCAGAGCTCGGGGTCTCAGTTGAGGAGGGCTTTCCTGCCTCCCAGGCTAGGTCTCCCCCATGTCTTTTCACCCGCCGCCACCCCCTCGGCCCTGCCCAACGCAGCTGAGGGCTGCATGCTGGGGTCTCCCGTGGGTGGTCCTCCCCGCAGCCCCTCCCCCCGGGCACGAAGAAGCCTGGACCCCAGGACGGGTCTCACTGGCCCACACTCAGACCCCTGATACAGCAGAGCTGGACGAAGACCTTGAGGGGAGGGGCACAGGTTAGGCGGGAGAGCTGGGTGAGGGCCCAGCTCCGGGAAAAGCAAGGGTGGGGCATCAGGAGCCACCTCTTATTTGAATGGGAACTCAAGAAGCAAAGCCAGTTGAAACCAGAGAGACCCCTTTGGAAATGTCCTCACTTGAAGCCGTCCTTGGAAGGGTGCTCCACGTACACGCACGTTTCTTGCCCTTCCAGCTGTCTGCTCTTTGCACTTTCAGTCCCCTGCGATCCATTATTTATAACCGGGGAGAGTGACCTCAGACGCCTGAAGTAGAAAAACAAAACAGAGCGACCCAGAAGAGTGACAGGGAGCGGTGGGACGGACCTGCCGTGACGAACGGGTCCTGGGCGGAGGAAGCCTTGGACCCTCGCAGACGCAGGCGCGGGGACACGGGCCCCGAGATGCCGCCGAGCCCAAGCAGCCCAGAGCCTGAGCTGGACGGGTTTACACAGTCTGCGTAGCTGTGTCCTGCTAAAGAACGTCGTCAGCCAGGACAGGAATGTCCCCGCGTGGCCAGACTGTTCTTCCCCAGCCTCCCCACCCCCTGCTCCAGCCCAAGCCCACGTCAGCTCTTGTGAGGGGACAAGGGGGCGGGCCTCCCGCCTGTAATCCGTCCCCCGTGGCCCCTCCCGGAGTGTGCTCCCCGTCACAGATGCGCTCCGAGCCTCCCACGAGCTTCAGGGATTCCTGGTCCCTGCAGAGAGTCCAGCCTGAGCGCCCAGGGCTGCGTCAGCTCCCGGGGCCGCCGTGGCACATTCCCACTGTCAGCCCGACTGCAGACAGCACGGGTTTATTCTCTCGAAGTTCTGGAGGCCGGAGTCCAGGATCCACGTCGCTGGACCAGAATCAAGGCGTTGGCAGAGCCTCACTGGCCTAGAGGTTCTAGGGGGAAGCCGTTCCTTGCTCTCCCACTCCTGGGGGCTGTCAGCACGCTTTGGCTCGTGGCCACACCGCTCGGGTGCCTTCAGAACTCTCTATTCGTCTTCACATCTCTCTGCCGCCTTGTGACTTCACTTAAGCACCCCCGCCCCCCGAGGTGATCCAGGCTCATCTCATCCCAGGATCCTTCATCTAATCTGCAGAGACGTGGCCACGTAAGGTGGAGAAGGGTGCTACAGAGCCCTTTTCCATGCCGTTCTGCGGGCTTCTGGCCTCAGACTGTGCCACACGTCCTGTTCCCAAGGCTCCTCCCATATCCCCGAAAGCCAGTGGGATCATGGGTCTGGAGTGGGAGCGGGGCGCAGTGAGGGGATGGCACCTTCCCTTCACTGGCAGCCCAGTGTGCCTCCCGTCCCTCCGGGCCCGCCCGCCTCCACGGACCGGTCACCTGCCTGCCGGCCGGCCGCATACCCCAAGCAGGGCCTTAGCTGTCTCTCCCCTCCCACACCAAGTTTTGCTGTTCGTTTGGATGGAGTGAACTCGTGGGGTGCTGAGCAAAAGTGCCTCCCAAACCCTTTCACCTCAGAGACGTTTGTTGAGGGCTTCCTGTGTGCCGGAGCTGAGAGAAGATGCTTGATAAAGAGGTGGGTTTGGGAGGCCGTGGTATGCTGCAGATCACTCGGCCCCCACGCCCCCCACGCCCCCCACGCCCTCCCCCGTCATCAGCTTGTCGCTTACGCAGCAGCCCTGGGACGGGCAGGCTGGGGTTTGCGGCTGGCCCTGCCCTATGCCAGCTGTATGATCCCGACCCTCAGATTCCACATCTGTGAAGTGGGGATAGCACCTGCCCAGCAGATTTTGTACAGTGCCCGCTATGTACCACATACCTTTCTAAGGATTTTATAGAGGTGACCAGCGTCTGCCGCATGTTGCAGATGCGGAGAGTGTGCGATAAAGAATTTGCCCACGGCCCCAGGGTGCAGGCAGAGCTGGGGGTGGACCCAGGAAGGCTGGCTTCGGGTTCTGTGCCCCACAGTGCAGACTTCAGGGAAAGGTCTTCCCACGGGATGGGATGGTCTCTCCAGCCTCTCGGGCTCAGTGCAGAGACTTCCCCCTGGGGGCTTACGGTGCCTCGAAGCAGGTGGAGCTGGTATTACCCCACCTTGAGGAGGGAAGGGCTCTGCAAGGGCAGAGAGGTCGGTATTCGGGGGCCCCCCTGTGGTTTGCCCCAAACTAGGTCTCCCACAATTCCGGGAAGCTTTGTACCCGTGCTGCATCTGAGCTCCATCGGAGCGCTGGGTGGCCTCCCACACTGTGGCCTCCATCGTCCCACAGCGGCTTGTCACCCCGAGCCGTCCCTCACGGCTCCCTTGCCGACCATCACCCCGCCCTTCCTGTTCATCACCATCATGTTGCTGCTCACTTGCTGCGTGATTTTGGAAACGTTCCTGAAACTCTCTGAACCTTAATAGCTACAAATTGGGAAGAATGACACCCACCTTCAAGACATGCTTTAAGGACCAAAGACTGTATGTGTTCTTCACCAAATAATGGCAAAGAAAGGAAAGGGAACCATCTCTCTCCCTCTCTCTCTCTCTCTCTCTCACACACACACACACACACACACACACACACACGTTTTCAAGTCAGGATCCAAACCTGGCCATGCACTCTGTTTATTTGCTGTCTCCTTAAGTCTCTTTCTATCCACGTGTTCATCCCCTTTCCATTCCTGCCATTTATTTGGTGAAGAATACATACTACTTCTGATCCTTAAAGCATGCCCTAAAAACACAGATACAGACATATAGATGTACAGAGATACAGAGATGTGGATGAAGACATAAGTGGCTGAGGAGTGATAAGGGAGATTCTCGTTAATTTCCTTTCCGTGTGAAAATCACACTGCGGCTATCTTGAACCATAAGCAAGGATCTTGGATGTTAGGGATGCACTCTGAAATGCACACAGATGATGCAGAATGATGTCTACAGTGAGCTTACGACCACCCCAGCAGGTGGGGAGGCCGGGGTGCAGACCCGTGGGCTGGGTCCGAGCTGGCGGCCGGGGTGGCAGTGGGGGGTAGGGCTCTGCTGCTGCCGGCGCTCCAGGATTTCCAGCGTACAGAACTTCTTAAGGATTTTATTTATTTATTTGAGAGACAGAGAGCATGAACGGGCATGTGAGGGGGAGGGGCAGAGGCAGAGGGCGAGAGAGAATCCTCAAGCAGGTTCGATGCCCAGTGTGGAGCCCGACACGGGGCTCGATCTCACGACCCTGAAACCATGACCTGAGCCAAAATCATGAGGCAGGTCCTTCACCGACTGAGCCCACCAGGCACCCCTGGAGCTTCTCTTCTCTAGAAGAATGTATGCAATGAGTCTGGCCCATAGTAATAAATGGTAGTTTCTGCTATTATTTTATATCCTTTTCAAACACAGTGACCAGAAAAATACCTCCTAACTTGGAAAGGGAAATGAAGCCTAATACAGAGTTTATTTTAGGGATTGCCTGCCTAGCGGTTAACTGTAATCCATTCTGACTGTGACGTTATCCTTAAGTGTACTAAAAACAAGGAGCAACATGGGGTGAACAATATGCTCAAGTTTATATGTCTATGAAATTTATAATTAGAGGAGAATTGCAGACAGATTCCAGATGCACATAGAAGGAGAGAGAGGTAGATAGCCTACAATCTTGGCCTCAGTGTCATGCATTTATTTCCTGAGTATTAAAAAAAAAGGCAGGGGGGCGCCTGGGTGGCTCAGTCATTAAGCAGTTGCCTTCGGTTCAGGTCATGATCCCAGGGTCCAGGGATCGAGCCTCACGTCAGGCTCCCTGCTCGGCGGGAAGCCTGCTTCTCCCTCTCCCGCTCCCCCTGCTTGTGTTCCTGCTCTCGGTGTCTCTCTCTCTGTCAAATAAATAAATAAAATCTTAAAAAAAAAAAAAACATAAAAGGTGGGATTTTGGTCTTGATCTCTGTTTAGCCTGTCTTCTGTATTAAACACTTGTAATTCTTGGGCACTAATAAGCCAATGGGAATTTGCCTTTTAACTCCCCCAAAGATAGAAAAGTTGTGAATCCACGGATGTGTCGTAAATTGGCTGTTCTCTGGACTGGTCGGGTTGAGTTCTAATTCCTGGAGCTGGGGCGTGAGATCCAGGTGCCAGACTGAAATACTCTGATTTCCTTCAAGGGCAGACAAAGCCTTATAAGAGCTTATAGACATGTATGTAAAACCTTAGTAGGTAATAGAAGCTACAGAAAACAAATCACAACTTGGTAGACAAAAGATAAGGAATTTGAATTGGTTTATTTTCCTCTGGGAGGGGAGCCTAAGTCAATATTTGTTCCAGGTATGCCATCGGAAATACCAGCAACTGGAAAACAAGGCAAACAGAGAATGCATACATAATTATGGGCAAGTGACTTACCTCCCATGCAGACCTCCGCTAGAGCTCTCCTGTCAGCACAGCATCCGTCTCTGGGCTTAGAGCCAGGGAGGCTCCGGGTTTGCATGTGGGACCACCCTGGCCAGGCCAGGCCAGCTTCTTCTCTCTCTGTGGCTTAGAGTCCTCATCTGTGTGAGGGGTGATGGTGACACCAAGCTTATGAGGTTCTTATGAGGACCCGGGGTCACAGGACTTGTAAGGCATTTGGCTCAGGTTCTGGCCCAAGCATAGGCTCAATTCTGTTAGGCGGTGGTGATGGTGGGAGTGCTGGTGCTGTGGTGATGCTGGTGATGGTGGAGGTAATGCTGGTGGTGGAGGAGGTGTTGTTGGTGTGGTGATCCTGGTGGTGGAGGAAGTCATGGTGGAGGTGGTGATGGCAGAGATGGTGCTGGTCGTGGAGGAGGTGGTGGTGGAGGTGATGGAGGAGGTGGTGGAGGAGATGATGGAGGAAGTGATGGCAGAGATGGCGCTGGTGGTGGAGGAGGTGATGGCAGGTGGTGGGAGGAGGTGGTGGTGGAGGTGATGGAGGAGGTGATGGCAGAGATGGTGCAGGTGGTGGAGGAGGTGGTGGTGGAGGTGATGGTAGAGATGGTGCAGGTGGTGGAAGAGATGGTGGAGGAGCTGGTGGAGGAGGTGATGGCAGAGATGGTGCAGGTGGTGGAGGAGGTGGTGGAGGAGGTGATGGCAGAGATGGTGCTGGTGGAGGAGGTGATGGCAGAGATGGTGCTGGTGGTGGAGGAGGTGCTGGAGGAGGTGATGGAGGAGGTGGTGGAGGAGGTGATGGCAGAGATGGAGCTGGTGGTGGAGGAGGTGATGGCAGAGATGGTGCAGGTGGTGGAGGAGGTGGTGGAGGAGATGATGGAGGAGGTGATGGCAGAGACGGCGCTGGTGATGGAGGAGGTGATGGCAGAGATGGTGCAGGTGGTGGAGGAGGTGGTGGTGGAGGTGATGGAGGAGGTGGTGGAGGAGATGATGGAGGAGGTGGTGGAGGAGATGATGGAGGAGGTGATGGCAGAGACGGCGCTGGTGATGGAGGAGGTGATGGCAGAGATGGTGCTGGTGGTGGAGGAGGTGATGGAGGAGGTGGTGGAGGAGCTGGTGGAGGAAATGATGGCAGAGATGGTGCTGGTGATGGAGGAGGTGGTGGAGGAGGTGATGGCAGAGATGGTGCTGGTGGTGGAGGAGGTGATGGAGGAGCTGGTGGAAGAGGTGATGGCAGAGATGGTGCTGGTGGTGGAGGAGGTGATGAGCTGGTGGAGGAGGTGATGGTGCTGGTGGAGGAGGTGATGATGGTGGCACTAGCATCATTAGTCGTGTAACACAAACCAGCAGATGCGGACTTCAGCCTCAGCTCATCTGCACGGAAGGATTTTGGGCACCAGTGCTCCCCGATGGACAGATCCTGTGCTCCGTGGGATGCAAAGGAACTGCCCACAGTTCTGCCCACAGGGACCTCATCTTCCAAAGACTTCCTTCCATGTTTAACGGAAGAGAAAACTAACACTAACAAGAGTGGGTTCCCATGGATCACTGAGCCTATCAAAGTTTGTTTTTGGTTTTTTTTTTTAACTCCCACCTGCTGATTCTAGTAACTAATACATAGTTGAATTGCTAGGACCCGAGTTTTTGTTGCAGTTTGGGTACAGTTGAACATGGCTGATAATCAATACAGGGATATCAGTTAAAACAATAGAGCCCGCATTGTGACAGCATTCCCAAGAGAACACATCCTCTTGGCCATACTCTACGGAACAGGAATGCCGACATGTTGATGTCAGAGCTGGGTGCCCTCGATGCCTCTTGCTGGGGAAAATGGCCTTAGAGGGGTCAAGGAGGAGCCTCCCATCCCCATCCCCAGAGAAGGGCTTCAAGGGACCCCTCCCGTAATCACAGGGACCACACAACTTAGCACTTAGTGTGTACCGGGCCCTCTGTGTGTCGTAATGAACCGTCCTAACATTCCATAGGCAAGGGATCATTTTCCTCCTTTGGCAGGAGAGTCAGAGCCTCGGAGCAGTTAAGAAACCTGCCCTGGGTTGAGCTGGTAAGAGGAGAGGTGGAAGTGAACTCACATCTCTGACTCCTCCCTGCTCACCCCTCTGCCCTGCATGTGCCTGGAGCAGTGCACGACACCAGCAGCCAGCCAGGGGTGACCCAGGGGATGTGAGACAGCTGGAACAGCACAGTCTCCAGACAAAGCAGGACCTGCGGGTTCAGACGGCGCCCGCTGAGAGCAGCCCCTCCACCAGCTAACTGTCCCCGTTGCCAGGCCTCCTCTGCCCTGATGGCCCACAGAGTTCGTGCTCAGATCTGCACTGTGTTAGCAGCTGAACACAGCATCTCACATGCCATCCTAAAATGTGAAGGTTACATAAAGAATTAAGTGACATGTATTAGTCCCCGTTTGTTCTAGAAGCTCAAATTGATAGTGCCCACTAAAGAATTAATGGAAACAGAGGGGGTCCTTGTGGGAGCACCGCAGTTGGAACTGGGAGCTTGGGGTGACAGCTGCAGGCTCAGCTTCACTTCGTTCTGTTGGCCCCCAAAATGCTGCCTGAGGAGCGCCCTGGCCTACACAGTCCGGCAGATGAGGACAGACCTGCGTGCCTGGGGGCCAGGACTCGGTCTTAGGACAGCGGTCGTGGCAGCCACGTGGGTACCAACCGAGCGGGTCTGACCTCAAAGATAACATGTATCCCCTCAAATCATTGATATTTAGGTGATTAGAGCTGAGGGGGTGCTTTGTAATTACGTCTAAAGGAGTTTTAGTCGGGCTACTTAAAGAAAGGAAACCTGAATCTGGGTTACCAGGACCCTGTCCCGAGCCCCCATGCCCCAGCGCAGCGCCCCTTCAGAAGTCTGCCCTGGCTTCCCCGCCTGAGCCGCTCTCAGCCCACCTGCTGGCCCGGACCCTTCGGGGCCCCTGCCCAGGCTCACTGCAGCCTCCTGAGAGATAGGCCCAGGCCTCCACACCCTTCCTGGTCACCAAACCCTCACTCCAGCAGGGTCTTGAAGAGGGGTGGATCTCAGGGGCGTTCAGATAAGGTCTGGAGCTTGGAAATTCTTTACCTGGAAATCCTGGCCCATGGGGAGCGAGGCCTGGCTGCGTCCCAGGCACTCAGAGCACCTGCTGGGGACGGGACCCCCTCCCCTACCTCCCCCTGCCGTTTGCCGCTTCCGGTTTTCCCCCAGGGTCCCGGGGCCACATGGGGTCCCTCCAGCCCCCCGGTTTCTTGCAGTTGTAGGTCTGTGTACCCGTGGCCAGCCCGGAGGCACGGACCCCCTCCCCCCTCCGTCCCAGGAGGCACCTGACCTCGTTTTTGCTCTGGATTCCTGTTCTGCCACCCCCACACTCTCTCTGCGACCCCCCACTTCCCTGATGTTCTCCTGGGGCCTCCCCCTCACCCCCAGCTCTCCCACCCCTTGCTGAGTGCTATTTAAATTCTGGGCTTTGTCCTCTGGTTAATTTCCTCATCTGCTTGGCTTAATGCCAAAGAATATTCTTTCCAAATAAAAAATGGTAAAGGCTGTTTTCTCTCTCATAAGAATTTTATGTCAGTGCCGTAGAGCGTGCTATCAGGAGGGAATGTTCATAAGCTAGTCCTCTTATCAGTAACTAACCTCAGCTTCCAGATCTAGATAACTTTTTTCTTACTTATAAAAGTCCTGCAGGGGCGCCTGGGTGGCTCAGTTGGTTAAGCGACTGCCTTCGGCTCAGGTCATGATCCTGGAGTCCCGGGATCGAGTCCCGCATCGGGCTCCCTGCTCGGCAGGGAGTCTGCTTCTCCCTCTCACCCTCCCCCCTCTCATGTGCTCTCTCTCATTCTCTCTCTCTCAAATAAATAAATAAAACTTAAAAATAAAATAAAATAAAAGTCCTGCATATTCATTGTCGAATATTTGAAAAATGCAGAGCACATAAAAAGAAAAGAATCCATGGCACCAGCAGGCATTTCGGGATCTCTCGTGTGTGTGTGTGTGTGTGTGTGTGTCTTTCTTTTACATAATTTTTTATCCTGCTCATTTCACTCAGCATTACATCAGCAGTACTCTCTAACGTAGCATTAGGGAGTCTTCAAAAACATGATTTTAATGCCAAAATAATGTTCCATCGTGGAGACATCCTAAAATGTAATCATTCCATCATTGGTGGGATATTTAGCTTAATTCCATTTCTGCACGACCCTCCCCGGCCATGCATCTTTCCTTCTGGAGTGGCGGCGCGGGTCAGGGGTTTGGCTGGCTGTAAACAGGAGCTCGCTGGTGGAAAGTGCCCGAATGGAGCCTGGCACTTCATAAATGCTCTTATTATGATGTTTGCTGTTCGTATTTCCTCAAAAGCAATTCCTGGAAATGGCATTCTGGGTCAGAGGGTGCATGTTTGCCAAACTGCTTTCTACCAGGGCCGTGTGGACACACATTCCAGGCAGGGCATCCCCTGGCCACCCCCGGCCAGAGCTGTTTCACATAAACGCTTGGGGGTAATTGCAGATTCACGTGTGCTTGTAAGAAATAACACAGAGACATCTATGTATCCTTTACTGCGTGTCCCCCATGGTAACTTCTTGCAAAATTACAGTACGGTATCACAACCAGGATATTGACAGCAAGACAAGCCACCACCTTACTCAAATTTCCCCCGTTTTGTTGTGCTTGTTCGAATGTGTGTACTGAGTCTATACAGTTTATCACACGGGCACGTTCCCACAGCCAACACCACAGGCACAAGATGGACGGTTCCGCCCCTTTAAGACCCACCCACCTGCTTCCTGCCCCCGCCCGCCCCGTCCCTAACTCCTGGCTCACACTAATCTCCTCTCCATTTCTACAACTGTGTCATTTCCGGAACGTCATATAAATGGAATCCTACAGTGTGGAACCTTTTGGGATTGGCTTTTATCCACTCGACGTAAATCCCTTGAGATCCATCCAGTGGGTGCGTGGATCGATAATTTACTTCTTTTTATTGCTGAGCCGTGTTCTGTGATGTGGACAGACCGCAGCGCGTTTGACATATTTCCCCGTTGAAGGGCACCCGGTTGCTTCCAGATTTGGGCTTTCCATCACTTTTCCACCGTCGTCACTTTGCTTATTTCCTCCTGTTTTCTGAGAGGCCGGTATGACTATTTTCAGAAGTCAGCACCCTTGTTTTGGTTGGGTAGAGATTTCTGAGGTCCGTGTGACATTTACAACTAATGGGCATCATCATCAATTACAAGAGCAAATACAAGTATGGTGAAGTGTTCACGCTAGGATTTAAGAACATCCAGGGGGCTGAGAGGAGTAGCCAGCGCGGGTGTAGTGCGGAGGCGGCCAGATGTGAACGTCCCGGAAGCATCCAGTGCTGATTAAGCAGAGGAAGGAACACGGAGCCGGGTCCCCGCGTGGAGGAGCCGAGCTCACTCACTCCGTGGGAAGGGCAACGTGATAGAAGAAAGCACCTCCCTCCCTTCCTCCCTTCCTCCCTAAGGTCCCCAGCAGTACGGTGCCCACAGATCTGGCTCTGCCTCTTCAGCCGGAGCCACATAAAATCACTAGGAGGGCGACACCGTAGAATTATAATGAGGGAAATTTTGCTTGCGATTCATCACTCCAAGTTCCAAGCAGCTCTGTGAAAACTGTTGCTAAGGCAATTGAGTAAAAATCGACAGGCTGTGTACACAGTAAGGGCAAGGCAATGAACGTGAGCGCGTGTTTGAAAACAGCCGGCCCCTAAAGCACGACGTGTCTGACAGATCGTTTTTTCGTGATTTTGAGAGGTACCGCAGATGATTTCTGTGATTGCAAAAGCTGACGAGGGCCATCGTGGGTTGCCAGCTTCGTGAGATTGTCCCCCTGGTGATAAAGATGGTAGCCTGCCCTGCAGAGGAGATCCCTGGGATGCTCGGCTCCCTCGGGAGGGAACCTCCACCGACCCCCTCCCCGCCGGGTCCCTGGTCCCCTCCTGGGCGTAGCCACACGCTGATCTCTTCTTCTGTGATGGCGGTGGTTTTTGTCTTTCCCAGCCTGCAAAACTCAGCCCAAACCTAAACTGCCAGTTGGTTCTCTTCTTTGTCCAGGATGGGGAGCATTTTATGACGTGGCACCACCAATATCTGTGCAAGAACCCCAGCGGCTAGCGGTGGTTGGCTTCATGCCCATCCACACGAGAATTGATAAGCCCATCAATGCCGCTCCCGGCAGCAGCAAGGAGGCGCCTCAGACTGCAGCGGGAGGCAGAGCTGGGGGTCTGCCCCCCGTGTACGTGCGCGGAGCACAGGGCCCGGCGGGCGCTCGCAGGCCTGGCGCACTCAGCCCACTCTGCTCTGTGAGGCTCTGTTACTCCTGCCCCTCCGGCCCGAGCGTCTGATGGCTCCGAAGAGGGAGTCACTTCCTTGGCAGACGGGTCCTACCACAGCTGGGCTGAAGAGATGCCGAAATGAGTAAACAGGGAGGGAGCCACGAGTCATCTGTGTTTGCAACACCCAGATAACAGACCACTGTCACGGTGCTTCTGTGCATCCAGCCTGGCTGTCGCCTGATCGCCCCCACAGCTGCTTGTCATCCTCCTTGAAAGGGGAAAGCGAGAAGCCAAAGGAGGACAGACGGTGGACATTAAGACCACTCTCCTTAAATATTACTTTGAGAATTCACGCATGGATTTCAGTCCAGAAACGTACATCCGTAAATGCAGTCTCCAGAAATCAGAGCCAGTGTCAGGCAGACGAGGAGTACGGCACCCCCACCCCCACCCCAGGGCAGCCAGCATCCCCTGAGCAGCTGGGCCGCGCCAGGCTCCGGACTCCGCAAAGCAAGCCGCGGCCTCCACGTCTGAAACACGTCGTGGCAGCCACGGCCGCCCATGGTCAGAGCTGGGGTGGAGGTGGAAGCCGCTGCTGGGCCTACCTTAACACCGTCGGAAGCCGAGCAGGGCCAGGAGTGCGGGAATGGGGGCGCACACCAGCCCCGCTCTCCCCCGGCTGGAGCAGGGGCTGCGTGAAGCTTGTGTGTGTCACGGCCCAGGCCACGGCCACACGGCTCACACTGCTGCCGAGCTGAAGGCTTGGTCACCGGAGGTATGTGGCCGGGCCAGTCCCTTCTTACTGTCCACCTTCATACCCCAGCTTTCAGATTCACAAAGTGGGGCGTGGTGAGCCAAGGGTGGTCCAGGGTAGGAGGTCACAGCCTGAAGCGGGAGGGGGACACGAGGGAGCCCTGGCTGCTTGCCACTGGCCGAGGGTGCCAAAGCCCAGATGCTGAGGCCCTCTCAGTGGGTGGAAGAACCTTCTGGAAAAGGTCCAGCACAGGTGGGGCCGCCCCAGTCTGTGGCCCCCACCGCACCCCTGTGTCCCTGCTGGCCTCGGCGCACATCGGAGTCCTGTCTCTGCCCCAGAACGTGCCAGGCAGCTCATCGTTCACTTGGATCTCCTCTCCCTTGGTGGTGAATGACGCCCTTCCACATCCTCATTGAACACTTCGTGCTGGACACGCAGCTTCACTTCTCCGTGGAAAGTCCTGCTCCAAAGCTCTTCCATGGAACTTGGGAGCTCTTGTGTCCTGTGCTTGGGTTTGCAGGGCGACCGCAGAGTGCCCTCCAGGAGCTCTGGTCGAGCGATGATCCAGTCTTCGCCCGCCTGATGTCACGGCAAGAAACTCCGCATTGCCTGGAGCTGGCGCTGCGGCCTGGAGACCCCATCCATCCCCCCGCCCTTGGCACACACCAGCACAACCTCGAGGGGCCCCCTTCTGCCTGCTCCCTCCATGAGCCTCTGAAGGGGGCGTCCAGGGAGACAAAGGAAAACACAGACCACCGGGCCCTTCGTGAATAGAATCCCATTCCAGGAAGAGGCCTCTGGACTCAGAATCGAAGAGAAGTCAGACCCTGTCCTTTAGAAACTGCCCATCCTGTCTCTTTAACCCAAAGGCCACGTGGGCATGGGCTTGGCAGCCTCCGTCTGTCTGCTCTGCAGTCACCGGCCCTGTTTCTCTAAGCATGTTGGTGGAGGCGCTCTCGATACTCGGGAACAGAAATGTTGTTATGCCAATTCAAGGAGGTCTAGGTTTGCATGGGGCCCATGGACGTGAGGAGGTGTGTAAGGATGCTGTGAGTCCCCAGGAAAGGCCCAGCTCTGGGGTGTCAGGAAGCCCGGGTGGGCCTGGCTCTCCTGTCCTGTGTCCCTCACCACAGCCTCCCTTGGCTCTCTGGGACCAGTGCCTTCCCTCTGCCCCTCTTCCGAGGACTGCTCTTCCTTACTCATCCCGTGGGTGACCTAGTGTGGTCAGCCCAGGACGGACTCCCACAACCCTGCGCTCACCCCAACTGCCGCCAGCTCTGAATCGCTTCATAAAAGGTCTTCTCGTGAAGAAAGGTGATGGGGTACTGGACAGAGGTCACAGGTCAGGCCGCAAGGACCGGCAGGGCCACCGGGAGCCAGGGCAGTCCATCGGGGCTGCAGGGAATGTGCGGAACAGCCAGTTGGTTGGTATGGATTGGCTGCTGCTGTCCCTGGATCTCATGCCTAAGTCTCCACCTGGAAGGACAGGCCCAGAGGACGCCTGTCAGAAGGTGCCCCAGCCAGCCAGCATGGCCAGAGCCCCGGGTCCCCCTTCCTGGGCTGCTCAACAGGAAGGGGTCAAGGCTGGTCCCAGCGTGAGCAGAGCCAGAAAGCCCAGTCAACCTGTGTGTGCTCTAATACTCCTGTCTCTCTTCCTTTTCTTGATCCGCTGTGGATCGGTGCCACGAGGCGGCAGGACCATCCCGCTGTGAGCTTGGGATCCCCCCCACCTCCATGTTTGCCTTTCTGGAGTCAAGGGTAGCTCCCTCCCCAAGACACAGTGAAGCAGAGGAGCTGGGGTGGTGGTTCCTTCAAGCTCTGGAAATCCCACAGCTGGGAAATTGGAAGTTCTACGAAAAGAAAATCAGGTGCCGAACAAAATGTGGTAGAAAGCCATCTGGGGCGCTCGGCAACTCAGGGCCCCCTGGAGACTTGCCCCGCAAAGTGTAGGCTTCCAGAGCCCGCAGGGACCGTGAGGGCCATGGGCAACGGAGGTGGCTGCTGTCCAGGTTTGTGTTAAAGCGACGCGTCCCCCATGACGCCTTCAGAAACCTGCCCTCCCGTGTCGCTCCTCCCGCCCTGACAGCAGATGCGATTAACAGCATTTACAGATGGCAGGCTGGGGCTCCGAGTGGTCACGGTCTTCCCCAAGGGGGGGGCTGGTGTGTGAAAGGGGAGCCGGTGGGCAGAAGGCGTAGCTGGTGGGGATGGACACTGGGCTTCCCGTTCCTGTTCCCGCTGCTCCTGCCACTGCTGTCCTTGGAAGGAGGCTGGTCCGAGTGTAGACACCGAGTGACCTGGGAGCCCAGGTGCTGTGGCCAGGTGCGTGCCCTGGCTGGGGGGCCTGCGGGGTCCTCTCCGGCTCCGACCCCAGCCTGGGGCAGTTACGGGCCAGCAGGAAGGTTCCAGAAATTCCCATGGACATTTCCGGGCCGATGCTGCACAAGAAGCAAGGTCAGTGTCCAGCAGGCGAGAGGGCCCCTGAATCCTCATGTTTCTCTCCTCTTGCTCTCTTATCCCGGCTGCCAGTCACACCGCATGAAAGAGTCTGGCAGCTCGGCCGTGCCGACTTGGGAGAGCCACCCTCACTGCCTCAAGCTGGGGGAAGCACAGAGTCTTTGCTTCTCCGCTGACTTGCTGCTTGCATGTCCCCCTTCCACGTTTCATGTTACAACACTTGTTCTTGGCACTTCTTAGCTGGATAAAGGACTTGCACAGTGATTCGGCATGTGAACAAAAAGCTATGTGGCCTCCTGCCAAGGCGGCCTGGGGGTCTCCTGGGCTGAGCAAGCCTCTCCCAGAGCCAGGAGCACCTGAGCTAAGCTGGGGGCTTCTCGGGCCACGGGCGGAGAATGCCACAGTCCCAGCACAGCTGCCGCCTCCCAGGAGCACCCGCCACCGTGCACCTGCCTCTCCCCTGCTTGGCCCTGCCAACGGTGTGTTCACTAAGGTACCAGCGTGGCTCTCACGCAGATAGAGTGACCCCACGCCAAAGTCGTCCTTAGCAGAGCAAGGGAACTAGTAAGATGTTACAGCCAGCTCAGAAGAGAAAGCAAAGAAGCGTAGACTCGTGTGCAGGAAAGGAATCCCGAGACCGATCTACAGGTGGACAGCGCATGACCTCCCAGCGGACACACAGCGGCATCCCTTCTGTTTATTCCAGATTTCCTCACAGTCTCCTGGCAGGTTGTCAGAAATAATCTCACAGAAGGGCTCTTCTGGCTCACGAGCAGGGCTGGCCTGGCGGGGATCGGCCGGGCCATTTGCAGGGGGCGGCGAGAGCGTCGGCCTGCCTGCTGGGCCCGCCCGAGTTCGCCTCGCTAGGAGGCCTGTGGTTGCGTGTCTTAAAGCTTCTGGGATTTGCGTTCCAAGGCTGGGAAGGCGAGCCCTGCACTCCGTCCTCCAGAGGCGAGAGACTCACAGACGTGGGTGAAGCCGCTGCAGACGACCACGGCGAATGCCCTGTGTCCCCTGTAAGGTCCCCTGCCATGCACTCTCGTCCTCCGAGCACGGGCATGGCGATCCCATGGAGTTGTCTGCGTTTCAGCCACAGAGTTACGGTCTGGACACGGTCCGAGCGAGGCGGTCAGAAGCCGGTCCCCAGGAGTCTGGCCCTCAGCGTGGAGCAGTGCATCCTCCTCCCTGGGGTCCGAGGTGGTCCTCCCCAGCCGAGTCCCAAGCTGGCCTGTAGTGATATGGCAGAGGCTTGGGGCAGGCGTCGCAGGAGAACGGAGCCCTCTGCTGCCCGGTTCTGCCCATTCCACGGAAGATAAACGACGCACAAAGACGCTTACACAGGGCCACAGAGGAGCCACCCCTCCCCGGCAGGAGGGACCCCACAGTGCGGGTGTGAGCTGCTGATCCAGGGAGCCTGGTAAACAAGATGCAGGGGCCCAAACCCCCGGCTTCGGAATCCTCGTGCCAGGGCCTGGGAGTCGGCAGCCCCAGCTGAGGAGCATCGACAGCATCTCCTCGGCAGGGCCGGGGGTCAGGGGGAGCAGCTCCCTTCCCCTCTGCAAGCCTCCTCCTCCACCCACCCCTGCCCTTCACCTGCACAGTCAAAGGTTCAGCTGAGAAAGAAGTAGAGCCGTGCCAGTGGGGGAATGGCCAGGACCCCAGCCTCAGCCCTCCCACCCCTCACCTCTCATGGCACAGCTGGAAAAGCCGAGGCACGATTATGTCGCTCAGACCTGCGCTGGGGCCGCTGGGGCCGCGCTGTCGTGAGAATGCAGGCCTGGCACTTGGTCAGATAAAGTCAAGGCTCCTCTGCAGAGGGGTGGGGAGGCTCTGTCCCGCGGCCAGGCGCGGGGAGAGGGGCATCCAGAAAGGGAAGGAGTGGCACCGAGCCAGGGCCCGGGGAGGGGCTCCATGGCCCACAGTGAAGGCGGGATAGGCGCCTGGCGAGGCCCGAAGCTGGAAGGGACAAGTCCTCGACCCTCACGTGCCCAGCCAAGGAGGTGGACCGGCTGGGCATGCGGGGCACGTGGGACAGCAAAAGTCTCTGCACAGAAAAGTGGCATGACTGGGTCTGAGTACCAGGGCTGGGAGCTAGGGGGACCAGGAGCGGGGATGGGCGCAGGGGCCGCTGCAGGATCCCGGCTGAGCCAGGACGGCGGTGGCCACCAGGTGCACAGGGCAGACCACGCCAGCACTGCACGTGTGGATACGGTGGAGAGAAGGCGAGCCAGCTCGGTCTCAGTGTGGCCGGGCCAGCAGCAGGCAGGAAGTGGTGTTAGTCACAGGAAGGCCGGGTGTATGGGGGAGAATAGTCACTGCCCCCATAAAGGGATATCCTGAGGCCCTTAGATGAGAAAGCGGGTCTCTGGGCACCGGAAGATGCCCGCCCTTCCCAGGGGTGAGGGGAGGGGGCAGTCAGCCAGGGAAAATGGGGAAGGAAACCCTCTCCTGGGGTGGAAATAGGGGCCATGGTGTGGATTGTTCAGGCCCATCAGCCACGGAGATCAGAGCCCTCGCTGTACTTGAAATCCCCTCCCAGGGAGGGATTTGGAGCAGAGACGCACTGTCGGGACCCCCTGCGCCAAAGATGCTGATGCAAACGCGTTTCTCTCCCGGCCCCAGAACTGGACCCCCAGGCTCTGTGCACCTGCCTGCACGTGATGGTTTTTACCATGGAGACGGCCAGTTCACTTTGGAGTTTTCCCATTGTGATGCCCCTTGGATTTAGTCCTACAGCCTCAGCCCCGAAGTCCATAAAGGCAATCTTTGTTTTTTAAGCCAATGACCTTTAAAAAGGTATTTTGGGAGGGCCTGGGTGGCTCAGTCGTTCGACTCTTGATTTCGGCTCAGGTCATGATCTCGGGGTCGTGAGATCCAGCCCCATGATGGGCTCTGTGCTCGGCGGGGAGTCTGCTTGAGATTCTCTCTCTTCCTTTGCCCCTGTCCCCACTTGCACGCTCTCTCTCTCTCAAATAAATAAAAATAAATCCTTAAAAAAATAAAAAGTTCTTCTGTTTTTTACATCATGGCCCCCAGGTCTCACTGGAGACTCCCCACGGTGGGGTGTCATGAAGCCATGTGGCAGCGCCGTCCTGGGTGGGTGTGTCTCGTGGGTGAGAGCGTCACCTTCGCGACCGTTTTCAGGAAACAAACGAAGGAACTCTTCGGTTTGTATGGACGGACTCAGTGACAAGACATACGTGTGGCATTCCTGGGCCCATGGTTACGTCGTCTCTTTTTTACGATAAGCCTGCAGGTTGGGCCGGAGAGAAAGCTCGGGGACCCTGACGTCGCCATGGAAACCCGCTGCGCAACTCTGGCCCGTCCCTCACGGCTCTGTGGCTTGTGTCTTGCAGGTGGTCTTTAGCAAGTACTGCAACTCCAGTGACATCATGGACTTGTTCTGCATCGCCACCGGCCTGCCCCGGTGAGTGGTCCAGCCAGCGCCCCAGCAGGGCGCCCCCACCAGCAGGGTGCCAGTTCCCCTAGAGAGGAGGGTGCCTGGGAGAGAGGGTGAGCCGCGGGTCTGAGGGGCGACAGGTGGGCCAGGGCCCCGTGGGCTCACCTTGAACGCGGGGGCCCTTTCTGATCAGTGAGTGAGACCCCACAGGTGTGGGCCACGGCCTGTCCCCAGCCTGCCGGACTGTTCCCCCACGCTGTGCATGCAGGAAACCACTGGGCAGAATTAGGCAGAAACCACTGTCTTAAGGGGTTTTTTTTCCTTTTATTTGCTTTTGAAGAAAGGACAGAGGAGGGTGGTTGTGTTTTGGCTTTGGCCCCCCAGCCCGAGATGATCCAGCAGGTGATATTTTCTATCTCGGGGGTGGCGGGGTGGGGGGTGCCAGAGAGCAACGTTTGGGAAGACAGATTTTCAGAAAGTAGTTGGAAAGGCCAGTAATCCCCTCATAGAATCATCAGACTTCCAGAAGAGTCTTTTCCCCCGGGTCGGCAGCCTGTTCGAGTACAGCTTCTATCCTCACTCTCTGACTGTAGAATGGCCAGGGGTAGCTGGGGTGCGGCATCTAACTCCGGAGCTGTGACCCGGGTTGAGGACGGGGACAGGACCTCAGCAGTGTCACAGGCAGGGAAGGACAGGCGAGGCGCCCTCTGGAATTGCAACAAACAACAGTTTGTAGCTGCAGAAACAGCCCGCAGCCTGGGGCGTCTTCGAGCTTTGTGCTAGGAAATAGACACAGTTCTTGAGAGCACCCCGAGATTCGGGTGTCACCCCCAATGCACGCACCCGGAGACCACAGAGGCTTAAATAAGGTGGTCGAGGCCACACCGCTCGCCCAGAGGCCCCAGGGATGAGAGGTTGGGGGGAGACTCCGCTTCCCTGCCCGAAGGTGCTTCCTAGGAGAGGCTCCCCCGCGCCCGTGGCTTCCTTCAGAATGGACAGAGCACTGGGAATTACTCATAGCCACCTGTGTGTGTACAAAGGCAGGGCCATGTCCTGGGGCCGAGCCAGCTCCCCAACTACCCATGCAGTTGTCCCTTCGGGCGTGGGGACACTGACGCGGGGTGTCTTCCAGGAACACGACCATCTCCCTGCTGACCGCGGACGACGCCATGGTGTCCATCGACCCCACCATGCCCGCCAATTCAGAACGGTAAGCGGCGGCCTCTCCAACACTTCTCTACACACACAGGACGGGCTCCACGGTTGTCCTCTTAGTTCACTGCTGTGGGAAAATCCAAATTGAAACCAAAGATGGGGTAGGGGTGGGAGGGTCCTTTGCAGACCAGTCACTTTCCAAGATAATTACAGGTGCAGGTGTGCTCAGGGGCCGTTCTGAGGGCTTGCCCGCAACAAGAGTACCCAACAAGAGGAGGCACAGAGGGGGAAACTGAGGCCCTGAAGGCAAGTGAGGTCAGTGGAGCCAGGCCCCAGGGCGGTGCACTGACTGCCCCTGTCCTGCTCCGAAAGGTTCCCTGACCCTCACTGTAGGTCCCCAGAAGGTCCCCTGAGCACCCAGCAGTGAGCGCCTGCTCTCCCCCCTGCCCCCAGAAGCCGGCCTGTCAGCCATTTCCCCCGCCCAGGGCTGGGTGCAGGACCCCCAGGCCCTGGCAGGGGCACAGCTAAGGCTTCAGTGCAGAAGGCCAGACAGACCCCGTGGGAGGTACAATGCCATCACGAGCCTCCCAGCCACACCGTCCCTCGGGCTCCGTGGTCCGTGGCGGGCAGCATCCTCCGTGCCCCCAGATGCCTCCACTGGGCCCCCTCGCCAACTGTGCCCATCAGTCTTCCCAAATTTCGTCCATCAGAAGCTCCTGCCCCACACCCTCTGGCTCTGATTATCAGCTCGGGGCTCCCCGAAAGGAGCAGAGCTGACCAGCTCCCCAACGACTCCGGTGAGATCCTTATAAATCCTGGCACACCCACCCCGGCCCGACCGGACAGCGCCTCGGAAGCGAGGTCTCCAGCGACTGGTCACCCCTGACGTCCGCGAGGTCAGGGCAGATGTTTCACTCCAACCAGGGCCCCTTCGGCACACAGTGTGACCTGCTCTCTGAGCAAAACTGTGTCTGCCTAGCACTTTACTCCCTGCCAGAGGCTGTCGGCAGGGGCGGTTTTGCTCCCCAGGGGACACTGGGCTGCGTCTGGAGACATTCTGGCCACCATAGACGGGGGGCACGCTGACATGCGGCGGCCAGAGACCAGAGCTGTTGCTACCGGCCCTACTGTGCGCAGGATGGCCCCAGCACCGACACTCACTGCCCGAAATGCCAGGGGTGCCGAGGTCCAGAAGCCCTCTCGGCGTTTTCTCTTTACAGAGCTACTGGCTATCCGCTCAAAGGTCACCAACCCCCGACCCAGCTCCGCGGAGGCTGCCCCTCCCCCCTCCCTCTCTCTGCCCCCAGGTTCTGACTCTCCGTCTCTCTGGGGCTGAGCCCCAGAACTTGCTTTTCTCTGGGCTCCCAGGTGCTGCTGATGATGCTGGGTGGGAACCCTGTGCCCCCTCCATTGATGGGACCTCCTTTTCCTCCACTGGCTTCCCTGCTGCCTCTGTCTGCTTCCCACCGTCCGCCCAGGGGAGGTGGGTGCGCTCAGGGGCATCCTGCTCAGCCCCGCACCCGTCCCCCTTCCCAGGTCACATCCTAGCGGCCCCCAGCACGGCCCCGTCTGCTCTGGTTCTCTTCGTTCCCGCTGCCAGGGGGTCCCGTCTGTTCCAGGATAACCAGTCCCGCTAACCCAGTGACTTTCAGCCCTGCCGAGGACTAAAACCACCCGAGATCTTCACAAAGGCACCGATGCCCAGACCCCTGCTAGAACCCATTCAATGTGGAGTTTTGAGGGAGTGCTTAAGGCTCACCAGGTGATTCCAGTGGGCAGCCCTGGGCGAGGGCCACTGATGGAAAGTGTGGAAAATGTAAGAAAGTGTTCAAACCCACACGGATTTAAAACGTGTTACCTGGGCGCCTGGGTGGCTCAGTCGGTTAAGCGACTGCCTTCGGCTCAGGTCATGATCCCAGGGTCCTGGGATCGAGTCCCACATCAGGCTCCCTGCCCTGCGGGGAGCCTGCTTCTCCCTCTCCCACTCCCCCTGCTTGTGTTCCCTCTCTCGCTGTGTCTCTCTCTGTCAAGTAAATAAATAAAATCTTTAAATAAATAAATAAATAAATAAAATGTGTTACCTGAGCTGCCGGAACCCAGACACATTGTGACACAGTCTCTAGGGAAATGAACCCCTAGTTCCAAGTAACCAACTTCCAGAAGACCTTCTGAGGCAGGGCCCTTTCCTAAGTGAGAGCAGGGTATTCCCAGGGGAGAGGTGATGGCGTGGACGCGAATCTCGACACTCTGTGCCGGGAGGGACCCTCGTGGAGCCGTCCGTCCATCATCCAGGATAACTCTGCCGTCCAGTTTTTATTTTATACTTTATTTGTGTTTTCAATGGTCAGAGTTTTCCACGTGGCCTGTACCTGTTAAACCACAGGTATCCCCATCGATCCCTGCTAGCAGTGGGGTACGTCGGAGTCTCTCCAGATTTTCTGTGCTTGTTCTCTGTTAGTCCATAACATGCTCAGTCCGCCCACCAGCCCCTCAGGTCCACACCTGCACACATATCTCCCTTTCTGACCACGGACTGACACTGCACGGAACAGCGAGTAGATACGCAGTGCCCTGCTGACCGGGGCTGAAAATTTAAAGCTCTCTGCCGTTCAAACAGTGCGGTGATACCCATCCTCAGGGTGTAGTTGAACATGGACTGTCGGATCCCTGAGGACAGGAGCATTTTGTCCTGGTCACTGTTCTGTGACCTGTACCTGATCCCAGAGAGCACTCGTGACAAACAACCGAACGGACAAACAGATGACATGGACAAATGACGTGTGAGGGTGTCCCCAGGGGCCAGTGTTTCATCTGATACCCTTGTTCCTGAATTCATGGGCTGAGTCAGAGGACTGAACATCTTCCGTCAACCAGTCCCGCCAGGCCCCTTCCCCAGGACCGTGGGGGTGCGCGCCCCGGCCAGCAACGCAGTAGCACGTCTCCCTGGGCCCCTGCAGCCTGCCTGTTGAAACTTTGCTAAACTACTAGGTAAAAAACGGCATCTCTCTTGAGCCTTTCTTAAAAACTCTCACCAGCTATTGCGTATTCCTGCTCTTTTTGACCTCTTCTCCGTGGCTCCATTGTCTCTCCCTCCCTCTCTGCCGTAGGTCCTTGTGTGTCAGGGGCAAACATTCTCCCATCTGCTCTGGGCCTCGGGACCGCTGGGATGGCCTCACCAAGTGCGTGTTCAGCCGAGGGACCCACCCTGTCTTCCCTCGTGCACCTGGGAGATGCAGTTGCCGTGAGCTCGAGCCGGGCCCGGGACAGAGAGCCTCCCGCATCAGTCGGGCGTCCGCCCGGTGGACTTGAGCAGTTCTAGTGGTCTTCCACACCCGAGTAGCCGTGGTGCTGACCACAAAATGTGTTCAGTTCACCAAATAGGAACATCACAGAGGAAGTTCATCATTTAAATGATATATTTAAAGTATCTGGAGTTCTTCCGAACGAGGAAGCTCAGAACTGCCAAAGAAACTAATTTCAGAAAAAAAAGTAGATAAATAACCCTAATCCACTGAATTCTAATTTATCCCGAGCGGCTTATCTCTCACAGCAGATGCGCCAAGAACACCTTTGACGGCATCTCACAGGGGAACTGTCTTCTGTCTTCCAGCACTCCCTACAAAGTGAGACCTGTGGCCGTCAAGCAATTGTCTGGTAAGGCCCTGCTATCATTTTTAAAATTAAAAGAAAAAAAGAAGGCTCCAGGCTGCCCCTGTGATTGAATATTTATTAGGTAAGCGTTTGAATCTAAAACCCTGTGCTGTTACAGAATCCAAAGCCCTATCTTAGACTCCACCCTTGACAGCCCCTTGGGGACCTCCCTCCCATGCTGTCCCTTACTGACTCAGAGGGCACTGGGTGACGTTCCGCCCGTGTCGTCCTGGACACAGGGCCTGTCCTGCTCACTCAGACCGTGAGCCGCCAAGGTGGGCCATCTGCAGCCCCCAGCCCCCAGGATGCTTCGTGTAGCCGGTGGTGTTGTTTTGCTAAAACCCATTTCCTTTTGGATCTTTTATTTCCCTTATTTATGTATGATTCATGCATCATAAAATGTTCCCATTTAAGTGTAGATTTTGATGAGCTTTGAAAAATGTATCCCCGCCCCCGTAACTGTTAACCAGAATCAAGACACAGAACATTTATATTACCTGAAAAGGTTCTTCTGTGCCCCTGCCCAGGGAACCCCCTCCCTCGACCCCTGCTCTCTGTCAGCAGCTGACCCGCCTTCTGACACCGTAGATTTGTCTTTCCCAGAGCGTCGTATAAAAGATAGCCCATAGTACGTGTGCTCCTTTCTGACTTTCTGACTCAGCCTAACGTCTTTGAGACTTGTCTGTGTGTTGGGTGTCCCAGGAACTCACTCCTTTTTATTGGTGGGGAGGTTTCGTGGTGTGGCCGGACCGCAGTGTGACTACCCATCCACCTGCTGAAGGACACCCGGGGTTATTTCCAGTCTGCGGCCTTTATGAATAAGGCTGCTGTGAGCGTTCAAGTGCATGCCTCTGTGGGGACACATATTCTCATTTCTCTTGGATTGAACAGGATTGTATTTGTTTCACTTAAAAAAAAAAAAATACCCTAATCCCTTTTTCCCAAAGTGGCAGCACCATCTTGCATTCCCACCCACGGTGCGCGCGCTCCTCGTCTGCACTTGGAACTGTCTGCCCCTTTTATGTGAACCATTCTAATGGGGGTGTGGTGATACTGCATTGGGTTTGAATTTGTGTTTCCCTAGTGACTAACGAGGGGGAAAGTATTTGCTAACCGGTCATAAATCTTCTTCCGTGAACTTCCGCGGTCGTCGAGACCTGTTTCCCGTACTGTCAAATAGTGAGTGCTCCTGATCAGTCGGACACACCCTGTTAGTCAGATGTGTCTTGTGAATATTTTCTCTCCGCCTGACTCACTGTTTCGTTTTCCTGTTAGAGCCTTTCAGTGAGTAGAAGTATTAGATTCTGATTTAGGCCTGGAGGACCCATTTTGTTCTTTTATGGTTTTGCTTTGGGCGCCCTAAGAAGTCTTAGTTCATCCCCTATCTGTGGGGTCATCGGCCATGCTTTCTTCTAAAAGTTTTATTTTTTTTAGCTTGCACATTTAGGTCTGTGATCCATTTCAAGCTGACTTTTGTGTATGGCCTAGCCAAATTTTCCTTTTTAAACTGTGAAGTTAACTTAATTTTTATTTCTTTATAAGATTGATTTTTTGTAAGATTCAGAAGAACAGATTCTGAAGCCACCTGTTGCCGGGTGCTGGGCCGCGAGTGATGAGGGACTGAGGCATATGGGCCTTTTCTCGTCTTGACACTTGACAGTGTTTACACATGGGCACTGGTTGCTTTAAATACTCTTTAATGCTTGAGAAGCTCTTTGAAAACTCTTAATTCAATCCTTTTGATAGTAGATGTTAGAATAAAGTAGGAGTTCTAACTTATTCTAGGATGACAATTCCTTTTTAACGTGAAAGGTACTCGAGCCCTTGACTTGGTAACAAATGTGATATTTTTTACATTGTTTTTAACTAAACCCCATACTTTATTCGGATTTCACTAGTTTTTCTCCTAATGTCTTTTTTCCGCTCCAGCGTCCGAGCCGTGGTCCAGCCCGTCGTGTGCTCATCGATGGGTCTTCCCGGTTGGCCCTGGTCTCGCAGGTGCTCACACTCCCCTTGCTTGGCCTCAGAATTGTCTGATGTTTTTCTCATGCTCAGCCCAGGGGTGTGGATTTGGGGAAAGAATGAGGAGGTCCAAGATATCCTCTTGACTCATTGCCCTCTCCACTGTGAAGTTACCGTCTTTCCCCTTCCTTACTCTATTCTTTGGAAGGCATTGCTCAGTCCAGCCCTCCTTCAGGTGGGGGAGAAAGGGACTGACGTTCATTCTCTCTGTGTGGATATCCACTTGCTCCAGAACGTTTGTCGGAAAGACAGTCCTTTCCCCCAGTGAATTATCGTGACATCCTCGTCAACACTCAGTTGACCATGTATGTGTGAGTCTTTCTGTGGACTCACTGTCCTGTTCCATCAACTGACTACACGTCTGCACTCAAACCCCTGCCACGCTGTCTTGATTACTGTGCATTCACGGTAAGTCGTGAAACCAGCAAGTCCTCTGATTTCTTTCTTCTTTTTCAAAAATATTTTGCTTATCCCAAGTTCCTTTTATTTTCACATAAATTTTAGAATCCGTCTGTCAGTTGCTACTAAAAAAAAAAAAAAAGGCTGCTGGGACCTTGAAATTGTATTGAATACATAGAACACTCGAAAAGAATTACTATCTATAATGTTGAGTCTTCTAATTCATGAATATGGCATCTCTCGATTTACTTAGGTTTCTCTTAATATCTCTCAACATATTATAGTCGTCAGGGTAAAGTTCTTGAATAGATGTTGATAAATTTATCACTAAGTATTTAATATTTGTAATGCTATTGTCAATAGATTTTTAGGCCAATTCCCAGCAGTTTTTTGTTTCTAAAAATATAATTGGCTTTGTATATTGACTTAACTAAATTCACTTAGCAGATCTAGTGCCTTCTTGTAGATTTCTTATGATTTTGTACATCTGCCAATAGAGAATTGCTTCTTCCTTTTAGATCTGGATGTCTTCTGGTTCTTTTGTTTCTTGGGGTCTTGACTTGTTGCTCTAGCTAGGGTATCTAGTACAAGAGAAGTATAAGGTGTGAGAATGCAGATTCTTGGCTCTGTTCTCATGTTAGAGAGAATGTGAAGTTTTCCAACATGAGTTATGATGTTAGCTGTAGGGTTTTTTATCAGGTTGAGGATTTTTTTTCTTAATTCCTAATTGGTTGAGAGTTTTAATCATAAATTCGTGTTGGATTTTGTCAAATACTTTTCCTGCCTCTATTGAGATGATCGTGTTTTTTACTCCTCTGTTCTGTTAGTGGTGGATCTGTTGATTGATTTTAAACTTTAACCTTGAATTCCCAGTATAAACTCTATTTGGCCATGGCGTATTGTCTCTTTGTTTTGAATTCAATTTACAAATGTTTTATGAAAGATTTTTGTGTCTATATCAACAAGGGATCCATAGTCTTATTTTTTTACAATATGTTCAACTGGTTTGGGTTTTAGGGTGATGCTGGCCTCATGGGATGAGGGAAGTGCTCCACCTTCCTGCCTTCTGGAAGAGTTTGTATAGGGGTGGCACTGTTTCTACCTTAAGTGTTTCATAGAATTCACCAGTGAATCCTCTGTGCTTGGAGTTTCTTTGTGGGAAGGTTTTAAACTATGAATTCAGTGTCTTTAAGAGATAAGTATGTCTGGGTTTTCTGTGTACTTGGGATTGACTTTAGGAAGTGGTGCCCATTCCAGTGAAGATTCATCTGAGAATCTGTTGGTATGGTGGAGCTTGGCAAGTCCTTGCCATCGCTTTTATGTCTATGGGATTGGAGTAAGACCTGCTCTTTCTTTCAGGATACTACTAATTTATATCTTCTCTCTTTTTAATCAGTTAATCCATCTGATTTATACATTTTATTGACTTCTTTTTTCTAAGAGCTAGCCTGGAACTTCATTGGTTTTCTCCATTGTCTGTCTGGTTCCTATTTCAATGATTTCTCCTCTTACCTTTTTATTTCCTTCCTTCTACCCACCCTGTGTCTAGTTTGCTCCTCTTTTTCTGGCTTCCAAAGGTGGAAGCTTCGATCATTAATTTTAGATCTTTCTCTTTTTTACATAATAATTTGAAGTTAAAAATATCTCTCTAAGTACAACTTAGCTGCATCTCATAGGTTTTGATGTGTTGTGTTTTCATTTTTATCCAGCTCAAAATATTTTCTGATTTACCTTGTAGTTCCTACTCAGATCCACTTGTTATTTAGAAGTGTATGTTTGATTTTCAAATGGTTGTATATTTTCCAGTTATCTTTCTGTTACTGATTTCTAAGTTAATTCCATTGTGCTCAAAAGTGGACCCTGTTTGACTCCTGTCTTTTTTTAATTTATTGAGATGCATGGTGTATCTTGGTGACTGTTCCAGATACACCTGGCAAGAGTGTGTATCCTGCTGTTATTGGGTGGAATACTCCACCAGTATCAGTTAGGTCAAGTTAATTGATAATGTAGTACAAGTCTCCTGTATCTTTATTTTTCTGTCTACTTGTTCTATCAATTGCTGGAAGATGGGTATTGAAAGATCCGAGTCCCTTGTGATGTGTTCACGTCTTTTCTCAGTTTGTCAGGTTGTGCTTTGTGCATTTTCTATTCCTGTTATTGGGTGCATACTTATTTAGGATTGTTGTATCTTCTTAATGGGTCAGTCCCTTTAGCCTTAGGAAAATGTGGGCTTTATCCTTGGTTCCATTATATCATCCTTATCTCCTGTTAATACAGCTACCTGGGCTTTCTTAGACTTAATACTCACATGTTATACGCTTTCCGTCCTTTTACTTTGAATATATCTGTGTCTCTATTTGGAGCAGGTTTCTTATTGGCAGCATTTATCAATTTTGGCAATTTCAGCCTTTCAATTGGAGCTGTTAAACCATTTACAATAAACATAATCATAGATAAAGTTGGGTTAAGTCTACTACTCATTTTGTTTATTTCATTCATTTTTTTTTTAATTTTTTCTCTCTTTTCCTATATCTTTTGGATACTGAGCATTTTTTTCTCCACTCTCGGTCTCTGAGCTATTCTTTGTTTTATTTCTTCCATTCTTGGTCTCTGAGCTGTTCTTCGTTTTATTTCTTCTTTGCTGCTCTGGGTTTCACAAACTGTATCACTGACATATCACAAATTATATTACACCACCTCTTGATGATGTGGGGGCTTAGAGCAGAGTGCTGGCATTTATCCCCACCCAGTGCTCTATGTCATACATTTTACTTCTATGCTACATATGTTTTAAGCCCCATAATCCACTGTTAATCATTTTTTGCTTTCAATAGTCAATTATATTTCTTCTACATTTCTTTGTATAGATCCATGTGTGCATTTTTTGCATACTGTTCATCATCTGGATTTTGTTTTCTCCCATTAAAGGGTGTGGGCTCTGTCCTGGCAGGCAGTTAAATTATTTACAAATCAGTTTGATGTCTTTGAGACCTGTTTTTAGGCTTTGCTAGGACCGTTGTAGAGGACCCTTACTCCAGGGATAGTTCAGTCCTATTGCTAAGGTGTGATGCCTCTGGGGTCTCCCTCGAACTCCTGGAGATGAGTTTGGGGGACATCAGGGGCTAATCGTGTGGGGCCTTGAAGGCCCATCAGGAGGCTATTGCTCTAATTCCGTAGGCAGAGGGGGAGCGTGGGGGCCGTGGGGCTGGTGAGGAGTGGTCAGATTCTGGCTTGTTCTGGGGAAGACCCCAGCTTGTTTTCTGACTGAGCAGACATGGGATATGAAAGAAAGAGGAGTCAGAGAAGCCTCTAGGGTCACTGAGAAGGAACAGCACCTCCCAACAAGGGAACAAGCTGAGGGTGTCGCAGCTTCCAGGAGGAGAAGGGAGCTCACTTTGGGACAGATCGGTGCGGTGGGGCTGTGGGCACCAGGGTTGACTAGATGTGTCTGGAGGAGGCTGCAGCTTCTTCTCCACTGCGGAGGTGCCGTGAGACTGATGGTGGTGATGATGGCAGGGTTTGCAGCCAGGGCTTGGTGAGCTCCCCAGAGAGGAAGGGAGCTGGCAGGAGGGACCCAGGACAGAGCCCTGAGACCCAGCACTTGGGCACAGGATTCCATCAGAAGGACACTAGCCTCTTACCACCATCCAGAACAGAGGGGCCAGAATAATGAAGCCTTTGAGGAACAAAGAAGCAAAAGCAGACGGAGTGTGGGGCAGACCAGACAGGAATGAGCTTTGGGAAGGAAGGCTGGGGGATGGGGCAGCTGTGCACAGATATTTACAAGATGGTCATCGGAAGAAGAATAAAGAGGGATTTCGGTGTAACTTTGGGGCCCAACTTGGACCAGTAGAGGTGGGTTTTGCTCCTTGAGGGAAGGACCTGAGCAAAAGCTAGAGCCAGTATGAGCACACCTGGCAGTCTGGGGAACTCGGCAGCCATGTTCTTCTCTGCAGCCAGAAGAAGTGGATTTCCTCCAAAGGTGTGCATCCCCCAGCATCACGAACACCACCGCATGGGGCAGACCACCCTTGCTTTGTGCACACTGACGATCAGGCTAACCCCGCCTTTCCCTGGCTCTGGGGCATGAGGACCCCTTCTCTTCAAGGCCACTGGCATTCCAGGTTTTCTCTTTATGGACAGACACCTAGGCCTGAGCCTTCCTGAGACAAGTAAGGAAATGGAGCTCTGTCTTTCCCTCTGGAACTTTTTCTACGAATGTTAAATCTTGGCTCTCTGCAGGGAAATGCCCCTCCATCATCCATGCATCAATGCCCAGCCCGGCCTTGCTTCCAGAGCCCCGAGTGTGGCTGAAAGTAGCCCCCGCGGTCCGTGAATCAACAGGCCACTCTCACAATGGCAGGAAAAAGCAGCTCAGGAAAGGAAGTAGGAGCCTGGGGTCCAGACTTCCATGCAGCTGCTGAGGTCCCTGGCCCTATGGTCCCCCGTCCTTCCTGCTGAGCCCACATTTCAATAAATGCTCTGAACTTGTCCTAGCAGAGCTGTTCAATACAGAAATGCCCGGAGTCTTGCTGTTCTGTGACTTCAGTATTCGGAAACAGGAAAGTATTGTGGAAAACATGACTTTTCGTAGTAAAGAAGGGTTGAGGTCCTGGCCCGGGCCCCACACCCGTGGCAGGTGCAGGGACGTGTTCGAGATCGAGGAACACCCACAGCAGAGAAGGATCTCAGAACAGGAATCGTAATGTCCCCTGTAAATAGGGAGCTTCTGTGTTTACCAAACACCTTTTTGGAAAATACTCTCTTTGCCTCAGCATGGGAGACAACCACGTGGATAGACTGGTTTCCTCTTTTACAGATGAAATAAAGTTAATAGCAACCATGAAGACCATGGGATGGATTTTATGCATCTTCTTGGAACAAGGATGCTGAGTCTTTTGAACAGCCTTCAACCATCAGTTTTATTAGAGCTGAGCGGCTCAAACGCAAACAGGGCATTTTCCAAATTATCAGATACATTATTTCGGTGTCCAGCCAGTTACCTTGTGCCTGCCCACATGTCGTCTGTCCACAGGAGCCGATGGAGGAGAACATGGGAGGAACGGCTTCACCCTCGATTAACCCCTGTATTCAGAGCTGGAGGGGAAGGAATGTTCACCCAGGCTGAGCCTCCCCGAGCATGGTGGGGGGGTTGAGGCTCTGTCTGGGGCTCTTTGATGTCACGGATCATTTCTCTTTTGACACAGGCTGAGCCTCGCTCTCATTTCTGTCTTCCTGGGCACAGATCATGAGTGACTCAAGGCCTTCCTGCTTCAACAGCCTCATTGTCCTTGTTCCCAAGAACAGAAAATGAAACTGAGCCAGAAAGACACATCAGGAGCCATCACGGAGCAGAGGCGACAGGTGGCTAAATGGGAGTGACGGGGTGCCTGGTTGCACCTTGAACGTTACCCAGAATTCCGTCACGGGGCACCTGTCTGCCTTGTTTCCACAGGAAGGCTCACAGCTTCAGTGCTGGTCTTCACATCTCGAGACTCAGGGAGGCCAGGCCAGAAGGGATCCCGTCTGGATCTGGCCACATGTGCTTATCTGCTTGGGTCTCTTAGAGAAACTGAGCCCCCCAGACTGGCTCCCCACTGCTTACGAAACAGGAGTCACAGTGAATGCCCTGTGGCTTGGTACAATCTCAACACCATGGAACACTGCAGCCGAAGGGGCTTCCGGGCAGTGAGCTGTTCCACCAGGAGGGAACTGGGGTAGAGAAGGCCACCACCATCCAAACACAGGTGCTCTAACTGTAAAATACACGCAGGATGGTGAAGATTCAGCTTATGTGAAGGAATGTAAAACAACCCGCTAATCAGTTTCAGATTGATTTCATGTTCTCTTAGTGAGATACAATTCACAAACACAGCATGCACCATTTTAAGGCAACAGTTCCATGGTTTTTAGTAACAGTCACTTCGTTGTGCAACCACCACCACTGTCTAAATCCAGAGCATTTCTGTCACCCCCCAAAAGCCCCGTACCTATTGTTGGCATTCGCCCCCCCCCGCCTTCACACCCTGGCCCCTGGCAACCACTGTTGCTATGGAGATGCCCGTCTGGATGTCTCCGGTGAGGGACTGTGTAGCCTTGTGCGTCTGGCCTCTTCCACCAAGAGCACAGCGTTGGCGGGGCTCCTCGCGTCAGCACATCACTGCTGTTCGTGGCCGAGCCGCGTCCCGGCGCGGGGGTGAGCACGGGCTGCGTAAACCCACACAGGCTGACGACATTTGGGTTGCTTCCCCTCTGGGCTGCTGTGAGTGATGCCGCAGTGACCGTGGGTGTGCACGTTTTCGTGTGATACGTATTGAAATGAAGTGTCTTGAGATCTATTGGGTCAAAAAATTTTTTCAAAGTCCGGCACGTGCTCAGCAGCAGAGATCAGAGGCCACTGACGTCACGGGCACAGCAGCCTCCTCCGACCTGAGATCCGCGCCCCCCCCACCAGAGCCTGCAGACCTCCCCTCCTGGGTGCAAGGCGACCAGAGGTGTCAAGGGCTGTCACCGCCCGGGAACAGTCCCCCCGAGAGTGAGGGAGCCAAGGGACAAATGTGCGGCAACCCTGTGGGTGCTGGACAGGTCTCTGAGGTCACCGACATGACACCGTCACTCAGGGCCCCCCCCAGGTGAGCTGCAGGTGCCCCCCCTGCACGCCCCACTGCGACAGCCCCGCGCAGACCCGCCCTCCGCGGGTTCTCTTCCCTTGCTCGCCTCAGTCCTGCACACACTCCAGGGTTTCCCGGGGTCACTGCTGCACGCAGCTCCCTGTCTTTGGGGGAGCTGCCCCCGGTCACTTGTCATTTGGGTGAAATGGCCTCAGGACAGCTTCCCACCACACTGCGCTTCAATTTCCCTGCAGAACCAGAAGTGGAAAACACACCCCATGGGATTCTTGCAAAGACAAATGACGCAATTTGCACAAAATGCTTAGCCTGGCGCCTGCCACTTGGTAAGTGCTCAGTAAACGGCAGCTGTCATTGGTAATGACCCAGCGCGTGGCTTTGAATGGCTGAAGTCACGCCTCCCTGGCATGGCTGACAGCTAACAGGACAGGAACGCCCCGAAGGTCTAAAACCACTCGGGGTGCTGGCTCCTGTCACTTGCCAGGCAAGTGCGTGCTTGGAATGTGAGCACAAATGCGTTGCTTATGAGAGATAATAATGCTCTTTAATAATGTTTTCTATTCTTAGTGCAGCTTCATTGCCAAGAACTTTGTCATCAGCCTCAGTCACCCTGACTTGCATGATTTTTGAAACAGAAGGAAGAGATGTAGTGTGGCCGTGAAAACAAGCCCTTCTCCTGGGTCGCCTCCGAGGGGCTTGCCCCATTCCCGCTGTCTTGTCTTTACGGGATCGCACGTCCCGCTCCCTTCGGGGTGGTCCCAACAAGGGCCACAGCACCCAGCTGTCGCCGGCAGACACGTGGGTAGCACATAGTCGTCCGAGGCCTTGGGAATCTGTGTCCTGACCACAGAATTGGGTGACACAGAAACGGTGGCCACACGCCCTAAGAAGCCACTGCTCTGACTTGCGTTAGCACGGACCGCTTTGTCCTGTCCTGGATCTTCCCACGAGTGCAGTCAGTCATCCAGTAGGTGCCGTTTCAGTCTGGATTCCATCAGCAGCATGTTTTTAGGATATGTTCATGTAGCTTATTCACTTCTCTGCTGCTGAGTAGAATTCCATCTCAGGGGCGCCTGGGTGGCTCAGTTGGTTAAGCGACTGCCTTCGGCTCAGGTCATGATCCTGGAGTCCCGGGATCGAGTCCCACATCGGGCTCCCTGCTCGGCGGGGAGTCTGCTTCTCCCTCTAACCCTACCCCCTCTCGTGTACTCTCTCTCTCATTCTCTCTCTCAAATAAATAAATAAAATCTTAAAAAAAAAAAAAGAATTCCATCTCAGGAGCACCCCATTGTTGGCTCACTGTGTTTCCTGTTGGGTGACCTTGGGTAGTTTCCAGCGTAAGCCACTGAAAACATCGCACAGATCTTCCCGTGGCCGTATCTGTGGTTATCTTGGGTCATAACCCAGGAGTGATGTCACTGATTCATATGATAAATGTATGCTTAACTCTATAAGAATATGCCCCGCTGTTTTCCCAAGAGGTTTTGCCATTGTTCCCTCGTACCAGCCGTGCGGGAGGGACCAGGTGCTCCACACACAACCAACCCTGACGTTCTCAGGTTTTTAAATTTTAGACATCAAGTAGGTATGTCCTCCCTTATGGTCTTATTTTATCTATATTTCCTTATGGTCTTAATTTATATTTCTCAGATGATGTAATGATTGTTGAGCATGTTTTTATGTGCCTTTGGATATATGAATATCTTATTTTGTGAAGTGTTTGTTCTAGGTATTTGCTCATTTTGTAAACGGGCTTATGTGCTTTTTTTTCTTATCACTGGTTGTAGGAAACTCCATATATTCTGGATATAATTCATCTGCCAGATAGTGTATGGCAAATATTTTTCCCATTTCGTGGCTTACCTTTTTCATTTTCTTAATGATGGCATTTGATGAGCAGAAATTTTTAACTTGATAAAGTCTAAATTAACAAGTTATTCTTTTATGTATTGTATTTTCTGTGTCTTCTCATTTTCTATCCCCAGGTGGAAAGATAAGATACACTTTTAAGAGATTTAGAGTTATAGCTGTTACATTTTAGTCTAGAGTCCAATTTAAATTAATTTTGTGGGTGGTGTGCGGTAGGGGTTGGCCATCATTTTTTTCTATACACGTATTTGGTTGCTATAACACCACTTGTTAAAAAGACTTCCCTTGTTCCACTGAATCACATAGATGCCTTTCTTGAAAATTATTTGTCTGTCTAGGTGTGGGCCTCCTTGTAGTGTTTCTGTTCTGTTTCATCAATCTGTGTGTCTATCTGTGTGTCTATCGATCTGAATTTAATTTTCCATTTGTCTGCTGCTAGTTTGTAAAAATAGTCTCTTCTGACATTGCTTAATTCATTTGTTAGTTCGGGTAGTTATTTACTAGATTCCTAGGATTTCCCATAGAGATGATCATATCTTGGGATAATAAAGACACTTCTACTTCTAGCATTCCAGTCTTTTTGGTTTTTATCTCTTTCACTTGTCTTGTGGTGCTGGTTGAAACCCCAATACAGTTAAGTAAAAGTGAGACCAGGCACCCATCTTCATCCCAGGCTCAGGGAGATGCGTTCTCTCTCCCTGCTGAGTCTGACGTGAGCCAAAGGTGTGTCGTATGTGCCCCTGATCAGGCTGAGGGAGTCTTCTTCCCCTAGCTTGCCCAACGTGGGGTTTTTTTTGGCAAATGTTCTTTGACAAAATTCTTTGTTGAATTGCATCAGGTGTTTTCTGCATCTGTTGAGATGAGTTGAGGCAATCTCCTTGTATTCCTGGGTTTCTAGTGGTTTTTTATCATAAACAGGTGCTGGATTTGGTCACATGCGCTTTCTTCATCTACTGGGATGATCATATGATTTTTCTCCTTTATTCTGTTCAGATGGTGAGTTATGTTGACTGATTTTCAAATGTTAAAACAGCTTTGCTTTTCCGGGATAACCCCACTTGTATTCCTAGAAAAATACTTAGGAATGCATTTTTAAAAGGGTACATAGAACCTCTACCCTGATGTAAGATGTATTCTCTTTTATATATCGCTAAATTTGGTTTCCTAATAATATTAAAAATTTTTAAGAATTTTTGTGTCAATGTTCAAGTGGGATATTGGTCTGTAACCTTTTTCTTGTGATGTCTTTGTATGCTTCTATGTTGACGTTAGGCGGCCTTAGAAAACATGTTGAGAGGTTTGCTTTCTTCTATTTTCTGAAAAATTGTGTGTGATTTTGGTATTATTTCTTCCTCTGTCCATTTGTATGTAATGTATTTATTGATATGGTTGAGGTTAGGTTTATCATGTTGCTATTTGTCTCTTATTGATCTTGGGCTTCATTTCCTGTTCCTCCTCTTCTGCCTTCTCTTGGGTTAATTGGATTGATTTTTGCATTCCATTTTATTCCTTCTGTTGGCTCTTCAGCCAATACTATACTTTTTAGCATTATTTTAAGTTGATTGTTGTAAGTATTACACTATACATCCTTAGCTTTTTTTCATTATAGAGTTTATTTTTTTAATTTATTTTTTATTTTTTAAGGATTTTATTTATTTATTTGAGAGAGAGAGCACAAGCAGGGGGGAGGGGCAGAGGGAGAAGGAGAAGTAGGCTCCCCACTGAGCAGGGATCCTGACACAGGACTCATCCCAGGACCCTGAGATCATGACCTGAGCCAAAGGCAGACATTTAACTGACTGAGCCACCCAGGCGCCCCTAGACTTTATTTTTTTAGAGCAATTTTAGATTCACAGCAAAATTGAGTGAAAGGTACGGGAGTTCCCACATATTCCCTTCCTACCCACTCACTCAGCCTCTCCCACCACCAACACCCTGCATTAGAGTTACACAGATGTTACAGTCAAGGAGCCAACACTGACATGTCATTATCAGCCAAAGCCCACAGTTTACATTAGGGTTCACTCTTGATGTCGTACATGGCATGGTTTTGATGGAGGCATAATGACGTGTGCCACGATTACCGTATCATGTCATTTCTCTACCTTAAAAATCCTCGTGCTCCACTTGTTCATTCATTCCTCCCCCCACACTCTTGGCAACCACTGATCTTCTTACTATCTCCATAGTTCTGCCTTTTCTAGAACGTCCATAGTTGTCATCCCATACAGGATGCAGCCTTTTCAGATTGGCTTCTTTCACTTAGGGATATGCATACAAGGTTCCTCTATGTCTTTTCATGGCTTGATAGATCATTTCTTTTCAGTGCTGAATAAAATTTCATTGTATGGATGCTCTATAGTTTATCCATTTACCATCATGGTTGCCTCAAAGCTTTGGCAATTATAAACAGACATCTGTAAATATCTGTGTGAAGGCTTTGTGTGGAAATAAGTTTGCAACTCCTTTAGGTGAACTCCCAGGAGCATAATTGCTGGATCACTTGGTACGTTTACCTTTGTGACCACCAAACTGTCTTCCAAAGTACCTGCACCCTTCTTCATTCCCGCCAGCAGTGAATGGGAGCTCCTGTTGCTGCACATCCTTGCCAACACTTGGTGTCGTCAGTGTCCCAGATTTTCACCATTCTAATAAGCGTATGGTGGCATGTCACTGTCACTTGAGTTTGCAATTCCCTAACATACAATGTTGAGTATCTTTTCATATGTTTATTTGCCATCTGTATATTTTCTTTTCTTAAAGTGTCTTTTCAGATCTTTTGCTTATTTTTAAATCATCCTTAACTTTTGAGTCTATTTAGAATTAATGTTGTACTGTTTCACATAAAAAGTAAGAACTGTAACAGTATAATTCCTCCCCACAATGTTTGACATATATTTTACATCTATGCTATAGACATCCCCCCAGAATTCATGTTGAAATCCCCAGTGAGATAGTATTAGGAGGGGAGGCCTTTGGGAGGTGATTAGGTCATGAGTGCAGAACCCTCATGAATGGGATTAGTATCCTTATAAAAGGGACCCCAGAGAGCGCTCTCGCCCCTTCTACCACCTGAGAACATAGCGAGGAGACAGCGGTCCATGAACCAGGAAGGAGGCCCCCACCGAACACCAAATCCGCTAGCGCCTTGATCTTGGACTTCAGCTTTCAGAGCTGTGAGAAATAAATTAACACCAGTCTGTGGTATTCTGTTACACCAGACCGAACAGACCCAAGCCAATCTACCTATGTTATAAACTCCATGATACAATATTATCATTTTTGCTTTAAACAACCAGTTGTCTTTTCAAGAAATTATGAAAAGAAATTTAAAGATAATTTTTTTAAGTTTTTACTTAAGTAATCTCTACATTCAACATAGGGCTCAAACTCACAACCCTGAGATCAAGAGTCTCATATTCCTCCAACTGAGCCAGCCAGTTGCCCCTAAAGATAAATCTTTATAGTTACCTACATCTGTATCATTTCTTTTTTTTTTTTTAAGATTTTATTTATTTATTCATGAGAGACACAGAGAGAGAGAGAGAGAGAAGCAGAGGGAGAAGCAGGCTTCCCACTAAGCAGGGAGCCCGATGCGGGACTCGAACCCAGGACCCTGGGATCATGACCTGAGCCGAAGGCAGACGCTTAACCATCTGAGCCACCCAGGCGCCCTACATCTGTATCATTTCTGGTGCTCTCATGTACTCCTGTAGATTCCAACTTCTAACAGGTGTTATATCCCTTCAGCCTGAAGAATTTCTTTTCTCTTTTAACATTTCTTTTTTTTTTTTAAAGATTTTATTTATTTATTTATTTGAGAGAGAGAGAATGAGAGAGAGCATATGAGAGGGGGGAGGGTCAGAGGGAGAAGCAGACTCCCTGCTGAGCAGGGAGCCCGATGCGGGACTCAATCCAGGGACTCCAGGATCATGACCTGAGCCGAAGGCAGTTGCTTAACCAACTGAGTCACCCAGGCGCCCTCTCTTTTAACATTTCTTACAGTGAGGAACTGCTCATGACTAATTCTCTCAGCTTTTGCTTATCCAAACATGTTTTTATTTTGTCTTCATTTTGAAAGACTGTTTCTCAGGGTATAGAATTCTGCATTTGTGGTGTGGTTTTGTTTTTGTATTTTGAAAGAAGTTTAAAAATGTTGAGTCATTTTTTTCTGCCTTCATCATTTCTGATGAGAAATCAGCTTTTACTTTATCATTATTCCCCTGCAGAGACTGTGCCTTTTTTTTCCTTCTGGCTGCTTTCAAGGTGCTTTTCCTTTGTCTTTGAGCTGCAGCAGTTTGATTATGATGTACCTGGCTCTGGTATTCTTTTTGTTTGTCCTACTCGGCATTTATTGAGTTTCTGTGGTCTGTAAACTCCTGTTTTCACCAAATTTGTGAAATTTTCAGCTTTATTTCTTTGAATGTATTTTATGCAGCATTCTATCTCACCTTTCCTTCTGAGATTTCTTTTTTTTCAATATTAGTATAAGCTTAGCATAAGCTTTTACTTTTTTTTAATCTAAATTCAATTAATTAACATATAGTGTATTATTAGTTTCGGAGGTAGAGTTCAGTGATTCATCAGTCTTTTTTTTAAAGATTTTATTTATTTATTTGTCAGAGAGAGAATGCGCACAAGCAGGGGGAGCAGCAGAGGGAGAGGGAGAAGCAGACTCCCCGCCGAGCAGGGAGCCCTATTCGGGACTTGGTCCCAGGACCTAGGATCATGATCTGAGCCAAAGGCAGACACGTAACCGACTGAGCCACCCAGGCCTCCCTCATCAGTCTTATATAATACCCAGTGCTCATTACATCATGTGCCCTCCCTATGGCTATCACCCAGTTACCCCATCTCCCCACCCCTCCTTCTGAGATTCTAATACATGTATGTTAAAAGTTTGCTATTGTCCCTCAAGTGGTTGGTTCAGTTATTTTTTTAATCTCTTTTCTTTTTGCCCTACAGATTGCATAATTTCTGTTGATCTGTCCTCAATTTTCCTGACACTTCTGCTTACTCAAAACTGTTATAAGCCCATCCACAAAAGTTTTGAGATATACTTTTAAATTCTACAATTTTTGCTTGATTCTTATTCATAGATTTCTGTCTTGTGATCCTCATCTGTTTGCTATTTACGAACAACCTTTCCTTTAGGTCCTTAAACATAACCATAATTGCTTCACGAAAGGTTTGCTCTGCTAATTCCAGCATCTGAGTCATCGAAGGTTTCTGCAGGGTGATTTTTTTTCTTGACTGCATGTCACATTTTCCTGTTTCTTTGCATGTCTCTTTTTTAGTGTAGACTTATGAATATTACATTGCAGAGATTCTGGATTTTGTTACCTTCTTCTGAAGAGTGTTGATTTTTTTTTTTTTTTTTTTTTTTTTTTTTTTTGTTCTAGCTGGCAGTTAAATTACTGAGGGATCACTTTGAACTTGTGGAGGCCTGGTTTTATGCTTTGTTAGGGTACATCTTTAAGTGTGGCCCCTCTCAGCCTTCAACAGGAAGCCTGAGGTATTTGTCAAAGCCCTCTAAGTTACATGGACTCAGACTGCAAGCTTTGTCCCATGTGGTGGGCAACACTGAAATCTCTGCTAAGCTCTATTGTCCTCCTAGGCCTACATGCATGTGCAATTGAGAGATGGATTAGGGGTAGAATAGGAGAGTTTTTACAGAACTTCCTCCTTTGGGAATTCCCTCTTTCATTTCCACCCTCTCTGACAACCCCAGACCCTGCCCTCTGAACCCTCAAGCCAGTGGGCCTGTAGCTTTCTGCTTAAGTTCTAGCCACCTCACGATGTAAGCTCACTCCATAACAGAACATAGACATCTTCTTCCTTTCTTCTCTAGCAGCACAGCTTCGTGGATGAACCACAGTTTATCCAACTAGTCCCCCATCGGTGGACATTTATGTTGCTTCGCATCTTTGGTTATTACAAATGATCAGTCAGCCATTTCTTATCCCTCTTGCTCAGCCTCTCCAGCTGTGTGCAACATGCTAAACTCCAGAGATGGAGTGAAACCCTTAGTTTGCAAAAAAAGCCCCAGCCTTTAATAGATAATTGCAAAAGTCCTGTCCTTTATACCATAATCAATTAGTTTATTGGGTCAGAGTTTATCCTGACAGAATTCTTCCAGAAACTAGTCTTGTGGCGTCATCTTGACATATGCATACAGTGGACAGAGTCCCACCAACATGTACAACACACCACTGGTTGCCAAATTCAGATACACCTGGAACATCCTCACCAGAATATCATACCCACATCCTTCTCCCTCAAAAGTACACCACACCTCATCAGCCGTGGGGAGCATGTTTCTGAGGGAGGAGGAGTGTGTGCAGAATATCCTTGCTCCATGTGAAAGTGCCACACTGGTCTTTGCAGCCCTGAGTGGGAACATGACTTGGGTAGAGGGCAGGATGAGTTTGGCCATGTCGTTGTGACTCAACCTTCTCTCTATATCACACAGCCACATCAGGTCACTAGGAAGGGAAAATGACCCATATGTACAAACCGCTTAGAATGGTGCCTGGAACATAGTAAGAGCTCAATAAAGACTGTTATGGCTGTTGCAATCCATAAAACAATAAAGGAACATTGCACTGCCAGCTGTCCCGGAGGCAACTCCCCTTACAGGCATTTGTCTTGCAAAACAAGCCTCAGGAGAAGGGCAGAGGGAGAAATTGTATCCAGACATCTGGGATCAAAATTAAACTATGCAGAATAGGAAATCCCCCTCTCCAAAACTGAAAGGGGGAAAACTCCACCCTATTCTTGCCTTTGAGGTGTCGTGAATCTGTAATGATCCTGTACATTGCCCAGCTAGACGGTTGCAAGACACACTCCAGAATTTCAGATGTGGTCATCAGGGTGCTTTGGTCCACCTCGTTTTCTCTGTTACATCTGAAGGCTAACAGGAGGCAGAAGCATTAGTCAAGGTCACCACCCGCCATAGGGAAGCATCCCTTTGGCTGCTGATAAACGTGAGTGATTTCTCAGTAAGACAGGTCCTGGAAAGGGCACCTGTCCCTTTAAGAAGCAAGCTGAGGTCACTGTTAATCATATAACTTTATTGTGCTCCTGGGCTATAAGGGAAACATCCTCATTCTGCTCATCTGTTTTATGACGTCCATAAACACTGAATTGCCCATGACTGTGCCCTGGGCCAGAATGTCCTCTACCAGCTAAAGGGGCTGGGAAAGCAAAAGTGGGACAGAGGTGAGTTCACCCCTCTTGCTTCCCTGGAGAAGAGTGCTGACACCCCGAGGAGGAGGGAGGGAGCGGGGGGCAGACAGGGAGTCGCCCTCGCCATCCCCCTAGGCAGAGTCTTGGACAAGAGTGGTAATAAATAACCTGCGCCCAATCTTCTGGGCCTTGGGGGTGTCCATCTGGCGACTGGTAATGTGAATTATTTTCCCTAATGCAAAGTAAAACACCCCTCTCTGAAGTGATAGCAGTGTTTGTTTGATAAATGCTTTGGGAAAATGCCTGTCAAGTGCGTATTTCTGGAAGGATGCTCGATATCTCACTCCCTTGCTTCCGGGTGAGACAGGGGAAACCCCGCTCGCTCGGGGCCTCACGTCCACACTCGCAGCTCGGCCGTGGTGTTGGACAACACGGGACCACGCATCAGAGATGCAGACCTGCCGTGAACTCCCGGGAGATGCACACATGCCCCGGGGGCTCAGGTGCCCGGGCTGAGGTCCCCATGCCACCTGCCCTCCACGTGCAGGTTTGGGGCCCGCATATTACTAGGTCCCCATTTGCGTTCATTTGCTCAGGGGGAGAAGGGTACGCGCCCGGACCAGCGCCTGGGGGACGAAAGCATGGCTGTCACTGTTAGGGCTCCGCTCAGCACCAGGTGAAGTGAGATGCCAATCAAGTTAGTGCATCACGTGAACTGCTCTTTAGAGCAGAATTTATAGGTTAGGCTGTCCTATTGATCAGTTAAACCAGATTTCCTTGCCATTTGGTGTGGGGAAGACTGGGGTTTTGCCTGAAACAAGGAAACAGCTCCCAGAAGGGCTGGGAGAGGCGGACGCGGGCCCCCTGAACCGTCTGCCGTGGCCTGAGGGGCAGGTGGGCGGCAGCCTCTGGGCAGCGGCGCGTGCGGGCCTCCCCGGGTCCCCTGTGAGAGCAGCTGGGTAAATGCTCTGGGGGAGGGTGCCCGTCCTGCCCCGAGCCCCAGGAGTGCCCTTGGCTCTATCCCCAGGGCCGGGTCCTAGGGCCCCACGAGGGCACATCCGTGGCCCTAAGCCCGACTGATTTGGCGGCGTCCAGCAGCTGGACCTGGCCTCCACCAAACTCTGAGATTACCCTGGAATGAAAGGGACCTCTGCTGGGTGAGACTCCGCCAGAAGCAACATTCATGCGCTGGTGCCCGTCACCTGAGAAGCCAGGGACAAGCGCTCCCGACGCCCTAACGTCAGCTGGTCCAGGAGTAAGAGGCAGAGGGCAAGGCTGCTGAAGCCTCCGTCCTTAGGACGGCTCATTTGGGCGGCCCGATCTGTCGCCCATATTGGAGCCTTGCATGCCAAGGACTGAGTCCCAGCGAGCTTGGAGCTGCGCCCTTGAGGTCCCCCACCATGCCCGGGGCCTGGGGACACGTCCAGACGGTCTAGCAGCTGCTCGGCTGCAGCAGGTTTCTCCGGAGAGCATGCAGGTTGCCCGTGGCCATCCACTGGCCCTCCCCCGCCTCCGACGTGTGGGGCAGCAGTGCTTCATCTTGACTTCCCGAGCCCTCTGAGCCTGCGTCCCACCCTCCCCATTTCCCAGCCCCAAAGAGCCGGCGTATCCAGTGCTGAGCCGCCAGCGTGCCCCATCACTGCTGATTGTTCCTAAAGCAATGGAGAAATTCTCAGAGCAAGACACCTGAATACACTGTAGTTTTTTTAAATGCAATCTGTGCCGCGCAGCGTTCAGGAGAAAGACATGGGTTTCCTACGCTATGTCAGATTTTTCTGGTAGGGTGTGCCAGGAAGACTAACATCTGTGATTGGAAACCGTTTGTTGCCCCCACATCCAGGGTTTCAGGGCTGTCTGAGGGTTCCAGAGGCGCGAGCGGAGTGCAGAGCACATTGAGCTCGGTGCAGGCAGGACATGCCCCCGGAGCCCAGCCTGCGCCCCGGGGGCTGGGACTCCCCGGGACAGGCAGGGAAGGAGGAAAGGGGGTCCTGGGGGCTTGGCCAGTAGCAGCAAAATGGCTAACACGCATGAATCACAATTCATTTTCAGTTCTGAAATCCGCTGGGAGGAAACGGCAACTCGCGGCAGGAATTCCAGTGAGCCAGGCTGGGGAGGGGGAGGCATCCATTTCCGGATCAGGGCTCTGTTTATGGATGTGTGGGTGTGGTTGGTCTTTGTGAGCACAGGCATTTTTGCCCCTGTCCCCTTGCAAAAGAATGCAGATTGTGCCCTATGTGAAGCACTCAGGAGCCGCGGTGCTGTCCCGGGTACTGTTCCAGATAGGGTGTCCGGTGCGAGCACCGTGACCCAGGCGACAGCACCCAGGGGCTATTCTCACGGGGAGCTCAGCCTCCCACCTGGGCCCTTTCTGGGAACTGTGGACATGTTGGTGTAGCTGTCACACGGACCAGAGCACGAATGTCCACCCCTTGGACTGAGCCGGGGGCAGAGAAGGCACAGGATGAAGGGACAGAAAGCATTACTACTGCGTGGGCTGGAAATTAAATGTTGGCATTAAAATCCTGAGATGCTCAAAGGATCCCATCTCTGGAGTCCAAAGGGAAAAGGAAAATTGCTCCTTAACTTTTTGAATCCATCCTATCTATACAATTTTTTATTAAGCTTTTTATTTAAAAATTATTATAGAATAGTACACAGTTGTAAGGAAAAATACAGCGAGAGCCCACGTATCCCTTACCCCTCTTCCCCCATGGTAACATCTTTCCAAAGGTGGTAAGAAGCCATAGCGGGCTCTGCACATTGATATGGTCCAGATGCAGAGATTCCCCATCACTGCTGATTGTTCCCCATGGAGATTCTTCCCTCCGTAACCCCTGATAATCACTGGGTTCTCCATTTCTGTCATTTTGCCATTTCAAGAGTGTTCTACAAATGTGGCCATCCAGTAGGTACCTTTGGGGACTGGCTTCTTTTACCTGGCGCGAGTCTCTGGAAATCTGTCCAGGTTGTCGTGTGGCTCACTCACTAGCTCAGTTCTTTCTGCAACCGAGTAGTGTTTCCTGCTGTGGACGGACCATAGTTTGTCTAGCCGGTCACCCATCGAAGGGCTTCTGAGTTGTTTCCAGTTTGGGGCTATCACAAATAAAGCTGCTCTGAGCACCCTGTGCAGGTTTTCATCTCTCTGCCCTGGGGTGCAGTCACTAAGCCTACATTCCCATCAGCAAGGTGTGGGTAGTCCAGTTTCTCCACATCGTTACCAGCTTTGGGGGTTGCCATCGTTTTTGTTTTTGTTTTTAATTTTAGCCTTTCTGACAAGTGTGCCGTGATAGTTCACTGTAGTTTTAGTTTGCGTTTCCTAATGGCCCGCGATGCTCAGCATCTTTTCGTGCGCTTGATCTCCCTCTGTATGTTTTCTTCAGGGGAAAAAAAAAAAAAGTCTGCTAGCGTCTCTTGCCCCTTTTCAAATTGGGCTGTTTTGTTTTTTTTTACCGCTAAGGGGTTTTGGGGGAGTTTTGTTATCTGCGAAGTTTATTTCACAGAGCTTACTGTTGAGTTTTGACGGCTCTTTCCATGCCCTGTATTCAAGTCTCCGTCGGATGCAGTTTGCAGATATCTCCTCCCAGACTGTAGCTTGTCCTTTCATCCTCTGGCTGCTCTTCCTCAGAGAAAGAGCTTTACTTCTGATGAAATTCAGTTCATCCATTTTCCCTTTTATGGATTGTGTTGTGATGTCGAGTCTAAGAGCTCTGCCTGGCCCAAGAAGCTGGATATTTTCTCCTATTTTTTTTTTCTAAAAGCTTTATAGTTTGTATTTATATCCATGGTCCATTTTGGATTAATTTTTATATAAACCATGAAGTTAAGGTCAAGTTTCATTTTTCTGCCTGTGAATGTTCACTTGCTTTAGCACCATTTGCTGAAAAGTCTGTCTTTCCTGCATTGAATTGCCTTTACACACTGGTCAAAATCACTTGGGCATATTTGTATGGGTATAATTCTGGCTCTCTGTTCGGTTCCGTTGATAATCTGTGTCTACCCCTCCACTAACATCCCACAGTCCTGATTATTATAGCTGTCTATGGGCTTACCTTGTTTTATTGTGCTTTGCTGATATTGCATTTTTTACAAATTGAAGGTTTATGGTAAACCCGCAACAAGCAAGTCTGTCGGCACTATTTTTCTAGCAGCCTTAGCTCGCTGTCTCTGTGTCACATTTTGGTAATTCTTGGAATAGTTCAAACTTTTTCATTATTATTATATTTGAATTGCTACAATTTCATGATAAATTTTAACAGATGAGAAGTTTCTTCTTATGGATGAGCAAAGAAAGCGGTTCCTTTTTTTTTTTTTTAAGATTTTATTTAGTTATTTATTTGAGAGAGTGAGCACGCATGAGCCAGGGGAGGAGTGGCAGAGGGAAAGGGAGAAGCAGACTCCCCGCTGAGCAGGGAGCCCCATGTGGGGCTCGATCCCAGGACCCTGAGATCATGACCTGAGCTGAAGGCAGACACTTAACTGACTGAGCCACCCAGGCACCCCAAGAAAGTGGTTTCTTGAGATGACATCTATTCTTGGTAAGGATGCTGTGAAGATTGTTGAAATGACAACAAAGGGTTTAGAATATACATGAACTGAGTTGATAAAGCAGAGGCAGGGTTTGAGAGGATTGACTCCAGTTCTGAAGGAAGTTCTACTGTGGGCAAAATGGTGCCAAACTGCACTGTATGCTAGAGAGAAATCCTTCATGAGAGGAAGAGCCCATGGATACAGCAAAGTTCACTGTGGTCTTTTTTTTTTTTTTTTAAGATTTTATTTCTTTATTTGGACAGAGAGAGAGAGAGACAGCGAGAGAGGGAACACAAGCAGGGGGAATGGGAAAGGGAGAAGCAGACTCCCTGCTGAGCAGGGAGCCCGATGCGGTGCTCAATCCCAGGACCCTGGGATCATGACCCAAGCCGAAGGCAGACGCTTAATGACTGAGCAACCCAGGTGTCCCAACTGTGGTCTTATTTTAAAAAATTGCCACAACCACCCCAGCCTTCAGCATCCACAGCCTGATCAGTCAGCATCCACCCATACGGAGGCAGGACCCTCCACCAGCAAAAGGATTGGGACTCACTGAAAGCTCAGATGACAGAGTTTTTTAGCAATAAAGTATTTTTTAATTAGAGTAGGTACATTTTTTAGACATCATGCTATTGCACACTTAATAGACTGCAGTGTAGTATAAACATAACTTTCATATACACTGGGAAACCAAAAAATTCATTTTGACTCATTTTTTTGAGGAGGTCTGAACCCATACCCATGACATCTCCAAGGTCTGCCTGTAATAGGTCTTAAAATCAGACTGATTCAACCCACTTGATCTTCTTTTTTTTAATTGCTTTAGCTATTCTAGTTCCTTTGCATTTCCATATAAAAGTTAGAATAATTGTGTCTATTTCTACAAAAATCTTGCTGGAGTTTTGATAGGAATTATGTTAAACCATATATCAATTTGGGGAGAATTGACATCTTTACTATGTGAAGTCTTCCAAACCATGAGTATGGTATGTCTCTTCATTTATTTAGATTTTTATTTCTTTCTTTCGCCGGTGTTTTGTAGTTTTCAGCATACAACTTATGTGTATGTTCTGTTATATTTACACCTAAGTTTTTGGTTTGGGGGGTTTTTTTTTAGTGTTTATATGGTGGTATTGTGATTTTAATTTCAGTGTCTACAGGGTCATTGCTAATATATGTAAATACAATCAATTTTGTATATATATCTTGTATCCTGTGACCTTGATGAACTCCTTTTTTAGTTCTAGGAGGGTTTTTTGTAAATGCCTTAGAATTTTGTACATACAATCATGTAATTAGCAAACAGAGACAGTTTTATTTCTTCCTTTCTGATCTGCTTTCCTTTTCTTGCCTGGTTGCACCGGCTAGAACTTCTAGCACAGTGTTTAATGAGCAGAGAGAGAGCGGACATCCCTGTCTTGTCACAGTTTAAGCAAGAAGCTTTCAGTCTTTCACCATGAAGTGTAATGTGAGCTGTAGTTTTCTGGTAGTTCTTTATCCACTTGAAGAAGTTCTCCTCTATTCCTGTTTCTCTGAGAGTTTATGAAATGAACAGATGTTAAATTTTTTTCAAATGTTTTTATAAATTGATATGATCATGTGGTTTTTTTTTTCTTTAGCTATTAATACAGTAGATTACATTCATTGATTTTCAAATATCGAACCAGCCTTGCATCCCTGGAATTAACCCCATTTAATCTTGGTTGGTGTATAATCATTTTTTATATTTTGCTGAATTCAAATCACTAATATTGTGTTAAGGATTTTTACACCTGTATTCATGAAGAATAATGGTCTGTCCCTTTCTTTTTTTGTTGTCTTTGTCTGGATTTGGTATCAAGTTAATACTGGCTTCATAAAATGAATTGGAAAGTGTTCCCTCCTCTTCTGTTTTCTGAAAGAAATTGTTTAGAAATGTGTTAATTCTTCTTTAAATGTTTAACAGAATTCTCCAGTGAAACCATCTGCACCAGGAAATTTGCGGGGGGGGGGAGCTTTAAAATGAGAAATTCAATTTCCCTAATAGTTTAAGGCTGTTCAAATTACCTATTTCATGTTGGGTGAGTCTGGTAGTTCATGCTTTTCTAGGAATTGCTCCATTTTCCTCTAAGATTTCAAATTTCTGTGTGTAGAGTTGTATGTGTTTCCTTATTATCCTTCAGGGTTTGTAGTCATATCCCCCCTTCATTCCTAATACTGCGAATCTGTGTCTTCTCTGTGTGATATTTTTGCCAATCTCGCTAGAGATTTGTCAGTTTGTTAATATTTTTAAATAACCAGCTCTTAGCTTCACTGATTTTCTGCATTGCTTTACTGTTTTCTTTTTCATTGATTTCTGTTCTTTATTACTTCCTTCCTTTCTTCTGCTCTTGCTGTGGGTTTATTTTGCTCTTCATTTTCTAGGCTCTTAGATTATTGAGTTGAGTTTCTCCTCTCTTCTAATGTAAGCATTTAGTGCTATAAATGTCCCTTTCAGCACTGCATTAGTTATATCTCACAGAGTTTGGGTGTATTCTATTTTCATTTTCATTCAGTTCAGCATCCATTTTTATTTCTTTTGAGATTTCCTCTCTGACCCATGAATTACTTAGGGGAGTATTGTTTAATTTCCAAGATTCTCCTATGATCTTTCTGTTACTGATTTCCAGTTGGATTCTCTTATGGTCAGAGACCATATTCTACATGGTTTCAGTTCTTTTAAATTTGTTGAGGTTTTCTTTGTGGACCAGGATATGTCTTGGTCTGTCTTGGTCTATGCTTCCTAGGCATCTGAGAAGAATATGTGTTCTGCTATCGTTAGGTGGAGTGGTCTCTTGCTTGTTTGATGGGCTTCTCAATTTATGTCAAGTCTTCAAGATCATTAGCTCCCGAAGGTTATGCAATACATTATTTCTCCCAAGGATTTCAGAATAAGTGATCTGAAATCCTGCTGAGTTCACCAAGAAAGCCTGTGAAACTTTCTCACTGGTGGCTCTTGTCAGGGGAGTCACTTTCTCTTCCCTGGTAGAGGGGTAGGCCTCCCTGAAGGATAGGGCCTTGGATCAGCTACAGCTCCACATAGGGCTCTATGAAAATTTTACTCTTACGGTTTCGAGAGATACAACAAGGCATCGTTTTTCTTCTTCTCATCCAGTCTTAGAATGCTAAAGCCAGAGAGAACCTTGGGTCATCACCCGTTCATTTGGCAAGTGAAGGCATAAGAAGTTTCAAGAGGCTAATTTAGATTGATTGCTTTTTAAATACTTTTCATGAAATTAACATATGTTAGTTATAGAAATGTGTTAGATATAGAGAAACAAAAATAAGAAAAAAGTTTATATATAATCTTACAACCAAAAAATAATTACTATCATTACTTTGGAGTGTATCTTCCCAATGTCTTCAAAAATGAGATCACACTGTATTACTGTTTTACAATCTCTTTTTTTTTTTTTTTTGCTTTAACAATAGACATGAACATTTTCCAGAATGTTATTTCTGATAGCAGAATGTATTTCCACAGACCAGATGTACCATCACTTATTTAATGTCTACCTGATGGGCACTTCGGCTGTTACGGTTTTCACTAGGTTAAATAACACAACGATGAACATTTTCTATGTGCGCACACGTGCTTCTTCCTAGGAATGGATCATTAGATCAGAGCATGGGAACATTTTTTTGCTCTTGAGCCCCATCACCAAACTGGATAATTGAGATTTTTTTGTTCGTTTGGGCAAGTTTCGCTTGGTTTTCATTTGTTTGGGTTTTAGCAGAGGGCTAGCCAACAGAGAGTACATGACTCAGGAGCAAGTCTTGTGTAGGTTCTCAGGGTTTTAGGGCGTGAACGAATGGCCACCTGGAGCCAGGGCCAGCTCTCTCCCTTCCCAGGAGCAGGGAGCGCTAGAAAGAACAGTGCCGTGAGCATCTGTGCCTTCCTATGAGGCCTCTGGCACGGGGCCCAGCCAGGAAACAGGAAAACTGGCAGGTTATATTCAGCCTAGGACCTGAACCTTGTGAAGCCACCACCCAGCCTGGGGTTATGTGCCAGGCACCAAAGGGACAAACTTGCTTACCCCGGCCTGCTTCCTCTCTCCAGGACCTACCATGAGATGAGAACACTGTGTTTTACATTTGAAATATGCCTTGAACTCACCTTGTCCTAGTAATTACCCCCATAAAGTAGAGCAGGGCACTAAGTGGAAACTTCCTGTATTTAGAGACACAGTCCTGCCTTTTTATGGCTGGCGCAGACTACAAGAGGACCAGAGTCCGGTCGCTCTGCCGAGAGACCTCTGAGAGACGGGTTGGTGGGAGCAGGCCAGGAAGGGAAGGAGCCTCTGAAGGTGGACAGGAATACTCCAGGCCCTGGAGAGGCCTTAGCGTGCTGACGGTGGGCCCGAGGGTCCCTCCAGGTAACCCAGGCAGCTCCCTGCCCCAGCGAGGGCGCCACCTGCCCACGACCCTCCGATTCGGGCCACGATGATCCGCAGACTTTTCCCCTTCTCCATCTGTCTTTCTTTTTTGGTCGTAGAGAAAGAAGAATTAATCCAGAGCGTGCTGACCCAGGTGGCAGAGCAGTTCTCAAGGTACAGAATCTTCTAGACACATAGTCCCTGGAGAGGTATGCCTCTCTGTGCACGGCAGGGGTGGGCCCTCGCACGGCCATGTGGGCCGGCAGCTCTGACACATCACTCACCTGGAGGAGTGGCCTTCCAGACGGAGTCCTTTTATGACTTCCGTAATGAAGCCAGGGCGGATGGGGTCCGGGAAGCACTCCCCTTATACCAAAGACCTCGGCAAGTGGGCACTTTGAGAGTGGGAGCTCGTGTTGCTGAGACTTTTCTCCACTGGCTCTTCTGGGACTCAAGAGCTCAACCTATGAGAATTGACACCATTTTTTAAAATAAGCATTGCTGGGGCGCCTGGGTGGCTCAGTCATTAAGCGTCTGCCTTCGGCTCAGGTCATGATCCCAGGATCCTGGGATCGAGCCCCACATCGGGCTCCCTGCTCCGCGGGAAGCCTGCTTCTCCCTCTCCCACTCCCCCTGCTTGTGTTCCCTCTCTCGCTGTGTCTCTCTCTGTCATATAAATAAATAAAATCTTTATAAAAAAATAAATAAATATAAATAAATAAATAAATAAATAAAATAAGCATTGCCATGGCGATCCTGTGTAGACGTGGGGCTTCTTTCCGTGATGAGTTATCCTACCAGTTCCAAAGGAATGCTTTCCGTGGCTCAGTCACCCACTGTGGCATCTCACTGTCTCAGGGGACTACGGTGACACATCCTTAAAGGCCGAGTGGTTACAGTGAACAGGCTGGAGCCTGGAGAGGGCACACCGGGTCCCCTGCAGGGGTCTGTGCCCAGTAGGGCAGGGGGCGGGGCCTGGGCCGTCCCTGCTGGGAGCAGGGGTGGGGGGCCTCCCCTGAGAGCAGGTGTGCGGGAGTTAACACACCTGCCAGCCTTCTGTCATGGAAAACAGGCCCTGGCGATCCTTTGAGGGTGCGTCTCTTTCCTCCCCGCCCCTCAGGGGCTGTGAGCGCCTTAAAAGCAAGCCCTAGCGTCCTGTGCCCCCTACAGGGGTGAGCCCACAGAGAGGGGGGTGGAGCCCACCAGGAGGCCTCGCCCAGGGCAGGGGGTGCAGCAGAGGTTAGCCACACCCATTTCAACTTCGAGAATTTTAAGAGTGATGACTTTTTTTTCATTCCTAGAGCATTTAAAATCAACGAACTGAAAGCTGAAGTCGCGAATCACTTGGCCGTGCTAGAGAAGCGAGTCGAATGTGAGTGAGGTTTCTGTTTCCTTTTTGCTTGTCTTTTAATCTCTGTTTAAATTAACTGCGTCCCCCGGGGCTGGGGGGGGGGGACGAGGGGAGGGAGGGAAGGCTGGAGGTACATGGCAATGTCTTCTCTTTGCGAAACGCTTAAAAATTACCTTTGATGCTATTGGACGCGAGAACGGTGAGCATCTGTTTATACCGGGAAAGTCGCTTGGTGACCAGGGACAGGTCAAGAGCGCACGGTGACTTGGGCCGCCGCCCCTGCTCGGTAGTGGCACGTGGAGGCGCTCCTTCGGGGCAGAAGAGGACAGAATGAAAACTCGAAGCCCCCCAGACCGGCCCCCTTGGGAGAGGACCTTCTGCTGCACATCTCTGTGTCTCTTTCTACATAAACGAGGCAAGTCCATACACTCCGCGCCTTCAGAACTGTTTCAGGAATACGCCTGCCGAATCGTTAGCTCTTGGTTCCCCGTCACCACCGAGGCAAGCAGAAAAACTTCCAGCAAGCAAGGAGGGTCGGTTCTGGTCTTGACTCAGGGACCAAACAGCTGAAACTGGGAGGGGGACAGCTTCCATCTCTCACCCTCTGTGTCCTCGTCCATAAAATAAGGAGCAATGCTTGAATTCTCACGCTTCACAATTCCCCGTCCAACTCACACATCTTTGTCAATGTCAAGGCAAAGGGCAGCCTATTTATTAAGCTCAGGGATGACGAGACCAAATCCGAACCTGAGGCCAGCAGGGCTGTGGCTTCCCCAGACAGCATCTGGCTGATTCGTATTCACAGGATGCACTGAATGTCACTTTCCGTATCTTGTATGAATTGCTTGGATTTTTTTTCAAGAAGAATATTCAGGATCATGCAAAAACCTGTTCACCTTAATAACTTGAAACATGACCTACATAAGTTCTACTTCTCAGAGTATGTTGGCATTTAGAAAATCCATTTGATATTCTGTCTTCAAAACCAATATATTTTCCCCACTGATGACGAAGAAGCCACAAAGAGATTAAGTGACCCGCTGAAGCTCATCCAACGAATTGGAAAAGTAAATAAGACTGAGGTCCGGGCGGGGCCGCTCAAGCCGTGCAGGACCCCCGGGCGCCTGGGAGGGCCGGTCGGGAAGCACCACACATGCCGGTTGTGGCCACATTCGGCAGAAAAGGGGCTTCTTCCTAAAGGATTCTGGGGAGCTCCCAGGGCGCTGGGAGGTCTCAGAAGCAGGGCTTGCTCGGTGACTACGCAGCAGGAGCAAGATCCCAAATCCCACGCAGAGCTGATGCGCGAGGATGCCGCATCTGAGCCCCAGACGCACGCTGTCTCCCCAGCGCCCAGAGCTCTGTGCGCAGACCCCACCATCCCCACGGCCACTGCTGCAGACATCAGGCTGCTTCCTCGTATACTGGCCACAGATCCGAAGTCTGGACGGAGCAGGACCGTGTGCCCACGCCCTGGCTGCAGGGGAGTGCGGTAGCTTCCGTGGCCCTCTCAATGGAGTACCACAAACGGGGGAGCTTAAAGCAACAGAAACGGACTGTCGCACTGCAGTGGAGGCCAGAAGTCCTAGACCGGGAGGGCGGTCCTTCTGGAAGCTCTGAGGGAGAATCTGCTCCGGCTACGGGCAGCTCCAGCAATCCTCATCTTGTGGCCACGTCACCCCAGACCACCTCGTCTTCACACAGCCCCTTCCAGAGTCTCTGTGTCTCAGGCCCTGAGAGGACACCTGTCTTTGGATTTAGGCCCACCCTCATCCAGGATGATCTCGTCTGGAGAGCTTAATCGCTTATATCTGCAAGAAACTTTCTCTAAATAAGGTCATACTCATGAGTTCTGGGGGTCAGGATGTAAGCATATATCCTTTTAGGGGACACAATTCAACCCACTATAGAGAGCGTTTGCAGTGGGAGGCAAAAGCCCAGCTTCCCACCGAGTCCCATAATGTAGGGAATTCTCCAGATGCTGTGGGAAGGGGTTCAGCCGAAGAACACAAAAAGCATTTGCTGCTGATTCACCTTCTATGTTTACAGAAGCGCAGAGTCACCCAGATGCACCCGAGGCCGGCAGGTGCCTCCCGCCTGGCCGCCTCTGGGCCCGCGCCAGCCTCCCCCTTGACCCCCGCCCCGCATCTCTCCCAGAAGCAGCACCAGCTCCTGCCGGTCCTTGCAAACAGGAAAGTTGAGGAGGCCATTAAGGAATTTTCAAAACTCCTCCAGAACACTGTGTTGACCTCAGTGCTGAGGCTTCCGGTATCTGGCCGTGGAGACAGTGATCAGGCCGAGAAGTGTTTTAATTTTGCCTCCAAGCGGTGTGTGAACTGAGGACTACAGGACGCGACACCTCTGACCTTCTCCCCTGGTGGCCTAGCCCCGAATCCTCCAGAACTCGCTGTCCCTGTAGGCCCTCGTGTCCATCACATAAATCATGCAAATGCACCCAGGTTACCTCGAGGGCGCGTTACCCCGCCGTGCACGGGGCTCAGGCTGGCTGCATACACTGCGATTAGCCGTGTTGTTACTAGCCAGCACCAGAGACCCGGGCACAGCAGGAACGGATCAAGGGAGCAAGAAGGGAGCAGAGAAAGGTCTAAGAGCCATGGGCCGAGATAGCGACTTGGCAGTAGTCAGGTGGGAGTGTGGGCAGTGGGTCCTCCCATAGCCCCAGCAAGCCCACCTCCTGGCTGCCCCCTCCGAACGGGAACACACCCCCCAAGGACATGCCCGTGACTGCGACAGACTCTCGTCCTCCTTGAATTCTGCCAGGCTTCAGGTGTGTCCTCTCCTGGCACTTGTGGCTGACCCCTTGCCAGTCTCCAAGCCCCCTGCTCCCTAGCACAGAGGGGGCGGGGTCCCTCACTTGTGCTGAGCCCCAGGGCCATGAGCTCCAAAAAGCCACCCAAACACCGCAGTTCCTTAACCCAAAGATGTGAGTATCCAGGGCATGGCAGGGACCTTGGAAGGCCCTTTTGGGGAGAAGGGTCCTGACGCAGACCCCTCATGCAGGTCACACGGGAACTACTCAGGCGGCAGTCCTGACCCCCCTGTGCACTGGGAGGGTTGCCGGGCTCGACTGCCAGGCTGCTGTACTGGGCCCAGGCCAGACCCGGACTCGCACCTGCACGCTCACATGCACGCACATGCTCACACATGTAAACACATGCATGAACATGCAGAGACCTGTGCACACAGATGCTTGCACATGCTTGCACACAGGTAAACGTGTGTGAACACGCAGAGACATGTGCACTCTGCTTCTTGCACACATGCTCACATGTAAACACTTACACGAAGATGCAGACACACAGGCACACATCCTCTCACACATACACACCCCCCCACATGCACACCTCACACGCATGCGTGTGTAAACACACATACACATACAGACGCACACGTGCCGTGTCTGGTGTACATGAGCTGTTATTAGCTGCTCTCTGTGCTTGAGTTGAAGGAGGCCTGCGGCTAGGACTGGCCATGTGTAAGCCACGTTAGGCTGGCTTGACTTGTTTTAAGTGGATTTCCTGCTTTTTTGTTTTTTTACTTTCTCAAACATAATTCCTCTGAATCAAATATAATATCTGAATTTCTCTTAATTCACTTTAGAAGCTTTTCTTTCTTTTTATCTAAGTCGTTTTCCTTCTTCAAGGGTGTCTGAGGTCTTGCTTAGGTTAGAAATTATTTCAGAGACACGGGACACCCAGGTCGTCACCTCACTTCCCGGTTGGAGATGAAACCTCATGGGGCCTCCACTTCCTTCCTTGTTTGTGGGATGTGGCCGCGCGCGCCCCGGTCCGGGGCCCAGGCCTGGACCAGACCCCAAACACCCGGAGAGCTGGCCTGCGGGACAGAGTTTAATGTCGGGTCACACAAACAATCCAGAAGACTCGAAGCCGAAACCCAAGCTTTTCTGTGTCACCCAGGACGTGAGGCTTATGCACATTCTTTGCCGAACCCCCTGGAGGAAGTGTTGAAATACAGCTGTAGACGTACGTCTTTAACGAACTTCCGTGAGCTCTGCCGCTGAAGGAGGGTCGCGCCGGCTCTGGCGCCCCTCGGGGGAGCCCAGTGAGCCGGTGGAGAAGAGGAGCAGAGCAGCCTCTGTGGCCTGTGCTATCCCTCTGCCCACTGAACCCCTTCCCAAAGCCGGCACCCCTCTTCCAGAATCATTCCCAGAGGTTCTCCTTCAGGGTGACGTGTGACTCGCAGAGCCGCCCCCCCCGCCCTTCATGACCCCCAAAGTCCTAGAGGGGACCCCCAGGCTCGCAGGGGGTGCTCCTCGTCAGGGGGGCTCCAGCAGCCCTCAGGGCTCTAGTTTGGGGTTCCGCTCTGTGCCCACCTGTTTAAAGTTTGCAGGTGGACAGATGAGGCTACCCTGTAGGGACCTGACATCCAGCCTCACTGGAGAACTGTCTCCAGGGTCTGTGCAGGACTTCTCAGGGGTAGGGCCCCGCTCCTAGGCCGGGCCCTGTCCCTCCTATGGGACCAGGGCAACGCGGCGCTGGGACAGGCCAAAGGTAAGCTGTGGAATCTTCCAGAAATGGCCTGGAAGGGGCGGGAGCAGCGGTGGTGGATGCGTGGTGCTCTGGCTGCCCCCCTGCCCCCTGTGTTCCACCTTTAATCCTGTGACATGTTTGTTCTCTCCATTGATTAATGCCCAACTTTGCCATCTTGTTACTATCAATTTCCTTGGCAACCAGGCTCTTCATAAGCGTAATCACCATAAATTCTGAATCTCTGGGGTTCAAGTTAGTGATATTGTTCTGTGTCGCCCCAAAGGCTGAATTTGAACATCACCCCCCAGTAAATGGCCCGGAAATGTGATCTACATGAACTGATATTGAATAATCGAACCTTACACACCCACCAAAAGCCATGAGCCAGGAGGCGGCTGCTAACACCAGGCGTGTCCTTAATTTACTGATGACTGGAAAAAGCAAATGAGAAAACACAAGCAGCATGATCCCAATTTTGTCTTTTTAAAACTCTGGATGGACAGATAGCTGTTTCCAGCGCACGGGGGTGGGAGAGAAATGCCTGGAAAGATCCACACCACTATACATAATAAATGGGTTGTTCTCTGGGCCAATAGGACCGTAGATAAATTTTACAACATTCTTCTTGGAGATGCTCTGCATTTCCTCCGTATGTTTAAAATGTAGTAAATGTGACCGCGGACTTCCGCAGGCCACCCTGTTTGGACTTTATACTGCTTGTCTATTTGCTTTGAGGATCAAAGTCTATATCACATACCAGAACTCTTCTCCAGATCTGCTTACTTTCTGGAAATGTCTGCCCTTCATATGTCAACAAGACTGAGCTCCTTCCCACGGACACTGAATCTGCCATGTGCTGAGGTCAGCGTCCCCACGGCAGACGCAGCTGGAACTGGGGCTCCCCCATGGGCCAGCCTCCTGCGGTGTGGCCCAGGGCCTGGACACGGCACTCTGGGAGGTCCAAACCAGAAGGGGTGGGAGCTGGTGTGCTTTTCTCTGAGGAGGACCTGTGGCTTCCAGCCGCTTCCCAGTGGGGTCCATGATGCAAGGAAGTGCTAAGAACACCCCGTTCCAGAAGGAGGTTTTGGGCTCTTAGGGAGTGGACCATCCCCGAGGTCGAATTCTCTGCGTTTCCCCACCTGGCTGGTGCCAACCCCTTGCACTGACGGCCCCGGGCTTTGGTCCCGTGTCCTGGGGGGGGGGGGCGGGGGGCGGACGGGAAGAACCTTCGGCACAACATCCCCCGAGCCGCACAGAAGCAAGTCACTAGAACCACGTCCAAATATCCGAATATCAGATCCTCCAGATTCCCACCACTTTGGGCAGAAAGAAGCAATATTTTCAGTAGCCTTGCCCCCCCGCACCCTGACCCTGGAAACGCTTGGAAAACTGCCCCGGGGAGCTTGGGGTTCGGACAGGTTGCCGTGCGTTTCCCCTCTGCAGACACTTGTCGTGGGAGGGGGTTGTTTTTCCTGGAGAAATCATTCGCATCGTATTGTTAGGTATTCAGACTGCGCTTGAGGGAAAAGGGGACTAGAGTAGCATCGTTGGTAGTTATCTTTTTGCATGATAATTGAGGTGTGATTGCAGAGTAGCAAAGCAATTCTCTTCTGTTCCCTAAAAGCTGACTTGAACCCGAAAACCTCTGCAGCCGCTTGCTCAGTAGCAGTGTTTCTGGGCTACGTGTGCAGCTGCCAGAGTGAAGGTCTTGGAGCTGAGCGCTCGCTGGGAGGCATGAGCTCCAGTTCGTTCTTGGGGGAACAGTGGTGTCCGGACTTTGCAGGCCCTCTGCAGGGAGCTGCGAGAATGTGAGCGAGCCCGGCTCTGCTCACCCTTGACCGGGCCTGTTTGTGTTCCCTCCACATGAAGTCCACACCTTCTCCCGGTTAACTGCTCCAGTGGGACCTTAAAATGGGAAAGTTTTATAGCAATATGAGCTCATCCTTGCCGGGAAGGCTGCGGTTTTGCTCCCCGAGCTTCTGGTCGTGTTTTCAGGCACTGTGGCCTTATTTTCTCCTCTTCTTTCTAGGATAAGAGATTTCTTTGTCCCCTGTCCCCAGCTGGTGCTTAGAGGCCTGGAGACAGAAAGTGGGGAGTGGGTGCAGGAAGACTCGGGATTGTGGGGAGGGGAGCAGGGGCTCTGCCCTGCAGAAACCGCAAGGAGGGGTGCGGCCGTTCGTGCTGGCCCCGGACAAGACAGGCCCGCCAGGCCGGAGTCCTTGTCCCTGAGCTGCTGGCACCCTCGGCTGCAGGGACCCCGGCAGGGGCCAGAGCCAGCTTTCTCGCGGGACCAGACCCAGTCACCAGCCTTGCGGGGTCCTCTGCATGTCTCCATGGCAACCCCCTTGTTTTTCTTTGTCCCAGTGGAAGGCCTGAAAGTGGTGGAGATCGAGAAATGCAAGAGTGACATCAAGAAGATGCGGGAAGAGCTGGTGGCCAGAAGCAGCAGGTAAGGTCAGGCCCGGGGAGAGCAGCCCTGCGCGTGGGCCCAGGGAGGGGGTGGCTCTGGGCTGCTCCCCGCAGCGCACTGCGGCAGAGCCGGACCCAGCTCCGGCCAGGATGAGCGCAGGGTGGAGGCAGCCCGGCTCCGGCTGGGGTGGGCTTGTCAACTGCACAGTCTTAGATGGAGGTGAGGAGGATGGCTTCAGTTAAAGGAGGAATAATCCCCCCAGAGATCAAAGCTTTAGGATTCACTTATCCAGCCTGAGAGAAGCTGGCATCGATTTTTAAAGAAAGGGCCCAATAAAAGGAAAAGGCATTTGGCTCACAGAGGAGGGTGTCCTGGTGCCCGGAGGCCGTGCTCCTGTGTGGACGTCCCTACAGCTCAGAATAGCAGGTCACAGGGGAGATGCCACAGGGCCTGGCCATTCTCCACACAGAGATCACTTGTCATGCAGAACGAGGGGTTCTCCCCTGGGGAGCCGAAATTCGTGGAAAAAACACCCCGGGCTTCCTTACACCCCCTCGAAGGTAGGTGTTTGTACAGGACCCTCCGCCGAAACTGTGGTCCCAGCAAGCGTTCGGGGTAACAGCGGAGATGATGAGGGAGGGGGCGCGGGCATGGAGCGTGTAAGTGTGGGGAGCTCGGCGGCATTTAGTGGGGACAAGGAACTGAAGACTAGCCCTGCGCACAGCCCCCAGGCTGTCCTTGAAAGCGCACCTGCCAGTTTGAAGATCATTCCCGGGTCTTAAAACGTTGAGGGCGACCAGCTTAGTGAGGGAGGCCGGCCGCGTGGAAGGCTCTTTGAAGGCAGGAGGTGCAGGGGAAGCTGACGTTCCCACGTGAAGCCGAGGGGCTGGCTGGCCTCGGGTGGGCTCGAAGCCACGTTAGTGTGGTCTTACAGGGCCCACACCACGTTTCTATCACACCCACTTGGCACCTGATGTGGATTTGGAGATGTCATCCCATGTGATTTGGGGAGGTCAGGGTGAAGGAGTTTGTGAAAATTTGCAGAAAACTGCGAGTGAATAATTCATGCTGGACATCCCCTTAGTGAGAGGCTCTTTGGGAGCAGGAGCCAGAGGCCCTCGTGGGACCAGGTACGGTTCCGGGAGTCGGCTGGGCCCGGCTCAGCAGGCTGGAGGATGCTCAGGCCCTCGGTGGCCGGGGTCTGCCACACGTGCCGGCCAGAGGGGGTGTGTCCTGGGCAGCAATGGGACCCCTGAGGTCCCTTCCCACCTCCGTGGGCATCACCTCACTCACAAACATGCCGACCCGCGAGCTCACAGAGCACCTGCGGGAGGCTTTTTAGAAGGCAGCCACTTGCCCCTCCTCTAATGACTAAGGCCTGCCACCTGCCCAGAGCCGCCGGGGGTGAGTCATGAGCCCCACCCTCGCTGGCCCCGTCCCTGCTGCTGCGTCCCGGGGGCTCCCTCCAGCTCCTGCACCTTCCTCCCATCCTGGGGAAGAGGGGCGTGTGCCGTCCTGGGGTGGCTGCCAGCCCTGCTCCTGCCACTCAGATTGCCAGGGGAAGAGCTCTCCGGGTCCGGGTTGTCCCGGCGTCCCGTGGCGGCCACGAGAGCACCTGAAACAACAGAACCGATGGCCAGAAGTCAGAGATCACGGTGTCCACAAGGCCACACTCCGTCTGAAGGCTCCAGGGCAGATCTAGTCCAGCCCCCCTCGGAAGCTTCTGGCGGCTGTCAGCAGCCCTGGGGGCTCCCGGCCGGTCCGTGCGTTACTGCAGTCTCGGCCTTCACACGGTCTTCTCCCTGCGTGTGCCTCTGTGCCCACATGTCCCTTTCTTGAAGGACACCTGCCCTCTTGGATTAGGGCCCACTGCCCCGGTGTGGCCACACGTGGAGCCACGACACCTGGGATGACCCTCCTTCCAAAGGAAGTCATATGCACAGTCCTGGGGCTTAGGGCTTCCCCTTCTCACTTTTGGGGGACATAATTCAACCCACACAACGGCACGAGGGGGGATACGCCCGATTCTGGAGCACATGGGAAGAAGCCGCCCGCCTGGGAGCCACAAGGCAAACCGTGACCCACCGGCGCCCGTCCGGCCCAGTGGGCAGAGCCGAGGTGGGGCAGGTGCCTGGGCCCAGCCAAGGGTTGAAGCGCCCTCCCTCGCCGCCCGAAAAGTCCATTTTTGGAGCTCACGGTGCCGTGATGCAAAGAGAAGCCTTCCCGGTGCCCTAACTGCTCCTAGAGGCGATGTTCTGGGCAGACAGTGTTCGCAGCATCCCACGGAGGTGAGAGACGGGTAGGTGTGACTCTTCAGTCACAGACCAACAGGGTAAAGTTCTCAAACGTTGCTGACACATTTAGGAAAAAGAAACCAGGTGGCTTGGGCCCGGGTCTAGCCCACAGCCAGGCCACCTGCCCCGGGCCCTTCTGGGCCCCACACGAATGGCCCTTCCCTTTGCTTTACGGAGACGCAAACTCAGACGGCAAACAGGAGGCCGCCTGCGCCCCCCTCTGTCTCTGTTGTGTGCAAGGCTCCGTTTTAACCACGCAGGGATGCCGTGCAGCATGTTAGCGTCCCCGGGACCAGGCTCCTCCACACAGGGCTTCGCCTGGACTGGGGCAGAGACGGGCACCCCACACAGCTCTGGCTCCTGGCTATCAGCCCAGCTAGGCGGCGGTCGGCCTCCCTGGGGGACAGATGTCTGCCCCGTGCCCGCACACATGGCTGACGAGTCTGAAGGGCGGCCCCACGATCGCCCCCACGAGCACCACCCAGCTGGGCCTCCCTCCGCGCCAGGGGCCCTCCGGCTCTGGGAGCGGCAGCGGAGGGGGTCGCGGGCAGGCTCTGGGACGCCCCCGGACCAGGCCGCGCGCTTCCGAGACACACGCCTTGGGTTTCCCCGGGTCCAGTGTCCTGCCTAGCTGGGCACAGAGCGGAGCTTGCCGCTTCACCCCGGGCGGGGGGAGGGCTCCCCAGGGCTCCGGGGGCTCCGGTCTCCACTTCCATCCCAAACAAACGGCCTTGTCCACTGGACGAGCCATGGGGCGGGGCGCTGGGAGCCCAGGAAATGAAAGCAAAAATGAGGCCCAAATAGAATGAAAAGAAAAGGCACCATGCCAGGGGCTCTGTCGCTGGAGGAGGCTGGTTCCCGTGGCAACGAGGCACAGAGGGAGCAGGCGGGCCACCTGGCCGAGGTGGGGGAGGGTGGCGGGAGGCGCCGGGCACCCAGCAGACGCTCCCGACACCGGGATTTTCAAGGAAGCAGCTGGATTCCTGCAGGCCAACCATCTTGCTTTGTGCAAGCTTCCCCACCCCCCCGGAAAATACGGCCTGCGTACACGGCGCGTGTGGGGATGTCTGCACGGAAGAGGCTGAGCGCAAGGAAGACAGGGCGATGCTGTGGTCTCCATTCTCAAGGGCACAGAGCAAGCTCGTTACTGCTCAGAAACGTGCGGGGGCGACTTCTCATTTATAGGGCGGCAATGGGAGACACCTGCCTGGTTGGTGCCTTTTAGCGGTTCATGGGTTCATTACTCTTTCGCGGAATCTGTGTTAAAATCCCCTCCCCACACGAAGTCTGATGAGTTTTGTAAGCATCGCGTTGAGGGAAAGAATAGCAGGACCCCCAGAAAATTGTACTGAAGGCTCCTTTATCAGAAAGGACACAGAGGTATTACTCTGAGTTTGCAAGTAGCAGAGCCCCCAGGTAAAACCTCCAGACTGTACAGATGAGGGGGCAAACCCCACCTGAGATCTGGATGCCGAGCTGCCCAGATGTGCTTCTGTGTATAGAGACCTCCTTTTGAAAAGAAATACCATGTTGTAATCTTTTTTTCACTTACTACACCGTAAGCAATAAATGGATCAAATTTGAACCAACATCCAGTTCGTACGTTTTCCCAGGAGGCCACAATGCACACTCATCTCAGCCCACAAAATGTGTTCTCTTCTCCTCGAAACTTGGTAGATTTTTTTTTTTTTGCATTACCTTTCAGCCCATACTGTATGCAACATTTCTTTTTCCCCTTTCCCCCAAAACCTTCTTACTTCACATAATACTCATCAATATCTTAACACATAACAGTCCATCTTGTTGATGTACCGTGATGGTTTAAATTATTTCCGACTCAGCAACATTGAGGTGGCTTCTGGTTTATTGTGTTTTTACAACAGATGACGTTGCAGTGAATACCTTCGTGCACAGAGTGGTTTGCTCACATCTAGTTCTTTTCTTAAAATATACTCCCCAGCGTAGACGCACAGGCTTAAAGGATAGGAATGTCTCATGGCTCTTACTATGTGGTATTAAAGTGCTCTCCCAGGAGACAGGGTGTGATCTACAAAGTGTGTAACGTCTGAGGATAAGGGAGTATGTTCCCTTCCAGGAAGGGAGGGTCCCCGGGTGGGGAGGGGGCCACATCCAGCCCCGGGTACCACCGGGCTCAGCACACTGTCCCCTGATGCTGGACGGTGGCTTCCCTCCAGAGCACGCCTGGCTGGATTTGTTCTGTCCTTATGGCGGGGAGGGGGTACCTCGATACTTAGAAGTGAAGGAAAACAGAGTCAGGAGCCCGATAGCAAATTAATCTCTAAAGGTAGGTACGGGGGGAAACTGGAAACTAAAAGTCTGTGGTGGGGACTGGATTGGCAGCTCGGACCCCCCCCCAGAGGCACCCCAGAAGGACGTGCCTTTGACACCGAGCTCTAGGGAGCAACAAGCAGAGAGTTTGCCATGAGCAAGGTGAAAAAAACAAGTAGCAAAAGAGTAAGTTTGAGACAGTTCCATTTTTGTTAAAAATCCAAGGCACTGTCCCTGTGTGTCCATGCCTAGGAAAACTCTGGAAGGATACCCCAAACTTAACAGAAGGTATTTCCAGGGTGTGAGAGATTGAAAGGAAAGAAGTAGGTAACGTGGGGGCTTGCTTTAAAAAAAAAATTTTGCCTACTTTCTCCTTGTTTGAATTTTTTAAAATAAAAATGTTTTTACTTGCATCATCAAAAGATTTTTTAGGAATTTGCCTAAAATGAAGGTGACGTGTTTTTGGAGAGCTGCAACATCCCAGGTCCAGGCGGGGTCCTGGTGGGTTAGCAATGAGAGGTCACTGGCTTGCTGACTTAACAAATAAGACCAAGGGGTGTGTGGGGTCTGGGTTTGGCTGGGGCTTCTTTGGTGTCACTCTGAGGAGGGGCCCCGGCAGACCCCTCGTCCGAAGCAGCCATCCCAGAGCTAATCCTGACTGTCTTCCTGCAGGACCAGCTGTCCCTGTAAGTACAGTTTTGTGGATAACAGCAAGAAACTGACACCTCGGCGTGATGTCCCCACGTATCCCAAGGTGAGAGGAAATTCGGGCTCTGGAGAAATGGCAGGTGTGCGCCCCCGGCCGGGCCCCCCACCCTCAGCCACCCCGACTTCCTGGCCAGGCCCCCCTCTGTCCGCACGTTTGCAAATGCAGCTCCCACCCTGGCCCTGGGCTGTGTGACCCCCGCTTGCCATTCTCAGGCCCAGTACTTTTTCTCTTCACCGTGTGTTAGTCGTGGGGGCCGCCAGGCCGGCAGGTCACAGCCCCTCCCCGCTGTCCGTCCCTCACCCATTCGGTGAGGGTGTTCACACTCAGACGTTACTGTAAGGAGCTTCCATTTCTGAAATCACCTAAAATCTGCCTCACTGGATCTCCTGTCCTGAACAGTGTGTAGCTATCACGAGAAATTTTGCTTTTCCGCCTCGAGAGGTTTCTCCGTTGCAAGAGCCCAGGCCCTAGTGGAGGCCCCAGTGACCGGGAAGTTGGGGGGGTGTGGACTTCAAACCACCACGGAGAAGGGTCTTGTGATGTCGGTCATCGTCTCAGCCATGCCTTCAGCTGAGTCAGCGAGACCCTGGCCTGGCACTGTCCACACACGCTTCCGCTAAGAGTCAGGTTTCCATGTGCTGGTGCAGGGACAGGCTTCCCAGGCCCGGCGTGGGGCAGGCCCCCCCAACTGCCCACAGTCCTCATGGGGACAAAGAGCCTCCCAGAGCCGCCCTGTGAGGGGTTCCCCCCACCCACTTCCAAATATGTGCGACATATTATCCGAGGTCTTCAGATGGACACTAGGGCCTCTTCCCACAAGAAAACATGACCCGCATCTCCCGATCCTGCCCAAGGGACCCACAAGGCCCAGCCAACGGCCAAAATGAAAGGTGTCCGTCCTCCATAGCAATCCTTATAAGAAACCAAACAGGGGCCCCTGGGTGGCTCGGACAGTTAGGCATCCGACTTGGTTTTGGCTCAGGTCATGGTCTCAGGGTCTGGGATCAAGCCCCATGTCGGGGTCTGCACGCAGTGGGGAGCCTGCTTGAGATTCGCTCTCCCTCTTCTCCTCCCCCTGCTCTCTCTCTCTAAATAATATAATAATGAATGAATGAATAAATAAATAAATGAAAAACCAAGCAAACCAAAAGACCTCGGGGAAGATTACATCTAATCCCCGAACACCATGACGGTCTTATGTCTAAGATCACAGCCTATTTCCCACGACAGTTTGACCCGATTCTGGCACTCCCCATCTACATCCCCCAGCAAGCTGCACTGCATTAGCCTGCAGCCAAAGAAAGAAACTCCTAATAGCTTCTTAGCCAGTATTGAATCTGTGCCAAGTTAATTCTTTATCCTTGACTTCACTCTATTGTTTTTTTGGGGGGGTTTTGGGGTTTTTTTAAGATTTTATTTATTTATTTGACAGAGAGAGACACAGTGAGAGAGGGAATACAAGCAGGGGGAATGGGGGAGGGAGAAGCAGGCTTCCTGCTGAGCAGGGAGCCCGATGCGGGGCTCGATCCCAGGACCCTGGGATCAGGACCTGAGCCGAAGGCAGACGCTTAACGACTGAGCCACCCAGGTGCCCCACTCTATTGTTTTTTTTAATCGGGTTTACGAAGAGGTAACTTACCCACAGTCAAGCTTGCCTCCTGCAGGTGCGGCACGCTGTGACTTTGGAGAGACTTAGGCAACCTCTGCACAATCAAATGTGGAACATCTCCCCCCACAGCCCTCCTGGTGCCCTCGCCCTCCCTCTGGCAGCCACAGATGGGATGTCTGTCCCTAGAGGCTGGCGCTCCGCAGAATCCTTGTAGAGTGTGGCCTTGGAGTCTGTGCCCAGGCGTTCTTGACCAGGGAACAGGAGGACGTGGAGCAAACGTCCCCCATCCATGTGAGCTCACCAGCCTTTGTCTCAGCCCAGAGCCTAACCAACCTCCTGTCCTTTCCAGTACCTGCTCTCCCCAGAGACCATCGAAGCTCTCCGGAAGCCCACCTTCGACGTCTGGCTCTGGGAGCCCAACGAGGTGAGTGAGGGGCCCCCAGTGCCAGCATCACGGGGACCTGCCAGGGTCCCCCCATGGCTTCGCCTGCTCTCTGGCCTTGATTCTCCAGGTTTTCCCTCAGTCTGACTCTGGGTGGGTTCAGGGGGGCCCGGACGCAGAGTTCAGAAAGGGGGGTGTCAGAGCAGAGGCACGGGTGGTCAAGTGCAGGAAAGCTGGCCCCCCAAACCCCACACACCCTCCTGGGCCGCCACACCCCCTGAGGGGAAACTTGGGAGGCGCCTCCTCAGGAGAGGGGCCGAGGGAAGACAGCTGTGTCTCAGCCAGAGGATGCAGGACTGGGGGTGCAGGACTCCTGCAGCAAGACCGTTCTTCCAATTTCCCCTTTTGCTGAGAAAACACTAACATGGAGATTTTTGTTTATTCGGCCGAATCTAATAATATCAGTTGTACCCCTCCGTGTTGGAACCCCGAGAAAACAAAAGTCCCTCATCATGGACATGAGGCCCACCAAATCTACAACTTCTCCAGCTTTCTGGTAACACAGACATGCAGAAAGGCCGCCCCCCTGCAAGCTTACCGCAGGGTGCAGGAAAGGAGAGATCTGCACCCTGAGCGGGCACCATCTCGGTCGCCAGGGCCAGGGTCTCGGAAGTGCCCAGCTCTCGTGCTTTCGTTCCGGCACAAGACTGCCGCCCTGCCCGCCCCACCTCCGCCCAACTGTGTGCTGGCCTGTGTCCCAGGGATTGTCCCATCACAAACCCTGGACCGGACGTCACATGGACCCCAAATCATCCAGCCACCCAGGAGCGCGCAGGACTGGAGGGTGGGTTTAGATGGGCAAGAGGCCACGGCAGAAGCCACCGTGCCCGGAGGGAATGGGAGGCAGCATGGCCAGGAGAAACGGGGGTCAGGTCCTTGAAGACAAGTGTCAGGACCAGGGTCTGGGCTTAGGACCTGGGCTGGGCAAGGCTTGTGCACAGGTGAGTGGGCACACCGGGATGGCTCGGCACGCACAGATTCCTGCTTCTGGCGGATGGGCAAACACCGCTTTTGGGAAATCACTCCGGCTTCCGCACACCAGCAGTGAGAGCAGAGCCAGGTCCCCAATGGCAAAGCACCTGCCTGGAAATGGGCACTCGCTGCCCGCTCTGTCTCCATCTCCCACGGAATCCCACTGGGGCCGGAGAGGCTGAAGGATTCACGCACCCAGGAGAGGAAGGCCGCCTGCCCACGGCATCAGGGCCGGGGTGAAGCCTGCAGGTGGGCCCAGCCTCCGGGTGGGCTTCCCCCAGCGCATCTCAGTGGCCGGGGCAGACTGCTCAGCGGTTCCAGGGTTTCCAGAGACGTTCTGCCAACATGCAGCCAGGAACCAGAGATGCCCAAAGACAGGAGCCCTAGCCTCTGGCCAATCTGGGGGTGCTGTGGATTTGGGACTGTGAGCGGTGAAGGCCCCCCAAAACTGCATCTGGCCGCCCACGAAGCAGCTCATGCCCTGGAATGTCGGGGCCCCCACTGGGGGATCACACCTCTTCCTTCGCGTGGGGGTATCTCTGTGCCCAGCACCCCCAGCCCCAGCAGGGTCCTCCAGCTCAGAGAGCAGACGAAGGCAATGGCTTCACGTGTTCTTGTTCCCCGCTAGCTGACGTGTCAGAGCTCTTCCCAGCATGGCCACCTCCCTGGAGCGCGGGGCTTACGGGCCATGGGGCCCCGGCTCTCTGGCGAGCGCCCGTAGCCACTTCCAGGTGGCCACCCGGCCCGGACCACCCAGCATCCGGGGCTGCCAGCGTGGGAACGGATGCACGACGCGTCCCTCCCACTCCAGAGCTGCCGCACACGTCACAGAAGTGGGGCCAGATGGTCTCGTCTGCCCATCACCTCCAGCTGTGGACTCCCGATCTCACCACCACCGTCACGGCTCATGGGGACTGCTGGAGCTGCGCGTGCGTGCGGAGGGGAGCGGAGGGGGCTGCAGGCCTCTGGCCCCAGCGCCGGCATCCAGGACGGTGGGCGCCAGCACCCCAAGCCACACGCCAGGGCCCTGGACTCGTCCCCAGAGCCTGGCACCCTGCACATAATGCAGTCTGCGTCCGTCCCGTCCCCTCGAGGAGGACAGTCCATCTGTGACACTGCAGATTCCCACATGCCCACTGAATTCTTGGCGATGCCACGGGTCTCGGCTCCGTGGCCTTCCTTCCACAGCCGTCTTGTGGACGCTCCAGGCACAGGGCTGGACATGCAGAGCTCATGCTCCCCGTGTTCCAAGCTCTCCCAGTGCCGTGTCACGAGGAAGACGGGTCTCCGGTGGCGTGCCCTGTAGCTGTCAGCTCGGGCAGCTGTAACATGCGCTGCAGGCCAAGAAGGCGTCCGCTCACACCTAGAGGTCCGAGATCAGGCGTCGGCAGGGCGGCTGTCTCCCAGGCCCCTCTCCCTGGCGTGTAGACACCGCCTTCCGGGTCCTCACGTGGTCGTCCCTGTGTGCATGTCAGTTCTGGTCTCCTCTCCTCATGGGGACACCAGTGCTAGTGGACGAGGGCCACCCCGATGACCTCATTTAACCTTAATGAGTGTTCAAAGGCCCTCTGTCCACACAGTCATGTCGGGGGTTAGAGCTTCAACACACTGATTTGGGGGCCACAGTTCAGTCCATAACACACCTTTTTGGGAAGAGAAGGTCACACGGTGACCAGAGGCAGCCCGGAAGCGTGACCGCTCGGGCCCCGGGTAGCTGGCGGATGGGACGAGGCAGGGCTCAGGTGTGTGGCCCCGGAGCCAGGGAGCGTGGGCCAGTGTCACACCCCTTGCCACCAGGTGATGCCCAACGGTCCCCGCCTCCTGGATCTCCCATCTCCCTGGGCGCTGCATGCAAGACCTGCTTCCCAGAAAGCAGAGCCTGCGTTCTCAGACTCTCACTTTTTAATAATCAGTCTTTCTTCTCAGGCTTAATTAGCTCCAGAGCTCTGAGCTATATTTAAATAGATCACAACAATGACAATCAATCATCTTCAGGACTGAAAACAAAAGCTGTTTTAACCTGAGCAAGATTCCCGTAGGAGACAGCTCAGTGACGGGAATGCGGCTTACCTTCCAGACCCCACAACGAGTGCCTTACAGTGTGTCTGGTCCCCGCGGGCCGCACAAGGGTGCACGAAGCGTGCTGGGGACGCAGGCCATCGAGTCTCAGCGAGCACAGGGCGTCTGTGTCTGCAAAGGCACCAGCTCTCAGGCGCGCATCCCATGGAACCGTGTCCCCAGCACCTCAGCCTGGCTTCTTGTGTGTCCAAGTTCAGAGTCACTTCGGACGTGGTCGTTTGGGGGTGCCCCCTCTCACCCAGTCGGTCCCTTCTCGCATGGAACTCCCTTAACTTCTCAGCCCAGCTGCTCTTTCAAGCCCCCACATCCCTGCTAGGAGTCCCGAGACCCCCCGCCCCAGTCAACATGGCTTTGCTATCAGGGCCCCCAGGAGCAGAGGGCTCACCTTCTAGGGACCGGTGGGCCCTGCAGGCATCTCCCGGGATGAGGAAGGGGCAGCTCCATCAGGCGGCTGGGCTGGCCAGCCCCGCCACCGACCACCCTTCTGTTCCTGTGTCTGCAGATGCTGAGTTGCTTAGAGCACATGTACCATGACCTGGGCCTGGTCAGAGATTTCTCCATCAACCCCATCACACTCAGGAGATGGCTGGTAAGTGCAGGCCCCCCCGTCCCCCTCGAACACTGTGTCATCCAGTTACTAGCGAACAGACCAGCTGGGCCCCTTCCTGGTGGCGTCCTACAGATGGAGGTGACGTTCCCATGAGTGTTCCGTGAGGACGTGCAGCCTGTCTCTGTCCGTCTCCCACCAAAACACTCAGCACCCCTAAGCTCCTGCTCTGGTGCTCGAGAAAATAGGAAGAACCAAGGAGGGGGCAGTGAAGTGAGTGTGCAGGTGCGTGCACGTTTATGGGGGGTGTCGGCCTGACTGCTGTGTGCGTGTGTGCATGAATGTTAGTGTGTGGAGGTGGGAGTGTGTGAATGCGTGCGGGTGGGCGTGAGTGTGCATGTGTGGAGGGGGTACGTGTATGAGTATGTGGGTGTGTGTTCAGCAATTACTTTAAACAAAATGTTGCTCAGAACTAAGTGTGAAAAGCATAGATGTTAAATATTAAAATATGAAAAGGTGTGATGAGGACCGGGACCCAGAGCCACTCCGATAGCCCCCCAGCCCTCCCTGCAGCTTCACGTCCCCGCGTGGCTCCTCAGAGCCCCTCTGGGGACACCTCAGTCCATGAGCCCAGGTGAAAGCCTACTGCCCAGCTGCCCTCCGGCCACAGAGTGGCCAGTGGAACGTCCTCAGGCCCCCTGGGCCGCCTCGCCCGTACCTCCAGCAAGCCCAGGAAGGCAGCTGGCCTCTGGGTCAGCCAAGGGTGATGCAGAGTGCATCTGAAACACTGGCAGTCAGCTGGCAAAATGGGAAGGAGCTGCCCGGGGTAGCCTGGAGGGGAGGGTGGGCAGCAGACGTGGGCAGCTGGGACCCTCCGTCTCTCGCAGCTCTGCGTGCACGACAACTACAGGAACAACCCTTTCCACAACTTCCGGCACTGTTTCTGCGTGACCCAGATGATGTACAGCATGATCTGGGTCTGCAGGCTCCAGGTGGGTCTCGGGGGGGCTCCTGCTGGGGGTGGCAGTACCTCGCTCGGGACGCAGCCCCCACCCGGGGTACAGGCTCCCCTACCCTCCTAGGGAAGCCACCCCAGCCCACCGTGTCCCCCGCCCTCCTGGCCCCACCCCCGGGCCAGCTGCTGAGGGGCTTCATCCTACCCATGTTACTCCTCTCCCACCCCATTCCAGCCCCCTCCTCACCCCCTCCCACCCTCTCTCTGATCCAGGAGAAATTTTCCCAAATGGATATCTTGATTCTAATGACAGCAGCCATCTGCCATGATTTGGATCATCCGGGGTACAACAACACGTATGTACATGATTTTTCTTTTTCCTTTTAAAGGGCTCTCTGGTTATCAGAGTGACCTTTTCAGTTTAACACGCAGACTAGTTCCAAGTTGGAGCTGTTGGCGAAGCCTCACCAGCCCCCAGCTCACCTCCGCAGGACACAGCTCCCACTCTGGGACTTGGTCCAGGACCTCGGGCCACCCGGGGCAGAAGCTTCCGGCTTGCCGAGCCCCGAGGGGCTGCCACACTCCTTTGCAGTCCTGGTGATGCCAGTCCTCCCCTCCGCCTGAAGCAGGGCGTGGTGGCCGCATATGATGCCCCATTCTCCGGATCCCTCTCCCCAGCCTGTTTCCAACAGGACCGAGACAGAGAGGGACTGCAGATGGGCAGCGGGTGGGAGGGGTCCACAGCGGGCTGTGGGGGCCAGGCTTCACAGGAACAGTGATTCAGTCCCACTTCTGGGGGGACAAGGGCACAGAGTCCACCCTGCATAACTGCCGGGTCCCAGCTGTGTGGCACTGGTTTGCATCCCTGGTGATGCACCTGTCCGAGCAGGTGTATTTGTGTGGTCTGACGTGGCCGAGAACTCACCATCACGTTTGACGGCAGGCCTCCGTGGTGGGGACGCCCGGGCTCCTCCAAGGAGGCGGGCACTGTGAGCATCCACCCCCTGCTTTCACACTCAAGATCATGTGCGAGGTACAGTCCAGCCAAGGGGTCGAAGCCACAGCTGCAACATGAAAACACACCCTGGTGCCCCCCCAAACGCCTGCCCTCTGTGCATACCAATGACGTGTCGAGGGGCCAACATGGAAGGCCTGATCGCCTCCGGGCACCGTCACTGGGCGCAGAGGAGGGGTCTTGGTGGCGTCTACCTGGTAGGGTTACAGGAAAGACCTTGAGGGCATCAAGCGAAAGGGGCAGCAGAGAGTCAGGAGAGCCCGGAGGAGCGCGTCCCTGGTACCGCAGAGGGCCACGGCTCGCCTCCTGGCCTCTGCTGGCACCGCCGTGTCCCCGCGGAAGTCTGAGCCTCCGTGTACTCTCTCCTTCGATGCCAGGTACCAGATCAACGCCCGCACGGAGCTGGCCGTCCGGTACAACGACATCTCGCCCCTGGAGAACCACCACTGCGCCGTGGCCTTTCAGATTCTCGCCCAGCCCGAGTGCAACATCTTTGCCAACATGCAGCTGGACGAGTTCAAGCAGATCAGACAGGTATGCAGGGGCAAGGGCCCTCTGACTGCAGAGTGGGGGGACGGTGAGCACAACCCCCTTGTGCTCACCGGTGGAACCCCCTTGCTCCAGTGGCTGAGGCCCCCACGCGCTCCCGGCCCCACCCCTCCCCCACCAAGGCCAGTGCACCCAAGGGAGACACGAGCCCTCAGCATGGATACACGGGACCCCACCGACCTGCATTTCACATCCCTCATTTGACCGAATCCTTTGAGATTTGTCCTTTCTCCAGCCTGCAGCCTGGGAGAGTGAGGGTTCCAGAGGTTGGGTCACTCATCAGAGGTCCACAGTGAGTTCGTGCAGGCCCTGGACAGACCCACCTGCTGCATCCAATCTGGCAGAAACCCGACTGCTTCCCGAACCCCCACCTCAACTTAAGTCAGCCCCACCACCCACTTCAGATAAGGGACGCTGGGGAGGAGGGGACAGCGCCCTCCCATCCTGAGACCCACAGCTTCCCACTCGCTACAAGTAACACCCCCTTCCACGCAGGGGGTCCCCGCTGAGCACAGCTCCGTGCACCCCCTCTGATGTTTCCAGGGGAGGGAAGAGACCGGAAGGACCTCTTAGAGGAGTATGTGGGTTGAATGGACCCCCTTTGCCAAAGAAATTGTATGTTCCCTTCCTGACCCCCGGAACCTGTGAATGTGACTCGACTTGGGAAGAGTCTTGCTAGTAGTTAAGTTAGATCTCTGGAGAGTAGCTTGGATTACCCAGGTGGGCCCTAAATCCAATGACAAGTGTCCTCAGAAGAGACAAAAGGGGAGACATACATGGAAGAAAAAGCCGCATAAAGTGGAGGCAGAGGCTGGAGTGACATGGACCCAAGTCAGGGAACGCCTGGGGCCACCAGGAGCAGGAAAAGTCGGGAAGGACGTTTTCCCAGAGCCTTGGGACTTCTGGCCTCCAGACTGTGAGAAGGGGCCTTTCTGCTGGTCCCCGTCACCCAGCTAGTAGTGCCACGAGCCGGGGACCACGTTCGTGTGGAGGAGCCACGCTCTGCCGTCCCACGGATGACAACCTCACCCACTCGATGCCTCGGGGCCTGGCCTCAAGGTGCACCTGATAAAGACACGGGGATCCGGGCTCTCCCTCCCGGAGGTCTGATAAGCTTCACTCTGTCAGAGAGCAGCCCCGTAAACTGTTGTCATCCATCGGCCACGCTTCCAGGAAGCTCAGAGCTCTGGGCGGTGCCGAAGGTCTGTCACCGGCAAGTCACTGATGCCCGGCACAGCTGTGTCCCCTTTATCTGTGGGCTTTCCCGCCCTCTCCCCTGCTCTGGAGCGCCTGGCCAGGATGAGCCAAGGCGCATCTTTCTCAAGTGGGAAAGGGGCAGGTCATGGAGAGGCCCCGACGGTGGCCCGGTGAGGAGCTCCTGCAGGGACCACAGCAGCCGGTCCCCCTCGTGCGTGACCCACCCGCGCCCGCCCCCCGGGAGCGGTCAGAGCAGGACCCTCCCACCAGGGGGACACAGGAGGCTTGTCCTGCCCCAAACACATAACTAACGTGAAAATGAAACTTTCTGGGCATAAAAGCAGTTGTCCCAATTTTTTTTTTAAAGATTTTATTTACTTATTTGGAGAGAGAAACCGTGAGCCAGGGGAGGAGCAGAGGGAGAGGGAGAAGCAGACTCCGCACCAAGGGTGGGGCCCGACGTGGGGCTCGATCCCAGGACCCTGAGATCACGACCTGCGCCGAAGGCAGACACTTCACTGACTGAGCCACCCAGGCGCCCTAGTTGTCCCAATTTTTAATAATATTTTGTCATTGAGTATGTTTAGGGATGAATCCTCATAGGAGTGGCCCCTTCACTAGTAACACAATGAAATCTTTAAGAGAAATCACAGAATTCAAAATGCCAGGGATGTTCCCCTCCCCCAAAATACATCTGAGATGACCCATCTCCACTGATTTCGGTTCCATCCCGGATGCTGTAGTTCTGTGTTTTGGGGAAAGCACAGCACTCTGTGCAGCACAGAGCTGTGTCCTTATACATGTTTTCGGGGTGCATGGATGGTCACGGCTTCGAATCACGTTACTTCTACTAAACCAATATTTGGTTAACAAGGTATTAAAATATTTCCATTTTAAAAATCACTGCATTCTTGGGGTGTCTGGGTGGCTCAGTCAGTTGAGCGTCCGACTCTTGATCTCAGCTCAGGTCTTGATCTCGGGGTCATGAGTTCAAGCCCCGCGTTGGGCTCCACACTGAGCGTGGAGCCTACTTAAAAAAAAAATTTTTTTTTTTTTATCATTGCATCCTCATTTACAAACGTGTTAGCAGAACGGTGCTGTCAAATATAACCTGACTTTGATCGCTCCCAAGCACTAAAGGCACAGATTAGATAACAGGAAAAAGTCTCCTGGAAAATCGGTTAGTGACCTCCAGCGATGTGATGTGAAAGAAATAGCTATATACCCGGACTCCTGGATTGAGGGGAAGCGTTTGTCCTTGGCTGAGACGAGCCGTCACAGGGAAGCCTGGTGCTGAGCCTGCCACCTGCAAGCGAATGAGCCTGGCGGGCCTGGGGGGGCTGCCTCCTCCTGGACTCGGCATTCGGGGCTCGCCCGCAATGCACGTGTGGGTTTGAATCCCCAGCCTCCACCCGCCAGCCGCGGCCTGGGAGGCTCCCCAACCTCCTCAAGGCTCCGCTTCTTCATCTTGAAAATGAGGACACTGATTCTCAGAGACACACATCGAGTTGGCACGAGGACCAAGTGGGACACTGCGCGGAGGGCTCGGCACGCAGTCAGGGCTCAAGGAGTGATGCTGGGACGGTACCCAGGGTTAACATTTTGCTTTCACTTTTCAGGGGATGATCACATTAATTTTAGCCACTGACATGGCAAGACATGCAGAAATTATGGATTCTTTCAAAGAAACAATGGAGAATTTTGACTACAGCAATGAGGAGCACATGACCCTTGTAAGTAGCTTGTTTTAGCTCATTCGGAGGCTGGTGCATGTGTCCCACCCTCCAGCCCAGACTGGAAACTGAGAAACCCCAACCCTTGCCAGGCCTTGGAGCAAGGCATGATTAAAGTGGGCGCACAATCACAGCGCTTACCTGAAAAGCCCCCAGCGAGCCCATGTCCCGGGTAGAGGCGGCTTTTCTGATTCCTGCATCTCGTTCTGACTTGAAGGTGGTGAGTGGGTGAAGGCAGTCCATCTTGCTCTGGTTTCCTGAGAACAAAGCTGGTCTTCCCGTGAAGGCATGGCCCCAGAAAACATCCTGCGTACCAGTTTCTGGGCGGGCAAGTCGGACCTGCAGGGCCCCTTCCCGGCTCACCCCTCCATGAGCAGGGGCCGGGCATCCAGAGAAGGGGAGCAGATCTCTCCAGTGAGGAGAGCCCACCTGGGTCTGCACCATGCCTGCCCTTTTAGGAGAAAAACACATGGAAATGTCCTTCCCAGTCTTCAGGGAAGGGGTGATGCTGAGCCTGGTCTGGGTGGGAGGCCTTTCTGGCATTCTCTCTCTTTTAAAACTGATGGTCCCTTTCCATCCCTAGAAGCTGATGAACAAGGACAGCCCTGTGAGATCTGGCTGACCTTCTGTCCATCCCGTCCCCAAACCTGAATTACAGCTAACACACAAAGTGTGCAGGGAAGGACCTAGCATTTTCCATAAGTAAAGAGCAGGAGAAAATATCCCCGTGAGCCTCCCGAGGCATCCCTTCATGGGGCTGAACATGGGGAGATGCAGTCACGTTGGAGGGACGGCTTTGCTCCTGAAACACCAGCGGGGTGTGGGGATGCCGCCTGCCCTCCACAGCAGGGCCAGGAGGAAGAACGAGTAGGCTGAGCCCCTTTGGAGTCTCCATGTACCCTCTGACACATAAGGAAAGGCCCTCACAGGCAGGAGGCCAGAAGTCTTGCTGCCAGGTGTCGAGCGGTCAGGACGATGAGGAGTGACCATCACACCTTTACTCCCTCACTCCAGCTGTTCGAGCAAGGGAGGGCCCTCCGCCCCCACACAGAGCGAGGGTCTGTGGCCTGCGGCACAGACCAGGGGATCGTGCCTTGGCCGAGGAGCCCCAAAAGCACCCACTTCTTGATGGACATGGGGACTGGAGGAGGTAGAAGGAGAGGCCCAAGAGTGGAAAGGTTCTGGGTCAAAATGGATTCTAGGACCTCAGCCGAGGCCCCCAACAGGAGGTCTGGATGCAGTGCTCCATGTGGCCGCGGCCTGAGATCCCGGCACAGCTCCCTCCAGTACGAAGTGCCCAGGCTGTGCCCTGGGCCCGGTGTGGGGGCAGCTTCCCTCAGAGGCCTGCCGAGCAAGGCCCTGTAACGGCCTGTGTTCTGGAGCCAACTCCCAGAGCAGACAAGGAAGGCCTGGATCGACTCCCGGGCACTGATAAGGAAGGGTGGTGACCAGGGACAGGGAAAAGGGCAGCCAGGTCACCCTGAGGTTCAGCTGGGGCTGTGCCAGACGCTGAGCTGAGCGGAGAGGTGCTCTGCCAAGTCAGGCTCCCACCCGCCTCCTGCAAGACTGGGTGCAAACAGCCCGGGCCCACTCAGAGGGCCCACAGCCCACGCTGGTGTGCCCGGGGGGACTTCCTGCTGGGTCACCTTCAGACCCCGAGCGGTGGCTCACGCTTTGTCCCGGGACGTCAGTGACCCCTGGGGACAGTCATGTGTGGCAGCAGGAGGCCTTGCTGGGGGACACCATCTGGCGCTGGGGGGGCCAGGAAGGCTGGAAGGAGGGGCCAGATTAGGACCTGGAAGGCAGTGGGCAGCAGGGGGAGGCAAGGTTTCTGTAGGGTGATGGCTTGAGCACAAGGTGCAGGGGCCCCGGGCAGAGAGCGCCAGCTCACAGGGGAGACACAGGCCTGGGAGCACCGGGCAGAAGCCCCCACCGCTTTCGCCGCCGTGTGATTTTTCTGACTCCAGGCAGGAGGGGCAGGTGCAATCAGAGCTCGGCCCGGTGGATGCCCTTGGGGTCACGGGCAGCCCTGCAGGTACCACTCGTGCTCGGGGGCATGCAGTGCCCAGGGGAACGCCCCCCACCCAGAGTTTCTGTGAGGGGCCTTCCTCTGATATGCTCACTGCTACCAGGGGTCCCACCATCACCCCTTTAACCTCTGCCTGCTAACGGTGACTTCTTTCTATATTTTTGTGTGTCCTCAACAAGCAAGAAGATCCTTTTACACTTTACGATTTAAGTTTGTATTACAAAGCGTGTCTGTGTTAACAGAGTTTTCTACTCCTCAAGCCCCCCAAACAGATTCTGATCCCGTGGGGGTGTGGTGAGGCCCCCATTCTCCTGGGCATGGCCGGGGGTCTAGACGCGGACTGCCAGCGCACCTGCCCAGAGCGAGCCTGTGGTGCCATGGACGCAGGCAGCACAGCTCAGCCCCCGTTGGCCATCAGCGCCCCCTCCATCCCCCGGGGCGGCAAGGCCAGACCCAGACAGCAGGAGTGGGACGTGCTCTACGCCCCATGCCTGATCCCAGATCTCTCTTCCAGCTGAAGATGATTTTGATAAAATGCTGTGACATCTCTAACGAGGTCCGTCCAATGGAAGTTGCGGAACCTTGGGTGGACTGCCTATTAGAAGAGTATTTCATGCAGGTAAGTGTCCCACACCCACCAGCTTAAACCCTTTATGGGCTCCGTGTTGGAAAGGCAACGGGTGTACCCAGGGGGACTAGTGGAGTGGGTCACAGACGATTTCTCCAGCCTCCAGGAAGCCCTCACAGCAGGTGCACATCCTAGATGAACGGGTACAACCTGACACAGGGAAGACAGGGGCAGCCTGGGAAAGCAAGCCCTGAAACCCACCGCCCGCGACCAGTGTGCAGCTGGTAGGGTGGATGAGTCGGGCAAACGGCCTCAAAGAGAAGCAGCAGAGGCAGGAGGGGCCCCCAGGGGCGGGTGAGACCACGCAGATCAGCTGACGCTCAGAGAACCCAGTGTGGGGAGGATGCTGGCAGGCCAGTGAGGTGGGCCCCAGGAGGAGGCTGTGGTCCTGCAGGCCACCTCTGCCTCGGAGCCGGCTGCGCCTGTCCCTGCGCCCTGTCCTCACGGCCGGCCCCGCACACCCTCTGAATGCTCCGGTGGCCAAAGAAGATACCGCTCCATCCCTGTCGCTACCTCCACCCCTACGGCAGAGCAGTCTGGTTGGGTGAGGCACAGGAACGTGCCCCGTGCCCCGTGCCCTCAGAGTCCCCAGAATCCACGGATATTTCTAACATTGTGGCCCACTGCATCCCCCAGAGCGACCGCGAGAAGTCCGAGGGCCTTCCCGTGGCCCCTTTCATGGACCGGGACAAAGTGACCAAAGCCACAGCCCAAATTGGGTTCATCAAGTTTGTCTTGATCCCGATGTTCGAAACGGTGACCAAGGTGAGTGACTGTCACCACGTGCTGAAGATGCCGCATTGAGAGACACACACGTGTGCATGCACAGGTTCACATGCGCACCCCTGTGCGGTGTGAGGTGGGACCCAAGGCCCCTCCGCCAGCATCCCCGGAGCCCTCACCCTCTCACCTCCCCATCTCACCCCTCCCAGCCTTCTGGTCTCCGTGCCCCCCGGAGCTGCCCCAGGCTCTCCACTCCCAGGGCACCTCTGCCTTCAGAAGAACCTCCTAACCTGCCCCACTCTACCCGGCACAGGGCCATCCCCAGGCTGATTTCAGCAAGGAGACCATCCCTGCCTCTCTCCTGAACCTTCCATGGCTCCCCATGCCCCCAACACAGGGAGGGCTGCCCCCCTCGTTGCACGCAGTCCCCCGCCGTCCTGGGCACACCTGTCTTACAGGACGGCCCTCAGCTCCTGGTCCTTGCCTTTCTTCACGCCTCCACCTCTGAGGGCACCCATTCAGCTGGCCTCGGCCCCATGGCACCGGCCAGCCTTCCGGAACCACCTCGGCACGTCCTCCCGTAAACCCCATTTGTTGCTACTTCTCTGGGGACTCGCCTCCCTGTACATTCCTTGCACAGACTTCCGGGCCTTTGTCATGGCCAGCGGGTGCAGGGGTGGAGGACTGCCACGTGGGCCCTGCCCTCCCCCTGCAGCAGGACCGGGCTGTGACAGGGAAGTGTGGAAGGCATGGGAGGCATTACAGGGCCGAGATCTGCATGCGCAGGATCCCCCGGGGCAGGGATGACAGGGTGGCCAAGGCCACGCCACCAGAACCGTCTCGTTCCTCCGGCCACGGGGCTGTCAGGAGACTAGAGACGAGGCTGGCGTCTGGACAACAGACATTTGGGGACAGGCAGGCGGAAGGCAGGGCCGTGTGAAGTGAGGACAGAAACAGAGTGGGCCCGGAGGTGGGTGGGTGGCAGGTGTTGGGCCTGCGGGTCTCCAGGAGCTGCTGACCAGATGGCCTCAGGATGGGGGTCACCGGGGACCCCGCTGCAAGTGGCGGCCCAGGGGCTCCGAGGACACTTGCTGTGTGGTCCCCTGGCCCCCCGGTTTCCCAGACGCTTGCCGCCGCTTCGAGAATGATGGACTGTGAACCTGTCTCTCCCAGCTCTTCCCTGTGGTGGAGGAAATCATGCTCCAGCCCCTCTGGGAATCCAGAGATCATTACGAGGAACTGAAGCAAATGGATGACGCCCTGAGAGAGGTAACAGGTGCCACGTGGGGAAGGTGGTCATCCTTGTGGTGCTCGGCGGGAGGGCCCTCTGCACCAGAGCTCATTTCCATTCCCCTGAAATCCAGACCTTGGCAAACCAGGGTACCTTTACTCTCTGTGAAACCAAATTGCCCCTGATGCTCTGCACCCCTTGGAGGGGTCACATCATCCCCAGTCCTTGTGCTGTAATCGGATGCTCCAGGGTCTCTCCACATTTCAGACCCCCTCAGAGCAGCATCCCGGCCCCATGTGCGTCCCTGTCCTCCTCCTGGCCCCGGGGCTGACCTTGCTCAGTGACAGGGCAGTAGGACACGTTGCTCCTGCAGGACAGAAGCCACCACCCACATCCCGGAGCTCACACATGATGGCTCGGCCCACTTAGGGTCAGGGAGACCAGGCCTGGCTCTAGGTTGCTGTGAGGCCTGGTACTATGTCCAGGGAAGGTCCAGCTCACATGCTCAGAGCCAGGGTAGAGGCGTTCTGCACAGCCTGTGAGTGGGTCTGGCCACGCCAGGGCCTTGGTGTGTGTACATCTCTGCTTCAGGGACCCCTGCCCCCCGAGACCACACAGACACCCCCCCCACCTGATAGCCAGTCACCTGGAGTGGGCCTGGCCTCAGCCGCGCCACACACCCCACACCCCATACTGTCTCCACCCCTCCTTCAGTCAGAGCTCCCCAGTTATGGTGCTCCCCAGCCTTGCCGCTGGGAACCCCCATGCCCCGCTGAGCGCCAGGTGGTCTCCCAGGTGTGCTGTGTTGCTCTCATCCCCCCAAACTGCCGTGTGTACAACACCAGGCACGTCATCAGCACTCTGGAGCTGCCTACTGGTCGATGGGCGTTCCAGACCCGCAGCCGGTTCCGCTAGTCAGATCTCTGAGCCTCCAAAGCCTACAAGCAAATGGTACAGAGAGCGATGTCCAAGCAGATGTCCCTGGCGGGCCCCCCGGCAGGATTGCTAAAGCACCTTGGCATTCCTGGGCCCCCCGAGAGCCATTGCTATAAAGGTCCCAGGCCTGGCCACCCAGCGGGGGCCATTCGGACCCCCAGGATGCTTTCCTGCCCCCAGAAAGGACAGACCCACAGGCTCCGTGCTCACCCCTGCCAGTCCACTGGGCTCTGCAGCCCGAACGAGCTAGCAGTCCAAGCTCGAGACTGTGGCCGAGACAGGGAGGCCTCCCGTAGTGGGGAAGGTGACGGGCACACAGACTGTGCTGCGGACATCCGTCTCCGTGACACATTAGCATTTCACTCAACGGGAAGCTCTTTAGCAGATAAGCAGGGACTCACAGGCTCCTGGAACCTGATTGTCCCCTACTCTGTCCTGCTTACAGAAGACGGAGAGCCTGACATCCGGGCACACGGACCCACAGAGAGAGGGAAGCAGAGATGTGAGGAAAAGTGAAGATAACGCCATCCTGAATTGACGTCTCTACGCATATGGTAATTCAGACAAAACGGGGCAGCAGTGAAGATCTGTGGGGGCTGCGGGGAGGACATAAGGAGGGGAGGGCAGAAAATCCGAATGGCTGATGGTTTTGGAGTAAGTGAGACTTTGATTCCTTGCCTGTAATTCATAGAATTTGGCTCTGAAGGAAGGGGGACATGCTTTGGCTGATAGCACAAGATCGGTCACAAGCCTACGGGCCACTTACAAGGAAAAGCACGTTGTGACAGCTTCCCAGAAATGCGGTATCACTCACACGGCTGTGAGCATTTTCCACGCACTTGACAGTAGCTGCTCGTGTGGTCCGTGTGAAAGGCAAACCAGCACCTTCGGTCTGAAGGATCACTGGAGAGATTCCCAGTTACACAGCATGCCAGGCGAAGGGCATGGGACGCGAGGTCTGATTTTGTGCAGAGGAGTAGCGACAGGTGCGGGCACCCAACAGGCTGAGCTTAGCTTAGGACCAGCTGAGTGACCCACCCAAGTGTCTCAACCACTCTGAGCCTCAGAGCCTGAATCTCTCCACTAGCGGGAATAATACCCTTACTATTGTTGTTTTGTCCGTTAAACGAGCAGAACACCGGGACACCCCAGGTGCTTGTAACATTGGTGTTTCGTTTTTCAGGCACATCCTATTTTTTAATGGTTCAGAAGAGGGATCGAGATTGTTTTATTTGGCCTAAATGTGTTCAGCAGTGTTGCAGTTTTTAAGCATCGTCTGCACGTCATCCTGTGACGTCTGACAGCATCTGCATATTTTCAGTCCCCACAGAAGCTTTCTCCTCTTCCTTTTCCAAGCAGACGGAGCCTGAAGACGGCAGGACAGTCTCGGGCCGCGGTTCTGGACCAGGCTGGCGGAGCCGGAGCCTCATGGGAGACAACCGTGCAGGGAAAAGTTGACTCTGAGCGCCTACTCCGCCAAGACTGTGTTTTCTAAGAACTGTTTTGTTCACTGATACAAAAAAAAAAAAGGAATTCATGATGCTGTACAGAATTTTTATTTTTAAACTGTCTTTTAAATAATATATTCTTATACAGAAACGGGTACTGTACTTTTTCTTTGGTAGTGCTGTGTATCCCAAGGCTGCTTCTGAGAGTCCCCAGAGTCCCCCCAGCTCTCCCGCAGAGACAAGGAACTGTGCTTTTCCCGCAGATGTATCTTAGAACAGTTTTCCAGTGTGATGTGATGCTCCATCCCGTGTAAATTCAAATTAAATCTCAGGCAGTGCCCGGAGCGTGTCCTGTTTGTGAGCATCGAAGGGATGTTGGTGGCTGTGCGTGGGGAGGCATGGGGCCGGAGGCCACTTGGTCAGACATGGTTGTGAACACACCACCAGGCTGGTGCCCGTTTATAGGGAGGTGGGCATTGAACACCTCAAACCGCCATACTCAGCACGTTTGAGGGTCTCTGGGGAGGGGAGCTGTCCCTTCTTCCTGCCTTTGTTTTGGGGTAAGCATTGGGGACACATTCGGGGTGGCCCTGTGCCCATAAAGGGAGACCCGACCCCTGCTGGTGGGCAGTCAAGCTCTGAGGGGCAGCACACACCCGAGCCCTCCCCCAACACCCCACGTGTGTTCAGACCCCTCGATGCTTCCCGGGCTGTGCACACCTCCTTGGCCCCCTCTCCGCACGGAAGAGGCTCTGCTCTGAAGAAGTCTGTAAAAGCCACTGCATAATCTGTGCTCTGTGGGCATTTCATCTGGGGTTGATTAGTGTCCATGCATTCATTCCCTCTCGGCGAATTCCAGAACACTACTTGCCATCCCTGAATAGTTCATTTTCTGCTGTGACATTTTCCGTCACTTCTTGATTCCAGTTCAGTATGAACGGCAGCTTCAGTGACACCAAACTCAGCAGGCGTCCAGATGGTGATGCACTTCGGCCCACACGCCGCCCCGCATGTGCTCTCTGACCAGTACCTCCCACCTGCTGAGTTGTGCTGAATGCCCACCTCGCCACGCTCTGCCCCTTGTCGAACTTCACACAGCGATGACTGAATTCAGTGTTTGTGCACACACACACACACAACCACACTCACACGCATATGTATGCATGTGCACATGTCCATGCACACAGACACACGATCACGTACACGTGTACACACACACACACATAAACCCACTCTAACACACGGTCTGCATTACGGGGCTGAGGTCATACCAAGTCCTGGAACAGGGAAATCAACAGCTCGGAGGAAGGAGTCTGTAAGGAGAGCACCTCTGTGACAGTCCCCACCCTTGTGTGGCAGCCTGGTTTCCATCAGTGGAGACCTCACAAACTGGCACGAGAGCATCAGCCTCCTGCAAAATGCTTCCTCCAACCTTCTGCCTCCAGAATGCTTATGTACTGGGGTCATTCACACCCCATTAGCTGAGCCCATTGGGGTGACGCAGCCCCAGCCTGAGTCACCCTCCATATGGACACGGCCCCTCCCTTTACCGCCAGCCAGCCTCTGTCACACGGACGGGGGCCCTGTCACCCAGCTCAGCCTGCTCACCCACAGCCTGGAACAGCCCTGCCCCAGGAGACTGCACACACGGGGGCTAGGTCAGTGACAGCATCAGCCCTGGAGGCTGGGGGGTAAGATGTGGCCAAGTGCCAAGTCAGCATGAAGGATAAAATGTCCGGAGCTGCGCTGCCCATCGAAGGACACACACAAAGCCCTGCGCTTTCCAGAACTTGATGGAGCCGGCTGATGCCACGGTCCCGCAGGACCACGCCTTCCTGCAAACCAGCCACGCCTCCGTCACTCTCTGTTCACCCAGGAGGACAAGAACATGCTGTTCTCCATTGTTTTTCTCCCCCGAGATTTCTAGCAATTGAAGGAGTGATGCATGTGTCAAAAATTGGACCCGAGAGACCCCACACATCTCGCTCCTAAATGTCACGCACCAGCTAGGCACTGGAGAGGTGCTGCCTTGGGACACAGCCCCCCCCCCCCGTTTCTCCCCCTGCCGAGCAAAAGGCCAGCACAGCCTCCAGCACTGACCTCGAGAGTGAGGAGAGACAAAAGGAGAATGTCTGTCACTCTCACCTGGGATGGGGACCCCAGGGCCCGACGCCTCCACACTGCCTGTCCTGTGTCTGACCACAGGCACCTTCTGCAGCTTCCTCCCGTCGTACCATCCAAAGCCAACGTGACAGTCCCTTGCTGGCATCTTTAACCAAATCACATCGGAAAATCAATTCCACGTGATGCTTGAATGAACACTAAACATACAAAATACTTAATCTCCAATCAACAGCCACTGGCGTCCAATGGCCTCTGGTACAGAGGAGGAACCGCTCCTCGTGGACAGGGGTCACGGAGCTGCCCCCCCGCGTCCCCCCCCCCCCCAGGAAATGCCCGACTCCGTTCTCGCTCCACAGGCAGCTGTGGGTCCCACTGCGGGAAGGGCTGACGAGGACCAATGTGTCGGGCTGATGCGCTAGACAAGAGGCTCTGCTCTGGCTCACTGCTTTTCCAATATCACCATAGGAGAGTTTTTAAAGTTTAAATCACAAGAATTTAACTGTAGTCTCTCTAAGGGGCGGATAAAATTGTCGCTCTGGATTTGGGGAGCTATTTTCGATCAGTAGCTAAGAGGAGCCGGGTGAGGACGTTAGGGACTCACACAGCGCCCCCCGTGTCCTCAGCAAGTTTTCCCAGCCTCGCCGCCGGCCCTGTGTCCTGTTGGCTGATGAATGCAGCGAGCCAGGTGAAGATCTGATGACGCAGCACCCACATCAGGGCCTCGGTGTGACGGGAGGCCCCACAGCCAGGACAGGTGGTGGGCTTGTGAGGCTGGGGGCTGCGGACAGGGCTGCCAGGTGGTGCATCGAGACAGGGGCAAGGCAGGGCCTGGGCGGCAGGCCTTCTGGAATGTGTCTGTGCAGAATGGCCACATGCAGAGGCCAGAGGCCAGTGAGGGAGACACCCCATGTCATCAGGAAGAGAGGGAGGTGGGGTCCGAGGGGCCACTGAGGCGGTCACTTGTGACAACAAGGGGGGTTGTCCACCTGCGGTCACCACCGACTGAGCTTGACCAGTGGTGACCCAGCCCTGTTGTGTGCTAGCCTTCCCTGGCTTAAACGCACAGGAGGAAGCCTGGCTGCCAGTGAAATCCCAACAGCCCAGAAGCTGGGCTGGAGTGACTCGAGCTGTTCATAGACAGACACCCTACACAAAACGATCTCCCAGGACCGCGCACACCTCAGGGGCAGCACTGGTGATGTACGTACTAGGAACTCAGACACTGGCCGATTGAATGAATGAGTCTGTGTGGTCACTAACCTACAGAATCATGTAAGAGGGGAAAAAATCACACTGCAAAATGTGTGTGCGCACGCTCACGGTGGGGGACAGGGATACTCTTGCAGGTGTGCGTAGTCATGTGAGGCTGCGTGTGCGCGCACATTTATAAGCATATGTGTGCCTATTATGCACCTGGCCTTGCTCCCAGCTGAGAACGGACATTGAAAAGATGGAAAGAAGCGAGTTTTCATGCCTGGCTTGGTTTGCAGACCCAATGCGCAAAGGAACCTTTGGGCTGCGTTAAGGGAAAAGGGACAGGTGTTGGGGAGAAAGACGCGGCAGCCAGATGGGGCAAGAAAGTATCTTGCAGCATCCAGAGACTAGTCATGGCAGGGAGAACTCTGGACTGATTTCGGCTGCTTTCCTTGACAGTTATTTTACAGAAAACTCGAAATGCACTGGGCGTGCCAATTGGAACGTAACAGAAGGCCATAGAAGCAAATGTGGCTGGCTGACCGGCCTGTGTGTTCGCGGTGCTGCTGGCGGAGGCCCAGAGTCGCCCGTTGAACTACTGATGTGCGTCCGCTGGGTGCTGGTCGACCCACAGGAAGTGGCCGGCCACACACACTCAGCGGCCACCACTCTGGAAACGCCTGCTTGCCGCCGGCTGGATACGTGCCGCGTGCCGACCACGGTTTCCCGGTTGGAAGGCATCACACAGAACTGTTCCTTCTGTTTATATATCACCCACCCACCTTGGACAGGCCCGTCCACCCTGAATGGAAACCCGGGGAGGCCTGCCAAGCCAGCCTCCGCCTTCAGCAGCCCAGCCGCTAACATCCAGCCGGGACTGCTCCTTCCCTCCTGTGCTGGTCCAGCATCTGCAGTCTCCAGGGAGGGTCATCCAGAGGCCACCTGTTCTGCAAAGAGCCTGGCAAGACTGCGCTTGAACCTTCTGGGCTTCTCTCCTGACCGCCTGCGAGCACTCCCCGCTTTCTGCATGAGTGTCCTGTGGCAGCCACCAACATAAACTACAGAGATTCTGTCGCGGTTCAGGAGGCAAAAGGTCCAAAACCAAGGTGTGGGCCGGGCTGCACTCTGGATCCTTCCTCTCCTCTTCCTGATTCTGGTGGCTACCAGCGGTCCTTGGCGGTCCTGGGCTTGTGGCTGCATCGCCCCAATCTCTGCCTCTGCGGTCACGTGGCCTCCTCCCTGCGTGTCTCTGTGTCCAAATGTCCTTCTGCTGTGGGGACACCAGTCACTGGATCCAGGTCCAGCTTACCTCCGGGCGATCTCATCCTAACTTTATTATAGCTGCAAAGACCCTATTTCCAAACAAGTTCACCTTCACAGGTGCAAGTGGTCATGATCTTTGGTGGGGGGACACAGTTCAACCCCCTACACCGACCACCCGGTCAGCTTTCCCATCTATCTCTGCCTCTTCCATTGTGCGGTTACACACACGCGTGCTGAGCGCTCGGCATGATGTCTGGCTCTCAGCTCTGCATCAGCAGCAGGTCCCCCCAGGAGCCTGCCTCTCTCCCCAAGGGTGGAAGCATCAATGTCCCATGGCCATTACTGACGTGTACCCCCTGTCCTGGGCAGGGTCATGGCTCAGCTCTCTGGGATGATTTCTCTTGGCAGGTCTTCCTCAAACAAGCCAGGCTCTGAGGGAGGCAGAGGGCAGGTACCCGTGAGGTGGGAGATCAGCAGACTTGGGCCAGCAGGGTCTCTCTGGGAGGCCCAGAGGGACTCCCAGGGCACAGGTGGCAGAAAGGAGTCAGAAGGGAAGGTTGACAGGAAGGTACAGACCCAGGAAGACACAGTGTGACCATCTGCTCAGGCAAACTCAAACCTGCAATGTTTGCTGCCTTCCCGCATCGGGCTGAATGGGGAGTGTCTCAGCTCCTGCTGCGTAACAAACCACCCTGAAACTTAGCAACTTGAAACAACGTTGCTTATTACTTCTCATGGGTTTGCAGGTTGACTGGGCACTCTTAGTCTGACCCTGCTCAGCTGGAGCTGATTGGTCTAAATGGCGTTGGCCACGTGTCTGGAGTTGTTTGAAGTCAGCTGTGTGCATATTTGTCACCGTGCGGCAGACTAATGTGGTTCCTGCTCATGGTGGCAAAGTGGTCCCAGCAGCAGAAGAGCATAAGCCCCAATGCTCAAGCACTTGTCATGCCTTGGCGTGCACGCAGCTATTACATTATGTCCCACTGGCCACAGCAAATCATTTGGTCAAGTCCAGACTTAAGGGGGGCAGGGACAGACTTCACGACAGAGGGACGTGCATTTTGCCATCTATTGGAGTGAGGAAGCCCACAGTCTAAACACACCACTGGCAGCCTTGCCCCAGGGTCCTCTGGCTGCCCGTTTTAACCCCCTCCTCCTCTACCCACGCGATTTCAGGAGTGAAGGCACACCGCAAACCCCCATGAGGAGCAGCCAAAAAGTTACTTTGACATTCTGTTGCTGTGATCTTCCAACTCCCATTGAAGAGGTTCAACTTAGAAGCTCTTGAAAGCTTCTGTGTGGTCCTTGGAGGGCTGCCCAGACATGCCTCGTGGTCTCTGTTATCAGCTTTCCCACTAGCTCTGGGCAGCATCTGTCCCAACCATGGGATGTCAGGGACAGCATTACACCAACTTGCAGAGCCATGTCGAGCAGGCAAAAGGCACTTTCCTTACCTCTGGTTTTGTCTCACCAGATTCTATGCATAGTTACTCACAGTGCCAAGCCATCAGAGGTACCTAATGTAACATAAAGAATTTTAACCACTGACCTTGCAGCAAAAGCATTCTAAAAATGAGTGCAAGGTTTTATTCTGAGCCTCTGAGTGCTCACAGAGAGTGTCATATTTGGTCTTTCCAGCAGTGGGAGACCAGGGTCACTCAATTTTCTGAGATGTTCAGAGGAGGTTGGAGTTTTCAGGCAACTCTGAGGAAGGTGGATACCACTGTGGCCAAATGGCATGTGTTTCAAGGGCATTTTCATTTCATTGAAAAATGTTCATTAAGTAATGCTGGATTGGGGCACCTGGGTGGCACAGTCGGTTAAGTGTCCGACTCTTGGTTTCGGCTTAGGTCATGGTCTCAGGGTCAGGCTCCGTGCTCAGCGTGGAGTCTGTTTCAGATTCTCTCTCCCTCTCCCTCTGTCCCTCCCAATCGTGCTCTCTCTCTCTCTCTCAAATAAGTCTTAACAAAAACAATAATGCTACATTGGGCAAAGTGGATATAAAATGGTTTGTATAGTCTGTTCAATCAGAAGATACAACCATGAGCAATATTATATTTTGATGGGGTAGCTTGGCCAATGGCCTGAGGGTCAGAGGTTGTTCCAGCTCACAGATGAGAGGTCGCAAATGCTGGAGCTCAGCCCCTGTGCACGGCGCCTGGACCAGGCAAAGAAGACATGGCTCCACACCTCCAATCAGGTGATGATAAGATTTTTCTTTATGCTTATTGTCCGAGAAACTGCACCCCCAGAAAGGTAAAGGCAGCCATACTTTGGGGTCATTCACAGCCCTGGCTAGGCCCTGGGCCCTCTGAAATCCTGATGCTTCTCACTGGGACTGAGGATGCCTGGAAACAAGAAGTAAAGGCAGGCTGTGGCTCCCACACATTAGACCAGCCATCTCTGGTAGAAATCCACAAAATCCCTTGTGGAATAATAGCATGCTGCATTATTATTTTTAAGATTTTATTTATTCGAGATAGAGCAAGAGAGAAAGAGCACAAGCAGGAGGAGGGACAGAGGGAGAGGGAGAAGCAGGCTCCCTGCTGAGCAGGGACCCCCCCACCCCCCCACCCCAAGATCATGACCTGAGCCAAAGGCAGACGCTTAACCGACTGAGCCACCCAGGCGCCCCCTGCCGTATTATGTTGATCCGCTGTGATGGGTCACTGTCCACCATTTCAACTAAGTAGATGCTCATTTTGTCTTCAGGAAAATACATCTGCTCTCGTTTACGAATGAAAGTGTATAAAGAACGAGGTAAAGGCAGGATGTCAGTGCTACTGCAGATGGGGAAGGGGGTTCTTTTCTCCTGGTCATAAAGGGTCATTTCTGGGGCAAAAGGAGGGAGTCCCATCAGCGTGGAGAAACCACGGTGGGGATAAGGGAATGGGACAGAGACTCACGGCCACAAAGCTGGTTTGCCTGGGTCCACGCCATGTGGGGCCTCCTGCCTCCCCCAACAACAGCCTGATGAGCTGGGGGCTGGTGGGGTCACGCAGCCCCTTGGGGGAGGTGTGCAGTGATGCAAACCCAAGGGTCCGTGCATCTTCGTTGATCAGCGGTGCCATCCCCAATGACCAAAGCTTGGTCAGTGAGTCATCACTACCACCGACTGTGTCCACAAGGAGGGCAACAAAGGATCCCAGCTCCCAGTGCAACCCATCACTTCTAACCAGCACTGCATCTTGGGGAGCTGGAGACCCCCACTCCAGGTGACACACTGGGTCTGTCCTTCCTGGGTTATTTCTCACTGTGATTCTGGGCACGACCCCAGAGCCTCTTGGAGCATCCATGGCAGTGGGCCAGGCCTCCATGATCCCCTCCAGCAGGATCCTCTGTGGTTCTTGTAAATTCCCCACAGGAGAGTCCATGCTGACTTGGACACAAGAGACCCTCCTCAGCAAGGCTGGGGCCTCAGTGACCAACACGTCCACAGACTGCGTCCCACATACCCAGGACACCCTCCCAGCTCACAGGCCGTCCCCACTGTCCCCAAATCTTGGGAAGCACCATTCAAAGTCAACAAGTGAACTGTATTCTCTGCAGTGACCCTGTCAGACTCCTATTCCCAGGGTCAGGTCTGACTCCTGCTTGAACTGCTGAGGGCAGGACTGGATCAGCAGGTGCCTGGAAAGTGTGGTTTGAGCGTTCTCACAGCGCAGGGATGCTTGGGAAGCATGCAGAGCTCTAACACACTAACTTCTCTTCAACATGTCTCATTATAGCCAAGAAAATGATCATTTTTACATTAAACTTTTAATTTTGAAATAATTGTAGATTCCCATGTAAGAAAGACTGCAGAATGATCCCATGTGCCCTTTGCCCAGAGCCCCATTGGTGACACCATGCAGGACTCCAGCGTGGGGTCCCGTCCAGGATGGTGATGGTGATGGTGACACCATGCAGGTACGGAGCACCCCACCCCCACGGGGGTCCCTCCTGCTGCTCGACTCCTTACAGCCTCACCTGCTGTCCTTCCACCCACCCCAGCAATCACTAATCTCTTCTCCATCTCTGTAATTTTGTGATTTCCTGAATGTTATATAAATGGGGTCAAAAGTGTGTGACCTTTGGGGGTTGGCTCTTCCCAAACAGAGTCATTCTCTGGAGATTCATCCAGGTTGTTGCGTGTATCAGAAACGTGTTCCTTTTTGCTGCCAAGTAGTGTTCCACAGTGTGGACAGATCAGGGTGTGTTTAACCATTTACCGGCTGAAGGACACGGGGGCTGATTCCAGCTTGGTGCTACGACGAACAAAGCTGCTATGCACATTCGCCAACAGCTTGTGTGTGGACGTGAGTTCCCATCTCTCTGGGATGGATGCGGGAGGTGATCACTAGGTCATGGGGCCCACTGTATGTTTACTCTTTCAAGACACTATCAAATCTGGGGGCCCTGGGTGGGTCAGTCGTTAAGCGTCTGCCTTTGGCTCAGGTCATGATCCCCGGGTCCTGGGATCGAGCCCCGCATTGGGCTCCCTGCTCCGTGGGAAGCCTGCTTCTCCCTCTCCCACTCCCCCTGCTTGTGTTCCCTCTCTCGCTGTGTCTCTCTCTGTCAAATACATAAACAAAATCTTTTTTTAAAAAAAAGAAACTGTCAGATCATTTTCCAGAATGGCCCACTTCCCTGTCCCCACAGCAATGCCGTTTCTCCACATGTTCGTTAGTTCGCAGTGCTGTCACTTTGATTTTAGCCATTCCAACCGGTGTGTAACAAAAGCCCAGGGGAGCTCTGATTGGCGTTTCCATGATGGCTAATATGTTGAACCTCCAGAAAGAAGTACTCGTTGAAAGAAGATATCCTCGTTGGTAAAATGTGTGTTCTTGTCTTTCACCCACTGTCAAATCTGGGGGTTGTTGGGAGGGTTATTTGGGGGGTTTTTTTACTGTTTTACTGTTGACTTTTGAGAGTGCTTTGTATCTTCCGGATACGACTCCTCTTGTCAGACGTGTGGTTTGCAAAGGTTTTCTCCCAGTCTCTAACCTATCTTTAGAAAACCTCTTCCCAGCGTTTTTCACAGAGCAAGTATTTTTAATTTTGATAGAGTTTGATTTTTCAATGTTCTCTCTTACCAATGTGGCTTTGGTGTCAGGCCTAAGAACTATGTGCCTAGCCCTGGACCCTGAAGATCTTCTATGGATTTTTTTTTTTTCTAGAAGTCTTAGTTTTACCTTTTAATCTACTATCCAACTTTTGTATAAAGTGTGAGGCTGAGGTTGAGGTTCGTGTTCTTGCCTCCGGATGCCCAGGCCTCCAGCACTCTTCGTGGACAAGGCTGTCCCTCCTCCCGTGAACTGGTTCTGCACCACTCCCAACAATCAGCTGGCCACGTTTATGTGCTCCCTTTGTGGCCGCTGACCTCTGTGTCTGTCCCTCCACCCACGTCACACAGCCTTCCTTGCTGTCACTGTAACAGTATCTCTTAAGACAGGCTGAACCTTCTCATGTGATCTGCATTTTCCAAAGCGTTTAGCTGTTCCAGTTTCTTTACGTTTCCATATAAATGTTACAGTAATCTTGTCAGGACCCATAACATATTGCCGGGATTCTGACAGGGGTAGCATCAAATACGTATTTCGATTTGGGAAGAACTAACATCTTCATTATGTGGCATCTTCCCATCCATGAACATGGTGCGTCCCTCCACTGAGAGCTCTGTATTTCTTTCAGCGGTGCTTTGTCGTTTTGAGGACATAAGTTCTGTTTCGTTAGATTGCACCTAAGTATTTCTTTTTTGAGTTATTGTAAATGGCATTGTATTTTTAATTTCAGTGTCCATGTGTCGTTAGTCTAGAAAAATACAATTACCTTTTACATATTAATCTTGTATCCTATGACCTTGACTAACTCACATACTAGTTCTAGGTCATTTTTGTAGATTCCTTAGGACTTTCCACATAGACAATCAAGTCATCAGCAAACAGCAACAGTTTAATTTTTTCTTCTGAGCTGTCTGCCTTTGTTTTTTGTTTTTAGAAGCATAACCTTTGTTGAACATGGCACTGGGTCTTTTTCGTAGAAAAAGATATTAGCACATAAGCATCTATGAAGTGGAGCAACTCCTGGTTTTCTCGGAACAGTAAAATCACATGCAGTACCTCTGAGTTGGGATTTTGATCTTTGTCAAAACCACCAAGATCAGTGGGAGGCTGAGTAGGAGGGGAGCTTGCTGAGTTTTTGTGCTTCTGTCTCAAGGTGAGAGAAGTATGTAGATACAGCTGGTCAAGGTGTTCTTGCCTCTCTATGTATCTATCTCTCCACACATATGTTGCAGAGTGGGGGTTCAACTTGTACTGTCAAGTTCTTTGTGTCCCGGCTTCACAGAAAAGAAAATAGTTTCATTTGTACAAAAGAGTCCTATGTACAAGTATTTGTGACTTGAGGGCTTTTCTTTTCATTGTTAGTTGACTTTTGTCTGTCAGTTTTATATCAGTAATTCAGGAAAACAGCCACGTTGGTGTGGGAGAGCTGGTGGTGCAGACAGCTCCAAGAGTGGAGCTTCTGAGACCTCCCTACCCCCACCCAAAGCGCTCGTCTTGGGAAGTGAGTCCCCAGAGCTCCCCATCTTAGAGGCTCAGTGCTGGGGGGCAGGAAGGGCAGCACTAGGGGTGGCACGGAGTTCATCAGGGGTGGGGCAAGGGACTTGGGGGTTGGCATGGCCAGAGTTGTCTGAGGTAAGGTGGCTGTGAAGGTGACAATAGGGACCCTGGCTATAGGAGGCCCAAGGGCTTGCTGGCAAGGCCCAGGGTCAGGTTCTGGATGGAGGCCCTTCAGGGTGAGATCACGGGACAGGGCTCATGCCCACCTGCCTCATGGAAGAAGGCCTCTGACTTGGCCAAGTGAGGGATGCACACAGCCCCACTTTTGCCCTGGTCGGTCTCCTGGGGCTTGGGTGGGACGCAGTGAGGTGGCAGATGCTGGGCTCTGTAGGTGTGCTCATGGGTGTCAAGTCTGAGCACTCACATTGGTGTCCACAGTCATCTGGTCAGAGATGAACGCTCAGTGATCTTAGCCTTGGTGTGCTGTAACAGCTCCCCTACCTTGGGTCACTCCCGGGCCGGGCCGGCTGTGCAGGAGGCACCCTGTTCTGTCCTTTGCTATGTGTCCCAGAAGAGGGTGGCACTGTGGCTGCCACTGGGGCCCACGATACGCCACGTGCAAGTATCTCTCTTTCCTTTTCTTGTCTTACTGCACTATTGAGAATGTCCAAAATGATGTTGAATGACATTGGTGAGAAAAGACATGCTTGCCTTTTTCCAGATCTTAGGGAAAAAGCATTCAGTCTTTCAGCATTAAGTGTAATTTCCGTAGATGCTCTTTATCAGCTTGAGAAAGTTCCTCTCTATTCCTGTTTCTCTGAGAGCTTTGATCAAGAATGGCTGTTATATTTTGGTCAAATGCTTCTTCTACATCAGTTGATATGATCTTACGATTCTTTTCTTTTGTAGTCTGTTAAAGCGGTGGATTATATTGATTCGTTTTGGAATATTAAACCAGCCTTGCATCCTTGGAATAAACTCCACTTGGTCATAGTGGTTCTTTTTATATATTGCTGAATTATATTTGCTAATACTTTGTTAAGAACTTTTGCATCGGGGCGCCTGGGTGGCTCAGTTGGTTAAGCGACTGCCTTCGGCTCAGGTCATGTTCCTGGAGTCCTGGGATCGAATCCCGCATCGGGCTCCCTGCTCGGCAGGAAGTCTGCTTCTCCCTCTGACCCTCCCCCCTCTCATGTGCTCTCTCTCTCGCTCTCTCATTCTCTCTCTCAAATAGATAAATAAATAAAATCTTAAAAAAAACGTACTTAAAAAAAGAACTTTTGCATCTATATTTCTAAGGGATATTGGTCTGTAGTTTTCCTGTTTTGTGCTGTCTGGTTTTTGTTGTCTGGGTGACACCAACTTCATAAAATGAATTGGGAAGAGCTTCCTTATTGTCCATTTTCTGCTGGGGATTGTGTAGAATTGGTGTTCATCCTTCTTTAAAAGCCTGGAAGAAGAGGGCGCCTGGGTGGCTCAGTTGGTTAAAAGCCTGGAAGAATTCTTCAATGAAAACATCTGGGTCTGGGAATTTGGCGGGGGGGGGGGGATATTTTAATTACTGATTCAATTTCCTTAATAGTTACATAGCTATTCATAGTATATATTTCATAATGGGTGAGTTTGCTAGTTTGTGCTTTTCAAAGAAGTGGTCCATTTCATACGAGTTGTAAAATCTGTGTATGTGGAGTTGTTTGAAGTGCCCCCTAATGATCCTTCTCATTCCGTGGGGTCTGTAGTGATGTCCCCACTTTTGTTCCTGATTCTGGTATCTGCTAGAGGTTTGGTGATCCTTTTAAAGAACCAGCTTTGTTCTATTGACCTCCTCTATTGTTTTCAGTTTAATTGATTTCATCTCTTTATTGTCTCCTTCCTTCTGCTTGTTTTGGGTTTATTTTGCTCTTCTTTTTGTTGAGGGTGGAGCCCAGACTACTGAGATTTTCCCTCTCTTCTAATGTAAGGATTTAGTGCTATAAATTTCTCTCTTGACCCTGCTTTGATGTGTTGTATTTTCACTTTCATTCAATCCATGTATTTTTTATTTCTCTTGAGACTTCCTTTTGATCCATGCGTTCTTTGGCAGTGTGCTGATTAGTTCCAATTGTTTGGAGATTTTCCTGTTAGCTTTGTTACTGATGTCTCATTTGATTGTGCTGTGGTCCAAGAACACACTCTGCATGATTTCAGTTCTAATTTGTTGAGGTGTGTTTAATGGCTCATGATGTCATCTACCTTGGGATATGTTCCATGAACATTTCAGAAGCATGTGTTCTGTGCTCTTGTTGGGGGAAGCTGTCTATGAATGCTGATTAGGTCCTCTTGGTCGGTAGTAGTGTTGAGTTCTTTTATATCCTCCCTTGTTTTCTGTCTAGCCACAAACTGGCTGAGATCTTTCACTGAGGGCCACAGCTGCTGCCAGTCCTCTCCATGAGGCCACCCTCCCTGGACCCCAGAAAGTTTCCTCCCTCAGCCTTGCAGACCTTACCCTTCCAGATGCCACAGCACCTGTTCTTGTGAGCCATAGGATACTAGGTTCTCTAACCCTGCCCCCCCATGTTGTCACTTTCCGCAGTGACCCAGTTTTCTGTGCCATCTCTTTCCTGCTTTGGCCTCATGATATGATACATATCTCAGAGGGATACTGCTATTACCCTGGGCTCCTACAGTGGAAATTCCCACCAAAGATGAACTCACAGAGTAAAACAGTTAGCTTTGGGCTGCAATAAAATACCTAAGAGACTTGCATTTCCACTCAGAATGCCAAAAGCTGCAAAGAACATCCCTCCCACGCTAGCAATGGTGAAAGTCAGATGATGAGTCACAAAGGAACAAAGTAAACTGAATTCCAAAAAGGAATGAGGCCCTTCAAGGAGAGAGAGAGAAAGAAAGGGCACGAACTGTTTTGTCTTTGATGGGACACAGAAGAAAGATGTGACCACCACACAGATGGACAAGAAAGATTCAGGTAAATCTTGAGAAGTTCTGACAGGCTGATCACTATGGCAGTTGGAAATAGATCAGAGTCCTGTACAGGGAGCCCTCTGGGTGACACAGGTGTGCTTGGGGTGATCAGTGGCTCCTCAGGCCCCACATGCTTCCCAGACTCTCACAAGCAAAAACCTTTAGCTGACGGAACGGTATCAGTCAGTCACACCCCTGGGGCATAAGCAGACCGCCAGGGTCTCAGGAGGCTTGAGAGCCTGAACAGGGACTCCCTCCATGGGGCCATCCTATAGGGACAGCCAAAAGCTGAGGGGGCCCAGGAACCCTGCAAAAGACCCTCCCCTCCAGCCCCGTACCCCACTGTAATGGTGAGGCCACTGCAGCTGCAGTCGGAGGGGCCTGAAGACTGCACAGAGGTGACCCTGGTGACAACAAACTCAAACAGGCCGGGCGACCAGCTCCTGACCACACGAAGGCCTGCAGGAAATGGGGCGTGCGGCTCTCCAGGCCCGGGGACGGCCATCCGCTGGCTCTAGTGATTACCGAGAAGCAGCGCCCAAGTCCCCAGCCGCAGCTGGGCACACGTTTACTTCAACACTCCGTTCTTCCAGGATTTTCCTCATGTATTTTGAAGTTCTGATGTCAGGACATACACATTTAGGATTTTGATGTCCTCTCGATCACTTGACCCCTTCATCTCTATCCCTGGCAACAGTCCTTGCACTGACATTGGCCTTGTCTGATATTCAATCAATATCAATCCTGCCACTCCAGCTACATTTCTCACTTGTGTCTATACAATGTATCTTTTACCTTTAACTATGTATGTCTTCATATCTGAAGTGGTCTCTTTTAAGCATATGGATGAGGAACAGCATTTAACACAGAAAACAGGTAATCATTTTTTTTTAAAGAAGCAGAATTTTTTAAAAAGCCAACAAAAATGTTAAACAGATCTATTATAATTCATTAAAATAAAAAACTTTACATAAGGATTACACAGTAGACCGGACACAGTGGAAGAGAGAATTAAAGAACTGGAAGCTAGATGTATAGCAGGGGGAGATCAATGATGAACAATATTAGAGAAAATTTTAGAGAAGGAAGACAGAAGGAGAGCCTCAGAGAAGGAGAGAACAAAGAGGGTGGCAATGTTCAAGATGAGAGAACTTTCCAGACTTGGGGAAAAATCCCACCAAACTGTGTTTTCATTGGATATTGTGTTTGGCTGATAATTATTAAAAAAAAAAAAAAATGAGAGTGGCTTAAACATGATCGAGGCTTATTTTCTCTTATGTTGAGAAGACTGGAGACAGGCAGTTGTAGACAGAAAGCGAAATAAGCCTCTTGCAGGTCTCCCACCTCAGGGGCTAGGGAGCGTGCCTATGAAATATGATCATCAGGGAAGGCAATGCCCCGTCTCTCAGCCCCTGGGAGTAGAGGGTGTAACTTCTGCAAGCACCTGACTGCAAATGCAAGCCTCCGCTCATAAAGTTATGAAAAATCGGGCAGTTTCACCTCAGATGCACGATACTGGGTCGTATCTGCTTGGGTCGTATCTGCTTAGCTATGTACAGGATTAAGATCCCTTTCTGTCTGCAGTCTCTTTAGCACGTTGCCTAGGATGCAAGCCACATTCCAGCCAAATGCTCGTTCAGTAATACACTTGCTTTCTCTCTCCTCTGTATTTGTGGAGAAGTCTTCTGGATTGGGAGGAGATTTTGCCCTTAATCTTATTTCCCCAACACAGTCCTAGGCTAGATCAGCTGCCCTTTGATCAGAGCTCCGGGTCCTTTTGTGTTTCTGCTTCACCATCCTTAACACCTGGCAGCAAGGAAATAAATGAAACCTAAAGGAGAAGGGCAAAGGCTATTTATTCAGAGCTTGCTACAGCAAGGGGGTCATCTGCGTCTGGTGGAAACTCACAGGCAGGCAGTGGAGTGGGGAAGCTTCCTTGTGAGAACAGGGAGGCTCCAGGCATGCCCTGGAAGGAGGCTGTGGCCCGTGGGTGGCTAACTAGAAGTGGGTCAACCACATGATTCATTAGGGATACGTATCTGGCTTCCTCTGGCTGGTCCTAGGTTACAGCAAGGACAAAAATCAGAGAAGCGGTCAGTTATTAATCAAGTCATAGACATTTGGGGCCCATTGTTACAGGGCTTATCATTTGTCTTCCTGAACTGGTTATGAGAGATAGTAGTCTGAATTCCTACACATCTGACTTATAGGGCTGGTTACCGCAGATAACTGGTTGGCTTCCTGGGCTGCAGCCTGTGGGGTCAGAGTTCTATTTTTATTTTTTTAGATTTTATTTATTTGACAGAGAGCACAAGTAAAGGGAGCGGCAGAGGGAGAGCAAGAAGCAGGCTTCCCTGAGGAGCAGGGAGCCGGATGTGGGGCTCAATCCCAGGACCTTGGGATCATGACCTGAGCCAAAGGCAGACGCTTAACCGACTGAGCCACCCAGGTGCCCCTAGAGTTCTATTTTTATACATGGTCTGGCCACTGCCCATTTGTATATTTGGTCTCTGAGCATTCATCATTGGGATCATCTCATGTCCCAATACGGCCACTGCAGAACCCACCACTGTGAGCACATTCCAGGTAGAGAAGTTAAGCAAAAAGGGCAAAGAGCATGCCTCCCAGGGGAGTCCCTTTACAGGACTTTGAAAATAAGGATCCATCCAGACACATTTGCTTACATCCCTCTAGCCCTACCTGCCTTCAGGGAGACGTGCTTTGTTTACTGAGCACAGTGATGCCCCCACCAAAGAGGGGGCTTCTGTTTAAGGTAAAAGGGAGTGTGGACATTTGCCAGGCAGCCAGCAACCTCTTTCTCAGATGGAAAGATTCTTCAGGTGGAAAAAGTGGAGGAATAAATCCGTAAGAATCTATTCTTCAATAAGAAAGTTGTTTATGACGATTATTCTAATAAAGAACTGGCTGATTATAACTGTTTGTAGTCAATGTTATATGTAGGAAATGTGCTCCCCAGTGCCTTCCCAACCCGCCCCCGCCGGCCCTGTCCCTCCATCTCCAGGGTACTGAGGCAGAGACAAGGGAGAGCAGTCTGAATATATGGATATGAACACACACTGAAAACTGCTCAGCTAAAGTGAATTAGTTCAAAGAAACAATAAATTCAGGGAGCTGGTCACTTGGCAAACTGGCTCTTCAGAGAACTGGCTTTTAGTGACTGCTCAAGTGCAAAGAGTGGTTCAAGCAGAAGCACCTCGATGGGATGGGCGTGTCCGCGAAGGACCCTGGGGCTTCCGGGCAGGGCTGGTGGGTTCTCCACCAGACTCAGGGCAGTCCCAAGGGCTGGAGCACCACCTCCACTGCATGATACTCACGCCCGGTGAAATGTAGTTTATGTCCTCTGGAAAAGAAGAAATGAAACCCAAGGAGGAAGATCACGGGAGTTCAGGAGAGAGAGCGTGTTCTCAAGAAATGCATGGAAATGGGTCCCTTGCACACCAGAGACTGAAGGTGCCGTCTGGACAGCCGGGGCAGAGCGGGAGTCTTGCCGAGGGAGACACCCACGTGGCAGGAAGGAGCAAGCATGGGCGCTCCGAAGCCTCCCCGGCCGCTCTCTGGGGCTGTTCCTCCAAAGCATCCAAGTTCTCCGGAACTGAGAGTGACTGTTGTGAGCATTTCCTTCCCAGCCAAGGGTCCAGACACTGCAAACACGCACGCATGTGTGCACACCCAGGCAGGTGTGCACAGCCTCACACGCACACATACGTCGGTGCAGGTGCACACCCAGGCACATGCGTGCACACGTGCACATGCTCACTCCACTTGCCTTTCCTTCCCTGGGGCTCTCCATTTTCTCTGCTGCCAGCACTGGATGAGAAGGTGCTTTCTACGTCCGCTCTGGAGGATTTGCTCTGCACGTTCCTGCAGCCTGCTCCCCAACAGGAAGTGCCACCCCCACCTGACCCGAGGATCACACGCCACGTTCTGCCTGCCACTAAGTCTCCCCACAGAAAATTCTTTATTTTCATTCCTCCATCAGGAATTCATTTAGGGAAGTGTCCGTGATTCAAATGCAAAATGAGAGGAAGGATGATGCTTCCAGGGGCGACTCCCAATCCACACAAAAAACTGAAAGCACCTCTAATGCCTTCCAGGAGATGGAAAGTGAAAACCCCAGGGGAGGGAAAAGAGCATTGCCTGATCCTGCTTTGAGTGCATAGTTAGAAGCAAGGACACTTGGAAGAAGAATAGGAAATTATTGGATTGGAAACTTTTTCATGGTTAAAAAGAAGTGGCGAGTTGAGGCATCATTGACAATTTAATGGGAATTAGTCCTCTGATCACGTCTGACCGCCGCTGACAAGAAAGTGCTTCTCAGGAGACAGAGATCCAATCATCCCGCCGCCTCAGGAAGGGCCTGGAAATGCGTTTCTTCACATGTCCTTGAAATGACCTCCTTGGGACATTGCTGGTTCCAAGTGGGAAGGGGCCTGGGGCCGGGGGAGGGGGGGCAGGCTCCCAGGCGCAGCCACGGGACAGCGATTTCCCCTGGACCAGCAGGGACTCTGGGCTTTGCCTCTAAAGCCAAATAACTGGGTCCAAATTCAGGACCTATCCTTTGTTAACCTCCTGGTTCAGCTGCGGGGCTGGAAAGAGGAGTAAGAATCACATCCAGCTGTCCTTCAGGGTTAAGCAAGTTAACCACAAATGGCCCATGATTTGATCAACAGCGCCCATGTAGGGAGGCTCCCATAAAAACTCCAGCTGAAGTTCAGAGAGCTTCCAGGTTGCTGAACACACCCCCCCTGATGGAGGGTGGTCACCCCGACATTGTAGGGACCCGCTGCTGGAAGGTGGTGCACCCCAACACCGTAGGGACCCCTTGCTGGAGGGTGATGCACCCCAACACCATGGGGACTCCCTGCTGGAGGGAGACACACCCCAACACTGTGGGGACTGAAGCTCCTGCACTCAGGACTTCTGGGCCTTGTCCAGGTACCTTTTCATCTGGCTGCTCATCGGTGTCACAATAAACTGAGTTCTGGGGGTCATTCTAGCAAAATAAAAACACAAGGAGAGAGTTGAGGAAACCCCCAATTTGTAGCCAAATCAGACAAAGCGTGGGAACCCGGGACAGACCACTTGCGCCCAACACCTGAGGGGGCGGTCCTGTGGGGCTGAGCCCCGGTCAGTGCCGGCCTTGAACTGAACTGTAGGATGAGCCATGGTGTCAAGCCTGGAGAGCTGTTTGGTGTGGAACCCCACATACTTGGTGTCAGAAGTGAAGAAGACTGAGTCAAACAGAAGCTCACTTTCACGCAGAGACAGAAAGCAGACTGACGGGTCTGGGACTGGGGGCGGGGGACCGGAGTGACTGCTGAGCAAGTGTGGGTTTCCTCATGGGGCGATGGAAACGTTCTGGAATTAGTAGTGAGGGCTGTACAACGAAATGAAGGTACTAAAAACTACTGAACTTATACACATTGAAATGGTGAATTTTATGTTATGTAAATTATCTCAGTAAGAAAACATAACGTCAATATAAAAATTATTAATGATGGGTGCCTGGGTGGCTCAGTTGGTTAAGCGACTGCCTTCGGCTCAGGTCATGATCCTGGAGTCCTGGGATCGAGTCCCGCATCGGGCTCCCTGCTCGGCAGGGAGTGTGCTTCTCCCTCTGACCCTCCCGAACCTCCCCCCTCTCATGTGCTCTCTCTCTCATTCTCTCTGTCTCAAATACATAAATAAAATCTTTTAAAAAAATTTTAAAAAAATTATTAATGACATTTTACATTCTTTTTTCCGTACTAAGCTTTCAAAACCCAGTGTGTACTTTACCTTCCCCACACATACTGGGCTAGCACAGCACTGAGTACACCGAATGCCATTCAAGGGCACTCTTTGAGGGATGATTTATATGAATACACTTTTTTAATATGTCTCTGCTTTCAAGACTCAATCTAGTTGAGACAAAAACACAGAGACTCATGACACAGCTTATATCATTGCAGGAGGCAGAAGGGACCAACGCCACCTCCACCCCATCTCCAGCTGCGGCCTCAGGGCCCTCCGCATGGCCTAACACTGGCAGGGAACAGAGCATCCACTGGGCCCAGCGCCAACCAACCCCCATCATGTCTAGTCCCCAAATTGGAGGAGAACAGAGCATCCTCTGAGCCCGGTATAAATGGACCCCCATCACTAGTCCCAAGACTGCAAGAGAACAGAGCATCTGCTGGGCCCAGTGCAAATGGACTCCCGTCACTAGTCCTAAGTCTCCAGGAGAACAGAGCATCCTCTGAGCCCAGTGCAGATGGACCCCCATCACTAGTTCTAAGTCTGCAGAACAGAGCATCTTCTGAGCCCGGTGCAAATGAACCCCCATCACTAGTCCCAAGTCTGCAGGAGAACAGAGCATCCTCTGAGCCCAGTGCAGATGGACCCCCATCACTAGTCCTAAGTCTGCAGAACAGAGCATCTTCTGAGCCTGGTGCAAATGAACCCCCATCACTAGTCCTAAGTCTGCAGGAGAACAGAGCATCCTCTGAGCCTGGTGCAAGTGGACCCCCATCACTAGTCCTAAGTCTGCAGAACAGAGCATCTTCTGAGCCCGGTGCAAATGGACCCCCATCACTAGTCCTAAGTCTGCAGGAGAACAGAGCATCCTCTGAGCTCAGTGCAAATGGACTCCCATCACTAGTCCTAAGTCTGCAGAATACAGCAACTTCTGAGCCCAGTACAGATGGACCCCCATCACTAGTCCTAAGTCTGCAGAACAGAGCATCCTCTGAGCCTGGTGCAAATGAACCCTCATCACTAGTCTCAAGACTGCGAGAGAACAGAGCATCTGCTGGGCCCGGTGCAAATGGACTCCCATCATTAGTCCTAAGTCTGCAGGAGAACAGAGTATCCTCTGGGCCCAGTGCAAACGGACTTCCGTCACTAGTCGTAAGTCTGCAGGAGAACAGAGCATCCCCTGAGCCCGGTGCAAATGGACCCCCATCACTAGTCCTAAGTCTGCAGGAGAACAGAGCATCCTCTGAGCCCGGTACAAATGAACCCCCATCACTAGTCCTAAGTCTGCAGGAGAACAGAACATCTTCTGAGCCCAGTGCAAATGGACCCCCGTCACTAGTCCTAAGTCTGCAGGAGAACAGAGCATCCTCTGGGCCTGGTGCAAATGGACTCCCATCACTAGTCCTAAGTCTGCAGGAGAACAGAGCATCCTCTGGGCCTGGTGCAAATGGACTCCCATCACTAGTCCTAAGTCTGCAGGAGAACAGAGCATCCTCTGAGCCCAGTGCAAATGGACCCCCGTCACTAGTCCTAAGTCTGCAGGAGAACAGAGCATCCTCTGGGCCTGGTGCAAATGAACCCCCATCACTAGTCCTAAGTCTGCAGGAGAACAGAGCATCTTCTGAGCCTGGTGCAAATGGACCCCCATCACTGTCCTAAGTCTGCAGGAGAACAGAACATCTTCTGAGCCCAGTGCAAATGGACCCCCGTCACTAGTCCTAAGTCTGCAGGAGAACAGAGCATCCTCTGGGCCTGGTGCAAATGGACTCCCGTCACTAGTCTTAAGTCTGCAGGAGAACAGAGCATCCTCTGAGCCCGGTGCAAATGGACCCCCATCACTAGTCCTAAGTCTGCAGGAGAATAGAGCATCCTCTGGGCCTAGGGCCCACAGACCTGCGTCACTAATCCCAAGCCTGGAGAACAGACCATCCTCTGAGCTCAATGCAAATGGACCCCCATCACTAGTCCCAAGACTGCAGGAGAACAGAGCATCCGCTGAGCACAGAGCCCACGGACCCCCCTCAGTAGTGCTGACACTGGAGGAGAACAGAGCATCATCTGCTGGGCCTGGGGCCCTTGGACCCCTCTCACTAGTCCCAAGACTGGAGGAGAACAGAGCATCGGCTGGTCCAGCACCCACAGATCCCCATTACTAGTCCCAAGACAAGAATAGAACATCCGCGGGTCCAGTGCCCAGAGACCCTCAAAGCTCTTCCCACCACCTGCTGGCAGGGGGCTTTCTCTACATGTTCTTCCCTCATTTTCTGGATTAAAATTTTTTCTCTCCCATTCGTCTACTATTTGAGAGTCATACATTTATTCTCTTTGTAGTTTTTCAGTGGGACCCCTTACATTTTTTTTTTTTAAAGAGTTAATTTATTTATTTGACAGAGAGAGACACAGCGAGAGAGGGAACACAAGCAGGGGGGGTGGGAGAGGGAGAAGCAGGCTTCCCGCAGAGCAGGGAGCCCGATGCGGGGCTCGATCCCAGGACCCTGGGACCATGACCTGAGCCGAAGGCAGACCCTTAACGACTGAGCCACCCAGGCGCCCCGGGACCCCTTACATTTTTAACTGTCTGCTTAGATCAAGCACACGTGAAGTCACCAGCTTGCAGTCCTGCAGCACGCAAACAGCTGCAGGTCTTTCCTCCAACCGCCCGTGCTGTGTGCCTTCCTGTGGCCCAGGATTTGGGGTCTACCCTTGCTGTAACGATGGTTCACTTTTATCTTCATATTACAGTCAACACATTCCTATTCACCCACTTTTTCCACTTTGCCCACCTTCCCTTTTGCATCGTAGCTTTCTTGCTCTGGCTTACATACAGTTCCTGTCCTGGTGAGCCCCCTTTGGTTTTGCTTGTTTGAAAATGTCTGCATTTCATTTATGAACGATCATTTAGCCAAGATTACCAATCCTCAGTTTGCATTTTGATTATTCCACTACATTCCAGCTGTCTTCATTGCTGCTGAGATGTCAGCTGTTAGCCCCTAGCTGCCATAGAGAACAGTTAGCTTTTCTCTGTGTGTGCTTTTAAGATTTTATTTCTGTCTCCCAACTGGTAAATGGAAGAAGTGGGCAAGCTGCAAGAGGAGCTTCAGGCAGAGATCAGGCAAGAGAAGAAATGTACGATGAACATAAGTATAAGACGAACTTAAGTTTCCCATCTGAAGATGAGCTGGAGCAGAAAAGATGGAGACAGAAGGTGGTATGGAGAGAGACAGTGGATGGGGCGGGGGGGCAGTACGCACCTGCCATGCTCCTCTCTGTGGCTCAGTGAGCTACTTGGGGCTGGGAGGAAGTGGTCCAGAGAACAGCAGACCCCATAATAAGATACATATACTTATGCATGTATTTTTTTTATTTTTATTTTTATTTTAAGCAGGCCCAACATGGAGCTTGAACTCACAGCCCTGAGATCAAGACCTGAGCTGAGATCAAGAGTCAGATGCTTAACTGACTGAGCCACCCAGGTGGCCCAGATACATATTTATTAAATAAGCATCTTCCTGCTCTGCCATCCTTGTGCAGTGCCTCATGGGCCAAGATGGCTGCTGGAACACCAGCCATATGTCTGCATGCCAGGAAGGAAGAGAGAACACATTTCCTCTCATGTTTGGAAAATGCAGTCCTCTGGCTGGGCAGCAACGTGCCTGGCTAAAAGCAAGATTCCATCACCAAGAATAAACATACATTTTACTACCAGCTGCTGTGCACTCTTCTCACTAAATGATACTATTTTTTCTTTACCAATAACTTCCTTTAAAATGAATTTCTTTAAATTCTTCGTGGGGCACCTGGGTGGCTCAGTTGTTAGGTGTCTGCCTTCAGCTCAGGTCATGATCTCAGGGTCCTGGGATCGAGTCCTGTATCAGGCTCCCTGCTCAGCGGGGAGTGTGCTTCGCCCTCTGCCAGCCGCTCCCCCTGCTTGTGCACTCGCGCTCTGTCTCTGACAAATAAACAAAATATTTTTTTAAAAAAACTAATTCTCCCGGGACACCTGGGTGGCTCAGTCAGTTAAGCGTCTGCCTTCAGCTCAGGTCATGATCCCAGGGTCCTGGGATCGAGTCCCGCATCGGGCTCCCCGCTCTGTGGGGAGCCTGCTTCTCCCTCTGCCTCTGCCTCTCTATCTCTCATGAATAAATAAATAAAATCTTTAAAAAAAAAATTAATTCTCCATTTTATCAGGATCTGGCCCCTGAGCCATCTGTTTCTTCTCCCCCAGGGAGATTATGACAGAGACAGGATGAAGTATGCTCGTCCCCATCCCCACCCCCACCCCCAGCCTATCTCAGCCTCCAGGACTGACTCCATGGGAGGCAGAAGAACGATTTCTATGTCCTTGGCATGTGGAGGGGGCGCGCCTGGTGGGAGAGGCTTGTTGAGGCTGAGCCTGGCCACACATGTCCATCCCATCTTCCCCAAGCGTACGGCGGGGGGGGGGGGGGGGGGGGGGGCGTGGTCACCCCAGGCTCGGGGTAACTGAGTGATCATTCACTGCCAGGAAGAGGTTGTTATTCCACTAGTCTCCTTCTATAATAAATGTCCTCTGTTTTATCAGATTGTGGCACTGAGAAGTCGAATGTATAAACTACATAATAGTGGAGCAGAGAGAGCAAGGGAGATGGGGGAGCACCATCCACCGGAAGGAAGGGGGTGGGAGGATGTGCCGGTGGCATGGGATGTGGTAAATAGAAAACGCAGACAAGAGGGGTCAACTTGGGGCTGACATACCAGTAATTACAGTTCACAGAACCATACTTGGCTTATCAACTATAAGACCGATTTCTTAGAGAAAACACTGCAGCCACCTGCTATTTACAAGAGACGCACCTAAAATATAGGGAAGCAAGGAGTAAGGAAGGGGGTGGGGAAAATACACTATAGCGTGATGCTGCAATTTCGATACCAGGTCAAACTGCCTTTGAGGCAGAGTCTTATCGGGGATGATGAATGCCCTTGGTCGGTAGCAAAGGGAACAATTCCCTAGGAATGAGAGACAAAGCTTAAGTCTATGAACTGCTAAGTAACATTTTCAAAGAAGTATGTGAAGCCAAACTACAAGAAGGAATTAACAGATCCTCAGCTGATTTCCTCCCCTCCCTCAACAGTCCGTCCAGAAGCTGTTAGACGGGCAGGGCTGGGGTGGAGCCTGGGGGTGCGAAGCTGTGGGAGGGCAGGGCTTGGAGTACAGGTGGCAGGGCTGCAAAGACAGCAGAGCTTCCTGGGATGCAGGGGCGGGGCCCAGGTTTGGTTTCCAAATGCCCGTCCCCAACCTATAGAACCAGCCTCCCTAGAGACATTGACGCTAGGGCTTGGGCACGGAAGGCACCTGAAATCTCCTGAAGGAGCCTGAAATCTCCTCCTACGCAAAGTAAGAGAGCGCTCAGAGAGGAATGGGACATGTCAAAAGAAGTGAATAAATAGAGAGCCAGGCTGACCGCACTCTCTGTAGCCCACACTTATTTTTTCAAGTGGCCATCCTAACAGGGATGAGGTGGTATCTTATTGTGGGTTTGATTTGCATTTCGCTAATGATGAGTGATGGAGAGCATCTTTTCATGGGCTTATGGCCATTTGTAGGTCTTCTTTGCACAAATGTCTGTTCAAGTCCTTTGTGCATTTTTAATCAGGTTGTTTTATATGAATCCCTTATCAGATATATGATTTGCAAATACTTCCTCCCCTTCCAGTAGTTGCCTTTTTACTCTGTTGATAGTGTCTTTTGACACGCAATTTTTTAAAAAAATCTTCAGGAACTCCAATTTGCCTGTTTTTCCTTTTGTTGCCTGTGCCTTTGGCATATCCAAGAAATCACTGCCAAGTCCAAAGCTGTGAAATCTTACCCCTAATGTTTTCTTCTAAGAGCACGATTCTTTTAGGTCTTACTTACTGGTCTTTGATCCATATTGGGTTAATTTTTGGATATGGTATGAGATAAGGGTATACAACTTCATTCTTTTGCACGTGGATGTCCAATTTCCCAGCACCATTTGTGGAAAAGACTGTCCTTTCCCCATTGAATGGATGGCACCCTCATCAGAAATCATCTGACCATAAATGCAAAATCATTTGACCTCTGGCAAAGGTAATCTCTGGGTTCTTTATTCTATTCCATTAGTCTCTGTGTCTGTCTTTATGCCAATACCATAGTGTTCTGATTACTGTGGCTTTATAATAAGTTTTGAAATTGGGGAGTGTGAGTCCTCTGGCTCTGTTCTTTCTCAAGATTGTTTTGGCTATGAAGGGTCCCCTGAGATTCCATATGAATTTTACAATCAGTTTTTCTATTTCTGCAAAAAAATGTCCTTGGGATTTTGATACTTAGTACACTGACTCTGTGGATGGCTTTAGATAGTACTGACACGTTAACATGTCCAATCCACGATCATGGAAAGTGTTCCCAATTATTTGTCTTCTTTAATTTCTTTCAAAAATGTTCAAATGATGAAAATGTTCTTTTCAAAAATGCTTCATCGTATACAAGTCTCTCCCTTTCCGGGTTAATTCCTAAGTATTTTACTCTTTTTGATGCTGTTGTAAATGGTACTGTCTTTGTAATTTCCCTTTCAGATTGCTCATTGTTAGTGTATAGAAATGCAAATGATTTTTGTGTGTTGACTTTGTATCTTGCTACTCTGCTGACTTCATTTTTTTAGTTCCAACAGTTGGTTTTGGTTTTGTTTTTTTTTTTTATGGAAACTTTAGGGGTTTTTACCTATAAGACCATACATCTGTGAATTGAGATAATTTTACTTCTTTTCCAAGTTTTATTCCAATACTTTTTATTTCTTTTTCTTGCCTAACTGCTCCAGTTAGAACTTCCAGTATTAGTTGAAGAAAAGAGGCAAAAGCGAGTCTCCTTGCCTAATCCTGATCTTAGAGGAAAAGCTTTAAGTCTTTCCCCACTGAGTATGATATTCACTGTGGGTTTTTCGTACATAGCCTTTATGGTGTTGAGAGGTTCCCTTCTATACCTAGCTTGTTGATTGTTTTATTATAAAAGGGTGTTGAATTTTGTTACATGCTTTTTCCACACTGAGATAATCATATGCGGGTTTTTTTCCTTCATTCAATGGTTTATGACATTGATCAATATTCATGTTAAAGCATCTTGCATCCCAGGAATAAAATCACACTTGGTCATGGTGTATAATCCTTTCACAATGCTGCTGAATTTGGTTTGCTAGTGTGTTGTTGAGGATTTTTGCATCTATGTTCACAAGGAATATTGGTCTGTAGTTTTTTCTCGTAGCGTCTGGCTTGGTATCGGGGGAATACTGGCCTCATAGAATGCGTCAGAATGTGTTCTCTCCTCCCCAATTGTTTGAACATGTCTCAGAAGGATAAATATTGGTTCTTCTTTAAATGTTTGGTAGAATTTACCAGAGAAGACTTCAGGTCCATGGCTCTTCTGTGTTGGGAGATTTTTTTTATTATTATTACTTCTTCAATATCCTTATGAGTTATAGGTCTGTTCAGATTTTCTATTTCTTTGTGATTTTGTCTTAGGTTTTGTGTTTCTAGGAATTTGTCCATTCCATCTAAGTGACCCAGTTCACTGATATACAACTGTTCAAGGCACTCTCTTATAATCCCTTTTACTTCCATAGAATCAGCAGTAAAACCCCCACTTTCATTTCTGATTTTGACAATTTGAGTCTTCTCTTTTTTTCTTGGTCTGTCCAGCTAAAAGCTTACACTTTTTGTTGATCTTTTTAAAGAACCAACTCCTGATGTCATTAGTTTTCTCTACTGTTTTTCTATTCACTATTTCACTTATCACTGTTCTAATCTTTATTACTTTCTTCCCTCTGCTAGCTTTGTGTTTAGTTTGTTCTTTTTCTAAAAACTTAGGATTGTTGATTTGAGATCTTTGGTTTGTTTGGGTTTTTTTTTAAGATTTTATTTAGTTGACAGAGAGAGGAGAGCGAGAGAGCAAGTGAGCACGAGCAAGGCGAGGGGCAGAGGGAGAAGCAGACTCCCGCTGAGCAGGGAGCCCTATGTAGGCTCAATCCCAGGACTCTGGGATCATGACCTGAGCCGAAGGCAGACGCTTCACCAACTGAGCCTCCCAGGCACCCCAAGATCTTTGGTTTTTAATATAGGCTTTGAAAGCTATAAACATCCCCCCCCTTAGCCCCACTGTTGCTGCATCCTGTGAGCTTTGGTGTGTTCTCATTTTCATTCATCCTTAATTATTTTCTAATTTCCCTCATCATTTCTTCTTTGATCCACTGATTGTTTGGGAGTGTGTTGTTCAAGTTCCACAGTTCTGTGAGTCTTCCAGTTCTTCTGTTATGAACTTCTAACTTCATCCCACTGCAGAGAAGATTCCTTGCAGCCTATCTTTTTACATCTATGGAGACCTGTGTCCTAACACGTGGTTCATCCTGGAGAATGCCCACGTGCACTAGAGAAGGACATCTGAGCAGCTACCGGGTGGAGCGTTCTGCACGAGTCTGCTGGGATAGTCACTTTATTGCACTGCGTGAGTCCTTCCATCACTGTGAGTATATACGGAAGTCTCCTACTGGTACCGGACAACTGTTTCTTCCTTCAATTCAGTTTTTGCTTTATATATTTTGATTCTCTGTCATTTGGTGGATAAATGTTTACAACTGTAATATCTTCTTGTTATACTAAACTTCTCATTAATCTATAACATCCTTCTCGTGTCTCCTAACCTTTTTTTATTTAAAGTCTATTTTGTCTGATACTAGCAGCCACTCCTCTCTTTCGATTACTATTTGCATGGAATATCTTTGTCTTTGGAGGTGAGTCTCTTGTGGACAGCGTGTAGTTGGGTCCTGTGTTTTTATCTGTTCTGCTAATCTCTTTTGATTGGAGAGTTTAATCCATTTACATTTAAAGTAATTACTGATAAGGAGAGACTTCTGTCATTCTGGTATTGTTCTCTATATGTCTTATAACTTTTTGCTCATTTCCTGCAACACTCTCTTCTTTTGTGTTTGACTGACTTTTTTTTGTCATGGTATGTTTAAATTCCTCTCATTTTCTTTTGTGTATATTCTATACCTAATTTCTTTGTGGTTACCACAGAGATTACACTTCCCACCCTAAAGTTATAACCCTCTAATTTGAATTTATAACAGGTTAACTTCCGGTCACACACAAAAACCCTGTTCCTTTATGGCTCTGTCCCTGCCCGGATGCCACAAAATTGTATTCGATGCATTGTATGGCCCATGTCCCTCCCGTAGGCTCTGTTCACTTTTCTTCAATCTTTTTTCCTTCTCTTTGTCAGACTGGGTCATTTCAATGGTCTTATCTGTAAGTGTGCTGATTCTTTCTTCTGCCTGTTCAAATCTGCCTCTGATTCCGTCTCATGCATTTTTCACTTCAGCTGTTAATTTGAAGTCTCAGAATTTCTTTTTCGTTTCTAGCTCTCTTTGTTGGTATTTCTGTTTTGTTCACACTTCACTTTCTTGACTCTCTCTCCATCTCCCTTCAGTTCTTAAGCATGTTTAAGACCGTTGTCTTAAAGTCTTCATCTAATAGATCTGCCATTAAGTCTTTTCTTCAGGGACAGTTTCTGCTGATTTATTTTTTCCCTTTGAATGAACCACACTTTACTGTTTGTTTCTTGTGATTTTTTGTTAAAACTAGACATGTGAATCTAATAATGGGGTAACTCTGAAAATCAGATTCTCCCCCCTTCCCCAAGGTCTGCTTATTGATTTTGTTAGGGTTTTGTAATTGACTTGTGTATTGGTTTTGCTTTTTTGGTTGACGTAGGCTGTCTCTGTGCCAAGGACCAACCTGAGGTATAAACTTAAAATCTCCTCAGTTCTTTTCTGAGGCTTACCTGGACATACACAGTCACTTCCTAATTTGCCCCACATATGCAGTGGTTTTTGAGTGTCCTAGTCCCTAACTTCTGGCCCCTGAAAGGGGGGGAACCCCCAAGTGAAAAATGAAGGGGAGAAAAAAGGGCACTGGCCCTTTAAATGCCTTGGATGCTACTTCAGCTGGAGAGGGAGGGGTGATGTCACTGGCTGCCCTCCTCAGCAAGCAGAGCACGGACCCCCAGTATTGGCAGGACAGAGTCCTTACCCACCCTGGTCCCCACACACTGTGCAAGCTGCTCCAGGAACAGGTGCTCAGCTGCCTGCCACGGGGCCGGGCTCAAAGTGACCAAATCTAACCGCAGTTTACCATCCAAGCCCTCCCCTGGAAGCCGCAAGCCTTCCGTAGGCTCCAGAGCTCCAAAATGGTTATGTCAGATTGTGCCGGACAACAGCCGTGCAGGTGGGGAGACAGATTCTGGGTGCTTCCAGAATCTGCCCACATGATTCTGAGCACCCCCTCTGTGTGCGGAGCTGCACAAGGCTCCAGCGTGTAAGACAAAGAAAAGTGTCTTATTCAAGGAGACAATGAGCCGGCACATAGGCAAGGCTGACTTTGGAGGTGGTCAAACCAGTTTGGCCCCTGGCTCTGGCGCCTGCAGCTGTGCCCCCGCCTGCGGCTGTGCGCACGTGAGGCTGTGCGTGTGCGGCTGTGCGCAGGCCTGCACCTGTGCACGCGTGAGGCTGTGCAGGCCTGCGGCTGTGCGCATGAGGCTGTGCACGTGGTGCGGCTGTGCAGGCCTGCAGCTGTGCGTGTGCAGCTGTGCATGTGCGGCTGTGCCTGCGCCTGTGCGCGTGTGCAGCTGTGTGCGTTTGTGGCTGTGCGGGCCTGCAGCTGTGCGCACGTGCGGCTGTGCGTGTGCGGCTGTGTGCAGCTGTGCGCGGGCCTGCACCTGTGCATGCGTGAGGCTGTGCAGGCCTGCGGCTGTGCGCGTGAGGCTGTGCACGTGGTGCGGCTGTGCGCGCATGAGGCTGTGCGTGTGTGCCTGCGACGTGCATGTGCGGCTGTGCGCACGTGCAGGTGTGCGGGCCAGCGCCTGTGCACGCGTGAGGCTGTGCAGGCCTGCAGCTGTGCATGTGCGGCTGTGCCTGCGCCTGTGCGCGTGTGCGCCTGTGCGTGTGCGGCTGTGCGCACACCTGAGCAGCAGCAGACTGGCCTCCCCCAAGCCCCACATAGGGGCAAGTCACTGAGCCTCGGGCTCCTGATCTGGAAAGTGGGATGATGGTAATGGTTGTGGAAATCCAGCAAGATGGCCAATGGAAACCTCTCCCACAGTGGTCAGCCGGTCAGCAGTGCTCAGGCAACGCCTTCCTTCCCATCTCCATGGAAACAGCCCTCAACATCCTCAGAATCAGTCTGCCCCAAACCCAAAGACCTCATTTTCGAAATTAGAAGAGTAACCTCTCACAATCGATGATGGCTCCCTCCTGCCGTGGCCCCCCTGATGGGAACCACTGTGCAGAAGGACAGAAGTGTGCCCTGTGCCCGTCACAGGGACAAGCCAAATCTGCCAATGTGAAGTAAAACTTACAAGCTCGACAGGGGCTCCAACACATTCCCACTTGAAATTCACATTCCAGACCATCCATTCACTCATTCGTGTTAGGACCGGCCCCTCACACTTGGGAGACCTGCACTGGCAATCATGACACACAGGAGAACGGTTAGGGCAGCCCGCAGGAACAACGTCAACCGTAAGGCAAGGCCTACTCGCAACAAGGTGGATGACTCTCACACCTGGATGCAAAACAGAAAAGCCAGACGCAGAAAGGAACATAGAGTGATTCCACAAATACCAAGTTCAAAAACAGGCAAAACTGGGGCGCCTGGGTGGCTCAGTCAGCTCAGTCAATCCAACTCTTGATTTCAGCTCAGGTCGTGATCTCAGGGTCATGGAATCGAGCCCCGCAACAGGCTCTGCACTCAATGGGGCGTCTGCTTGGGATTCTCTCTCTCTCCCCCTCTCTGTTCCTCCTCCCACTCGTGCTCACTCTAAATAAATAAAATCTCTAAAAAAACAACAACAACAAAAAAAACAGGGCGCCTGGGTGGCTCAGTTGGTTAAGCGACTGCCTTCGACTCAGGTCATGATCCTGGAGTCCCAGGGTCGAGTCCCACATCGGGCTCCCTGCTCAGCAGGGAGCTTGCTTCTCCCTCTGACCCTTTCCCCTCTCATGCTCTCTTTCATTCTAAGTAAATAAAATCTTAAAAAACAACAACACAGGCAACCCAATATACGGTGTTAGCAATCAGGGTATGGCTACCGGGGAATGGGGGAGCACAAGAAGGCTCCAGGGGAAGGGCCTTCCACGACCCGCTGCTGTTCTGTCTCCTAATTTGGGAGCAGTGGATGCAAGCAGTCCAGACAGTGAGAAACCCAGTTGTGGCGTTCACACACGAAGGCATGTGCTGTGCACTTATGGTCTGTGCACGCTGGCGGACATGTTCAGGTTAGAAAATAAAAATAGAAAATGCTGGTGAACAGGGTTTGATCGGCACAAGCTGTTCTGAACTAGAAGCCAAGAGCATTTTGCCTGCACACCGTGCCTGAATCCATTTTGCCTGCACACTGTGCCTGAATCCTAGCACGGCACATCCTGAAGAACTCCCACTGAGGCTCGAGAGTGAGCCTCACTGCACACAGCCTCAGCGGGTCCAGGAGGGCTGTCCTCGGATGCCGCCGCCTCTGCAATTAAAGGTGGACAGGCAGAGGGCGCATGGGATGCGGGAAGTACCAAAGGCTGCGGTGGCTGATCTGGACCCAAATGGTACAGGCTGATCAGCTTTAGAACAGATGCAGAGCAACCAGGCTTCAGCGAGCATTCCCATCCATTCTGCTGCATGGCCCACTTAAAATAAGAGGACATATTGTGAGCTCTGCATCGCCAGCCTCCCCCACCCCTTTGCAGGCTACCTGTGGTTACCTGGGCATCCCTGCACCCAGCTTCCCAGCCTGCAGCGTCCATAAAGGAAGAAGGTCAGAGCAAACAGCAGGGCAAAGACCCCAAATGGGGTCCTGTTGCTGCGTGTCCTTGGCACCTCCTGTTTACTATAATCTAAACTTCCCTTCCTTCAATACATGTAGATTAAGATCCGGCTTTAAAAAAACTGCAATAATAATAATTTTTAAAAGCTTGTATTCCTGATCAGCTCTGTAACCTCAGAGCCTGGCACATCATCACAGCTCAGTGATTATTTCTTCAGTGATTTAATATGGTGCTCTACAGTTTACAATTCTAAATAGAGCAACATATACAACATACGTATTTCTCACTCTGTATCTAACAGGCTAGCATTTACTAAGGGCTTATCATATGCCACACATTGTTCTAAGCAAGACACAGGTGAATACACGTGGATTCTTCCCCATGGAATTTTCACAACCCTAGGGAGTGAGCGTTCTTATTGTGTGCTCACTGCCCCGCTGTGCACAAGAGACTGTAGCAGAGTGAGCTACGTCACTTCCCACAATCACGGTCAACTATCCTGAGCCTTCTGTTACTGACTGAATGTTTGTGTCCCCCCACAATTCCTATGTTGAAACCTAACCCCCAAGGTGATGGCAATTAGAGGCAGGGCCTTTGGAGGTGGTCAGGTCATGAGAGGGGAGCCCCCATGCTGGGGTCAGTGCCCTTAGGAAAGAGACCCCAAGAGCGCCCTCGCCCTTCCCCCACACGAGGACCCAGCAAGAAACCACCAGCTGTGAAGCAGGAAGGGGCCTCCCCGACACCAAATCTGCCGGCACCTTGATCTTGGACTCCCAGCCTCCAGAAGTGTGAGAAGTGCATGTGCGTTGTTGATGAGCGGCCGGCCCGTGGGACTCTGTTAGAGCAACCTGAGGACTGATACCTTCCAACAGCTCCGTATTTTCTCATTTTCCCACTATGGACATGCATTTCTCATCAAACCCCACTTCAAAATAATGGTTTGTTTGTTTTTTAAAGATTTTATTTATTTGACAGAGAGAGAGACAGCGAGAGAGGGAACACAAGCAGGGGGAGTGGCAGAGGGAGAAGCAGGCTTCCTGCCGAGCAGGGAGCCCGACGCGGGGCTTGATCCCAGGACCCCGGGATCATGACCTGAGCCGAAGGCAGACACTTAATGACTGAGCCACCCAGGTGCCCCCAAAATAATGGTTTAAAAAGCACAAACAGGGCGCCTGGGTGGCTCAGTTGGTTGGGCGACTGCCTTCGGCTCAGGTCGTGATCCTGGAGTCCCTGGATCGAGTCCCGCATCGGGCTCCCTGCTCGGCAGGGGGTCTGCTTCTCCCTCTGACCCTCCCCCCTCTCATGTGCTCTCTCTCTCCTCTCATCCGCTCTCTCAAATAAATAAATAAAATCTCTTTAAAAAAAAAGCACAAACAATACCATGTTGGAAAGGATGTGCAGTGGATGGAACCACCTTGCATCACACGCGGGGTCGTAAAATGATATAACCACTGCGGAAAACTGGCAGTTCTGAGTAGTCACAAATGCACCAATGACCCAGCAGTCCTACCCCTAGATGCTTACCCAAAACACACACGGGTCCACAAAAAGGCTTGTGCAGACGTGCTCGAAGTTTTATTCACAATGGCCAAAAATGGAAAACAAACCCCATGTCCCTGAAAAATCAAATGGTGGCATATTCACACAAAGGGAGACACGCAATTAAAACGAACAAGGTTCTGATACACACAATAACGTGGGTGAGACTTGAAACATCACGCAGAGCCGAAGAAGCCAGACACAAGAGACCACATAGCGCCTCATTCCACTTACATGAGATTCTAGAAGCAGCAAACTAAGCCGTGGTGACGGGAATCAGCACAAGAGTTGCCGATGGGTGTGCAGGGCCCAGGCACGTGTATATATGTTATTATGTAAAATATACAGACACAGGAATTTTTAAATATCTATACATTTCCTCTCTTTTTTTTGCAGGGATCCCGTGACTGTATATAGAATTTGATTTAAAAATATACTACGAAATTCACGGGCCCAAAAGAGGCATCGTGGCTCATCGTAGGACAGACCTAGAACACGGGGCAGAGAGGGTCACGGTCCCACGAGAGCAACATCCCCCCTTGCCCTTCGCCGGCGAACGTGCCGTCCCTGCTAACTTCCCGTCTCCTGCTGCAGGGCTGGGGCTGTCACTCACGGTGCAGTTGTCACTCAGGGTGCAGCGGCTCCCTGGAAGCTGCCCGCATGGGAACAAGTTACGTCTTCCTGCCTCTGCGCTCCGAGGCCACCCGTGTCACGCAGGCCCACAGGGCCGATGCTGCACCATCTGTCAGGCTGCCACGAGTACTGACTTCCAAGGGCTCTGACACGCTTCCCGGATGGGGACCACAAATGCAGAGGGGAACGATAACTCGTTTTCTGGCTGTGTTGGCTTTACTGTCGAGGATTTTCTGTAGGACGGTGTCCTCCAGCCATGTCCGCTCCCGGACTCCCCCGCTGATCACCACAATCCCGGGACTTCCAAGGTTGCCCACATCCCTGCCTTCCACGCTGCCAGTGACGGGGCAGGAAAGGGGTGCTGTGGAACGAGGCTAGGTGTGGAACGAGAAGGGACATCCCCCTGGAATTTGAAGGTCGGTCCCTTTTCCCACAGGTGAGTGTGACATCTCCTTGATCGGAGGCCAGAGAAGACAAAGGTCGTTGGTGTGGGAGCAAGGGTGCGGCCACTCCCAGGAATGCCTGCCAAGTGGAGTGGAGTCTGCGAAGGAGATGGGGTAACTGTCCTGGAGACAGCCACAGGGCACACAGGGCAAAGGAGAGCCACCACCACCCCACCACCTTTGGGTGCTTTCCACGGGAGGTGGGACAGCGTTGGAACACAGAAGGGCAGGCAGAGGCCCAGCACACACACTTGCACACATGTGCACACACACACACACATACACCACTCAAACTGTGAGTGAGGAGCAGACTGGATGATCCCGGCAGGTGGGGGTACAGAGGGTCAGTGTGCCCTGAAAGGGAAAGATGGAGATCAGCCATTCTCAAGCACCAGAAGGACTTGGAAAACTCCCGAGGCAGATACCCCAACGTGTGGGGCCCCTGAGGAAGGCCGCCAATGTATCTTTATTCACTAACCCTGTGGACCTGGCCCCAGGCCAAGGGTGGTACTGGGGAGGCACCGTCAGGAGCCCAGGTCAGTCTCGGGGGGGACGGAAGCACTCTAGTCCTCATCCAACAGCAGCTTAGATCTCTCCATCCTGCTGCGGATAAAGTAGCCCCCACCCCAAAACGCAGCCCAGCCCACAGAGGCAGGAAGGGCAGCCTCTCACCCTCCCATGGACTCCCCTCCTTCGATCCCCCCTCTCTACCTCATCCATTGCTCCCTCTGCCTGTTCATTCCCAGGAACAGGCCACGCACGTGCCATCTTTAAAAAAGTGTTCCCACTGGGGTGCGTGGCTGGCTCAGTCGGTCGAGTGTGGTGGGACTCTTAATCTTGGGGTCGTGAGTTCAAGCCCCACACTGGGTGTAATTACTTAAAATTAAAATCTTAAAAAAAAATGTTTTTGGGGCGCCTGGGTGGCTCAGATGGTTAAGTGTCTGCCTTCGGCTCGGGTCATGATCCCAGGGTCCTGGGATCGAGCCCCACATCGAGTCCCTGCTTCTCCCTCTCCCTTTGCTGTTCCCCCTGCTTGTGCTCTCTCGCTATGTCTGTCAAATAAATAAAATCTAAAAAAAAGTTTTTAACAAAAAATTAAAGTGTTCCCACCAACATCCTCTCCCTGTTCCAGGTCCCAGGCCAGGCTCCCACCCCACACCGTCCCTTCATAGCGGCGGGGACCGCAGAGGGTGGGTACTGTAGGCCGTGTGCCCATGGAGTGCCACCACAGCCTCGGGGAGTTACTCGGACAGGCCACTCCCCGGCATGGACGCACAGCGTCAGGGGTACGTGGTGCCTGTGTGTCTGACGGGACATCGACCTTGGTCACTAGGCTAGGGTGGGGTCTGCCGGGGTTTTCCACTGCGATTTTCCCTGTGATTAATAAACACCTCGGAGGAGTATTTGAACCGTGCAGGATTCCTGCTGCCACTCACACTTTTGCCCTCAGCACCGCTCGGCCACCGGCGGTCTTGCCAGCAGTGACCATTGCTGCGGGGTGTGGGGAGACTTCGGGGCTCTCTGCCCTACACTTATTAGCTGGAGTTCTTCCGTCAGGAGAAACTGCCCTTCTCCACCGGCTGTTTGTTTTTGGTGATTGCGTCAGCAGGGATTTATGGGTGTTTGTGTTTATGCTTGGGTTATAATCCAATTCTATCCTTTATCATCTTCAAAGCGTTCCGGCTTCGGCCACTGGGAGCGCCTTCAGGTGGGCTCCCGGGTGCTTTCAACAGCACCCGTCTCTTTCGAGCACTTCCTGTCTTCTGGTTCCACGAGATGCTCCGGCGCTCTTCCCTGCCCCCACCCGGCATCGACCAGTTCTCCAAGGATCCCTGCTTTCTTATACTGGAAAACGGTGCTGAAAAGCCAAGATTTGGGTGCTGGGGGGGGGGGGCGGTGCTCATGGAGAATGGACGTTAGTGTCACTGAGCAAAAAGAGCTCGAACCCACACATACACACACTAACCGCAGCACATGCACACGTCCCTAATTCTGTATGTGTGGACGCATGCACTGAAAGCAGATTCACAGCGGTGCCTGACTGCAATCCAACACCACCCACCCCGCGCAGCCCTGCTCTTCCCTACTTGTAACTTCTTGCCCGACAGCGAGAAACCGGACCCCTCGTCCACTGTGCACTTACGTGTTCATTCCAGCCTAGTGTGCACACCGCCTCAGTCCTGCTGACCCGCAGCCCCGTGTGAAACCAACTTACTTTCTACGGTACAGTATTTCAGCTGGTCCTTTATGTCCTTCAACTTCCGCATCCAGTCAAAACACCGTGGTTCTTTCCTTCCCCACCCCCTTCGGAGGGCTCGTTACTCCTTGTAAGAGAGGTAGCCTCATCTCTTCGCATGTCACTTCCCCCACATCCTGCCTGCTTTTCACGGACTGCCTTCATCTCTGCTCCTCCATTTCTAGTCCCCTTCTTCCCACCCCCACCGGTAACCCACCAGTCCCTTCAGTTTCCAGTTCATCCTTCCTGTATTTCTGTCGCACAAACGCGCTGATGCTGTGCATTTCCTTCAACCACCACCCTTCTCACGTGCAGGCAGCCTGCCGTTGACACGCTTGTGCCCGCCACCCTTCCACGCAACGTCCTGTTAGTAACGCTAACCGGACGGTTCACAGAGACCCTCCCGCCCCGCCACCGTTAGCGCTGCGCCTGATCACGGTGCAGGCACGCCGGGGTTCCTGTCACCACTCTCCCGGGGACGGGTACTGACGGTTTCCAACGCTGCGATGCCGAGTCACGCTCACCACCTTGTGGTGTGTATTTTCACACTGGTGGACGAGTATCCCAGGGGTAGATCCCAAGAAGCCGGGGTGCAGGTGTAGTTTCTCAGGTCTTGCCAGCTTCCCGCCAGAACTGTGTCGCTTTGCATTCCACCAGCGACATGGAGAGGGCCTGTTTCCCCCAAGCCTCACCAACAGGGTGCTCTTGCTGTACGTCCGCTTTGGGAATCTGGTAAGAAATACTACTCCAGGGGCGCGTGGGTGGCTCAGTCAGTTAAGTGGCTGCCTTCGGCTCAGGTCATGATCCCAGGGTCTGGGATCGAGTCCCGCACTGGGCTCCCTGCTCGGCAGAGAGCCTGCTTCTCCCTCTCCCTCTGTCTGCCGCTCTGCCTGCTTGTGCTCTCTCTCTCTCTGTTAAATAAATAAAAATCTTTAAATTAAAAAAAAAAAAGAAATATTACTTCATTGTCCTTTCATCCAGCATTCTTCTAGGTAGGAGTGAGTCTAGATCCTTTTTCATGTTGGAAAGTCGTTATCGTATCTTTTTGTAAATTAATTCTTCATGTCCTTTTCCCACCTCACCTGGTTTTGGGTCCTATCTCTCATTTCTTTTAACAGCTCTTTAGAAGTCACATGTTTCACAAAGGAACAAAGAGACAATGCGCTGCAAATTATTTTTCCTACCACTCTGTCAGTATTTACTGTTTCTAGTCTTTTCTGCCAAGCAAGAAGTTTTTATTTGTATGTTGTCAAATTTATCAGTCCCTTTTCTTATTGCCTCTGGATTCTGACTCATCGTTAGACTTGCCCTACATTGGTTAACAAGAAATCCATTGTGTGGTTTCTTTCTTTACTTCCTAATCATTTTGATTTCACTCTTGTGTATGGGCTGAGGTGGCATCTAATTTTTTTTTTTTTCCAAATGACAATCCAGCTGTTCCAGCGCCATTAAAGAAAAAAAAAGTCCTCCTTACCCAGTGACCTGAGACACCACCTTGTCATACACTCAACGTCCACATCGCTGGGGCCACTCTGCAGATTCTTCCCACTCCGCTGGTCTGTTCATACACGTGCCTGTGCTACAGCTGTGGTTAGAGACCCACGCATGCCAATGTGAGGAGGGTCAGTCCCCCTCGTTGTTTCTCCAGCTCTTCTCCTGCTTCCCTGGCTACTTCTGTTATGTTTGACGTTCCACATGAACTTCACTTGCCAACTCCGGAAAATAGCTAATATTTTTATGGGGCTTACTTTAAATTTATAAAATTAGGGCAAAGAGACATATTTATAAAGTTTAGCCATCCTATCCAAGAGCAGAGATGTCTTTCCATTTGCTCAAGTCTATTTTAGGGTCTTCAAAGACTTTCAAAATTTTCATTATAGAGGTCTGCACATTTCTGGGTTTCATTTCTAAGCAAACTCTTCTTTGTTGCTATTGTAAATGGAATTTTTCTGTTATATCTTCTAGTTATTGTTCAGGTATATGAAAGCTATTTTTTGTTAATTTTGTATCCAGTTACTTCCCTGACTTCTGGTGAGTTAGATCATGGATTCTCTGGGGTTTTCCAGATACACCATCATGTCATCTACAAAAAGAGATGGTTTTACTTCTTCTTCACCAATTGTGATGCCTGTGATTGCCTCCCCTTGTGCAGTTGCACCGGATAAACCCCCCCAGGGCGACACCGGACAGAAGCGGGGCAGGCGCTCTCGCCCTGTTCCTGATCTCGGTGGAAATGCCTCTGGTCTCTTCCCACAGTGAGACGCAGGCTTCAGGCCGAAGGTGTACAGTTCTTGTTATCGGGCCAAGGACGTATCCTTCGGAAGGCTGCACAACGATGCCAAGGTGCTTAACACCACTGAACCGCACACCCGAACACGGCTAAAATGCCAGATCACACGTGTACTTCACTACGATCTGTTCAGAAAGTATCTCTCAATTCCCATTTTCTTAACTATTTTTATCAAGAATATTGAGTTTCGTAAAAGACTGGTATTTATGAAGATAAGTGTGTGAGTTTTTTCCTCAGATGTGTTAATACATTATATGAATAGATTTCCTAATTTCGAACCAACCTTACATTCTGAGGATAAATCCCACTCAATCATGGGGTATTACTCTTATGTGCTGCTGGACGCCGGCTGCTAACATTTACTGTGTTTGCACTAATATTCATCACTCATACCGGTATATGGTGATTTTTTTCCTTTATACTGTCTTTAGCTGGTTTAAGTATCAAAGTACACTTGCTTCCTAAAATAATTAGGAAGTTTTCCTTCCTTTTCAACCTGGAATATTCTATGACACACTAGGACGCTCTGGTCTTTGAAGTTTGGTAGAATTCCCTTATGATGATCTGGACCTGTGGTTTTTCTGGGGTAGTTTCTTAATAACTCTACCAGTATGTATACATATTTTTAACATCGTGCTATTCGCGGTGTGTGCAATGACCCGCTTTCCAACAAGCACTTACTTACATCTGTGGTACTGGCTTTACAGACCTCTGGATATTTCACTTTCTTAGGTTCAAAGCAAGTTTCACACCAGGAACCAACGGCAAAAATACAGGGACCCTGGGCACACAGCGCCGCGAGGACTGTGAGCACACCGCGCTACAGGGACCATCAGCATAAGGGACATCACCACACTGTGCCATAGGGACTGTGAGCACGCTGCACCATGGGGACCTCGAGCACCCAGGGCTATGGGGACCGTGAGCACGCTACACCGCGGGGACCTCGAGCACCCAGGGCTATGGGGACCGTGAGCACGCTGCACCGCGGGGACCTCGAGCACCCAGGGCTATGGGGACCGTGAGCACGCTGCACCGCGGGGACCTCGAGCACCCAGGGCTATGGGGACCGTGAGCACGCTGCACCGCGGGGACCTCGAGCACCCAGGGCTATGGGGACCGTGAGCACGCTGCACCGCGGGGACCTCGAGCACCCAGGGCTATGGGGACCGTGAGCACGCTGCACCGCGGGGACCTCGAGCACCCAGGGCTATGGGGACCGTGAGCACGCTGCACCGCGGGGACCTCGAGCACCCAGGGCTATGGGGACCGTGAGCACGCTGCACCGCGGGGACCTCGAGCACCCAGGGCTATGGGGACCGTGAGCACGCTGCACCGCGGGGACCTCGAGCACCCAGGGCTATGGGGACCGTGAGCACGCTGCACCATAGGGACCATGAGCATGCTGCACCATAAGCCAGACCCAATCTGACAAGTTTAACTGGGCATAGGGCCAGCATGTGGGGGGACCTGCTATTTCTGCTCTTGGGGTCAGATAAAGAAAGCTGGAGAACAGAAGCAAACGATCACATGATCTTAAGTGAAGGACAGTGTCTTCCTTGTTTGCTTCGTAAAACAAGCCGAAAGCATGAAGTAGCACTTTGCACTGATTCGTAAAAACCACTTCATTTTCTTTCATCAGCATATTTCGTACAAGGAGCAGAGGCTCTGCGACGAGTGGTCTGTGAGGTGGCTTTCCCGCTCTGCTGGTGTCCCCCTCTGATAGTCTGTGTGCCGTCCCCTCAGAGAGCACAGACCTGAAATGACTGGCCCTGGAACTGCAGGCTCGCGGGAGCACCTCCTTTGTCGTCATTGTCCCTGCACGCGCTGACGCACACGAACCACCCGGCGGGGCACACGGATACAGATCCCTGCCCCTGCAGGCCTGCCAGGCCCCCTGGCAGGCGCTTTCCCCTCCAGACATCTTCCCTCTCCCGGCAAGCCAGCAAAAAAGCAAAAACCAGAGGAGCCATGAAAACAGCTTTATTATTCTAGTTTTTTCATTTCTTTGTCACGTAATTGGAACCAGCAAAGCATAACGCCAAATGTAGGGCTTGCAATTTTCTGCTTCAAAAACTGGCAAACCCCACTGAAACTCCTAGAAAGTGCCACTCTGCTTCCATTTCACAGTAAAAAGCCAGGATTGGGGGGAAAAAACGGAACAGCTTCTGACGTGGAATCAGTCTTTGTGCACGTTGGAATCAGTCTTTGTGCATGTTGGCCTCCCATCGGGCTCCCATCCCCTCATGGTGGCAGGGGTGATGGTCCTGCCCTCCGTCCCACACTGCCGTCCCCCCTTCCTAAACAGACTTCTTCAAAGGTACACAGAGCGGAGAAAATCTTTCTGAATACAGTACGATACCCAGAAATCAGAAATAAAAAGATGGGTAAATTTGGCTACAAAAAAAAAAAAAAAATCTGTACTAAAAAGCAAACAACAGGGGCGCCTGGGTGGCTCAGTCATTAAGCGTCTGTCTTCGGCTCAAGTCATGATCCCAGGGACCTGGGATTGAGCCCCGCATCGGGCTCCCTGCTCAGCAAGAAGCCTGTTTCTCCTTTTCCCACTCCCCCTGCTTGTGTTCCCTCTCTCGCTGTGTCTCTCTCTGTCAAATAAATAAGATCTTTTAAAAAAAATAATACTTTTTAAAAAATAATAAAACTAAAAAGCAAACGACATTTAAAAAGCCAAAAGGAGGGGCGCCACGGTTGCTCAGTCAGTTAAGTAACTGACTTCGGCTCAGGTCATGATCCTGGGGTCCTGGGATCGAGCCCCCCACACCGGGCTCCCTGCTCAGTGGGGAGTCTGTTTCTCCCTCTCCATCTGCTTGATGCTGCCTCTGCTTGTACTCTCTTTCTCTGTCAAACAAATAAAATCTTGGAAAAAAAAAAGCCAAAAGGAAAAATGGAAAAAATTTGCAATTCATACAACAGATGAGAGGCTAGAAAGATCACTTTCAACTCAGTCCCCCACTCTCCACAAAGTACACCGAAGAACCAGGCAAAGATTATTCACAGACAGCTCAAGTAAAGATGCTCTATCTCACTTACCACCAGATAAATGTAAATTAAAACTGCAATAAAAACTTCTGCCTCTGACCACAGGGAGCACGACAGCCCTTCCATCATAACCAACTGGAAGAGCGTGGGTCAGCAGTTCCTACGAAAGGCCACATCCGCGAGGATCTGCACCTAGAAGTAACTCCTAACTGCAGCACAGGAAGAGCAACGACCTCCTGAGTCAAGGTGGAGACTGGAACTCAGGCAAGGCAGCTCAAATCTGGGCCAGAGCGCCTAAGAGAGGGGTCCTCACACATGGCTGCACCCCCACGAGGCCAGGGAAAGTGAGTTCTGGTAACAATCTCCATGCATCCCTTCCGGCCAGTGCATGGACTTCACTGAACTTGCAGGGTGTCCAGCAGGGACACCAGGTGGATGGCACCTCAGAGGTGGGACTACTCCAGATCCAACCCCCAAGGAACTCAAAGGACTGGCTTCATCCACAGCGTGCCTGCCTACCAGAGCAAGCGAATGTTCTTTAAAGGAATATAACAAATTTCAGCACTCCACCATGAAGACACCATGGCATCAGGCAGTCAATCAGAAACTTTTTAGATGTACTCAAGTCCCTGTATGTGTCCTATAAGCAGAAAATAAACAGTCAATAGAAGCAGACCCCAAAGTGTCAAACACAAAGGAATTAGCAGAAAAGGAAAGCAATTATTCTAAACGGGCTCAAATGTTCAAGGATTTTTTTTTTTAGTGAGCATGAGCAGAAGAGAAATGGAAAACATTTTTTAAAAAGCAAAATAAAAAAATACAAGATAATAAAAAGCAAACTTACAAAGATGAAAATTACAGTATCTTTCTTTTTTTAAAGGATTTTATTTTTAAGTGTTCTCTATACCCAACATGGGGCTCGAACTCACAACCCCAAGATCAAGAGTTATAGGCTCCACCGGCTGAGCCAACGGGGCCCTCGTGAAAGTTACAGTATGATACAGAAAATACTCGGCCTTGGATTAACAGCAGCTGAGATGCCACAGAAGAGATCAGGGAACCTGAAGGTGTAGAAACAGAATGTACCCGAAATGAGGCACCAACAGAAAACAGCCTGAAGCAGAAGAGCTGAGGCTCACCGACAGAGGCTTGCCGACTGGGGTGTGTCCACACCCAACAGTCTGAAACACAAGAACCCGAACTGCAGACTGCACAAGATGGGGAAAGTGAGATATTTGAAGAATAATAGCTGGAATTTCCAAATTTGATAAAAACTTCAAATCCACAGGTCTAACAAACTCAACAAGCCGTAAACACGATAAACACACCCCCCCAAAGCTAATCATAATCAAATTACAGAAAACCACTGATGAAGAGAAAAATCTTAAAAGCAGCCAGAAAAAAAAAACGATGCATTTTCACTTATGTTGGGGGGAAAAAAAGAAGGTGTATCAGTCAAGAGATAGAAACCACACAAATAATCTGGAAAAAGAAAAAATCTAATATAAAGACCTATTGAATAGTAACAGGTTCTCCACTGAAGCGTAAACCAACTGCAGAGAAGAGAGGAATGTGAGGTCTGGGAGCAGCCACCACCTCCAGAGCTGTGACAGAGGGTCCTGGAAGGAACAAACGTGGAGAAGCACCGGACCTCAGCCACAGTCCTAGCATCCCACCAAGGCCAAGAGTCGAGCCCCATTGGAAGGCGCAGCTGTGATGTACCGGCTGGTGGACTTTGCCGGGGATCGAAAGCCTCCTGCCAGGGTACCCCAAGACTTGCTGGGAAGCCGCCCGCCGGGGCACCAGCAAGACGGACCAACTAGGAGCTGAGGGTGCCAGGACACAAGCCGGAAGCCTCCCATGGGGTGCCATGCAGACCCACCGGGAAGCCGCCCACTACCTGGGTGTCATGGAGCATCCCCCGTGCTCTGGCAGGCACACACCCCAGGAGCCTGGGAAGAAAACACTGGAACCCAGAGCAGCAGCCAGTCCTCCGGCACTGAATCCCCAGCTCTCTCTACCGACCAAGCTTGTCATCGTGCCAAGAAACAAAAAAAAACTTTACGGAGTCCAGCGGCAGGGTCACAGAGCCAGGCAAAGCAGGACGCCCGGGCCCTGGAGGCAACGTGTCAGTAACTGGCACAGAAGGAAACAGACCGCTGGAGGAACCTATCAGGCCAGGAGACAAGGCGGGAACACTGCTAACAAAATGAAGTCTTTTTAAACTATCCACCTCGAACTATATCCAGTGAAAGTATCTGTCCACAGTGAAGGCCACAGAAGCAGTCAGTAGCCTTCCCAATACATGGTGCTGGGCAGGTGCTTGTCCATAAAAGTGAGCTCATAATGGGTCAGGGACTTAAATGTAAAATGTAAAATCATGAAACTTTTAGAAGACTCCTAGGAGAAAACTTCTAGGATCTAAGTCTCAGCAGAGTTCTTAGACTTGATACCAAAAGCACCACCCATCAAAGGAAAAGCAGATAAACCGGATCCCAACGAATTTCAATACATTTGCTCTGCTGAAAACCCTGTGTGAAGGAGATGAAAAGACCAATCACACGCAGAGAGTTTTGTAAACCATGTTTCTGGCAAAGAACTTTATACTAAAGGACTCGCAGAACTCAGTAGTAAAACACAGTCTGTTAGAAAATGACAGCTGAGGGCCATAAGGAGGGCACTTGCGGAATGAGCACTGCGTGATATATGCAGCTGATGAATCACTAAACTCTACCCCGAAACTAGCAATGCATGGTATGTTAACTCAATTGAATTTAAATTAAAAATTTAAAAAGAGAAAGGAAAAGAAAATGACGTGTGTCGAGATCAGACATCTCACTGAGGACGCACAGAGGACACCCAAGCTCGTCCACAGACGGTCGCCACCACCGCCATCAGGGAAATGAAAATTAGAGCCACAATAAGGTAACACTGCACACCCATCACATGGCTAAAATTTAAAACAGGGATACACCATTGGGGCGCCTGGGTGGCTCAGTCATTAAGCGGTCTGCCTTCAGCTCAAGTCATGATCCCAGGGTCCTGGGATCGAGCCCCGCATCGGGCTCCCTGCTTGGCGGGAAGCCTGCTTCTCCCTCTCCCACTCCCCCTGCTTGTGTTCTCTCTCTCACTGTGTCTCTGTCAAATACATAAATAAAATCTTTAAAAAAAAAAAAAAAAACAGGGACACACCAAACGCTGGTGAAGATGCAGAGAAACTGGGTCGGCCACACCCAGGCGGTAGGGACATAAAATGGTACAGCCACTCGGGGAAACAGCGTGGTGCTAACAAAGCTCCGCGTGCTCTAGACCCCCCTCAGTTGCACTCTGGGGCTTCATCCCAGTGAAAGGGACACACATTCACACACACACTCCCGCAAATATCCACAGCAGCTTCATGGATGATCGTCAAACACGGGAAGCGCCTCATGCCCACAGGCCACCAGGAGGCACAGCGCGCAGGAGCCAGAACAAACAAGGAACTCACGCACACGGCAGAATGTTCCAGTGCCATTAACAAAGAATCGACTGTTGACAAAACCCACAACTTGCACGAGTCTTCAGAGAACTGTACTGAGGGAAAGAAGCCAACCTCAAAAGCTTGCACGCTGCATGGTCCCAAGAATTCAAGTATCAAATTCTTGAAAGCAGTGATAACGGACACGGAGGACCGCTCAGCGGGGCAGGGCAGGCGGGAGGCGCAATGGCGACACTGGGCAGCCCGGGGGACGTGGGTGATGGGAACGTCGATGCTGTCCCCTGACCACAGCGTTCACACGAATCCGTAGGTGAGAAAATACTGCAGAGAACGTACACCGCACACAGATGAGCACATGCAGAATGGAGGAAATCTGAGGAGGGATGTGAGGCCCACGTCCACCGCCTGGCTGAGCCTCTCCTGTAATCACACAGTGAGTCGTCCTTGGGGGAAACGGTCAAGGAAGATGGGACCTCCTGGATTTTTTAATCTAACAGCTGCCTGCTAATGCACAATTATCTCAAGGTAAAAAGATTTTTAAAGCTAAGGTGATGGGGCGCCTGGGTGGCTCAGTCGTTAAGCGTCTGCCTTCGGCTCAGGTCATGGTCCCAGGGTCCTGGGATGGAGCCCCGCATTGGGCTCCCTGCTCGGTGGGAAGCCTGCTTCTCCCTCTCCCACTCCCCCTGCTTGTGTTCCCTCTCTCACTGTTTCTCTCTGTCAAATAAATAAAATCTTTAAAAAAATAAAAAATAAAAATAAAGCTAAGGTGAGAAAAGTTGGCTTGTTTTTTTTTTAGGACTCCTTAGCAGGTGAGCTGCGATAAAGTGCATCTACACAAAGGAATAAACAGCCCTGCAAACGGTAAACGTGTAGGAAAATGTAACTTTTTTCTCCTTTCCAATCTCCTGAGAACACTGCCGTCCAGCAGCGCCTCCTGCAACGGCAGAGACAGGCTCTTCCCGGGCTGCCCAGCGTGGTGGACACGGGCCGCACTGGGCTGCTGAGCCCAAGGAACACGACTAGTGGGACTGAGGAAGTGAATTTCAATTCTCATTTGATTTTAATTACTTCAATTAAATAGCTCCACATGAGACCACCTGCTGTAGGGGACAGGACGGGGATAAAGCAAAGATAATTACGGTGTGTTGAAGATTTTACACATAAATGGAATTCGGTGTGTGACGACAGTCTCGGGGCCCCTGAGACACGTCCGGTCTGCGATTCCCTGGAAGGACCCCAGGGCTCAGCCCGTCATCACACTGACGGCTGGGATTGACTACAGAGAAAGACAGAGCACCGTCAGCACAGGGAAAAGGCACACGAGATGGAAGTCTGGGGACACGAGGCACAAGTGCCAACAGTGGACACGTGATGGGCTTCGTGCCAACAGAGAGTGGTGACAATTGTGAAGTGTCGTGGCCAGAGATGCGCGTGAGACCTGGTGCCCAGCGTTTTCACTGAGCCTCTGCCTGCCATGCACGAAAACTCCAGACTGCCAGAGGAAAGCAGGTGCTTTACACCTGTGCCGCCCCGAACTGCCTGGGCGGGAGCCACTCCTCGGTCAGGGGGAGTCTCCCCCTGGTCTGGGCAACCACTGGGCAACACCGGCCAAGGGCCACACTGGCCAGCTGGCCTAAGGTCGCGGTGCTGGGCCTGCCACACACTTCGACAGCTGGAGAACAGGAGGGGAACGTGGTACAGTATCATTCGAAGGCAGGCCATGAGAATTGAAAGCTGCATATTTCAACGCTAATCGCTAAAAAAGGAAAACAGGTCTATAGTTAATAAACCCAAGAATGCAATAAAATGGGATATTAAAGAACTATTCGATTCATACCAAAGGAAGCTGGGAAAGAGAAGGGAACAAAACGCACGGGACAAGGAGAAAACAAGTGACAAGATGACAGCAGACCCCATAGCAATGAAGGTTAACTGCACATAAATGGCCTATGTCCCCTTGGAACACCAGCGGCCAGGCGGGGCCACCAAGCATTGAGACGCGGCTCATCAAAGCTGGAAGGGTACTAGAGCATGAAATACACACCAGATTTCCAACAACTAACATTAGAAATAGAAAATAAAATAGTTCATGAGTAATTATACAGAGCCCATGTTGAAATATTTTTGCTGTGTTCAGCGAAATAAACTATATTTTCAAAAATTAATTTCACCTGCTTTTTAGAAAATTTTCAGAATGACTACTGGAAATTTCTAAATTACTTATGTGGCTCAGGTTGTATTTGCACTGAAATCCAGTATTTTGGACATAAAAATATGTTGTCTGCAACAAACCCGCTTTATTTTTTTTTTTAAGATTTTATTTATTTCTTTGAGAGAGTGTGTGAGCAAGACAGAGAGAAAGAGCACAAGCAGGAGGGAGGGGCAGAGGGAGAGGAAGAAGCAGGCTCCCCGCAGAGCAGGGAGCCCGATGCAGGACTCGATCCCAGGATCCCGGGATCATGACCTGAGTGGAAGTCATACTCTTAACCAGCTGAGCCACCCAGGCGCCCCAACAAGCCCACTTTAAATATAAATCCACACATCTGAGAAAAGCAAAGGGGTGGGAAGAGGTCCCACGAACACGCACTGAAGAAATGTGCATCTGTGTTATAGCATCAACCATCCAAACCTGAGAACAAGACAGACCTAGGGATGAGAAGGAACATTTCATAACCGTGAAGAGGTCGTTCAACAAGATGATGTCACATTCCTCGGTGAGGGGGCACTAATGTCAGGATTTTTAAATATATGAGGCAAAACCCAGTAGGACACAGAGAACTAAACAAACCCACACTTACATTTAAATACGGATTTCAGTAATCGATAGAAGACCACAAAAATCAGGAGGAGGACTGTTCTTCCAGCTGAGGACAACCAAGACCGTCACCAACTGGACCCAACCACGCCACGTGAGCACCCTCCGGCCAACAACTACAGAACACGCACTCTTGTCACGTATGTGCGAGATAACCACCGTGCCGTATGGCATACAAGGCTCAACGAATCTAAAAAGAGTGAAATCAAAGTATACTCTGAGACCACAATGGAATTAAAACAAGAAATCCGTAACAACAACAAAAAACCCGGAAAAATTCGATGTTTATAAAACTAAACTACACTTCCAAATAACCCACAGATCAAAGAAATCACAAGGGAAGCTAGAAAAATACATGTCAACACATCCAGGGTTCAGGCTACGGTGCCGTAGGAAACAACAGCGTTCTAGATCAGCGTCAGAGCGAGGCGCCTCCGGAACGGCTGGCTCGGGCCGGCCAGTCGATGCTGGCTACTGGCAAGAGACCCCGGCTCCTTGGGCCCGTTGGCCTCTTCACAGGCTGCCTGAGCATCCTCATCGCCTGTGGCGGACAGCCGCCGGAGCAGGCGATCCAAGCGCTTCTTTAAGGTGCCCTTGCCGAGAACAAGATCAAATTTCAGTCTGCACACGAGGTGGGCAGCTTCACCGGCTCCCACACCCCAGGCCGTAACTCCCGAGTTTGTGCCTTTGCAAAACTGACCACCACCACAACCCAAATGCTGAGTGTTGAGAACGCACCGAATTTTACAGTCCATAGTGAGGGGTTTGAAGTAACAGGCAGTACCATCTAAACGAAACATCTGCAGAACTAAGAGCCAGCAGTTCTCCTGAGTAGGTACCTAACAGAAATGTTTACATATGTTCCTAGAGATGAGAACCAGAATGTTCATCGCAGCCAAAATTTGGAAACTATTCCAAAGCGCACTGACGGAACAGACATGCTGCTGTGGGAACAGTACACAGAAACTAGAGTGAACCATCCAAAACCCGCAGCCCCAGTGCAGATCACCAAAAGAGCTGAGCCAAAGTGGCCTGAAGCAACACAAGGCAAGCCACCTGCTGGCCTGGCCGCCAGCTGTTTCCGGTGGGCACGGTACACATGCGCATTCAGCTGGCAGCCGTCTAGTTGGTGCATTCTACATGCGCCTTCCAGCTGTAGCTGAATCAAAATGTACGCAGGCCAAGAAAGTGCTGAGAATTGAGAAACAGGACAACCAGATTTTCTTTAAAAGATTTTATTTATTTAGAGAGAGTGCACACGTGAGTGCTCACGCGTCCATGCACGTGCGACTGGAGGAGTAGAGGGACAGGGAGAGAGAGAATCTCAAGCAGACTCCCTACTGAGCACGGAGTCCGACACGGGGCTCCATCCCACGACCCCGAGATCGTGACAGGAGCCGAAATCAAAAGTCGGATGCTTAACCAACTGAGTGAGCCACCCAAGCAACCCACGACCACCAGATTTTTTAAGTCAATACATGAGCTGGGGGTGCCTGGCTAGTTCAGTCAGTAGAACGTGTGACTCTTGATCTCAGAATTATAAGTTCGAGCCCCACGTTGGGCATAGAGCTCACTTAAAAATAAATCTTTTAAAAACTAAATAAATGAAACAGACCCAAGGAATCTCCCCAAAACGTAAAATACATAAAAACTAAAAAAAAGGGTGCCTGGGTGGCTCAGTCGTTAGGCGTCTGCCTTCGGCTCAGGTCATGATCTCGGGATCCTGGGATCGAGTCCCACATGGGGCTCCCTCCTTGAGGGGAGAGCCTGCTTCTGCCTCTCCCACTCCTGCTGCTTTTGTTCCTGCTCTCGCTGTGTCTCTGTCAAATAAATAAATAAAATCTTAAAAAAAACTAAAAAAAAGCGGAAAATAGGAGATAAATAAAATTAAAGAGGCGTGTAAGGAAGCTCAATCCTTGGCTCCCATAGCTGGTCAGCAGGCGAAACGAAACCACAAACAAAAGGCTCTGCTTTGAGCTCAGCAAGTCAGCCACGGGAGAAAGTGGGCATGAGACGTAAAAGCCTTCAAACACAGCACACGGTCATCACAGGTCGGGGTTCAGAGCGACCAACCGAAAAAGAAATGTCTGAGGCAGCTGGGGGCCTCCAGGTATGGACTAGTTACCAGGGTCCCCGAGAACATGGCTCCCTCACCTTATGGAGGGACTCATTCCAGAGGCATGGACAGGGTTTCGGGACCAGGAGGCCACTTCTGCCCCAAACAGGTGCAGCCCCCCGGGAAGGCTGCTGCGGCAGAAGGGGGAGCTGTGCTCCCTCCTCCCACTCCCGCCTGCTGCCGGAGCCCGAGTCAGCATGTGCTGGGACAGACAGGGGACAGAGGCACCAGTGTGGGCCAATGGAGCACGACCCATCGGCCGGCGTGATCACTGCTGTCGGCAGTCCTGGGGCTCGCGGAGGACATGGGCTGTACCAAGATGAACACGAGAAACGAGCTAAAAGCAGCAGCTGGGAGACGGGATGGGGAGAAGGGCACAGAGCGGGTCACTGTCACAATCAGTTGGCCAAGAGAGTTTGGTCTCCGTCATGTGCACGTGTGACCGTGACAAGAATGAAAGCAATTTGAAAGCAACCACGGGAAAGACGGTGATGGCCATGGCCCCCTCCTACTCCATTCTGATCCTGACTGGCTGCTCGGCACGGCCTCGTACTGACAGGCATGTCTGAGTCTCCCCATCAGGTGCAAGAGGACCCACCTTACACAGCCCCTAGCTCCGGCCAGGTGACCCAGGGACCCCTCCCAACCTGGCCCTGTTTTACAAAGACACCTGCCCACAGAGAACACGAATGAATGTTTGGTGAGAAAGAAGATCAACGTGAACACGGAAGAATACGGTTTGTTCGGTCTTTAAAGAAATGGACCAGTTCATTTTAAAACTACACGGATTTAATGGGGCGCCTGGGTGGCTCAGTCGTTAAGCGTCTGCCTTCAGCTCCGGTCATGATCCCGGGGTCCTGGGATCGAGCCCCGCATCGGGCTCCCTGCTCGGCGGGAAGCCTGCTTCTCCCTCTCCCACTCCCCCTGCCTGTGTTCCCTCTCTCGCTGTGTCTGTCAAATACATCCACAAAATCTTTAAAAAAAAAACAAGACACTACAGATTTAAAAGAGATCTTAAAGAAGGATCGGCAAACTTCTCCGTGAGAGCTAGACCACAAATACCTTGGACTCTGCCAGCCACTTGGTCTCTGGGGCAACTGGGCCACCCTGCTGCTGGAGCACAAAACACACGGAGACGGTACCTAACGAACAGGCCAGCTGTGTCCCGGCAAAATTTTATTTAAGAACGCTGGAATCTGAATTGCATATGACGGTCACATGCCACGAAATACTATTTTTTTTAATTTGTTTTCAACCATTTAAAAACGTAAAAGCCATTCCGAGCTCACAGGCCATACAAAACCAGGCAGCGACAAGCCTTGGCCTGCAGGCCACTTCACAAGACACCAAAAAGACCAAACCAAAGTTCCTCCTAAAGCCAAGAATCTCAAAGCAGACTGTCAAAGAGAACTCTGCCTGTGCCCAGGGCAGTGCTAACGAGGCTCCTACAGGAGGACCCGGGCCCCAGCACCCCCATCCTGGCCCAGGCACGCCCCCTCTGCTCCTTGAACAAAACACTTCTGCCCTCGTGGGAAGGGACCTGAGCAGTTCACACACAGCACTGTGTTCGGATCAATGTGTACAGCAAAACAAGGCACTTAGGGAAAGCTGAAGCATTCCAGCTTCTGATACACAAAAGCATTTGTTTCTAGTATCCCAAAAACCCCTCACCGAAGTCATCGCGGACACACACGGGTTTCCCGTATTCGAGACCAATCACCAGGAAGTGGGTAGAAACACAGATAACCAAAGCAGCAGAGACAACTACAAAGCCCAACCACCAAAGGAACGCTTCTTCGTACTACGGAGTCGTTTCAGTCACAAACAGTACACGCGTCAAAGATGGTTTTGCTCAGTGTATTTTGGAATCAGTTCCCGATGCTGCTGCTACACATTTCCAGAAGCTGCACAAGCTCATCTTTATTAAGTGGTGACTAGAATTCGCTTGACACCCCCGGTCTCTGCATCGTGTGCACAGAGCTCACAGGGAGATCACACGCGCGTGCCGGCCGCAACCACTTCCCTGCAGACCTCCGTTACGGCCGGGGCTCCCGGGTCCTCGCGCACCCCGGGAGAAGCCGAGTCTGTGCCCTGCGCCCCCACTGAGCCCGCATCACGTCGGCAGCAGCCGCACTTACACGCGGGGACCCGGCCCGGGAGCAGCGCGGGTGCTGACGGAGGAACGGAGTCCTCCACCCCCCTGGCCAGTGGCCCCTGTGCCGGACAGCGCGGGACACCGTCCAGAGGGAGACCCGGGGACAAAGCGTGTCTATCGCGCGGCCGTAAACACGTTCGGCATGTGGATCTCGCTGGAGGAAAACGCGTCCAGCGTTCTGGGAACAGTGCAACACCGACAGCTGCCACTGCGGGTTCCGATTTCCTCCAATATGAAGAAAAAGTGCTTCCAGGCACTTGCACTACTCACTTGTAGTATCTCTAGCTGAGTCACACGCGGCACGGCTTCCCTTCAGCCAGCGGGCGCCCGAGACACCAGGCAGGGGAGCCTCTGCGCAGCGGCAGAAAGTTCTAGAGCCCAGGACACCCACCCATTCTCTGGGACGGCCGACGTGTGTGCTGAGCTGGTGTGGACCGGACTGTCACCAAGCATGGGTCGGGAACGACATCCCCCTTCTGCTTCCCAAAGGGAGCCTTCGGCAGGGAGGGGGCAAGCACAGTCGGCGTGGCTAGGACGAGCACCTCAGGGACGCCTCCCCTGGCTTTATCTTCTTGGCCTGCCCATTGGGCCCAGGGGGCAGGTTCTGCCGCCGCTTCTGCAGCCTCTCCTCCTTCTTCCTCAGGTAGGCTGTCATGTTGTCAAAGGTGGCCTTGTAGAGACCGCTGAAGCCCACGTCCACGCCAGCCGCACCTGCGCGGGAGGAACAAGAACAGAAACTGGGTGGGACGGGGACCCGTGTGCCTGCGAGGCCCTGGGGCGGCGGGACTGGCCGGGGCTCGCGGTGGACTTGCACCGCCTGCTCCGAGGCGCCCCCGCGAGGCCCACATCCTGGTGGTCACGCCAGCCGGACCTAGGATTGCTTCTAACACAACACACCAAAGCCGGGTCACCGCTGGGAGACGAGGCACAAGGGCTGTGGCTTGCACGCTCATTCTGGTGGAGCTGCCCCCACGCGGAGAGCCGCCCCACAGGGGCCCTTGTGCTGGGGACTGAGGGCAGCCTCCAGCCAACAGCCAGCGAGGGAGTGAGGCCCTCGGCCCAGCAGCCTGCAGGGACCAGCACGCTGCCAACAACTGCTCGTGCACCTGGAATCAGACCTCACCGCCAGGGAAGTGGTCCTCTCAGGACAGCACTGGGACACTAAGCTTCAGGACCCACACAAACAGCAAGATAAAAAGTGGCGTTGTTTTCACCCGCTGATGGCAGGTTACTTGTTACACAGCAACGTAACAGATGCGGACTGATCTAAGTGTCAAGAGTTCAGAGGCATGATGACCACAGACCAGCCCCACAGGGTCGACCTCACCCTGGCCAGAAACTCCATAGGGACCGTCGGCAATGTGCCCGCCTGTGCCCTACACGGTGACCTCCCCACTCACTCCGGCTTCCCTACGCCTCCTGTGACTTTCAAGCTCAGCTGGCCTGCCTTCCCCATGCTCTCTCCCCCTGCACCTTCCCCACCCCTGCACCGTGAACAGGCTGTTTTATCTGCAGAAGCTCAGGGAAGCTAAGCCCGCCCCGGGCTGGCCCTGCCAGGCAACCCACAGCAGGACGTGCTGGCCCCAGGCCCCGGCAGGGAGGACAACATGAGCCAGGCGGGGAGCAGGCTCGTCAGTGTCCCCGACACAGTCCTGCCACAGATCCGTTCCACAGTGTTGCTGAAGCAAATGCACACAGTGCTGGGGAGGACGGAGCCCTGTCACCACCCTAGTCCCTCCACTCTAAAAGGAAGGATGGAAATTAACCCCAGAACCCAGAACCAACAAATCACCTCAAGAATGCCTTCCATGAGACATTTAGATCACTGCTAGCTGTCAACAGAAACGGAATTTATGTTTGAATGTCCTGAATTCCGAGGAACTCTGACTTCTCCCTGGGGAATACTTTTGAAAGAAATCTTCTAAGCAATAATTTGTGTACTTAAATGAAAGCGTCTGACTCCCAAAGCTGGGTTACCAGTCATCCTTCTGACAGACGCTTCAAATCTCTGCCCAAGAAGAGCATCACGGGGTCGCTAGAGGCTGTGTAACTAAAGATTTGCCTTCCTCTACCAAGAGAAATGGAATGAGGTCGGGGCGCCTGGGTGGCTCAGTCGGTTAAGCGTCTGCCTTTGGCTCAGGTCGTGGTCCCAGGGTCCTGGGATCGAGCCCCGAGTTGGGCTCCCTGCTCAGCGGGGATCCTGCTTCTCCCTCTGCCTCCCCCCTCATGCTCTCTCTCGTGCACTCGCTCACTCTCTCAAAGAAGTAAAATCTTTTAAGGAAAAAAAAAAAAGAAACGGAGCGAGGTCTCCTCATTCTGACATTCTCAGACAGGAGGACTAACTGAGGGCAGCACCCAGCGCTCACCTCAGGCCCTTCCACTGACCAGGACATGTGGCTCTGATCGCCTGGCCACCCCCCTCACAGACTGCAGCGCCACAAGGAAGGGGGGTCCTGCCTTCCCACTACTGCCTCTCCTCTTCCCTCGGCCTAGTGTTCCTACTGGGACCCACCCTGGGCCACAGAGACCCACAGGCAGTCTGCTGTTTGTCCCCACACCTGACTTCGCGGCCAGGAACCACATACACCTGTGGTTGCTCAGAGCCAATAATCAGGGCCTGTGAGTCGCCCTGCCACTCCGTCTGGAGGCCCACCAACTACCGGCCCCTCCCAGGGGACCTGCAACACACAGCCCTGACGGCAGAGAGGTGGACAGTACTCCAACTCTGACCCTGGTTCCCATGAAGCTCAATCATCCTGATTGATCCCGGGCGTGGGTCAGCTCCTCAGTGCCCCGACCAGCTGCCGGCCTTATGGACAGGGACACAGGCACATGCCACACATCCTGGACTCTCGCCCACAGAAATGGCTTCCTACTGTGCATGGTATCCTGTAAGCTGGCCCTGTCCATGGCCAATTCTGGACATCATCCCAAAAAACAGGCCGTGCTCACACTCTCACCTTCCAGCATGGCCCAATTCCCCTGAAGATGGGCGGAGACCTTCTTTAAGGCGGCATCTTCAGGAACAGCCTGAGAAGACAAACGGAAAACGTTTACCAGGAAGACACATGACCACAGCCCCAGCGCGGCCGGCAGAGGCTCCCCAGACCTGCCGGGCGTGGTCCAGGCTGCCAGGCCCTCGGGAACACCAGGCAAAGCCGGCCATCTGTCCCGGTGCGGCAGACACAGCAGTCACCGCATCACGTCACGACAAAGACCCATGACGCGTGGGCTGCCAGGGACCCACATGCTGGCTCGTCCTTTTTACCTTGTCTGAGGGGCCCGGCAGGGGACACGTACAAGCTAGTGGCATTCGGTTCACCACTACTTTTTAGACGAAAATACCCAAAGGTTCAGGGGCACCTCCGAAGCCCTCAGTCAAGTGAGCACGTGTAAAGCACGAGACAATCTGCACAGTGCTCTGGTGGGCTTTATCAGATCCCCTCCCCTCAGTGTCACAGGAGATCCTGGACAGGCAGGAGACGGCCCCGCTTTACAGACAGGGCAGCCAGCTCGGAGAAGGGGTAAGGTTCGCACGTCACCCGGTGAGGAGAGGCTCGCTCAGCCCACAGCCCACATGCCTCTCTACTCCTGATTCCATGCCCCAGATACAAGGCCATGCTAAGCCTGCCAACGTCAAGGACACCAACTGCTGGTTTCTCTGCTAAAAAGACAGGTGACGAGCACAATCACAAGAAAAAATAGGCCCATGAGGGAGACTATCCCACAAAGAAACACTGCAAGCATCATGACATTAGATGAGCTGGCCAGGCGCCCCGGCTCCCTGAACCCCCGACACAAGTCCTCCAGCCACCACCCCCCAAGGACACAGCCCCCAGCACCAAGACATGATCAAGCTAAAAGTGGCACAGCTGTTGGCCCCCCCAACCCCGACCCCAGGCTTAGGGGCGGCAGGGACCCAACACGTCTCACCTGCCAGCAGCCGTCCACAGGCCTGCAGAGCACAAGGGGGGCTTCCCGGAAGTCCTGCAGGACCCACAGTCCCTGGCCCTCCTCGAAAGCAATGTCCCACACTCTGTGTTGAAAAGCCAGCTGCTGTCTGTAACCTAGCTGCTGTCTGTGGGCATCGAGCTGGAAGATGTAGACAACAGGAACGCTTTCCACAAAGAGAGAGAGAAAAATTATTACAACTACCATGAGGCCCATGTGGGTATCACTGGACAACAGACAGCAACTCAGCACTGTGCCCGGATCTGCCCCAAACACAAGACCCAGCCACCACCAGCATCTTGACTCTAAGCCCACGAGACTCAGACAGAAACACCCAGCCAAGCCACTTCCCAACCCAAGAGCCACAGGAACCAAGAGATAATAAAGGTCTAAGTCAGTAAGCTGGTCATGCTATCACAGGGAACCAGTACGGGACAAAGAAATAAGACGTGGGGAAGGGGGCTGTCCCAGCTACAGTAGCAGATGGCGCTGGGTGCAGGCACCTCCTGGCTCTAAACCTGCATCCTATTTTAAAACAAACTAAGATGCCCTCTGCAGCCTTGTTGTAAGGACAAACTAGAGGGGCAAAAACACCAGATACCTAGCCGGCACATAAACAATGCTCCAGAACCTGCTGGGTGGCACGCGGTCCCGAAATCCTCCTCCTCACCACCATGAGCCGTCGGGTGGGTCCTACTGTGACCTGCCCTAGGTCGGGTGTGAGGGCTCTATCAGGACCAGCCCCCGGGTGGGGCTGACTGAAGCGTATTTTACAACTTTGCTCTCACCCTCAGGTGGGGCTTTATCATGCACAAAAGGCCAATTGGAGACCAGTGAATTTAAACAGCAAGTGAAAGAGCACCACTCCACTCTAAGGAAAGGAACCCACACCCCTCAGGCAACAGCCATCCTCCCAGAGTGAAACTCACTGCAGGGACAGGTTGTACAAATAAAAGCGTGTGAAGCCTCCCAACAAGGAGACAGCACACGGGGCCAATGAACCACCCGCGTGTCCCCTCCCTTACGGCGGGGGTGTGGGGCCCTGAAGCAACGCCCCCAGAGCGTGAGCTCACCCACCAGTCACACAGCAGTGCCACGCAGCCCTCGGGGCTCCAGTAGGTGATCCTGGATGCGGCGAACCTCTGCAAGGAAAAGCAGTAACATAACAGCACGCTCGCCTGTCAGGGACCCGACTCGGGACTATTCTGTTCAAAGCGAGATCAGACACAGCAAGATCGTGACAGTGGCCACTACGGTCAAGGAAGGAAAACAAGAAAACAGTCCTGGAACTTTCTGGAAATCAGAAAGAGAAAAGAAAGGCACAGCAAACTACCCGTTTCACAATTCCAACGTGCCACGGCAGATAGAAGCCTCTCTCGTGGCTCTGGCCTTCCTTCAATGTCTCTAAAGCCAACGGACTGGTCAAGAAGGACAGGAGGTGACAAAGAACCCAAGGGATCGTTAACAAGACACAACTGCGTGTGCAAGGTCCACACATCCCAGAGTGGGAACATCCAGATGCCAATCAGGAGAAGTGGGAGAAAAGGCCTGATGTTCACCAAGCCCAGCCCGAGGGGCAGAGGCCATGGCCTGGGGGCTCCTGAAAGGAAGCGAGGAACCCAAGAGGCAGGGCCATCCACAGCTCGTGCAGCCCTTGTGTGCCAGGCCCGAGGTCAGAAACCTACTGGTTCATGGTTCTCTCTCTGCCTCACACTCCCTCCCCTGACCTCTGAGAAAGAGACCAAAGTCAACCTCACTATCCCAGAGCACCAGGAGGTTAATTGAGAGCATGAATGTGAAAAAGTATGTGAAAAAGTTACCAGAACAAATCAGGCATCCATGCGCTATGGCCTTGTGGGGGGTGGAGAGCACCAGAACTGCAGACACCCAAGCAGGGGGTGCCATGAGCCGGAAGCCAGAGCAGCAGAGTCCGCTGACCTGGGGGCCCAGGCAGCCCCTTGGCTGGGTGGCCACAGCCCCAGGGTCTTTGAGGCTCTGGCCCATGGTCAGGCCTGGCCTGCCCACTTCTGAGGCCGAGTAAGGGCAGTGGCTAGAGAGCAGTCTCGGGGGGGAGGAGAGAAAGCAGCCATCCTGAGGATGAGGCAGATGAGCCCCTCAACTCTGGCCAAGGTCTCCTGCGGGCTGGAAGGGGTCACAAGGGGGCTCCCAGGAAAAGTGCAAAGCTCCCCTGATGACAGCCAGGACACCTGGTCATCAAGAAACCACCCCAAGGGCCAGCTCTGTGGGCCTGGAGAGCCACGTAAGCAGACTGCTCCCTCCCTGCCAGGCCCAGGGGGGCCTCTATAGGAAAACGAGTGGAGCCATCCTTGGGTGACCAACCTGGACCTCAGCCCTGCAGGGCACGAGCCCAGGAGCATCACAGAGCTAGATGTCCATGACGACAGAATCCAGAGCACCCCCAAAAGGCAACCCACACATTCTCCCCTGAAAATCTCTCACAATCAAAGGCCCAGGTGACCTGACCTGGGGATACACTGGCTGATGTGGAGTCCCCGGGGTAAGGGGGTGGTCATCGAGATTAATCCATGACAGACAAAGGGAGAGATGCAGGAAGGGTGCTCAGCTCCCTGACTGGCTATAAATAAACCCCTGGGGAAACTCTCTGCTCAGGCACCACTGTCTTTTCCATTTCCAAGCAGGACTGGAGGAGGCATTTCTGTACCATGGTCATTCAAACACAAATAAAGCGAGAGAAGTTATTGCCCACTTACGGGACTGGACACCTTTAGAGTTTGAAGTACATGATCTCTCCCAAACTGGATGACGTCTGTGCTGACGACAAAACAATGTTTCCAACACAAAACTGGTTTTGTTCGCAGGATTCCAGTGACCGAAGAGGTGCCCTATAAGCCCTGATAAACCCGAGACAGAAGCATGACGTTACCTTGTCACCCCACGGCTCCGCCGGCTCCCGCAGGCTGGTCAGGTGACAGCAGTGCAGCTCTCGGCCACTTCGGTACTCCCAGAGCCTCAGGGTGCGGTCCTGCACACAGCGCGGACAGGTCAGCACACGCGCGTGGGGGGCAGGCCAGCCTCTGAGTGCGGGGGCTTCCGGCAGGGGCTGGAATACCGCTCAGCGGCAGCCAGCGCCACGGCGCTCTGCCCTGAGGGAGGGCCGTGCGGCCACGCCGATCGTTAGCAAAACACCCGTGACCCCACGCGGCAGAACGGGCAGAAGACACGAGACAAGCTGCCTCGTTCACGTGCAGGACGTCAAAGACCGCGGCTGCTGTACTCGCGCCAGGAGGATACACGCGCTTCAAGGGTCACCCGTTGCACGGGAGACACGTGGGTGGGGCTGCTGAGCACGACAACCGTCCCGCTTCCCTGTTCAGGAAGGGGTGAAAAGCGGGCGTCCGCCCGTTACCCGTGAGACTGTCACCTGGTGCAGATAAGGAAACTGGCACGTGTACCGAGAGCCTCAGTGATCCAAAAATAAGCATCGATGCAAGAGAGCTCCGTTAACAACTGCGCATCGCGGATCTCACTAGAAGGACAGGACAGGGAAAGAACTATGTATCTGAGAACACTCAGGACACACAGGGCGTGAAACGGAGCCTAGCTAGCTCGTCCGCTCGGCCGGCACACCGGGGACCCCCACCCCGGGGACCCCCACCCCGGGGACCCCCACCCCGTGCACCAGAGTCCATCGCTGACAACAGGCATGCACAGGCCCACGTGCACGTGAAGCCCAGATTCTGAGCAAACCAACAAGACGGCACTGACACAGCACACGCGGAGTTCCTAAATGACCGGGAGAAAAGGAAGGAGAGCAATTCCCCCAGAGCATAAGGGCCGGGGTGTGCGGGTGCTGGGCAGGAGCACGAACACCTGCCAGGAAACTACAGACATGGAGGCAAAGGCCCACCTGCCCCAACCTCCCTCTGCAGGGACTGGAAAGGGATGTTCCCGAAGCGTGAAGCCTTGAGGACAGAGACGTGAGGAGACAAGACAATGGTGAGGCCGTCTGGGAGCAGACGAAGGCAGGGGGACTGGCCACAGGAGGCCGTGACACAGCGGCTGGGTCCAGCAGGCCTGCGGCAGCACGGCCACCAGGGGGGCAGTCAGGACAGTCGGACTCCCCACCCCTGCGGCTTACAGAGCCGCGGGTTCACCATGTGCCGCCAGGGAGCAAGAGACCGCAGTCTTAGGGACGTCAGATCCATGCCAAGGGGCACCACCAGCCCTCCCCAGTCACCTCCCGGAACACGGGGACAGGCCTGACGCCCAGAAAGGTGAAGACTGAGCCAAGTAACCACCAAAAGAGGGCTGATCCAGATGGCCTGTGGGTGCCCGACTCCAACACCCTGGGCTCCCAGACACAGCCTCCACCACACTGGCCAGTGCCCCGTCCCCATCATAAATGGACAGATGCAACCACCAGACATCCGCAGGAAACCTCCATGAGGAAAGGTGGACACCACACAGGGGGAAGGAAACACACATGAGCTCAGGGAGATCGAAGCTCCTGCACTCGGGACCAACACAATTGGGGCCAGGACCCTGGGATCGAGCCCCATATCGGGCCCCCTGCTTGGTGAGCCTGCTTTTCCCTCTCCCTCTGCCGCTCCCCCTGCTTGTGCTCGCGCTGTCAAATAAATAAATCTTAAAAAAAAAAAAAAAGAAAGAAAGAAAAAAGGACACTCGGAGGACGAGAAAAAGCTCGTGACAATTACCAGGAACAGCAGAAATGAAATCCCCACAGGACACTATGAAATAAAGTTGAGGACAAGTTTCAAAAAGTAGATGTAGGACATGAGACAGAGGCCAAAGGAAAGAGAAAGAACCAGGCAACCAACGTAGCCCAACATCCCACAACACAGATTCAAAGAGAAGCGCCCGAGTGAGGACACTCCCGGTACCAAGAACCTTGAATCGCAGGGGCCACTGACCGTGCAAGCTGGTCTCCAGCGCCCAGCCCCATCTCCCCCAACTTCAGAGCACAGGGGCAAGAAGGCCCCCAAAATGTTCAGGAAAGGGGGAACAGATTCCACAGAAAGGACCCAAACTCAGAATGGCCTCAGATTTTTCAAGTGAAAGTGGGGAGAAAGCCAAGCACAGAAACCAACCAGAGAAAACACAGGCCCCTCACCTTCCAAATCCCTGGGAGGAACTCTCACCTCGAGCTCTATGCCCGCCCACCCACCAGTCGTTGGGGGTTAAGGGCACTTCCAGGGCCCAGGACAGCAGCCTTATGACAACACCCTCCCCCCACCTTCAGAGGCACTGCTCGGAAACACAGAAGAAAAAGACAGAGACAGACAAACATGGACACAGAGAGGATGAATATGAATATGGGGGTGGGGGTACTACCGGAGGTGCAGCCCACCAGGAAAGGGGACGACGGGCACAGAGAGGGCGGAAGGGCACACAGAAAATGCGTGTTCCTGTTTCTCAACTGCTCGAGTTCTCTGGATACGCCGGGCAGCCATTAAGAAGGCTGTGAAGCCCAAGGGCACACCTTATAGGGGCGTTGGGAGCCACGGCCATTTTCCCGTAGGCCCAGCAGCAGAATTTCACTTTACAAGTATATTGCTTCTGATGAAAATGAAAAGTGCACTCTGCAAGGTGTGGGGCACACAGCAGGCCACGCACCCCGCCACTGGAGCACCATCCCTCCTGTATCTTCAAACAGGGTCACGGGCAAAATGCCTGAACTTGCCAAGCTAGTGCTAAAATCAAAGGTGTTCGTTTTACTTTTCTGGGAGCCTGAATATTTTTTTTATCATGAAAAAGACTGGAAGACGTAGGTACAACAAAATTCACAAAAACTGGCCACCTCTGGGGACTCCAGCCATATCTATTTTGTTTGCTATCGCAGGACCATGCACTGCTGTGAAGAACAGGACACGGGACGGCAGAAACTCTAAGAACACAAATGTGGCAAAGGAATGAAACACAGACACGCAGACAGTGGCCAGATATCTGCAGGACGCTAGGGAGGCGGCTCTTCCCACCCAGAAACCCTAACTCTTAAGAGGTCCAGGCGCCTCCCGTGCAGCGCCCCCACCTCCCACTGCCAGGCACCTGAGTCCCACAAAACACTAAGGGGCAGGAAAGACAGGAGGAGGAACAGGACAGAGCTTTCAGAAAAAAAGAAAAAATGAGACACCAGCAGTAATTCAAACCCTTCACTTTGGCAAAAACTACTGCTTAATGAACCTTTTAAAGATTATTCCTTAGAACCAAGTCTCTGATCACTAAACCATCGAGCCCCAACTGCCAGGACATAGCAGTTTTCGTCACCAATCAAAGCCCCCACCAGGCCGGGGTGAAGAGCCAGCATGGCAGGAACTGGATGGAACCCAAGTCCCCTGGAATTCAGAAGGGGTCTTCCCACCTTCCCACCTGACTGCCAGAACAGAGGTCACAATGCTGTTACAGATGTGGCCCCTGAATGGAAGGCCCTAAGCAAGGAGCCAGCCACAGGCAGCTCCAAAATTCGGAAAACAAGCACCATCTAGTGGACAGCCACCAAGTGAAAGAGCCGCAACTGGGAACAAAAGAGCTCGTGGCTGGCAGACCCATCCCCCCCACGTGGCTCCCCGGCCGAAAGGCACCCAGAGGCACACAGGGCAGAGCGAAGCACTTACCCCAGAGGAGGACAACAGCAGCTCGGGGTGGTCGGGCACCACGAAGATGCGGCTCACAAACCTACAGGGCAAAGAGAAGCAAAGGGGGAGCCGAGTTCCAGGGAGCTGCTGTGACGTCTGCTCAGGCCATCTGTCATCTCAGAGAGATTCTCCCTCCAAACCCCTGACCCCCAACAAAAACTGCCATGGCTCCCACGGGTAGCTAGACAGCACTGAGCCAAGCATGAGGAGCACACCGTGCCATTCTCCGGGCCCCAACAGCCATGACAACTCCCAAGCAGGAGCGGGCCCCAGCCACGCTACTGGAAAGATCCATGAACATTTGTGTTGCTCACTCCAGCTGCCCTGCTCACAGCCCAAGACCTTCCCTGCAGGTCCGTGACGACAGGGAGCCTCGGGCGGAGACCTGCCGGACAGAGCAGGGGCAGAGGGCGAGCAGAAACACTGGCCGGCGGACTGACTCAGACCTCCTGTCCTTTACCCCAGGGCAGCCCCGCAGCCAGCGGTCCCCAGAAGCCCACCCGGGGTCCGCAGGCTATGAGCCAGCCTCTAGCCTCGCAAGGGGGGCAGCCTTCCCTGCTTCTCTCCCAACAATAAAGCAACCACTAGCTCACGGCTCCTGGGGATGCCCATGACTGGCTGGCCCAAGCAGTCCCCTGACGCAAGACAGCCATTACAGAGGCCGTGAGTCACCTCAATGACTCAAGAGGAAGGAAGGGAAACCGGTTTCCACAGATTTTACACGAGACTCTTAAGCACCTACTTTTACTCCTTATTCACTCACGGAAATACCTCCTGAGCGCCTACTACCTGCCAGGCAGTGCTGAGGGCTGGCGACAGCACTGGGCGCAGCCGCAAAGGCCCCCGTCCAGGGCGCTGGCAGGAGATGGGCCAGCGGAGGCCTCGGAAGAGCGCCGCCCAACATAAACACGGTGCCAACCACACCGTTTATGTTTGCAAGTGACCACATTAAGAAACAGACACAGGGCGCCTGGGTGGCTCAGTTGGTTAAGCGACTGCCTTCGGCTCAGGTCACGATCCTGGAGTTCCAGGATCGAGGCCCGCATCGGGCTCCCTGCTCGGCAGGGAGTCTGCTTCTCCCTCTGACCCTCCTCCCTCTCATGCTCTCTGTCTCTCATTCTCTCTCTCGCAAATAAAGTCTTAAAAAAAAAAAAAGAAAAGAAACAGACACAGATGAAAATAACTGACACTCTTCTTCCTTAAATTCATTTATCCAGAATATCACCACCTAACGTACAACCTAAATTAAAAATTAGTAATACGCTGTTTTTATGGCTTTTTTTGTATGAAGTCTTCAACATCAGGTCTTGAACACGGCACATCTCACTTCAGACTTCAGGGCTCGGGGCTCCTGTCTGGACAGTGCAAGCTAAGAGAAAAGCAGAGCAGGGCGGGACAAGGGGGGGCCTTCCTGAGAAGGCAGGTGGCATCTAGCCGGACACTGAAGAAGTGGAGGAGAGCACAGGGTCCTGTGGGGAGAGCATGCCCATCAGTGAGAACAGCACGTGCAAAGGCCCTGAGACAGGAGTGTGCCGGGTGGTGGTGGGTGGGGAGCAGGAGACCCCAGTGAGAAACAGCAATGGAGAGAGGGCCACGGGGGGCTTACAGGTCATAAGTCTGGATGCTGGATTACTAGAGAGCTGAACCAAAGCCCCCATCGGCTGTCCGGAGCTACAAACTAGGCCACCAGCAACCTTCAGAGATCACTTTACATTCTGTTCAAAACCAAGGAACAGGAGCAATCTCAAAATTAAGTCTCTCCAATATATTCCGCTGCCTCCAATAACACAGTGTTAAACATTTTAGCAAATGAAACGAAGGGCTTCTCTTCTCCTCTGCAATTAGCCTTGAGCCCAAGAAGCCCGAGAAGAGCAGTGTGTCTCAGAAACGCCTCCCTTGCAAAATACCAAAATTCAGTTACTGAAAGAGAGCTCACCTGCCAGAAAAGAGGTCATAAAGGAAGAACCACTGCCCAGGCTTGGAGGCAACATAAGTCCTGGACGTTCAAATTACCGAAGTATGTTCCCCCCGGCACACACCCCCTACCGGCCACTGACCACTGTAGGCACTGACAAGCATCTACGCTGAGGAAGGAGTGTTCCAGAAACAAGCCCTCACCTGGAGGCCAACATGGAAACCACTAGTGAGTGCTAACAGCAGGAGGCGGCGGGCTTAGAGGGAAGGCCTCTCACACTGAGCCCTACGCTGGCTCCCGTGGGCAGCACCACCACCACCGTGTGCGGCGACCACGCCCTGGGGTGTCAGACCTCAGTGCCAACAAGAAAACCTCTCCCTGAAACCCATGGGAAGGGAAGGGAAGGGAAGGGAAGGGAAGGGAAGGGAAGGGAAGGAGGAGGCAGAGGTCCTGACGGCCCCTGGGCAGAAGCCTGCACCAAATGGGGCCTCGCCGGGGAGCAGGCAGCCCTGGCTTCGCCACCGGCTGCCCAAGCTGAGCGGCCCACCCGTCCCTTGAGCCTGAGCTTCCTCCTGGGGGGCAGGAAGGGGACTCACTCTGTGTGCCCGAGGCAGAAGGACTCGATGCTGTGCGGCGCCGCAGCCCAGCTGACCCGGATCTTCTCATCCCGGTCGGCGGTGAGGACATAGCGGTCGTCGGGACTCACAGCCTGCACACGGGGGTTAGAAAGAACAGACCTGCTGGTGGGGGTGGCCAGAGCTGGCCCACCCACCCCACCGCCCCAGGACCTGTCCCCAGCGGTGTTACCAGACACCTGTCTCAATGCAGCTCCGCCCTCCCACCACCCCACCCCTCGTTCTCCAGCACCTGCTCGCCTTCGTCTCCTTCCTCCTTCAAGTGTCCCCATGGCCAACCCATCACCAAGTCCTGGGGGCGTTGTCCTTCAAGAACCCCTCCCTCGTTATCCCGGCCTCTCTCACCGGGTCCCACCCCAGCTCCACCTCCCACTGGCTGCCCCCAGCCCTCACCGGGCCTCTTGGGGGACACAGCTCCTGGCTCGGGTTGGAAGGACACTGAGGTGAGGCCCGTAAAGCACGAGGACAAGCTTAGGCCTTGAGATGGTGTCTGCCCTTCCCACATGCCTCCTCTACCTCGTCACCCAAACCCAGGCTGTCCCTTACTTCCGGAACCACCCAGCCACCTCCTAAGTGGCCCATGGGCATTCACCCTGTCAGCCTCACTGTCCTGAATTCCATTCTCACAAACTCCTGCTCACAAATCTGCAGAGCTGTCCCTGCTACAGAACCCAAACCCCAACAGCTGGGCTCACATCCCCGGCCTCACTGCCCCATCAGACCCCCTGCCCCTGCCCCCAGCTGACTGTAGCAGACTTAAATTAGGCCCATCACCCACGTACCACATCCAACAACATCGACAGGTGCCCAAGCTCAAGCTTGCCGCATCCCTGTGGCTCCAGCACCGAAAAGGAATAAACATCCCCAGACTTGTCGGCCACCAAAAGCTTCTCCTCCGAGGCCGTGAAGGTCAGGGCCGTGCACCTCCTCACCACAGTCCTGGAAGGCAAGAGACGCCCACCATCGGCTTGCACATGTCAGCACGAGATGGGCCGACAGACCTGCAGGCTGGCCCTTCTGCTGGTGTGTCGGCTCCACACCACCCGTCTCCCCTTCCAGTCACCAAAGGCAGTACCAAAAAAATAAGGCAATTAAGAGAACAGAAACAAAGCCAGCGCCTTAGACCGATTTTACTTCGGAGTAACTTTGCTTTTGTGACAGCAGAATCCGGATGGTGGACCTCTAGGTGTCCAGCATGACATCTTCTCAAATTTGTTGTGTGTTTGAAGACTGTCATGATAAAATGTTGGGAGAACTGCCTCTTGACCCCAGCACCTCTACTGGGCATTCTGGGGAAAAAAACGGTCAGCTTCGTAAACACCCAGTGTGCTCTGATCAGAACCAGAAGCACACTCACCATGGAGGGCCCTCCTACCCCTGCAGCTTCCCGTCCACGACCGTGGAGTCCCCGCCCCAGCCTGGGGCGGGCGGGGGGGGGGGGCCCGGCCTGCCGTGCGGGAATCCCACGTGCTGCTGGTGCACAACACCCCTGGGGATGGGGCGACACACCGGTCGGCAGGCGCGGCACTTGCCGTCGTCCCTCCCCCTGGGATGACTCCGGAGGAGGGCGAGCCGCGGCCAACAGCATGCACCGCTGGGGACGTCTGCGTCCCGGCTCCGGCTGCGTGACAGTCACCACACTCCTGAATTCAAACCCTCGGTCCACATTCACAAGATCTGCCTCATCTGCCCGCTGGCTCCACACCGCGCCAGCCTGAGAAACAGTTACAGCCCCCGCTGCACACACACCTACTCCTCCGGGTCTCCCTGCTGGTGGGGAGCGGGGTCCATGCAGCTTCCCGCCACTGCTGCTCTCACCGTTCACCTCCTTGCCACCGGCATCTCTACGGCAGATCACGCTTTCCACAAGGCAAGACCCTGCACTTTCATCCCACGCTAGATACCACGCGTGACCCTACTTCACACACGAACCCCAGGCTTGTCCACGTTACCTAACTCTGTGCCTCTCCCTGCCCTCCTCTGTCACCAGAGGGGATAGAAGGGGCTCCCTTTCCAACAAGAGCCAGTCAGCATCTGTGCACACGGCGCTTGGCCCCCTGCAGCTGGGGCCCCCCATGTTACAGTAAATAGGAACTAGAGCTTGAAGAAGCCACATCTCCAACACGAGGACCACACAAAGACCTCCCAGGTTCTCGGGAGCAGAGGGACAGAAGGAAAGAAAACGCAGGGCAGAGGGCCTGCAGCCGCGTCCCAGGACTCCACCACCCACAGCAGCTCAACCTCCTCCTGCGCTTACCTGAGCCGGTGGACAGTGGACAGAAGGACAAGGAGGGACATAAACATAGAGAACACAACAGAAGAAAGAGCATGGGGCTGCGGGCAAGACTAACCAACTCTCCGAGCACACGGTCACTGAAATGCCACCATACATTCAGACAGGCCCTCACACAGCCACGCGGCCACCAGTCCGGACAGTGGCCTGGGCCGGTCCCACAGGAGTATCGGGCGTGGACTCACACAAGCACCCGCCACTGCCCCCCCACCCCCCCCCAGCCCCAGCTCAGTCCAGAATCTTGTCCCTTTGCCTTCTGCCAGTGGAGGAACTTTCATCTTCTCCGGCCAAGTTAGTCCTGGCCAGGATTCTAGGACGCTGCTTGGCTGTACAGAGTAGGTGGGGGTGAGGGTCTGAGGGGTCAGGTCACAGACGTGGGCAGGCAGGTCATGAGACCGGACAGTGGGTGGGCTGGCCACTTTGCCCCATCAGAAGGCGTGGGCCTCACCATTCTTCGGGATCTCTGCACTCCCCCCCTCCCCCCAGAGTCACGGGGTTCACAGCCCAGCGTTCCCATCCTCATGCCCCCCAGGGCCAGCCTGACCCTCTCCCCTCTGCCACTGCCAAGCAGAGCACTGCTGGTCAGGTAGCCGAGCCCTAAAATCCCCCCCCCAAGCCCACCTCCAACGAGCCACACTTGTTCAACAAACTGAGTGTGGGGGGGCCCTGCAGGGCACCAAGGATACCAAGCTCTCCAACACCACACACCTCCAGCAGCCAGGCAGCTTCGGGCAGAACAATCTCATTTCCTGGGGCTCTGCCTTTCCACATACTTGCATTATTTCAATTCAGGCATTTTCTGAACCGCTGTGATTTCCTATGTAAGATTTCTCACTAATAAACGCACACATCACAAGAGAAAATATCATGTCACCCCAAGTGTCCTACTTTTAGTTCAGAAAACCTGGCCTTGGTTCTGGGCCTTTGTCATTCTAAACCGAAACCTTGAAACCAATCATTGCTATGCACTATTTCCATCTGGCTATTCCTTAAAATCCTCCATGATGAAGCATTAAAGCCACTGGAGAGCTCCAAGCTGTGAGCAACTCTTGGTCAAATGTGGATATCGGGAGCCCAGGACACTCCCAACACCGAACTGAACGTCAGATGCATGAAGGATGGGTGTTTTTCTGAGGAAGGGGTCCATCTGTCTGTGCCTCCCGCCAAGTGTTAAAGGCCACTGGACCAGGCAGCAGCGCATCTTACACTGAGGTCAGCATACATCCACAGGACAAGGCAACGTGAGAAAGGCAGCCCCTAGACCTGTGATGTGATCTGGCCCGACTCCTTCATTCAGTGGCTGACGCAGATGGGATGGGAGTTATCCAGGGTCCCGCAAGCAACATCTACACGCGCAACGTACCTCCCATAGGCAACACGAGGCCCTGCACACCTAACACAGAGGTTTCCAACACAAAGCTATTCTGCTGGTATCAAAGTAAAAACCAAGACGAAAAATACAATTAAGCAGGGAAAAAAAGGCAAGTGCCAGCCACTGTTTGCTAAAGTATAACTGCCCACCCTGAGTGTCCTTAGATCTCTACATGAAGACAATCGCCAATACGCTACCTTCAAAAGACAAAACAAACAAAAACACAGCATCTTCCCCTCAAACGCCCACAGACCACAGTGCACAAGGAACCAGACATATACACATAGGACTCTGTGCCTAAACACCCATCCTGAGCCTTACACTCCAGAGGCCTTGCCCTGCATTCCCCAATAGCCTGACAGCCACAGGGACGCGGTGACAGTCAAGAGAAGTCTAGATTCCTCCTTCCAGACCGTGCACAATGCCAGGAGCCCTCGGAGAACGGCCAGAGCCCCGCCAGGAGCCCTGGGCACTCGCCCTTCAGTCAAGGTGCAAGCTCCACCACAGGACGCAGGGGCCTGCTGGCAGGCTGTGTGGGTGTCCCCCTGTCCCAAGTTCAGGATGAAGGGCTACCCCTAAGCAGGGAGCACATACCAACATAGACTGCCACCTGCAATTTGCCTTTTTATTCTTCTCTTAGAAAATAAGATGCAAGAGGAATCCAAAAAGCATAGGTCTCCCCGATACAGGTGTGAGCCAGCTATGAAGTGAAATCCTTAATCTTGGCTGTTAGACAGTTAGACGTTAACATTATAACCTGCATGTATTTCTCTCTTACTCTCGAGGGACAGTTAAGCTGTGCAGCCTCAGGGAGGCAAGGATGATGGGAAGGCTGACTCTGCTCCATGGGGGTGTTTCCATCCCGGTCACAGACATCATAATTCCAGCCCTCACCCGCTTGAGGAAATAAAGCACTTACTATCAGGACACTGTCCGAGTAAGACAAATTTACACCTACCCAGGGCCTGTATCAGCATCACCCACCTCCTCTCCTAAGCCTGCTGATTTTCTTCATTTCTGCCAGCACGAGGCTGGAGGAACACTGGAAAGCAGGATGGCATAGTGGCCAAGGGCACCGCCTCTGGAGCCAAAGTGACCAGGGCCAGGGGCCAGCTCTGCCCTCTGAGCTGACTGACCGGGATCAGCTTCCAGACTCCCAGCAGGGATGTGGGTGAGAACAACGTCCCGCCCCCTCACACAGGGATGTTTCGAGGGTTCAGTCAGCTAACACCGTAAGGCCCTGACAACAGTGCCTGGCACATGGCTGAGACTACATGTTAGTCGCTTGTTCACCACATCACTGTCACTGCTGCGGGCATGCAAGTGTAAGCTGTGCGTTGGTAAATAACACGGTAATTAGTCCACGTTAGCATTTCATACCTGACACTCAGACATTGCCATGGTTTTGTACGGAAAAGAATCAGACGCTTACTGTCATCAGTTAAAGCAAAATAGCTGCCAGACTTGGAGAAGGTGGACGCCAGAATCGTGTCACTCCCCTTATCCGTGGGCTGCCCGTCCTCCCTGAGAAAGAAAAGGACAAGGATGATTAGGGATTGCCTGAGTAAACAAGGCTGCATTCCTCCAGGTTGGCCTTGTTCATTTATAACATGAGCAATGATAGAGAATGGCATGAGGTTCATGTAGCCAGAATATAAACGCATTATTAAGCAGACAAGGGGAGGTTCAAAACAGCTCTAATTTTTAAGGAATAAATCTAACTAAACAGAAAAATCTCTCAGCACACACACCTGAATCCAAAGAGCTGAGCCAGAAAGACCCTCAGAGATCACATGGCTCACTCCCTCACGGATATGAACGAATCGAAGACTAGAGTCAAGGATTAAATCATATTAAAACAAAACTGAACCGGGACACCTGGGTGGCTCAGTCGTTAAGCGTCTGCCTTCAGCTCAGGTCATGATCCCAGAGTCCTGGGATCGAGTCCCGCATCGGGCTCCTTGCTCAGCGGGGAGCCTGCTTCTCCCTCTGCCTGCCTCTCTGCTTGCGCTAAATCTTAAAAAAAAAAAAAAAAAAAACTGAACCATAAGACCAATTCTACTAGAAAAAGGCACCATACAAAATTATCACACTCTGCTTTCCTTATCTTTCAATTAACTAAAGCTAACTTAAACGCATTTAAAATTACATTTCATTATTTCAAGATGCCCACAAGAGTTAGTTACTGACAGAAACTGGAATTATTTAGAAAAATCCTACTATTCTTAACATCATATTTAAAGTTAGTTCCACGTTTCTTTGCTGAGGTCCTGGTTCATCCACAGGACAGTATAAATAGAAACAAAGAATTCTGTGCAGAAGCAACTTACTCGATGACACAACAATTTACTTCTTAGGCTACCCTGTCCCATTTAGTCCAAGCATGATTAGGCCTGAAGAGGCTGCCCCATCAGCTCACCCTTTATTCTCCTGTGACTTCTTTTCTGCAGTGCTACAATCATACGTGAAGAGGACGTCATCATCACTAAGGAAAAACAGAAAGATTTTAAAGGGAGCACTTCATGAACAAAAATGTGAGGTTTTTTTTCCTGGAGCACAAATATTCTCATACTCAATAAATTAAGGGTTTTATCCATGACAAGAAATTGTCTGGGGGGCGCCTGAGTGGCTCAGTTGGTTAAGCGACTGCCTTGAGCTCAGGTCATGGTCCCAGGGTCCTGGGATCGAGCCCCACATCGGGCTCCCTGCTTGGCGGGAAGCCTGCTTCTCCCTCTCCCACTCCCCCGCTTGTGCTCCTCTCTCGCTGTGTCTCTCTCTGTCAAATAAATAAATAAAATCTTTAAAAAAAAAAAAAATTGTCTGGGTACAGTACTTCAGAGAAAGGCTAAGGAGCTTTAGTTGCTTAATCTTTTCAGATTTGCCATACACAACTGGCATGGTTCCATACCAAATAATCTGTTAAGTAAAACAAAGGAGAAAAACTCAACAGGAAGTAATACATGATTCTTTTACTCCCAAAAAAATCAACGCAAGATGGTTATGCTAGAAGAAATTATGTTCTGATGTTTTTTGGTGAGATTCCTGCATCTCAATTTAAAACTGCCACCATTTAAAAATGTCTCAACTACCCAAGAAAGCTCCCATGGCTGCCACGCACCTGCCAGTACTGGAGTCAGACCCTAAGCTCTCTGCAGTTTATGCCCATCTCCTCCCTTCCAGTGCTTGGCAGAGACCAGATATCTTGTACCAACTCACAGCCTTTGAAGTAACTGCGCTCAGACTCTTTTCCCAAGGAACACTGTGGTGTTGGAAAGAGTAGTTCTCCCAGTCAGAAACTTTGCCACCACCATTCTATTTCCTCAAGAGGCACACAGAAGAATCATATTAAAAAAAAAAAAAAAAAAATGATGGGGACGCCTGGGTGGCTCAGTCGGTGAAGCATCTGCCTTCAGCTCAGGTCCTGATCCCAGGGTCCTGGGATGGAGTCCTGAGTGGGGCTCTTTGCTCCGTGGCGAGTCTGCTTCTCCCTCTCCTCCCTGCTCGTGCTCTCTCTCTTTCTCAACTAAATGAAAATGAATCTTAAAAAAATGATGGGTTTAGGGCGCCTGGGTGGCTCAGTCGGTTAAGCGACTGCCTTCGGCTCAGGTCATGATCCTGGAGTCCCGGGATCGAGTCCCGCATCGGGCTCCCTGCTCGGCAGGGAGTCTGCTTCTCCCTCTGACCCTCTTCCCTCTCGTGCTCTCTGTCTCTCATTCTCTCTGTCTCAAGTAAATAAATAAAATCTTAAAAAAAAGAGAAAAAAGGTGGGTTTATTGCATTTGATATGAATCAAATGTAATATCAAGTATAATAAACCCCTGTCTCCCAGTGGCATGCGTTAGATACCACGAGCCTCTAAAAATAATGTGGAATACACCACAAGTTTGTGAGTAAATGTTTTGTGAAAACTAAATCTAACATAAGTTGATTTCTGAAACCCAGCTTTGAGCAAAGAGCGGAGCGTATCTACATCTGACAGACACATGGTCCGTTTCAAGCAGGAATCCAAACTACCCGGGAAAGGAGTAAGGGGCCGAAACTGACCATGGGACAAGACTACTCGATCAACGCTTATTGTTAAAAATCCAGGGTGTTGTGTGAGAAGGAGCATGAAACTGGGGAAAGCTAAAGCAGAACCGTGTGCAGGCGCACTGGGGGGAAGAGGGTAAGACCGGGAGCGAGGCGAGGCGAGGCGAGGCGAGGCGGGCGGGCGGGGGAGGGGGGCAGGCGCCACGTCCGCAGACGGAGAGCGCCCGCGACTCGGGCCCAACCCGGTCCCCGAGGGCAGGAGCCGCCTTCCAACCGGCGCCCCAGGGCCGGGGCGGCCGCCGACCCAGACACCGCGCGGTGGCCGGGGCCTGGCTCGCGTCTCCCCACGTGACCCGCCCGAAGCGTCCCGAAGCTCCCGACGCCCACGCGGCCGACAACGCGGGGCCCGCGGGCGCCGGCGAGGGGTGCGCCGGGGCGGGTCCTGAGAGGAGGCGCGGGCACGCGGCCCGACCGAGGCGAAGGCGGCGGCTGCGCGCGCCGGGCGTCTCCCCAGGGCCTCGCGGCGCGAGGGAATGATTCCCCAGGCCCCGGCGCGCGCCCGCAGCCTGGGCTCCCCGCTGCAGGCCCAGCCCGCTCACCTGCTCGCAGTGGAGGTGGCCAGGAACCGACTGCCGCCCCGCACCACCAGCGCCTGCCCGCACAGCGCCAGCCCCGCGGAACTCGCCATGCGCCCGCCCGCCGCGCCTCCCCCCACGTGCGCCGCCGAGCCCCTCTTCCTGCCGGCGCCGCACAGTGACGTCACGCGCAGGCGCCGCTCGGTGGCGCCGCTCGGCCCGCCCCCACGGTGGCCGAGGCCCCGGACATGCGCAGAAGGTGCTTTCCGCCTTCGCCGCCGTGGTGGCGTCTTCTCCGCAGGTGGCGGGTTTAGGGCGGTGGGAACACTCGCCCGCGTGGGAACGCACGCTGAGCAGTGCTCTTTTCCTCCACACTGGGCAGGGCCGCTTCTGGATCTTTCTCCGCTGCAGCCGGGCGACGTGGTCCTGCTGGTACCTGCTGGGCTCTTAGTAAGCGTTCCTGCAAGAGGTGGGTGGGGGTGAGCCTGCACTTGTCCGGGGTGGCTCAGAGTTCAGGCGCTGGAAGGGAGCCCCCGCAGCTTCCCCTCGGAGGTCGGCCCCAGGCGCCGCAAGTCTCTCCCACCGCCAGAGATAGCTCTTTGCCCGTGTTCTTCTGTTCATGGAGTTCGAACAAGGTGACTTCTCAAGACACGCCGCCCACACACCCCATCCTGTTCATCTAGTCACTTAAATCCCTCTGCTGCACGCCCCTTCTCTCCATCTCCGTGGCTTCCGCCACCATCCAAACCACAGCAGTCCGCAGCTTTGCTGATCGCCGCAGCTGCCCTTGTCCCCCACCGATCTGCTTGCCACACCGAAGCCAGAGATCCTTGCAGAACACAGATCTGATCATTGCATCCCCCTGCTTAAAACCAACAGGTGGCTTCTCGTTGCTTTCATGGCAAAGACCCAAGTCCTGATCATGCTCTAGGGAACCGCCTGTGGTCTGGCTCCCATCTACTCCGCAGCCTCTTTCATTCTCTGTGCTGTAGCCAGGACTGCCCTTCATTCACTGGCACAATGCACTCACCCCAGGGACTTAGCACATGCCATTGTTTCTGACTGAAATGCTCTCCCCGGCACCCTATCTATTTACTGTAACTAGTTAATTCCAGTCACTCGATTTCATTTCAGTGGCATCATCGGTCAGGGAAGCTTTCCCTGCCTTTCCATTATTTGTATTCACGTTTATTTGTTTAATGTCTCTCCAAGACTACAAATGCCTAATTTTGCAGGTTATGGTCATCCCAACTTGCAGCACAATACCTGGCAAGAAGTCAGTGCTCAATCAATATTTGCTAAGTACATGAATGGAACGAGTAACTGTCTTAAAGGAGCAGCTACTGTTACAGAAGAGTGAAGGCGTAGGAAACTTGGAGAATGCTGGCCCTGACCCCACCTCCTGTATGACTCAAGGATGAATTTATACCCAAAATCAAAGGCAGCTGCTGTATTCACGGAGGGGTTGCTGCTGGGCAGTAACCACAGTGGAAGCAGGAGACTTCCCAAGGTTTCTGAAAATGAATCTGTGAACATCTTTATTAGACTAATCTAGTTGGCACAGTGGAAGTCCATATGCGTGGTCTGGGGTGTTTTTCAAGCATGCCAGTGAGGTTACGGTTTCTCTCCTGGGCAGGATAGTAATACTAGGACCATAGAGATCCTAGGCAGGGGCCAGTCATCACTAGGCTCGTGAATAAATTCAACTTCCTTTACAGTCGTCATTTACATCTTAGAAAATACTCCATGACACACATTCTAACATAAAATTAACTATAATACACCTATTTGAACTGACCTTGAAGTTTGCCTTCGTGTTATAAGTTACAACCTAGAGAAGTAAGTACAATTTTTGAAAAACCGTGGAGACTGAATAACAGAGATTTAAGGGATTTTATGCATTATATCACAAGATGCGGAGCATGCATAAATGAAAACTTACAGAACTGTGCTTGATCATCAGACGTAAACACAGCCTAGTCATTCTGATCTTTTTGAGGTGATGAACCATGTGCCTCACGCTCTGAATTCTTGCAGTACTTGTGCCAACAAGATTTATTTGCCTAAAGATCTTTTTCTCAGCAAAGTCCAGGATAACCCAAGCCTTTTCTTTGTAATTTTAATCCAGTCTGAGTTGAAATGGTGTTAAGCTTATTTTTATTTTCACAACTTTCCCTTTTGTGGCCCCTCTGGTGCTACTTCAGTTCATCTTGTGTGGGCTATCAGATGTTAATGCAGGTCCATGAACGTGTTGTCTGAGGCCTCTTTACCCGTCATTACTCTTACATATATGTGTAAACTATTTCAGCATTAATATGATGTGTTGATATTTTACTATCTAATGTTCTTAGTATATTACCCCAAACCCACAACTCAAATTTCAGTTCTGTATAATTTGGGGTTTTTTTTAATTTGTTAATGTAGCTACTAAAGTTGTAACCAAGTTTTTACCTCTCTGAAATTTACAAAACGATGAGGGCATATTCATCGTTTACAGCTTGGATAAAATTGGAGAGCCCTTAGGTTTTGTCCCATTTCCCTTGGTGATTTTCTCGAAGGAGTCAGCTGTGTTGATAGTAGCTGTAGTTAGTAACTGTTTTAGTAACTGTATCCATTTTCTGTTGTCATAATAATACATAGTAAATACATAACAAGTACTATATAACAACAAATTGTGTAGCCTAAAACAGTAATAATTTACTTAGCTCACAATTCTGCGGGTTGGCCATTTGGGCTGGTCTTAGTTGGCTGTCTTTGCTCATGTGTCTGTGGCCTGCCACCTGGTTGGAAGAGAACTAGCCAGTCTAGGATGGCCTGGGACAACTTGTCTCCACTCCATGTCATCCTCCAGGAGGGTACTGGGGCTTACCTACATGGTAGGCACAGTCAGGAAAAAACCCACGGGACTTGTGAGGTCCAGGTGTGGAACCAGTGTACTGTTTCTTCTGACACACCCTATTGGCCAACGCAAGACACAAGGGCAACAAGATCCAAAGGTGGGGGAAATAAACCCCCTCTTGGTGAAAGGAGCATCAAAGTTGCATTACAGAGGGCCTGGGTAAAGGGAGGGGTGGAGAATTGAGGCCATTTTTGTGGTCAAATCTACTACAATCCATCCTTTGGCCCCAATTATTCACATTTCTCCACCAAAAAAAAACCTCACTTCCTCCCAAGATCCCCAGAAGTCTCACCCAATCCCAGTACCAGGCTCAAAGTGCAGGGTCTCATGATCTATACTAGGTTGAATGTGGCTCCTCAGGTGCGGTTCCTCTTGATCCACAGATGGATAAACTAAAAATATCAATTGTCTGCCCCCCACACAGCATACACTGGTCAAAGGGGAAAGGACCACCACAGTGAATACTTCCATTTGAAAAGGAAAAGAATGGGGGTCCCTGGGTGGCACAGTCGGTTAGGCGTCCGACTCTTGGTTTCGGCTCAGGTTGTGATCTCAGGGTGGTAGGATCAAGCCCCGCGTTGGACTCCACACTCAGCATGGAGTCTGCTTGGGATTCTCTCTCCCTCTCCCTCTGCCACTCCAGCCTGTGCACGCACGCGCTCTCTCTCTAAAAAAAATAAATAGATCTTTAGAAGAAAAGAAAAAAGGAAGAATGGGTGCACAGAGCAATCACTGGTGCAGAGCAATTCCTAAATCCATAGGGAGAATGTTCACAGGACCATAGGACAAGGGAGTGCTCCCCGATGAGGCTGAGTTCTGCCTGCTGGGAATATTCCCCAGGCTGTACCCCAGCGCGACTCTTACCTCTGCCCTCCTGGAGATCCCTCCTTTTCCAGCGCCTCTTGCTCACTCTGAAAAATGTGCCCTTTGAGCAACTCTTAAACTCTTACTGCCCTTAGCAAATTGGGAGCCCAGAGGCCTTTTTTCACTTTAAACTGTCCAGTCCCCTGAAGGTGGTACTTTGTTCATACAGTTCCCTTAAACACTTTGTGGAGATGTCAGCATCGTGGCTGAATAAGATACCCCTCGCCATGTCCCCCCACTCAACAGCAGTTCAGCATCCATCCACAGACAGAGTGCCTTTCTGGGAACTGTGGGACCCAGCCCCACACACAAAGGAACCCAGGCAGTCTCACCCACCCACGTGTCCGGTAATAGGCACACAGACTTTGGTCCCACCTGTGAAGCTTGCTGTGGCCTATGAAGTGGCTCCACCCCCTCTTGGCCATGCTCTGGGAGCCCCTGGAAAACACCATCTTAGACAATCCCCCCCCAAAGGAAAGAGCTTTTGTGGAAGCCCAGGTTTCCAGCAGACAAATTCCAGCACATCGTTAGAACAACAAAAAAAATATATGAGTTTGGGTGCATTGGAGAGGGTAAGAGGAACAGTGTGACTTTACCCATATCATCCCTCCCCCAGGGCCTTACAGCTTAGCGTCAAGAGAGAGTTCCTTAGCCCAGGATTTCTCTCACAGGGGAAAGCGAGAGCATGTGAGTGAGCACCTGACTTCCCCAGCCATGTGAGATGCTGCCAAAGATACCTGTGTCTCTAGACTCTTCCAGAGTATGGGTCATGAGTACTGGGGGCAGGAAGAGCTAGGAGAGCAGCAAATAGAACTCTCAGGGGCAAAAAAGGGACCCCAACACTCCCATCAAAAAGCCTGCCCTTGAGCCACTAGGGACACCTTGCTCACAGATCCCCCAACTGGCCCACTGGCACCCCCAGCGCTCCATGCACCTCACCCCCACACACTCCCACACTGTGACCAGCTCCCTGTGTGCACTCCCAATGGCAGTAAGAGTGAGTTTCGGCAAACAGCTAGTGAGCACGCACAAATAATGGGCCCAAATCTGCAGGCCAGGGAGAGACCACAGCTTGAGCACCACCTTGGGGAAACAAAGGGGAGGCTGTCAGCACTCAACCTAGTTAATTGTGGGGTGGAGAGAAGGCATACAAGCTTAAGAATCAGCCACAAGAGGGAGCAAGAAACAAGGAGAAGGCACATCCACCCGAGGTCTGGGATCGCCCCAGAATCCCTAGCAGGGCTGAGGGAAGGTATTTCTCTCCCAAAGGCAGTTAGTAAAGTCCAGAGGAGGGGATGGCAACTTGAGATGTGAACACAGCAGCACCAGACTTCAAGGAACATGCAAAATCAAAGAAACATGATGCCACCAAAGGATCATAAGAACCTTCTAGCAACCACCCCCAAAGACTTGGAGACCTGTGATTTACCTGATAATTCAAAATAGCTGTTTTCAGGAATGAGCTACAAGAAAACAAGCAAACAAAAAAGACAATTCAACAAAATCAGGAAAACAAAATATGAACAAAATGAAAAGCCTAGCAAAGATGGAAATCATAAACAAGAACCAAACAAAAAATCCTGGAGCTGAAGAATACAGTGAATGAAATGAAAAGTGCAATGGGGAGCACCCACAGCAGAATGGATGTAGCAGAAGAAAATCCGTGAAGTGGACAGGAACTTGGACGTCATCCAGTCAAAGGACACAAAGGAGAGAGGATGAGAGAGTGAAGAAATCCCGGTTGACCTGTGGGACCAACAAAAGAAACAGTCTGTGATTTATTGGAGGTCCAGAGAAGGAGAGCGGGAGAAAGCGGCAGAAAGCTTATTTAAAAGAAATAATGGTGGGGCGCCTGGGTGGCTCAGTCGTTGGGCGTCTGCCTTTGGCTCGGGTCATGATCCCGGGGTCCTGGGATCGAGCCCCGCATCGGGCTCCCTGCTCCACGGGAAGCCTGCTTCTCCCTCTCCCATTCCCCCTGCTTGTGTTCCCTCTCTCGCTGTGTCTCTCTCTGTCAAATGAATAAAATCTTTAAATAAATAAATAAATAAATAAATAAAAGAAGTAAAAGAAATAATGGCTGAGAACTTCCCAAATCAGGGGAGAGATTTGGACACTCAAGGTCCTGAAGCTCATGGGTCACCAAACTCAACTTGAAGAGATCCTTTCCAAGACACATTATAATAAAACTGCCAAAAATCAAGGACAAAGAGGGAATCTTAAGAGCAGCAAGAGAAAAGAGGCTTGTAAGTTACAAGCTACCCCCATCAAGCAATCAGCAGATTTCTCTGCAGGAGCCTTACAGGCCAGGACAGGGCAGTACGGTATAGTCAAAGGAAGACCCTGCCAACCTAGAATCCTCCACCTGGCAAAGCTGCCCTTCAGAAATGAAGGGGAGATAAAGATATCCCAGACAGACAAAAACTGAGGGAGTTCATCCCCACTGGACCTGCTCTGCAAGAAACACAGAAAGGAGTTTTTCCAGCTGAAATGGAAGGACGCTAACCAGTAATGTGGATACACAGGAAAACATACAACACACGGTAAGGGTGCGGGGGCAAAGTCAGATTCTGGATCCTGCTAATACTCTAATGTGATGTGTTAACCACTTAACTCTGTGTAAAGGTTAAAGGACAATAGAATCCAAAATACCTGCAGCTACGATCATTTGTGTATGAATATAGAGAACATGAAGATGTAAACCGTAACAGCAAAAACATCCGGGGAGGACGTGGAAAGGTAGAGTTTTTGTATGCAGTCAAGTTGTAATCAGTGTAAAACTTACTGTTGTATCTATAAGGTGGTTTATTTAAGCCTCATGGTAACCACAAAGCAAAAACCTACAGTAGATTCACAAAGGAGAAACAGAAGGGAATCAGAGCTTACCACTGTGGAAAATCATCACTCCACAAAGGAAGGCAATAAGAGACTGTCCAGGACATTCCTAAATAGATATAGATATATAGATGTTCATATTGATATATATAAATATATACTTGATATCCATGTATATATGAATATATTCAATATATATTGAATATGTACTTGATATATACCAAGTCATTTCACTGTATACCTTAAACTTACACAACATATATATCAATTATATTTCAATAGAGCTGGAGAAAAAAGAATTTCCTTAAAAAAATAAAGTCACTTGTATTTTCCCATCTGATGTGATTTTGACATGTTATAGGTGGAGTTACATTTTCCCCCAAAAAGACAAGTTGAAATCCTAACCCCTGGTACTTGAAATGTGACCTTATTTGGAGATAGTCTTTACAGAGGATTTCAAGTTCAAATGATGTCATCAAAGCAGGCCCTAATCCAGTATGACTTGTGTCTTTATAAAAAGGGGAAATTAAGACACAGAGACAGACATGCACAGAAGAAAGACACACAAAGAAAAGCCATATGAGGACAGGCAGAGATTGGAGCAATGCAGCCACAAAGCAGGGAATGCCAGGGATTGGTGGCCACCCCCAGAGGCTCGGGAGAGGCAGGGGAGGATTCTACCCAGGGTCTCAGGGGATGCTGTTCCCGCTGCCACCCTCATTTAGGACTGTATCCTCCAGAACGGTGAGACAACACCTTTCTGTTGTCTTCAGCCAGTCAGGCTGTGGTCCTTTGTTATTGTAGCTCTAACAAACTAATACAACATACATTTGTATTTTGAGGACAGTGCTATTCTAACAACTAAGTTCTTACTCCATGCCAGCACTCAGCTCTTCACCCTTACTTGGTAGTGATGTTTGGCCATTAGAATGTAGGCTAGGCAAGATGTCCATCGACAGATGAATGGATAAAGAAAATGTGGTATATATATACAATGGAATATTATGCAGCCATCAAAAGGAATGAGATCTTGCCATTTGCAACGACGTGGATGGAACTGGAGGGTATTATGCTGAGTGAAATAAGTCAAACAGAGAAAGACATGTATCATATGACCTCACTGATACGAGGAATTCTTAATCGCAGGAAACAAACTGAGGGTTGCTGGAGTGGGGGTGGGGTGGGAGGGATGGGGTGACTGGGTGATAGACACTGGGGAGGGTATGTGCTCTGGTAAGTGCTGTGAATTGTGCAAGACTGTTGAATCTCAGATCTGCACCTCTGAAACAAATAATGCAATATATGTTAAGAAAAAAAAAGAAGAAGAAGAAGGTAGCAGGAAGGGAAGAATGAAGCAGGGGAAATCGGAGGGGTAGACGAACCATGAGAGACGATGGACTCTGAAAAACAAACAGGGTTCTAGAGGGGAGGGGGGTGGGAGGATGGGTTAGCCTGGTGGTGGGTATTGAGGAGGGCACGTTCTGCGTGGAGCACTGGGTGTTATGCACAAACAATGAATCATGGAACACTACATCTAAAACTAATGATGTAATGTATGGGGATTAACATAAGAATAAAAAAAAAAAGAATGTAGGCTAGGCTCCAGTAATGGCCCACTTGATGAGGCAGGAGAAACATGAAGGCATAGAGCTGGGTTATATATGTAGGTTCATATACACAGGATCTTGCCGGACAAACCTTTTCATCGTTTCAGTATACGGAAAGATAGAATTTCTAGTAGTATTGGAATCTATATCTTTTCCATCAAAAAGTGGGCATCTAAAACTACCATATAACTTTGGGGCACCAAATAAACCACTCATGGCTTTTTTACTCATTAAAATGCATTATGAAATATTTCATACATATCAAAAATACACAAGAGCAAACATTCCTGTGCCCATAGCACACCATAAGAAACAAACAAACAGGGGCGCCTGGGTGGCTCAGTTGGTTAAGCGACTGCCTTCGGCTCAGGTCATGATCCTGGAGTCCTGGGATCGAGTCCCGCATCGGGCTCCCTGCTCAGCGGGGAGTCTGCTTCTCCCTCTGATCCTCCCCCTCTCATGCTCTCTGTCTCCCATTCTCTCTCTCAGATAAATAAATAAAATCTTAAAAAAAAAAAAAAAAGAAACAAACAAACAAACATTACTAAAAGAAGACAAGTCCCAAGGCTCCCTTCCATATGGACCTCACCCGTCCCTCCACGCCCTCCAGAGGTAGTCACTAACCTATTCTGGGTGGCTCATCCTTGTTAGTGAGTAGGAAACTTTATGTTCTGGATACCGAATCATTATGAGTTAAATGATTTCCCAGTTTGTGTCTTGTCTTCTTACTTTCTCTACTGCCTTTTGCTAAACAGTTTTCAATTTTAATGTAAATAGATTGGAATGTCCTATGCCATGGGAAGTATGTGTGTATGTTAACCCCAAATTCAAGAGAGGGTAGGCCTTGAGACATTTTTTCCCCACCCAGTGCCCAGGCTGAGATATACATTTCCTGTGACCTTTTTTGCAAGCAGGTGGCTTTGCCCATGCTCACCCTGCCACTGAGGGGCAGCTCTACAAGGGCTTCCTCCTGTGCTTCCCAGCCCACTCCCAGGACTCATGGCTCCAAAGTCCTCTTGACGTCAGTTAAACCAAGACTTTAACTTACTGAGATCAGCAAATGCTCCCAGAGCGATGTGACTTCTTGTGGTTTCTTGCTTGTGTTTTAGTCCCTGGGAACACACACTTCCTGTGGTCCAGCACATTCCAAACGATGAAAAACATGATCACACTAGACCAAGATAGGCAGCACTGAAAAGAGCCTGGTGGACACAAACACCAAATCAATTCAGGAGGAATGCACACTGACCCCAGGGCTTGGGAATTCCCACAGATAAGGGCCCAGAAACACATGAGTTTCAAGTCCATCATGACACAGCAATCATGGACAAGAGCACGGATCTGGACATGGGAACAGAACTGATCATTTGAAATTATGCTTGTGATATTTCACCCAGCATTGCGAAATATTCGGTAGTCCAGCGGTTTTTCATAATATCTAGTGGCCAGATACTCCCAGAGACAGAAGTCACTATCTGTGTTTTAAAAGATAGTTTAGAGGCTCCTGGGTGACTGAGCCAGTTGAGCATCCGACTCTTGATTTCTGCTCGGTCATGGTCTCAGAGTTGTGGAATAGAGCCCCAAGTCAGGCTTCATGCTCAGCAGGGAGTCTACTTCCTCCTCCTCCCTCTGCCCCTCCCCCTGCATGCTCTCTCTCTCAAATAAATCTTAAAAATATATATATAATTGAGGGGTGCCTAGGTGGCTCAGTCAGTTAAGTGTGACCCTTGATCTCAATTCAGGTCTTGATCTCAGGGTCGTGAGTTCAAGCACAGCATTGGGCTCCATGCTGGGCATGAAGCCTACTTAAAAAACAAATAAATAAAGTAATAATAATAATAAAACATAGCTTAGACATATTCAATTTCACTTTGACTTTCCTTATTTTGTCTTGACAAAAAAAAAAGCTTTTAAATTTACTTTTCCTATTTGCCAAGCTGTTTTTCCTTAAAGATTTTATATTTATTTATTTATTTACGAGAGAGAGAGAGAGAGAGAGAGAGCGCACATGAGCAGGGGGAGAAGCAGAGGAGGAGGGAGAGGGAACCCAAAGCAGACTCCTTGTTGAGCATGGAGTCTGACTGGAGGCTTGATCCCTTGATGACAAGATCAGGACCCAAGCAGAAACCAGGAGTCGGATGCTTAACCCACTGTGCCACCCAGGCACCCACTGAGCTAGCTACCTGTTTTTATTTTCTCTTATTAAAAAGAAAATTATCTTACTAAGAGTAAAGCATACTATATATGGCCATCCTGAACAGTATTTAGGAGCACCTGGGTGGCTCAGTCAGTTAAGCATCTGACTCTTGGTTTCGGCTCAGATCATGATCTCAGTGATTGAGCCCCAAGTTGAGCTCTGTGCTCGGCATGGAGTCGGCTTGAGAATCTCTCTCCCTCTACCTCTGCCCTTCCCACTCATGCTCTCTCTAAAATAAACAAATAAATCTTTAAAACAACAACAACATTTTAAAACCACAGTGTTATTGAAAGCTTTGTGGAAAAAAAAAAAAAGGAAAAAACCATGCTTCATTTAAACACATAATTAAGTTGTATTAATTTACATAGAAAAATGGCATAATACATTTCCTTTGGGGCTTAAAAGGAATGTATGTCTTAGACAAGAATGCAGAGCTAGGGCATGTGTGAGGATGGCAGGAACCTGAATATTTTTATTTTCCTTTTTGGCCTAAACACCTTTGAGTTCAGGGTTGGGTCCAAGTGATGCTCCATTTTCTAGTTATCTTGAAAAGAAGTTTAATTTGCCCTTAGGATACTGAAGGGGGATCTGGAGTAATTTAGATAGACCTTTATGTGATTAATAAGAAAATATAGGCCAACATAAGTTTTTGAGGTTTTTGTCTAAAAACTGCTAAGTTGGGTGCCTGGGTGGCTCAGTTGGTTAAGCGACTGCCTTCAGCTCAGGTCATGATCCTGGAGTCCCCGGATCGAGTCCCGCATCGGGCTCCCTGCTCTGCAGGGAGTCTGCTTCTCCCTCTGACCCTCCCCCCTCTCATGCTCTATCTCATTCTCTCTCTCAAATAAATAAATAAAATCTTTAAAAAATAAAATAAAATAAAATAAAAATAAAAACTGCTGAGTTAGTACTTGCTAGGCAAGGTGATGGGTGCAGGAGAAATGATATCTAGTTTACAGTTTTCCAGCTGATTAGAAAACACGATCTACTCCCCTTTCCACAAATACTCGTGAAAACAGGGTCCCTCTCTCTGGCCTCTGCCTCTTTGATTTTTCTGCAAAACCTTATATTTGCCTCTTGCACTTGGCCCTGTTCTTTCTGTTCCCTTTGTTCTAATGTAGTGTAGGCCCACCTCGACTGCCCTACCTGAGTACGTTAGCTTCCTAGTAGGTCCTGCTCCCTCCGGGCTCAGACAGTGGTCTTCCACATTTTTCCCATAGTTACCTTCACACACAGTCATGTTGCTTCTTTAAAAACCGCCAACATGGCTACCCCCACTCACTGTGTCTCTTCTCCAGGGCTCCCCTCAACCTACGTGCCCTCTCCTCAAGCCACTCTGGCTGGTGACCACACTGGGCCCAATGGGGTTGGCCTCTTCGTTTTATTCTTGAAGCTGACATTTTATTCTTGAGGCTTCACAACGCAAGCCTGAACTTTCCACTGGAGACAACAGAGTGAATTTGGTCTGAGTAAAGGATAATTCTGTTGGGGCACCTGGGTGGCTCAGTGGGTTACGTGTCTGCCTTCTGCTCAGGTCATGATTCCAGGGTCCTGGGATAGAGCCCCATGTCTGGCTCCCTGCTCAGCGGGGAGCCTGCTTCTCCCTCTCCCTCTGCCGCTCCCCCTACTTGTTCTCTCTCTCTCTCAAATTAATAAAATTTTTTTAAAGGGTAATTCTGTTAGTAAGGTTTTCCCTTCTCCTGGAGAGACCAAGGACCTCTTTCTCATTATTATCCTAAGACCGCAGATTGTCCACTGCCACCTGCATGACTGGTGGCAGGTCGCATTGCATTCACAGGGCTCCAGAGTCCCCTTTGATAAGGGTCTGGGGGCACCTGTTTCTGCCCATTTATCTTGACACCTGAATGAGTCTCCACTTCGCCCGGGTGGACTCAGAGGAGCGGGCACGTTCATCTTCTAGGAAGCACTGGACAAGGCAGGAGTGCGGGCGGGGGGGCACGATCAATAACGGAGCGAGGGGTCAGTAACTACGCCCGCTCTGCTATTTCGCCTTACTTTGGGGGAAGTCTTCGCACTGCAAGCCATCAACATTCAGGTCGCATAAAGCTGGCGCTGCTGACACGCCCGGCTCCGGCACTGGTGCCGTCATGGGCTCAAAGCATGCCCACGGTCCCGCCCGGGGTGGCCTGCCCGATGGGCAATGAACAGCGGTGACCACTCTGACCGTGTGCCTCGCAGGATGGGGTCCGACCTGACGCCGCCCAGGGGCAGCCGAGGGAGGCGGGGCGCGCGCTGAGGCCCGGACCTAAAGTGCCGCGGGGCCACCAAGCCGACGACTCTGGGTCAGGGCCGGAGTCGCCAGGGCACGGTCTGAAGTCTGTGCACCTGGGAAGAGACACTGGCAGACGGGGCGCCGGCCCTCCGGAGACAGCGACGCCGCAAGAGCCCTCCGACGGCCACGCGCGCAGCCAGCCCCGGGGCCGCTCGGACGAGAACCGGCCCGCCGGTGACTGGCAGCTCCACCTGGGGGCGTGGCCGGGGCGCCGAGCTGGGAGCCCGGAGGCGGCTGGGATGCGCCCGCAGGCCCCGCCCTCCGCCCCGCCCCGCCCCGCCCCCGTGCCTGCCTGTGATTGGTGCCCTCGGCCCAGGGGCGGGACCTCGGCGGCGGAGCGCGCGCAGCGGTGGCGTCAGTCCGGTGCGACCTCCGGCGCGCGCGGCCGTCCCCGGGCGCTCCCCCGAGTCACCGTCATGGCGGCCTCGCTTATGCTGCGGCAAGGACGGTCCGGGGCGCTGAAGGTAAAGGGGAGCGGGGCCGCGGCGGGGAGGCCGTGTAGGGCCAGGGCCCTCTCCGGCCGTCCTGGTGGGCCGTTGACCCGCCTCCCGGGTGCAGGAGGGGACGCCGGGCCGGAGCAAGTGGCCGTGGGGCGGGCGTGGCGGGCCTGGCGGGCCGGCGAGCGGGCGCTGAGCCCGGCCACAGCCCCTTGGCCGACCCTGATCACCTGAGGAGCGCCAGGCGCGCGGGGCCGGGGCCACGGGGCCACGGGGCAGGTGCGAGGGCTCCCAGGTGTCAGAACCGTTAAGGACAGCGTCTTGACCTCTTGTTTAGCCCGGAGAGGAGAGGAGGGGACTTTCAGGTACCTGGTTCACCTGGTAACTTACCGGGCAGCCACTGGGAAGTCAGCCTACATTACCCCATCTGTGAAAAGAGGAAGGAAGAAGGGCTTTCTTTGCCATATAGAAAAAAATGTAAGGCCCCCTAACTGTAAATTTTAAACTGCTCTTACTACAGAAGCACTAACTGTTCATTGCAAAGTAGAGTATAGATCGATGGGGATACCTGTTTCAGAGAGTCCGCCGTTTAGTCCTTGAAATACCCGCTTTTAAATGATTGTTTCAGCTCTCATGTGTACACATAGACGCGTACTTGCAGTCATAAACATAGAAAACATATTTTTACCTTCACATATGTAGGAGAGGCACCTCTGTTCTTTATCCAGCTCCTAGAAAAGTGCTCAGCCCATAGCAGCTGTTAGTAAGTACATGCTGAGTGAATTATCAGTTTATAAGATGTTTGCCACTTACAATATAAACGGTTGAGAAGCAGTTATTGTTCGTCTACATCATTATTAACAGCCAAATAGTATTTCTTCTACTTAGCGTTCTAAGTATAGGAAAACATTCTACAAAAAAAATCAGAGTATTTTGTAGGTTAATAGGTAATTGGGGACTACAGAAAGTGTGCACGGGAGAAGATCTGTTTTGACATTTCTTGGAGTTACATAATTAATAATGACTGTCCTGTGGTTTTTTTCTTGCAGTTTTTTTTTTTGTATTTTCCAAAATTTCCATAACACATACGTTACGGAAATTGTAATAACTATGAGAAATATACCATATGAATGCTTAGTAATAACACATAGTATTTCTGTGTTGTAACAGCTTCTAAATGGCATTACTCTAAAATGTCCATATTTGTTCATTCTTCTGTCAGACTATGCTCCTAGAAGCACGAGTGTTTCGAGGACTTGCTTCCACGGTTTCTCTCTCTGCAGAATCAGGGAAGAGTGAAAAGGGACTGCCACCGAATTCCAAGAGGCAAAGTCCACCAAAAAGTAAGATTTTAATGGTAGTCGTAAGGGAAAGAGAATGCAAAGCAAATAAATCAGTGTGCTTTCCAAGCATGAAAAGTTTTACTAACTACGTAATTTGATTCTTCATTTCCAGCAGTGTCCAGATTATAATCAGACATAAGATCTGTGATGGATTTTAGACCAAACATATCAGTCATGTAACAGTCTTTGACTCAATATTTAGTCCCGAACCAGTTCTGCTTGTGTTTTCTAAGTGCCATACTCTAACACGCAGCAAGGGGATGCGGAGTGCAAAGGCGGGGGCATTTAGATGGCCCAGGTACAGATCCCACACTCCCATGGTAGCTCTGAACTCCACCTTGCTTTTCTTTTTAAAAAAAATTTTTTTTTTAAGATATTATTTATTTGAGAGAGAGAGAATGAGAGACAGAGCATGAGAGAAAGGAGGGTCAGAGGGAGAAGCAGACTCCTGCTGAGCAGGGAGCCCAATGTGGGACTCGATCCCGGGACTCCAGGATCATGACCTGAGCCGAAGGCAGTCGCTTAACCAACTGAGCCACCCAGGCGCCCCCACCTTGCTTTTCTTCCCCCAGTTGTGGCTTTTCTCAGCGTCTCTGAAACTCAGATGTGGCTTCCCAGGCTTTGGTTGGCCATGGTCCAGGGTTGCAGGCATCTTTTTATGACCGTGGAGAGGGAGTTAAGGGCAGGCACCGTTCTCCATTACAACTTACTTTGATGAAGCATGATGTCTGATCTGTTTCCAGCTCTTTTCATAGTCATTTTGATTGTTATTGCTGGTTTTTACTTTTTTTTTTTCCCTCCTGAATACCAATGTAGCATATCCTCATGGAAGGAAAATAGAAAGTGTGACAGTATATTTTAAATACTTCTAGGAATTTTATTTTCTACTCCCTGTTCATTACTAAAAACTGATTATAGGGGCATCTGGCTGGCTCAGTCCCTGGAGCATGCGACTCTCCGTCTCCAGGTTGTGAGTTTGAGCCCCACATTGGGTGTAGAGATTACTTAAAATCTTAAATAAAAAAATGAAAGATGTATATGTACAGTCTCTGCAAACCTTTGACTTTTATATGTGGTTCAGAATGATAATTTGAGTTTGTCTTATTTTCATCATTTACCATTTCCTCAGTTTGAATATTTGAAAGTGCTTAGATATTTTTTGTTTTATCCCTCCTTGGAGTACACACAAAACCACTGGTAGCATTTAAAATATTGGCCCAGTTGAGTGTGCTAGCCCCTGACTGCCTTTCATGCCCCATCGATTGAGGAAACACCCCTTCCTGATGGTGGCTCATTGCCTGGAGGCCTGAATTCAGCTCAGGTGAATTCTTTTTAACTCAGAATGTTCTATTCTGTTTAACTCAGTCCAGTTTTAAATCCAGTGTTCTTTCTTTTTTTTTTTTTTTAACGAAACCAGAGTGCCATGATCACTCCTAAAAAAACGTTTACAGCCAGAATATCGGTTCAGTTATGCATTATGCCTGGCACATTTTTGACATTCTTTCACTGTTTACTGATGATTAGTTGCATCTCATTACTAATGTTATCGCTGCCTTTGGTGAATTTTAGTCTTGTATCTGCTCTCCTACCTCCTAGGTTTATGACACTGAACTAATGAATGAGTGGAATGGGGTGCTGGGTCATGGGACAGTTTTGGGTGCAGTTATGAGAAGGGAGCACTGAGCTGGGAGTTGGGCTTGGGCCTGTGTCGTTTCCGCCCTTGGACGCAGTACCTCCCTGCCAGAGCGGGGCCAGCGCGAGATGCGCGTGTGTGCTGTGTCCATCATACAGTGCTTCCAGGTGGGAAGACAGGATCCAGAACCACACTGTCTCTAATGCACATTACATTTATGTCCCATAATTTTTTTTTTTAAAGATTTTATTTATTCATCTGAGAGACACAGACGCAGGGAGAGAGGCAGAGGGAGAGGGAGAAGCAGGCTCCCTGCCGAGCCAGGAGCCCGATGCGGGGCTCGATCCCAGGACCCTGGGATCATGACCTGAGCCGAAGGCAGATGCTCAACCATCTGAGCCACCCAGGCGCCCCTGTGTCCCATAATTTAAAAATAATTTTAGGGGCGCCTGGGTAGCTCAGTCGTTAAGCGTCTGCCTTCGGCTAAGGTCATGATCCCGGGGTCCTGGGATCGAGCCCCGCATCGGGCTCTCTGCTCGGCAGGAAACCTACTTCTCCCTCTCCTACTCTCCCTGCTTGTGTTCCCTCTCTTGCTGTCTCTCTCTCTGTCAAATAAATAAATAAAATCTTTAAAAAAAAAAAAAGACAAAAACTATCATTATAAAAAAAGTTATAATAATTTTAATCCGTGTATGAAGATGCTTCTAAATTGACATGTGCAGGTCTCCATGTCTACCTGAAGTGTCAGTACTTAAAAGACCGGTTGAGTGTCAGATGCACAAATGCTTTTTGCCTGCTGGTGGCACATTGCCAGCTTAAACCCCTGTCCACTCTCAGTGGCTTTGGGAGCTCTAACAGAAGTTGCCTGCATGCAGACTGGTCCCTGAGCACTCACCCTTAGGGTCCCATCTCTAGTCAAAGGGACTGCCTCAGAGTCAGGAGCCGGGTATTACAGAACGCCTTCTGCCTCATTCTCTCTGGAGCTCCAGCTTCTTGTGGCCTGTGCTTCCTTCCTGCGGGGACCCACCAGTACAGATAAGAGTCCAGGGTCTCCTGGTAGGTCCCCCCTCCCACAGAACTGCCTGGCTCCCTGGCTTTGATGTTCCTTTGAATCCGGGCACTAGGCTGAGGCTTACCACAATCTGTATTCAGTCATTGCTGTGTCGCTTTTTAAAGAATCTGCCAGGAAGCCAAAGTTAATTATCCATTTCAAGTCCTTATTTCAGTTTGAAACGTGAGGAATCTCTGGAAATAGGGATTCTTTGTATTTAATCCTAACCAACGGTGCCAGGCACTGTTCCATGCACTCCATATAGTCTCTTGTCTGGTCCTCACAACCCCGTGAGGTAGATAGTAGTATCCCTGCAACGTAGATGAGAAAGTAGAGGGAAGAGAGCCGTGAGCTACTCAGGGTCACACATATGTCAGTAGCGGAGCCGGTCATGAACCCAGGTAGTAAGCCCCCACTGTCTGTGTTTTTAATCACTGTGCTGTCTTGCCTCTGAAAAAAAATCTAGATTCTCATGTATTCATTAAAAAAAAAAAAAAACTTTATAGCCCTGTACATCTAAAAAAAAGCTTTTAATTAGCATATAAAATTTGAGTAACTGATTCCTTCATGTTGTCAAAATGTGCGTTTGTTTTTGAATATGCTTTGTTTCCAAGATGAGTTTTGCGACCCAGTGAGAAGATATGGACGAATTCTAAGGTGGCTAATCCATTTCAAACACCAATAGTCATTTTTGCCTTTAATAGGGAGACTACTAGGGGTGCCCGGCTGGCTCAGTCAGGGAGCACACGACTCTTGATCTCGGGCTTGTAAGTTCGAGCCCCACATTGGGTGTAGAGGTTATACTTAAAAATAAAATCTTTAAAAAAAAAAAAAAAGCTTTGATAGGGAGACCACTAAAAAATTGAAGGTCATGCCCTCACTTTTCAACTGAGCAGAAAAGAGATTCGGGAAATGTAAGTTCTGTTTTGAGAGGAGATAGAGAAGCAGTAGGACTTCTCTCGGTGCTGTTACTAGAATTTGTAGGCCTTTATTGTGCGTAGGCTGTTATGGTCATTTATATGATCTCTGACAGAGTAGAAACAGTCCACAAAAGTCCCCGGTTTGTGCTGTGAGACAGGCCTCCGTGGCTAGACTTATTTACGTAGCGTTGTGCTTTCATATGATTTTCAAGGAAGGTCAGCATCAAACTAAAACATAGAGTGTATGGGCACCCTGCCTCTAGATAGAAGTAAGAGACTTCATGTAAACAAACCAGTAGGGTCATAAAGTGAGAGCCCTCATTCCTCTACATCAGAGGGCTGTTTTTCGGGTGACCTCATTCTGCACTGCACGGTTGGGTGCAGACTCTGGAACAGCGTTTACTAGTGGCAGCTCCAGATCATTGCGGCAACTTCCTTTTGAGTCACAAGAGGACACTGGGCCCGGGCTGCAGAGGGCCAGAAATTGGCTGTCATTAAAAAGCAAAATCCAGGGGTACCTGGGTGGCTCAGTTGGTGAAGCATCTGCCTTCAGCTCAGGTCATGATTTCGGGGTCCTGTGATCAAGTCCCCACATCAGGCTCCTTGCTCAGCGGGAGTCTGCTTCTCCCTTTCCCTCTGCCCTTCCCTCCAGCTCATGCTCTCTTGCTCTCTTTCTCTCTCAAATAAATAAAATATTTAAAAAAAAGCAAAATGCGGGGCACCTGGGTGGCTCAGTCGTTAAGCATCTGCCTTTGGCTCAGGTCATGATCCCAGGGTGCTGGGATCGAGCCCTGCATCGGGCTCCCTGCTCCACAGGAAGCCTGCTTCTCCCTCTCCCACTCCCCCTGCTTGTGTTCCCTCTCTCGCTGTGTCTCTGTCAAATAAATAAATAAAATCTAAAAAAAAAAAAAAAGCAAAATGCATTACCCTGTTTTAGTCTATTAGCCTTTCTATGAAATTCTTCCAATAATTTAGCATGAATAAAAGAAACCTTAAAACATTCTTATTTCATATCATAGAAATTTCCTTTTCAAACAGAATTTCTAAATGATATCACTGTTGATCCCATTTGAAATTTTCTTTCCATTTTCAGTAGATGATAAACCAACCTATAGTGTGATTTTGATAACTTATTTGCAGTTTTTTAAATCTCCACAACATATTTTGGAAGATTCAGGCATTGTAACTTTTCTATTCAAAGCAGCCTATCTAAGATGTGCCTTATTTTAACTTAATTTTTCATACTTGGAAAATTTAGGCTCCACATAGACATGGATGAATGATAGAGGTGAGCAGGCTGGGGGGTATAGGGGCCACGAGGAGTTTCTGAGCTGATTCAGGTAGAATTTAGAGAGAGAGAGAGTTCAAGTGCATGTACACTCCTTCACCTCATTTTTATGTTTAACGTGGTCCTAGAGTTCTGTGTGAGTTCTGAGAGTTAGCTGCATCAGCACCTGCTCGGCATTCAGAATGCAGATTCTGGGCTGGTAGGTAGCCACAGCCTCAGACGTGGCATGGAGGAGGTGGTACTGCTGGTGCTGGGGGAGACGATGGCGGAGGGGGAGGTGATGGTGGAGGTGGTGGTGCAGGTGGTAGGTGTGAACAGTCACTCTGCTCTGCCGTGCCGTCGTGCCCTTTCACACTGCCCATTTTCCTCTCTGTGGCCCATGTCTGATTTGTGGTTACTCCTCCGTTTTCTGTGATCATTTCCTGTCATTCTGTCACGTGCAGGTCCCTGAGCTCAGAAAACAGTGAGAACCTGTTGTGGATACTGGTAAGACAGTGAGGTTAGGAATACATTTTTTCCACTTGAGAGAAGTAGGGTTGAAATCTCTTCAGTATCAAATAGACTCCTACACTTGAAAATAAAGACTCTGCATTTGGAGTTTGCTCATCTGTAATGTATTTTTAAGATTTGCTTTAGATTTGGAAAGTAATTTTAAAGAGTTTATTTATTTATTTGAGACAGAGAGAATGAGAGACAGAGAGCATGAGAGGGAGAAGGGTCAGAGGGAGAAGCAGACTCCCTGCCGAGCAGGGAGCCCGATGCGGGACTCGATCCCGGGACTCCAGGATCATGACCTGAGCCGAAGGCAGTCGCTTAACCAACTGAGCCACCCAGGCGCCCCTGGAAAGTAATTTTAACTTAGAAACACTTGTCTTATATTTTTCCTCAAATCTGTATGGTTAGAAAAGATTTTCCACCTGAGAAAATTGAATGAAGTTGGTTCTAATCAATGTACTATGCAATTTTATTTTTTTAATAATTGACTCTACAAAATGCAAGGGTTTTATATTAGCACTTCTTTTTTTTTTTTTTCCAGCTGAAAACCTGCTGTTTCCAATGATATACACATCAAGTTATTTTAGACTTTTTTGGTCATGTAATACTTTTCTCTGGCTAAAGAAGTCCCCAAATGACTTGTGATTTTGAAGGACTTCTCTTCCCCATGGGGCACATTCATTTGAACGAAATTCTTCCCACCCCATGACCCCCCCAGTGCTCACACACACATATGCATACACCCAAATGATGCAAACCAGGCTCTTGTCCCTGTTCTGCTCTACTGTTTTGTTCAGAAAGTTCAGGCTCATCCAGTATGGATGACTTTCTTAATATTTGAGAAGCATCAGTTTTTTAAAGATTTAAGAAATTACACATTTTTTTTTTAAGATTTTATTTATTTATTTGAGAGAGAGTGAGAAACAGCATGAGAGGGGAGGGGGTCAGAGGGAGAAGCAGACTCCTCGCTGAGCAGGGAGCCCGATGTGGGACTCGATCCCAGGACTCCGGGATCATGACCTGAGCCGAAGGCGGACGCTTAACCAACTGAGCCTCCCAGGTGCCCCAAGAAATGACACATTTCTAAAACCTGTAGTAGTCATTTGGAAATATCTTAGAGTTTAACCATTTGAAATTTGGATGAAATAGTAGTTTAAAAATTATCATCAAAGAAGCTCTCATTGTGAAAAGTGGAGACAAGTTTGTTACTTCTGTTGGTAAAAATCCCTGTTTTTAAATTTTTTAGCTGCAAAGAGAAACATATACATTTCTTACTGTTCTCCTGTTGTGTGGCTTGGCTTTGACCTAAGAATGTGTTCTCGTGGAACATTTCTTAGGATAATTACATTGAAGATATTATAATAACAAGCTGTTAATAATGAAATGTCTGTGACTTACTGATGAATTTAGATTGTTTTACAAAATATTGAAAATAATATTCCTCTTTATGCCATTTCCTAGATGTAGTGGAACCAAAGGAGAGGGGCAAGCTACTAGCCACCCCAACAGCAGCTGAATTGTCCAAAAACTTGTCTTCACCCAGTTCTTACCCATCAGTTGTGAATCAGGGCGGGATGGTAGCTAGCCCTCGCCCCAGTCCCGATGATAGCATGCTATTCACAGATGAAGGGGTTCCAGAGTTTTTGTCAAGAAAGACTTTGGTAGAGTTTCCTCAAAAAGTTCTGCCTCCATTCAGAAAACAGGGTTCGGATTCAAAAGCTCTTCAGGAGAACAGGGGAGGGACAGATGATTCATCGTCCTCTTCGTCTAGCTCCTCCGACTCAGAGTCTGACGAGGAGGGCAGCGCCTCCAAAGTTGATCCTCAGATGATGAGGAAGGGCAAAGGAGGGCTTCCAAAACCGCAGGCCTCCCGTTCCCTTGAAAACAGAGCCCCCAAAATTGCAACATCAGCCAAAGAGAAGACCCAGTCACAGCAGGGACCGCCAGACCCCAGCCTTCCAGAGAGACCCCGTCAGGCAAAGAAGAAAGGGCCCACTGTGAAGCCATTAGAGGACAGAAAAGACACTAAACCAAAAACCACAACACCCAAGTTACAAGCAGACCAAGAGTTTATGACGCAAAACGTCAAGGAAAAACAAATGGAGAAAATATTTAGATCAAGTGAAAAAGATAAAGAAAGTCAAACGCCACCTGAAGTTAAAAAAGTCTTAGCTGACCCTACAAAGTCAAGATCGTCTACACGGCCGGCTGGCATCCCGGTGCCCGTGCAGTTGTCTGAAGGAACCGGAGAAACCCTAGCGGCAGGACAGCTGCACACACCTCCTGCGACCAGAGAAAGGCATTTGGAAAAACAGGTATTGGAACATGATGGAGAGGTGGCATTTCCCCCCGTCGACAAGGAAAGTTCGGGAAAGCAGGTAACGGGAGGAATCCTGAAGGCTCAAGAGGAGATTTTGGAAGACCAGGTACCAGGACGACATCCAAAGCCAGCTCCTGTTCCTAAGGAAGGCGTTTTCGAGGACAAGACCGCAGGCCCGGAGCTTGAGGGAAGAGACGAGATGGCTGTAGAATCGGCGCCTCGCCTGGAAGAGCCGGACGACACCCAGGGTATAGCTTGACTTGTGCTCTCTTGAGAACCTCCTTTCCTGTGTGGGTGGCGGGCCGCTGGAGGCCCATGCGGTGTGCACAAGCGTTCCAGGTAGTCGGCCCGTTCCGCGGTCTCAGCTAAGCAGAGGATGCCGTGATTGTGAATACTGCACACCTTAGCACGGCCCCTGGGGCACTTTCCGCTGACTCCGCAGTGGAAGTGGGAGCGCTGGGTCATTTCTGCCCCCTGGCACCTCCCTTAACTTTGGAGGCGGTCCACGGGTCCGTTTCGTGAACCTGCCGAGCCTCTTCTCAGAGGAAGGGGTCCCGGGTGACGCCCTCGGCCGTGCTCGCCCTGCTGGGAGGGTCCGAAGGGCAGCTGCTGGGAGCAGTGTCTTCACATTCCTTAGGCCTGAGGGGCAATCCACGTGTTAGGAATCAGAGCAGGAAGTGACCCAGGGGCACCCCGGAACCGCTTCCATCTTCTTTCCACCGGATGACGTTTCCTTCTCTGATTCACCCGGAAAACACAGTGGGCTGCTTTGTTTTTCCATACTGAATTTTTATGAAGGGCTATTTTGCCATCATAAATGTTTAGTATTTTATTCCTTTTATGCTGCCGTCTGGCGGTGCACTGACAGTTATAGAGGCATGTGCAGTCGGGGGTCCTGGCGACGCAGGGAGGGCAGGCTCCGGGTTCAGAGCCTGGTTCCGCAGAATGCCTGTAAAATGCATTACTAACAAACCCGGCCCCTTCCTGTTTGCTCTGTAGTCTTCCTAAAGCCTCCCCCTTGCCTGATGTTATGTGATCATTGTTACTGGTTACTGGTTATGTGGACAGAATTTATGTGTTTTCTTCCCTCCATTTTCTCCCTCTGTTATTAATACGCAAAAGTGCCCGCGCTTGCCAGACTGGTCAAGACATCAAGAACCGCATTTCCTGATTCTACTGCTTCAGTCATTCTGCTATGAACTGGAGAGGAATGCCCAAACCTTTAGGATGATGACAGGGTTTTCACATTGCAAACCATTTTGAAAACAGTTTGCTTCTAATTTTTCATGGACGTGTCCTTTTCCCCACATCCCTTATGCCCTTCGGAGGCTAAGGCCACCACCACCCTGGAGCACAGCCCATTGGCGGGTGTCCCTAAGTCTTCCTGCTCCCGCCGCCTGGCCCCTTGCCCTCTGGCGGGATTGATTTTCATACAAGTTTTCTGAATCCATATTTCCCTTCAGTTAACACCATCCCTGTATCTGCTTTGAAGATGTCCCTACCCCACATTGGGAGTCTCTGCTCCTTGAGATTGGGAAGATGTCAGGTCTGAATAAGACATCGTTTTTGTTTAATACAACTGAACACATGAAAAACAAAGCTTTTGATATGAATTCAAATAGGGAAACTATTTAGGTTATTTTCTGTGCAGCCCGTGTAGAAGTTGGGAGAGCCCCAGTGGCAGAAGTCTAGGATCAGCAGGCACATCACCCGGCCCTCTGCCCGCCACCCCCACAAGCCACACCTCGTGCCCTCTTACCACCTGGCCCGGGGCAGGAGAGCTGCATTTCTTTTGCTTCAACCACACACTTTTAGTTCTATGATTACCAAACATTTTTTCTCCACGAAAAGAAAGAAAATCTAGTTTGTATATTTTAATCTGAATCTAAAGTATACCAACAACTTTTTCAGAAAACGTTGAAAACTATACACCTCATTTCCATTTCCCCTTAAGTTGGTTGTTGTGTTATTACAACAGGGTCTGTCTAATTTTCTTGTATCCAGAGACTTAACAGCCTTAACTTAAAGCTCCTGCTTTCTGTAAATGGTTTATTTCTAAGACAGATTTCTAAGAGATCTGTTGTTTTTTTTTCTTCCATCTTTAAGTGGCCTGAAAGTCCCTCCATAACCATTATAGGCATTTTCAAAATTCTGCCAAGTACAGGACCTAGAAGTCTACAAAGTCAGGTATTAGGACACATTGTAAGAACCATCCCATTGCCCCCATTGTGAAGGCTGTGTGTTTTAGAATACATTTTCCTTGATTTTGCTTCTGAAGATCCTGTTGCTTTCACAGGTTTTCTAATTAGTTAATTTCAAGCAGGGTGTGTGAGGAATGCTGGGTGCACGGGTGTCTGAGCTGAGCCCTGCAGAGGCACTTTCTGTCCCGTGTTTTCACAGGCCTTGCTTTTCCCCACAGAGCCTGCTCAAGCCGCTGGCCTTGCCGAGCCGTTCGATAACACCACGTACAGGAACCTCCAGCACCATGACTACACCCCGTACACCTTCTTAGACCTCAACCTGGACCTGTCCAAGTTCAGGATGCCTCAGCCCTCTTCAGGACGGGAGTCGCCTCGCCACTGAGCGCTCCCTTGAGAGAGTAAACCTTCTGGTGTCTGGGCAGCAGAAATAAAATCCGCACCAGTCATGAGGCCTGACGTGTATAATCGGTGTCCCTTTTACCGTGAACAGTGAATTAACAACACTTCTCTTTGTTCAGCATGCATTTAGAAACATCTGTACAGAAGGATTTTTCTCCCATGATCCGTAACCTCAGAGAATTGTAGGCACTTTCCATCACTGTGATCCCACTATGTCGAGTGCCTGGCCAGTTTAACGTTAGTCTGCTTCACCAGCTAGGTGTTGAGAAATGTAATGATAACTTCTAATTTGGTAGACCTAGTTCTTGATAAAGCAAAATTAGGAGTTTTACTAATTTTAACTACTGTACTACAAAGGAATTAAACATTAAATATAGCACTTTATTATTAGAGAAGGAACAGAATCCTTCTGTTCACCTGAATTAAGTATTAGATGTAGACTCAGGGAAGTTTTCAGCGGTGGGATTAGGGAGAGGTGAAAGTTTCGTAGGGTCCAGCAGAGCAGCTCTGCCCCCAGATGGCCACCGCGGACTCTGAGCTATTTTGGCTACAAAGGGTTTCTGGGTTGGCTGAGTGACCTTCCAACGCTCATGATAACGTCACTCACGTGCCTGGGGATGTAAGTGGTGTGAACAGGCTCAGGTGTGCGTTGGGTGGTGTGTCTGCACTCACACCCCCTGGGGACGAAATAAACCATCTCCTCGGAGAAAGTTACAGGTGGAGGTGAGGTTACTCCCCGACCGCAAGAGCGGACATGGAAGATGGGCCCGTTTGTTAGGGCAACACAGCTCCACCGGAAGGGGAAGCCCCGCCCCCTCCACGAATCCGTGTCATTTCATGGTCCGCTTTGTTCTCGGGCGGCCCTTGTTGATGTGCCCAAACTGCATTATCTCACTTCGTTTGAATTCTGGTCCTTGGCCTCTATAGTCAGTTTACAGCAAACAACATAGTGTATTTGTAATTATGTCTCATTTCTGTAATCCTGCATTGCTTATGTTGGTCCAGGTAAGTACCGAAATTGAAGACTAGTATTGTGATTATCTGCCTCGCGTCTTACTGCTTCTGAGGGCTTAGCATCTCGGTGAGATTCTCCTCATTACATTTTTTTTATTGTAAAAGTAGTAAAACCATGTTACCCAATAGAAAGGAAATGGGAAATACCGGGAATCCGCCTTGCCACCCTCCCCGGATTGCCGTCCTCCCTGGCCTGCCCGGATGGACGGCGCCCTACAGCACAGAGTTTGCTCTCTGGGTGTTTTCATGTCCTAGCTGGCTTCACAAACCGGCCACAGGACGCGCGTGGGCCGTGCCGGGGGCGGTGGAGTGCAGAGCGGTGCGTTTCCCTGGGCTGCTCCCGCGGCGGGGCCGGGACTCTTGACCGAACAATGAGTAGGAGTGTATCTTCATTTGCATGAAGTTTTTCCCTGGTCATTTTCCAGTCTCTCCGGGAGCTGGTTCCCTCTCCGACCTCCAAAAACCCTGGAGAGCCAACACAAGGGGCGCTGGCCACGGCTGTGTGTGTAGGACCCGCCGGGGTGCATCCCCTGGCAGCGCGACAGCGGCCCACGGAGCCCGGGTTCTGGACCCAGGCTGTCCCCCTGCTCTCTTAGCCCTGCCAGAAACGTCTGTGTGACCATAACTCATGCCGTGTTCTGTACTGTTTCCTTAGGATTTCCAGAAACCGCTCTGATGAATCACATGTGATTCACAAACATTTGTATTGCTTCAGTTTACACAAGGTTTTAATTTTTTTATTTTTCATTTTTTATTTTTTAAAGATTTTATTGAGAGAAAGAGAGAGAGCAAGCGGGGGGGAGGGGCAGAGGGAGAGAGAATCTCAAGTAGGCTCCCCCTGAGCTTGGAGCCCAATGAGCTTGCGCAGGGGGGTGGGGGCTCGATCCCATGACCCTGAGATCATGACCTGAGCTGAAGCCAAAAAGCTGTCGCTCAACCAACTGAGCTACCCAGGCACCCCTCCACAAGGCTTTTAAACCAGTTTTAATAGGTTTGAGTTAGAGTATTTTATTTTCTTTTGGATTTTCCCTGTCACCTGAACTGTGGCATCTTTCTGGATGTTTGCTTTCTTCCACCTGTTAAACACCCTTGGACTGAGGGGATAGTACGTACAGCAGAAGTCCCCTCTCGCTTATTACGTATTCTTGTCTTAATGTTGACTGGCAGCTGGTTGGTAACTGAAACCCAGCAGATGATTGTGTGGCTTTTCTGATTCTGCTTCCAAGCACATGCTTCATGTGTGAATGGTTGGTGTTCTCCTGCCTGTCTCACAGGTAGCATCCAAAACCCAAGGAAGTGCTCCTTAGCTCACAACTGGCCACCCAGCGCCATCCTGCAGCGGCCCCATACCTTGCACGTGGGAAGCCATCAGACGTTTGTAAAGTGAGTTCACCAACACCACAGAGCTTACTGCACCCTCAGGCCTGACACAGGACGTGTCTTCCTGGAAAGCAGAGCCGGCAGGTTTTCTGTGAACACAGGAGAGGGAATATTTGTGCAGTCACTGCTGTGCGGTCTTGTGTTCTTAAATCCTTTCAAAAATATGAAACCCATTCTCAGCTGTGGGCCTTTTGCAATGGCAGAGAGCAGGGTTTTCCGAGGGACCACAGTATTGAAGGGGCTGCCAGAGGCTACTTAATACAAGGGCGGGCTGGACACTCAGATCGCTGGTGTGTATCAGGTGCTCAGCACCCAGTTTCTACTGCCTCCTCTCCCTGACCACTGTCCCTTTTCCCTCTGCCCGTCTTTATTCTAGAAAGGATCTGAAACACAGACTAGGGTATAAGAATTAACCGCTAACGTGGGGTTCCTTCCAGAGCGATGTCACTCTCCTGGGCCTGTAACCAGCACTGGTCTAAGTGCCCACTGTATGCTAGGCCTGGGTCTGGGCCACAGGTTCAAAGACAGTGAAGACCTCTCCCAAGCCCCAGCGTCGGGAAGGAGGCACGTGGAAAGTCGTGCGAGGTGATGTGCGGAGTCTAATAGCGGAGGTGCTGTCTGGGGAAGAGAGGAAGCTGGGTATTGATCAGAGAAAGCTCTGTGGGACAAGATGTCTACCCCAGATGTTGATAGGTGACCGGGAAGCCCCAGGGTGGTCTTAAAGGTGTCGGGATGGGTATATGCAAAGGCCCGGATGAGGACCCTGCTGCAGGCCACGGTTTGAGAGGGGACACACAGCAAGAATGGGGGCTGAATCATGAAGCTTGGGCTCTGTGTTAGGTAGCTCGGCCACCATAACAAAACACCACGACCGGGGGCTTCAGCAACAGAAGTGTGTTGTCTCTCAGTTCTGGACGTCAGAGATCAAGGTACTGGCTGAGGCAGCGGATAAGGTCCCTGTTCATGGCTTGCGGATGGCCACCTTCTTCCTGTGTCCTCACACTGCAGGGAATGGGAGCGAGCAAGCTCTCTAGAGTCTCTCTTAATGGGACCCTAACCCTTCTTGAGGGCCCCACCCTCAGAACCTCATCCAACCCTAGCTTCCTCCCAAAGGCCCCACCTCCAGTCACCAGCACATTGGGGTTTAGGGTGTCAACATAGGAACTGGGGGGAGACACAAAAATTCAGTCTTGATAAAAACCTAATTTTTCTTAAAGCTTTTGTTTACAAATCTTATCAACCTATTTATAAATTCCAATTTTAATGAACATTCCTAAACTTAAAAAGTAAATTTTATTGGACATGTGTTTCTTAGTGAAACGTATTGGAACTATTTTTTTTTTCAGTTAGTTCCTATATCCATGGATGCATATTACTTAAGGCTAGAAGGGGTTCAATGAAAATTAATAGCAAAAAAAAAGTCTAGAACAATTATCGAGGATGGATTCAGGTTTTGTGGGGCCTGAAGCTCATAGAATTTGGAGGGCTATTTTTTTTGTTTTTTTTTTTTAAGATTTTATTTATTTAATTGACAGAGACAGCAAGAGAGGGAACACAAGCAGGGGGAGTGGGAGAGGGAGAAGCAGGCTTCCCACTGAGCAGGGAGCCCAATGTGGGGCTCCATCCCAGGACCCTGGGACCATGACCTGAGCTGAAGGCAGATGCTTAATGACTGAGCCACCCAGGCACCCCAGGAGGGCTCTTTTTAATAAATATAATACAGACTTACGAATTCAAAGTCAAGTGTGACAGTGAATATTATATAGGATGAGGAAAAATAGCTTACGAATTTTAAAAGCTGGTAGATACTATAAACCTCACAAAATCCAGAAAACATTTTAATTAACCACTTGACATACCTCTATATGTGTCAGGCAGCTAATAAAAAAATAACTTTGGGGAGTGCCTGGGTGGCTCAGTCATTTAATCTTCTGACTCTTGATCTTAGCTCAGGTCATGATCTCAGGGTCGTGAGCTCGAGCCCCGTGTTGGGCTCAGTGCTGCCGAGTGTGGATCCTGCTTAAGATTTTCCCTCTCCCTCTGCTCCTCCCCTACACACACACGTGCGTGCACACTCCCTTTCTCAAAACAAAAAATAACTTTGGGCTGTATACTTTTTTTTTAAGATTTTTTATTTGAGAGAGAGAGAGAGAGCACACACCCAAGATGCGGGGAGGGGCAGAGGGAGGAGAGAATCTCCAGCAGACTCCCTGCTGAGCACGGAGCCTGATGCGGGGCTCGATCTCATGACCTGAGCTGAAACCAAGAGTCGGACGCTTCACCCCCTGAGGCACCCAGGTGTCCCTGGGCTGCATACTTTTGACTGCTTCTTCACGTGAGAATTTCATAGCACTGTTTTGCTAGATGTAGAGATAATGCCATCTTTCCTCCGGTGTTGTTGATCGAAATGTGGTTTTGGTAGTTCAGATTCATAAACGCGGCTACACACACACGTCTTGCTGTTTGTGCTGCTGCTTTAAACACCGGGTTCTGATAAACTTTATCTCACGTGATCCCGTCAAAAAAGGAGAAGTGAGGCCCATGTTTCAACTGCATCTGCTCAACAGAGAATTCCGTGTGTCTAGGTACTGGTGGGAACTGAATCCTCTGATACGAGTTTTCATGAGTAAAAGGCTTTCACGGGGCGCCTGGGTGGCTCAGTCGTTAAGCATCTGCCTTCGGCTCAGGTCATGATCCCGGGGTCCTGGGATCGAGCCCCGCATCGGGCTCCCTGCTCGGCGGGAAGCCTGCTTCTCCCTCTCCCGCTCCCCCCGCTTGCGTTCCCTCTCTCGCTGTGTCTCGCTGTCTCAAATAAATAAATAAAATCTTTAAAAAAAAAAAGGGGGGGGGGCGCCTGGGTGGCTCAGTCGTTAAGCGCCTGCCTTCGGCTCAGGTCATGATCCCAGGGTCCTGGGATCGAGCCCCACATCGGGCTCCCTGCTCAGTGGGGAAGCCTGCTTCTCCCTCTCCTGCTCCCCTGCTGTTCTCTCTCTGTGTCAAATAAATAAGTAAAATCTTTAAAAAAAAAAAATTTTTTTTAAGGATTGTCTACTGAGTAGCTTCTGTTCCATGTGCTTCTAAACCTGCACACACATTCCGCCCCCCGCTCAGTACTCCTGGTGCCAAGGTCTCAGGACACTGCCCCATCACACCTGTGGTCACACCACACGTTCATAGCCATGCTGTGCATTCCTGGTCACGTGACCTGGTCATAGCCGTGTTGGCGATCACATACGTGTTCACACCATGCTATCCCCTCTGGTCATCACCTTCACATTGGAGCGCCTGGCGAGTCCACTCAGTGGGAACCAGGGGTATGGAAACCATTCCCACACCAGACGGCTATCAGCAGCTTAGCTACCCAGGGGAGTCAGTGTGCACCCATAAATACACCCCACTAAGCCCAGAGTAAGTGTACGCCCCCGGGCAGGCAGGTCCCAACACGCCCCAGGCACTCCAACACCAGGCAGGGCAAATGGGACTGACCACGCTGGAGTGGAGAGAGGAGGTGGTCTGCAGTGACTGGGATCCACATTTGCAAATGTGACACTGGGTGACCGTGGGAAGCTTTGGCCTGAAGCTTGTCTCCGTGGCCCCACGGGAGTGCCCCCACTGGGCAGGAATAAGTGTCCCACTTGCTCACACTCAGGGCTTAGGGATGGCCAAGGGCATCTTCACACTAAAAGCCATAGCACTCCCCTGTGACGTTGATCTACATCTAACCTGGACACGTAGGAAGGAATGAGCGATAGCAGGCAAGATTGCCCCACATCAAAAGTGAATATGGAGGGCACCTGGGTAGCTCAGTCGGTTGAGCGTCTGTCTGCCTTCGGTTCAGGTCATGATCCCAGGGTCCTGGGATCGAGTCCCGCATTGGGCTCCCTGCTCTGCGGGGAGCCTGCTTCTCCCTCTCCCACTCCCCCTGCCTGTGTTCCCTCTCTCGCTGTGTCGCTCTCTGTCAAATAAATAAAAAATCTTAAAAAAAAAAAGTGAATATGGATTTTCGGCATTCAATTCTCAGTTGGCAAAAATGAATGCCTATGTTTCCCCCACAAGTCTGGAGAACCCACAAAACATTCCATGGGCCCCGGTTCTGTGCCTTTTACTTGAGGATGTTACCGTGATCTGTCAGAAGTCAGTGTGGACTTTTTCCCGTCTCCCTGAAATCACAGACCACATGCAGCCCAGACTCGGTCAGTGAGCACACGTGCTTCCTCGTGGCGAAATGACAGAAGATGCCCCTCGGCTGGCGTTCCCCGCATGCTTTCTGCAGATACTGGATGCTACTCGAGCTCTGTGGACACGGACAGTGCCGTGAGGGTTCTTCTGTGTCTGCTCGGCTGTCTGGGCACTCCCCACGCTCTCCCTAACAGGAGATGCAAGAGCCACTCTGACCGCCGATCTCACGCCCGCAGCCCCGGATGCACAGCACCCTGCCACAGGCTGAAACATCCAGGGGTCACAGCACGCTTTATTCTCAACAGAAATACATATGTGAGGCCAGGAGGACAGCTCTACGTGGGGTCAGGGTGCCCTAATTCCAGGGGCTTCCTCCAACATTGGGAGCTGCTGCTTTACGTGGTACCCCAGAAACATGTACATCTCGGGGCATATGCAGCCAGGTCGGCTGCTAGATGGGTGAAAAGTCAGCCTGCCTCCCATAGTGAGAGGAGGCTGCTGGAGGGGGGACACGGGTGGGCCCTCCAGGGCCTCAACTGTGCCGGCAGAGCGCAGCGGAAGAGGAGGGGCGCAGACTCATTCCCTCCAAACTCCCTGGGCCGTGCATCCTGCAGCATAGTACAGATACCTCTCGTTTATCCAGGGTTGGGCGCTTGCAAATCCAGTACTAACCTAAGTCACAGTGGGAATCAAACAGGAATGTTGCCAACGAACCGCCTTCCTTAGCCACTGTGGGTGGAGGTGAAGACCGTACGATAGGCGTCCCAGAAGGCAGGCTGTTGGGCTCCGTGAAGAAGCAGCTTTTCTTACCCAAAGAGGATGAAATGTCTCTCCTGTCACCCTCACCTGCTGGATCCCCAGCCCAGCAGGGATGCAGCGGGTGGGACAAATCGGGGGACAGAACATAGCCAGGGGCAGGCGTGCCAGTCTAATGTCTCAAACAGGCACCCAGCAGCTTGCAAACGCACGAAAGGGGCAAAGGTGGGAAGAGAGGAGGGAGGTTTCTCAGCATTGTCATCGGCAGTCGAGGCCTGACCACCACCTGGACCCCCTTGGCAGGAGCACCAAGTGGCTGAGGACTCCAGCCCTGCCCCGGGGGCAGGACCAATCCTTCCACATTGGCACCCACTAGCCTTTCTTTCTTTTTTTCTTTCTTTCTTTCTTTCTTTCTTTCTTTCTTTTTCTTTTCTTTTCTTTTCTTTTCTTTTCTTTTCTTTTCTTTTCTTTTCTTTTCTTTTCTTTTCTTTTCTTTTCTTTTCTTTTCTTTTCTTTTCTTCTTTCTTTCCCTGGTTTTGAAAGCTCATAAAATCCAAGCTAATCAGAGCCCAGGTTACAAGTATCTCTTGATGTTTTTAGTTCATTGGAAGCCTTGCCAAAGTTTTTATTTTTAAGTGTGGGGCTTAAAATATCCCCTCCTCAGCTCCGAGCCAGCCAGGGGAAGCCAAAATAAAACACCATCTTCTTTGGAACATATGGCAAGTCACTGCTGCCGGAATCAGGGAGAAATCAGAAGAGAAAGGATGTTCTGGTACAAAATAAGAATGTAGGTTTAATGCATGGAAATATGCAAAGCTTCGTGCCACCAAGGGCTGTTTTCTGAGCGCGAAAATGTTAACTACAGAGTTTACGAGAAGAAGAAAGGGGGCAAAGGCATTCTTGAAAACTGACCCAGACCCCGTCCGAGACCCGCGCACAGGAAAGGCCCGAGCGAGGCTCCGGCAGCTGTGGGATGCAGCTGAACCATTCCACGCTGTCCTCAGCGAGATGCTTCTGCGGGAGGAGCCCCTGCCTTGGCCTGCATGGTTCTTAAAGCAGTTCCCTTTCTTTCTTCTGCCTTTCGGGTCCCCCGCTTCGTCCCTTCGCTAAAGCATCCCACTGCTATCACCAGGCACACACGGTTGCAAACTAAGGTCATCTGCACTCAGGGGGCGCAGCTCACGGAGCTCATGGTGCTTGAACTGTTTTTAAGGCTTAGTTTTCAGCAGCTTTTGACGTTCTCTGTATTTTTTTCCCTCAGTCTTTTGGTTATTTAACCTAAAACCATTATTATCTTTCCGTGCTCTTAGCATTCTGGGGGTTTCCATTTCTCCCTTGTCTTTTCAGCAAATGCTGTATTTATTATTGTTGTTCTTAAAGAGCTGACAACGCAGAGTAGGACATTTTATGTAGTGTTACTGGAGGGCAACGTTTTAGATATTCAAATTTATTATTGGAGTTCGAGTGTCACTAGAAAAAAATGCATACGCCAAAGGAGACTGTTGGTAGTGTGATCCTAGAGGCATCCGGTTAATATATAATGTATAAGTCTGCGTAATGGATACTTTTTATTATTCATAAAATTTTCAAATGACTCGCAGATGTGCACCCTGCAGCTGTTCCCCCCTCACTAATGGCCTAAGGCTCTGACTCAGAGAGGAGTTTCGTGCCAAAGGATTCTGGCAGCGACTACAGTCCTTGTGATATTCCCAGGGAGGAAATCATCTATTGTCAGCAGGGGTGATGATGACAGACCAATAAAAGGCTGAGTGGGGAGGAGCCAGTGGAGACAGAAGACCGGACTGGGCATGTTCAGAAGGCTGTTTTCGAGCTGCTTTTGAAAAAAAAATGTATTGTCTTCAAAATTCTTTCCAGTGATTTACCTGAGTCTGCTTCTATCTACAAAGTCTGCTCTTCCCCCCAGGACAGAGGCCCAAGGGCACCTGGCCCCTGCCTCCTCTCCTCAGGGGCCTCTGCTGGCCTGTCCTCTCACCTGGACCTGATCTGACCAGAACCCCTGGGGCGTCTCCGTGACAACCCTCAGTGCTGGGCAGGTGGCCCCTGCTCCCGAAGGGCCCCCACCACCTCTCACTAGCATGGGCTGCTTTCTGCTGCCCCTCCCCATTCCCGGGAGCTGGCCGGGGCCAGGGGCATACAGAGCGCCCTCGGCTTCAGGCATCTGAAAACACTTTATTGGGGCGCTGGCTCTGGGCTGCGGCCAAGGGATGCTGCGGTGTTAGTTCTTTTTTTTTTTTTTTTAAAGATTTATTTATTTATTTGAGAGAGAGAGAATGAGAGAGAGCACATGAGAGGGGGGAGGGTCAGAGGGAGAAGCAGACTCCCTGCCGAGCAGGGAGCCCGATGCGGAACTCGATCCAGGGACTCCAGGATGATGACCTGAGCCGAAGGCAGTCGCTTAACCGACTGAGCCACCCAGGCGCCCATCTGCGGTGTTAGTTCTTAACACAAGGTGATCAGGAGCTGGGAGCCCATCCAGAGAGGGCAAGAGGGGGTTGCAGTTTCCAGAAGCCAAGGGGGCAGATGAATGCCGGAAGCGTGGCAGTGGGGCAAGGGACACAGCACCCATGGGGACCTGGGCTAGAGCGCCACCTTACTTTCCTCCTACCCTCTGAAATCTGGCAGAGCCTCCCATTGGCCAGCCCACCTGGAAGCCGGAAGGAGGGAGCCCAGGGAGCAGCCCGCGCTCAGGCCCAGAGCAGGAGGGAGGAGGGTGAACAGACCTGCAGGCGCCGGCACCTCTGTCTTCCTTGGGGACCCAGGGCCAGCCTTCCTCCTTAAAATTGTTGGAGTGCCTTGAAGAGTCTGGAAGGGACACCTCTTCCAAGGGATAGTGGGCACCTCCAGGGACACTGAGAGTATTTTCATTTTTATATTTTTATTTATTTGCTTCTATACTTGAGCTTCTAACAATGTGTGTGTTGTTCGATAATAAAATCTAATACACCTGTTTGGAAACATAAAGCAGTAGCACAGGGAAACACACGATAGCAGCGGAGCCATCCCCAGTCCGTCCTCCAGCTCTGACCAGGCCCCTGGGGTGCTGTGCTGAGACCCGGGGCTGGATGCAGGCCTGACCGCTGACCAGCCCACAGTGCTCACTACGCTGGCTCGGGGTGCTCCTGCTGGGACAGGCAGTGTGATTCCGACAGCCGGCTCCCGGGCTTAGTGCAGACTCCACAGCCCCTGCACCCCAAACTGCCCTCACTCCACACGCCAACTGCACTTTGGGGGTTCCAGGCCTCTCGTGCTTCTGACCAACTGGCTACAAATTCGAGAATTCCTCCCACCCCCTCCAGTTCAACCATTTGCCAGAACGCCTCACAGAACTTAGGAAAGCATTATAATGGTGGTTATAGCTTTACCGTAAAGGATACCATAAAGTTCAGACGGGCCTCGAATGCAGAGCTTCACGCCATCCTCCCGGCACATCCCTGGGTTCCCAGCCAGGAAGGGGGCGCGTGGGATCGCTGGTCACGTGACGGAGCTCAGTCTCCAGCCCCTCTCCTCTCTGGAGATCAGAAGCTCCACCTGGTATTACTTGGCTCAAAGTCCCAACCCTCTAGCCCATGTTGGTCTCTCTGGCAGGAAGGGCTCACATCCTGAAGCTTTGTATGGGTCGTTGGTCACCTCCATAGCATAAACTCAGGTGTGGTCTAATGGTTTGGAGGCCCTCTCCCAGGAACCAGCGACAGAGACCTGCCAAATTCTTCCTGTTACGTGACACTGGCTTCCCAGTGGCACAGCCAGGGACCAGAGGGGCCACGTGAAAGCCACAGCCCCGTGGGGAAACCAGAGGACATGGACGCGTCTGGCAGTGCTCCCCTGACGGGCACCCATGGGTACCCAGAGCTCAAAAATTGGTTGGGAGAAAACCCAGACATCTAAGATTCTTCGGGGGAGATGGTATTGGCTGTAAATTCTGACGGAGATGCGGGCATTCTCAATGCAACAACAAAACCAAGTAGGGTCTGCTCAGAGGTGCAGGTGACCAGAAAGTCTCACATTTATTCTTTATGACTCCATATGTTTGGAGTAAACTCTTTTAACTTATTTATTTTTTTAAACTTTTTTTTTTTAAGATTTTATTTATTTATTTGACAGAGACACAGCGAGAGAGGAAACACAAGCAGGGGGAGTGGGAGAGGGAGAAGCAGTCTTCCCGTGGAGCAGGGAGCCCGATGTGGGGTTCGATCCCAGGACCCCGGGATCATGACCTGAGACGAAGGCAGACGCTTAATGACTGAGCCACCCAGGCGCCCCATCTTTTAACTTATTTAAATATTTATAGACTGAGATAAATCTATGTTCTTAATCTGTTTGAATATCTTTGTCACAGCTGACATCGTGTAGTTGGTGACAAGCTGTGTGTGTAACTAAGCAGATCATTTCGTGGGACAGTTTGCTTCTGTTCTGAGGAGCAGGGTGTTGCGGTGCAGGGAGACCCACTCCTGGTTCCTGTCTTCCCCCATGAACTCGGGCGAGGTCTTTCACTTCACAGTGCCTCTACTTCCCCATAAAATGGAACTGATAGCACTTTCTCCTACTACCCATAATTTTACAGCTGAATGATGGGTACGCAGAGGTTCATTATACTTTTCTCTCTGTTTTTGTGCATGTGAAAATTTCCAAACTAAAAAGTAAAAATGATAATAATAATGATAATGCCCTCCCGTGTCTACTACACAGGAATGCCAGAACGTTCAGCACTGTCTTCAGAGTACCTTTGCCTCTTGGAGAAGGACGCCACGTAAATACATTCTGAGTTATTGCTCTGTGGCCCTCAAATGATTGTATCACCCCTGGAGGTATCGTTGACAAGGAGACAGAAAATAGATTAGGACCCAGGGGAAGAACGGCTATGACACACGAAAATAAAACTTCCAAAGCATCGGATGCTACGTGGAGGATTTCATCTTAGTATGACAAACTGGAAGCCCATCTGGGTAAATCAGTGGTGTAGGAAATAAATTTGCAATATATCAAAAATATGTTGCCCAGTAGCTGACAATTTATTTCTGGAGCTCCATATGTGTCACATTTCCAGGCTCATAAATGATAAATAATAAATTTTTATTTATAAATCACTGGCTCCCAGAGGCAGATGAGCAGACTGAATGAAAAGACGCTGCCGGAGAAGCTGGTTAAGTTCCACCAGCGGACTCAGGTCGACATGTGGTGGTTTTACCCAGTTTGGGGAATTGCTGAGCCAATGAGAAAAGCCGATACCTTTAGGAAACTGTGCCTGTCATTAACTCGAAGTCGAGGTTGTGAAAAGTGCATCTGAGGTGCACGCAATGGCAGAGCCCTGAGATGCGGGTTGTTAAGGTTTGCACGTTAGTAAAGATTGACAAACGCGTCCCTACTTGGAAGATGCGCATTTGAGAAGACATCGCAGCTGGCTTCCTACAGACCCCAGAGCCTTCTGTAGTAGTATAAAGAGAATTATCTGGTGTGAAACATCCTGAAAGGAAAAGAATGCCTCCTCATGATGTCAGGGGCACCCCTCAAAGACCTGGGTGATTGCTGGTCCGCACAGACCGTGGCGCTGGCTGAGGAGGGGAGCGCACGCGGGTGTTCAGCTGGGCTTCAGCAGCCAGGATCCAGAACTGCTTGGAGAAATGACAGTCGTGAAGAAAGGCAATATGGATGTTGCTGAAAGTGGGGAGGAAAATGTATGCAAAATTATTCCGTAGCTCCAGGCCTCCCAAATTTTTTTTCTTTTTTAAACACAGAACAAGTCTGAGTATACAGCAGTCTTGGTAATTCAGGATTGCTGATCGTTTTAAGGAGACGGGGAGTGGAAGCTTATCTTTGTTAGCATACCCTTCGGCCTTGAGAGAGTAAGATGGTGGAAATAAGGTTTACAGGGGATCTTTAAGTCCGTAAGAAGTAACTTTATTTTTTTTTTTTAGTAATCTCTACCCCCAACATGGGGCTCAAACCCATGACCTGAGATCAAGAATGGCACGCTCTTCCGACCGAGGCTGCCAGGCCCCACGGTAAGGAATAACTTTTAAAAAGACTTTGCAAACTTCTACATATAATTAGCAAAAGCTATGTTAATTATAAATGATTCCATCCTGGTGTTAAACAAACCTTCTAAAGATCCTTATTAGGCAAGAGCATGTGTCCCTTGTTCATACTGAACAAAAGTAGGAAAGGGGACACCCAGGTAAGCATGAAGAGCACTAGCCGGGATGAGGACCTGGACTCCGTCTTTACTGTGCCTTGAACTTGTCTAGACGGGTTTCTCCCCATAAAAGGACCCAGAGAGTTTCCCTCCAGCTCTAGAACTCTGTGAGCACATTCTGTTTTCCAGAAACAGAATCTCTGCATGGAATCTGGCTACTATTTGCACCTAACAAAAGTACGTGTGTTTGAGATATGTAATAATGTGGAGGCAAGGGAAGAAGAGGGCCATCTAGCCCGATGAGCAGCAAGCCAGACAGACACACAGCCACCATGGAAGGCGTGCTGTCAGACTCAGTCCACAGGTCTGGCCCAGGCTTTGTTCTTTCCTTTTTTTCTCACTGAAAATTTGTTACAGAAACAGCAGCTCTGTCCTCTGATGTCTCAAGAGACGGTAAACGTTCAGTTTAGCAAGATTAGGAAAACAGCCAAGAAGGAGGGGCAAGAAGAAAAAGGAAAATTTTGGGTGTGATGTGCCTCGTTGTGCTAACTTTGGGCTGTCCCAAGTGCAGGAGGGCAGTGCGTCAGCTCCATCTCCCTCACCCCCTGGGCATCCATCCGCAGCCTCCGCAGATGAAAACAGCTGATCTGGATCCCTGCAAGGGCCAGAGCGGTCAGCTGGTGGGCAGGACAGCAGGAGGGGGGCCTGCAGTGAGGCCACCACCTCTGTGTCCCCCGCTCCTCCTCCAGGCAGCAGTGCCTGAGCTCTGGGGGCCTGCACGAGCAGGAGGGCAACTTCACACCGCCCATTGTGGGCAGACAGGAAGCAGGAGGCAGGATTTGAAGGCACATTTTCTGAGGCTGACCCTCAGTTGCATAATCCCTCCCGGAAGAAGCATGGGTGGGTGAGTGGCTAACCTGGACACAGGCCTTCCAGGACCGTCCCACAGCAGCCTTGGCGGTTCACGGTGCCTGCCTGCTCTCCTGGTGGCCTCAATGTGCCATCATAAAGGCCTAGATAGAAATGAAAAAGGGTACTGTATCAGTTAGGGCTCTCCAGAGAAATAGAACCAATAGATGGAGATGATAGATAGATCGATCGATCGATCGATAGATAGATAGATAGAGATAGAGATAGAGATAGAGATAGATGGGTTCTAAGGAATCAGCTCATGCCACTCCAAGTGCTGACAAGTCTGAGACTTGCAGGGCAGGCCAGCAGGCTAGAAACTCTGGTAAGAGATGATGTTGCAGCTCGGGGGACCTGGGTGCTACAGTCGCTTGAGCATCCAACTCTTTTTTTTTTTTTTTTTTTTAAGATTTTATTTATCTACTTGAGAGAGAGAGAGAGAACAAGCAGGGGGAGGAAGAGGGAGAAGCAGACTTCCCACTGAGCAGGGATCCCAATGCAGGGCTCGATCCCAGGACCCCGGGATCATGACCAAAGCCAAAGGCAGATGTCCAACCGACTGAACCACACAGGCGCCCCGAGCATCCAACTCTTGATTTCGGCTCAGGTCATGATCTCAGCGTTGTGAGATCAAGCTCCACATGGGGCTCCATGCTCAGCCCGGAGTCTGCTTGAGATTCTCTCCCTCTGCCTCTGCCCCTCCTTGCCCACCCTCTCTCAAATAAATAAATAAAATCTTAAAAAAGAGAAAGAAAGAGAGATGATGTTGCAGCTTGAGTCCAAGGCCAAAGGCTGTCTGCTGGTAGAATTCCTTCCTCCGGGGGGACCTGTCTTTGCTCTCAAGACCTTTGACTGATGGGATGAGACCCACCCACATTATGCAGGGTAATCTGCTCTAAATTTTTTTTTTTTTTAAGATTTTATTTATCTGACAGAGACACAGTGAAAGAGGGAACACAAGCAGGGGGAGTGGGAGAGGGAGAAGCAGGTTCCCACGGAGCAGGGAGCCCGATGTAGGGCTCGATCCCAGGACCCTGGGATCCTGACCTGAGCCGAAGGCAGACGCTTAACAACTGAGCCACCCAGGCACCCGTGATCTAAATGTTAATGACATCTAAAAGAAACCTTCACAGCCACATCTAAACTGGTGTTTGACCAAACATCTGGACCGCATGGCCCAGCCAAGTTGACATGTGAAACTAACCATCACAGGTTCCAAAGCTGAGGAAGTACCACCCCACCCCAGGGCAGCTAAGCCCGTGCCCAGAGCCAGCTGCACACCCTTGTGTCATTTCACAGTTCCTGCCTGTTGAGCTTCCTTCCACCCATCTACACACGTCAGCAGCCCCCCTTCAAGTGGGCCGTGTGCACGTCTGGCTGTGTGTCCAGGACCCCAGCCTGCTTCTGTTGTGTAGCATGGTCTGCCCTGCCGTTGGTTATTACGTTTTGACTGATCATTGGCCTAGTCAAGAAATCCTCTCTTTCTCGCTCTCTGTCTCTTTTTAAACATACAACAGAATATTATTCAGCCTTAAAAGGGAAGGAAATTCTGACCCATGCCATAATGTGGGTGAACCCTACAGACACCATGCCAAGTGCAATAAGCCAGTCACGACAGGGTGAAGGCTGCATGATTCCACTTGTATGAGGTGCCTGGAGGAGTCGCAGAGACAGAAAGGAGGACCGGGAGTACCAGGGGCGGGGAGCACAGAGCCTCCACGCCGCCGGATGGAAGCGCTCTGGGGATGGAAGAGGCAGTCATGTCGGCACCACAAGGAGCACAGTGCACTCAAGGTCACTGCCCGCTTACAAAGAGTCAAAACAGCAAACTTCATGTTACGTGTAGTTCATCATGAGTGTGGGAAGTAGATTCCAAAAACTTGGGGATTTTTAGTTATCTCTCTATGACTGATGGGTAGTTTAGTTCCACTGAAGGGTGAGAACATGCCCTGGATGACTTAAAATCCTTTCGAATTCCTTGAAATCGGAGCACTCTCACTGGCTCGCTCCATCCTAATGTTTGTGATCGTGTTTCGACTGTTTATTGACTTCATCAAGAAATGATCTCTTTGAAGAGCCGGCTTCTATCAGATTACAGAATCGAGTCATTTGGAGAATTGCTGGAGCATACACGACATGACAGTATTGGAACAGTCCCTGGCGTGGGCTGCGTGTGACCCTGGAGGAGTGCCTAAAAACTCAACACCCATTAGAATGAAAAGCAGGCGAGATTGAGCGTGGCGTGTGACACCCAGCACGGGAGCTTGCACCTTGCAGGCTCCCAATTACAGATTCATAAGCAAGTGAGCCATGTCAGTGAGGAAAAGAAAACCCTGAAAAGAGATCCTGCTGAAAAAAAAAAATTAGAAATCAATTCAAACAATGTCACTCTTCTGGGTGACATTAAAGTCCCACCAGCTGGGGCGCCTGGGTGGCTCAGTCGGTGAAGTGTCAGATTTCGGCTCAGGTCACGACCCTGGGGTCCTGGGATTGAGGCCTGTGTGGAGCCCCACGATCAGCGGGGAGTCTGCTTCTCCTTCTGCCCCTCCCCCAGCTTGTGCTCTCTCTTTCTCTCAAATAAGTAAAATCTTAAAAAAAAAAAGTCCCACCCGCTGCTCTGAAAGTGTGGTCCGTGGCCGCGAGGACTCCCCAGGACCCATTCAGGGGGTCTGTGTGCTCAGAACTATGATTATAGCGACACCAAGACGCTACCTGCCTCTTTCCCAGGGACAGGCGCCATGCTGGCTCAGGAGCAGCAGCGGGTGAAATCACGGGCTCCTCGGCGCTTCCAGGCAGTGGCATCACCTGTCACTGCTCGCCACGTGCTCTGCATCCGCTCCCACTTGCCATCAGAACAGGACGGTTTCTCCAAGGATGTCCTGATGAAACAGAATTTATTCATTAACTGTAGTAAGGCTTGACCACTGAATATGCAACTTCTAAGATTCTGTGTGAGGAAATGGACCATGCCCACCAGCTTCCTCTGCTGCTAGAGCCAAGTACGGGGACTGCGTGCAGGAAAGCTTGTCGGAGGGTCTGTGCTGCATTGGCTGCTGTTTCTTCATGGAACACCACGCTTATTGGAAGGAACAAGTGACAGACAAACTTTTGCCCATTAGGCTTAGGGATTCGGCAGACATTTTCTTAAAAATGAACAAAGTGAGTTTGCCAGTTCAAGGCAACCAATGGACAGTATTTGCTCCCAAATGATAACATTCAAGCTTTCGAGTAAAAATTAAAATTCTGAAAAACTTGTATCTGTCGCCGTGAACTTGATCACATCCCAGTACTTGAAGATGTTTCTGATGAGGCAGGTGGTGATTTTTTATACCGTCTAGTGAAATATATCAACACTTGCAGTGTCTGTACAACTCAGTGGATTAATATTTTTTAAATGATGGAGTGGCCGTGTGACGGAGTGGGTAATAGGTCCATCTGAAGTGCCAGAGAGACCAGTGGATTTTAGGCTAACAGCATGAAGCTCCACGTCACCCATGTCACCACGCACCTTTCAGAAACGTCTATGTGTAGGTTTTGGTGGAGTATCTATATAAATACTCCTCCACCTTCCAACTCCATGTCTTCACACGTGTCAACTAAAACAATATATCACGACAGACTGAACGCAGAAGCAGATACGAACATCCAGCCGGCTTCTCTTAAGCTACACATTAAAGAGACTTGCAAAAGTCTGAAACAATTTTACTCTTCTTACTAATTATTTTTCAGAAGTATTTTTCGTAAAATACACTATCGTAGTAGAGAATAATATGGAATAGATTTCTTAATGAAATCTTTTTTTTAAAACTAATACTTCTTTTTTTAAAGATTTTATTTATTTATTTGACAGAGAGAGACACAGCGAGAGAGAGGAGTCACAAGCAGGGGGAGTGAGAGAGGGAGAAGGAGGCTTCCCGCTGAGCAGGGAGCCCGAAGCGGGGCTTGATCCCAGGACCCTGGGATCATGACCTTAGCCGAAGGCAGACGCTTAACAACTGAGCCACCCAGGCGCCCCTCTTAATGAAATCTTAAATAAACAAATAAAAATATTTTAAAAGTGATTTCTTGGTTTTACTCTCTAATGCTGTATGCGTTCTTGAGCCTAAAGCCTGTGGGAAGAGCGACGGGGCAGTCTCTGGCTGGGAGAGCTCAGGGCGGGGTGAAGGGCCTTGTTCCAACTGCTCTGGGGAGTGTAAGTCTAAATATCCCAATTCTTCATATTTAGGAAATGCCTATCTTATAAATTTAACCTCTGGAGTATTTCAGAAGGTGGGAGGGGAAAGAGAGAGCGCTAAAGAAGCTCAGAACCAAGTGGTCTTTAAAAAATCATTGATATCGGGGCACCTGGGTGGCTCAGTCATTAAGTGTCTGCCTTCGGCTCAGGTCATGATCCCAGGGTCCTGGGTTCGAGCCCCGCATCAGGCTCCCCGCTCGGCAGGAAGCCTGCTTCTCCCTCTCCCACTCCCCCTGCTTGTGTTCCCTCTCTTGCTGTGTCTCTCTCTGTCAAATAAATAAATAAAATCTTAAAAAAAAAATCATTGATATCATTGCACACCCACTAGAATGGCTAGTATAAAAACAAAACCAGAAAATGACCAGTGTTGATAAGGATTTGGAGAAATTGGAGCCCTTGTACACTGCTGATGGGAATGTAAAATGGTGTATCCACAGTGAAAAACAGGATGGCAGTTCCTTAAAAAATTAAAAATAGAACTACCATATGATCCAGCAATACCACTTCTGGGTATACACCCAAAAGAATTGAAATCAGGGACTCACGAATTGGAACAGATATTTGTATATCCATGCTCTTAAAAACAATTTTTTGTAGAGATTTTATTTATTTATTTGATACAAAGAGAGTGCACAAGCAGGGGGGAGTGGCAGAGGGAGAGGGAGAAACAGGCTCCCCGCTGAGCAGGGAGCCTGACGTGGGACTCGATCCCAGGACCCTGAGATCATGACCTGAGCCGAAGGCAGATGCTTAACCAAAGGAGCCACCCAGGCACCCCTTAGAAACAAATTTAAAAAAAATTCTTCTGTACACCCATGTTCATAGAAGCATTATTCACAATAGTCAAGGGGTGAAAATAACCCAAGTTTCCATTGATAGATGAATGGATAAGCAAAATATAGTATATACAGACAACGAAATATTATTCAGCCTTAGAACGGAAGGAAATCTACACTGAAAACTATGTCATTGATGAAAGAAATTGTAGAAGACAGAAAGATACGGAAAGACATTCTGTGCTTGTGTAAAATATCCATATCACCCAAATAAACATGTAAGATTCATGCCTTATCAGATGCAAGCCCCATCTAAATCCCAATAACATTGTTCACAGAAGAGAACAATCTTAAATTTTGTATGGAACCACAGAAGATCTTGAATAGCCAAAGCAATCTCGAGAAAGAATAAATCCAGGGGCGCCTGGGTGGCTCAGCTGGTTAAGCAACTGCCTTTGGCTCAGGTCATGATCCTGGGGTCCTGGGATCAAGCCCACGTCTGGCTCCCTACTCAGTGGAGAGCCTGCTTCTCCCTCTCCCTCTGCTACTTGTGCTCTCTATCTCTCTGTCAAATAAATAAAATCTTTAAAAAAAAAAAAGAGAGAGAAAGAATAAATTCAAAGGTAACACCCTCCTTGATTTCAAACTATATTACAATGTTATACTAATCAAAACGGTATGTCATTAAGTGTCTGCCTTTGGCTCAGGTCATGATCCCAGGGTCCTGGTTTTGAGCCCCACATAGGGCTCCCTGCTCCGCAGGAAGCCTGCTTCTCCCTCTCCCACTCCCCCTGCTAGTGTTCCCTCTCTCGCTGTGTCTCTCTCTGCCAAATAAATAAATAAAATCTTTAAAAAAACCACGGTATGGTAGTGGCATAACAATAGACACACAGATCAGTGAAGCAGAATAGAGAGCCCAGAAATAAGGCCATGCATATAAGATTAATTAATTTATGACAAAGGAGGCAAGAATATACAATTGGGAAAGCTGGACAGTGAAAGAGAAAGAAAGAAAAGAAAGAAAGAAAGAGAGAATGAAAGAAAGAAGGAAAGGAAGAAAAGAAAAAGAAAGAGAAGGAGAAGGAGAAAGAAAGAAAGAAAGAAAGAAAGAAAGAAAGAAAGAAAGAAAGAAAGAAAGAAAGAAAAGAAAGAAAGAAAGAAAGAAAGAAAGAAAAGAAAGAAAGGCGGGGAGAGGGAGGGAGGGAGAAATTAGACCACTATCTTACACCATACACAAAAATTCACTAAACATGGATTAAAGACTTGAATGCAAGCCCTGAAACCATGAAACTCCTGGAAGAAAACATATGTGGTAAGCTATCTGACATCAGTCTTGTCAATGAATATTTGGATCAGACACCAAAAGCAAAGGCAACAAAAGCAAAGATAAACTATTGAGACTACATCAGATTAAAAAGCTTCTGCACAGGAAATGAGACCATCAACAAAATGAAAAGAAAACCTATGGAAGGGGAGAGAATATTTGCAAATCATGTATCTGATAAGGGGTTAATACTGAAAATATGTAAAGAACTCATAAAATGCAGTAACAAAAAAACAAACGATCTAATTAAAAAACGGACAGATGGGGCACCTGGGTGGCTCAGTCAGTTGAGTGTCCGACTCTTGGTCTCAGCTCAGGTTTTGATCTCAGGGTGGTGAGTTCAAGCTCCACAGTGGGCTTCGTGCTGGGTGTGGAGCCTACTTAAAAAAAAAAAAGACAGATGATCTGAATAGACATTTTCCCAAAGAAGACATCCAGATGGCCAACAGACACATGAAAAGGTCACTGATGCTAATGACTTTTGCCTATGGACATGAAAACCATGGTGTGGTGGGGGCAACCCTCACCCCACGCCCCCCTGCCAAGCCAGTTTTGCACAATTTGTGAGTCCACTCCAGTATTCCTGACCCATAAGTGTGTCTGTCCTTCACCCTTTCCTCTGAACTGGTTGTTCCATCTCACAGTTCCCTCATTCAATCAATGAGTTCAGTAAGACATGTGGCACACGTTGGTTGTGTATCGTGTGAGACTCAGGATTCCTTCTTTGGTCAACATTATTTTTTAACATTGGTCTGCCCCAGGGCGCCTGGGTGGCTCAGTTGTTTAAGCGACTGCCTTGGGCTCAGGTCATGATCCTGGAGTTCCGGATCGAGTTCCGCATTGGGCTCCCTGCTCAGCGAGGAGTCTGCTTCTCCCTCTGACTCTCCCCCTCTCATGCTCTCTATCACTATCTCTCTCAATAAATAAATAAAAATCTTTTAAAAAGAAAAAAGAAAAAAAATTGGTCTGCCCCACGTTTGGCTGTGGCTGCCATTTTGCTGCTGCATTTTCCTGGGACCCTTGATGGGGAAGCGTGGGTGATGAGGACAGTGTCTCCTAGTCTTTTAGGACTTCATCGTTGGAATTGTTCTCTTGAGAGAACCAAGGCTTAGAATGAAAGTGTATGGGATCCCCCTCATCCTGGCCTGAGCTCTTCACAAGCTCTTCCCAGCTCGTGATCCTGGGGTCCTGGGGCTCTCCTGAACTTTCCATGTGCAGCCCCATTTTCTCCTCTGCATAATCCTCTTAGAGAGGTACTGTTGTCCCCATTGAAGACAGAGAGAACTGAATCTCAGGGAATGAAACCGCATCCTTGGAATTTACGTGGTTGGCAAAGCCAGACTTTACACCAGATTATACCACAACTGTCTCTCTCTCTCTTTTTTAAGATTTTATTTATTTATTTATTTATTTGAGAAAGAGAGAGAGCCGGGGGAGGGGCAGAGGGAGAGAGAGACTCTCAAACAGAATCCTCACTTATCACAGAGCCTGACGCTGGGCTCCTTCTCATGATGCTTAGATCATGACCTGAGCCAAAACCAAGAGTTAGACGCTTAACCCACTGAGCCGCCAGGTGCCCCCACAACTGTCTCTTTAACACAGAAAAAGAAAATGCCACATGTGAGCAGCCTCTAAGATGGTCCCCAGGGATCCTCTCCTCCTGGCATTCATGTCTTTGTGTGATCTCCTCCCCTGAGTGTGAGCAGGACCTGTGACTTGCTTCTAACCAACAGAGTACAGCAAAGGTGATGAGATGTCACTTCTGGGATTATTCTATACAAGAATGTAATTTCTGTCTTCCTAGCAGACTCTATTCCTTGCTGGCTTTAATGAAACAAGCTGCCAGATCATGAATTCCTCATAACGAGGTCCATGTGGCAAGAAAGTGAAGGTGACCTCCAGCCAAAAGCCGGCAGGGAGCTGAGACCCTCAGTCCATCTGCCCACAAGGAAATGAACCCTGACAACAACCATATGAGCTTGGAAATGGATCCATCCCCAGCAGAGCCTTCCGATGAGCCCCCAGTCCTGGCTGGCACCCGTGAGACCCTGAAGCAGAGGACCCAGTCAAGCCATGCCTGGATTCCCGACGAGCAGAAATTGTGGTAATAAACGTGTGTTAAATGTGTGTTGTTTGTTTGAGATAATTTGTTACAAAGCAATAGATTACCAATACATTGGGTCTTAGAAACATTCATTCATGCATTCAACAAATAGCTTGCCAGGCACTAGTCCAGGGGCTCAGCATACATCAGTGAACAAAATAGAGTAAAATTCTTGCTCTTCTGAAGTGTGAATTCTAGTGTTTACATGTGTATGTGTGGGAGGGGAGAGCGCGTGTGAAACAGTTGACATAATAAGTTACATAGTTATACAGTTACATAGTATGTTCCATGTAGCTACACAAGTATGCTGGAGAAGAAAGAGGGGTGAGGTGATAGGGAGCCAGCCCGGAGTCTGCAATTTTAAACTTCTTTTGAGAAAGGATTTTGAGAACTACTTCAGGGAGGAGGCCAAGCAGATATCCCTGGGAGGAGTGCTTCAGGAAGAGGGTATACAGTGCAAATACCCTGAGGCTCAATGTGCCTGGAGGGAGGGAGGAGCAGCAAGGAGGATGGGGGAGGTGGGGAGGAGGGGAGAGGAGCTGACGTCAGAGGTGGGGGGTCCTGTAGATCCCCTTCAGCTACTGTGAGGACTTTTCTTTCACTCTGAATATGATGGAGCTCTCTGAGGGACTGAGCTGAGCAGTGATGTGGTCTGACATATATATATATATTTTTTTGAAAGACTTTTTACTTATTTGAGAGAGAGCGTGCGCATGAGCAGGGGGGAGGGACAGAGGGAGAGGGAGAAGCAGACCGCCCACTGAGCAGGGAGCCTGATACGGGACTTGATCCCAGGATCCCCGGATCATGATCTGAGCCGAAGGCAGACGCTTAGCCACTTAACTGACTGAGCCACCCAGGCGCCCTCCGACTTAAATTTTTAAAAAGCTCATCCCCATCATTACATCCCATCACTGCTGGTGCCTTCCGGCCCCCCACCCACCCATGCAAACTGGGGCAGTTTACACATCGGCCGCACTGGCTGCCTTAATAAGCCAAGGGACTTGCCCTTATTTTTAAGTGGTTTTCTTGATCATTTTTCTTACTGATGCCTCCAGATCCTAGCCATCTGCTAAGGACAGCTGGAGCCCGACCCCCTCCCCCCCCGCCCCAGCCTCCAGCCTTGACATCAAATCCTCCCCCTGCGCAATGCAGTAAGCACCTCTGTGCCCTGTTAGTGTTGGTGCTTGCTTTGCACACTAGATCATAAGCTTTGCCAGGCAGGTCCAAGTCTTACCTTTCTTTTACCTCTCCCCACTGAGCCTGAGATACCGCTCTATCAGGCTGGCTGGCACCTCGGCAGAGTTCTTTCCACCTCTCCCTGTGCCTTCTCTCAAAGCACTTCTCCACCTCCATGACCACCCCCCACCTCCTGCAGCCTCCTCCTCACTGCCTCCTGGCATGATGGCGCCTGCTGTCACCTGCATACTTCTATGAGCAATTATAGGTGGCTTTTTATTTCACGCACCTAAACATGGTCCTTGGGAAAAGAGTAACAAACTTTAGGGGAAAAAAATGGAAGAAGAATAATCAGAATGGCTGGTTACCTACAAATGTTCTTTTTGTTTGGGAACCACCTGGTTCTCAACATTAGGGTGGAAGCCAGGATTGGAGGCAAAGGGAAGCAAGGAAACACGGCCCCCCCAAGGCCCCACAACTAATTTCGAATTATTTTTCTTAAGCAGTCTCCCCCCACCCCCCAAATGTGTGAGCCCCAGGGCCACAAAAACTGGAGGGGACTACTGATGGTGCTCCCAGCCCTTTGTCTTCCCTCCCCTCCCCTCCCTGGAGATAGCCCCGGGGGAAAGGGAGAAAGGAAGAAAGGAAAGTGAAAGGAAGAAAGCTTAGCTGATCAAGGGGGGTACAGGTGAGAAGACCAGAGCACACAGGCCAGAGGGCAGGTGGGCAGGGCCTGGGTCTCATGGGCCGTGTGACTTGTATGGGCTCTCGTGTGACCCCACACACCCAGGTCCTCTCTCCAGGTTCCAGAACCCCTCCGGAGCGCACTCTTGAGGGACAGGCAGGTGGGGAAGCATGGCCATTGAGATCCCGAGGCAGGCGAGGCACCCCGCCCCTGCCCTGGCCCCTGGTACCCACCAGGTCCCTCTCAGCCTTGATGGATCATCATCTTCAACAACCTTGGGAAGCCTGGCTCTCCAAGTTCTACCAGCCCCACGTTACCTGGAGGCTCTGACAACAAACTGATTTATAGACATTATGCAACCTTATATTTTGTCTTCTCTGTGTGTTCTTCAGAAAGCGAACTTGGCATCTTAGATCTCATTCAAGTATTTGTGGAAACATTGGGCAGGTGTTTTGAAAATGTCTATGAGCTGAATTTAATTTTTTCCCACGTAGACAAGGTTCATAATATTCTTGCTGAAATAGTGATGAGGGGAATGCTATTGGAGACCAACATGAATGAGCTCGTTACACAAATTGATGCACACAATAAACTGGAGAAAGCTGAGGCTGCCTAGAGGGAGCTCCAGCCTATTCTGTATCAGCCGGGAAGAACGGGAACCTTCCTCAGGTCCCAAGAAATATTAACATTGGTGACATCAATATCATCAATATAAAAGTGCCAAATCTGCCCACTTGTAAGTAAAAAATTAAAAAGGCCACACTCCCAGGTGAAATCCAGGGGCAAAATTCATCTAAGTTTACCATGTAGTTGTTCACCAAAAATAGAGGTGAAGAGTCTTCACTTTTGCTCTTGGATTTGAGCCAAGATACTGTATGGAGGTTGTATAAAATCAGTATGGAAGTTTAATGTCTCTTTTCTTGCTCAATGATTCTGAAGAAATTGGGTAGTTCCAGTGTGATATTTCTCTTTCTTTTCTGAACTGCGTCCCTATGCCCACCTCAGGCACGCCTCTATGTATTGGCTACTACTGTATTTCAAAAAGTGTGTGACATATCTCTAAATTATGTACAATCCAGAATGTTGGTGTTTTGTATGGATCACAAGGGCAGCATCCCGTAACTCCTTCTGTTGTGTGTCAGAATTGTTATTTAAAGAACTGAGTACTGGGCGCCTGGGTGGCTCAGTTGGTTAAGCGACTGCCTTTGGCTCAGGTCATGATCCTGGAGTCCCTGGATCGAGTCCTGCATCGGGCTCCCTGCTCAGCCGGGGGTCTGCTTCTCCCTCTGACCCTTCCCCTCTCATGCTCTCTGTCTCTCATTCTCTCTCTCGCAAAAAAAAAAAAAAAAAAAATCTTAAAGAACTGAGTACCTATTGCATGAAAACATTACACTTTCTCTCTTAGTTTAAATAAACTCCAAGGTAACTAGAAACAAAAACAAAACAACAAAAACGCAAAAACATGGGGCTCCTGGGTGGCTCAGTCGTTAAGCGCTGCCTTCGCCTCAGGTCATGATCCAAGGGTCCTGGGGTCGAGCCCCGCATTGGGCTCCCTGCTCGGTGGGAAGCCTGCTTCTCCCTCTGACCCTCCCCCTGCTTGTGTTCCCTCTCTCGCTGTGTCTCTGTCAAATAAATAAATAAAATCTTAAAAAAAAAAAAAAAAAAAAAAACCAGCAAAAACACAGACCAGGACTGGGACTAGGGGGAGTAGAGAGGCCAGGGACAGTTGGATGGCTTGGGGACAAGCACAGCCACACAGTCGGTTTAGAGTTGTACTGTCCCTGTCTTCAAATCTCAGGAACTGTTGAACAAGGGAACGTGCATTTCCATTTTGCACTGGGCCCTGCACATTCCGTAGCTGGTCTGGATCACTGAACTTTCGGGGTCCCCTCCAACTTCCCACCCAGTCAGAGCCTCACTGGCCTCCCCACCCTCCCCCTCCCCCGCGCCGGCCTCGCTGCAAGCTTCTCTCTGTAAAACGCCGTTCCGCAGAGCCACATCGCAGTTCGCCTGTGGTTCACGGTGTTTGTGAAGTCCTGAGCGCTTAGGAGGGACGTCCTCCGAGCTGCTCCAGGCTGGACCTGGCCGAGGCAGCCTGCAGCCGCAGGTTCCCGTCCTGGCCCTGCTCCGAGCTGTGTAGAGACTCGGCACAGCGATCCCACGCGGTGGGAATGTTTCTGCAAAAGAGGAACAGCCAGCAGACAAATCCCCAGCCTCTGTACCGGGAAGGCTCGCCCTTCCCTCGGCGTCTTGGAGGGCAAGGGCACCGCGGGACCTGCGGGCGCACCGCCACAGTCTCTGAAAGCCCACCCGGAACGCAGACAAGTCTCCGTGTCCCCCGAAGGGAGGCCACCTTGCCCGCATATAGGCCTGCGAGGGTCTCCCGGGGGGCAGCTGTGCTGAAGGCAGAGCGCGGGAGCAAGAGGCCAGCCTGCCGCGGTCCCTGGAGCCCTCGCCCCGGGGGCAGCGGGAACACGTGCGCACCCGCCCGGAGAAGGCACACAAAGGGGCGCGCGCAGGGTGCCGGGCGACCGCGCGGACTGGCTCCCAGGGCACCCGGCGGCCAGGGCCCACCTGCCACAGGTCGCGCCCAGGGTGGCCCGCGCCTCCTGACGCGATGGTTCGGCCCGCCCTCCCCGCCGGCCTGCGGCGGATGGTTCCGCCCACCCGAGCCCGCTCCGCAAACCCCTCCCGGCCCGAGAGCGAGCGGAGGGGGCGTGGTGCTCCCCGGCCACGCCTCTAGCTGCATAGTCATGAGGCGGCGCTCTAGGCCGGCGGGGCGGGCCGCTCCTCGCTCCCCGGCGCGCCCTGCTGGGGGCGGGGCCCGGCGCGGGCGCGAGGCGGGGGCGGGGCCGGCCACCGCCCGCCCCCGCCTCGCTCCCCGCCCCCGGCGCGCAGGCCCCGCCCCGCGCCGCCGCGGAGCAGGGGCGGGGCGGGGCCCGAGCCCAGCAGGCCCCGCCCCCTCCCTGAATATTGATGCGGCGCGCGTCGGCGTCGCCCTCCTCCCATTGAGCGAGGCTGTGTCGCGTGGCCCAGCGTCGGCGTGACGGTTGGACGCGGGCGCGGCACTGCGGGTCCCGATTGCTGCAGCCGCTTGTCAGTGTGATGAAGATTGGCACCCAGGTAAGCTGTCACTCAACCGCTCCGCCGCCGCCGCCGCTCCGCCGCCCCGTCCCTATCAATCACGCCGGCCCGCAGGCGCCGCGGCCGCCGCCCCGCCGCCGCTGCCCGGGAGGCCGCGCCGGGCCCGCCGCCCGGGGCAGGGGGCGGGGAGGGGGCGCGGGTGGGGGAGGGGGGCCGAGGCCGCGGGGAGGGGCGCTGTCCGCCGGGCCGCCGCGGGGGCGCGCCCCGCTTGTTTTTCTGTGTGGGCTTAGGGACGCGGAAATTTCTGGAAGGCGCCGCCGCTGCCGCGCGGGGCCCGCTGTGAGGCGCGCGCTCCTAACCGTCCCCTTCGGAACGCGGCGCGCGCCCCTGCGCGGGCGGGCGCGCGGGGGCGCGCGGGGGGCGGGGCCGGGCGGGGCGCGCGGGGGCGGGGCCGGCGGCGGGGGCGCGCGGGGCTCGGGCCGGGGGCGCGCGGGCGGCGGGGGGGGGCGGCGGGGGCGCGCTCGGAGTCGCGGCCGCCAGGGTGCGGGGCGGGGCCGGCGGGCCGGGAGCGGGGCCGGGGTCCGGGGGCGGGGGCTCGGGGTCGCCTGGAGCCCCCTGGAGGCGGACTTCGGTGGGGGTGGGGTTCCGGGGAGGCCGCCCCCCTGCCCGAGGGCAGGGTGCCCCCGTTCCTGGAATTACTTTAGCGCAGATGTGCGGCCTGCAGGGACCGGCCGGGGGGTGGGGTGGGGTGGGGTGGGGGGAGTGGGTGCCTGGAGGTGCGGGGCGGGGGCTGGCCGCTCGCTGGCATCTCACATTCCTGCAGAAGAAATCGTGAGTCACTTGACAAGAATTAGGAGAAGTTGAGAGTGCTGTGCTTCGTCCCGGCGGCCGTGCAAGTGCTCGGTTGTGCCCGTGGTGCCGAGGCCTGGCCAGCGGGCTGGGCCGTGTGCTGACTGGCCTGCCGGGGCGGGGGTCCCGGGCGGGGCTCGGGGCGGACGGCCTGGGCAGCCAGCTGGCGTGTGGTCGGCAAGTGCGCGGGCAGCGCCCTTGGAGTGTAAGAAGTAGTTTTCCCTTTTCCTTAGGAAGTTAGTACCTCCCACTTTAGGGTGAATGGCACCCTCAGCTTCAGTTGGGCGCGAGTTGATACCTTTCCTGACAGACTGTGAGAAGGGAAATAGTTAATATGTTTATACAGTACGACACGGCTGATGCGTTATATGATGCCTCAGATGGCGTGTTCGAAATGCTCTAAGGGAGAATCGAGGCGAAATGGGAACGTTTGCCGGGGCGGTTGTCGGTGGTGCGCACGGTGATCTGGAAGGTGGCCGACCGACTCAGGCCTGCCTTTCGTGTCCTTGGTGCCCTGAGTGTGGAGAGTGACGCGTGGATCATGAAGGTGCAATGAGGGACTCCAGAGTAGGAGTTCACACAGCACTTTCGTAGGCAGAAGAAGTGGAAGGATGCTTCGTGCGTCGGAGATTGAAAAGTGGGAATTAGAACTGGTGAAATATGTGGATGAAACAGGACTTGAAAGATTGACCTTCGGTGCCTACAGGTTGGGTGGTTAAATGACAAAGGGGTGCGAGCACATTTTGTTGGCTTCTTGTCCGCTGTTTACATACATTTACAGTTCTATGTCAGTGAATTACAACTTCAGAGAGGAACTGCATATGAATGAAAGGTACTGCGTGGGAACAGCAACATTCTAAGCTGTAGCTTTCACTTTTGTTGCAAATTGTTAAAGTATTTGAAACTGTTCCGGGGAAAGCCTGAAACCACTGGGGTGATGTAAATCCTGTGCCTCTGGGGGGGCTTTTTGTGCTTCACCTGGCCCTGGCTCCTCACCAAAACGTTTTAGAGAAAATAGGATGGAGGAGAGAGCCCATATATTATATGGAAATACAGTTACCAAAATACTGAACCAAACTGATGCTCAAGCTGCTTACTTGCCCTTTGTTAGATCAGTTAGTAACAGGTCAAGTTGGGGCTTTAGTGATTCCTTTTGGAGCAGTGACCAGCATAACTGACAGTTTGAAATTTCTGTAGTAACTCTAGTGCTTTGTGAGAATATCTGCAATTTCTCTTCGTGGAAAAGTCACAGGTACTGCTGAAACTCCAGGATTTCATGTCTTCCTTCATGATTGAGTGGGTGCTAAATTTCAGCCAGAGATTATTGCAAATAAAGATGTGATGTTTTTTCTCATTCAGCTTCACCGAGACCCGGGTCTGAATCTGTGCACTCTCCACCATCCATTAGTAGGCATGTGTATGTGCCCTTGTTTTGCTTCCTCAAGTGGCTGCCCTCGTGGCTTAAGGGGGTGAGGGAATAAAAGCAGTGAGTGCAGACGAGGGAACTCATGTGTATATTATAGCAGTCCGGGGTCATTGTCAGGGCTGAGGCAGCTGCGGCAGCCAACTGGGGAGTGCCGTCATATGCTCCAGTCTTATGCCACAACCGGATCAGTTACTGTTTTGTCCTGGATGTGGAAACACAGTGTAGAAAAGGTTCAGTCTGGAAATTGTTAGAATCAACATTTAAGAGCCGGGAAGCCTAGTCATTTGGTCAAGGCCTGGCTGCAGAGCCTGTCAAATGAGGCTACACCTGTCATCCCACCAGCCGTCCCTTGTTCTGGGGTGTCAGCCCCGCTGCTTTCGTTACTGTTTCTGGAAAGTTCATTCACAGAAGGCTGTGTGATACCACAGCAAACGTGCTGTCTGCCAAGGTAGTTTGATGCCCGTGGCTTGGAAGTGCTGTGGTTCTGAGGGGACCTGGGGGGCAGGGTGGGGTTAGTGAGGGAGGAGGAGGTCAGGGGACAGAGCAGGGTCTTTATTCTATCTAGGATTCCTTAGGGAAAAGTTTCTACAGTGTTTTCAAAATCTTCAACTGACCTACCAGGTTGCAAGACTAAGGGTTTGTGAGTAAAATTTTGGACTCGTTTTCTTGTCGTGAGCCTTCCGTTCAATGATCGGACACAGCCAGCCCGCTGCCAGGCGCTGCCTCCTGTCACAGGTGGCTAAGCCGCTCCGCGTGGATCGTTGGTGCTCCTGTCTGGGGAGACCACTTAGCTTGAGGGGATCCCCACCACCCAAAAGGCACGTGCTGTTCTGTGCAGTCTCTAGCCGAATGCAGCCGTCCACGTGCTGGTGAGGCTGTGGGGCACATTCCCTGGAAACGCTTTTATCGTTTGCCATCTGCGACTGACACATACAGGACGATTAGCTTGTTTCGTCAGGTCTCAAGGTGGCCGGGAGCAGGCTGACTTCAAGTCCAGGGGTTGAGGGTTACCCAGGAATAAGGAAAATAGGAATCTCGTTGGATCCCAGGGACCACTAGTGCTGGGCTTTGGGGCGCACAGAACTGGTTTGAACTCTGGCAGAAGTCTGGCCTTCCTGGTTCAGCTGGACTGTTGCTCTCCACTGTCTACTTGCTCTGCACACTGTTGATTGCAAGTTCTCTCCTCCCCGCAGCGTGGGGCCCAGCACTACCCACCTCATCCTCTTCCTGTTTCCCAGGGTACACCCCAGACAGAGTGACTGAGCTCTTTCCCTCCACCCACCTTCCAGGCGCTGACTCCTGGGCTAGGTGCTGCCCTGAGGGAGGGCTGGGCTCCTGCCTTCCACACGACCACCCTTTTGCAGCGGGGTCTACAGTAGGGTTGGTTCACTTAGAAGGGACTATGGATTGGGAGTACTGTGATGCAGGTTCCAGCCAGAACAGTCTGATCAGACTTTGTAAAAATAATGCTTAATGAGAGCTTGGTAAGCTCTCAATATATGTTGTTTTATGTTGTCTGAGATATTTTATCAAGGTTTATAATTTTTTGCATTAAAAAATTTAGGAATTTAGCTTTGCATTCTTTTAAATTGTGTGTTTATGTGTGTCCCCCCCCCCCCCCCGGATGTACTTTAGCAGAATTCTTTGCAGCATAAACGCAAACACTTCTGTGATTCTGTAGGGCAGGGGTTCTCAACTGTGGGACTGTTGACATTTGGGGCCAGATACTTCTGTGTTGTGGAGGCCGTCCTGTGTATTGTGGGATGTCAGCAGCATTCCTGGTTGCTATCCACCAGATGCCACTGGGACCCCCACTTCCAGTTGTGATAACCAAAAATGTCTTCAGACATTGCCAAATGTCCCCTGGGGGACAAAAGTCACCCCTGGTTGAGAACTGCTCTAAAACAGCATTTCCCAAAATGTATTGTGTGGAACCTGAGTTTAATGGGATATGCATCCATATTTACGTATTAGTTATTTTGTTTTGTATTTTTAGTCAGTATTATTATGTATGTTTCCATGTACTTATATAACTCACATGTTTCTCATTTAAAAAAATGTATCAAAGATCTCCACATAATTTTGTGATTCTTTTTTTTTTTCTGTATTGTTTACGGCTGTGTCTGATGTTGCAGAGCCTTTTGAGCATTTAGGTTTTGATACTCCCTATGTTTTTTTTTTTTCATCATTCTCTGGCCTACCAAGCTTAGCGCTAGTCAGATCACAGGGGCTGTGGGCAGAGGGATAGTGCTCCTAGGTCCATTTCTACGGTGCTCTGTCCCCGAGCACACAGTGTCCTGGGAAGAAAGATTGTCTGTGTGAAAGGGCCCTTGCTTTCATGAAGAGTTGGGGTTCTTATTTTTTCCTAAAACCATACCTTAACTCTTAACAAGTCCATCGTGAAAGTTTTGAGTGTCAGTTTTTAATAATGTCGATGATAGTCACCGTCTGAAAAGCAAGGGTGTGATGTAATTTAAAATTCTACCAGCAGTCTACTAAGACCATCCAGCTCAGAATTTACTAAAACAGATTCTCATACCATTAAATCACCTTTGTTATTGGAATTTTGCTGTGACTTTAATGGACATTTGGACCTTTGGCTTGGAAATGCTTTTTTTTTTTTAATACAGAGTTTGTCTTAACAGGATTTAGTATCTGATTTTATTTGAATATTAAACTTCAAGAGGCACCTCCCCAAACCTTGTTTGAAAAATAAAGTGATTTCTTGACGAATGTTTTCCTCAATATGAGTTGTTGACTGAACATGTCCCGGGGTTGGGGGATGTGAAGCCGGGATGGAAGGCGGCCGACAGGTGGCTTGAGCTTCTGAGCCGTAGGCACTGAAGACTTCCCACACTCAAAATGAAAACTCCTTGGACCGCAGTGACAGTTTCCTGAAAGGTATCTGGGAAAAGATCTCTCCCTCTCTTTTTTTTTTTTATATAGAATTTTGACAATTTTCTTGGATTCCTTGACAGCTTCCTTGCTTTATTAATAAACAGGTTTCGTTTGAAAAAGGATCCTCGGTTAAATGTTTTGGGGAAATACTGGTAACCAAAACGAAAAAAGAGAAAGAGGGAGAGTTGCAGTTTGCCCATGTCTCACGACTGTTGCTCTTGTCGGCAGTCCTGTTCTGGCTGTGTAACCGGCTCTCAGAGAGACAATAAACCTGAATTCCCCTAGAATTTCTGGCATTTCTCTGTCAGTGGAATTGATCGTGCTCATTAGTTAAATAAAGCAGCCTTTGAGAGCAGCTGTGAAGCTGCCCCGCTGGGAAAGTAAACCCTTTGCTAAGTCTGGCAGCCAGGGAGGGATGGAGCATCGGGCTTGTTTGTAGATTCACTGAAAAATGCAAACGACTTGATGTCACCAAAACTGAGTTAGCAAATTCTAGATGGGTTAAAAATAGTATAGTTCAATTTTTGAAGTATCACATGTCTCTTTGGACAGCTATGCCTTTAGGCCAGGGGTTGGCAAGGGATCCCGCTGAGGGCTCTTCTTGTTTGGCCCTGGGGCCATATGTTCTACATTTGAAAGGGTCATAAAAGCAGGAAAGAAGAATATGTAATGAAGACAGTATGTGGCCTGCAAAGCCTAAAGTTTACTGTCTGGCCTTTTACGGAAGAGGTTTGCTGACCTCCACTCAGTTCTCACCTGAAACACTGGAAGTCAGTCTGGATCTAAATGGATAAAATTGCATAACTCTGTTGGGGAAGTACGAATAAGAAAAGAGAAGAAGTAGGATAGTTTCCCTTGGTGGACTGCACCCTGCTGGGACTGGTCTGTGATATCAGTGTAAAAACATGGCCTATGTAAATAGCTCCTAAACCAGAATTAGAATCACGAAGGCCTCCGTGTGACTACATGCTGGAAGCTAAATCTAGAAGTCTGCTGTAGTGACTAGTTCCTGTTGCTTCTGTGCCCAGTTGTTCTTCTCTTCTTGGTATCTGAGCCCTGGGAAACCTTCCTTCGCTGATGAAGTCAGTATATCAGGTCGAGTTTTCTCATGGGTGCCACCGCCTGGCCCAGAAGCAGTCTGGGACCCCGGATGCTGCTGGGAAAGCAAGGAGGGTTCCTTGGTCAGGCACCTCTCCTGTGGGCAGCACTCTCAGCGTTGGCTGGGCTCTGGGCTCAGGAGCGCTGGGTGTGAGGGCCAGTGGGCCCCGGGCCGGGCTCAGGAGTGCGGAGCAGGGTACCGGGGAGCGGCCGGCCAGGCTCCAAGGGGCTGGACTGGGGTGGTGGGGTGGTCTTTAGTTTGTCAGGGCTTCTTTTTTCTTTCTAGAATTCCTGCCCCCCCCCTTTTGTTTGCTTGTTTTCAAATCTCTTTCAGCATTTCTTTTGTAAAAGGAATAAAAAAGGGGACTAAAAATCTTCAGCTCTTTTATGACCGCTGTTTTCTCCTGAATTTTTTTTTTTTTTTTTTTAAGATTTTATTTATTTATTTGAGAGAGAGAGAATGAGAGACAGAGCATGAGAGGGAGGAGGGTCAGAGGGAGAAGCAGACTCCCTGCCGAGCAGGGAGCCCGATGCGGGACTCGACCCCGGGACTCCAGGATCATGACCTGAGCCGAAGGCAGTCGCTTAACCAACTGAGCCACCCAGGCGCCCTCTCCTGAATGTTTTGACATGTCAAAATAATATGAAGTTAACTTGCTGGAGGATGCACTTTACCTATTGTTTATTTAAGTGTTTGTTTCTCTGTTTCAATTTTTTTTTTTTAAAGATTTTATTTATTTGACAGAGAGAAACACAGCGAGAGAGGGAACACAAGCAGGGGGAGTGGGAGAGGGAGAAGCAGGCTTCCCGCTGAGCAGGGAGCCCAATGCGGGGCTCCATCCCAGGACCCTGGGACCATGACCTGAGCCGAAGGCAGACGCTTAACGACTGAGCCACCCAGGCGCCCCTCTCTGTTTCAATTTTAATGCCAGTCCAGTATATTCTAAGAATGTAACTGGTACCTATTTTAAATTTTAAAAATCAGTCTATCATTATGTCTGTTATTTTCCCTGTTTTTTAAAAAATTATTGTATGTGAATTGACCTCCAAGTGGATAATTTAGTTAATTGGATGTTCATGGAGTAGAAAACATTATCCCAGTATCTCTGCCTTCAAAGCTTAAAAGAATTTTTTCTAATGTAATTTTTTTCATGTAATAAATAATACTGAAAATGATTATAGTGCAAATAAAACATTTAAATATTTTCTTTTTAGTTATGTTCTTGATAGGGTATCATTAAAATTATCTGAAATCTGTCTAGTCAGAATAATCAGGTGTTCAGAATAATTATTGTAATATGTGTTACTATGTCTGATGTGGTTCCTCATTAAAAGGAGGCATCCTAGTACTTTACTGTGAGCATATAGAATACTAAATGTGTCTATGTGTACATATAGTTTATACAGGTTACATGGCATTAATTGGGAATGAAGCATTATAGCTGAGAGAAACCCACAGATACAAAGTTTAACCTTTAAATGCCCCAAAATTCATTTTAAGGGGTTAAAAAATGTTCTAAAATGATCCTAGATGTGTTTGCCTTTACAGACTTGTGTATGAGCCTGTAAGGACAAAATGTCACAGTCCCTACTGCTAAGGAGGACAAACTCAAGTGTGGAAGTACAGTGAACATAAGTTTACATTTCGTTGATGCAGGGAGGACTGTTAGAGACCTGGATTGGGATGTTGGTGTTAGTGTTGGTTTGAGGTAGTGTGAGAGCAAGCAATAGAAGACCAAAGGTGGGCTGTGGAATTCTCAAAGCACTAGAGGGAAATGGAGCGAAGAAGAACTTCACTCCAACGAAAGGGTGTGTTAAGAAGAAAGAAGAGGGACGCCTGGCTGGTGGCCCAGTTGGTGGAGCATGTGACTCTTGATCTCGGAGTTGTAAGTTCGAGCCCCATGTTGGCTGTAGGGATTACTTAAAAACGTAGAAAAGGAGAAGAAGAAAACAAGGAGGTTTACTTGGTGTTATTAAAAGCAAACAACTAATATAAGATGGCATGATAAGCCCAAATATATCGGTAACTACAATTAACATAAAAGGGTTTAAATCTCCCAGGTGATACTAACTCCAGATTTAGGAGAAAAGTGAAATCTAGTTAAATGCTGTATATAAGTGATAACGTCTAGAACACAAGAGGGTAGGAAACTAAGGGATGGGAATCACTATCAATCCTAACAAAAAGAAAACAGGTCTAGTAACATTAGGCTGGACACAGCTAGACTCAAGTTACAGAGCACTAGGGGAATATGTCATATTACTCAAAGGTGTGATTAATAATCATAAACTAATGTAACAGTAAAACTTTCCAAAATAGAAGTTGACAGTTGTATACGTAAAAGGGAGGACTCTAATGTGACTCTTTGCAAGCTGCAAACCAAGTAGACCCAAAAGAAGAAAGGATGTGGAGGGGGAGTTCTTAGCCTTCCCCTGTTGACGTTTGGGGCCAGATCATTCTTTGTCAGGAAGCCATCCTATGCGCTGCAGGTTACTGAACAGCATCCCTGGTCTCTACTCACTAGATACCAGTAGCTACTCATCTCCTTAATTGTGATAGCCAGAAATGTTTCTGTTTATAGACATTGCCAGATGTCCTCAGGGAGCCAAATCGCCTCCAGTTGAGAGCCACCGATATAAAGGATTTAAATAATGTGGCCAGTAGATATGTATAGGAATTTGTACCCAACAAACATAAAATATAGATTCTCTTCATTTCCATGGAACATTTAACAAAAGTGGCCACATACAGGCCACAAAGAAAAACCCCAAGTTTCAAAAAGTAAGTCCTATGGGCCAGGTTCTCAGACCACAATACACCCTAGTTAGAAACTAAGAGTGAAAGGATAGCTAAGAATTACTCCCTGAAAATGTTGAGAACCCCTTCATTATATCTCTTAGATTAAAGAGGAGATCAAAAACTATTTTCAGACTGTATAAATAAATGGCAGAGGGCTACATACCACAATCATAGGGTCAGGCAGAAACAGTTATCAGGAGAAAGAATGCATTAGAGAACAAGAGAAGTAAATGCATTCAGCTTTCAACTCAAGAAACCAGGAAAATAAGTCAAAGAAAATAGAAGCAAATCTATTTTTGCTTTTTGCAAATCTGATTAAGAAGACATGAGAGCACAATATTTACAAAAGGGATATAACTGCACATGTGGAGATTTTTATAATTTTTTTTTTAAGATTTTATTTATTTATTTGACAGAGAGAGAGGCGGTGAGAGAGGGAACACAAGCAAGGGGAGTGTGAGAGGGAGAAGGAGGCTTCCCGCGGAGCAGGGAGCCCGATGCGGGGCTCGATCCCAGGACTCTGGGATCATGACCTGAGCTGAAGGCAGATGCTTAACTGAGCCACCCAGGCACCCCGTGGGGAGATTTTTAAATAGGAATACGCCATGTGCAATTTGATGGCAACAAATTTGAAGAGTTGTGGATGCTTTATGAGGAAGACCTGAAATGACCATAATTGACCGTGGAGGTGGAAAACCTGTGCAGACCAGCAACTTTAGATGAAATGGAGAAGATAGTCAAAGATTTATCTGTTTAAAAAGACACTAGGAGGGACGCCTGGGTGGCTCAGTCGGTTAAAAAGACACTAGGAACCATTGTGTTAGGTCAAACTTTGTGTTTGTATAAATTGTAGTGACCATTAACTAAATAAAAATTTGTACGTCATTATGTTACATGGTCAACGTTTTCAGGGTAAAGAGAAGATACACAGTATGAAATCAAAGTAGTTAGGTAAATACCCTGTAATCCCAAATTTGCATTGTAGGTATTAGTGTTAATTCGTTTTGAAAGAATTTTAATGAGAAAACATTTCCTGTGTCCCCTGAAAAGCCTAGAAACAGTGACCAACCAGTAGCAGTGAGCACCCGTGGCACCTAGATTGTGGTCTCTACGTGTCATTTCCCACTGAAAGGAATCAGAGCCCCTTGGATAAATGGCAAAGTCAGAGTTTGGTGCAGAAAGTGAACAAGATGAGCATGGAGTAGCTTGTTTTACCTGAAAGCAAGAAAGCTATTGAGAATTAGTAGGGTGTGTTAAAGGCTCTAGCAGGGAACTAAAGGGGCTTGCATTGGCCAAAGATGGGATAATTTGGAACATCAAAAAATATATACATTTATATAAAACCTTATTTATTTTTTAAATGTTCAAACCCACGAGATATAATGTACTAAAAACAGCCTCATTGATCACTATTGGAGAATGCTGGGGAACCACCACATTATTCTGAAAATTGATAACTAGAGGGAAAGAAGCAAGCCGTAAGGAACCCCATCACTGGGGCTGCAGTGTGGGGGATGGACTTCAGGATGGGGTCGGGGTTGGGAAGAGTGGCCATGGGAAGTCAGGAAATGGAGATGTGAGGGTGCTGCTTCACCCCATCGGTAGGGTGATTGTTTCTGTAAACTTGTTGAATCAAAGTTAGATGACTCTTCTCCAAAGTGAAATTCTGGAAAATAATCTTCACAGTTGCAGTTAGAGTCTTTGTTACCCAGAATTTTAACCCTTACATGCTTATGAGTAGTATCAAGAATCCTTCACACGCCGTCAATATCGGTTTGCTACAGCGTGTGTTTCCTACAGGTGTTGATGAGGCATGAACAATGAGTTCTTTCCTTTTTAGTAATTTGTGTTATGGTATTTTGGAGATGCCTGACTTCTTTTTTTTTTTTTTTTAAAGATTTTATTTATTTATTTGAGACAGAGAGAATGAGAGAAAGCACATGAGAGGGGGGAGGGTCAGAGGGAGAAGCAGACTCCCTGCCGAGCAGGGAGCCCGATGCGGGACTCGATCCTGGGACTCCAGGATCATGACCTGAGCCGAAGGCAGTCGCCCAACCAACTGAGCCACCCAGGCGCCCAAGACGCCTGACTTCTAAACCTTGACTGTGGGAGGTGCCACTTCTGCTCATAAGCACCAGGCTGTCATTTTCTTTTGACTCCTGTTAACGTTGCGGAGCAGTTAGGCGTGTGGGCGTCCTCAAGCGTTACATCCTCGCTCTGGTTGGAAGTCATTCCCGTTTGCCCATGGATCACTGCCTTCATCCAAGCTCAGTGTTTCCCATTTTGAATGACACCTTAATTCATAGATTGGATTCATGAAATTAACATGTAGGCATCAAAGTTGTTACCACATACCGTACTGATTTCCCTGTAAGTTCTACAGTTACGTTAGAAACAAGGCTATTGTATTCTCAGAGACAATGTGTCAAAGATACAGCAGGGCCAAGGAGCCAGACAGACTGACCTCAAAGGTGTTTAACCTCTGAGGACCCTGTTACCAATTATCTACCAGAGTGTTCTGGTTAACTACTAGTGTGAACCCGATCACCCCATAAAACAACCATTTCATTATGCTCAAGGCTGCGTGGGTCAGGAATTTGGGAAGGGGTATAGTGGAAATGGCCCATCTTTGCTCCACAGTGTTTCGGTCCTGAGCTAGGAAGACACAGGCTGGCGGTGGATTGATGGCTGAGGGCTGGAGTCTTTGGGAGGACTTTTCTCAAATCATTTCCACTGCCTTCGCGTTCCAAGTGAGTCACTAAGATCAGCCCAGATTCAAGAGCAGGGGACAAAGACCGCCCATCTCAATGGGAAGAGTCAGTGAATTAGGGGATATATTTTAAAAGTGCCTCACATACGTCTTGACATACGGAGTAGACATTGAGTTGATATTTCTTCTCTCATTTTCCTCTCTCTACCCTTCGTACAAAACGAAGAGTGAGCCTCTTAGAACAAATTTTCCATGCATCCAGGCGTTGGCATGGGCTACGTAAATAGGATTGTAACACAGGTTTGAGACAGTGTTCTCCCAAATCTGCAGAGACTTTATCTTTTGAGTGCTTCTGCCTTCGCCAGCTCGGTCATCAAGAGTCACCGTGCCCACATGGCTGACCGAGAGCGCGTGGTTGGCGGGTACAGTGTGCTTGCCGAGTACCGCCAAAACCGTTTCACCAGCACTTTGCAGGGATTGATGGAGTTCAGAGAATTTTGTAAAAGCATCAGAATTGCCAAGTTTTGTGCACTTTTGGTACTTCAAGCACTGGCAAGTCTAATGTCTTATTTATTCTGCTCCATTGGCCTGTTAATTTGTTCTTGTGCCATTGCCCATGTTTGGTTGTTACTGTGGCCTCGTAGGACATTTTGGAAGTTGGTATTTCTTAAACCTTTCAAGAATAATTTAGCTATTCATGGACCTTTATTCTCCCATATGCATTTTAGAATAGGCCGAGTTTCTCAAAAACGACAGGAGTCTTGATTGGGATTGCAGCACCATGACTTACAGATAATGACATGTGCCAAGAGCAACGGTAGGCTGTCCGTGAACTAGCAGAAGGAGAGGCAGCCCAGCGAAGCCGGCGGGGACAAGGTTAGTCTGCACAAACTGGGGGCATTTCTTACCTAGCAGTCCAGCAGAAAGAACAGTAGCGAGAAAACCCACAAGATATTTAGGGATAAATCTAACCAAGAATACGGTGGGCCTCCACGGAGACCATCAAACTTCATAGGGGATGCCGGAGGGGGCCCCACGCTCTTAGATGGGGTGACCTGGTACTAGAGAGATGTCTCCCATCCAAGTACTAACCAGGCCCGACCCTGCTTAGTAGAGAGATGTCTCATCTCCCAAGATGAATCCATAAATACATTTCTGACATTGTTATAAAGTCGTGTCTTGACAGCAGGGACCTTGTTTTGTTTGCATCTCCATCCCCAGCATTTAGAACACAGAGATGACCTGTGGTAAATATTGGTGGACTGAATGAATGCACAGCAAATGTGTGCCTCCCTTTCCACTGGACAGTTGCTGGGAGCCCTTTCCAGGCCACTCTTGGATGTAACCATCCTGTTAATGATTGATGACGGGGGACTATAATTGACTTCACCATTCCCCTGTGGATGACATATAGGTTTTGTTTCCATTTTTTATCAAGGTGGCTAAAAAACATTGTTAGCATCCAGCTTTTCTTGCTGTGAGTTTTTAATGCCCTTTGAAGTGAGGCTTTTGAGCATAGAAAAGATTATTTGAGATTATTTTATTTTATTTTTTAGATTTTATATATTTATTTGAGAGAGAGAGAACAAACAGGGGCAGGGGGAGAAACAGACTCCCCACTGAGTGGAGAGCCCGATGTGGGGCTTGATCCCAGAACCCCGAGATCATGACCTGAGCTGAAGGCAGCCGCTCAACCGACTGAGCCGCCCAGGCGCCCTTGAGAGATTATTTTAAATTGACATTTTTTAGGCCACAAAGTTATGGGCCTGTTCTTTTCTTACAGTTTTATGTGGACTTTACAAATTTTATTATTCTCTGTATAACTTGGTAAATTTTAACCTTCACTTTAAGGTAACCTTTGATCAACTCAAGATGATCAGACTGTATCAGTTTAAAAAAATTTTTATTTGTTTATTTGACAGAGAGAGAGAGAGAACAAGCAAGGGGAGCAGCAGAGGGAGAAGCAGGCTCCCCGCTGAACAGGGAGCCCAATGCGGGGCTCGATCCCAGGACCCCGGGATCATGACCTGAGCCGAAAGCAGACGCTTAACGACTGAGCCACCCAGGCTCCCCTAATACTTTTTTTTAAAAAGATGTATTTATTTTGGAGAGAGAGAGCACAAGCGGGGGTGGGGGAGGGACAGAGGAGGGCGAGAAAGAGAGAGAGAGAATCTCAAGCAGACTTCCCACTAAGCGTGGAGCCCCACATGGGACTCGATCTCACAACCCTGAGATCGTGACCTGAGCTGAAACCAAGAGTTGGATGCTGAACCGACTGAGCCACCAGGTGCCCTCCTAGTTTTTATTCTTAAGTGTATTAAATTTAATTGTCATTTTAAACACCTGGAATATCTTACCAAACAAAACCTTTCCAATTAGATCTAATAATTTAAAATTACTTACGTAATGAATCTCAAGTTCTTTCCAAACCTGTCTACCAGGAAGTGTGCGTTGCAGAGTCAAGAACTTGGTTTTGCTCACTGCTGTATTCCCAGGACCTAGAAGAGTGCCTAGCAATTGATAAACTTGCACAGATAAAGAATGTTTATGGTCTCTGTAAATTTCTCTCTTATACCTTTTCACTAAAAAAAAAAAAATCATGTCTAAATTCAGAAGCTTAATTATACATTTTGTTTATTTTTTAAAGATTATTTATTTGAGGGCGCCTGGGTGGCTCAGTTGGTTGAGCGACTGCCTTCAGCTCAGGTCATGATCCCAGGGTCCTAGGATCGAGTCCCGCATCGGGCTCCCTGCTTGGCGGGAGGCCTGCTTCTCCCTCTCCCACTCCCCCTGCTTGTGTTCCCTCTCTCGCTGTGTCTCTCTGTCAAATAAATAAATAAAAATCTTTAAAAAGAAAAAAAAAAAGATTATTTATTTGAGAGGGAGAGAGAAAATGGGGGGAGCAGTAGAGGGAGAGAATCTTCAAACAGACTCTCCGCTGAGCAGGGAGCCCAATGTGGGGCTTGATCCCAGGGCCCTGAGATCATGACCTGAGCCAAAACCAAGAGTCGGATAATGAACCAACTGAGCCACCCAAGTGCCCCAATTATACATTTTAAATTTAGAGTCAAGGCTAAAATGTAAGATTAATTTGCCAAATTTTCTTAAATACTACAAACACCTTAAAGGTCAAATACATAGTTTATTCTGAAGCCTAACATAAAAATATTAAAATCTAAATCTTCCCCAGGGCTTAATGCCACCCCTAAGGCAATCATTAAATCCTCTCAGACAGGTGCGCCTGGGTGGCTCGGTTGGTTAAGCGTCTGCCTTCGGCTCAGGTCATGATCCCGGGGTCCTGGGATCGAGCCCCACATCGGGCTCACTGCTCAGCCGGGAGCCTGCTTCTCCCTCTCCCTCTGCTACTCCCCCTGCTTTTGTGCGCGCTCTCTCTCTGTCAAATAAATAAATCTTTAAAAAAATAAATAAACCGTCTCAGAGAAGCAAGAGTTTCCTTGTGGTGGACCCACATTGGTTGGGGGGTCGTGGCAGGGGTGATGAGAGACAGGCCCTGCCCTGTTAGGGCCTCTGCCTGCCCTCCACCCCCCATGCAAGGCTTCCCAGCCCATGGGAGCCTTCCCTGATTCATATACCCTCTCTGAGCACAAGAGACTTCACCAGTCAGTGGGATTGAACCAGTCCGTTAGTATCTGTTCTTTTCTGAAAAACTAAACTTCTTCCCATCTGCCTGGACAGGAAGGCATAAAAACATTAAAATGCCTGCCTATTGGATTTGGGCCACATTTCGTACTTTGATCTGCTTTTAAGGTCACAACACCTACATTATAGTCTTAGGTTGATTTTGACAAGAGTGTAACATTTTTTTTTATGGCAAATTGTACATGGTGGTCAAATTGGTCTTCAGACTAGTCACTGTTCCTGAGTCTCAGGACTCCTTCAGGGTTCCAGGTTTCACTTCATCTCTGCCAGCTAAGTGTGAGACTCTTGTTTAAATTTAATACTTAAAAATTTATATTTCTTCAATTACTGGTGAGTTTTAATATTTCTGTACATGAGGATCAGAAAATTGTGTTTTCTTCCTCTGTATTAGTCTGGCTAGAACTCTTGAAAAGGTGCCAAAGTGACAACTTCAGTACATGATGTGTCCTTTTTTTATTGGATGAAACCTGTAGAAATAAGACAGACAAAAACTACGCCCAACCCTTCAACACCACGGTATTATAAGTCCGTTGGGTTGACAATTCTTCGAGCTCCGTGTGATGTTAAAAAGTTAAGTTAGCACTGTTGTTTGAGTTTGAACATAATAGGAACTTATTTTTCTATGTAATGGAGGGAAGAAATAGGGATTAATTGATTGTTTCTAAATCTCATATTAGCCTTGGTTTTGACATGATGCCTGACAAAACAGTTTTTGATAAAGATGAGCTTGCTGACTGCTCATCCTTGGGTTGGATGTTTTTAGTTTATTTCCCAGTTAATGCTAGATTTCCCTTAGGTGCTCAGACTGTGACTTGTGCCTGGCTTGGCTGGCAGCCTGGAGGGCTTGCATCTGAGCAGGTGGACGGAGGCCTCCTCCTGAGCCCCAGAAGTCATGCAGGGTGAACCCGGTGAATGCTGCTGGGAGCTGTTTGCCTGCCTGCCTGCAGGTAGCAGTCAGCGTTCCTACGAGAGGTGGTGGAGCATTGTGTTGGGGAGTGGAATTTGGAGAGGGGCTCCTCAAGTTAGGAGTAACCCCTCCATGGGCTGGTGCTGCTTTGGGGGCTCCGCCACCCCTTTCAGCCTCATAGCCAATGGCGCCACCTGCTGGCACTTCCCTCCAGCTCTTTGGTGTCCTGTCCTGTAGGAATGTTGGTCACCTTCCTACTCTGCCCTTGTTTTTTTTTTTTTTTTTTTTAAGATTTTATTTATTTGAGGGAGAGAGAATGAGAGACAGAGAGCATGAGAGGGAGGAGGGTCAGAGGGAGAAGCAGACTCCCTGCCGAGCAGGGAGCCCAATGCCGGACTCGATCCCGGGACTCTGGGATCGTGACCTGAGCCGAAGGCAGTCGCTTAACCGACTGAGCCACCCAGGCGCCCTCTGCCCCTGTTTTTACTCAATAGTATGTGTTAGTTATAGAGTTACCTCCACCCCCCGGCCCTTTTTAAAAAATTCCTTGCATGGGGGCGCCTGGGTGGCTCAGTTGTTAAGCGTCTGCCTTCGGCTCGGGTCATGATCCCAGGGTCCTGGGATCACGCCCCACATCGGGCTCCCTGCTCCGTGGGAAGCCTGCTTCTCCCTCTCCCACTCCGCCAGCTTGTGTTCCCTCTCTCGCTGTGTCTCTCTCTGTCAAAAAATAAATAAAAATCAGGGTGGGAGGATGGGTTAGCCTGGTGGTGGGTATTGAGGAGGGCACGTTCTGCATGGAGCACTGGGTGTTATGCACAAACAATGAATCATGGAACACTTCATCTAGAACTAATGATGTAATGTATGGGGATTAACATAAGAATAAATAAATAAATAAATAAATAAATAAATAAATAAATAAAAATCTTAAAAAAAAAAATTCCTTGCATGGTATTCTATTGTAGAGGAAGCACATGTTTTCAAAGCGTTTGGCACAAATGTCAAATTTTCCATTTAGAATGGTTGTAGTAATTATGTGGTTTTAACCAGTTTTGATTGAGAGAAGGACTGCAAATCCATATGTTTTTTTGGGGCGCCTGGGTGGCTCAGTCGGTTAAGCGTCTGCCTTCGGCTCAGGTCATGATCCCAGGGTCCTGGGACTGAGCCCCGCATTGGGCTCCCTGCTCGGCGGGAAGCCTGCTTCTCCCTCTCCCTCTGCCGCTCCCTCTGCTTATGTGCTCTCCCTGTCAAATAAATAAATAAAAATCTTTTTTAAAAAATCCATATGTTTTTGAACAAAATTCTGATTTTCCCCCAATATTTATTATGAACACTTTGAGACAAAAAGTTTGAAAGCGTAGAACGTAGATCCCCTACCACGTGGACTCCAACAGTTGTTGACTCTGGCCACACTTTGTTTAGCTGTGTCTGTGTGCCTGTTGACCATTTGAAGTAAGTTCTGGTATTGCAACCACACCCCGAAACATCGCGGCCCTTGCTCCTCAAAACAGAGATGTTTCGTACAAGTGAGTAGCACTGCCGTGTGGGGAGCAACCCTCAGTCTCTCACATCGCTCCTGTCCACTCCATGTGGCCCCCCCCAGAGCCTCTACACTGCCTCTTGCAGCTTGTAATGTGCTCATTTGGTCGTTCCTCCTTTACTTTCTTTGAACCCAGGAGAGACCCTCATCTTTTTTATAACCCTGGAAGTGTTAAACTTTAAAAAACTTCTTGCTTTGAATTTCAGTCTTATAGAGACGTTGCAAAAATTATACAAAGATTTCCCATATACCTTCCCCAGAGTTAACATTTTACCAAATTTATGCCCCCCCGTTTCCCCATGTGTGTGCACGCGTGTGTGCATATGCATATTCACGTATGTGTGCACGTAGACTTGAGAGAGTAAGTTATAGACATGACGCCCCTCTTAGGCTAAATACTTCAGTATGCATTTCAAAGCAAGGATGTAGTCTTAATTAACCATAGCACAGTTATCAAAATTAGGAAAGTAACTGATAAAATACTCTTATCCACTCTGACTTTATGTAAATTTTGCCAGTTGTCTCACTAATGAGCTTTAAAGCAAAAAGGAAATAACATTTTTGGGGCTCAGGACCCAGTTCAGGATCACACATATTTACCTGTCACTTCCCTTTCTGGAGAGGTCCATCAGCCTCTCTCACGTAGACACTTTGGAAGCTTGCTGGCCAGTTACTTTGTAGATTGCCCCTCAGTTTTGGTTTGTGAGTATAGCCTCAGGATTGGGCAGGACTACTCAGAAGTTTTATCTGTCCCTTCTGGGAGGGCTGTGATGTTCTTTGTCTCATTACCGATTATGTGAATTTTCACCATTTGGTTAGGATGTTTTTTTGCCAGGTCTCTTCATTGTGAAGCTACTGTTTTCCCTTATAATTAGTAGTATCTTGTGACAGGTATTCGGAGACCATGTGCATTTCCTATTTCTCACACCTAGTATTGGCCTCCATGATGGTTCTTACCTGAAGGAGCGATTACTGTCCCCGGTCCTCATTGCCAGTGATCGAATTGCATCTGCCTCTACACATTGGTTGGAACTCTGCTATAATTTAGAGCTTTCCGTTTCCCCCAATATTTATTCATGTATGTATGTATATCAATATGGACTCACGATTCCTTTTTTTGTTTTTATTTTCAGTCACCCAGTGCTCATCATGACAGGTACACTCCCTAATCTCCATCCCCTGTTTCCCCCATCCCCTTACCCGCCTCCCCTGTGATCACCATTGGTTTGTTCTCTATAGTTAAGAGTCTGTTTCTTGGTTTGCCTCCCTCTCTCTCCTTCTCTTTGCTTGTTCGTGTCTTAAGTTCCACATATGAGTGAAATCATACAGTATTTGTCTTTTCCTGACTGAGTTATTTCACTTAACATAATACTCTCTAGCTCGATCCATGTTGTTGCAAATAGCAAGATTTCATTCTTTTTTATGGCTGAGTAATAGTCCATTCCACACACACACGCGCGCGCGTGCACACATCTTTTTTTTTTTTTTAAAGATTTTATTTATTTATTTGAGACAGAGAGAATGAGAGAGACAGAGAGCACATGAGAGGGGGGAGGGTCAGAGGGAGAAGCAGACCCCCTGCTGAGCAGGGAGCCCGATGCGGGACTCGATCCCGGGACTCCAGGATCATGACCTGAGCCGAAGGCAGTCGCCTAACCAACTGAGTCACCCAGGCGCCCACACACCACATCTTCTTTACGCATTCATCAGTCAGTGGACATTTGGGCTGCTTCCGTATCTTGGCTATTGTAGATAATGCTGCTATAAACATAGGGGTACATGTATCCCTTCAAATTAGTGGGTTTTTAAAAATTTTTTGTTTTACTTTTTTTAAAATTTAACTTCAATTAATACATAGTGTATTATTAGTTTCAGAGGTAAAGTTTAGTGATTCATCAGTTGTATGTAACACCCAGTACTCATTACATCACGTGCCCTCCTTGATGCCCATCACCCAGTTACCCCATCCCCCCACCGCCCTCCCCTCCAGCAACCCTGTTTGTTTCCTATGATTAAGAGTCTCTTATGGTTTGTCTCCCTCTCTGATTTCTTCTTGTTTTATTTCCACCCCCCTTCCTCTATGCTCCTCTGTTTTGTTTCTTAAATTCCACATATGAGTTAGATCGTATGATAATTTTCTCTCTGATTGACTTATTTCGCATAGCATAATACCCTCTAGTTCCATCCACATTGCTGTGAATGCAAGATTTCATATTTTTGATGGCTGAGTAGTATTTCCTTGTATATATGAACCACATCTTCTTTATCCATTCGTGTTGATGGACATCTGGGCTCTTTCCACAGTTTGGCTATTGTGGACATTGCTGCTATAAACATCGGGGTGCAGGTGCCCCTTTGGATCACTACATTTGTATCTTTGGGGTAAATACCAACCAATTGCTGGGTCATAGGGTAGCTCTGTTTTCAACTTTTGAGGATCCTCCATACTGTTCTCCAGAGTGGCTGCACCAGCTTACATTCCCACCAACAGTGTAAGAGGGTTCCCCTTTCTCCACAACCTCGCCAACATCTGTTGTTTCTTGACTTGTTTGTTTTAGCCATTCTGACTGGTGTGAGGTGGTATCTCATTGTGGTTTTGATTTGTATTTCCCTGATGCCAAATGATGTGGAGCATTTTTTCATGTGTCTGTTGGCCATTTGTATGTCTTCTTTGGAGAAATGTCTGTTCATGTGTTCTGCCCAATTCTTGACTGGATTATTTGTTTTGGGTGTTGAGTTTGGTAAGTTCTTTATAGATTTTGGATACTAGCCTTTTATCCGATAAGACATTTGTAGATATCTTCTCCCATTCTGTAGGTTGTCTTTTGGTTTTGTTGACTGTTTCCTTTGCTGAGCAAAAGCTTTTTATCTTGATGAAGTCCCAATAGTTCATTTTTGCTTTTGTTTCCCTTGCCTTTGAAGGCGTGTCTAGCAAGAAGTTGCTGGAGGGGAGGGGGGCGGGAGGGATGGGGTAACTGGGTGATGGACATTGGGGAGGGTATTGTTGTAATGAGCACTGGATATTATATAAGACTGGTGATTCACAGACCTGTATCCTGGAAACAAATAATACATTATATGTTAATTAATTGAATTTAAATAAAAAAAAGAAGTTGCTGTGGCTGAGGTCAAAGAGGTTGCTGCCTGTGTTCTCTAGGATTTTGATGGTTTTCTATCTCACATTTAGGTCTTTCATCCATTTTGAGTTTATTTTTGTGTATGGTGTAAGGAAATGGTCCAGTTTCATTCTTCTGCATGTGGCTGTCCAATTTTCCCAACACCATTTATTGAAGAGACTGTCTTCTTTCCATTGGATATTCTTTTCTGCTTTGTCAGAAAAGAATTTTGTACCAGTACCATACTGTCTTGATGATGACAGCTTTGTAATAGAGCTTGAAGTCCAGAATTGTGATGCCGCCAGTTTTGCTTTTCTTTTTCAACTTCCCTTTGGCTATTTGGGGTCTTTTTGGTTCCAAACAAATTTTAGGATTATTTGGTTCCAGCTCTGTGAAAAAATATTGATGGTAGTTTGATAGGGATTGCATTGAATGTATAGATTGCTCTGGGTAGCATAGACTTTTAACAGTATTTCTCCTTCCAATCCATGAGCATGGAACGTTTTTCCATCTCCTTCTGTCTTCCTCAACTTCTTTCATAAGTGTTTTATAGTTCTCAGAGTACAGATCCTTCCTTTACCTCTTTGGTTAGGTTTATTCCTAGGTATCTTATGGTTTTTGGTGCAATTATAGATGGGATTGATAACTTAATTTCTCTTTCTTCTGTCTCATTGTTAGTGTATCTGTAGTGTATAGAAATGCAACTGATTTCTGTGCATTGATTCTGTATCCTGCCCTTTGCTGAATTCCTTTGAGTTCTAGCAGTTTTGTGGTGGAGTCTTTTGGGTTTCCCACATAGAGTATCATGTTATCTGCAAAGAGTGAGAGTTTGACTTCTTTTCCGATTCAGATGTTGAACTACACTTGCAGCCCAGGAATAAATCCCACTTGGTCTTGGTGAATAATCCTTTTAATGTGCTGTTGGATCCTATTGGTTAGTATTTTGGTGAGAATTTTTGCATCCATGTTTATCAGGGATATTGGTCTGTAATTCTCCTTTTTGGTGGGTTCTTTGTCTGGTTTCGGGAACAAGGTAATGCTGACCTCATAGTATGAGTTTGGAAGTTTTCTTTCCATTTCTGTTTTTTTGAAACAGCTTCAGAAGAATAGGTATTAATTCTTCTTTAAATGTTTGGTAGAATTCCCTTGGGAAGCCATCCGGCCCTGGATCTTCTGCTTAATGATCTGTCCATTGCTGTGAGTGGGGTGCTAAGTCCCCTTATTATTGTATTATTATCAATGAGTTTCTTTAATTTTGTTATTAATTGGTTTATATAATTGGCTGCTCCCATGTTAGGGGCATAAATATTTACAATTGTTAGATCTTCTTGTTGGATAGACCCTTTTATTATGATGTAGTGTCCTTCCTCATCTCTTATTACAGTTTTTGGTTTAAAATCTAATTTCTCTGATATAAGGATTGCTACCCCAGCTTTCTTTTGATGTCCATTAGCATGGTAAATGGTTTTCCACCCCCTCACTTTCAATCTGGAGGCATCTTTGCAGACAGCATATCGATGGGTCTTTTTTTTTTTTTATCCAAACTGATACCCTGTGTCCTTTGATTGGAGCATTTAGCCCATTTACATTCAGAGTAATTATTGAAAGATATGAACTTAGTACTGTTGTATTACCTGTGAAGTCACTGTTTCTGTATATCGTCTCTGTTCCTTTCTGGTCTTTGTTACTTTTGGGCTCTCTCTTCACTCAAAGGATCCCCTTTAATATTCCTTGCAGATCTGGTTTAGTGATCACAAATTCTTTTAATTTCTGTTTGTCCTGGAAGCTCTCTATCTCTCTTTCTATTCTGAATGTCATCCTAGCTGGATAAAGTATTCTTGGCTGCATATTTTTCTCATTTATCACCCTAAATATATCATGCCATTCCTGTCCTGCCAGGTCTCTGTGGACCGGTCTGCTGCCAACCTTATGTTTCTAGCCATGTAGGTTAAGGACCTCTTGTCCTGAGCTGCTTTCAGGATTTTCTCTTTATCTCTGAAATTTGCAAGCTTCACTATTATGGCAAGCTTCACTATTATATGTGGAGGTGTAGACCTGTTTTTATTGATTTTTGAGGGGGGAGATGGTTCTCTGTGCCTCCTGGACTTGAATGCCTATTTCCTTTGCCAGATTAGGGAAGTTCTCAGCTATAATTTGTTCAAATAATCCTTCTACCCCACTCTTTCTTTCCTCTTCCTCTGGGACCCCAATTATTCTACTGTTGTTTCACTTTATGGAATCACTGATCTTTTGAATCCTTCCCTCGTGATCCAGTAGTTGTTTATCTCTCTTTTCCTCAGCTGTTTCTCTCTCTTTTCCTCAGCTTCCTTATTCTCCATCATTTTGTCTTCTATATCATTAACTCTCTTCTGCCTCATTTATCCTAGCAGAGCCTCCACTTTTGATTGCATCTCAGTAATAGCCTTTTTCATTTTTACCTGATTAGATTTTAGTTCTTTTATTTCTCCAGTAAGATATTCTCTAGTGTCTTCTATGCTTTTTTCAAGCCCAGCTAGTATCTTTATAATTGTTATTCTGAATTCTAGCTCTGACATTTTACTAATATCCATATTGACTAAATCCTTGGCAGTGAGTACTGCCTCTTGTTCTCTCTTTTGGGGTGAGTTCTTCCGTCTTGTCATTATGTCCAGAAAAGAATAGATGAAAGAGAGAGAAAATACAGAAATAAACAAATCAGAAGAGAACAGAAACCAAAAAAAAAAAAAAAAGAATCAAACAAGAAGTTAAACAGAACAATAAACTAGATCTCAAAATAGGAAAGGAAAACTTATATATATACAAAAATAAAATTGAATACAATGAAAGGAAGCCAGAAATGAAAAATACGTATGGAATGTAAATGTAAAAATGAAAATTAAAGACTTAAAAGAAAGAATTGATAATATAAGAAAATAGCTAAAAAGGAAATAAAATATAAAACTGAAAGACTAAAGAAAAAACCACGAATGCTATATACTGTTTTCTCCAAGAGCTGGAGTCTTGCAGTTCTGTATGATCAGTAAACATGGTATAGCCTGAAGTTCTGCTGATCTTCTGGGAGAGGGGCCTGTTACGCTCATTGTCAGGTGTCTTTGCTCCGGCAGAGTTGTACCCCGCTTACAGGATGCCTGGCTCATATAAGCGGCTCCAGAGCCATGTGGGGGATGAAAGTGGTGGCACCCTGATCTCCAGCCCTGGAGCTGAAATTAACACCCCCCACTCTTCACAAGCCCCCACAGAAAAGCAGTCAGTCATTCTCCTGTGTTTACCCAGCCTGTGACCGAGAGTTTTTATCTCAGGCACGCGACCCCGTCTGGAGTCTCCAAACTGCAGACTCCTGTGGTGTGCACCCATGTCGCTCCTCCTGGGCCACGGGAGGGGGGTGTCTCACCCTGGTTCTGCTGCCTGCTGGGTCCCTGCTTAGAAAGTGGTTACCCGACCCTGCAGCGGTTCTCAGTTTATGGCAACACCAAGCAGAAAGCTGGCGCCTGGTCTCGCTGATCGCAGTCGATTTCTGCTCCGATGCCTGGGAACTCTGCCACCCTTGGGCACCCCCATTCTTTTTGTGACCCTGGGGACCCTGAGACCACGCCGTCCCACCTGGGATTCTGACCTGCTTGGCCCCGTTGAGTGCCTTTCAGGCAGACTTCTAAAAGTTACGATTTTGTGTTCCACTGCTTACACTTTCCCATAGCTGCTTACGGAGGCTCCCTCCTCCCGCGGTTTATCTTCCGATATATCGCCTTGGATTCATGTCTCTGCACTTCCTACCTTGCAAAAAGTGGTCGCTTTTCTATTTGTAGAATTGCAGCAATTCAATCTCCGGTTGATTTTGCAGGTGTTCAGAATGATTTGATAACTATCTAGCTGAATTCCAGACGAAATTAGGGGCCCCTACTCCTCCTCCATCTTGACTCCTCTTGAATTAGTGTTTTTGTAAAATACCCAGTGGTGCGTTTGCTGGATTGTAGGGTAGCTCTGTTTTTAACTTTTTGAGGAACCTCACTGTTCTCCAGAGTGGCTGCACCAGCTTGCATTCCCACCAGCAATGCACGAGGGTTTCTCTGCATCCTTGCCAACATCTGTCGTTTCTTGTGTTACTGATTTTAGCCATTGTGACAGGTGTGAGGTGGTATCTCATTGTGGTTTTGATTTGCATTTCCCTGATGATGAGTGTGTCTGTTGGCCATTTGGATGTCGTCTTTGGAGAAATGTCTATTCTTGTCTTCCCAGTTTTTAATTGGAGTGTTTGGTTTTGGGTGTTGAGTTTTATAAGTTCTTTAACTATTTTAGATAATAACCCTTTTTCAGGTATGTCATTTGCAAGTATCTTCTCCCATTCTGTAGGTTGTCTTTTGGTTTTGTTGATTGTTTCTTTTGCTGTGAAGTTTTTTTTGATGGAATCCCAGTGGTTTAATTTTGCTTTTGTTTCCCTTGCCTCAGGAGACACATCTAGAAATACATTGTTATGGCAGATATCACAGAAATTACTGCCTGTGCTCTCTTCTAGGGTTTTTATGGTTTCAGGTTTCACATTTAGGTCTTAACCCATTTTGAATTTATTTTTGTGTATGGTGTAAGAAAGTGGTCCAATTTCATTTTTTTGCATGTAGCTGACCAGTTTTCCCAACACCATTTGTTGAAGAGACTGTCTTTTTTCCTTGGGATGTTTTCTCCTGCTTGGTTGAAGATTAATTGACCATAGAGTTATAGGTTCTTTTCTGGGTTTTCTATTCTGTTCTATTGAGCTGTGTGTCTATTTTTGTGCCAGTACCATACTGTCTTGATGACTACAGCTTTGTAAGGAGCTTGAAGTCTGGAATTGTGATGCCTCCAGCTTTGCTTTTCTTTTTCAGGAATGCCTTGGCAATTCTTGGGGTGCCTAGGTGGCTCAGTCGTGAAGCGTCTGCCTTCGGCTCAGGTCGTAGTCCCAGGGTCCTGGGATCGAGCCCCACATCAGGCTCCCTGCTCAACGGGAAGCCTGCTTCTCCCTCTCCCACTCGCCCTGCTTGTGTTCCCTCTCTCACTGTGTCTTTCTCTGTCAAATAAATAAAATCTTAAAAAAAAAAAAAAAAAAAAGAATGCTTTGGCGATTCTTTTGTGGTTCCATACAAATTTTAGGCTTGTTTTTTCTAGTTCTATGAAAAATGCTGTTGGAATTTGATAGGGATTGCACTAAATGTGTAGATTGCTTTGGGTAGTATGGACATTTTTAAAAAAGATTTTATTTATTTGACACAGAGAGAGCACAGGCAGGGGAAGCGGCAGGCAGAGGGAGAGGGAGAAGCAGGCTCCCCGCTGAGCAGGGAGCCCGATGTGGGGCTCGATCCCAGGTCCCTGGGGATTATGACCTGAACTGAAGGCAGTTCCTTAACTGACTGAGCCACCCAGGCGCCTCAGGTAGCATAGACATTTTAACAATATTTGTTCTTCCAATCCATGAGCATGGAATGTTTTTCCATGTCTTTGTGTCATTTTCAGTTTCTTTCATCAGTGTTTTATAGTTTTCAGAGTACAGGTGTTTCATCTCTTTGGTTAGGTTTATTCCTAGATATTTTATTGGACTCAACAGATTCTTGTTTTACTCCCAACTACTATCATATGTCATTGCTCACATTGTTCCGCTTTTGGCCAGTGAGAGCTTCTACAAGCTGGTTTGTCTTTCCTTTTGACATTTCCCCCGTAATTGTTTTGAGCACAGGTTTCAGGCTCATCTTATACTTTCCCTGCCCCAGCCCTGGAATCAAATCAGCCATTTCTCTAAGGAGCCCTAATTCTTTGTATTGGGGAATGACATTTATCGACCAAGATCTGGATACTGACTCCTTGCTACTGGGTGTCCCTGCTTCTCAACCCTCTCAGTGGACAGGGATGGGGAGGTGTGTGCACATGCTTCCCATGTGTATGTGTGTATAGGTGAGGTGTGCCTCTATTTCCATATGTCTGTGTGTGTTCAACATATGAATTCATAGGAACAGCTCCATGTCCACTCCAGGAAAGCAGGGCTCATTTGAGCCCTTCAGTGTCTCTATGTGTTGCTCCCTTCTCTGCACTGACAGCCCTATATTTATTCACTGTATATTTATGTGTCTTCTCAAACTGGAACATCTTTTCCCAATCTTTTTTTTTTTTTAAGATTTATTTATTTATTTGTCAGAGAGAGATTGAGCACCAAGCAGGGGGAGTGGCTGGTGGAGGGAGAAGCAGACTCCCTGCTGAGCAGGGAGCCGGATGCGGGGCTTGATCCCAGGACCCCGGGACCCGAGCCAAAGGCAGACGCCTCACTGACGGAGCCACCCAGGCGTCCCCATCTATCCCAATCTTAAAAATCTGCCTATCTATCCTTTAACTAAACAAACAAAAAACCCAAGGAAGTTACTTTTAAAATCTGAGTCACTAGATTGTTGCAGGAGGCTCTTGGTAGGTGTTCTTGCCAAGAGTGTCTCACGCATCAGGTGTGTTTGTGACGTCGTGCCTAAATGAAGTGAAGCCTCTTCCTGTCGCGTGAGGAAGAATGGTTTCAAAGTTGAACACAGGGCACTGCTGATGCGCGTGGGGAGGGATACGGGTGGATGCGGTACCGCCTCGTCTCCTATGGGCTTTGCTTTGTGGTTGAACATCACATCGATTCTAGAATAGTGGGTTAGTGCAGGAGACTCGGGGCCTCTGGATCGGCCCCACTTCCTGTGCCTAAGTCCCTGTGGGCAAGGCAGTGAGGGCCACATGGCCACCTGCACATGTGGCAGGGTTTACCCAGGAGAGGAGACCCTCCAGATGAAGCTCACGCAGGGCCCTGCTCATTTCTCTTCAGTTGCTGCTATTTGGAATTAGCGTAACTGCATGAAAGCTGGTGTAAGTTCTGACACCAATAAATGAGTAGATGCAGACTTCTTCTGACACGGGTATTTCTGGGCCGGCATGGTTTTGATCTAGAACTGTCTGCTGTAGAGTCAGATCCGGCCTTGGGCCGTATCCTGGAAGGTGTACGTCAGTGGAGTTAACAGAGGCAGCTCAGGGCTTGGCTCCCACGGCTGGCACAGCCAGGGGAGGGACATGTCTTTTTTCCTTAGATTAGCTATTCTTTAAATGGAAGTTTTATAAAATATTTTCTTTTCCACTTTGAATAGTCTCAGACTTTCAGATGGCTGTTGGAGGGAAACCTCCATTTCCACTGTGCAGCTCTGAGAAAATGAGCCCCTGGTCACCCAGAGCCAGGTCCTGCGTTGGCCCCATCACTTTCTGGGCAAGTCTCCTGGTCTGGCGTGCCTGCTCTGGAAGGCGGCACTCGCACCCCCCTGCTGCATTTGTGTGGGGTTAGATAAAACATGTGGAAGCAGCCCCCTGCACAGATGCACTGGCCCGAGGTCTCCGTGGCTGAGAAAGTAAAGCTGAGAAATCAGGGAGTTACTTTTCCATCTGCCTGTTCTGCAGATGTTCACTGAGAGAGGGTGGCTTTCCACTGACCGGTGACACGGGGACTGGGGACTTGGATCCTCCCACAAAGCCTCTGCTGTTCTTCTGGTTCAACAGTCACTGGCATTGCGAACCAGTGGCTGCCCTGCTCTCTGCAGACCGGGGTTGACTCAGGCGTAGGCCGGCTGTGGGAGTTTTCGTGCCAGCAGCCACGAAAGTGACAGTGACAGAGATTAGACGAGGCTGAGAGCGCAGCCCGTTGATGTGGGCACCGGGGCAGGCAGAGCTGGGGTGAGCCAGGTGTCCAGACCATGCGGTCGATGGTCAACCCTGTACGTCATGATCAGAGATGGTGCTGGTCGTCGGGGCCACAGCAGGACAGGGTCCTTGGCCCTTAAGGAATGCATAGCGTGGAGGGAAACGATGAGCTACCGCAGCCCTAAGCACGGGCCGGACATGAGGCCCCGGGAGAGATGCACACGCCAGGTGCGGGCGAGCCGCTGGGCAGACTGGGGACAGCCATGTGGGTGATGAGGCCTATTTGCGAGCTGGCCCGGCCCAGAGAAGGCCAGAGTGTTCCAGCAGAACTGGCAGGCTGGGGGAGCGCCGGGCTGGGGAGGGCATAGCGTGGTGCCCTCTGACTGTTGGCACAGCTCTGAGTCAGGGAGGGCTGGCCGGGGTGCTGCCGCCCACGGACTTGACCTGCAGGGGGGTTTTCACCAGATTTGCATTTCTGAAAGGTGGACGGTGGAGGGGAGGAGGGCAAGACCAGAGGTTCACCCGAGCCCCTACTGTGATCAAGGTTGGGGCGGGGAGTGCTGGTTGGAGTCACTGCCCTGGGGTGGAGGGGAAGGCAAGATGCTAGGAGGACGGCCAGCTTTTGGTCAAGGCAAAGACCATTGGGAGGTGCTCAGTGACAGGTTTGCGTCCATCTCAGGGTTGGGGGTGCCAGGGGCAGAGAGGGCAACTTGAGTAATGAGTCCACAGGAGTTCACTTCCTAGCCTTGGGCTGGCCACGTCCTGCCCACTCCAGTCAGGCCCTTCCTCTCCCCAGCACACGGACACACCCCTGCAGGTCCCCATGGCCGTGGTCAGCTGCGGTGATGTGGCTGACGTCCCCTCGTCCATCCGCCTCCTCCGCTGGCGTCAGCGGCACCACTTGGTTCTATTCTTGTCCTGCCGACTGCCGCTCCCCATTCTGTGCAGGGTGTCCAAGATGTCCCGACCTCCTGACTCTCGTGTGGTCCACCCCCTCTCTCCGGGGTGGCCTCACCCAAGCTGGAGGCTCTACATACTGACTCAGTGTCCTGGAGCTGCCAGAACAAAGTCCCACAAACCAGGTAGACGAAACTTGCGACTCTGGTGGCCAGAACCTGAAATCAGCCTGGAATCTCTTTCAGCTCCTGGTGGATCCAGGAGTTCTTGGCTTGTGGCAACATCAGCCCAGGCTTGGCTTCTGTCTTCACATGGCGTTCCCCTCTGTATGTCTCAGATCCTCCTCTCCCCACTCTTAAGGGACACCAGTCATTGGATTTAGGGCCTCCCCTAAATCCAGGATAATCTCATCTTAAGACCCTTCACATAATTACCTGCGTAAAGACCCTTTTTCTAGAGAAGGTCCCATTTGCAAGGACGAGGGGCTGGGATTTGGCGATCTTCCGGAGGACACCGTTCAACCCTCTCCTTGCACCAGGCACACCCTGATGGTCACCGAGTTTGCATTTCTGTCACAGTCTCGTTTGTTCAGAATTTGTGTGAGAAGCATCTCAAACCTAAAATGTCCCGACTCTTGCTTTCTCCTCCCAGGCAACAGAACCTGCTCCTCTCCGTCTGCTCCATTTCGGGACATGCGGCTCTGCTCTGCTGGTTGCTCAGGTGGGAACCCCGCATGGCCCCCTGCCTGTCCACGGCTGCACACCTGTCCTTGGGCCCCTGTCACGGCCCCCTTCTGCTCAGACCCTCCCATGGTTCCCTGTGCCCCCAAGTCAGGGGGGCCTGTGGCCCGTGAGAGTCTGTGGGACCCGGTCCTGTGCGTCCTGCTCCCTTACCTTCCCCTTCTCCTTCACCAGTCTGCCCAGCCACACCAGCTGTCTGTCTCACACACCACACTGTGGCTCCTTCTGGTCCTCCTGCCTCCGAGTGTCTCCCGCAGGCACTTTTACTGACCCTCCCCCAGTCTTCTCTGTCCCTGCCTGGTTGTCCTCATCGCCTCCTGACACCCGTGTGCAAAGTGACCTCCCCAACACCCTGTGTGAGTGGTCACGGGTTGGTGCCTGTCTCCGCCGGAGCCCATGCTCCCCCAGGGCACAGGATGGTACTTGAGGCATGAGCATTTGCTGAAGGAAGGAGGGTAACCTCATTTGCCCCTTGGCTTTTCACGAGGTCATGTGAGCCCCCACCTCATGCTGGCTCCCTGGGCAGGTGGGAGGCCCTGGACTCCCTGGCAGCCTGGCCAGCTCTGCGGTCTTGGCCCTGTTACTTAGGCTCCTCAGGGTAGAGCGGCCCCCCCGGGAGAACCTGCCTTCAGGGAGGGTGCGAGCACTGAGTGGGTTAAGATGCTGAAGCGCGTAGGAACTGGGCTGGCTTTCGCAGCCACTGCTGCTGGTAGTGGGCTGGGCATCGGGACAGGCTTCTCGCTCCTTCCCCGACTCGCTAGTCTTGGACTGGATTTCTCCCACTGAACACGGTCTCCCAAAGCATTACTTCCCCTGGTGACCTTCCGTGGTCCAGCCAGTGCTGAACAAGTGGCATAACTGCCCTCGACCGGTTCCTGTGCCACATTGCAGGTGTTCATGGGGGGGGCTCGGCGTAGCCCCCCCTCGAATTAGTCTTACTTTGAAGCTTTGCCTTGTCATCAAGTAAATGAACCATTATTTCCATCTGCTCCTACATACAGATGTCAGGAGAGTGCCCTTTGTCATTCCTGTCTTCCATCCAGTCTCCCCGACCTCACAGTCACCAGGTCTCTTCCCAGAAGGGCTGCCCCATCGCACAGCTCGGGGGGGCTCTGGCTCCCACTCTGTCCCCACAGCCCGCCCTCAGTCTGTGCAGGGGCTGCCTGATGTGCCCCTTCTGTGTGGCCTGGTCCCCTGGCCCTCGCCGACTCCCTGTCGCAGCCCCGGGCCCAGGACGGTGTCCTGCACGTGTAAACAGTTACTAGAGGGAATGCATCCGGGTGGGTAAAAACTGTGAGAACAAGTCCAGGCCTGGAGCACATGGAAACTCGGGGCCACCAAGTGAGCAGGATCAGGCTGAGGGGGTTGGCTTATAACGAGGTAGAGTGCTTCTTTCCTCTCCGTGTGAAAATACGCATTTTAAAAAAGTATATGGATGCTGGGGAATAAAGGGACCAAAAATGCTCTGCAATTATTAACTGACGCTTTTCTGCTTTTGTTTCCTCAGACACCATTTGCTTTTGACTCAAGATGATGTGATGTTTTATTATAAAACTCATTAACCATGATGGCTACACAGACATTAAGCATAGACAGCTATCAAGATGGGCAACAAGTGAGCGCCTGAGCTTTATTCCACATTCTAAATACAGTCCATGGATCGGGTACTGAAACACGACCGATGCTTTGTATATTTATAATTCAGTTTCGTGAGGTTGCAGGCTCAATTTTAAGGATGTGATGCATTGATCATGTGCTGGTGCTAGAAAGGCTCGCTCTAGAGTTATTCAAATCATTTCTTCCACTGATACCAAGTTGCCAGTAATTGTGACTCCCCTAAGTCATAGTTCATTGGGAATTTCCTTTTTTGATGTCCTTGCTAATGAGTGTTGTTGCTTTTAAAGAAAAGCTGGGTGTTGAGGAAAGCTGGATGACCGGTTGCTGACCTGAGTGGGAACCACGGTGTTTCCCCTCCCCAGGCGTGAGCGGCGGGGGGTCTGTCCCATTTGTCTGGGCAGCATCGTTGCTGTGCTGTCCGCTCCTGTTGTGTGGCCATGCCCGGACAGCCTCTTGCCTGCCCTCCCACTGTCCGTGGACTTGGTGTTCCTTGCAGCTGCGGTTGAAGGTCTGGGTGTTTGGTGTTCTGTGCCCTGAAGGAACTGGGGAGGCAGGGATGGGAGAAGCTCAGCCGAGGCCTGGGCAGCCTCTCTTGGGACACCTGAGGTCTTGGGATGCTCTTTGTGTTCAGAATGGGGTCCAGTCCCCCTCTGACTGTGGAGCCCTGGAGCTTATTTCGTCGAAGACCTTCCAGTCTTTGCTTCCTGCTTCCTGTAGTCAAGAGGTGGTAGAAGAAGGCCAAGAGGCCCCTTTTTTCCCTACTCGAAGTGAGCTGGGTCACAACAAGGCCAGGGGGACTGGCCCGAATGAGGTCACAGCCCTGCATCAGTGAAGTTGCAGGTGGCGCCTGGGACCTGAGGCTCCCTCTCTCTTCTGTTGTGTCTTTCCTTGGTGGCCAGTTCTGTGCATTCCTGCTTTGGTTCCTGTTGCACAGACTTTGTTTTTGTTGGCTTGTTGTTGTTGTTGGCTTTTTGTTTAAGTGTCTTAGCTTCTTAGGGGAATTGAGGCATGGGGGTGCTCTCTGCACCTGGAAGTCCTTGGATATTTCCAAGTGATTTTGTTTCTAAAATGCAAAGCTAGTGTTGTCCCTCTCTCCACCTGCTGAGCCCTGCCTTGAGGACCCTGCATTGCCCTTGTCCTCACCTCTGCACCCCACTTCTGGGCATCCCTGCCCTGCGGCCCTGGCCCTGGCTCTTCCCTTGGCTCTTGCCTCAAGGAGCAGCTTGGCCAGGGCCCTCTGGTCCTGCAGGTCTTTGCTTCCATCGCTTCCTATGAAGACTTCCCAGCCTGCCTTGGTCCCTCCCCACTTGCCACCTGCCTCCCGTCCTTCCTCCACTGGTCCCCCTGATGCCCTGCTGGCAGATCCTGCCAGGAGTCTCCTCCTCCAGCAGGTCTGTGCCTGGAGGTGACTGAGGTGGCTGTGTCCTGCGCAGCGCCAGGCACAGGGAGGGAAGGAGCCTCGCTTTTCCCTTGACGTGGAAAACTCTTGGCGAACATTATTTTAAACATTTCCTATCCTACAGCATAGATATGCCCAATTTCCTTGGCCATGTCTCCAACATTTAGGTTTCTCTTTCTTCCACACTCATTTTTTTTTTTTTTTAAACCTGAAATAGGTGCCTGGGTGGCTCAGTCGTTAGACGGCTGCCTTTGGCTCAGGTCAGGATCCCAGGATCCTGGGATCGAGCCTGCATCAGGCTCCCTGCTCCATGGGAGGTCTGCTTCTCCCTCTCCCACTCCCCCTGCTTGTGTTCCCTCTCTCGCTGTGTCTCTCTCTGTCAAATAAATAAATAAAATCTTAAAAAAAAAAACAAACCTGAAATAAATCTTTTAAGGCCTTTTTATACTACTGTCAGATTTCCTACCAGAAAGTTGTGTTTGACTGGGCTTTAGTTAGTTGCTTTAGTGTTTTGTTTTTCGAGAGAGAGAGGGAAACCCTCTCCCGGGCCCACTGCACCATCTAAAGGCAGAGGCACAGAGGCGTCCCTGCCTATCTGGACCACGGAGAGGCAAGTGCGGCGCCAGGGTCTCCCCTGCGACACAGCCCCTGGGGCCTGTGACCAGCCCTGGCTGTTAGGTGCCGGGTTTGTGGCAGGACGCTGGCTCTCCCCCGCTGCGTGGGAATAAGCCCCTTCCCCGAGGGCCCCCACCGGGCTGCTTCCTTGAGGACAGAGTCCTGGCAGTGAGGGGTGGTCCTGAAGAAGCTGAGGGGGCTGGCGATCTGCTCACGGATAATTACAAGGTTCCTGCAGCATTTTGGGATTTCTTTCTGTAAACCGAATTCTTTATGCTTAAGGATTTAAATACTTTTCACCTAAGTTACAAACCAAATAGCTAGTTGAAAGCAATTTATAATATCTTTAAGGCTTCCTCTTATGTTTAATACTATTTCTTTAAACACAGCTGGTCTTTGCCTTCTGAATACAGTGACTTTTTCTCAAAATTTGGATAGCTTATGTATTCCTGAAATGTAAGAGTAGATAGGGGAGAATTTAGAATATAGGGTCTGAGTTGTTTTTGTGACAAGATAAGAGTTTTAACTACTCGTGTGCACTTCTCTTGCTCAGCGTGAGCATCTAGAGCAGGCAGAGACAGTGGAAAGATTATTTATGTGCCGCTTCCCTTCAGCGCTGTGTAGTAGTGTGTTTTTGAAAATCATAAGCATTTCACGGATACCGGTCCTCACAGTTTTCAAGATGATTTGGAAATTTGACCTTTGTTTTAGCCGTTTTCAAAACGTATTAAATTCAAAGGAATTTTGTTGGTAGTGTTTTTTATGTATTACTGCCAGTCATCCAGCTGTCTAGCAATTTACCACTCCTGTTGCATTTCTGTTTCTGTTTGAGAATAGAGTACTTAGTAGCAGTTTATTTTATGTTTAGTAACCAGAATTCTCTCCTCCTTTCACAGATGCAAGTAGTAACAGAGTTAAAAACGGAGCAAGATCCCAACTGCTCTGAACCTGATGTGGAAGGAGTGAGCCCCCCACCCGTGGGGTCCCAGACGCCAATGGATGTGGACAAGCAGGCCATTTATAGGTAGCGATGAGATGTGACGCATGTGGGTTTTAACAGGAATGACAGGAATAGAGAACCTTGTTAAATGGAATGCTAGACCTATTAGCTAGGCAGAGTAGTAAGGTTTGATGTGATAACCATGGGAGTGAGAAGTTTGTCAAATTAAGATATTATTCCTGATACCTTAAAAAAAAGTTTTGGAATATAAATGGACATTTTAGTCAACCTTGCAAAAAGAAATCTTCAGGCCCAGGTAGTTTTACTGGAGAATCCAGTAAAGGAAGAGGGAATGCCTCCCAACACATCACTCTGATACTAAAGCCAGACAAAGACAATACAAAAAAAAAAGTATACACCAGTGTGCCTCATGAACTTAAACATAAAAATCATTAATAAAATATTAAATCCAGCAACATATAAAAAGAATAACACACACTGACCAAGTGGAGTTTATCCCAAGAACTCAAACTGATTCGTTAGTCAAAAGATCAACCAGTGAGACACACAACATGATCATACTAAGTGACACAGAAAAGCATTTGACAAAAATCAACAGCTAATTATGATTAAAAACTGTCAGCAAAGTGGTAATGGAGGGAAACTTTCCTAACCTGATGAAGGGCAACATCAAAAAGTCTGTTGTTCTCATCGTATTTAATGGCCAAAGACTGTTTTCCTAAGACTGGGCACACAGCAGAGACGTACGCTCTGACTCCTCTTGTTCAATACTGTAATGGAAGTCCTAGCCAGTGCGGTTAAGGCAAGAGAAAGGAAGAAAAGGCATACCAGATTAGAAAGGAAGAAATAAAACTGGGTCTGTGCACAAACGACGTGATTGTTTATATAGAAAATCCCAAAGACTCAACCAAAAACCTTCCAGAACTGGGTGAGTTTAATAAGGTCACACATTACAAGGGCAACACACAGAAACCAATCCCATTTCTATATGAGTAATACACAATTGGAAGCTGAAAATTAAAAAAGACAATACCATTTACAAGAGCTCCAAAAAATTTAGGTATAAATCTAACAAAACACAGAAACTTTATGTGAAAAATTATAAAATGCTGATGCAAGCAATCAAAGAAAACCTAAATAAATGGTGACACATACCATGCTCATGGACTGGAAGACTCAACTTAGTAAAGATGTCCTTTCTCCTAAAATCGACCTGTAGATTTAGCATAATTCCAGTTAAAGCCCTAGGACAGTTTTGTACATACAGACATGTTAATTCTAGATTTTATATGGAAGGCAAAATAACTAGACCAGCTGAAACAGTGTTGAAAAAGAATAAAGTGGGATTTTTGAGACATACCATGGCATTATGGTAATGAGAATGTGGTGACGGTGGTGAAGGGATAGGATCAGAATCACTTTTGTCCTATACAAATACCTTATTTATTTGATCTTTGACAAAGGTGCAAACAATTCAGTGGAGTAGAGGTAGACTTTCCAAAAAATGGTGTTGGAAGAATTAGACATTCATATGCTGAAAGAAGGTCTTTGACCTAATCTCACGTTTTATACAGGAGTTTACTCAAGGGGCGCCTGAGTGGCTCCATCAGTTAAGCATCTGCCATCGGCTCAGGTCATGATCCCGGGGTCCTGGGATCGAGCCCCACGTCGGGCTCCCTGCTCAGTGGAGAGCCTGCTTTTCTCTCCCTCTTGTGCTCTCTCTCTCTCTCTCTCAAATAAATAAATAAAATCTTAAAAAAAAAAAGTTTACTCAAAACGAAGTATAAATCTAAGTGTAAATTTTAAAACTATAAAACTGGTCTCTCCATACCATGGAATATTATTCAGCCACAAAAAGGAACGAACTAGTGATACGTGTTACAACATTGATGAGCCTGGAAAACACCGTGCTAAGTGAAAGAAGCTAGATGCCAAAGGCCACGTATTGTATAATTCCGTTTAGATGTCTAGAACCCTAGCAAATCTATAGAGACAGGAAGTCGGTAGTGGTGGCCTGGGGCTGGGGTTTGGGAGAAGATGGGCAGTGACAGCTGATGGCTGCAGGGTTTCTTTGGGGGATGACGAAGATGCTGTAAGATTGACCTTGGGGATGGTTGCACCGCTCTGTGAACAGAGTAGAACCATTGCATTGTACACTTTGAAGGGGATAAACTGTAGTATGTGAACGATATCTCAACAAAGCTGTTACATAAACGAATGCAGACATACGTACTAAAATATTCTTGTGCAAATGTAGGACATACATTTTAAAATTTTTTTCCTGCAGGCATCCACTCTTTCCATTATTAGCTTTGTTGTTTGAAAAATGTGAACAATCTACGCAGGGCTCAGAAGGCACAACTTCTGCCAGTTTTGATGTAGATATTGAAAATTTTGTAAGGAAGCAAGAGAAGGAAGGAAAACCCTTCTTTTGTGAAGATCCGGAAACTGACAATTTAGTAAGTATAAGAAATGTTTTATTTTTTTCCCCAAATTTAAAATCTGTTCAGTAAGTTTTAAACGTCTAATTAGAACTTCAGGATGTAGTTCTGCTAAAGGGGAGAATCCGATAGTTTATGAAATAACTTCCTGTATGTGTGACCTGAACGTCCCCATGTCTTCTAGCTTTCTGTAGTGACTTTTACTGTAGGGATCAAAGGAGCTCATCTGTGTCTGTGTCACAAGGGGCCTGGGGACGCAGTTCTCTCCTGAGTGTCTGTGAAGTTCACTGGGGTTGGTGTGCTTATAAGCCGTGCCTCTCAGGCAGCATGCCTGTGCCCCAGCCCAGTTCTGGGCTTCCCCGGATCGCGGACACACACCCTTATGCTCTGTGTGGAGGCTGGCAGTAAGTGGTGATGGGTGACAAGGCTGTATGCAGACTTGAGGAGGCCCTTGAACACAGAGCAGGGCAGGCTTAACGGGGCTCGCACGCTCCTCAGCTGCTTCCCCTCGCCTTTCAGCCTCGTGTGGGTGCCCTCCTCCCAGGTCCGGCGCCCCAAGGTCCAGGGTCCTCTGTGCTTGCTGAAGGAAATGTAGAGTTTGTCAGAGTTAACATCACTGCTGCACCCCTCAGTGCTGGTGGAACGCTGTTAGCCTGCGTCAGGGGACACACTCCTTCCTGGGCTCCCTTTAGAGCCTGCTAACCCCCAGCCGAAAACCTTAGTCAGGGCCCTGATCAGCAGAAAAGTGTCTCAGGAAACTTTTTCCTGAATAAATGTCCCAGATCTTTGTTGGTTTTTAATTTCTCATTATACGTTCAACACTTCGTGCCTAACGGATTTTACCAGGGCGCTGTCTGACCGGGAGTCAGCCTCCTCATCTCTGAACTGGGAGAGTGCCCGCCCTTTTGGGGTGAGAATCAGAAGCTCTCTCCGCCTCTGAATCTATCACACAGCCAGCAGTGCATGGCTGCGGGGACAGCCAGAGGGGACCCAGGTTCTCCTGACTGGTGTTCCAGCACAGAGCCTAGCAGAGCCTGGGACGGGTCGCTCTTTATCGCCTGCTTGGCGGTTCATTCCACAGGTACATACGAATTACTGTCCCCAAGGTCACCGGGAAGGAGCTGAGCTTTGGGGTTGTGCATTCACAGGCAAGTGGTGCTTATTACAGACGACTGTCTACTGCTGTGGGGCAGGTTACTGTGAAATTTAGTGACTTAAAGTCACTGTAAAACTCCTAGAAAAATCGGGCGCCTGGGTGGCTCAGTCGTTAAGCGTCTGCCTTCGGCTCAGGTCATGATCCCTGGGTCCTGGGATCGAGTCCCACATCGGGCTCCCGGCTCGGCAGGGAGTCTGCTTCTCCCTCTCCCACTCCCCCTGCTTGTGTTCCTGCTCTCGCTGTCTCTCTCTCTGTCAAATAAATAAAATCTTTAAAACAAAACAAAACAAAACAAAAAAACTCCTAGAAGAATCTTAAAAGGGCTAACCTAGTGCTAGGGAAAGAGTTCTTAGGCTTGTCACCAAAAGCACAATCCATAAAAGGCAGAGTTGGTAAGTGGAGTTTTATCAAAATGAAGAGCCTCCTATGAGGGGGGTATGGATTCCTCCCCATTTACAGAGGAAGACACAGGAGCAGAGGGAGGGTAAGTACCTTGCTCTTTGTTGGAGCCGGTCCGCGGTGGGGCCGGGGTGAGGCTGGGCTGTCTCCTGGTGCTGCGACTCACTGAGGGCAGCAGGGGGACATCTGTGCCCCACACACCAGATGCAGCGAGATGCCAGAGGTCCGCGGCACTGGAATGACTTGTCGTTTTGCATGATTTCTGAGGTTATCCCCCTCCTGTCACTGGCAGTGCAGATGGTCAGCGCTCTGTGGCATTCAGGCGAATGACTGAGAATTACAGCTTACCGTGATGCTGCTGTTTTCTTGTCTGAAGGTCTTCATTTTCTCTGCTTCTAGATGGTAAAAGCAATCCAGGTTTTGCGTATTCATCTTCTTGAGCTGGAAAAGGTTAACGAACTGTGCAAAGATTTCTGCAGTCGATACATTGCTTGTCTAAAAACGAAAATGAACAGTGAGACTCTCCTGAGCGGAGAACCTGGAAGCCCGTACTCCCCCGTCCAGTCCCAGGTATCTGTGTCGGGTCCTGCTCTGCTTCTTGGTGATGGTAAGGTCTGCGGGGGTGACAGGTACTGACTCCTGAGACCAACTGCCCTGTTGGAGTGTCTGGGCTGACATAACGCCATCCTCAAGCCACAAGGACAGGCCCTCTGGGCTTCATGCAGTAAGTGGGGTGAGGCCTCAATCTGCGTGTGCAGACCCTGGATCCCAGCTTTCTGGAGGATGGAGTACCATTCATTGCTTTCCTTTTTCTTTAGGGTTTTTATTATTTCTTAAAATTGTGGTAAAATACACATATCATAAAATGTACTGTCTTAACCATTTTTAAGTGTACAATTCAGTGGCATTAAGCATATTCACACTGTTGTGCAACCATCATCACCATCTATCTCTGGAACCTTCCATCTTCTCAGACTGAAACACTATCCCCATGAAATACTAACTCCCCATTCTTCCCTCCCCAGCCTCTGGCTCCCACTATTCTACTTTCTATGAATTTGATCAGTCTAGGTACCTCACGTGAGGGGATCATACCGTATTTGTCCTTTTGTGCTTGGCCTACTTTACGGACATAATGTCCTCGAGGTTCATCCATGTTGAAACACTGTTATACTTGAGCCACTCTGATGGTGACATTCCATTGTGGTCATAGTTCACACTTCCTGATGGCTAATGGTGTTGACCATCTTTTCATGAGCTAATTTGCCATCTGTAGATCCTCTTTGGTAGAAGGTCTGCTCATGTCTTTTGCCCATTTTCTGATTGGATTTTTTTTTAAACTGTTGACTTTTGAGAGTATTCTAGATACTAGTCTTTTTTTTTTTTTTTTTTTAAGATTTTGTTCATTTATTTGACAGAGCGAGAGAGCACAAGCAGGGGGGACAGTAGACGGAGAGGGAGAAGCAGGCTCCCTGCCAAGCAGGGAGCCTGATGTGGGGCTCAATCCCAGGACCCTGGGATCATGACCTGAGCCGAAGGCAGATGCTCAACCATCTGAGCCACCCAGGCGCCCCTAGATACTAGTCTTTTATGAGCTATATGGTTTGTAAATATTTTCTCCCAAGTCTGTACCTTATCTTCTCATCCTCTTAACAGGATCTTTTGCATAGCAAACATTTAAATTTAATTTAAATTTTGATCAAGTCCCATTTATCAACTTTTCTTTGATGAGTTGTCTAAGAACTCTGCCTAGCCCTAGATCCCAAGGATTTTCTCTAGTTTTTTGTTGTTGTTGTTGTTTTCCTGAAAGTTTTATAGTTCACATTTAAATCCATGACCCAGGGGCGCCTGGGTGGCTCAGTTGGTTAAGCCACTGCCTTTGGCTCAGGTCATGATCCCGGAGTCCCGGGATCGAGTCCCACATCGGGCTCCCTGCTCAGCGGGGAGTCTGCTTCTCCCTCTGACCCTCCCCCTTCTCATGCTCTCTCTCTCTCATTCTCTCTCTCAAATAAATAAATAAAATCTTAAAAAAAAAAAAAATCCATGACCCATTTTGAGTTAACTTTTGTATAAAGTGTGAGGGTTTAGGTTGAGGTTCTTTGTTTTGCCTCTGGACGTCCTGTGCTCCAGCACCATTTGTTCAAATTCCTCCCTTGAATTGCTTTTATGCCGTTGTCAACAGTCAGTGTATTTGTGTTGCTCTGTTTCTGTGTTCTCTGTTCTGTTCCGCTGGTCTCTGTATTTACACCAGCTAATCTTGTTACTGTAGCTATTTAATAAGTCTCAAATTTGGGTAGACTGTTTCCTCCCACTTTATTCTTCTTTTTCAAAGTTATTTTAGTTATTCTAGTTCCTTTCCATATAAGTTTTGGAATAATCTTGTCTATATCAACAAAAAAATGTTACTGAGATTTTGATAGAAATTGCATTAAGCCTGTGTATCGTTCTGGGGAGAATTGATGTCTTTCCTCTGTTGACTCTTCCAGTCCACAGACCGGGTATGTCTCTCTGTCATTTCTTTCATTGGTGTTTTGTAGTTTTGTGATAGAAGTCCTACATATGTGTTTTTAGAATTACACCTTGTGTGTTTGTTTGTTTCTTTTTTTTTTTTTTTTTTGGCTATTACAAATGGTATTATATTTTTAACTTTAGTGTCCCTGCTAGTATTTAGAGATACAGTTGATTTTGTATGTTTTATCTTTCATCCTGCAACCTTGCTGAACTCATTTATTAGTTCTAGGAGGTCCTTTTCACAGATTCCTCAGGATGTTCTCCTTATTCAGTTATGTCATCTGCAGATAGGAACAGTTCTGTTCCTTCCTTCCTGATCTGTTTGCTTTTTATTTCCTTGTCTTACCTTATTGTGTTGGCTAGAACATCTGGTACTATCTTGAATACGATTGGTGAGAGTGGACATCCTGCCTTGTTCCCAATCTTAGGGGAAAGCATTCTGCCTTTCACTGTTAGTTATAGTTTTAGTGGCAGGTTTTTTCTAGATGCTCTTCATCAAGTTGAGGAAGTTCCCCTCTATTCCTGTTTCTCTAAGAGTTTCTATTATACTGAATTTGTCAAATGCTTTCCCTGGGTGAATTGATATGATTATGTGATTTTTCTTCTTTCTTCTGTTAACGTGGTAGTAGATTACATTACTCGATTTTTCGAATACTGAACAAGCCTTGCATTCCTGGAATAAACTCCACTTGGTCATGGCACATAATTCTTTTTATATAGGTTCCTGAATTCTGTTTGCTAATATGTTGTTAAGCGTTTGTATGTCTGTATTGGGGGATATTGGTCTGTAGTTTCTTTTTTGTTACAGTCTTTGTCTAGGTTTGGTACCAGGATAGTACAGCTTTGTAAAATGAAGAATATATCCTCCTTTCCTATTTTCTGGAAGTGATTATATAGAATTGGTGTTAATTCTTTACATGTTTGATAGAATTCTCCAGTGACACTAGCTGGAGCTGGAGATTTCTTTTTTGAGTGTTCAAGTTCCGAATTCGGTGTCCTTCATAGTTGTAGGGCTGTTCAGATGACCTGTTTCACGCTAGCTTCAGAGGCCCACGTGCCGCGTGGACTGCGGCACTCCTCTCCTGCTGACGTGTGTAGGGTCTGCGGTGCTCTCAGTTTCCTTCCTGATGTTGGTAATTTGTCATGTCTCTTTGTTTTCCCTAAGTCTTGTAGAGGTTTGTCAGTGTATTGATCTTTGCAAAGAACCAGCTCTTTTTTCATTGATCTCTGTTTTTCTGTTTTCAGTTTCATTGATTTCTGCTTTGATCTTTATTATTTCCTCCCTTCTGCTTGCTTTAGTTTCCTTTTGTTCCTCTTTTTTAGGTTCTTGATGGTGGGAGCTTGGATTATTGATTTGAATGAATTAATATTCTAACCAAGTTAATGTGGCAGACCCACATTATTTGTATGTACCTACCAGAGCTTTATACATACATTCAGATTGATGTGGCAGCCTGCAAAGTAGTCGTCTTTGGGCAGTACCCACTGATGCTGTTGAGCTGCTGAAATCCCTGGGTGCCTGCTGGGCGCCAGACCTGTGCCTGGATGCCAGTGTGGCGCTCTCTCCCTGGCCGGCCAGCAACCCAGCCATCTCAGTGAATGGACGGGTGGAATCTTGATGCGGTGTTTATGATCATTTCTGTGGAACCTGCTGCAGGCCAGGCCCAGATCTAGCACTCCCCAGTCATGGACACCAGGGGGCTCGCGTCTTTTATGATGATCAATATGATGACAAGAGGAAAGATAATCTTTTGGAAGCCAGATTGAAACCAGTATCTCAGTACTGATGATGATAGTTGATACTGGGTCAGTCTTGGATCTCTTGGTTTGCAGGTATGTAAGGTGGGCTTTCTGTTTTCCCATAGCCCCTCACTTTGTATTTCTGACTTACAGCAGATTCCAAGTGCCATCTCAGGCACTCTCAGCCCCCAAGGAATCGTGGTTCCGGCATCTGCGCTGCAGCAGGGGAACGTAACCATGGCAACGGTGGCAGGTACGCCGACCGAGAAAAGGATGCTCTTTCCTTGAGCTTTTGTGGAAAAGCCCTTTATATTAGAACAGAGAAGTGCATAAATATAATTTCTAATTAATGCCAGTTCCTGAAATAGGAGTGGCAAAATCCAGAGCATTTAGAATTGAATGCCTGTTTCTTGTTTTAATTCCCAGTAACAAATAGTTGACGCAAATTGTGTTTCCCTACTAAAAAATTTTGGGAAGAAAGGTTTTATATAGGAGTTGACAGCATATAGCAAAAGCCAATTGTACTTTGCAGATAACATAGTTGTTAATTGCACTCTTGGCAGCACCGGGAAAAGCTTAGGTTGGGTCATTAATGTTTGACAAAGAAAGAAAAATTCATTCTTAGTATTACTTGTCAAATAAAAACACGGGAGGGGTACCAATTCTGTGGTTCCCTGGTGCATCTCGAACATCGCAGATATAAAATTGTCATGAAAATGGAATGGGGCATGTGAGGAGGGGAGAAATTTACAACGAAAACCCTCGTGTGATAGTGTCAGGCGAAACCTCCACAGGAAGACGAAGGCATGTTTGATCAAAATATACTATGATAACAAATAGTTCACACCAGTTGCCAGGTCCTTTAATACTGCTAATTGTGGGGAAAGTAGGAAACAGAGGCGGACAAAAAAGGGAATTTGCAGAATCCAAATAAGCCCTTGTGTCCTGTGCAGTGGTCCACCTTAACACCCGCTTTGCACTGTGCCCCCGACCGTGCCTGTCCCCTCCACTGCCTTGCCCCTCACCCTGCACACTGCCCTGCTCTGTTGCACTGCGCCCACCCCCTGCACACTGCCGTACCTCCTGCACAGTGGCCCGCACACCCCTTACAGTACCATGCCCCCCCCCCCCCGAGTGCCCCTCCCCTGCAAAGAGCCAGACCTCACTATAGATGCTGGAACACTACTTGTCCAGGGAAGTTGTTCAATAATTTATAGTGACAAGTCAGCCAGCAAAGTATTGATCATTTGAAACAATTTAAAAACCACATCAGACTAAAGATTTTATTCCTTTCATACGTATATCGAGTATATTGAGAATATGGTTTTAAATCATTGAGAGTTAAAGAGTATTTTAATTTCTTCCTTCTTGAGGTGGCACAGTGTATCAACCTGTCACAGTTGTCACCCCTCAAGGCCAAGTAGTGACACAAGCGTTGTCGCCCGGCACGATCAGGATCCAGAACTCCCAGGTGTGTGTGCCATTCCCGCGGGAGGGTCTGGGGGCGCGTCGCGCAGGCGTGGGGCACAGTAGGCCCAGGCTGGATCTGTTCCCTCTGCCTGAAGGTCGGTTGTCTCGAGCTGGCTTCCCAGTAGCAGTCTCCAGTTAATCTCAGTGTCCATGTTTTGTCTCTTGTTTACTCTTTGTCTCCCTCGGTGTAAAAAAGTTGCAAAGTTCAGAAAGTCTAAGGAAGCAGGAAAAAAGTCATCCATGACCCCTTCCCTTCAGCAACCACTGTCGTCCAGTTGAACACTGGATTGTGTGGTTGTCTCTGGATCAGGAGACTCGAGGCAGTGTGGACACGCTCTTCCCGCCGCCATGCAGGTTGACAGCGGACCCAGCAGGCAGGTCTTGCAGCCCGTGGCGAGGCCCTTCTGTGCTTCTGCTGGGCCAGAGCGCCACTCTGGCCAGCGTCATTCACGGCAGCACTGTGGTGGCGGTCACTCCTGTGCTGTCCCCCACCTGTCCGTCCTGCCCCATGTCTGGCTGCGTTGTGAGCGCAGCTGAGGCGGATTCTGACATTGCCACTCTCCCACAGAAGAGAATTGGCCACCGTGGGCCACATTCTGACCTACGGCCCGTCAGGAGGAGGCAGGATTTGGCCTTTTCCTAGGGCATCTCTATGGAAAGGTGATTCTACCTTTTTTTTTTTTTTTAAGTTTTTATTTATCTATTTGACAGAGAGACAGCCAGAGAGGGAACACCAGCAGGGGGAGTGGGAGAGGGAGAAGCAGGCTTCCTGCGGAGCAGGGAGCCCCATGCGGGGCTCGATCCCAGGACCCTGGGATCATGACTTGAGCTGAAGGCAGACGCTTAAGGACTGAGCCACCCAGGCGCCCCAAGGTGTTTCTACTTCTAAAAACATGTTTTCGAGAAAAGAGAAGTAGCCAGGGGGAATTTCACGGATTTCCTCCTGCTCTAGCTCCTCCCCCTTTCCCAGGAGAGTCTTATTTGTATATATTTTAAGTTTTTGCTATTACTTGGCCTATGACAAGGTTTTTTTGCCTCTGTTTTACTCTTATTTTGCTTTTTTATATCAGGTGGTTGTGTGTCCAGCTCAGTGTGCAGGGTGCTGAGAGGCTTGGAGCCAAGCACCGCTTTTCCCGCCCTGTTCCCTCCTCTCCCCTCGGGCAGCTGCTTTCTGATCCTGCTGATTTCCTCCAGTGTCTCACTAAAAATCCTCCCTCTTAACTCACCCCTGAAGCTCCCTGTTTGGGCTCTCTGTCACGGTCGGGGCCTGTGCTCTGTCCGTGCGCCCCCTCGGCGGTGGCTCTTCCCCGCCCTGCCTGTGCTTCTCCCCACAGCTCGGCCACACCTGTTGTCAGTATGAACATCACCTGGTCTCTGCGGAGCTGAGTGTGTACCTGTGATCTCAGGGCTTCTCTGGTTCGGATGTGTCTGGCTGAGCTCACAAGTGCTTCACTGTTGCCCAAGGTGCATCCATTGGGGCCATGGGCCCCCAGAAGCTCTCCGCCTGCCTTCTCCGGGGCTCTTCTCTATCCAGGCTGGGCATAGCGTGTGTTCTCGAACTTTCCTTTGACATCGCCTTGAGGAATCCCTTCTCCTAGAGCCTACATCCTCTACTTTCTTGGCTTTACTCCCCACTTTGAAAACTTCCACAGAAAATGTGCATGGGAAATACATTCTGTCGAGACGTTGCAAACCTGAAGATGACTTTATTTTGGTCTTGTACTTGACTGTTTCCCAGGACGGTTTCCGGAAGAAATCGTCAGCAGGGCCCGGGAGCATGGCATCGGGGTCTCTAGCCGCCTTGGGAGGAGGTCAGCGCTCGCTGCTTTCCAGGCTGCTGTGTTTTCTCCTCTCAGCCGCGTCTCTTCTCCGAGCTGTTGCTGAGCCCTGGGAAAACCTCATGTCCTGGAGTCTGAGACCTCTCCTTGATGCCACTGAGATAGCCCTGCCCCCACCCCAAGACATTAGATCTTCTGAACCAAATCTCTGCATTTTTGTGTCATTTTGTATTTGTATTCCCATTGTCTGGTTTCTTTTTTTTTTTTTTTTTTTTAAGATTTTTATTTATTTATTTGAGACAGAGAGAATGAGAGAGAGAGAGCATATGAGAGGGGGGAGGGTCAGAGGCAGAAGCAGGCTCCTCGCTGAGCAGGGAGCCCGATGCGGGACTCGATCCTGGGACTCCAGGATCATGACCTGAGCTGAAGGCAGTCGCTTAACCAACTGAGCCACCCAGGCGCCCCTCCATTGTCTGGTTTCTGAGAGATCTTTTATCCCCCAACCCATCCATGCAGGTTGACCTCTTCAGCACAGTTTGGATTTCTTTTTTTTTTTTTTTTTAAGATTTTATTTATTTATTTGACAGAGAGAGACACAGCAAGAGAGGGAACACAAGCAGGGGGAGTGGGAGAGGGAGAAGCAGGCTTCCCGCGGAGCAGGGAGCCTGATATGGGACTCGATCCCAGGACCCTGGGATCATGACCTGAGCCGAAGGCAGACGCTTAACGACTGAGCCACCCAGGCGTTCCTCAGTTTGGATTTCTTAGACTCTTCCATGCCCTTTGTGCTTTCTCTTGAAGTAGCTCCCGTTTTTGCTTCATGGGTGGTTGAAGCCTTCTCTCTGTTCCCTCTGCATCTCAGCGTTTATTCACTCTGGTGTCTGCTCTTTGTGATGGAGGCCTTCGGATGTTTGGGGACAGTTGGCTGTCCTCGGACCTGTCAGCATGAGCTGCCAGAAAGCTGTTGGGTGTGTGGCAGGTACAGGCCACAGCAAGCCGGCTTCTCCGCGGGCTGGCCTCTGGAGTGTTTCCTCCACTTAGTGTCTCCAGAGAAGGACTTTCAGACTTCTTGCCTGGGGCATAGGCCTGGTTGCGAGGGCGAGAGTGGGCCGGGGTCTCCCATTTTGCGTGTAGATTTTCCTTACCCCTCTTTCTGGCCTTGCCCCTCACTTCCGCTGTCCAGCTTGCTCAGTGTGCCCCAGTCTCCTGCAGGGCAGGGGGCAGATCAGTCATCTGCAGAGAATGATGGGGAGGGTGTGGGGGGGTCTCACTGCTTCTTAAACAGACTTCCAGCCAGTTTCCCAGGCTTTTAAACCCCCCGCTTGTCCAGCCCCCCACGGGGCTAGAGCTCAGCAGGGCCAGCGGCCGTTCCGTGCAGAGGCCTCGGCTTGCTTTCCTGACGCAGCCCTGTGGGCACTCAGGCCCCTTGGTAGCATCTGTGAGGTCGAGTCATACGGCTAGCTGTCACTTCGCCTACTTTTGAGCCTGCATTTGCTTTAACCCTGCACGAAGAAAGCAACACTGGGCGTATGTCAAATTTCATGAAGAACATCATATATTAATTGAGACAAATAAGACAGATGAGCTACATTTTGGCCCTGGTGCTTTGGAGCTAGTATTAAAAGTTCATTTCCTCTTCTTTTTCCGGTACACACAAACACAAGCATAGAGAGGGTGCTTAATACTGTTTGCTTTCAGTCCTTTAACAAAGAAATTCATTTCAAAAAACACTCACACCCTTAATATTAAGAAATGTTAGATACAGCTAGTGGCTTGATGTTCCCTGTAAGTCATGGATTGTGTTGTTGCGATGTTGTTGAGGCTTTTAAAGCATACATCTGAAATGATGTCAGGCCAGAGGAAGTACAGATAATACAGTGACCTCCAGAGTCACGTTCCAAACCCTTAGAAGGGTGTCTGGATACATTACACTGAAGGTGATGCTCTTTCCTCTATAAAGTCGGATTCCTGCGTAAGTTCTGCGTTCACGCGTGCACAACAGCAGGGATGTCCCCGACGGGTCTGTGCAGAGACCCTGCGGAGCTGCGGTGGGGTTCTTCCCGGCCCGGGTCGTGAGCGCTGACCACACCTCTGCACAGGGAGGCTGGGCCTTTGGGGCTGAGACCTGGCCTTACGGACATCACATCTTTCTTACATTTGTGTGGAAGACAGTCCCGTAAGAAGTGTTACGCGCATCCTTTCCTGTGGAAAGGGAGTGGGCAGAACGTGTCCATGCTGTCCTCAGGGGCGAGGGAGGCTGTGTCTGTGTTGGCTCCGAAGGCTTCTGGGCCAGAGGCAGGTGCCTTGGCCCCTTTGCTCTGTGAGCCCCGTGTCTGCACTGTGCGTGCCTCTGTGTCTCTCCCCTCTGTTCAGCCCGTGTGGCCGCCTCTCGTCAGCGGCGCTTCTGCCTTCCTGCCCGTTCTTGCTGATCGCTTGGACTCTCTAGGCTAGGAGAGCGGGTGCTGTCACGTCCATGACTAGAGGGTGCGAGGGGAACACGAATGGTGGGCGAGAGGGCCGTGGGCCTCACATGTCTGCAGGGCAGCGGCCCCAAGGCCCTCTGGGCTCCTGTCTCACCTGCCGGACGAGGGGCCACTGCCCGCGAAACAACGGTGTCAATAGTGAGAATGCAGAGGGAGCCCCCCGCAGGTGAGCCTGTGGGGCCCAGCACACGCGTCTCCGCTGCCATACGTCCTTTCTCCGTAAGACCTGTGGTTATTGTCTCCATCAGAAGTCGTAAACTACTTGCCTGTGTCCTAATTTCCTGTGCCTTCTAACGTTATTTTTCAATTGTTTAAAAGCTTCAGTTACAGTTAAACCAAGATCTAAGCATCTTGCATCAAGATGATGGCTCATCTAAGAATAAAAGGGGCGTTCTGCCGAAGCATGCTACCAATGTGATGAGATCTTGGCTCTTTCAGCACATAGGGGTAAGAACGCAAGTGACTCCAGTCAACAGCGCCCAGAGACGCTTGCTTGCTGGCTTCCTTTCTGGAAAAAATGTACTGTCTGTGCCGGAGGCCTGGTGTTGAGTGTCAGTGTCATTGACTGTCTCAATGTTAGGGTGGAACGTGGGACAGAGGAGGGTGACCACACTCTGGAGGTCTCTGCCTCAGGGACTTAACCAGGGGGGCCCTGCTGCTGACAAGGGAGTGCCTTCCGCTCATGCTAATCACCTACGTGCCACGGAGGGTGACCCAGTGTGGTGAGGTTCGAGAAGTGGGCAGAGAGAAGAGGAATTCGGGAAAAACCTGGGGGGCTAGTGACGTTTTAGATACTGGATTTGAGAGGAAGATACGTAAGGTCGAAGATGGAGCTGTGGACAGAGGGGTCAGCACGTGAGCTTGTTGAACTTGAGACGGCGTTTGCCCTGCAGACAGCAGCGGCCCATGCACACGGTGTCGGCACACCTGTTCACTCACCTGGGTCATGGCCACACCCTCTCTGTGAAGATGTCCCGTCTTAGGGAGCACACACTTGCTCGTCCATTTACTGGGCAAGACTTGCTTATTGCCCAGCTGAGACCCTCGGTCCTCCTGCCGCTGAACTTGGGGGAGGCATGTGACCCAGAGCAGCTTTCAGGGGCGGCAGCCCAGGCTAGTGGCCAGGGTCGGGACTGACCAGGTTGGCTTGCAGGGGAGCGTGTGGTGAGACAGAGGCAGGAATGTGGCTACTGTCTGCTGCGTACGGCCCTGTCCAGGTGGACGAGGAGCCCGCAGGGGTGTGGGCACAGACGCAGAGGCCTTTCGGTGCCCGGAGGGACGGAAAGGTCAGGAGGTCCGGCAGGGTCCGGCGGGGAGCTGCCCGGCAGCCTCGGGAACCAGCTTTGCGGCCGGAGCTTTCCGCCTGCTATTCCCGACTTCTGTGCTGCGTCAGCCGGCTCTGCCCCTTTGCCTCCCTGCCCCTGGCCCCCACTCGTGTCTCTGGGTGCTGACCGCTCCCTCCGCAGGCCGCCTTGCTCATCTGCATCCCGGTGCCCCGTGGCTGTCAGCGGGGTGTCCTCGTGCCCTTTCTCCGCATGCACCCTTGGGGAGGCCCGCTGCCTGGGCCCGAGGCCTGCGTGTGCTCCTGGCGCCGGTCTCCGTCCTCGCCCTGACTCTGAGCCCCGGGGCCGGCACCAGTCTCCGTCATCCCCTGTCTTCTGGGCTTTAGCCCTTGTCACTGCCGACCGGCTCCCCCTTTTCTCTAACTGGCGCCAGGCTCCTTCCCCGAGAGACAGCAGTCCGAGGTAGCCACCGACTCCAGGCTTGGAACCGGCACGTGATGTCACTGAGCAGGACCCCTCTCCCTTTCCTGGCCAGCCCTCCTGGAGCGCTAGGACCCCCCAGCTTCTCTCCTCTTCTGCCCTGCTGAGCTGTCCCCGCGTGCGGGACACAGCAGCATGAGTCGGGGAGAACAGTGCCGCTCTGAGCAGTGCAGCCGCTTCCGGAAAGTTGTCCTGAAAGGGAAAGGCGTTACGGACACCATGGTTCAGCGCTGTTCATTCTAGTGGTGGGAAGACTTGGTGTGTTTGCTGGGACGTTACCCAGCTGGTTCCCATGGTACACGAGGGCTGGGGCGCTCGGCAGACCCAGGCAGGGGGTGGCGAGTGAGACAGCAGGCTCCCCCACTGCTGTCCCCTGGGATGGCCCCGCCACGTGCGTGTCCACGCTGTAGAAGCACAGACCAGTGTAGGACGGCCATCGTCTTCCCGGTGCCCTTTCGTGTCTTCATAGTTCCTAAAGCAGGAAACCCTGCTCGTAGGTTGAAGTACAACGTTCCTTATTGTTTTTTCCCTATGAGGCATTTTCTGCCTCCTTTGGCCCTTGTTTCTTTGAAACAGTCCTCTCCTGCAGCCTTCCTAACACGGGAGGAGGACGGTTACTGCCGCACGATGGGGTTTTTCCTGGTTAGTGCCCTGGGTTTCCTGTCCCCTTTTATTTTATGAGCTTTTAAACGGCAGGCACAGTATTCGCATTTCCGTAATCTCTACCTCGGGGCCATATGCGGTGGCGTCACCCCAAGTCACTGTCCGAAGGAACAGACGCTGCTGGGGAGGCCGGTGTGGCACGACACTGTGGTCACCGGGGTCACCGTAGTGGGCAGCAACTTTCCCATACGCTGAGTGGTACGGTATCTCCTGCCCCCCACCGTGTTCTCTGGGGTCCCGGGCAGTCCAAAATAAGGGACTTCGTTGCACGTAGGTTTTTGAGGCATTGTCTTACTGGTTTCTACACGTGGACCGTAATCAGCCACGGAGAAACCGCTTATTACTGTAGATAGAAGTGATTTCCTTTGGTGCTTCTGTCAATTTTGATATGTACCTTCTGGTTGAATTCTGTTTTTTAAAGTGGAATGTTTTCATCATAGAAGAAAAGAGCAATATAACAGGCATTCCCACCCCCAGCCCTGGGCTCGGCTCTTCACAGACCGCACACACTGACCTCGCCCGGGGCGGGTCCCGAAAAGCCATCCACGCACGCCCGTGTCCCCGTCCTCTCTCAGTGCCTGTGACAGAAGCATGTTACCCTGTGTGTCGGGCTGGGAGCAGCCCGCCCTGCCCCTTCCCTGCGTCCCCCTTGTTGCCCAGCTGGAGGATGGGGAGTGTGTGTACCCTCTGGCCTTGGCTTCCTTATCTGTAGGACAGAAGTGAGTGTGAGCATCAGGGATTTACTGTAGGACGTGCAGCGTTGTACCTGTGCTGTCCCCAGTGTATGGCTCGTAACTTGGCCTCGGTGAAGTTGTCCCTAAATGACAGGTCAGCAGAGCGCAGCTCTGCGGCAGGCAGCGGCTCCCGGCGGGCTTGGCCCTCGCCTCCCCTTTGGGCCTTCTCGGCCTAACCACGCCTTCGCCTGCACTTCACCGGCCGCGTTCTCGAGCGATGTGGAGAAAGATGTCCTTCTGTTTGGGACATTTCTAAAAAGAGATTATAAGACTAAAGAGGTTTTGGCAGGAAGCACTATTGCTACTAATGCGTTTTTTACTGAGGATTATTTGTATGTTTCTGTTCTACCTAGACAAGCTGGAGTGCCTTTTTCAGAACTGAAGTTCATGCTAACCCTTCTTTTTATTTTTAGCATCCCTACCCGACAGAAGATGAGAAAAAACAGATTGCTGCTCAGACAAATTTGACTCTACTCCAAGTTAACAACTGGTAAGATGCGCCTGCTCTCTGAAATTGTGCCATCGGCACGACAGAGCCCTCGAAAACACACTAATGAGTAGTGGGATCCGGTTGAAAGTATCTGAGTCCTTTTAACTAGCGACACTGTGTTATCAGAGTACTGGATAATTGGTGGCAGGATATTTGAGAATAAATCAACACACACTTCCAACTTAAACATTTAATGCTCACTTTTCGTCTACATCCTGCTTGTCCAGTCAGAAATGTGTTTCTCCAGGGGCATCTGGTTGGCTTAGTTGGTTAAGCGTCTAACTCTTGATTTTGGCTCAGGTCATGATCCTTGGGGTCATGAGATCGAGCCCTGCGTCGGTCTCTGCGCTGGGCATAGAGTCTCCCTCTGCCTGCCCCTCCCCCACACTGCTTGCACCTGCACACACACTCTCAAAAAAAGAAAATGTTTCTCCATTGTGTTACTACTACACCTAAACCCCCACATTCATTCAGAAACGTGATGTTTTTGTCGATGAGCTTCCCTGGGTGGTGCATGGTGGTGATAAGGCATCTTGACCTCTGGTGGCCCTCCCCTGCAGCTTCCCCCCCTTTGGAAACCTTGTGTCACTTTGGTCAACTCTGAGTGGGGGAGGCAGCCCCTCAGCAGGAGTCGGGGTCCTAAGAGGGAAATGCCTGGGGCAGTGTCGACTTTATTAAGTGAAATATCCTGTTGTAATGTCGGTATCGCATACTACTGTGGATGCTGGGACCCCGAGCACGTGCGTTCCCCTGAGATCACAGCTGTTCACCACGATGATGGGCGTTAATGCCGAGGGGCGCACTTCCACTTGTGTCAGTCATCTGTCTCATTGGCACTCACTCCGACGTGGGAAACAGGTTCGGCTTGTAAAATGGGCATCCGTAAAAGAAAGCACAAGTTCTACCACTTGTAAACACTGTTGCCTTTTTAACTGTTAGAATTTAAACTTGAGCAAGGTCAGGTAAGTTCCCATATAAATGACAAAATCTCCCAACATATGCAGCCGTATATGCAGGAGGTATGCTTTGGGTTGCACTAAATACTTGTTATCTTGCATTTGGGCCATTGTTTTGGGTGCCAATAATATAGACCATGCTCTTTGAATTATTTCCTGTTAAATCTTTTAAATAGGGTTAGCGAAAACAAAGGTTTTACCTATGTTGTTGCTGCGACATTTGCGATGGCCCAGTACCCTCGGTTTCCTCACGTTTCTCGTGTGACGCTTCCAGTCTGGGTTTAGCCCTAAGGATGGTCGATTGATTGATTGGGGGTGGACATTAGGGTCACTTCTTCGGACATTCTGATGCTTTTGTTGCTGCTCGGCCTTCTTGCTTTTCTTCATCTTTCGACTTCCTCGAGCTCCCTAACTTGCTGCTCTATTAAGTTAACAGAATTGTCTGATCTGGAAGGTTTACATCAGCTTTTAATTTTTACGTTAATAGCAGTTTACTAGCATGACTAGCATAAAATTTCTAAAAACTTTTCGTATTTGTAGCTACTTCTACTTTTTGTGACTTTCCTTCTACGTTTACAAAAATCACATGTTGGCCTGAGCTTGAGCACCCCATTAGCTTGCACCCCACCACCTAGCAGCATTGAACGCGGAGGCTGAAGAGGCACATGCTGAGAAGCAGCAGCGGGCTTCCCTCCCCAGGCAGTGGCAGGGTCAGTGACGAGCTGGGGGCCGCCAGGGCTCCCCGGTGACTTCCAGTGCCCGCCTTGCTTGTGCTCCCGGGACCAGATCATTGCCTGGAGCTCTGTGGCTTCAGTCCCCTCGTTTCCATCGGAGAATGTGTCCTCTTGCACTTGAAGATGCTTCTGAATGCTAGGATTTCATTTTATTTTTTAAACTTTATTTAAGTCATCTCTGCACCCAATGTCGGGCTCGTTCTCGGTAGAGATGAGTGGCACGCTCCAACTGGGCCAGCCAGGTGCCCCGTGAGTGTCAGGATGCTAATGTTAAGTGGCCTGGGAGCAGATGCATCCCAGTTCTGCTGTGCATGGGGGGGCATGGAGAGTGGGGTGTGGGGGGCACACTGCCAGGACCAGCCTAGAGCCCGAGTCTCCCGAGGAGCCTGTGTTTCTCTTACACCCTGAACACGGCTCCTCGCTCTCCTCAGGGCCCCGCTTGCAGGGGTGAGCAGGCTTGGCTCCGGCGAGAGGTGAACCCCCTCCTCCCTCGTACTCCTAGAGGGGGAAGCGGAAGTGCCCCTGGGCTGGCAGGTGCAGCCGTGACTGCATCCGAGTGTGCGGTCCGAACAGCCGCGGGCTTCTGGCGGGCGGGGGCGGTGGACCGGAGCTCTGCTGCCTTCCCAGGTCCGAGGGCACCGGCTGGGTGCCAGGAGGGTGCGAGCTGAAGAAGGCAGGCTTTCCGTGCACATACTGAACGTCCCTGAAGCGTGCTCCCGCCGCTCTGCTGGTGCGGGGTCAGGTCCCCGCCGCGGCTGCCCGTCCCTGCCTGGGCTGCTGGGCCACTGTTGCAGCGCTGGCACAGCTGAGGGGTTTAGGACAGGGGCCCCTCCGTAACTAGCCCGTCACCTGGGGCGGTGTCGAGGGCCGCAGCTCGGGTTCCAGAGCCGCGCGCGTGGGGGTGACCACGAGTGGCATCAGGCACCGTCCGCACCCCGAGGCCCGGGAGGGACGGGACTGCGGGGTTGGGTGGGCTCGCTGTTCGCTGGGTGAGGGGGCGAGGCGCCCAGGGCGGTGGGGGCCGTGCTCAGCGGGAGGGCTAGAGGAGGGCCGGCCTGGTGACCGGGTCCCTGTGTTGCCCTCAATGCCCAGGTTCATCAATGCCAGAAGACGGATTCTTCAGCCCATGTTGGATTCTAGCTGTTCAGAAACTCCAAAAACTAAGAAGAAAACTGCTCAGAACAGACCGGTCCAGAGGTTTTGGCCTGACTCCATTGCCTCCGGAACTGCGCAGCCGCCACCCAGCGAGCTGGCCATGTCGGAAGGTGGGCCGCCTGGGTGCTGGGGTGGGGGTGGGGGGGCGCGGGGGGGCGGGCGGCCTTGGCTGCCTGGGACGCGTGCACAGCTGCGGTATTCTGCGTGTGACGTTATCTGCAGAGCCTTGCGACAGAGTCGCACACGCAGGCCCAGTGTCCGCAGTGTGATCGGTCCCGTTTTCCCCTTGCTGTGTGTCTTTCCCCTCAGACTTCAGTGCGCGGGAAGGAGCGGTCCCATCCTCACCACCTGGCATTTGGCCTTTGTTTACCAGCGGTGAGCCCCTGCCGGCCTGGTCCTGCTGTCGCTGGTCCCGCCGACCATGCCTCTCTCAGCAGTATGCTGCTACGACGTCAGGGAGCTTTGGGGCCCCTATTTCTTCAGATACATGTTCTGTCTCCCTCCCCCACCCCTTCAGGGACCCCAGGTGCCCATCTTTTGTACTGGTGCGCTTTCCCGGGTTTGGGATTCTGTTTCTTGTCTGCGCCATTTTGATGGTTTCTGCGTCTGTCTTTGGGCTTCCCTAAGCTCTTCTTCTGTGGCTCACTAGCCACTGGTCCCACCGTGGGTATGTTCCAGGGTAGACACTGTCGTGCTCATCTCCAGAAGTTCCGGGAGAGGCTTTGCTACCTTTCATGGCGCCACCTCATAGAAAACAGTCACAGTAACTGTTTTGATGTCCTTCTCTGCGGGTTCTAACATCTGGCCGCCCTGCGCTGCTTTCTGAGCTTGCCCCTCATTGTGAGTTGTCTCCCTGCCTGTGTGAGGGCCTGGTGATCTTGACTGGATGCCAGGCCCTGTGACCGTCACCTTGCTGGGGGCTGGTGCTTTCGCACTGAGGCAAGTCCTCCTGAGCTCTCTTCTAGCAGTGACGTTACTTGGGACGCTCTGACCCTCTTGTGCCTTGCTTTTGTGATTAGTCCTTGTTTGGTGACCCAGGGGCGCTCAGTCTCAGGCTGACTACTCAAACCAAGGCAAGACTAGATATCCCCCGGCCCCCATGCAGCCAGCTCTCAGAGGCCTGGACAGTGTCCTCCAATCTTCTCAGGTGGTTCTCTCCCAGGGCGTGATTGTTACCTGTATGCGTGTGCGGGCCTGTCCTCCCCCGAATGTACCCGGGGGGCTTTCCACAGCCCTGCTGGCCGGAGGGCTGGGGCGGGCCTCTCACGGTGGGCTGTCAGCCATGCTTGATTTTGTTTCTTGAGTTGTGGTGTGTGCATTTAAAGCTGGGGCTTCATCCTTTGGGTTTTGATATGCAATGGTCTTCTGTTTATATTTAAATAATTTATGTTTTCAGTTTTTGTTTTCTCTTTTAATCCAAGAATTAGTTACAAAGGTGTGTGTTCTCGCTCCCTCTCCCCCCCACCCTTGGAAAAGATAATACTGTATATTGGGGAAGAAGTTCAAACAGAACTATCCAGTGAAGAGTGATTTTTTTCCTCCATCCTGGCTCCTAATCTTCTCCAGAAACCATCCTCATTACCAGTCTCTCCCGTCTATGCTCCCAGTGCATACGTGACATGATAACACTGTGCACAGACCAGAGTGAACGAATGAGTCTCTTTAAAAGTGTTTCCCAAATTGTGATGTATGACACAGCCTTCTCCCGGCATCACATCTCACTACTTCTGCAGGCCTTTACAGATGCGCGCACGAGACCCCCGTGTGTGTGCATCTGCTCGTGTGGCTTCTGTCCCTCGCCGTTAGGCCTTATGACCTTATAACCCGCATGTTACAAGGTTCCTGGTCTCTCTTGTTCTCCGTGTGGCGCCTCCTTTCTGCCCTGTGCATCTATGTTCTTTATGGTCCTGACCCCTGAGGCCTTCTGTAGACCAAGAGCTTTTAGAGTGTATTAGCTAAGGAAGGGCTGAGGCTGATTCTAGAGACCGTTTCCTAATCCCTGTGGAACATCCCGGAAACATATATAGGGGTCTTAACATGAGGTCAGATAAGCCAACCGTGCCCCGCCGAGTAACAAAGTGTCTTCCTGCATGGATGCTAATTTTAACCTTCTGCCCCAGGAGCCGTTGTGACGATCACCACGCCCGTGAGCATGAATGTGGACAGCCTCCAGTCTCTGTCCTCAGATGGCGCCACCCTGGCGGTGCAGCAGGTCATGATGGCGGAACAGAGCGAGGACGAGTCTGTGGACAGCACGGGGGACAGTGGGGCCACGCTCGCCTCCACCCACATCAGCGGCCTGGTCCTGGAGAACAGCGACTCCCTGCAGTAGGGGGCCAGCAGGGCCCAGAACCGTGGGGCGGGCTGGCCTGACTTTTTATAGTTTGCACAGCAAACATTTTACACAGTTTTATTTCTAATATGTTTTATATGTAGATAGAGGAGAGTGCACTTTTGTATTCCATAGTATGCTTCGAGAGCATCTTCGCTGGTGCAGCGACTTCTTTCAAGTGTGCGTGTGCGTGTGCGTGCGGGTTTTTAAGGAAATTCTTGAAAGGTTTAACGCTAAAAATGTGATGAATGACAAACACCCCTGTGAGCCCCTAATTAGATTAAGGAATAGTGTTGCCGTTTTCTAAAAAATTATGCAGTTTCAATTTAGTTCTGTGGTTGAAGCAGGTCTCCGTGGGCTGATTTCTTTGTGTGGCCCATGGATTTGAAAGAAGCTTCTGCATCTTAAAGCTGCCGGCTCGAGGCGGGCACCGCACAACAATAAAATAGGCGTGACTCCGTGGTGGGCTTGCGGCGGTCTGAGTACGCTTAGGTTCTCGCACATTCCGTGAGCCTGTTTCATTTGCTATAGATAAAAAGAAACTCCTATTTTTACCTTGCTGGAATTATTGGATAAAAAAGCTATTTTTATAAATTCGTTATGAATTGGATTATGACTATGTTGAGGATAAAATTTCTAGAGAAGAAACAATACATGCTTATTATTTCAATTTGGAATGTTCTGAACTGACCAAATTTAGTGAACCTGCCCAAAGTTAGCTAGCATTCCATGGTTCTCTGCCATCCCAGGGTAGTGATTTATACTTACTACTATGAAAGAAACAACTGTTGAATGAAATTTTGATACCTGCAAATTTTAGTTTATATGTAAATGCTCAGATTGCATCTTACACTCGATCTGAACATAGATCTAAAGGTATGCTAAATAGGACTAGGTAAGTCAGGTGAAGTGGTGGCCAGTAATTGGTTAACAGCTCTTACCACCCGTATTTCTGTCTGATTTGAATCTGACTACAGTTAAAGGTTACTCTGCCACTTAGCTGTGTTGTTTTAGGATCTTTTAGTCAGCCATATGTTTGCATAGAATGTTTATTATAAACTAATATAAAATGTCCTCTACCCCACTGGCTCAGAGTGAGGGCCAGTAACCCACGCTCAGCTCTGTTACGTAATTAACATCTCCCTGAAGTGACATGGTGACCCGGACTGGGGTGACAGCGTGACGGCAGACTCTCCCGCCATTGGTCCTGGTGTCCGTTTTTTCTCCTTGTCCGTTGTTGCTTTGAAATTTCCAGAGCCCTCCCCCTCTGACTTGATCACATGAGATTTGGAATAATTTTAGGACTTCTGTTTTCCTGGTGACAAGACGAACCAAAAGAGTAGACTGGGTTTTGTTTCCTTTGTTTCATGTATTTGTTTTCTTAGGCTCTCAGTTCTCACATGGCTTGCAAGTGGGGCTCTTTCTCAGAGTGAAAACAAGCTACCTTGTTTCATAAAGTCTTTACGTGGTCTTACATGGGATGGCCACAGTTCGTGTTTCTAAAGGATAGTTTCATGTTTGGGAAAGTCGTCCGTTCTTGGGGTTCAGTAACACTAGCTGGCTATAGACCAAGGTGACACTGAGGGATATTTTGAGTGAGGGCAGATTTTGTTCTGCAACTGATTTCCTCCCCCAAAATTTATTGATTAAAGTTAATCACAGAAGAGTATTATTTCCTAGATAACTTAGAAGGCAGTTAGAAATACATGGAAATTTCTCTTAAAATATTTCAGGAACTTTAGAAAAAAACTTGACTATCAGCTCTTGGCAAGAGAATCACATTTTTAAGCAGCAATTACATTCCTTATTTATAAACGATTTGTAATATTTTTAGTAAGTCTACTCAAGTTTAAAAGATCATTTTAACTTGACCTAAACTCTGACATTGTTGGACTTCTTGAAGTTAGGACCTATGGAGGCCAGCTAGCCGGCTTCCTCCATCCCCAGCCCCTCCTAGCCGCCCCTGCTCTTTGGCCGAGTGCAGACGTTCTCCCAGTGTGGACTCCCAGCCGGTCACCATCTCCCTCCCCACCCGGGGGTCGCGAGGGCTACACAGACCTCGTCAGTGTGGAGGCGGGGGGCCGCACAGGGTCCTCCCCCCCCCCCCCCCCCCCCCCGCCACCGCGCTGGCCTGAGACTCGGCCTTCCATGCCCAGTGACACCACGTGCTCCTTCGGGCTGAGGCCGGTTTTCTTAGGCTCTCAGTTCTCACTGGCTTCAGAGCATCAGGATGAGCCACTCAGAGGTGCGTCCGGGCTGGCCTGGGGACCACAGGTACTCGAACGCAGCGCGGCACGCCAAGCTGTTTCGGTTCAGGGAACCGCCGCCCAGCATATTTGTTGTCTGTCTGCCTTTTATAAAAACCCCCCGTTTCCAGCCCTCGGGCATTCCAGAGAATCTTTGCAAAGGGGACTGCATCGACGTCCAGTTTCTGTGAGCAGACTCGGTCCTGACTCTCCACAAGAAGGATGCTTTGGATGCGTCCTGAGACCCAGACAAAACATGCTGTCCCTGCTGTTGCGCTGTTGAGCAGGTAGCCGATGGCCGACCGCGCCTGCCGCGTCCTGACTGCAGCTAGTCGAGTAAGTTCAGTGTTTGTCCCGGATGCAGAGTGGGGGCGCGGGGCGGGTGGGCAGCCAGCGGCGCCGGCTCGCACCCAGACCGCAGGAGCGGGGCTGCGAACACCCCGCACCCCCGGGGCGCAGGGGCCTTTTCCGCGCGGCCCGTCATCGGCCGGTCCAGTCCTTCCCTGGGGGAGCGAGCGTCAGGGTGCGCTCCTTCTAGGCAGACTCGAACATACCCGGACGGGGGGAGAAGGCCCGTCTCTGGCAGTTAGTGACAGAAATAACTCCGCAATCTGCCTTCGTTTTAGTTCTGTTTGGTCTATGAACTGACAATCTTTAAAATGTGAATACTGTAACCATATTGTTTTCTTGGATTGTTGTCTTTAAAAGGGATTTTTGTGAAGCAATTGATTTATCAAAGCAAAAAAATTAAAAATAGAAACATGCTTTATGGATGTTTTATTTTCTGAAGCGGAGGTCACCGCAAGCTGCTTTTCCATTTTATTTATTTATTTATTTATTTATTTTTAAAGATTTTATTTATTTATTTGAGAGAGAATGAGAGAGAGAGAGCACATGAGAGGGGGGAGGGTGAGAGGGAGAAGCAGACTCCCCGCTGAGCAGGGAGCCCGATGCGGGACTCGATCCCGGGACTCCAGGATCATGACCTGAGCCGAAGGCAGTCGCTTAACCAACTGAGCCACCCAGGCGCCCTGCTTTTCCATTTTAAGTAAAACATTCCAATCGTTGACAGGTTTTGCTGGTGGTATGGGGCTCGTAGTGAGCCCTGCGCTTTGTTGAAGAGTTAGGCTTGTACTGCATTGGACACTCAGGTCCATTTGCATTTTCAGGACTCTTTCCTCAAATTACTTTCTTCAATTAGTCATTGGTATTCCGGGAAAAAAAATTGGAAAGTTTCTGTTTGTTTTTTATTGTAGTTTCTCATAAACCTAATTATTTTGATAGTAATGAGAAAATGATTCATCAGTGAGGTATGGCCTTCCATGGTGCATATTGTAAAGTAATGCCCGAGGTCCTTCTGGACTCGTTGAAGAGCTGCATTAAATCAATTTCAGAGAGTTTTTTCTTTGTAGTCCAGTGTGTTTTAACTCCCTCCAAACTGTTTATCCTTAGAGGCCAAAGTAAGCAGACTTAAGTGTTTTTTTAAAAAGTACATCTGAAATTGTAAATCTTGCAGGCGATGAGGAGAGCTGGTTCCAAAGTATATTGTTTCAGAAAATGTTCTGTTTGGAGGGAAAATGGAGCCTCTGTGTCGTCTCTCCAGCTCCTCTAGGGCAGAACTTTAACCAGGTGAGACCTTGGCCCAGTCTTTGACCCCTTTAGGCTTCAAGTGCTTTGTTCGTAAAAGGAAGAAATTGGTTTATAAGGTTTATTCTAGCTCAAAAATAATATTTATAACTAATGCAATTCTACTCATCTATATAATATTTATAATATTTATAACTAATGCAATTCTACTCATCTATATAACTAAATAAGTAGTGATCTAGCAAATCCTGAGAATAAGAAATATATTTAGATTAATGTTTTGCATTTTGTTCTGTTATGCAGAAGTCAGCAATAATGTATGTTATGTTTAACCCCTATGCTGTGCTTATAGGCACTCTGGGACGAAATTCTTAGCACAAATGATTTTTGCCCTTTTACAATGAGATCCTCTTGTCTTCACTAAGATCTAAGATCTCCGTACCATTTTTAAACTATAATTTGCAAAGCTGCAGAACTGTGGCATCTAAGCCCCCGTGACGAGGAGATGAATGCTGGTCTTGGAAGTGGGCCTGTGGCCAGCTTCCTCCCAGCAGTCCACTGTCCCCAGCAGCCAGGCCCCGGGCCAGCCTCCTCCCAGCAGCGGCTCTCCCACCTCTCCCACAGTCAGTCTGTAAAGAGCTACTTTGTGTGGCTTGGTTGAACAATTTAGTATTTTATGTACAGATAGTATTTAGAAGGCATTATCTTGCACAGATGTTTCCATTTCTTAGGTCATTTAAATGAACCCAAAACTTCAGCCTGCAAAAGCCACTGATGGCTTTAACATAGCTGAGGAATGCTCTTTTTTTTTTTTTTAAAGATTTTATTTATTTATTAGAGAGAGAATGAGAGACAGCATGAGAGGGAGGAAGGTCAGAGGGAGAAGCAGACTCCCTGCTGAGCAGGGAGCCCAATGCGGGACTCGATCCCGGGACTCCAGGATCATGACCTGAGCCGAAGGCAGTCGCTTAACCGACTGAGCCACCCAGGCGCCCGCTGAGGAAGGCTCTTATTGCAGCGGTTTGAAAAGGAACATTTTAAGGATGTTGATGGCTTCAGTTGCTTAGGCATTTTTTTTAGAAAATGGCTTGTGGGGAAAAATTAGGTATATTTTTAAATATGTTGCTTTCTGTTACCTCTGTTTTCTCTAGTATTAACACAGCAGTCCTGTCAGAAATAAGTAGCGAAGCCCATAAGCATCTACACTGCGTGTTAGTGTAGACCGGAGATCTGAAGCGCAGAGTTTGGTTAGAACAGAACAGTGGAGTTGAGCCAGAGAAGCCGAGAAAGGCGTGTTTCTAGGAGCGCAAGAGGCGTGTGTGGAGGACATTGGGTTGGGCCCCCAGGAGGTGATCGGGGCTTCTAGCGGAGCAGGGTCAGAGAAGTGGGGTGAGGCAGATGCCAGGGGTCACGGGGAGGTGACTGTGGATCAGCAGATGGTGATGAGGGAGCTTGTCTTTGTTACCTTGTGGAAGACCTTTTAAGACCCCAAACACAGAAACGATAGGATAAAACGAGTGGATTTGGCCAGATCCAAAGGAAGCTTTTCTGTTCAGCAAAGGACACTGTGGACTGTGAACAGCTGATGATCTGAGAGGAGTGTTTTTCTGTTTTAGCATCTACCGCCGATGAGGAGTTACTGTTTAGGTTTAAGGGAAGAGTCCTGCAGATCAAAAAGAAAAAGACTGCAAATCGAGAGAAAAATGGCCGAGGATATGAACCTGCAGTCCCTGAAGGCGCGTCTGAGCGGCCAGCAAGCCTATGGAGGAGGCGCACCACGAGCCGGGCGCCGGAAACCGCTTTCTCTCTCAGGCCACAGTGGGGAAGGCGGTTCTGAGTTTGCGTAGAAGTGGGAGCCTCTCTCCTGGGGTAGGAGCATCACTGGGACCCCTGCCGCGGGGTCCTTCTCACGGTCCTCCAGGGACTCCAGCAAACGGAAGCGTGGTGTGTTCTGGCCCTACCATCCCGGCCAGGGAGTTGTGACCGCTTCCTGTGCGGACCACTGCAGAGATGCTCCCGGCAGCGTTGTTCGGGGCCGCAGGGCATCCAGAAGCACCCTGGGGGTCTGTGCCAAGGGGAAGGGGAAGGCCCGTGGGGTGGGGTGCACCTGCTGAGGCGGGCGCCCCCTACTGGGTGAATCTGACAGGCGCGTGTTCTTAGGTCTGGTTCGGAGGACTGCTTTCTCTCTTGATGGCGGGGGCGGCGGAGGGGGGTGTATCTTTGCTGTGCGGCTCCTAACTCAGGATGGAATGCCGGTTTATCTGGTAGAACAGTGGAGACCAAGGCAGATAGTCCTCATGCCCAGGAATGGGCACACCCCTGCCGACAGGCCATTAGCGTGTGTGAGTGAATCTTTTGAACCGACGAGCTGGGTTTAGGTTTCGCCGTTGCTTTTTCTCCTTCAGATTCCTGCAGCCAGACCCTTGTCCTTGTTTCTGCCCTGCCTTCAGCTTTCGGCAGGCCCTGCACACCTGAGCCCCTGAGGCGGTCTCCCTGCTCCCACCCCACTCCCAGCAGAAGACCCCGGCAAGGCGGGGGGTGGTGGGCAGGTCCTGGGGGCTTCCGGGGTCAGCCTCCACAGCGGTCCTGCCCACTCGTGTCTGCCGGCAAACTGCCTTACAGAGTGGGGGGAAGTGGCCTGGGATCAGGGCTGCATCCTGGGTCCAAAAGGTTCTCTGGGCCTCCCCAGAAGTAGCGGTCTTTATGGGTTCCTCCCCTTGTGGATTAAGGCTCTTCATGTGAGGGAACAGTCAGGGTGGTGGGCGGGGGTCATGCCTACACACCCTCAGGGGGTCTCTCCAGTCCCCTAGGCTGCTCCCCACGCCTCCTCGCCGGCCCCCGTGTGAGGGAGCGCTGTCTCCCTGGCTGGCTGTGTTCTTTGCCCTCCCTGAGCCGGTCTGCATCCCCTCCTGCCCTGGAGGGGTTTGTCCCTCTGGAGGTCAGTCATCTGGTGGCCTGGCCGCTGCAGCTCAGCCAGAGAAGAGTTAGGGTTTTGTGGGTTATCCGCTGTCCTTACTGTCGGGTGCATACTCTCGTGGCTTCTCCATCAGAAGGGGAAGCAGGGCCGCAGCATGATTAGCAAGACTTCCAGACAGGCTGACGTGGAGAAAAGAGGCAGCACTGGGTCTGCCACACCTTCCGTCAGGTGAGAAATGCGCGGAACGCGCCTGCCCCAGGATACTCCGGCTACTCCGAGGCTACGTGTCTGGCCCAAGGCGTGCGTCCCGAGGCGGGTGCCGGAGACGGAGGGAGGGTGCTCGCGGCGGGTCGGGGGGCATCACGAGCTCTCTGCACCGGAGGTCCACAAGTTAAAAGTGGGCATCAGGAAGGAGAAATGGGACTTGGAAATCACTTTTACTTAGAATTTGAGAGGTGGTTTCATGGTCTTCTTCCTGTGGAGCGTTCTCAAACGCCGGCGATCCTGATTGTGTGTGGGGGAGTGTTTGTGTTCTGGGCGTGCCAGGCTCTTGTGGCCACGGCAGCATTTCCAGCCCTGCGTGCGCGTCTAGGACTTTGTCCATCAAGCGAATCCCGTGTCTGGAACCTGGCGAGGTTTAGGTAGCGCCTGGCCGGCCGTCCTGGCACCTCCTGGCTCTGTGCCGGAGAGGCTCTGACCCGCTCCGCGGCGCTTCGTCTGTTCTCTCCCATCCCCACCCCCATCCGCCGTGTCCCCCGGTCCCTTCCTGTCTCCTCCGTGGCCCTTGACAGTTTCTCAGGCTCCGCACACAGGCTTCATTGGTCCTCGCCTTCCTTTGAACTTGTAAACTTTGAGTGAAGCAAATACCCGCTCAAAACAAATGCAACTTTTGATGTGAGTCAGTGCAGCAAAAATAGTCGGCGTGAATCTGTTATTATACATTACAGAAATTCTAAGTCAGTGTTACATTGCAGTTCTGGGGCGGTCAGCCTGCAGACGCCCTGCCCACCGCACCCCGCCGGGGCTCGTGATCCCCTGGCACAGCACACGCGGGCCCCTGCCTGGCCAGCCCCGGGGGGACACACCGGGCAGCCAGAGCCTGCCTCCCGTGTGAAGGCCAGCTTTCAGGGCCCCCAGTGGGAACCAGGCTGGGGCAGAGCCCCCTCTGCACAGAACCTGTCCCTGTTGTCGCGCGCACCGCCTCCCCTGAAGCCTGGCTGCCGGTCTGTGTGCCTCACCCCTGCCCAGGCCGCAGGCCCGGCCTCCCTCGCTCTCCCTGCCCCCACCCCTGGTTGTGCTGGCAAAGGGTTCAGAGGAATGGGCGGCGCCACTCTGACAAGTCCTGCGGCCCGGGCAGCTGCTCTGTTCTCAGGACTTTGTGGCCTCTGCTGTGAGCGCAGCACCCCGACACGGTCGCCAAGACCCGTGGAAACCGTGGACTCACCCCGTCCAGAGCGCTCGCACACACGCGTCTGTGGGCAGGAATTGCCACACGGGACTTCCAAACCAACGAGCTGGCCTCTGGGAGGATGCTGCTCTGCCGGGCAGCCCGGGGCCAGGCAGAAGTGCTCCTCCGGGAGCCGAGCGCCACGCCAGGACTGCGGGGGCCTTGGCACAGGGCGGCTCTGCCCCGGCTCTGATGTGGCCCTGCTCTTGCCGGTCCCTCGGGCGGCACACTCCTGCCCCACAGGGCGGCCCCCACAGCTCTCCAGCCTGAAATGTCACCTTTCGGTGGGCACCAGCCCTCCCAGGTTGGGGGGATGTGGCCGCTTTGCCTCCCCGCTCTCTCCAACTCTCTTCCTGTTTTATTCTTGTTTTCACTGTAGTAAACAATATAAAATATAGCATCTTAATTACATTTTTAAGCACACAGTTCTGTGGTATTAAGTCCATTCACTCTGTCGTGCAGCCCATCCCCACAATTCATCTCCAGCACTTTCCATCTTCCCAAACTGAAGCTCTGTCCTCATCAAACACAGTCCCCACGCCCCTCCCTCAGCTCCTCGCCCCACCCCTCCCCATTCTCCGTCTTGTGTCCATGGGTCTGATCCTTCGAGATGCCTCTGCAAGTGGAAGCATTCAGTGTTTGTCCTTCCGTGACTGGTTTCTTTTGCAGAGCGTGATGTCCTTAGGTTCATCCTTGTAGCATGTGTCAGGATGTCCTTCCTCTCCAAGGCTGGGTAATATTCCGCATGTACAGAGCGCGCTTGTTTGGTTCTTGTTTGACCCCTCCCACCAGAAGGGAAGGTCTGGTGTCCGGGCATTTGTAATTCAGGGCCTGGACTGGTGTCTGGTGTATAGAGACGCTCAGTCGGTGTCTGTGGGATGCAAGAGTGTGTGTGCCGGCCGGCAAGCTGCCGTCCCCAGAGGCTATACCGATTTCCGCTCAGGAGCCGGCAGGGGCCCGTGCGGGGGGCTCGCCCCACTCGGGGGATTTCCTGCTCCTGGCCCTCACTAACCTGGCAGATGAAGAAGAACCTGGCCTGTGGCCTATGTCTCTGAGTCCAGGAGCAGGCAGGCTGGCCGGCCAGCCTCCTGAGGGGTGAGGTGTGACTGACAGTACTTTGAGCCAGGGCGACAAAGCCCAGGAAGAGCTGTCCGGGGGCCGGAGTCTTTCCAGCACTTGTCAGACCATCGTGGGGGACGGCTGGTTCCTCATCCCGCAGCTTGGGCTCCAGGAAGAGCATGTTCCTTCTGGAATCCACCGTGCACTCAGCTGTGACGGAGAATGGGGGAAGGGACTGAGAACACACCTGTCCCTAGGTGGCCTTGGAGGAAGTGTCCCTGCTCAGCGCTTCTTGCTGCAAGAGACGTGGTCTGTGGCTCCTTCGGCAAAAAGGAAACTGCCGGGAAGGCCAGACTCCAGTGGTCCTGAAGCCGGAGGACCGGGTTCAGGCCGGAGGACCAGGCTGAGGCCGGCGGCCAAGCCACCGCTGGTCACACCGGGAATGGGGCAGATGCCACACTGCAGCCCCCACCCCCTGGCCCAGATCCCACATGGGGCTCCACGTCCTCCTTCCTGGTGGCGTGGGCCAGTGCGTCTGATCCGCCGGGCTTTTCCAGTGCCTGCGTCCTAGCTGCAGAGATGTCAGGAGAGTGATGGGTGCTTCCCGGTCTGCAGCTTGGAAGGTGGGCTTTGTCTCCCACCAGGACATGTCGGGAGCTGAGGTGATCCACAACCCACAAGGGCGCTCACCTTCTGGGCATGGCCAGGAGTGACCCACGGTCCCCAGCCCAACTCAGCAGGAGGAGGGGGTCCGCCGGCCACATGGGATGGTCACATGGACCCAAGGAGCTCTGTCGCCTTGCCCTCTGGGACACTAGTGTCCTGAGCCAGCTTGGTCACTTGTGGGGGTTCCCTTAAAAAGGGCACCCTCAGGAAAGGGCAGGGTGTGTCCCCACCCATCTTTTTCTTTTTCCTTTTTTTTTTTTAAATATTTTATTTATTTATTTGACAGAGAGAGAGACAGTGAGAGGGAACACAAGCAGGGGGAGTGGGAGAGGGAGAAGCAGGCTTCCCGCGGAGCAGGGAGCCCAATGCGGGGCTCGATCCCAGGTCCCTGGGATCATGACCCGAGCCGAAGGCAAATGCTTAACGACTGAGCCACCCAGGCGCCCCTTTTCCTTTTTCCTTAGGACTGGTCCCCCACCACTGGCATTTTCAGCTGAGCCTGTGGCCAGCTGACTAAACACCCCAAAGTCCAGCTTCCCTGGCAGCCAGGTGTGGCCCCGCCCCAAGTTCAGGCCCGTGGGCGGAGCAGGCCACCTGTGCTGACGACTGCCAGCGCGTCCAGAGCAAGGGGCTTCCCGCCACAGCCCAGGCCCGGGATGCCAGGTCGCAGCCTCCGTCTTAGAGACAAGGGGGTAATGACTAAGGAACGGCGCTTTATAAGGGGTGTGCCCAGGGCACCGGGCTGCTCTCTGCCAGAGGATGCGGGCACGGGAGGGAGGTGCGCCTGCAACAGGAGGCTTGTTGCCGAAGGCCTCCCGCTCCGGAGAGGTGGTGTCCGGGGGTGATGGTGAGGGGACAGCCGGGGACGTGCTGGAGGTGGCTCCTGAGCCCCATGCCTGCTGCTTCCACCGCAGCCCCGCCCAGCTGGGAAGCTCAGAGAGCCCCCCCAGGACAGCCCCGTGTGGCCACGGCGCTGCCCACCGGGTCTCGGCCGGGCTGGCACGGAGGAATGAGGAGCAGGCCGCGGGGGCTGCCGGCTTCCGCCACCAGTGCGAGCAGCAGGGGCCGGCGGGCTCCTGACGAGGTTGAAGCCTGGGGTGCCCGGGGGAGGGGAGGCTCAGAGCTCCACGTGGAGCACCGTGGTCCCCAGGGAGCAGGCTATGACCGTGTTGGGGACGGTCCAGTACCAGCATTGCTGCGGGAAAGTAACCTGCTGACCCATCGGGAGTCCTGTAATGACAGCAGCAGGTACGACGGTCTCCTCCATCCGGTCACTGTTCACAAAAGCCTAATACAGGGACTACTGGGTTTCAGAAACGTACCCAAGATACTTTCCTTTTCGTCCAGAAACTAGCTTTTACTGGCTTCGTGTGTAAAAAGATTTTTTTTAAATCACCGTTACACACAGATCCAGGGCAGAGTTCTAGGCGGCTTGCGATGAACATGAGCGTCCCAGACCCACCGCATGCACTCGAGAGACAGCGGCTTCGGTCGCCCCAGCTGCAGCCCGTGGCCCTTGCACGCGTGGTTCCAAACCCTTGCTCACCCTGTCGTTGTTGCCCAGTCATGTCCTTCTGCCGAGGGTGAGGACCCTCCTGCCCACAAGCCCCTTCCCACCAGTGCAGACACACGTTTGTGTAGATCGGCACGCAGCGTTTACAGGGTTTTAATTAGGCAGTCCTTCCTCCCAGCTTAGCTGTGTTGGGCACTGTGACTACGTTCCTCGTTCAGCAGACCCTCGAACCACACAGCTTTGGACTGCGTGGATCCACTTGTCCGTGGATTTGTTCTCCATAGTCTAGTCTGTACATGTATTTTCTCTTCTTGATGTCTTAATTTTTCTTTCCTCTAGCTTAGTTTATTGTAAGAATACAGTATAAATGTAACATATAAAGTCTGTTAACTATGTTATCAGCAAGGCTTCTGGTCACTGGTAGGCTATTAGCAGTTAAGTATCTTTTTAAAGATTTTATTTGAGAGTGAGAGTGAGAGAGCATAAGCGGGCAGGGGGGTAGGGGCAGAGGGAGCAGCAGACTCCCCACTGGGCAGGGAGCCCGATGTGGGGCTCCAGCCCAGGACCCTGAGATCATGACCTGGGCCGAAGGCAGACGCTTAACCAGCTGAGCTTCCCAGGCGCCCCAGCAGTTAAGTTTCTGAGGAACAAAACGCTGCAGATTTTTTACTGCAGGAGGAGGGGGGTTGGCACCCCAACCCCTGTGCTGTTCAAGGGTCAACGGTCTAGCCTGCATTCAAATTGCCTTTTTGTGGTGTTTCCTAGGTACACTAAAGCAACCCCTACTTTCTACCAGGCTTTGACTCAAATGTTTGTAGCCCTCTGATGTTCCCTCCCCCTCAAAGCATCCCCTGGAGCCCTCTGTCCTGCTGCAGTCCATGGCTCACTAGCCCTCTGTCAGGGGACCTGCCTTCCCCGCCATTCTGGGGTGCCCTTGAGGACCTGGGGAGCACCTCTTCCAGTGCCTGGGTGGAAATGTCTGTATCCCCATCTTGCTGTTAAGGGACGGCTTGGCCTATATTCCTTCCATTCCAGATGTTTTTAGGCTCTGCTCCCTTGTCTCCCAGCCTCCACAAGCTAGAGATCAAGTCAGATGCTTTTCTCATTCCCAAGACTTTCTAGGTGAGCTGGGTTTCCCCACCCACCTCTGGAAGCTGCTTTTGGATCCTGTCCCTAGTGATCTAACATTTCACAGTGATGTTTCCTGTATGAGTCTTTCCCCATCCATTGTGCTGGGTACTGGATGGACCCTCTCAACCTACAAAATCATGTCTTTCAGTCTGGGAAGGTTCTTGAATTATTTCACTGGTGATTTCTTTCCCTGCTTTCTCTTTTCTTCCTGGAACTATCTCTAGTCAAATATTGGAATCCAAGAGGCTCAAAGAATTCCAAGTACAAGAAACATGAAGAAAAATACATCAAGATGCATCATGATTTCCAAAATAATACTACAAATGAACAAAGCTGGAGGGCTCACAGTTCCTGATTTCAAAACTTACTACAAAGCTATAGTCATCAAAAACAGTGTGGTACTGGCCTAGAGACAGATCTATTGACCAATGAGTAGAATTCAGAGTCCAGAAAAAAACACTTCCACCTTGGACAGTTGATTTTCACCAAGAGTGCCAGGACCATTCAATGGGGGATAATCTCTAACAATAGACATCCACATACAAAAAAAAAAAAAAAAAAATGAGGTTGGATCCCTACCTCACACCATGTATAAAAATTAACTCAAAATGGGTTAATGAACCAAATATAACAGCTAAAACTATAAAAGTCTTAGAAGAAAACTGGTGTAAAATTTCATGACTTTGGATTTGGTAATGGGTTCGTATATACAGTACCAAAGGTATAACAACAAAAAAAAATAAGCTGAACTTCATCAAAGTTTAAAATATTGTACACTAAAAGTCATTATCAAGAAAGGGAAAAGTTAACCCACAGAAGGGGAGAAAATATTTGCAAATCACATATCTGATAAGGGTCTAGTATCTACAGTATATAAAAACTCCTACAGCAAGACAACAAAAGATAACCCAATTTGAGAATGGATAAAGAACTTGGATAGGCATTTCTGCAAAGATACACAAATGACCAAAAAGCACATAAAAAGATGCTCAGCATCATTAGTCATTAGGGAAATGCAAATCAAAATCACAATGAGATGCCACTTTATACCATCATGGTTGTAAAGCAAATACACAGAAACCCCCAAAACTAGGGAATAATAAATGTGGACAAGGACGTGGAGAAACTGGAATCTTTGTGCGTGGGTGGTGGGGATGTAAGCCGGGGGCAGCCACTGTGGAACAGTCTGGTGGTCCCTCAAAAAAATCACACGTGGAATTACCATGTGACCCAGCAATTTCAGGCCCGGGTATAGAACCAAAAGAATTCAAAACAGATCTTCGAACACTTATACACAAAGGTTCATGGCAGCACAGTTCCTAACAGGTGAGAGGCAGAAACAACCCAAATGTCCATCCGTCGTGGATGAAGGGATAAACACAACATCCATCCACACAACGGAACATTATTCAGCCATAAAACGAGTGAAGAACCGACCCTTGCTACAGTGTGGGCGAACTCCAGAAACATCGTGCTGAGTGAAATAAGCCAGACACAGAAGGCCAGACTGTAGCATTCCGTTTATATGATGGATCCCAAACAGATACACCCACGCAGACACAAAGCAGATTGGCGGTGGCCAGGAGAGGGAGGGGAGGTGATGACGTGCAGTGGGATCTGGCTACATGACACCGAGAACATCACATTTTTAAACTGTTGATTTAAGGTTATGGGAATTTCCCCTCAATCAAAAAACCCCAAACATTCGAGTCGCTCTGACCGACCTAGCCCCAAGCAGACACTGACCCACGCTTCCCCAGCCCCTTTCTGCTGCTCCCCATTCTGGATTCTTCCCCAGAAAAGGCACCTGCAGCTGCTTTTACCCACCCTGCTCCTATCCTCACATGGGTTCCTCCACCTGGCTGAGTTCTATTTAAGAAGATTCTTGCATTGAAACATTTTAGAAGAAAGTTAAAGAAAAACACATCTACTCTAATAAACCATAAATAGATTCATTCAGGTAGCCAGGTGCTAATAAAGGGAAAACGAACATTCCTGCTGGCCCCGGGCTAAGCATCCTGCACCTGTCCTTGCTACCCATCATGTTAGAGCAGTGCCCAGCGTCAGGCAGCTGAAAGTCACATTTGCGTGCTCAGACAAAAGGAAGAGAGGCCGGACACCGGCCAGTGGCGTGGGGGCCGTCAGAGCTGTGCCGTGGCCCCGGCAGGTCCTGACTTGGTCTTTTGCTCTCGCTCACAGGCAGCCACGAAGTTCAGCAAGTCGATGGCAGTGACGACCCCGAACACCATCTGCCTCTTACTGGACTTGCCATTGCTGTGGTCTGAGGAACAAGGCAGTAGGTGTAAAGGGTCCTGTGTGTGCATGCGATGGGAGGCCGCCCTGCCCGCACCCAGGCCCTGCTGGCGGCTGAGCTCCCGAGGCCCCGCCCTGAAGCCGCCCGAGGGTCTCCCCAGCAGCACCCGGGCCGCCCCACAGCAACGGCCATCTGACACGAGCCGTCTGGGCGAAGCTGCAGAGTAGGGTCCGGGCTTCTCCACGCCAGGGCTGCCGGGCCAGATGCCCCAGTCTCACTACTCAACCCATCTGTGGGTCCCCCTTGGTGCCTGCGCTCGAGTTTGGGCATGAAGTTCTAACACTGCCCACAGCATGAACCACAGCAGCTCATAGCTCTGGCCTGTCTTCAGACCCATGCCTCTCTCGCGGTGGCTGCCATCCTGTGCCACCAGTGGGCGGACAGGGTTTTGGGGATGGTTAATTTTATGTGTCTGCTTCACTAAGTCACGGGGTGTGCAAATACTTGGTCAAACATTATTCTGGCTGCCTGGCTGAGACCAGATAGCTGATCGGCTGCACTGAGTAAAGCAGACGGCCCTCCCTGGCCTGGCGAGCCGCGCCTAATCAGCCAAAGGCCTGAATAGAACAAAAAGGCTGATGCTCCCTGAGTAATCGAAAATCGTTGCTGTCTTTGGACTCAAACTGAAACACTGACTCTTCTCGGGTCTTGAGCCTGTCCGCTCAGCCTGCAGCTCCTGGGACCTGCCGATCTAGTCACGTGAGCCAATTCTGGATACTGAATCTCTCTCCGGACGTCCACTCATCCTCCTGGTTTCCCTGGAGAGCCGTGACCAACACACGGACGGCCCGCAGAGCAGAGGAGCGGGAGGGAAAGGCCCAGGTCCCATCTCTTTCCCCAGCACCACTCCCGTGGCCGGCTGTCCCTCCCGCCTTGGAGGGCAGAGGTCACAGAGGGTGGGGGTGGGGAAGGCATGGGGGGGCGGGCACCCAGCTGGCCTACTCAGAGCACCTCAGGAAAATACAAGGGGAACCCAGAAGGGATCAGCCCCGCGCACTGCAGGGATGTACAGGCAAAGGGGCAGCTTTGGAGAAGCCTGTCCAGGGCTGCCTCTGTGCATGCATCCCCGCAGGAGAGGGTGGTCTGTAGCCGCCTCTGTAACCTGCCCTACACACCCCTCCAGGAGAAACTCGTCCAGAACCGAGGCGTGCAGACTTTCTGTAAAGGGCCACACGGTCCGTTAAGACCACTCGGTTCTGCCAATACAGCAGAAGTGCTACCGAGTGTGACTCGAGAAAACTTTATTCCTGGACCCTGAACTTGGAGCTCCTTATCTTTTTCTTTTCTCTTTTTTTTTTGTAGATGCTCAAATACGAGTAAACGTGAGACTAGGAGGAAGAACCCTCCCACTCAAGCTTGGGGGTCCAGGACCCTGGACACCCTCCTTTGCCCTCGGAGGCTGCGATTCTAACTGCAGAGCCGTTTCGGGGGGGGCAGGGCGTACATACCTGCAGGCCCCCCCACCACGCCCGATAAGGCCAGGTCCCATGCTGTGGAGCCAAGGACGGGAGAGGGATTAGACTCGGGACCGCCCAGGCACCAAGACCACTCTCTGTCAGGAGGGTGGGCAGATTTCAGGCCCCTCCCGATTCTCACTTCCCCAGGCCGCCTCCTCCCCGGGACTGGACCGGCGTCCCCTGGCCTGAAAGTGGCTGTGTACGTGGCAGTTCGAAAGCCCCATGGCCTCCCCGGCAGTGGGCACCCAGGCAGAGGGGTCCCTCGGATCCACAGTCCAAGGCCGGTGGGGGCTTAAGGTCAGCACCACCGACTCCCCAGATGCTTGAGGGACGAGGGCCTCCCTGCCCCACACAGCTCATAGCAGGAAGGTGCACGGAACCTGGGGCTGGGCCTTGGCAGCCAGCGGCCTGCAGGGCTCCCGCTCCCCGGCCCCAACCCAGCCAGGCCTGCAGTGGGCCCTACTCACACTGGATCTGCTCGTGGACCACCAGGGCGAAGTGGTCCGTCTCCAGGATGTGCGAGAGCTTGCCCAGTGGGTCCGTCAGGCGGATCTGAAAGAGAAGCGGTGGTTAGTGCCCACGGGGGCGGCCCAGCCGGGTTTCAACCTGGCCAGAGCCTGAGGACTGCTGCTCCCATGGCCACTGCTCCAGAAGGTACCCCCGTAGCCTTTGGCTGAATCAGAAACTGAACACAGGACGCAGAGGGCAACACAATGTACGTAAGACACTAAGATGAGCCATCAGTCCCTGAAAAGACACAGGACATTCTGTACAAATCACTACATGAGAGAGCCTGTTAAAAGAGCTTCCCATGGTCTGATCCCAGTTCAGTCTGGAAGTTCTAGAAAAGACAAAATAATAAAAAGATCAAGGACAAAGAGGTGGAGTAGGGGGGGTTACGCACAGTATTATTCTGTGGGACACTGCACTGGATGCATTTGTCACAACCCGTTGGCCTGTAGAAGACAGATGGAACCCCCACCTCAACTAGCCCTTTACTTAGTAACAATGGACTGCTGGTTACCGTCGCAACAAACGGACATCAACACAAGACTCAGGAAACCATGTGGAGAAGGGAAGAATGTGGGAACTCGCTCGGTACCACCTGCTCAGGACAGGTGATGAGAACTTAGAGTAAGAAAGAAAAAAGACGCTCAGTCTGTCTGCCTTTCAAAGATAAATAGTAGAAGACTCGCCTGCACGCAGCTTCATGGGAAGTGTGTTTCTGACACAATGGGAAAAGGGAATTTGGGGAATACAAAATGGACAGAAGATCCAGGAAGAAAAATCAGGACGGGGGGACTGGAAACCAGCCATGGCACGGAGACCCTGGTCCTCACTGGGGGCGGGGGGGGGGGGGGGGGACAAGGCCGGCCCACGGTGGCCCCCGTCTCCAGGCCCATCACCCCGCTCGGTCCGTAGTTCACCATCAGCTGACCCAGCATCCAGGTCTAGGTGGGCCCACCCCCTTGGGAAGGGCTGCCCGGACCCTCTTACCCCCACATGGCCAACACCCAGCTCACACCTCAGGAAAGACCTGAAACGGGGTTTCTCAGCCCAACCGCCTGGGAGCTGGGAAGTCACAGTGACCACATGTCCAGATGGAAGATGTCTGCTATCAATGAAAGGCCCAAATGGCCTCAGTCTTTACATTCGTTTAGAAGTCAGTGTGAGGAGGCTGTTCCATGGATTCGGCCTCCCTGGCCCTGGGGGCGGGGGGGTGGGGGGCGCGTCATCAAACTTGTCCGTCCCTAGCACTCCACAGACAGACCCCATCCCCTCCCTGGAAGATGACGTTCGCATGATCGAAAGCAACCGCTCTACCAGTTGAACTCATTTGAGGCCATAATTCCCTCTGAAAGATCTTTCCAGTTTTAAATGGCCCAGAGGGAGAGGTGAGCACCGCGAGGGGGACGACTGATCCGGAAAGCAGAGTGAGCCCACCCCCGCGAGGCTGGAGGCGCAAGGCTCACGGCCTGGGGCTCTGTGGTGGGATCTTCTTTCCACCTGGTCACACCACAAGGTTCTCAGAAGGGGAGTTACAGACGGGGCGCCCGCAGCCCAGCCCCGAGGGTCACTTGGTGTTAACCATGCTCTTAGGTCGCCTGTTTACCATCCCAGAAAAGTCCTTTATGGACCTGGAGAGTCCTCTGTCCCCATGGCCTCCACGGCCTTCAGTTCCCTGGGGCTCCTCATCAGATGCGAGCTGGACAAACCCCAAGGTGACTTCCAAAGCCCAGTTAGCCCCACCAGAGCCTAGCCGGGCGCCCTTCCTATTTGGCTTCGGTAAGGGGGGCGATCTCCCCGTGAGAAGACACGTGCTCACGGGGCCGGGTGGAGAGGGTCAGTGGTACCCTACACCGTAGCCACACCGGGTGTGGGCTGAACCGCACACGGCAGTGCCCCGAACGCACGCTCGGCGGCTCAGATGCTGGATGTGGCCAGAAAGACCACGGGGGTCAGGAAGAGCCCGGCGGCTGGGGCAGCGGGGAAGGCCAGCACAGGGCAGGGCCGTGTGCCCGGGAGACGGGTCCCACCCAGGCTTTACCCTGGGGCCCCTGCGTTCGCAAGACAGGATGTGGTCCGTGGAAGCCTCGGACGCCTGGTGAAGGAAGACCTCCTGCCTCCATCCGCAGCAGCCCCTTGGCGCCCAGGGCGGAGCGGAGCAGGCACACTGGGGCCCCTTCATGTTTTGCTCCTGCCGGCCCTGCCCAGCATCTCGGTGGCAGGACACTGAAGTCCCCACACGGAGACCCTGAGAGTCCTGAAAGCAGGAGAGCCAGCAGGGCCGGCCCGGGGCTTGGCCATGCTCTGAAAGGAAAGGCGTGCCGGGAGGTCCGACCTGGCCTCTGAGGGAGGGAACAAAAGAGAGCTGCGCGGCAGGGGGCGGCCCCCAGCTCTGCCTGTCCACCCTCAGGCTCCGCCAGCCTGAAGACACACACACAAAACCGAAGCACCATCAGAGCAGAGACCCCCCCCGGGGAGCCACGCCGGCCCACGGAAGGTCCACGGAAGGCCACGGCGCGGGTGCAGCCACTCCCCGAGGGAAGGGCCAGGCGCCCACAGAATCAACCCCAAAAGGCCCGAGATGCGATGGAGCGGGAGGGGGACAGACGGTGTGCACGGCCCACTGCGGACGGATGGCAAAACCAGATGTGGTGGGAAAGCCGCCGGACACGGCGTGACACGCACGGTGTGTGTATGCGTGAGTCGGGGGCACACGCGCCACCTGCGGGCACAGGAAGTCAGGGCCTCCGCAGTGCTGGGGGTCAGGGAGCAGTGCGGGAAGCCTTCGGGGTGACTGGGGATGGGGTCACGTCACGCCGTGAAACGGGACGTGCGAGGCCGTTACACCTCTTAGGGACGGGAGCGAAGAAACAACAGCTGGTGGCAACGGGGCCCGCGGACAGCTCGCCAGCGCTCAGCCGGGCTGGCCAGCCCCTCACGGGTGACACGGGGGCCGGGCAGCCCCCGGAGCTCTCGGCCGGAGGCACACCCGTGTGCCAGGGGCTGGGGGGCGAGGAGGGCCGTGTGAGCAGAGGCCCGCGGGAGGGGCGAGCGGAAGGCCCAGGAACGCCCGCCGTGTGGGGCCGGGGGTGCTGGTGGCCGGAGGAAGCAGCACAGGTGGACTCGGAGGAGCGGGGGGAGGGGGTGGCTCGGGGGAGGGGGGCTCCGCAGGGCCCGAGCGAGGCGGTGGAAGTGGAAGAAAGCCTCGAGGTTGCGGCGAGGCGGGAGGCGCCGCACACTCACCCCGAGCCCCTGGCCTCCCCGAGCGGCGCAGCCCACCGCCCACCTTCGCCCTCGCCGCCACGTGGAGGCCAGAGCGCGAGCAACAGCGCGGGGGGGCCCAGGGAGAGGGGACGCCCCACTCTGCGGCCTCGGGGCCTCGGACAGCAGCGCGCCCTGCCCGGCCTGCTGAGGCGCCGTCGCGGTGATCTCAGCCGCCGCGGGGTCCCCCCAGCCCCGAACGTCGCCCAGAATGTTCTAGTTCTCACTAGGTAGCTGGGCCTGCCAGATACTCCTCACGAGCGTGCCCGGGAAAGGCGAGGGCCCCGCGGTACGGGGACGGTCACGCGGGCGGAGGCGCGCTTGCTCCGGACCCCGGGGGCCACACTGCGCACCTGCGCTCAGGGCGCCCGTACCTGCTTGAACTGCTTGTAGAGGACTTTCCGAACTTGGTCCGACGGCTGAAGCTTCCCGGCGAGCAGGGATGACAGCATGTTCCCCAGGGTCACCATCCCCAGGATCACCCTGCGAAGCGGGGGCAGGGTCAGGGGTCAGGGTGGGCAGCCCTTCCCTGCCCAGGGCAGAATATGCCCACGGGCGCCCTCAGCGTCAGAGGGTGCCCTTCGGCCAAGGGGGCAAATCCAACCAGTACGTGCAGGGCCTCCGGGTGGCAGGGGCTCTGCAAACCAGCGGGTCCCCTCGGTCCCCTGGGCTTCCGTTCTGGCCCGTGTCGGGGCCGAGCCGCACGGGGGCGGCGGACACTGACCCTGACTCGTCGACCACGGGCACCTGGTCGAAGCCCTTCTCACGCAGGATCTCGATGGTGTGCTCGCAGGTGACCGTGGGCAGCACGGTGAGCGGAGCCGACAGGCTCAGCTCCTGCACTCGGAGGTGCCACCACCTGAGGGCGGGAGCAGGGCGGGCCGTGAACCGGGAGGCGGGAGGCGGGGACAGAGCCGGCCACTGTGAGGGTCATCACACCGGGAGGCCGCGCAGCTGTGGGCCGGAGCAAGGGACCCTGCGGCCACACGGGGCACCTCAGAGGGCGGTCCTCACCACGGCTTGGTCACCGTGAAGTCCTCCTCCTTCAGGAAGCCCTTCTGCAGCATCCACTTGTCACTCAGGAACTTGGACCTGCGGGTGTCAGCAAGTCACCGGGGTCCGGACGGAGGGGCTCACCACCCCTCTGCCCACACGGAGGGGGACACGGCAGGCTCTCAGAGAAAGCCCAGCACCCCTCGCCGGATGCCATGGGCCAGCAGAGACGCCCCGTGGCTGAGCTGCAGGGCGAGGGCGCCAGGCCCCCAGGGCAGACCTGGGAGACCCCGGCAAGGACCTAACGCGGGCACCCGGCCAAGCAGCGCCCGGCGTCTGTGTCTGAAGGCGCGCGGGCCACAGCAGGTTCCGTCCCCGGACCTGAGCCAGCAGGCCCCGCGCGGCTCCCGGGGCCACCTCTTCCCCACCCCCCGCCTGACACTCGGGGACAATGCTGTCCCCGAGGGACACGCCCCTCCTGAGGGTGAAGCACACCGGCCCAGGACCGGCCCTAACCAGGCAGCACGAGCGCCCACAGGGGGAGTCCCTGACCCGCCAGCAGGCGACCAGGACACGGTGTGAGACGACCCGCTCCGTCCCTCAACCGACCATCTCCGAGACTCACACCTACGCCACCGCTCAGACCTACCTCGCCCCTCGCAAGCCCACCCCACCCCTCACACACCCCACCTCACACCTCACCCCTCACCCCTCACCTCTCACACCTCACCTCACACCCACCCCTCCCCTCACACACTTTCACCTCTCACACCCACCCCTCCTCTCACAGCCACCCCACCCCTCACACTCACCCCTCACACCCACCCCTCTCACACCTCACCCCTCACACCCAACCCACCTCTCACACCTCAACCCTCACACCCACCCCTCCTCTCACACCTCAACCCTCACACCCACCCCTCCTCTCACACCTCACCTCACACCCACCCCACCCCTCACACACCTCACCTCTCACACCCACCCCTCCTCTCACACATCTCTCCCACCAACCCCACCTCTCACACCCACCCCACCTCACACCTCACCTCACACCCACCTCACCTCACACCTCACCTCACACCTCACCCCTCACACCCACCCCACCCCTCACACCCACCCCACCCCTCACACACCTCACCTCACACCCACCCCACCCCTCACACCTCTCACAGCCACCCCACCCCTCTCACACCTCACCTCTCACACCTCACCCCTCACCTCTCACACCTCACCTCACACCCACCCCTCCTCTCACACCCACCCCTCCTCTCACACCTCATCTCTCCCACCAACCCCACCTCTCACACCCACCCCACCTCACACCTCACCTCACACCCACCTCACCTCACACCTCACCTCACACCCACCCCACCTCTCACACCTCACCCCTCACACCCACCCCACCCCTCACACACCTCACCTCACACCCACCCCACCCCTCACACCTCTCACAGCCACCCCACCCCTCTCACACCTCACCTCTCACACCTCACCCCTCACCTCTCACACCTCACCTCACACCCACCCCTCCTCTCACACCCACCCCTCCTCACACCTCACCTCACACCCACCCCTCCCCTCACACACCTTCACCTCTCACACCCACCCCTCCTCTCACACCCACCCCTCCTCACACCTCACCTCACACCCACCCCTCCCCTCACACACCTTCACCTCTCACACCCACCCCTCCTCTCACACCCACCCCTCCTCACACCTCACCTCACACCCACCCCTCCCCTCACACACCTTCACCTCTCACACCCACCCCTCCTCACACCTCATCTCTCACACCAACCCCACCTCTCACACCCACCCCTCCTCTCACACCCACCCCACCCCTCACACTCACCCCTCACACCCACCCCTCTCACACCTCACCCCTCACACCCAACCCACCTCTCACACCCACTTCACCTCACACCTCACCTCACACCCATCCCACCTCACACCTCACCCCTCACACCCACCCCACCTCTCACACCTCAACCCTCACACCCACCCCTCCTCTCACACCTCAACCCTCACACCCACCCCTCCTCTCACACCTCACCTCACACCCACCCCACCCCTCACACACCTCACCTCTCACACCCACCTCTCCTCTCACACCTCATCTCTCACACCAACCCCACCTCTCACACCCACCCCACCTCACACCTCACCTCACACCCACCCCACCTCTCACACCTCACCCCTCACACCCACCCCACCCCTCACACACCTCACCTCACACCCACCCCACCCCTCACACACCTCACCCCTCACACCCACCCCACCCCTCACACACCTCACCTCTCACACCCACCCCCCCACCTCACACCCACCCCACCCCTCACCCACCTCACCTCTCACACCCACCCCTCCTCTCACACCTCACCTCACACCCATCCCTCACACCTCACCTCTCACACCCACCCCACCCCTCACACCCCTCACCTCACACCCACCCACCCTCACACACCTTTATCTCTCACACCCACCCCACCTCTCACACCTCACCTCACACCCACCCCTCACACCTCACCTCTCACACCTACCCCTCCTCTCACACCTCACCCCTCACACCCACCGCACCCCTCACACCCACCGCACCCCTCACACACTTCACCTCACACCCACCCACCCCCACCCACCTCACCTCTCACACCCACCCCTGCTCTCACACCTCACCTCTCACACCCACCCCTCCTCACACCTCACCTCACACCCACCCCTCCTCTCACACCTCACCTCACAGCCATCCCACCCCTCACCCACCTCACCTCTCACACCCACCCCTCCTCTCACCCACCTCACCTCTCACACCCACCCCTCCTCTCACACCTCACCTCACACCCACCCCACCCCTCACACACCCCACCTCACACCCACCCCACCCCTCACACTCACCTCTCACAGCCACCCCACCCCTCTCACACCTCACCTCTCACACCTCACCCCTCACACGCACCCCACCTCTCACACCTCACCCCTCACACCCACCCCACCCCTCACACCTCACCTCTCACACCTCACCCCTCACACGCACCCCACCTCTCACACCTCACCTCACACCCACCCCTCCTCACACCTCACCTCACACCCACCCCTCCTCTCACACCCACCCCTCCTCACACCTCACCTCACACCCACCCCACCCCTCACCCACCTCACCTCTCACACCCATCCCTCCTCTCACACCCACCCCTCCTCACACCTCACCTCACACCCACCCCACCCCTCACACACCTTCACCTCTCACACCCACCCCTCCTCTCTCACCCACCCCTCCTCACACCTCACCTCACACCCACCCCTCACACCCACCCCACCCCTCACCCACCTCACCTCTCACACCCACCCCACCCCTCACACACCTCACCTCTCACACCCACCCCTCCTCTCACACCCACCCCTCCTCTCATTCTCCTCAGACCTTATCATACACAGACACTCACACACACGGCAGGCCACCCAAACTCACGGGGAGTCCGTATTCTTACTGGGTGGGGTAGGTGAGCAGCCCAGCTCAGGGCAGTTTGGCAATGGCAACCCAGGCACGAATCACCCCACCCCCGGGAAACCAACATGGCGTGCCCACAGGAGCAGCTGAATGTACCACAGATACATGGCCCACAGCCCCCGTGCTATGGAGGATGCTGTGAGGGTTGGGGGGGCGAGGGTCTCTAGATCCCTGCCCCCCAGCAGCCTGCTGCAGAGCAACTGGGCCCATAAGCACAGCCATCAGCCCAGGGCCATCAGCTGGACCTGTGGTCTTCAGCGTTCGGACACAAAAGTGCACAAACGCTCGGCACCACCGGGCCTGAAGGGGCCTTGCAGGCCACTGGTCAGACATTGCACAGCAGATCCTAAGGGGCCATGTGACCCCAGCCAGGGATCTCCACAGCCAGGGGGTGGACGAAGCTACAGGGCGAGTGGGGGAGGGTAGCAGGGAGGCGCCATCAGGGCAGCTTCATCCTCATCCTCCCTCGGCGGATGCTCTAGGCCCAGACTTCGAAATGTGTCTAGGGGATCCAAGATGGGGACGAGACAGGCTGAAAAACCATGACCTCCTGAGACGTGAAGGGAACCCAAGGGCCAGGAGGGAGGAGGCAGAGCCGGCAGGGGTCCCGCGGACCCCCCGCCACCCTTTTGCTGCCAGAGGTCCGGGGAGGCCCGGCGGGGGGCCACGAGAGCGCCCACGGAAGGCGGGGCCACGCGGCGCGGCTCACATGTAGTTGCGAACGGAGTCGGGCAGGATCACCACGCAGCGCTGGCCCTCCTGCAGCTCCCGGGCAGCCTTCACGGCCACCGACACGGCGCTGCCCGCGCTGCCACCTGCGGAGCGGTCAGTGAGTGCGTGCGCGCTCTGGGGGCTGCCTCTGGGGCCCCGCTTCTCCTGCACCCTGCCTTCCTCCCTCAGCCCACTGCGCTTCACATCTGCCCGGCTTTCATCGCTCAACCCTCCCCCAGGGAAACCCAGAGAGCCCTGAGCGGGCTTTTACAGAGCACATGCGTGTCGCCTCTGTCCCTCAGTCCCCGGGGATGGAAATCCGGCTGCTTCCCTTGGGGGCCTTGGGGCTGCGAGAGCAATTAGCTGGCAAGGAGTGCTGTCCCACCTCCTTCTGCCCCCGGAGGCCCGTGTGACAGACGCCCTCCAGCCTGGGACCCCAGTCGGTGAGCCCCCACTCCAAGGTCAGTGCTGGGCTTGATGGAAAACACAAATGTCCTGAGAGCTTTGGCCTCACCCCCAAAACAGCCCTGCACGGCCGATGGCATCGCCAGAACTCTTCCCACGGCGGGGGGTGGCGGGCAGGCGGGAGGCAGACGCCCGGCTCACACCCGGACCCCACTGCCCACGGCTACGTCCTCTTCCTGTCAAGCTACTGGGGATCTGCTATGTCCCCAGGCCCCTCACCTCTCCCACTCCTTCCCTTCTCGGTCCCTGTGCCACACCCCTGTTCTCAGCAAGACCGTTAAAAGACAAAGCATGTGGACCCTAGGGACCCAGGAACATTGACCCAGAGCTCCGGCCATGTTCTGGAACGGCACCTGCCCCGCGGCCTCCTGCCCTTGGCCGTGAGCACGATGGCCCACCGAAGGGCAGGTGGGCGGACGGCACCGACAAGCACGGCCGCCGCCGCCCCGCGGCCTCAGGACGAGGAGTCTCTTACCCATCCGGACTGGGAGCGGGCAGAGGGCAAGCTGCACCCCAGCCGCCAGCCCGGCGTCCGCGCACCACTCACCGCACAGCAGACCCTCCTGCGCGATCAGCATGCGGGCGAAGGCGAAGGACTCCTCATCGTTGCTCTTGAACCACTTGTCCACCACCTGTAGCAGGACCCCCACCGAAGGCTCTGGAGGGGCTCGGGCCCTTGTGAGGTGGGGGCGCGGCCCACCGCCCGTGTGCACGACCTCACAGATGCCCTGGCCTTGGTCCAGGAGGCCGTGACCTTCAACGGACATGGCCCGGCCCCACGTGTGGGATGCGATTCTCACGTGTAAAACCTAGAACTTTCTCCCTCTCCCCGGTCTGACACATTCTGCTTCTGGCAGCTAAAATCGCCCTCCAGGCCCCACTGCATCACAGTATGTCCCCCCAAGGTCCACTCCAGACCCCTCTGATGGACGCTCCCCCTAAAGAGCCTTGTCTGGGGTCCTTCTCATTCACCTCGCTCACCTGCCCTAAGCACCTGGAGCTCCCTCTCTCTGCGGGGGCCTGACGTGCACACAAAGCTGGATCTGTGCCACTGGCCACGTCCACGTCTTTGCCCAGCAAGGCCACGGCACACACTTGATAAGGTGCCACCGGTTACCTAGCCTTGACCGCCAGGGCCGCGCTTCGCCCACCTGCCTGCGCCGTGCTCACTTCTCTGCTCCTCCTCCGGAGAAAGCCGGTTCGAGGGTGCATGTCCACGGAGGGCTGGAACCCCTCGCAGGGGAAGTGGCCTGGCTCTACCTACCGACCGGTCCAGCACCGTGGGGATGAAGTCGTAGCCGATCCCCTCCACCTCGTACATCGTCTGCTCCGTCTGGTTCAGCTCCTCGGGCTCTGCAAGGATGGAGCCCTCGGGATCCACCCCGATGATCTGCAGAGGAGACAGCATTAGGACTGGAGCTGGGCAGAAGTCTCATCTGGCCACGCCTGGCTTTCATCGAGGTGGCCAATCCCGCCCTTAGCAAGCTCCTGATAAAGATGAGCCCCTGGGGCGTGCGCCTCATTCCCAGGCCTCAGGCCAAACTGGAAACCCAGGAACCCAGGCCCCAAGTTGGGGAGATTCCAAGGTAAACGTTCACCCCGGGGCTCTCAGAGGGGACGGCATGTGGTTGGGGCGGAGCCTCCCAGGGGAGGACCTGGTGAGCAGGGCGCCCCAGGAAAAGCCCTGACTGCCCCTATGGGGACAGCTGGAGCCTGTGGGGACAGAGAGCAGAGAAATGGACCACCAGCCCCTCCCCAGGTCCAGGCTTAACTCCAAATCCAGATGCTTTCTCAGATGGGGCGCATGTGGGACCCGAGCCTAAGAGCTTCGAGCTTCTGGAACAATCCTTGGAGGCCTCCCAAGCCAACTGCCCCAGCCCCAGAGCATCTGGGCTCGCCACTCCCAGACCAGTACAGACACACACATTGCCCTGGACACAAGGCCGTAAGCAGAAATGTTGGGAACTTTCAGCTCTACAGCAGAGGCCACTCTGGGGGCCTGACGCCCAGAAGCTGGACGATTCCGCCCCCAAGTGCAGTTGAGGCCGCAGGGGAGAGACGCACACACGTCAGGGCCTGGTCTCTGGGCAGGGCTGATGCCCGGGTGCCTCCACCGCCCGCCCGTCCGCAGCCCCCGGGTCACTCACTTTGCACCCGGGGCATTTCTCCTTCAGCTTCCTGGCGATGCCTGTGATGGTGCCCCCCGTGCCTGCCGAAGCCACCAGCATGTCCAGCTTCCCTGGTGGCAGAAGCTGCGTCAGGGATCCTCAGGCCCTAACCCAGCCGGCCCACCCCCCCACCTTTTTTTAAGATTTTACTTATCTACTTGAAAGAGAGAGTGATCGAGCGTGCACACGTGCAAGAGCAGGGGAGGAACAGAGGGACAAGCAGGTTCCCACTGAGCGGGGAGCCTGATGTGGGGCTCGATCCCAGGACCTGAGCCGAAGGCAGATGCTTCACCAACTGGGCCACCCAGGCGCCCCCCCGCCCCACGCTTACTAACAAGTGAAAACATAACCAAAACGATGGCTGGTTATGGAAAGGGTCCAGAGAAACTATTCTCGTGTTTCAACAGCCTTTCATTACAGTGCTAGATCGTAAACAGCATTCACAGCAAGTGACGCAGGGGGCATTTCAATCTTGCTGACGGATACACGGCCACGGAAATCGCGATCTGGCGTGTGTCCCTCCACGCCGTCTGGAGGCCGCCCCTAGGGTGTCAGGTTTGGGACGTGACTAAGGGAAGTGAATTATAAAGGAGACAGAAGAAATCACTCGGGCTTGGCTCAAACATCACCCGGCTCTCACCCTGCCGAGGGGCCAGCTCAGACAGCCCACAGACAAGTCCGTGCGGGCACGCACGCCAAGGCAGAGGCTGGTTTTTGCCAAATGAGAGAATTCTCACACATAAAACCTGGGTGAGCAAATGCTTGGAGCTCGCTGCCCGGCTCCTGAGCTCCAGATTCCAAGCAGGAAGCCAATAGGACCCATCGCCCGGCACCTTCTCCCTCAAGTCTCTTCGGGAAATAGCCCAGCAGCAAACACCAGCACAACCCCTCCGGGCCTTGGCTCTGAACGTGCAGAAAGGTTCCAAGGAAGCTCATGTCCGTACAGAAAGTAAACCAACCACAGGTGCCACCACCCGGTTCAGATTGGGGCTCGATGCCAAGTGCCCTTCCGCAGCGTGAAGCCCAGGGACACATCCAGCACCAGCCTGGGACACACGCGCTCCCTGCACTCAGAAGCCCCTGCAGGTCTGGAGAACACACTGCTGGGCACACAAATAGGACTACATACGTCTGGTGTTAGAGGAGAGGCAAAGGCAAAGTCTGAAAAAGCACATTGGAGAGAGAAGACCTCTCTGGGGAGATGCTCTGGAGAGGATGTCACAGAGAGAGAACATTTGAGCTGGGTTTTGAAGGATGAATAGGAGTTTACCAAGGAGCGGGTAAGTGACTCGTACACTCCCAGGCAAGCAGGGGGAGATGCCGTCGAGACAGACGGAGGGGAGGACGGAAGTACACACCCTCACACTGCTGCAGGATCTCCTCGGCGGTGGTGTCGTAGTGAGCGAGGGGGTTGCTCGCGTTGCGGTACTGCGTGGGAAGATGGCGAGGTCAGACACCCGGAAGGGGCAACAGCCACAGGGCAGGAGCGCACAGCTCAGCCAGAGAGGAGCCCGGCAGCTCAGGTGAGAGTGGCCAATGGCATGGGCAGTTTTAGGAACCTCAACAGGTACAAAGCAGTAAATCCAGCTCTCCAGAAGATGCGCTTTCTGAATTAACCCAGAAGTGAAGTGAGGCAGACAGTTTCCGGTAGAAAGGTTTGTGTGCGTTTTACACCGACAGAGCGCTTCCAGGGTCCACGGCGCAGGCCGTTCCAGCCCAGGCCGAGCCCTCCAAAGCCCGCACGGAGAGCAGAGAGCCACCCGCCACAGGGCCTGACCAGGCCGGAGACGCCGCTGCCCGCGGGCCCCTCTGTGGCCCCCACCCCGACAGAGGTCCCCACCCCCGAGTGCACGCCCGCCCCCAGACCCCGGCCTCACCTGGTCCAGGATGTGAGAATTGGGGATCTCGTTTCGCAGCCTCCACGCCACCCCCACGTGCGACTCGGGGGAGTCAAATCTGGCAGTGGTGGGTGTCCTCACGATCTCTGCCCCCAGGGCCCGCAGCACGTCCACCTGCGGAGGAACAGGAGGCCTGCGTCTCCCCGCTGGCCTGGTGTGCAGGGGCGGCCCCGGGAGAGGACCCCTGCCCCCACCTTCTCGGTGCTCATCTTCTCCGGCATCACGATGACGCAGCGGTAACCCTTCACGGCGGCAGCCAGGGCCAGCCCGATCCCTGGGGACAGTGGCGGGGTGAGAGGCGGCCGCGGCGCGCCCCCCCTCAGGCCCCTCCCCGCAGCCAGGAAGGCCCAGGGAGACGGCACCCCGGGTTCCAAAAGGGCCTGATGTCAGCCCCTTCTGCCTCGGAGCGAAGGAGTCAGGGCAGAGAACGCCAGAGGTAGAAAGGCAAAGGTGAGCGTGCCCACCCAGAAGCAACATGACGCCCGGCGCCTCCCGCTTGTCCTGGGCCCCCGCCCCCAGCCCCACCCTGGACGCGTGCATCAGGTGCTGAGCAAACGGCCAAGGGAAGAGGCCCGCCAGACAGGCTGCAAGCAGCTGCAGCGCGCCCCAGGCCAGGGGACCCTCCTGCCTGTCCCAACAGCCACCTGTGTTCCCGGACGTCGGCTCAATGATGGTGTCCCCGGGCTTCAGCGTCCCAGCCCGCTCGGCGTCCTCAATCATCCGCAGGCTGATGCGGTCCTTCACACTCCCGCCCGCATTGAAGAACTCGCACTTGGCCACTGGGAGCCGAGGTTGAATCACGAGAGAAGGCCCCTGCCCCCTAACCGATCCCTGCCGCGCCCCCCCACCCTTACTCTGATACAGGCAGGATGTGGGGACAGACACAGTCTTTGCTGGTTCTGCAAACCAGCCCCTCTCCATTCCCACCTCCCGCCTGCGCCTGGAGGAGGGTCAGCGCTGGCTCACTGGGGGACTCCCACGTGCCCGTCCACCTGCTGTCGGCCCCACAGCCATTCCAAGTGAAGGAGAAAAAGGCACCGGGAGCCCCTGCTGGGTGCATGGGCCAGGAAAACCCCCGTTGGGGGAGCACTGTCCCAACACAGACTCATGGGACATGCAGCAGGCGGCCGATGTGAGCCCCACGCCCCCCCTTAAACAGGACGTGGCCCTGCCCTGTCCGATCAGGGCCTGCAAATGCTCCACGCCTGCCTCCTGTCACCCTCCTCACTGGGAGAAGCCCCTCGCCCAGGCACACGGGGCTCTCCCGAGTTCTCCCTGACCCGTCTCTGCTCTTCTTTCCCGTGGGAAGGCTCCCTCCCAAACACCCAGCGCTTGTAAAAGGCGGGATGGCTACGGCACCAGATGCGCGTGGATGGGCCCGGGCCGGCCTACGTAACATGGGCACGACCACCTTGCGCCTAGTCTGCCCCGATTTCTGAAATCCAACCACGGACTTACCCCCTAGAGCCGGGCAGAGGCCCTGGCGGGAGAATGTGCTGCTATGTGATGAGTGGGAGCTCCCGAATGCCTGGCCGCTCGGCAGGCCTGCGCCCCGGGACCCTTCCAGGTCCCACACTTGAACTACCGAATGCCGTCATTCTAACTAGCCCGTGTGAAGGCCGGCGCTGAAGCGGGAGTCTGAGCTGACCAGCGTGCGGCCCCAACCACAGCGGCCAGCTCCGTCACCCCGGCACGTCGCTGCTGGGCCGGATACGGTCTCGGACATCCTCTGCCAGCTCGTTTCCTGGCCCCTCTGCCCCCCACGAGGGGCCCGGGGGGCCACCCCACATCCCCGGGCCCACCGAGCCACCCGGCCAAGCACCGGACAGAGGGCGCCAGGTACTCACACAGCTCACACTGCAGGCCAAACTTCTTCCCAATCTTGTTGATTCGCACCATGGGGGTGTCCCCAATTTTCTTCAGGATATCTGGCAAGATTTTGGGGGATTTTGCCCTAAAACAGAGGAGTCCGTGATTATTCAGACTTGGCAGTCCAGCACGTTGTTTTAATCAAGAAGCAAATCAAAGAACTGGCTTTACTGGGATCTGGGTGATGGCACAGATCTACGGTCACAGGCACATTCACACACGCGTGTGCACACACGCCACGTGAGGACGCATGGGAGCCGACGGAAGCGAACCCCGCCGGTAGCTCAGCTAAGGTCGACTGTGCCAAGGTCGTGTCCAGGGCGGCGGGCGTCACAGGGCGGCTGGGCGCAGGGACGCAGGACCCCTCTGTGTCGTTTCTGCGACTTCTTGTGTTATTTCCAAATAAGAAGGTTGAAGTAACAGCACTAAGTTCGACAGGTCCTGGTCCATCTGTTCAGAAAGTCTCTTCCGGGGACCCTTACTTCCATCCCTCTCTCACCCCGACCCCTAGGATTCCTCCTTTTCTTTTCCTTGATGAACAAATTGGTGCCAACCCCAGAGCCCCAGACCCCCCAGGCCGCCTGTTTGCCCACCAGGCCGAGGACGGCGGCTGCCAAGGGTGCGGGCCGGACATCTGGCGTCGTTCAGAAAATGTTGGGCCCAGGTGGTATGAAGCACCATGCTCCCAACAAAACCACAAAGACCTTCGGGGAGTCCCTGGAGCCCCTGGGGTCAAGGTCAGGATGAATTCCCAGAAGGCCCTCCAGCTCAGTGTGGGTTTCCATATCATGGACCCACAGTCTCCCTTCACACTCGAGTGACTGGCTCCCTCTCCCCATTCTTCAGGTGACAGGCGGGTGTGGACAGCCCGGCTGGCGTGCGTGCAAACCATGATAGATGCATTTCCTGAAGGGCCCCCAGGAAGTTTCCTCCATCCTTACCCTCGGGGACTGATGCCAATTCCACACCCTCCTCCTGTCTGCACCACGGATGGGCTCACCGAATATTCGCTTGGCAATATGCACCACTGACCTGAGTTCCGAGAAATGCAATCGCTTCCCACAGCCTTGGCTTTCTAACATACATCCCAGGGTTCTCAGACTCCGGCGAGCCCACTGCTCCAGGAATCTGGCCCCACGCCCAGCCCCAGCAGGCCCAGCTTCCCAGGGGGTCTGGAGGCGCTAAGGCGGAGCATCCCACGCCGGGGGCCCAAACAGGCCTCCAGGCGGACAAGCTGGAACCCAACCTCCAACTGCAGCCTTCCAAGAGGCTCGGGGGGACACCCCGGGCAGGCCGGAGGCAAGCCCAGCAGAGAGGTACCTCACAGATGCTGGGCTGAAGGGAAAGCCTGGCTGGGGGCCAAGGGCTCCTGACGTCAGCCTTGGAGGGAGGCCAGGCCCTCAGGGTGAGGCTGGGGGTTGATTCATTAACTAGTCAAAGGGACAGAGCTAAACAGCTACCCCTGAATCTTCCTGGCCCAGCAGGGGCTAAGGAGGGCAAGGAGGGTGAGCCCCCAGAAGCTTACACGGGAACCAGGACCGGGTACAGAATTGAGCAGGGGCGAGCCTGGAGGCCTTCAGGAGGGCAATCCCACCGCATCTTTAAACAGGCTAATTAGGCCAGTATGTGAGGTGCAGGTGTAACACCATTTTACGACCCAGGTAAGAGAGCATCCTCTCCACACCAGGCTTTCCGAGTGAGAGCTCAGGAGCCCTCAGGAACCCCGGTCTCTCTCTGCTGCCCCCTGCCCCCACCCCCACCCCGCAGCAACCACACCCCAGCCTCACACGGCCCTTCTGCCCCCGCTCGGCTTTGCTTGGGAAGTGAGGGTTCATCCCGTCTGGCCAGCGGCCGACGTGGCCTCCTCAGCTCCTGGCACTGAGACACATTTAATGTTTGCAGCTTCTGGATTTGTACATTTTTCAGCCCCGCTGAGGCCTGCACCCCCCTCCACCCCTCGCTTCTGATGTTCAAACCAGGAATTACGACCACTGGTATAGCACTGTATCCGGGACAAAAATCCAACACGTGAGAGCACATTCTCTGCTTCCAGGAGATTATACTAAGGACAGAAGACAAGCCTAAGGTTTAGTGCAGTCAAGTTTTATCACGAGACAGGGATTTTTGTCTTTTTTTTCCTTTCCCACAGACAGATCTCCTGCATCTAGAACAGGGCACAGATACCGTGGGCTCTTGTTAAAGATGCAGTTTTATATTGATAGTTATTCACCCAAGATCATTGCGAACATCTAAATACTCAATAGAGAGCTTAACAATTCTTTATCCAACAGTTGGGGCCCAACCACGAAAAGAGCCCTTCGCAGGAAAATATTTCATGATCAGGAGCGTTCATCACCTAGAGTTAAGTAGAAAAAAGTGCGGGCGTGTTCCTACTGATTGGAAATCTGCAGGCTCTCCTCCCATACGTGGGTGCAGCCAGTGGAGGGGGCTAGAAATGTCACCTCCACGGGTCGCTCCAAGTCTGCCACTGGGGCACATCCAGCTACTGACTCACCATCGACTCTCGCTGGGCACTGATCTAGGTGCTGGGCTACAGAGCAAACAAGCCTTGGCCTCTCTGAGCCTCGGGCCACTCATCCCTACAGTGCCCCCCGCCCCAGCTCACCACCCCTCCAGAGTGATTATGAGGGGGGACCACACCTCAGGTCTACACGGCTATGTGGCTTCCAGGACACAGACTCCTCCCTTCAAGGTAAGAGACAAACCAACTGGGAACCGGAACAGGTACTTACAAGGCAGTGTGATGATGCGGAGAGTCCGTGACGGGCCTGCCCAGCTGCCAGGAGCACCTGCTTGGGGCATCGGGACGGATCCACAGGCGCTCCTTGGCTTCTTTGTCCCCGGGGGGCCCCTTCTCCAGGTGTGCCCCTGAGAGGTGGGGGCACGCTGCAGACCCCGCGTCTGCTTGGGGTGTCTCGGAAGGCATGCTGGGATCTGGCAAAGGGAGCGGAGAGACTCAGTCGGTTCAGGCCGTTTCTAAACACCTGCTGCCGAGTCCGCTTTGCTGCCGCTGGACCAGGGGAATTCGGCTCACCTGGTCCCCGGGGGGGCGGGGCTCCACCCAAACAGCTCAACAAGAACACAGACTGCAGCCCCAGCTGCTGGGCATGGCTTGGTGGTTCCTCAAGAGGTTAAACACAGAACCACCATGTGAGCCAGCGTCCCATTCCCAGGCATATACCCAGACAACTGGGGAGAGATGTTTGCACACCACGTTCGGGCTCACAATGGGCAACACGTGGAAACAAACTGAGTGTCCACCATAGATGAAGCGATAAACAGAATGCAGCATATCTGCACAATGGAAATATCTGGCCATAAAAAAATAATAAAGTTTAAAATTTTTTCTCAATATGGGGGCGTGTGGGGAAAAAAAAAAAGGCTCCTATGTGGAGGTGACGGGTATCCTCCTTGACTGTGCCTGTTTCACAATGTATACATCAGACCCAAACACCAAGTTGTAAAAAGGGCTTCTGTCTCGACTGGCGCACGTAGGGCAGGTTCCACTAAAAAAAAAAAAAAAAAATCAGGGCGCCTGGGTGGCTCAGTTGGTTAAGCGACTGCCTTCGGCTCAGGTCATGATCCTGGAGTCCCAGGATCGAGTCCCGCATCGGGCTCCCTGCTCGGCAAGGAGTCTGCTTCTCCCTCTGACCCTCCCCCCTCTCCTGCTCTCTCTCTCTCTCATTCTCTCTCTCAAATAAAATCTTAAAAAAAAAAAAAAATCAGGGGCACCTGGGTGATGCAGTCAGTTGAGCATCAGACTCTTGATTTCAGTTCAGGTTATGATCTCAGGATCATGAGATCGAGCCCCATGTCAGGATCCACGCTCAGCGGGGAGTCTGCTCGGGATTCTCCCTCTCCCTCCATCCCCTCCCAACCCAGCTTGAGTGTGCACGCGTGTGCGGGCTCTCTCTCTTTCAATCTTAAAAACAAAATCAGGGACGCCTGGGCGGCTCAGTTGGTTAAGTATCTGCCTTCAGCTCAGGTCATGATCCGGGGGTCCTGGGATAGAGGCCCGCATCAGGATCCCTGCTGAGTGGGGAGTCTGCTTCTCCTTCTCCCTCTGCCCCTCCCTCTCTCGCGTGTGCAAGCGCTCGCTAACACTCTCAAAAAAAAAAAATCAAGTTTTACACCTTAAACACAGTTGACCCTTGAACAATAGGGACAGGCGGACAGAAGGACGGAAGGGAGGGAGGGAAGGGGGCGGGCTCACTCAGGGGTGAGGCTTCACTTGGCTGTAGCCCTGCCTCGTTCCTCTGGGGAGACAACTAGCAGGTGCCACCCTCATCTTCGGAGAGACGGGGACTGAGCTCAGCCCCTCTTCTGCTGCCTTCTTCCATTTCCCACACTGACCAGAAGACAGAGCCCAGCTAAGTATGCACTGCTTGCGGAGAACTTCCCACAGCGGAAACTCTGTGGCACAAAGGAGATAGGTCCTGCTTGCAATCCCGGAAGACAAACAGGGTGTTAGGGGAAACTACGGGAACCTGAGTAAGTATGGACTTCAGTGAAGAGTCCTGTTCGCTGTCACACAGGTACCTACGAATGCAAGAGACTAATCAGGGAAACTGTGTTAGGTGGCAGGCATATACGTGGGAACTCTCCGTCCTGTCTTCTCAATTTTTCCTAAAATTAAACTGCTCTAAAAAAAAAAAAAAAAAAAAAGGCTAGGGGCGCATGGGTGGCTCAGTTAAGTTCCTGCCTTTGGCTGGGGTCATGATCCCAGGGTCCTGGGGTCGAGCCCCATGTTGGGCTCTCTGCTTGGCCTGCTGCGCCCCCTGCTTGCGCACTCTCTATCTGCCAAACAAATAAATAAAGTCTTTAAAAAAAAAGGCTCTGAATCCTGCGGGTTTGGAAAAGTCCCTGCCAGGAAGCCCATGGTAAGGGATGTGGCTCAGGGTGGTCTCTGAACACAGCCGCAGAGCTCTTCTGACAGGCAGGAGGGACCCCAGATCCCAGCCGTGCACCTCCTCTGCTCCCCAGGAGCTTCAGTTTTGCAGTGAAAAGGTCGAGGGCCCTGGGGAACTGGGCTGAAGGTGCACAGGGCTCCTCCCGTGGAGCTGTAAATCCAGGCTCCTGGGCCGCTCGCTTGCTCCCTTTCTCCTGTGGAGCTCACCCGGCCAGGCAGGCGGGTTATCAGCAAGGGCAGAGGAAGCCCCAGCTGGGTCCCTCTCCCCCAGCTCAGGTGGCCTGATGCAGCCCAGCCCAGCGGCTGCCCACAGACCCCTAGGCCAGAGCCTGCCAACAGGGAGTTAGGAACCTTTGCACCCTTTTCAAGTCACACACCCCTTGGAAATTCTCCAGGCCCCCCGAGGCTGGGGGCCTTCTGGGAGAAACCAGCCTTCCCAGCTGTCCTGCCCGCGTCCTTAGAGCGGCGGTTCTTCCAAGCCTCGGGATCACCCACTTCCTTTATCGAGGTTCAGACCTTCCCTGAAGCCCCTCAAGGATGTCCTCCCTCCTTTTGGAAAGACCTAAGCGGAACAGCGCCGGTTCTCCGTCGGGCGCCAGAGTAGCCCGCGGGCAGGTGATCTCCCATCTTGCAGAAGCCCCCGAGTCACAGACGTCGCTCCCCATCAGAGGCCGACGGCCCGGCCACATCGCTCGCAGACGCGGCCCGGGAAGACGCGGGGCAGCCCCGCGCCTCCTTCCCGGCGACTCGCCTCGCCGGGCGCAACCTCCGGCCAGGTGAGGAGCCGCTGCGTGCCCAGGGGGAAGCCGAGCGAGTCTCCGCGGCCCCCAAAAGCCCTGGGCCGGACGCCCGCTCGCCGACCGGGTCGGAACCCGCGGGCTCCGCGCCCCCCGCCCCAGCACCCCGACGCACGTGCGTCCTGGGGAGGCGGGCTCACCTGGCGCCGCCCGGCTGGCTCCCGCCCCACCTTAAAGCGCAAGACCCTCCTGGGTCACAACGCCCCGAGTGCACCCTGTACTCTGCAGACACGCGCCAGTCGGCCCAGTGTTGGGGGAAGGGGGCAGGTCAAGGGTGCAGAGGGAGAAAACTCCTCTCTTAAAGTGTGCGTTTTCAGGTGGGAGATCGAGACCCTACAGAGGATTGGGAGACCCTGGCGCCCTGCCAATCCCGAGTGGGAGACCGCCCGGGAGGGGCACTTCGGGACAGTTCGGGAGAAGCACGCCCAGGTAATCCTCGAGAAGCTAAAAGCGCGTTCGGCCATCCGCCTCGCCTAGGGCTTGCGGAAGTGGGGGTCTTAGGGCATCCTCCCTCACCCCCGCGTATGTGCCCGGGGCACGACCCCGCGTCGCCTCCCCCCCTAGGCACCCACCTCACGTGCCGCCCACGCAACATCAATATTTACTCCCACCTCATACAACTGGCGGAAAGAAGCGATTTGCGAAATAGCCCTTTACCGTCCAAAATTCAGCGAAAAATCAATGATCGCAGCCCGGCTCCCGGCCCCCCACCCCGTCCGCTCTACAAAAGCGGGAGCTGGGGGGCGGCCCGGGGCCACGTGGGCGCTGAACCCAGGCTGCAAGACGGCCTGGACGCGCGGGAGCGGGCAGGGTCCGGGGGCGCGGGGCGCCGGCCCTGTTCCGCCGCGTGCAGGTGAAGATGATGCAACTCCGGCGGAGGGGGGGGGCGACCCAGGCCCCGGCGGGACCCCCGCCCGAGCCCCCGGCCGAGAGGCGGGGCGGGTCTCGGCCCGGCGGGCGCTCACCTGGACGGAGACGCAGGAAAGCGGGGCGGGCTGGGCGCGTCCAGGCGCGAGGAGCTGCGGGGCCGACACCTATTAACCGGAGCCGCAACCCTGGGGCTGCGGGGCCTGCGGGACGCGGCGGCCGACGGTGCGCGCAGGCGATTGGCCGAGAGGCGGGGGCGGAGGGCCGGCGCCCTGCCAATCCCGAGTGCGGAGCGCCCCGCCCGCCGCCGCGCTTGTCCCCGCCCTTCCCACCCACCGCGCTCCACCCCCCCGCCCCCGCCCCCACTGCCCAGCAGCAGGTTCGGGACCCCGCCCCCTCCCCCGTGCTACCCCTCCCGCAACACCCTCCGGCCCCCCGCCCCCGCCCCCACTGCCCAGCCGCGGGTACTGGCCCTCGCCCCCTCCCCGCGTGCTGCCCGGCCCGCCTCCCCCTCCCCGCCCCCACTGCCCAGCAGCAGGTTCGGGACCCCGCCCCCTCCCCGCGTGCTGCCCGGCCCGCATCCCCCTCCCCGCCCCCACTGCCCAGCCGCGGGTACTGGCCCTCGCCCCCTCCCCGCGTGCTGCCCGGCCCGCATCCCCCTCCCCGCCCCCACTGCCCAGAAGCAGGTTCGGGACCCCGCCCCCTCCCCGCGTGCTGCCCGGCCCGCATCCCCCTCCCCGCCCCCACTGCCCAGCCGCGGGTACTGGCCCTCGCCCCCTCCCCGCGTGCTGCCCGGCCCGCATCCCCCTCCCCGCCCCCACTGCCCAGAAGCAGGTTCGGGACCCCGCCCCCTCCCCGCGTGCTGCCCGGCCCGCATCCCCCTCCCCGCCCCCACTGCCCAGAAGCAGGTTCGGGACCCCGCCCCCTCCCCGCGTGCTGCCCGGCCCGCATCCCCCTCCCCGCCCCCACTACCCAGCAGCAGGCTCCGGACCCCGCCCCCTCCCCCGTGCTACCCCTCCCGCAACACCCTCCGGCCCCCCGCCCCCGCCCCCACTGCCCAGCCGCGGGCCCTGGACCCGGTTTCCACTCCCCTTTGACGCATCCGCCGGCCAGGAGCCCCTTTACCCTCATCTCTCCCCCGCGTTCCCCGAACCCCCCCGCCTCTGCCCGCCCCCTGGGCCCCCCACCAGAACCGCAGACTCCTGGGGGTGCGGACGCTCCGTACTCGATATCCCGATTCCGTTTTACTTGGTTAACCGCTTGCTCTGCGGGAGTGTAATGAATACTTGTTGATGAGTTTTACCACGGGCCCTCTGGAGCGGGGAAGGGCTGGTAAGGCCACGAGGATGATCCTCCGCAAGTAGCCCACCTGCTAGGTACCCCCACGCCTGCCCTGGTCCCCGCGGCCTCGGGTCAGGGGGGCACCCAGCAGGCACCAGGCACCCGGGCTCTGGATTCCCCGCGGCGGGGTTTCCGGGGCTTGATTTCTGCCCCGCATCGTGCAGGTGCCCAGCAGACCCAGTGCTTGCCCGGGCTGGAGACCGCCCCACAAGACTGGGAAGGGACCGGAGCTCGCCGAGACTTGCCAGAAGTCACAAAAGCCGCTCAGAAACACGTGTTACACAGGCCCTCCCCATTTCAAGGGCGCCCTGGGGCCACCGGGGAGGTCACAGCCAACAAGGTTTCAAACTTGTGCGCTCTTGACTTTTAAAGAGCCTGCCTCTTGAGGTTCTGGGGTGGACCCTTGAGTTTCCCCTGGCAGCTGTAGGACTGACAGGGACGGTGCCCCAAGGTGTGCACAGGGGTAGAAGCATTGTTAGCTCGGCCCAGCACCTCGAGGTCGCGCTTCATCCAGCAGTGACTTGGTGGGCTTTTGTCCCAGGCTCTGGAAATACCGGGAAACTCAAACAAACAGGGCCTCTGCCCCTGGGGTGTTTCTATTCTAGGGGAGGGGGCGCAACTAGATCTCATTTTATAACAAAATTTCCACTAATGAGAATTAATGTGAAGAAGGATGAAGGCGTGGATGGGAGCTAGTATGAGGTCAGGTGGTCAGGAAGGCGCTCTGGACAGGTGACAGGTGACCCGAGGAGCCACATCTTGTTCTCAAGAAGGAATGTTCCGGGCTGAAAACAGCCACTGCGCAAATGCCTGGGGCAGGAGCAAGCTCAGGGGCTGGAAGAACCCAGGAGAGGTCAGTGTGGTCAGTGTGACCGAAGCAAGAACAGGAGTGGCCGGGGGTGGGGGTGGTGGGGGGGAGGGGGAGGCCAGGGTCGAGCCTTCAGCCTCCACGCTCCGGGGCCCTTGGAGGGTTTCAAACCAGGAGTATTTTATTTATTTATTTATTTATTTTAAAGATTTTATTTATTTATTTGGCAGAGAGAGAGAGAGAATAAGCAGGGGGAGCGGCAGGCAGAGGGAGAAGCAGACTCTCCGCTGAGCAGGGAGCCCAACGCGGGACTTGATCCAGGACCCTGGGATCATGACCTGAGCCGAAGGCAGACACTTAACCAACTGAGCCACCCAGGTGCCCCGAACAAGAAAGTTTTAAATTATGCTCTGAATTCGTTTATTTTGGCATCATTTCTGACTGTCACTAAAGTGGCAAGAACAGAGTAAGAATTCCCATATACTCACTAGATCTCCAAATATTACTCTTACTTACCCCTGGAATCTGTAAATATGACCTTATTTGGAAATAGGGTCTTTGAGTATCTAATCAACATAGGAGGAGGTCGTACTGGACAAGGGCGGGGGTGGGGGGGTGGGGGGGGAATGCTAAATCCAGTATGACCAGTGTCCTTGTAAGAAGAGAGAAGTTGGGACGACTGAGGCAGAGACGGAAGTCATGCTGGCCCAGGATGAGGGACTCGGGCCACCCCCCCACCCCCCACCCCCGAGCTGGGCGGGGCAGGAAGGACCCTCCCCTGGAGCCTACAGATACAGAGGGAGCGCTGCCCTGCCGGCACCTTTTGGACTTCTAGCTGTCCAAGTTTATAGTGATTTGTTATGGCGCCCAAGTACTAAAAAAACTTTTTAAAATTTTAACAAAATTTCAGACTGTCAGAAAAGTGGCAAGAAGAGTAAGAATTCCCAGATGCCCTTCATCCAGATTTTCCAAATGTTAAATTTTTTTTCTTTAAGATTTTATTTTTAAGTCATCTCTACACCCAACGTGGGGCTTGAACTCATGACCCCGAGATCAAGAGTCTCGTGCTGCACCAGCTGAGCCGGCCAGGTGCCTCCGAATGTTAAATTTTTATTGCCTTTTCTTCACACTGTGTCTCGGTCTGTCTCTATAATACGAATGTGAGTGCGTGCCATCTATTTATGTCCTCTGACCGGCTGGCTCTTCTGAATGGTTAAGATTAAGCTGCAGACATGGCTTCCCTTTACCAACTACTTCAGTGTCTATTTCTGAAAAAGAATTTGTTTTCCATAACCACAAGATAGAGGCCAAAATCAAGAAGTTAAGCTAAAACTGCTTTAGAGAAATTAAGTCTTTAAAAGACAACCAAACCGAAAATAAAAAGTGACCACTGTACAAACCCATGATCTAATCGACAGTCCGTTTGCCAGCACCTCGGGCGAGTCCCCGAGCACGCCGCACCCAGTGGCCGGGCCCCTGTGGGCGCTCTTACATGAAGCCACGGCGTTGGTGACGCGGAGAGGACAGACGTCTGGTGGAATGTCCCTGATTCGTCCGATGTCTCCTTGTGATTGGCGCGGGATGGCCTCCTGGGGAAGGCACGGGGGTGACGGGGGTGTCTGCGTGGCCCCTCTCCGGCGGGGATTCTCCGCTGTGAAGCTGCAGGTTTTACGCTTTGTAACTAGTAAGTATCTTTGGAGAGATGCTTTGGAAATACCCGGTTACCTTCTCAAACCCGCGCTCTCTGGGCTAAACTTCCCTGGAGAGTCTGCCGGAATCCATTTCGATGACAGAGGTTGCCTGGGGGGATTGTTCTAGCTCGTGGCCCCCTCTACCTTTGCTATTTGGCATTCCAACACAGTAGCTGGGCCTCGCCCGTTCCCGTACCTACTCAATGATTCACACCAATGTGCATTCAGGTCCGTCCTTTACTTTTTTAAAAGATTTCATTTATTTATTTGACAGAGAGAGAGAGCATGCGCATACAAGTAGGCAGAGAAGCAGAGGGAGAGGGAGAAGCCCTCGCGGAGCAGGGAGCTCGATATGAGGGACGCAATCCCAGGACCCTGAGATCATGACCTGAGCCGAAGGCAGACGCTTCACCGACCAGATGCCCCAACACCCTGTTTTCTGTCACACGAGGTGTTTCAGGCCCATCTGGACCCCCTGCCCCAGTCCTGGGATGGGGACATTTCTCCAATGGGCCCGAATTCCTGTGCAGAGGTCCCAGCCCCCACACCTAAGAATGTAACTGTGTTTGTAGGTAGTTAATGAGGTGACAAAGTGAAAATGAGGCCATTAGGGTGACTGACCTTTGGCCAGGCTCCTCTGACCTCTTCTTCACTAGCCCCCAGCCCTGTCCCCCCGCCCGCTCCCCCCCACCCCGCTTGAGCCTGCCTTGCCAGGTTTAGCAAGAATCCTACTGAGTTTAGAGAGACACCCCCCTATTCAATCACTGTCATACCTGATCAAGTGCCTCACGTCCCCTGACCCCCCCCCCCCCGCATGGAGAAGCCCCTGGCCCACCTCCCTGCCTTTAGCAAGAAGGTGCCCAGCCCTGATGCTCCCCTGCTCCCTGTCTGCCCCCAGCTGTCCTCATATTTGGCGCTGAGCCCAAACTCTCTCTCTACAGCCACAGGCCCACTGCAAGAGTCTTGAATAGAGTCTCCCTTCCGGGGACGCCTGGCCGGCTCGGCGGAGCGAGTGACTTTTCATCTCCGGGTCGTGAGTTCCAGCCCCACACTCGGCATAGAGATCACTTAAAGAAAAAGAAAGTCTTCCTTACCATTTCATCCAGCATCATCATAATAGATTCCTTAACAAGAGGGGGGGCCCTGGCTTAAACAACACACATTTATTTCTCACATTCTGGAGGCTGGCGGTCCAAGATAAGGCTCAGGCCTGGGGAGGGCTGCTTCCCTGGCTCGCACACACGGTGGGGGGCGGGCAGGGAACCAGCTCTCCAGTCTCTTCTTATGAGGCACCGAGCCTCCTAATACCTTCCCACTGGGGCTTAGGTCGTCAACATACACCGGGTTTTGGGGGGTGGGGGACCTGTACCCGGTCTGACTGGTGTCCTAAGCCGCAGGAGAGACAGAAATGAGGGAGGAGGCGCATCCACACGCCCAGGAGTCAGGCCTCCGGAGGAACCAGCCCTGCCCCCGCCTTGACCTCAGACTTCCTGAACTGGGAGAGAATGGGTGTCTGGGGGGGGGCGTCTGCTGCCACTGCACCCGGGTCCCTCAGGGCCACAGAAGGGTGTGCAGCTCATGGAGGGGGCGGGTGATGGGGCGCCGAAGAAGGTGTGAGCCATTCTGGGGAAGGAGATTGGGGGGGGTGGTCTTCTAGATACAGGACTGCGGGAGAGACCGCCCCGCAGGTGACGGAGAAGCCTCTCACCTCTGCCCACCCCCAGTCCCAGGTCTCAGAGACAATCTCTTCGGCCAATTGTTTTTTTATTCTTATGGTATTCATCTCCATAATTTGGATAAATATTCTGTATTTCTCTTCCTTGATTCATGAACCTCAGATGATATCTATTTTGTTTTTTGACAATATCTATTTTAAGTAATAAAAACAAATGCTATTTATTGTCCCCATAACTTATTTGTACGTTTTATTTTTTTATTTAAGATTTTATTTATTTATTTGACAGAGAAAGACACAGCGAGAGAGGGAACACAAGCAGGGGGACTGGGAGGGGGAGAAGCAGGCTCCCTGCCGAGCAGGGAGCCCCATGCGGGACTCGATCCCAGGACCCTGGGATCATGACCTGAGCTGAAGGCAGATGCTTAGCCAACTAGCCACCCAGGTGTCCCTTTTGCCCACTTTTAAATTGGCTTGTCTTCTGTTGTTGAGTTGTTAGCAGTTCTTTTACATATTCTGTACTGGACCCTTGTCAGGGGTCAGGGTTTGCAAATATTTTCTCCCATTCTGTGGGGTGTCTTTTCACTTTCTCGATGGTGTGTTTTGATGCACAAAAGTGGATCGATTCATTACTTTTGATAAGCCCTAATTTATACATATTTTTCCTTTGGTTGTTTGTGCTTTCACATCATATCTAAGAAACCAGTGCCAAACCCAAGTCATTCAGATCTTCCCCAGGTTGTCTTCAAAGAGTTTCATAATGTTAATTTTTAAAAATATTTATTGTTTATTTTTTAAAATATTTTATTTATTTATTTGTCAGAGAGAGAGAGAGAGGGAACACCAGCAGGGGGAGCGGGAGAGGGAGAAGCAGGCTTCCCGCCGAGCAGGGAGCCCGATGCGGGACTCAATCCCAGGACCCCAGGATCATGACCTGAGCCGAAGGCAGATGCTTACCTGACTGAGCCACCCAGGCGCCCCTCATGATTTTAATTCTTATGTTCAGATTTCTGACCCATTTTGAATTAAATTTATGGTGTGAGGTAAGAATTCAACTTCCTTCCTTTGCACATAGATAAGCAGCAGTCCCAACACCACTTGTTGAAGAGACTGTTCTTTCCCCGTCGACTGGTCTTGGTGCCCTTGTCAGAATCAGCTGACCAGAGGAGTAAGGTTCTTTCTGGACCCTCAGTTTTGCCCGCTGGTCTCTGTGTCTGCCGTAATGCCAGGCCCACACCATTTCTATGACTCTGACTTGTAGTAAGTTTGGAAATCAGGAACTACAAGTCTTCCCACTTTGTTCTTTGAGATTTTCTTGGCTATTTACCGCCCTTTAAAATTCTGCATGAATTTTAGGATCAGCTTTTCTATTTCTGCAGAAAGGCCGTTAGGATTGTGGTAGGGATTACGTCGGATCTGCAGACTGCCGTTAGGGAGTACTGCCGTCTTAACAATGGGAAATATTCCAACTGGGGACACAGGCTGGCTTTCCGTTTATTTGGGTCTTCTTTAATTTCTTTCAGCAATGTTTTGAATTTTCAGTGTACAAGTCTTGCACTTCCTTGATTAAAGGTATTCCCAAATATGGTAGTCCTCTGGATGTGGGGAGTAAGTCTTCTGGTCCATGAACATGGGATGGCTATTTCTTTAGGTCTCCCTTACTTCTTTCAACAATGTTTTGTCACGTTTCAGCGTGTGAGTTTTATACTCACAACTTTTTACACTACTTGTGAGTGCTACACTTTGTAAAACAGGCCTCGTGGGGTTCCTAGTGATCCCTCTCCTTGCGCTTCTGGGCCTTCACCCACCTTCTACCTTCTGTTGCTGATGGTCTTGCTCCTAATAACTAACCATTACTGAGCACCCACTACGTACATGCCAGGCACTGTTCAGGAACTTTACCTAAATCCACAAATGGGATCCTCATCACAACTGGAGGAGAAACACACTGCTTCACCGTCACCTGACAGAGGAGAAGATGAGGCATGGAGCGGTGGAGTGACCTGCCCAATGTCTACGGCTAGTGGTGAGCAGATGTCCGCCGGTAGTTTATTTCAGGGGTTCATATCCATATTCAGAACCGAAACTCCCTTGCAGTTGGCGTGTCTCTCCCATTTTTGTGAGGTTTTATCAGTTTTCATACTCATTTCATAGAAAGAGCCTGGAAGCTGTTCATTTTCTTATGAAAATTAAGTTGCACTGAATTGGGTCAATGGGGCATGAGACACTGGGCGTTTCGGGGGAAGAGGTGTCCTTCCTGGGTCGCGCCTTGCTCTCCGCCCGAGGGATGCAACCCCACGGGTGAGCTGCGTGGTCTCCCGTCTTCAACACCTTGTCGGGGCCGAGGCCTCCGTCTGTGGAGCCAGGAGGAGCCCTGACGGACAGCGGCTGGGGGAGGGCAGCCTGGACGGGGGTGGGCCCCCTCCCCAGCCCACTCCAGGCTGCCGGCCTCTCCCCAGCGGGCTGAGCGGGGCACTGAGGGTGGGGATGACGGTGTTACGTTTCCACGGGGACACTCCTGCCCCGGGGCTCACCGTCCCTCCCTGTCCCAGGAGCAGAGTGGTGATGTCTGATCAGTGGGCGACCAGGCTGACCCTGACTTGTCTGTCGTCCCCCATGACACAACACTGATCCAGGACTCCTGTGCGTGCTCTGCAGACCCCGGCTGTCCTTCAGGTGAGCTGTCCCCGGGTCACACCATGGATGCAGGTGGTGTTTTGTTCTTTGGGCCGTAAGACCCAAATTCAGGCTCTCCAGGCGGCTTTATCGGATCGAGCTGATGGAGCCCCACCTCCCCTCCAAATCTGCTAAGGCGAACGCCCTTGGAGGCAAAGCCTATGGGCTCTCGTTCATTCCAAATACATGCTGGGCTCGAGGACACAAAACAGACCACGGACAGAAGAGAATCCAGAAACGGACCCATCCACACGTGTGTGCAAAGGCACCCCTCGCCTCAGCAGGGAAGGTGGTTGTTTTTACGACGCACAGTGCTGGGGCAACCGGAAGTTCACACAGAGCCGTAATGAATCTCTCACCACACGCACGAAGTGACTGGCTAGGAGCCACAGACCCAACGGGAAAAAGGTGAGACGCAGCAGCGGGAACGTGGGGGGCAAAGATCTCTCAAACAGGAGCCAGAAAACCCTGTCCGCAGACAAAAGGCAGATACGTTGGACCCAACTGAGTTAGAAGACACGTGTTCGTCCAAAGACACCCCTGAGCGAGGGAAAAGGCGAGCCACAGACCAGGACCAGCGTCTGCAGTGCACGTGGACAGAGGATGTGTCCGCAGACAATGTGTGAGCAACTCCCAGAAACACCAGAAGAAGACAGAGTACTCCATGTGTTAGCAAAGGGCAAAGACAGCAACAGGTGCCTCCCACGGAGGCGTGAGCGGCCTGAGAATGCACAGGGGAGGCGGACTGAACCCCCAGGGGCCTACCCCGGACTCCACGGCCTTGCCCCCTGCCCCCCGACCTGAGCCGCCCCCGCCGCCGCTCAGCCACCGCTTCTGCGCCGGCTGCCCGCCTCCGGCCTCAGTCTATTGTCCACGTGGCAGTGAGACGCGACCTCAACACAAAGCGTCCGGGCCCTTCCCCAGCCCTCGCGGCCCTGGGAGAGGTCCCCCACTCCCTTCGGGCATGCTGTCCTTGGTCGCACTGTGCGAGATGCTGCTCGTGCCCCAGGACCCCCGTCGGCGCCCCCACCCCCAGCCCAGTCCCGAGCAGCTGCGTGCGGAAGGAAGTTCTGAGCGGGGCCCCGGAGCCAGCAGGGGGCCCCTTGGTCTCCGGGCCTGCAGGCGGGCACCGCTCCATCCCAGTGGGGGCTGCCTGCTGCCCGTCGGTCCCCAGCGAAGGAAGCGCAGTGGCCCTCGGTGCACATGTGGGGGACTGGGAAGGGAGCCAGGGCGTCGGGTGCATTTCCCCCACAGGGATCCTGGTGCACGCCTCGCCTCGGGGAGTTGGCCACCGCTGTTCCCTCTGCCCGGAGGCGCCCTCCTGTTCTTCCAGCTGGTAAGGTGGGCGGCACGGCTCTGCTCCTCGCCGTGGGCGGACCTCAAGCTGCAAATTTAAAGGCAGCTGTGTGCAAACATACAGGATGTCGCGAAGAAGCCTAGCAGGGGCAAGCCCAGTGATACATAAAGATGCCGCTTCTAGAAAACTCGAAAGCTGGTAAAACTGTAACGCTTCATGACGCTTACGGGGATCGCAAGAACACGGCGACCGCAGGCGCGGAGCGGTCCCGAGGAGAGCTCTGTGGTGGGCAGGGCCTGGCCGGGGCTGGTGGCCCTGCTGCTCCTTCAGCTCTTCCTACTTGTCCGCGGTACGTCGCTGAATGCATCACGCAGCTCCCCCCAGACACCACGGCCTGGGGATCACAGTCGCAGGATCTACCCACTGGGCAGCCAGCCCCGGCGGCGTATTTATTTTAAAGGGCTGCTAGACGCTGTCCGCCGGTAGTTTATTTCAGGGGTTCATATCCATATTCAGAACCGAAACTCCCTTGCAGTTGGCGTGTCTCTCCCATTTTTGTGAGGTTTTATCAGTTTTCATACTCATTTCGTAGAAAGAGCCTGGAAGCTGTTCATTTTCTCATGAAAATTAAGTTGCACTGAATTGGGTCAATGGGGCATGAAACACTGGGCGTTTCGGGGGAAGAGGTGTCCTTCCTGGGTCGCGGCCGCCTTGCTCTCCGCCCGAGGGATGCAACCCCACGGGGGGTGGCGGCCAGGCAGACCAAGAGAGGCGGGCGGGCGGTCTGCTCCTCCAGCGATCTGCCTTTCCTCTTGTTTTTTTTTTTTTTTTTTAAGATTTTTATTTATTTATTTGACAGAGAGAGAGAGAGCGAGAGCAGGAACACAAGCAGGGGGAGAGGGAGAAGCAGGCTTCCCGCCGAGCAGGGAGCCTGATGTGGGACTCGATCCCAGGACTCTGGGATCATGACCTGAGCCGAAGGCAGACGCCTAACGACTGAGCCACCCAGGCGCCCTGCCTTTCCTCTTGTTGCCCACACGCCCTGGCTGCATTGTCCGGCTGCCTGCCTGGGACAGTGTGGTCAGCAACCAACGCGGTTTCCTCGAGTCTCAAAAGGTTGTGTGGATCAGCTGGGACGGAGCCCGATCCAATGAAGTCCCTTCCTTGTGGCCGTGTTCAGGCTCCTCCGAATCCTCGTGCCTGGTAAGGACTGGGACTGGACCTCGGTGACCCCGTCTGTCTCCCCGCCTTCAGCCTTTAGGGTCTCAGCCACACGGCCCTGGACGGACTCGTCTGCCCCGAACACTTCTCGGAGCAAGTCCCCTGACCCGCCTCTTCCGTCCGAGCATCCACTTCTCAAGGGTCGAGCCCTTGTCTCGCCCCGAAATGCCAGCTGAACGTCCTAAGTGCCGACGAGGCGTTTATTCCCGTTTGCTCACTTTGACACACCCACACGGATGGTGCTGGCAGAGCCCCTGGCTGCCAAGCCCCGGACACAGGAAAATCCGAGACAGAAGGCGGGAGTTGTGCAGGGCGGAGCCTCTCCGAGGGCTGGCTTTCCTGCGACTGTCGTGGCAAAGTCTGCAGGTTAGGAGCACAAACTTAAAGCATCTGGGGCCTCCTGACAGTCTCGACGTCTCCGCAGGTTTACAAATGTCCATAATGAACACTTAAAAAGCTCTTTCTGGGCTGGCTGCCCCGGTCGCTCAGTCGGTTAAGTGTCTGTCTTCGGCTCAGGTCATGATCCCAGGTCCTGGGATCGAGTCCTGTGTTCGGCTCCCTGCTCAGCAGGAAGCCTGCTTCTCCCTCTGCCTGCCACTCCCCCTGCTTGTGCTCTCTGTCAAATAAATAAAATCTTCAAAATAAATACATAAAAAGTGTTCTTTCATGAAACAAGAGTGAAATTTGACAGGAGCAATTTAAACAGTCCCACCTAGCAAATCAGAAGTTGAGACTCTCATGTTGATCTTGTTTCTTTGGGAAGACCCCTGCGGCTGGGAAGCGCCGAGCTAAAGTGATGCCCCACGTGACACCCCACCAGGGTCACCCCTGCACGCCCCGTGTGACAGCCTGACCGTCCATCACAAAGGCTCCGGAAGTGAACGTGGGATGCCATTCTGTTTGTGCTGTGAGCCAAGGCTTTATTTTTTAGAACTCACCTGCAGTTCTATCCCTTCGGGAAACAAGGAATCCTGAATGGTGAGAAAGTGTTAATTAACCGCTCAGTTTAGATGCTGCAATCACATCACCCACCTTTCTCCAAGAGGAGCTCATTCGAAAGAAGTGCATTTTCACCGATTTGCAGGCAGAGGTGACCCTGTCCGCCACCGTGTGACAGTTACAATGATTTTATCCACTATATACCCATGCACACTGTCAGCTTCTGTGTTAGGCCCCCTGTGTCCCAAGAGCAAGCCAAGCACAGGCCTCAGTCAACTGGCGTAAGAGCGGAGCTCACAGGCTGTCCTCACTCTCCATTTGGTTTCGGTCTGAAGACTTCAGCATATGATATTCAGGACAAGAAACCTTTTAGTGATATTCCCTGGGCCTGAGCTCATTACAAATCGCAAAGATTTCGGGTGGCTCTTTCCCTTTGCGTGGAGATCTCCATGGGCCTGGGGTGTGGGAGGCCGGCCCGCCACACCGTAGACCGCCCGTGCCTCTGTGCTGGGCGGCTCCCCACCCACCGCGCGCCCGAGCCGGCGGCCGGACCCTCTGTCCTCCTACCCCAGGCCCGTCGTGGGTGCGGAGGGAGGGGTGGTGCGGGGTTCCTGGTTTACTCTGTAAGCTTGTCTTTCTTCCATCAATGTCAGTGGTGATGTTTAAAGGCACTTTTGGAGGCGCCTGGGTGGTGCTGTCGGTTAAGCGACCGACTGTGGGTTTCGGCTCAGGTCGTGATCTCAGGGTCATGAGATCGAGCCCTGCGTCTGGCGCCGTGCTGGGCAGAAGTCTGCTTGAGATCCTCTCTCTCCCTCTGCCCCTCCTCCCTGCTCGCTCTAAATAAATCTTAAAAAGAAAAAGGCACTTTTGGTGGGACTTTCGTGTACACTTTAATAGGAACTTTCACAGGAAAAGGGGATTCTAATCTTAAGAAATACAAAATAAAATGTTTGCCACATTCCCTCCCTTCAGATATGGTGGAAATTACCCAACAATCTCAACTTTGACCAAACTTGGGGAGAAAAACTGAAGTATTGGTACTGACGCTTGGGAGGATGGAGATAAGACTTCCTAGCTCACCAACTCAGCACTGCCACCAATTCATGCCCCAGCATCTGCCTGTCACCAATCATATGAACTCTGTTTCGAGACCAACACAACTCATGTTCCATTATTAGAATCACTTTTTAAAAATTATTTTATTGGGGCGCCTGGGTGGCTCAGTCGGTTAAGCGTCTGCCTTCGGCTCAGGTCGTGGTCCCAGGGTCCTGGGATCGAGCCCCGCATCGGGCTCCCTGCTCAGCGGGAAGCCTGCTTCTCCCTCTCCCACTCCCCCTGCTTGTGTTCTCTCTCTCACTGTCTCTGTCAAATAAATAAAATCTTTAAAAAAAAAAAGTAAAAAAGTTATTTTATTATTTTTTAAGATTTTTGAGAGCGCGCGCACGCTAGCAAACAGGAAGTGGCAGGCAGAGGGAGAGGGAGAAGCAGGCTCTCTGCTGAGCAGGGAGCCCTATGTGAGACTCGATCCCAGGACCTGAGCCAAAGGCAGACGCTTAACGACTGAGCCACCCAGGCGCCCTAGAATTACTTTTTAAAAACTTCATTACACAGGGGCGCCTGGGTGGCTCAGTTGTTAAGCGTCTGCCTTCGACTCAGGTCCTGATCCCAGGGTCCTGGGATCGAGCCCCGCATCGGGCTCCCTGCTCCGCAGGAAGCCTGCTTCTCCCTCTCCCACTCCCCCTGCTTGTGTTCCTGCTCTCGCTGTGTCTCTCTGTCAAATAAATAAATAAAAATCTTAAAAAAAAAAAAAAGATTTTCATTACGTAAAAACAGATGTTCGTGAAAAAACAAAAAACCAAAAAAACCCCAACCCTGGTCAAGTAGGATCTCCTCCCACATATACCCTGCGTGGTCCAGGGCCAGGGGGTGCCTCCTCCCACACCAAGGCGCAGGGCCGTCCCCGAGAGCCACGCCGCGGTGTGCCAGGCGATGTGGTCTCTGCTGGGGACAAGGCGCCCCCAGCCGGGGCGTGCGCGGGCCTGGAGCAGGCGGGAAGCCGTCAGCGGCACCCCACGGCACACGGGCCGCCGCCCTGCGCCGCAGGGAGTCCGTGTGACGTCCCTGCAGCTGTCCAGGGCCGAGCCAGCGGCAATGACGACACAGAAATGGGACCAGGGGCTCTCCTGCAGCTCTGGGCACAGCCAGGTTTTGGGCAGCACTCCTGCTTCACGGCGGCTCTGCGAGCAGACAAGGAAGCTCGCGGGTAAGAGGGGTGGGCCGCAGGCGGCATCCGACCCAACAGCCCCCCGGCCCCCCGTGCCATGCTCCCTAGGAGCCTCGGAGGGGAAATGCCGCACTGCTAGTTAGCACGTAGGGAACTGGTAATAAGCCTGACCGTCCCCTGGGTGAATTTTCCCTTAGGGGATGGCGGGTGCGGGGGTTGGACCTCACACCCTAAGTTTGAAACCACAGCTTCGTTTACACCCAAGTCACGGATGGGTATTAATCCTCGCCTCGGGATGGATGAGGAGCACAGCTGCAAGGGAGAGAGTTAGGGACCTTCCTTCCGCGAGAAATAAGCTGCACCGAAAGTACTGTATCACTACAAATTTTATTCAGAAACCCATCTTTGTTTTTTTTTGTTGTTTTTTAAAAAAAATTCCCGTTATGAACTGGTTTGGTCAATCAACTACAACACTGTCTAGCAGACATACGGTAAAAACGGCACGGCTCAGAATCGCCCAGATCTCTCTCGGTCTCTCGACCGCCTCCTGTCGCGCTCCCGTCCCCCGCCGCCGCCGCCGCCACCGCCGCCGCCGCCGCCACGGCCACGGTCTCTAGACCGAGAGCGACGCTCCCGGGACCGGGACCTCGATCTATGCCTGCAACCAAGAAAAAGAAACAAAGCTGTGGCATCCACAGCAGAGCCCGCCACGAAGCCCCGCCACGACCCCCACTTCTGAACGCTGTACCCCGACGGGGGGACGGCACGGATACAGGGAAATCGCTCCCAGGGGACTGCGCGCCCACACCACGGACGCGCTCTTGTCAGGGAAAAAGAGGGGCTTGGCAGGATCGCGGGGCAGGTCACCCCCCAGGCCTGCGCTTCCAGGGCGCCAGCTCCCAGGATCGGGGACTGTGGAACCACCACAGCGCCCCAGACGCACCCCCCCACCCCTGCCCTCCCGAGCTTCGTTGACAACGGAACAATCACCAAACAACGTGTGCAGCTCCTGGTCCCCGTCTGAGGGGAGAGGGGTGAGAACCCCCGGGGTCAGAACGCAAGCCAGGCGGGCAAGGGGCCTCTCCTGACATCCAGGCTCGGCCTCTGTTCCGTGGTCCCACAGGCTGCCCCTCGACACCAGGCCCAGACACACAGACTCTGCCCGATTCTGCGCGTGGTCCCTCCCCCCAAAGCAGGACCCCCAGAGGAAACCCTCCGCACGCGAAGTCCCGCCGTCTGAGGGAGTACGGCCCGCACGCACGAGCCCACTCTTCCCGCCCCCGTCCCCTCACCCAGGTACTGAGGGCTCGCAGGACGTGTGCGTGGGGTAGTCTTTGAAAAGTATGCTTCGTGCCCCAAAATACGCCCTGCACCCCCAACAGTGACCCTCACAGCGAGGCCACGCTCTCCTCGAGCAGGGGCACGGCAGCGAGGCCGCGGAAGGACTCACTTCTTGCGCCGACGTCCGTACAGCTCCCGCCGCAGCTCTCTGGAAATGGGCTTCAGGTGCATGAAGTTGCAGAAGCCGCCTCGTGTGCACTCCCTGCGGGGAAGCAGAGCCCACATGTGGCGCGCCGCCCCCCGCCCGGCCCCCCGCGCCCCCCCCCCCCCGGCACCTACCCCATCTCGTACTGGCGGCAGCACGCCTCTCGGAAGTCGGTCACCGGGGAGAGCTCCGCGTGGATGGGCTGCCCGTTAAACCAGCGGTTGTTCAGGTCGATCACGGCCTTTTCCGCGTCTTCCTCACGGCGGAACTGCAAAGGTGAAGCGGAGATGCCTGCGGCCCGCGCTCTCCCCAGAAGGACCTCCCGTTACCGGTCCAAATACAAGTTACGTATTCACGGGGTAAAATAAAGCCGAGTGATGTTGCACGGCACATTAAAAAACAGACCATCCTTTATTTGCCATCAGGTCACTTAATTTTGTGATGGCCCCAAATCATACCAGATACACATGACCTTGACTTTCAAATTCATACGGTTAAAAGAGCAAATGCGATGATTTGTGTAGGCCACAGAGGTTTAAAAAAATGGGAAGGAGAAACCACACATATAAACCAACTTCTCCTGGGGCGCCTGGGTGGCTCAGTCGGTTAAGCGACTGCCTTCGGCTCAGGTCATGATCCTGGAGTCCCGGGATCGAGTCCCGCATCGGGCTCCCTGCTCGGCGGGGAGTCTGCTTCTCCCTCTGACCCTCCCCCCTCTCATGTGCTTTCTCTCTCTCATTCTCTCGCTCTCAAATAAATAAAATCTTTAAAAAATAAATAAATAAACCAACTTCTCCTGTGTCTAGACAGCCCATCAGCAACAGCTGCGGAGATCCCGACAGGGAGGAGCAGCCGGTGACCGTGGTGTCCCTCCCTCCCGCACCCCCAGGCCGCTGCCACATCCGGGCTCCAGCCAGCAAACGCCTGAGCACATGAAAATCCACGGCTAGTAGTGAGCGCTCAGAACTTCCAAGTTCACAGCTAAAATCCGGAGGCCCGGGGTCTTCACTCGGCAGCCGCATCAGTCAGGAGACACAACCCCCCACCTGTCACACTCTCCTCACCTTGACGTACACGTTCCCGACTAGGTGGTCTCCAAGGTTATCGCAGACATTCATCTCCTCAACTTCACCGTACTTCTCCTCCATTTCTGTAAAAACCTCCTGCGGGGAGGACAAGGGTTTAAGGCTCACGATACATTAAAGATATAGGAGTAACTGAATATAACTCCTATTTAAGGGTATCTATTAATGAGGAAAAAAATTTAATGCCTTCCAAACAGAAAAGGCAAAGAGGTCTATCACTTTCCAACAGTATCTCACCTCAAAAAATTCGTCATAGTGTTCCTGCATCTCGACGTCACTCACAGCGCCTGTAAACAACAGAAATCTTGCTGGTTAGAGAGGGAACCTTAACCAAGAGAACGCTGCGTTTAACTCAAACTGCTACAGTAACACACATTAGATTATCTAGAGAGGAAACACAACAGAGCTGCATTCTACTGGAGCACTGAAGATACTGCGGGACAGCCAATTGTTAAAATTTTAAAGTGTGGTGGGGTTTTTAAATGCCCCTTATGACAGTCTCAATTCTGGCTATTAAAATCACAACAAGTTTTAATCAGCATCAAAGGGCCATGTTTTCAGAAAGTGTAAGGAAAAAAATTACCCTCAAGAAATTTTTTAAATGAAAATTTTCTTCCTTTCACGATTTAAAATAGAGGCCAAAGAATCACACTGATTTTTTTTCCTCTTTATTACGCTAAAATAAAAGAAGTTGAAATCAGGGTAAGTGATTAAGAGCTAATGTTCCTGACTAATTTCTTTTACAGATTAGCAGCCACACAATGCTATTATAAAATTCTTTCTGATGCGATTAAAACCCAAATGACCATAAATGAAGACTCAGTACGATAATTACCAAGTTCAATTACAGTACTTCGAATGCCCCTGAATAAAGGGAAAGTTACAATGCTTTGCTGAAGAAAGCATTCTTATTTTATATTCCGGAACTATTTCCATCAAGTTTATTCTTCGTAATTCACATGCACTAAGTGAAATCACATCCACTGTGTGGATAGACTTTTTCAAGTTCACATTCTCTCCTCATTATCATTCTCTCTACTAAATGTCACCTTTCAAATTCTAGAGTTCTCTTAACCTACATCTGAGAAATCACAAAGCTGGCGAGTCAAGAAGCCAGTGTTCCACACAGCTGGATCCAGGAGCCTACAAGGCCGAGTGGCTTTAAGGCCGGGCCAGCTTCATGCTCAGGTGCCCCCTTCCATGACCGCACTCCTGGCCTCACCTGGCGCACCCCACTGAGGGTGCTGGAGCCGAGGCACTCGGGTCTACCCACTGGGCCGCCCCGGAGCAGTTTCCTCGCTCTCTGGAAAACCTTCTCTTCATGGACAGGAACTTTAATCTTTGGATTCTGAGAAGGGTTTAAATTTACTTTCTAATGCATGGGAGGGGGAAGGGGGGATTCCTGCATTTTATTTTAATTTTTTTTAAGATTTTATTTCAGAGAGAGAGACACAGTGAGAGAGGGAGCACAAGCAGGGGGAGTGGGAGAGGGAGAAGCAGGCTTCCTACTGAGCAGGGAGCCCTATGTGGGGCTCGATCGCAGGGCCCTGGGATCATGACCTGAGCCGAAGGCAGACGCCTAACGACTGAGCCACCCAGGCGCCCCGATTCCTGCATTTTAGTTGTTTTTGAATTTCCAGGAATCCAGCTTGCTTTAGAACCCGAAACCTCTTGAATGCATTAGGCAACAACTACTCCTGACGGCCCAGTCCAATTTAAAAGCTGTCGTGAACAAAACCTCCTTCCCTGGGTAGAAATCAGGCTCTAAACAACAGAACAGCTAGTCGGGAGAAGAGAAGCCTATTCCAAAAGGCAGATTTTAATGTTTACATTCCCTTCTCACATCAGAAAAAAACGAAGACAAAAGATATCTGCACGCTCAAAGTGCTAGTAGTGTTGAGAATCAGGCTCTGGTGGTGGTTCAAATACTGTTGCACTCATGATAATTCTATTCTCTCACTGGAGAGCAGTATGGTATCTTAGTAAACTTCTGTAAAGTGAGATATGAAAATGCTCCATAGTGGGCCTATTTTACCTTCTATACTCCGCTTAAAAATTTTCAGTCAACCAAATGACTCGGGCAGAACAGAGATGAGGGATTAAGAAACCGGTAACTGCAAAGTCATCTACATGACTCAATAGATTTTACAGACCACCACCTGAAAATACCCAGTTTTCTCACAGAAACATTCTTAAACTGGGATTCATAATTCTATAGATGAAAGGGTATGTTAAAAAGTTGTAAATTTAGGGGAACTGATGAACCCGACTGGTTGAAATTTACTCGAAGCGTCTGTTGCAGGTTCATCAGCTTAAATGGGTTTCTTCCTAAATTGAAAAATCGGAATTTCATTTAATGTGTCGAATCTGGACCCCATAATCAGAATATTTGGTACAGCTAAACTTTTATTCTGTAGCATACGCACAACAAGAGCACTGTGAATCGCAGGTAAAGACACGAAGAAAACTAATCCAACATTGTTTTGTCAACGAAGCATCCGCAGTCCCCAGGTAAACGATCAGGGCAAAGAATGATTAATTGTTGTTACTCAATCATCAACCTCTCATTCGTTTTACCCCAGGGCAGGGTTGTTACAAAAATTATTTAATAAGTCCATATATAAGCATTTCCCTCCACCTATTGATCTTGTTTCTTTAAGAAAACAAAGCAAAACCAAGTATTTTAAAACCAGGGCTACCAAGTAAATCCTGTTACCATCAGACTCAGGGACACAAATGATCCGCTACCCGGTCAGGATCAGCGTGGAGAAACACAGTGTCTCGGCAGGAAAACCTTACAAGCCCCTCCCCCACAGACCCGTGCACTCACACGTGCACAACTGGGAGGCACCCCCTGTCTGGGGCCAGCCCAAGTGGGCAAGTGGAATGCTGGGACCATTCCACTCAGTGTAGATCGCCCTGTAAGCTGAGGGGCTGTGGGCCAAGGGTGTGTTGGACTTCGATCTGTGGCTGTCCGGGGGCATCTGTGGACAGCACCTTCTACGAATTTTTGCAGCTTCAAAACAAACTGGTGAATGAAGCGGTTCGGTTTGGACCCCTTGATTTTAACAGGAGTCCAGGATGTTCGCTGCAATTTATCCAGATGAAGAAACGGATTCCATGGCTCCAGAGCCATAAAATTGAAATTTTAGCTTTCTGAAATTTCCAGTGACACTAACATGGATCCTGTTCTCGAAAAACTACCCCTCAGGAAACACAACGTTTGTAACTTAAATTACTTCCCCAAACAGGAAGAAACGGGCCATATCTACTAAATGCCCAGTTTAGCCCCGTTTCCCTGCCAAACACACCTTCTCTTCCCCACACGTAGTAAGCTAGCTCCTGCAGCTGCAGACAGCTGCACAAAGGACTCTGATCAAGGACTGAGTCGGCATAGGGCTGGCGTTGAGGAAAACTCCGGGGAGTCCATGCAACTCGGAGCACCCTCATTTGGGAAACGCCCTCGGAACAATGCTCTCACAATTAAAGCCTAAGCTCCAGAATGGAGCTTAAGAAAAAGCCTAATAAAAAAATAAAATCTCAAAAATAACTTCAGAACAATTCGTTTCTTAACGTGAGAGAAACTTTCAAATACTGTTGCTCTTAAGAGGGGAAGGATGTAACTGCACATTTAATTCCAAGTATACTCTCCCCTAGGATGACGGTCAAGGTAAAGGAAGAGCAGCAGCTCCAAACTACGGTACAGGGAGGGTATCCTTTCCGGCCATTTTTCACTTCTTAAGTGGGCAGGAGTTCCAACCTCAGAGGCTTCCATGGGGTCAGTGGGACAAAAGCTCTGGGCACGTCTAGTGAAAGGCCGTCCTTGACCCTACAGCGGCAGACCAGGTGGAGCGGACACTGAGCTCTGACACGCAAGCCCAGGGAACCAGGGAAGGAACTTGTATGAACTTACAGCGCAAACCGTCAGCAGACTGGGAAGAGTTTTGAGGGTTACGGTAAATGTTCAAGAGGGCAATGGTCTGAAATACAAAACGCAACAACTTTATATTATGGAAAATTAAATTTAAACACTTAACCGGTTTCCTGTGGCGATCACGTCAGTCAAGACTCAGTGCTGAAAAAAGAGCAAGTTATTTTCCTCCGAAGCAGAGATGTTTTCTCTTAGCTGGTCGCTGTCTTGGAGTGCCCTAACACTGCAACGTCACAGAGATCCCATGATATGCTGATATTGTATTTCTGTTCACGGGACGCAAAGATTTCCCACTGCCAAGTTCCAATCCAGGTCAGAATGCAAGCAACTTGGCAGGTTACTACCAAAATGGTCTTCCGTATTACAGAACGCGTCATGAGCTGAGAAAGTGCCCGCATCAACTGACGACAAAAACCACAGGAGCAGAGAAATACAATAATTACATATCATGAAATCTCCACTTCCTAGAGGAAAAACTGTAATGGTGAAATAAAACCCACACTTATTGGGCAACTTACCTTATTGATTCCTAAATATTCCTAAGAGTTGTAACTTTACAGAAAGAACTTAATAAAGGCCAGGGGTTCAGGCACCGGAAAGACCAGTGATTGGCTGGCAGCTGTCAGGTGTCACCTGGACAGACCCCCTCCCTCTCGTCAACAAACGTCAACCCAGGGAAGAGGCCTCCCCAGCGCCCTTGCCGACGACAGCCTCCTGAACGTGGCCAAGTACCAGGTTCTTGCTGTAGGTACCAAGGCTTCCCAGCACCTTGTCCTGTTTGCAACAGCTCTATGTCAGCAGCTCAGAAGCCAACATTATTTGTCTCAATTAAGAGTGGGCTCTTTAACACCATTGTTTTAAAAAAATTTCTCCAACTGTGGGACTTACAGTGTGAGCCGTCAGCCGTCTGTGCACTGTTTTGGGGATTACGATAGATGTTTTGAATCAAGATGGTCTGCGGGGAAAAAAAAATAAAAAGGGGAATTCTACTGGCTGCTGTGCATGTATTAGACAATTGCAAAGAGACAACTTGTTTGCAAATGGCTCAACGCTTGCTTGTTTGTTTCCCACAAGTCAGACACTTGTCCTCTGAAGAGCACACCCAAACCATCATATTATGAAAACAGAGTGTGAGCAGTGACTTCGGTCAAGTCAGCCAGCAACCAAGAAGAAACTGTAGCCGTTATTCTCAGTGGTCCCACGTCATTCAAGTGTTTTAGTGAAAAATAAATCACACTAACGTTTTCTTATACTTCAAGCTAGCAGATGCTAAGATGTCGAAAAATTCACATGATAATCATATTCCCCACACAAAATTATATTTTTTAAAACCAAATGTGTCAGTCAACTGTATGCAGTCCATCAAGCTGTCTGGTCTCACAGGAAACAGGCGCACCAAATGGGTGTCCTGACTGTCACGGACACGTATCTATACACATTCCTGTTTGCTTGGGGGGACCTCTGTTTACATAATACAATAGCTTAAACATCTGTTCTTTTCCGATCCTTCTTTTAAGGGAAAAAAATCCTTTTAGCCCTTGTCCTTTAAACTGGATCAGGCAGACTTGAAACCTTACATTGTACCGTTCTTCTTAAAATCAAGTTGTCTGAAAAAACAAACCATGTTTAAGTTAGTAGGCTAATATATTACATGAATCTTAATGTCCACATCACTGCAAGAAGCTTAAAAAGAAACCCACACTGAACTTTACAAGCTGAATGAATAAACTGCATGATTTAGAAAAATAAATGTTCAGTCTCAACAACATAGGTCCAAAGCAGTTTGGTGAGTGGTTTTACAAAAGCAGTCATTCTATTTCTAGCTACACTTCCAGAAAGAAGTTGTGTGGGTACTCCCCAAAGGTCTGCTGTGGGGAAACCCCAGGGGAGGAACATCCAACAGCCAGACCACGCACGCACACACACACACGCACGCACACACACGCAGACCCTTCTTGCAGGGTGTGGCATCTTCCCCGGGCCATCAAGTACTGTCCCGGGTCACCTTATCTAAGCCTCGGCTATTTCCCAAAGTTGACTTGACTCCGTTTTCAACTGGAATCACCAGCATGTGTAACAACTCTGATATAGAGCTATACTGAGCCTAATTATTCAACAAGAAATTCATTTTAGGTCTCACTCAGGTCATCTGGCAGTGGCTGTTTAGTGAAGGAAACTTCACTCAAATGGGGCAATGCAGTTCTATTACAATCGGGGGAGGTCAGGATTGCCTGAAACCAACCAACCAACCAAGCCAATCAGAACGAGATGCTCAGGTAAACACATACAACGGACCCCACCAAACATTAATGGAATCACTATCTCTTTTTGACCCACAGTACTCAAATTAACTTCACATTAACATTCTGAGGCAATTAGTGATTCAGATAGAAAATAAACCAAGTGTCTCTGGATAACTTAAAGAAAACTTTCCTGACAGGATCATTTCCCTCTCAGCCCAACACTTGGCACATCTCTAAGTAACCCCCCCAAATAAAAAAACTCAGTGGACACTAATGACATTTGGTTACTGCCCAATCTCTGACCACCGGCTTAGTTGGGGAGATTTAGTTCATAAATCAAAGCACTTAGAAAAAGTTGCAATAAACAAAGTTTAAAGCAAGATCTCCGATATTCTGAAATTCAAAGAGACATATTCGTAGGTTTAGATTCTTGTTATACCAACCACGCCGTTATCAGTAGAATAATGGGGGAAAGGAAGCCATCACCCTCCTTCTAAAAACACATTACACTGAAGGTTTTCTATGGGCTTAAATTAGAAAATACAAATGTCTCTCTCTTATAGCAATTGGCTCATTTTCCTAAATACTCACAGGAAAACGTAAATATCTGTTCTGTCAGAAGTTTAAAAGATGTGAACAGAACAATGTGAGCTCAAAGGCAGAGTCCGGCAGCTTCCAGGGGCTACACACCATAGTTACCCAATGGTTCAGGGGATGCTCACTCAGACTTCGCCGTAAGTTGAAAGGAGCTCAAAAGTCCTCAGTCTGGAAAGACTATAGTTTTTCAAATTCCAAACATTCAGATAAACATGGGCGGAAGTTTTCTGTCCCTATGACAGGTGCTTTCTCCCTTTAACTCATCAGTGATCACTTGTAGGGTGCAAACTCTTGCCTGTTCTTCGATTAACGAACAAAACCAGTTTCTGATTGATCTGAACTCACAGCAGACCTAAACTCAAGCTAACAGGCAGCATCTCTCAACTGACCAAATAGACCGGCTACAAATAACTGAAGGTAAAATGCCCATCTTCTAAAGTTAAGTGCCATTTTTCATGTTTCTATGACATGATGTCATTGCTCTCCCCTCGCGTGGGGTTCTGAAAGAGGGGGCGCACCCAGGACTGCTGGAGAAGCCCTAAGCGTGTGGCAAGCTAGCCCTGCTGAGAATGGCAAGAGCACCTCCTGTGGGCGGCTCGGTTGGTCTCGGCTGCCTGGAGGGCAAAGAGCACAAAGCCCGCCGGCCTCGGCTTCTACTGGTGCCTGCAAAAGCAGCTAAGTTCGTGCCGAAGCAGCCGCCCCCGCCGGACCCGTCTATGGAGGGGCACAAGGGGTGGCAAGGCGGCAGAGACCAGGCAGAGCCAACACGCAAACACTGAGCACGTCTTTGTAAAAAGCTTCCCAAACGGTGAGAGGAGGGACCTGTCTCAGAGACCGCCCCCTGGAGTGGCTCACCTGCCTCATTCTCATTTAAACAGAAGAACACACTCACGAACACAAATGGAGAATAGACCCACTAGAGAAAAAAATGTCCTACGTAATACATGGAAATTATTAACTGCCTCTGTAAAGTACATGAAGTTTTGATAATTTACATGAAAACAGAAAAAAGAAAGGAAAAACAAACAAACCTGGCTAAAGGTCGGTTTATTGTGCAACCGAGAGCATCTGTCTCCATGACGACATGCTCCAATTTTGAAATAAAATGAACAGTTGACTCTGTAAGGGAAAATAAGAGCGGATTACTTTGCTGGGAAGACGGACACATGCACATACGTCAACACCACGATACATGCTACCAAACTGCTTTTCCTTTGCTTCAGGCAAACACAGGCATACGGGTTTCTGGGGTAGCAGGTACCTTTCCCTTTCCCGGCAGCATTTCAGGAAGACTTCGCTTTAATTTGCCTCCTGACGAACACGCTACTCTTTCAATGACAGGTGCTCGAACCCCATCCCAGGACCCCTCATCCGTATCCACTCCACTCTCAGCTACTTGCTCTGCTCTATTGTTTTCTCTTAAATTGAATATTTAGTTTAAAACTAAATTTAATTTAAAAACGTATCAGTTCTCTAGTGTTCTATGATGAAATTCTCTCTTGAGGACACCAATACAGCACGGTGAGGGTTAAGATCCTGACTCTGCTACTAGCCACCTGGGCTTGGGCAAGTCACCCCACCTCTCCTGGTCCCAGGAGCCATCTGTAAAATGAGGAAAATGCCAAGGTGGCTTTGTTCCAAGAATCAGAGACAGCGTGTGCGCTTCATACATAGCGCTCGTTAAATGCAATCATTATCTAACGAAGTCCATATTCTCTCATTCGTGATGCCAGACCAACCGGAAATTTCCAAACACAGGTCTGAAGTAACAGTCTCCTGGTTTCAATACACCAAAGACAAGCTATTGGGGAATTCATCCGCCTGTTCCTACATAAGGCCACCTTCTATCTATACCGCAAAGGCCTCCTCCCTTACTAGTGTTCAAATACTGGGATGATCCAGATGATATCAAAACTAGCAATCCAGCCATCGTGACAGCAACGTCAGGTGGCTCAGACCTGTGATGAATTATGAAATCTTACTGGATGGGCCCCATTCAAAGTTAGACTTGCAGAGGCGGGAGGGTTACCCTGTAGATTCAATTTTTTAGCAAGTGCCCCATGTTCAGACAGCTGATCCAGTTAGCCTCAACAAAATCTGATGGTTCACAAATATCAATTAGCCACTGATTTATTATTAGGTAGCAATAAACACAGGGAAGTCTGAATTTATCAGGGGAGGAAAACGATTACTATATATATTTGCAAACTCATCGTATTAAGTTTTACTTTACGTAATTTAAGTGGAATATATAACTTACATCTTCAGAAAGTCACCTGAAAACGAAGAGCTTATTTTAAGAATACCTCAGAATGGGCAACACCCCCACCTGAACAATACCCAGCTATTCTCTATAATTAAAACAATCTTTGTTCCTGTACTTCCAGAGATGGCTTTCATTTCATAATGCTCAATTAGAGATTAGTATATCAGTCAAACTTTCCTAGTAATAAACTTTTAGTGATCCACTTATTAAACTACTGAAATAAAAGAGAGAAAATAAAAAAGTGTGACCCAATATCACAGAGAAGAAATTAGAGAACTAACCTTTGCTTGGATTTAGCAAACGTCCATAACTTCAAATGTAGGACTATCTAAATCTTTTTAATTGGTACACACCTACGTTTTACTTCTAGCTTGAAAAAAAAAAAGTTAGCAGGAATCATCACCTTCGTTTTTTAGGAGTTGATACTGTCTCCTGGAACTTAAAACCCCACAAGTCCCCCTAAAATGAGACTATGAGTAATCTCGTTTCCCAGATTAAAGCCATGCCTTTTACTATACGACAGCTCTAACAGGCTGAAATGTGGTTACTTACATCAGGAATATAAAAAAGGTTACTGGAATAAACTTCTAAACTAAAAGTGTTGCTGAGTACAGCAAAAGCACCACCCAAAGGAGCTTTTTACAAGAGCAGGGAAGAAAAATCCACGGACTAGAAGTCACGGCACTATGACAAGCTCAAGAATGAAATTAATGATGCATCTTCTTAAGTCCACGCTCAGAGAAGGCTCTTTTCCCAGCAGAGCTGGCCATTCATTTAGGATGGTATTTACAGGTAAGTTCCCCGGGGGCCTCCTGCCAGCCTCTTCCACGGCACTTAACAAGCTTTGGTGCGTTTTACTTTAATTATGCTTTCCGGGACAAGCACCTCCTCCCCTCCAGTTCCTCGAGATCACAATCCAAATTTTGTTCATCTTTAAGTCAGCAGAGACTGACTTAGGTTGACAACAATGTTTCTGGAGTGACTGTGACTGATGATTGCGTCTTGTGGTTTTGCTACTAAAAAACAGAACCCCCTCTTCCAAACAACAAGGTTTTACAAGACAGACTGCATCCTGGAAAACAGAAACAATGTAAAGGGTGGGGGCGCCTTGCGGGCTCAGGCCACAGAGCAGTGCCCTTGGTCTCAGGGTTCTGAGTTCCAGCCCCACGCTGGGTGTAGAGATCACTTAAAAATAAAATCTTTAAGGGCGCCTGGGTGGCTCAGCTGGTTAAGCGACTGCCTTCGGCTCAGGTCATGATCCTGGAGTCCCGGGATCGAGTCCCGCATCGGGCTCCCTGCTCGGCGGGGGGTCTGCTTCTCCCTCTGACCCTCCCCCCTCTCAAGTGCTCTCTCTCATTCTCTCTCTCAAATAAATAAATAAAATCTTTAAAAAAAATAAAAATAAAAAAAATAAAATCTTTAAGAAATAATAAATAAAAAACCCACAGTGTTTGAAACAGTGGTATTAAAACATTATCTGTGACAAACCCAGGGCCTTATCATGAAGAACATACTAACGTAAGCCTCGTAGAGCCCAGAAGAACCCCAACACGGTAACTATCCGAAAAGTAGATTAACCCGGAGCTTAGTCTCTAAGTTTTCAAAGTAAGAATTATGTTCCTCAATGAGGACATTCCTTTTAAACTTCCGTCAACGCACTGGGAATTAAAACGTCCTACGGTGGCAATCAAAATCAGTTAAATCTTTTGCTTCTGATCTAACCACTAGGTAGGGAAGGCAGGCGACCTCGGGGGGGGGGGCACGCTTTTCTCTATATCGGAATTACACCTCCGAGTACGTTAAGATCAGGTTACGTCTTTTACGAGAACCGAGTTCATCACTTTCTTCACGTCCCACGTCCTCACCGCCCGCCCGACGGGCGCCGCAACCGCCGAGAGGCTCGTTGACCACCGGCGCCCCGAGTCACCGAACGACTTAACACGGGCGAGCCTTGGACCACTTGCCCGACGCGACACTTAAGGCTGGAGCAGGGGGAAGGGGTTAACGCGGACAACTTCGGCACAAGTCGAGACGGCTCGGGGCCGGAGACGCGGGCTCGGGCCGCCAACAGACGGGACGGCCTCCTCGGTGAGCGGAAGCCCGCCGCCCGCCCGCCCGCCCGAGCGCCCACGAGGCGGCGGCGCGCGGCTCCCGAGGCCGGAAGGGCCGCCGCGCCCCTCCCCCGCCCGCCCGGGCCTCCCGCCGCCGCCTGCGCGCCGCCGCCCGCCCACGCGCGCCCGCCCGCCCCCCCGGCCCGGAGCCCCGGCGGGCGGCTCTCACTCACTTGTCTTTCTCGGTGCCGAAAATGGAGGCCAAATACTCCGCCATTTCCCACCGCCGCCGCCGCCACTGCTGCCGACGCCGCCGACCCTGCCCGACGCCCGCGGGAGACGTCACCCGGACGCGACGACGCTCGCCCCGCCCCGACGGCGTGGAGGCGCTGCCCAATCGGACGAGGCGTTGCCTGCGCGCGGGCGGGGCTGGCCGCGCGCGGGCGGCACCGCCCCCTCGGCCTGGGAGCCCGCGCGCCGCCCGCCGGCGCCCCCTGCTGGCACCCGCGCTCTCCGCGCGGCCAGCCCCGCGCCCCCCGGGGCCGGGAGCCCGCGCTCTCCGCTGCGGGTGTTACCAGCCGGGCGGAGGCCCGCGGCCCGGACCTCACGCTCCTCCCGCCTCCCGGGCCCCGGGAAGCCGAGCGTGCGGGCGGCGGTCGGGGAGAAGAAGGCCGCGGGCAGGGTCCGGGCGGGCCTGTCGCCTGGGCGGGTTCCGCGGAGCCAGGAAGTGCGGGCACCCTCCCTGGCCGCACCGTCTCCTCGGAGGAGACCCCTCCTCTCTCGCCCCCTCGGCGGGGATGGAGCCGGCCGCCCCAGGCCCGCCCCAGGCCCGCCCCAGGCCGGGAGGAGCGCCGGGCTGGGCTCGGCCCCGGGAAAGCCGTGCTGGTGCGCAGGGGCCCCGCGCCCAGGGGGCCCCAGCACCGGGCTGCGCAGGGCCCCGGGCGGCGGGCGGTGGGAGTGCGGTCGGGTGCGGGGCGAGAGCGCACAGAAGTCCTGGAGACCGCGGAAGGATGCAGCGCCCCGGAACTCGAGGAGAGGGGCGCATCCTCACTGCCCGCGAGCACCAGGCCTCAGACCTCAGGGGACGCTGGGTCCTTTCCCCGGAGCCAGACATTTCCAGTGTTTTTAGTTTAGTCTTCTGTATTGTAAGAAGATACATGTATACGTTTGCGCTTCCTCCTTCCTTATCCGCCCTTTTCTCCACCTTGCCTTTTTTCTCGTAATCATCCATCCTGGAGATCGCTCACGTAGGAATACGTGGGGATCGGCCTCAGTGCTTTGGCAGCTGCTGGGAGCTCCACTGTGTGGGCGGTGAATCCCTTAATCAACCTGTTGACCGACTTGTGCGTCGTTCAGTCTCCGTCTTGTAGCGCAGTCCTGCAACAAATAGCCTCCTGCGTGCATCTTTTTGTATTTGGGGCAAATGCACTGCACCCCTGCTTTGCAGTCTCAGGGCCTTCATAATTAAATAGGTGAAGTAATACCAGTTTTATCTCGAGGAGGACTGCACAAAAATGAGTTATCCTGGCAGAAATGTTTAATGTTTTGGGGGTTTCCAGTGTGTTAATATTTGGTATAGAACACATTTGAGAACGGGTTGCCTCTGAGGAAATGATCATCAGATGCTTTAGCCCCAAACGCAGTTGCAGGGAGCCCTGGGTTTCCTTTGCAGACAATTTGAGAACCACTGTTTAGGTGGGCTGTTGAGGATTTTACACAGGAGGGTTATGAGCGTACTTTAGAAAGGTCACTGCTATATAGATGATGGTGTATTAGTTTCCCCTTGTTGCTCTATTACAAACTCAGTGGCTTAAAACATGCTTACTGGGGCGCCTGGGTGGCTTAGTTGGTTAAGCGAATGCCTTCGGCTCAGGTCATGATCCCGGAATCCTGGGATCGAGTCCCACATCCGGCTCCCGGCTCAGTGGGGAGCCTGCTTCTCCCTCTGACCCTCTCCCCTCTCACGCTGTTTCTCGCTCGCTCGCTCTCTAATAAATAAATAAATAAAATCTTTAAAAAAAAAACATGCTTATTATCTCACATTGTGTTGCAAAGTCTGCTGGGCAAGGCTGGAATCAAGGGGTCAGTCAGGTGGGCTTTATGGGGACTCCAGGGAATAGTGGTTTTCAGGCTCATTCAGGGTGTTGGTAGAATTCAGGTCCATGCGGTCTTAGGGTGAATTTCCTGTTCCTGGCTGGCTGGCTGTCAGATTCTAGACACCACCTGCATTCCCTGCCTCACGGTGCCCTTCAGGGACATGGGTTGAGTCTCACGCTTTGGTCTCTTTGCCTCTGCCTCTAGCCAGAGACATCTCTGCATTTAAGGGCTCCGGTTACTGGGCTGGACCCAGCTGGTTGATCCAGGATACTCTCCCCATTTTAAGGTCTGCAACCTTGATGACATTGGCAGAGTCTTCACAGCAGTGCTTAGCTTAGTCCTTAGGGGATGAGACTCTCGGGATGACATTAGAATCCTACCTGGATTTGAGGGTACTAAGACCAGAGATGACAAGTGGCTAGAGGGCCAGTTAGGTTGGTGAGAAATGAGGAGCCTGAATTGGGGCTGGGGTGGCAGGTGCAGTGGTCAGTGTCCTGGGCTGCAAGCCACAGCCACTGAATATGGCAGCTGTGATGGGCTGAACCGTGTCCCTCTGAAACTCGTATGTTGAAGCCTTGACATATGAATTTCCCTCAAAATGTGACTGTGTTTGGTGATGGGGCCTTTACAGAGGTGATTAAGGTAAAATGAGGCCATCAGGGTGGGGCCCTGATCCAGTCTGACTGGGGTCCTTATAAGAAGTTGGGACACAGAGGCACACAGCGGGGTGACCATGTGAGGACACGGGAGAAGACAGTGTCTACAATCCCAGGAGAGAGGCCTCAGGAAGAACCAGTCCTGTCCCCACCTTGACCTTGGACTTCCAGCCTCCAGCACTGTGATAAAATAAATGTCTGTTGTTTAAGCCATATATTCCTGTTGTTTAGACTAAAAGGGATTTTAAAAGGAAATTGGATAATTCATCACATTACTGGGAGATATATTCCTATTGTTTAGACTAAAAGGGATTTTAAAAGGAAATTGGATAATTCATCACATTACTGGGAGATCTGGAGAGTCACGCTCTGAGATCTCACCACTGTGCTGGTCTGGGGAGGAGCCCACCACCCTGCTCGGGCTGTGCTATGATTCCCCCCTTCTCTCCCCCCGCCCCAGCCCCCGTTGACACCATGACACCAGGAGCTCCATGTTGCTGCACATGTCTGCTGCCCAAGCAGGAGCTTGACATCTGTGCCTCTGTGTGTTCCTGGCCAGGTGGTTTGTGGATCAGCAAGCTCGTGGCTGGCTCCTCGAGTGGCCAAAGGGAGAGTCAGCGCCTACTGAGGCACAGAATGTCTGAGGAGAAACGGATCTGGGGGTAGTTCTGGCCTCTGGGAGGTTGGGTTATTAGTTTGCAGCTTTTCCTTCCTTTCCTGTCCACCCGTGGTGCCCCACGGGCAATCCACACCATGACTCATCCCCTGCTGTGGGGCCTGGCCCCGAACTTCAATTTGGCCCGTAGAATGTGAGCAAATATAAGGAAGCGACATCCGGAAGAGCAAGTCCCTGTGTCTGCTCCCCTGCAGTCTGGGGCCTACATCAAAACACAGAGAGCAGGGCTGATGAGACCTGCAGGCGAATCAGCTGCCCCAGCGGCCCCGCAGGCAAGGGAGTTGGGACGACGCTTGTTTCTGTAAGCCACTGAGATTTTAGGGTGGTGACATGGTATCATAGTTACACGTGGTACTGCCGACTAATCCAACAGGAGGGGGATGGCCTAGCGGACATTCAAATAGAAATGATCAGCAACCACTCCTATACATCAATAGACTGTTCTGTTAGATAGAACATTCTCTAATGAAGGAAACGCTCGACATCGGTGCTGTCCCGTGATGGGACTGCCACTGGCCACACGTGGCTATGAGCACATGACACGTAGCTGGCAGGATTAAGGTGCTGAATTTTAATTTTAATTTAATTTTAATTAATTTAAATTTAAACTTAAGTAGCCACGTACGGCTGTTGGCTGCTATGTTGGACAGAGCAGGTATATCTACATCTGAAGTTCAGGAGAGAGGGGCGCCTGGGTGGCTCAGTCGGTAAAGCATTTGACCCTTGATTGCAGCTCAGTTCTTGATCCCAGGGTCATGAGTTCAAGCCCTGCATCAGGCTCCACACTCGGTGTGGAAACCACTTAAAAAAATAAAGTTCTGGAGAGAGGCCCAGGTGGAGTAGCATATTTGGGATTTATTCATATGTATAGAATTAACATATGTGAATATATATGGAACCCTGGAACATATATACAGAATTCCAGTATATGTGTGTGTTCCGGGGGGCAAATAGTCCATAATTTTGTCAGATTCCTGAAGGGTCTTTAGCCTCCAAAATTAAGAGAAACTCTAGGCCCTGGGGGATGTTTCCTGCTGGTCAAGAACCCCAAGTATTGAGAGTAGGTCAAGGGCCAGAGCCCCAAGGGACGGCAGTGCCTGAGTGGGGGTAGCAGGACCCTTCAGAGGAGCCTGGGCAGTGACATTTGGAGGAAGGGAGCTAGACTTGGGGAGCCAGGAGACCAGATAGTCTCAGAAGCAGCTGTCACAGCAGAGGGCAACCAGATGTGGTCAAGAAGTGGGCTATGCAGCAGGACCATGGGTGGTCTTGGCTGGAAGGGGGCTGCATGCTAACCACCAGTGTTTGGATGAATTCACCTGTTCACTTGGCAACAGAACAAACATTCCATACCTGGGGAAGAGCTGGATCAGCAAACCAGAAACCTCTCTTAGGGAAAATAGGGACTCAGAGGTAAGGCCAGATAAGTGACAAGACAGATGCCAGTTCAGCAGGCAGTCCTGATCCAGAGGGTACAGCTGCAGGGCATGGTCCAGGGAGGATAACTCTTGAAGAGTTGGAAGCTGGAAACAGGGTGTCAGATGTAGAGCCCCTGGGAGAAATGTTGGAAGGCAGGATAAAGCTTATGGGAACTTGAGGCGCCTGGGTGGCTCAGTCGTTGAGCATTTGCCTTTGGCTCAGGTCATGATCTGGGAGTCCTGGGATCGAGCCCTGCGTTGGGCTCCCTGCTCAGCGGGAAGCCTGCTTCTCCCTCTCCCACTCCCCCTGCTTGTGTTCCCTCTCTCGCTGTGTCTCTCTCTGTCAAATGAATAAAAAATCTTTAAAAAATAAATAAATAAATAAAATGAAAAATTCTTAAAAAAAAAAAAAAAAGCTTATGGGAACTGAACTGAAATACAAGGCTCCATCACAAGGAATTAATATGGTTACTGGAACCAGGGCCACCAAATCATTCCTCCATCCATTCCTCCCCCTATCCATCCAACCATCCATCCATCCAACCATCCATCACTCATCCATCTATCCAACCATCCATCCATCCATCCAGCCATCCATCCAGCCATCCATCCATCCAGCCATCCAAACATCCATCACTCATCCATCTATCCAACCATCCACCCATCTATCCAACCATCCATCCATCCATCCATCCATCCAATCATTCAACCATGCATCCATTCACATCTGTCCGTCCATTATCTGATATTTGGGGGCATAGCTGATATACTAGTTACTGAGGCAGGTCCACAAACACAGTTGAGAAGACAGATCCCCACTCAGGAGTCTGCCAAACACATTGAGCTCAACATGTTTCCAGCTGATCCCATTTTCTCCTCCTCCCAACTCCAGACCTTCACCTGCCCCAGCTTTTAGTGACTGTTAGTCATCCCTACCCTAAGTCCGCATGGGTGGTCCTTGGTTTTCTGTCTTCCTTACCCTCCCATCCATTCTAATTCCTTGGCTTCTCTCAACCATCTCTGCTCTTCTTGGCCAGGCCTCAGTGCCCCTGGGTCACTGCAATATTACCTATGCTAGAGTTTTTGTCTGCTCAGGCTGCCGTAGCCGAAGAATAAAGACGGGGTGGCTAATGAATGACAGACAGGTATGTCTTACACTTCTGGAAGCTGGAAGTCCAAGATCAAGGCACCAGCAGATTTCACATGTGGTTGTCAGGAGCATGCTATGAAGGCGCACATGTGAGGAGTGTCTTTCCCAGAGCCGGCTTTATTCCGTCCTCAAGGTTAACATGCCGATGAGGCAGGTTCAGGATTCCAAACTCAGTGACATCTCACCACGTGTTGAACTTGGCTTCTTGCAGGTCACCCAAAGCAAAGCAGGAGACAGCCCACAGCACACATTAGGCAAAATAGGACGTAGGAAGTGAACGATCCCCATGCGACGTCAGTCTGTGGGCGCGCGGTTGAGGGAAGGCCTCAGTCCTGCCCCGGTCAGTGCTCGGCGCTTACTGCTTCTTACGTTCCATCAGGGAAGGATCTCGGTTCCTCTTGGAGATCAGTTGGGCAGAGCCCCGGCGGCAGCTGCCTGTTTGACGTGGTCAGAGGTGCAGGGGTCAGTGTCTGAGGAGCCTGACGGTTTGCTGCAAAAATCCTCCCTTTCTAAAGGGATGTCATCAGTCTTGGGCCCTGCAGACCTCCTCTGCTTCTGCTAGTTGTTGGTTCTGGGGTGTGGTCGGCCGGTGCTGGTCGGGTGATACCTGGTCTTAGCTCAATACTGTGGGCCTGGGGCGCCTGAGTGGCTCAGTCGTTAAGCGTCTGCCTTCGGCTCTGGTCATGATCCCAGGGTCCTGGGATCGAGCCCCGCATCGGGCTCCCTGCTCGGCGGGGAGTCTGCTTCTCCCTCTCCCACTCCCCCTGCTTGTGTTCCCTCTCTCGCTGTGTCTCTCTCTGTCAAATAAATAAATAAAAATCTTAAAAAAAAAAAAAAATACTGTGGGCCTGCTCTGTCACTGCCTGACATGAGTTACTCCGTCTTGCTCTCTATACTGGCGAAAGTCCGCTTTCTCATTCACAGATGGCAACTTCTTCCTGGGTCCTCACAGTGGGGAAGGGGCAAGGGAGCTCCCTGGGGTCTCCTTCATAAGGGTACTGACCCCAGTCATGAGGACCCCCCTCCTGCCCTAATTACCTGCCAAAGGCCCCGCTGCCTACTGCCATCACCTTTGGGGGTTGGCTTCAGCCTATGAACTTGAGGGGAGCGCATTTAGACCATAGCAATCCACTCCTGGCCCCCAAAAGTCACGTCCTTCTCACATGAGAAATACATTCACTCCATCCCAACAGCCTGAGTTTTAACTCATTCTGGCATCTACTCCAAAGTCTGAGTCCGAAGTCTGATCTAAGTCTCATCTAAGTCAGGGGTAGGGGAGACCCCAGGTACCTTCATGCTGAGGCAGACTCCACTCCAGCTGTGAAGCTGTCCCAAATGCAATGATGGGGCACAGGACAGACATTCCCATCCCAAAGGGGAGCAACTGGAAGGAAGGATTGGGGTGACCAGACCAAGAAAGTCCAAACTACAAGAAAAACTGTGAGAGTTTGAGGCTTGAGATGAATCCTATGGCTGGATCCTCTGCCGTCTAGGACTACTGGGGCAGGGTCCTGACCCAGGCTTTGCTAGGCAGGGGTTGGCTCCCCAAGGCTCTGGGCGGCCCGACCCTGGTGCAACTCTGTGCCAGGTCCTGCTCTTATGGTGGCTCTCTGGGGCTGGGGTCACAGAGTTACAGCTCTGCCTGGAGGCCCTGTCCTTTGAAATCTAGGTGGAGGCAGCCATGGCCCCCAGGACTCTGAGGGGGTGGGTTGGGGTGGGGGGTGTGGAGCGGTGGCGTGGGGAAGCACCTGGAGCCACAGTGAGGGGAATCGTAGCTCTGATGGTCGCAGGGTCCTTCTCTCTTGTCTTGGAGAATAGCGTCCGATCTTTTCATTGACAGTCATTCAAACACATCCTTTGTGTTCTCCGTTTTTGCAATATGGATAGGGTGGGAGTTTTCCAAATCTTAAAGTTCTGCCTCCTTTCTGATTAGCAATTCTGTCTTTAAGATATTTCTATTTCACGATAAGCCCTCAGGAGAAGCCAAGCCCCACCATCCACACTTTGCTTAGACAGAGCTTCAGCCAAAGATCCAGTTTCATCACTTAAGTCCCACCTTCCACCAAACACTAGAACACAGTCCAGCCCAGCTCTGTCACATGATAGTGCGGATCACCTTTCCTCCGGTTTCCAGGACCGTGGTCCTCATTCCCATCTGAGACACCACCCACATTTCTACCAACATCGAGTTCGGGATCACCCAGGTACTCTCCAGGAAGATGGGGGCTCTCCCTGCAGCTCTCCTCCTGTCTTGAGTTCTCACCAGAATCGCCCTCAGTGGTCTTCATGGTGATGGAGACTTTTTCCAGCATCGACCTCAAAACTCCCAGCCTCGGGGCATCTGGGTGGTTCAGTCGGTGAAGCATCTGCCTTTGGCTCAGGTCATGATCTCAGGGTCCTGGGATAGAGCCCCGCATCAGGCTCCCTGCTCAGTGGGGAGTCTGCTTCTCCCTCTGCCTCTGCCTGCAGCACCCCATTCCTGGTACCGATGTTCAGTCTTAGGCTGCTATAATAAAAGGACCCTGGACTGGGTGGTTTATAAACAGTAGAAATCTATTTCCCACAGTCCTGAAGTCTGGAAGTCTAAGCTCAAGGTGCCGGCAGATCCAATGTCTGGTGAGAGCCCTCTGGTGGCTCGTGGATGGCCACCTTCTCCCTGCGTCCTCAGTGGGGAAGGGCTGAGGGAGCTCTCGGGGGTCCCTTTCAAAGGGAGGGAGGGCTCCACCCTCATGACCTAATCACCTCCCAAAGACTTCATCTCCACATAGCACCATTGCGTTGGGGGTTGGAATGGAACAGATGAATTTGGGGAAATGTAACTGCTAGGTCTATAGCCCTTGGTTATGAACTTTTCTGACCCCGTCTCCACATGTGAATGGGAACAGGAACACCCACGGTGGAGAGCGGTGCAGAGCTGGGCACTTATCCAGTAGGCGCTTCCCAAATAGGAGCTACTTTCACCCCCGGACGGCGCTCTCTCTACTACTGTGGGCTCCGGGAAGACCCTGTTCTACCTTTCCCTTGATTCCATCGTGTAACAGACCACAGTCTTATTTGCAATTCTGAAATACAAAAAGCTCTGAAGACAGAAAGTTGTGGGTTTTTTGTAAGTTTGGTGCCAAAATTCAACTTGCTGCAAAACCTCACCTGCGTGGGCTGACGCCCCGACACCCCCTGTGTGCAAGCACCTCTGTTGGTCCCTGACACTGTGTATGTTTTAAATTCTAAAGTGTATTTTTCCTCTTGTGACCTTGGGAAATCCTTCCTTCTCTTTCCTTCCCTGGAAATCTGAGGAAGGTAGGAGGGCCTGATGCAGTTTTTGAATATAGGTGAGGTTTGGTGAGGTCCAGAGCCGACGGCCAAGAAAGAATTCTTGAGACGTCTTTGGTGCCAAAAGGTGGTTTTATTAAAGCCCGGGGACAGGACCCGTGCGTGGAAAGAGCCACTGTCCTGGGATTGTGAGGGGTGACTGATTATATACTTTGGGGTTGGGGGAAGTAAAGCGAAGGGAAATTCCAAAAGGACCTTCATATGCTAAAGAAGCACAGGATACCGGAGGCCTTCCCATTGTCAAGTTAAGGTTGTTTTTCCCTCTAGCAAAGCATTAACGTGAGGACAGTTGGGAGTTTCCTGGAGGAAGGTTATAACTCTGCCCGCCTCAAGTACCTGTCGATGGGCTCCAGGTTATAAGGACATTTCATTTTATCTCCATTTCCTTCGGCCTTTGTTTCCCACATCAGTATGAGTTAGGAAATCAAAAGATGAGCAGCTGAAGTTTCACAATATCAAGAACCATAGAAACCTGGAAAACACCACCTGGGGGGAGGGAGAGATGCTGATGAGGTATAGCGTGAGTGGGGTTGGCAATGAAGGAGCCGACATGCGACATGGACCAAGGGCTGTTTGCTGGTCTTGGAGGCAGCTGGGATCTCGCAGGAAGACCTGATCTTTACAGGGAGCATGAATATTCAGAAGGTTGGCTGTAGGAATTGAAGAAGTGCTGTAATAGAAAACATCCTGAATATCTGTGGTGGGAAAACTTCTGATCAGGAAGCATCTGAAAATTACACTGATGGGCTTGCTGTGATCGTATGAGATGAAAACCTTCATCTGAATGAGTCTTCAGTGCTGACGAGGCAGCTGGGTCCTGCGCTCTGTTTCCAGAAAGGCATTAGAATGGCTGAGGGAGGGGCGGGCCAGGGTCTCAGGCTGGCTCAGGATAAAGCTGGGTGTGATTGGGAAAAGGCACCCTTTCTCAACGGCATATGCTGTGTTCCATGTCCTATTGTGCAAACAAACATTCGCTGGTAACCGGAGGAATGTTTTCTGCCTGGTTTGATAATCCCTTTCTATCAGCAGCACAGATGTGGTAGACACAAGAGAACTAACATTTTACTATTTCTCTGCAACCGCTCCACACACCCCCTTCCTGAACGTCTTTTGAAAAGTAATGTTTCTGACATTTGTTTTTCCCCCGTTTGCAAAAGGAGTTTTATGTCCCGTGAAGAGTAAATGTAAATGCTTTTCTAGAGGAGGGGTAAATAAATGCACGCTTCTGTGGTTGTCAGAGCAGGGCCTCTTGAACATGATCGATCGATCGATCGATTGATCGATCGGTAGCAGGATGGCCACTTACACCGTCGCTAGAGCTCCGACGGTCTGGGGAGCTCCTCTAACACATGCTTGGCACAACTTTGATCTAAAACAATGCTGGACACCGCACCTGGAGAAGTCTGCCCATCAGAGGACATGGTGAGAGCAAACCTCATTATTTACCCCAAAGATTTACCAACCACAGTTTAAGCCAAGGGAAAGCGACATGCTGAACACTGAAATGAAGCACGTCATGCGCCTTCCTTGAGTGATGGAGAAATGAGGAAGGAGGGATGAGGGAGATGAGGACACTGTGTGCTGGGGACGTCCCCGTAGACCATGTGGAAAGTGGCGTGGGACCTGCCAAGTCCTGGCTTCAAGGACACTGATCAGCAAGCAGACCCTCACCAAGCTTAGGAGATGGCTTCGCTTTGAGACTGGTGACTTGGGAACCATGCACCAAGTGCTGTCCTCGCGGGGCTGCCTGGTGATCTGAGATGCTCATCCTCGCATATGTCCACCTCTAACCCTAGGACCCCAGCCATGCAGCACAGCTGTGCCCTCTTCCCGAGCCCCGGCTTCCGAGGCAGCCGGACCCAGGGACGGCTCACTGCGCATGGGAGGATGAGCATTTAGCTTCTCTTGAACCGCTATACGTTTGAAGCTCGACTGAACATTTTCCTCGGGAAGGAGTACTAGGAAATTCATTGTCTGTAGTTAGCGCAATATTTCATGGACCGCTTCATGACTGTGTAAATCACCCGGAAGCAAGTCGTCATAGTATCTGTGGGATGTTAATTCCACTCAATGGGGTAAATCCGGCTGCAGCAATGTTAGTGTGTCTGATTTGGGGCTCCTGCCCCAGACCCCTGACGAAGGTTATGCGATATATGGTGTATGCTCTTACTGCTTTTTTCAGCTCTGGACGCTTTGAATGCCAAAGCTCAGCTGGCCCCACGGGACGCAGACCTGGTGCTGAGCAGGAGGATCCCAGGACATGTTTAGGAGTGAGTGAAGGGCAATGAAGGGGACGGCAGTGGAGTGTGGCTGACACTTCACAGAAGAAGTCATGGCCCAGGCCGGCCCTTGGGAGTGGAGTGGAGGGAGCAGGGAGTAAGCAGGGAATCAGCCAATCCCTGCCCTTGATGTTTGCTCCTGTGAACAGAGGGAAACGCATATACTAGATGGACTGTATCTATCAAACTGTGTCCCCAAGGGCAGTGCTGGGCTCAGGGTACCCAGGAAAATACAGGATGCCCAGCGAAATTTGAGTTTCAGGTAAATGATGAATAATTGTTTAGTATAAGTAATTCCCAAATATCACAAGGGATTTATATTAAAAATTTACCCACCATTTATCTGAAATTTTGTCCTTCGCTTTTATGTGCTAAATCTGGCAACTCTTGCTGGGGTCTCAGACACCTTTGTCCCTGGTCCGCTAGCGCTGGGCCTGCACCCAGAGATGCTCACAGGTGTCCAAGGAACGAGGGGCCGTAGGGATGGACTTTGGCAGGGTGTGGGCTTGCGTCAGTTCTCAGCTTCTTGCCTCTGAGCCTCAAATCCACCCTCTGCCTGCTCTGGATAATGGACATGGGCTTTGCGAATGGCTCCCCTCTGCCAGCTGGGATGCTGGTGAGCCCCGTCAGTACTTGGCACAGTGGAGGGGAAGGTTTTCTTTTCCAGTGCTGGTGCAGTGCACAGCACCAGCAACGTGCTGTGGCCAGTACCTCCCCTTGGCTCCTCTTCCGGCGTCCGCAGTGGAGTGACCTGACACGGTGCCTCCTGTGGGCTGCTTCTCCTGGCATCCCCTTGGGAGGCTTGGCAGAGTGCCCTGATGCCCAGCACCTCCTGGGGCGCCTTCCCCGGCACCCCAGAGACCAGACCCCCAGCAGTGCCATTGGTGAGGCCCTCAGTGAGTCCAGTGGGCAGCGAGCCACGCCGCGCCCACCCTATGCAGCGGGCCACGCTGGGGCTACGCCGGGACTGCTCCTATGAGGACTGGGGGAGTCTTCCCTGTCAACCTGAGGGCTCTCCCCACATCTGCTAGTCCTGTACCCCAGTGTTCTCTGAAGCTATTGCACCCAACTCTCTGTCACTCCAGTGCCCTGTGGATAATTCTTCGAGATGAACTTTCCCTGTTCAAATGACCATGTGGTTTCTGTCTCCTGATGGGACCCCGACAGCCCAGGCACGAAGCATCTCTGCAGTTCTGTTTTTACTCTGAACCAAGGGCTGGTTTTCTCTTTCAGAACAGGGCCTGATAGTTGGCTTGATTCGTTCAGCATGACACAGACACGGAGGGCGGCCCAGAGACCCCACTGGCGCAGGCCTCCCTGGGGCCCCTTAGACTGCTGTCTGCCTCCTTGGAAGGGGCGGTCGCCTAGTGCTTTGCTCCCACCAGCCGACCCCCTGGCTAGAGGAAACCAGGGAGCCAGGTCTCCTGGGTTTAGGAGGGGAAGCTGGCTCAGCCTGGGAGTGGGTGTAGAAGGTCAAGAGATGGAGAGGAATTGACACAAGCCTTTTCCTAAGGAGGAGGGTTGGGGAGCCTCGAGTTAGCTGAGACTGGTCCCTGCAAGAACACTGAGTTCCTCCCAGGGGCCCCAGGGGGACGGCTCTTATCACCGACTGCAGAGGTTCCCTTTGAGGCGGGAGACAAATAAACAGAGTGGTGTGACTAGACCAGGGGACAGGATCCTCTGAGGGACCTTCATCTTTCAAGAACCTCACAACCTGTCACCATCACCCCACAGATCTCCAGCAGGAGATGAGGGCCCAGTGGGTTAAGGGCAGCCCCTGCATGTGTCCCCCGTCAGCCAGAGGTCCTGGAACGAGGCCTGGTTTGGTCAGTAGAGAAGTCCCTGGGCCCCAGGTCCTCTTGGGGATTCTGAGACCAGGACTCTGGGCTTATTTCAGTGAGGTGGAGGTGGGGGGATTTCAGGGCCAGTGGCAACCCTGGGGGAGCTCCCACCATCCTTTAGCACCAGTCATCTCTGTGGTGGGGACTCTGAATCTGTATTTTTAGTCCGGGCTCTCCTTGGGGCTGCAGCCCCCTGGCTGTAGGCCTTTGAGTTGCCCCGTGAGTCTGGACTAATGGGAACCGTAACCTCATGCCCAGCTCAAAGCTTCTCCAGGTGATTTGTTCTCTGATTTTACTAGGGACATCCTATTCAAGTGACAGGATCATAATTTCGTCTTACAGTTTTATTTTACAGACTCCGGCACCCCCCACCCCGTTCCTAAGGGTGGCTGGAGAAGTCACGTGATTCTTACCACTAAAGGAGATAGAAGACCACCATTTTGTAGGGACTCCCACGGAGGGGGATTCTGTCAGGCCCACAAGGGAAGGCCCAGCGGCACCCATAAGACTGTCTGCAATGGGGCTGAGGGCAGGTGCACTGAAGCCTTTGGATCATTTTAGACGAGGGAATCAAATCCCCAGCCCTCTCTTTCCCTTACGAGGGTTTTTGTCTCTCCAAAGGCGGTAATCCAGCTGATCGGCCATGAACAGCAGCTGTACCTCAGTTCCCAGCCACAGCGACAGGAGGCGAGCCCTGCGCAACCCACCCCGTGCCCTGGAATTCCCCCATTCCCTTCAGCACCCCAGAGGGCCTTGAGTATAAAAGCCTGCATGTGAAAACAGGCAAACAATTCTTTTTTTTTTCTCTTTTTTAAGATTTTATTTATTTATTTGACAGAGAGAGAAAGAGAGAGAAAGCCAGCACAAGCAGGGGGAGTGACAGGCAGAGGGAGAAGTGGACTCCCCGCTGAATGCAGAGCCCGATGTGGGACTCGATCCCAGGACCCCAGGATCATGACCTGAGCCAGAGGCGGACACTTAACGACTGAGCCACCCAGGTATCCCTGGCAAACAATTCTTACATTTAAAAACAGTTAGCCTAACTGGAGCGAGATGCATTTTTCAAGCAGATTTCAGAGCCTGAGAAGGTCCACCTGCAGAGCAGGGGTCTCAAATCTTGGGGCGGGCCAGAGGGAGAAAACCACAGCGAACATAAAGTACTTATGGTTATTGGTGAATTAAAAAAAATATATTTTATTTATTTATTTGAGGGAGAAAGAGAGTACAAGTGGGGGGGTAGGTGCAGAGAGCGGGAGATAAGCAGACTCCCCACTGAGCAGGGAGCCCGCTGTGGGGCTCGATCCCATGACCCTGAGCCAAAGGCAGACACTTAAACGACTGAACCACCCAGGCTCCCCAGTTATCAGTGAGTTTTAACCTTTCTCAGGTCATGAGGCCCTTTCCAGTTCTAAATAAAGGTGTTTGTCTGAACACACAATTTTGTGCAACATTGCTGAGGGCTCACGAACACGCTGCCTGCCGTCTGGGGTCTGTGGGTTTGGGTCAAGAACCATCAGCCAGGTCCGTGTCGTTCAACACGCGGTCCAGGGCCCCTCCCATCAGAACCAGCTTGCACCTGCTCAGGACCTCACCCCACTGAGTCAGAAGCAGGGGGGAGGAATTTGCAGGGCTAAGGCCGCGGGATCCTCTAGTTGTTTCAACACACTGGTCCTGCGGGAGGTTGTTTGCAAACTTGCTTATTCTGTGCCCCTTGGAAACGTCACTTTGCAGCGACTCTCCCTGAGTTAGGGACGTCCAGGGGAACTGCCTTCACAGAATGTGGCGGAAAGGTGGTGCAGCTCTGAGCTGAGGCCCCCGGGGCTGTCCACTGGCCCTCTCTGGGAACTGCCACCCTGCCGGGGTCACTCTGCTGGGGCCTGGAGTCCAGGCAACATGCCCACCTGTGCTGACTACAGACTCCACGTTCCCTTATTAATGTTCACATTGCCTTTGCTGCTTCTGCTGCCCAGAGTTGCTGTTCATCCCCAAACCAGCACACCGTGTCTCTTCATTGTCATTTTACGTTTAAAGGAGAAGGGAAATGCGGCCGTGTGCGTGTAGGTCGCATGAATAGCTTGCACGAACACCCTACAGCATTACACAGTCTTACAGACCTGAGGAAGGAGAATTGACCTTTCTCCGTGACAGACAGATGTGTTCCAATGATATAGGAAAAAACCACAAAAATCATCAAAATCACCCACCAACCAACAAGCAAAATCCCACACGGACACACCAGACGGGATGATTCATCAACAGCCAAGTTTTGTAAGGGTTGACCCTTTAGGAAATGCAGCTCTGCTGGGCAGGGATTCTGGGAGCTTCCAGTCACCCCATTTTCCATTTCTTCATTCATTACGTGCTTATTGAACACCCCTAAGAAGCAGGCTTTGCTGGAGGCACCAGAGATCCCAGGGTGAGTGAGAGCAGCTCCCTGTCCTCGGGGAGCCCACATTCCGTGGAAGAGAAAAAAACAAACAAGAAAAAGTGAGACGTAATGTCAGACCCTGCCCAGAGCTGCCAAGAGAAGGAATGAGCACAGGAGAGGAACCCTGACAGCTGAGGTGGGCGGGGAAGGCCATCCAAGGTCATGATATGTGAGCTGAGGCTCCTAGATGTGAAGAGCTGGGAAGGGACAATGCAGGGGGAGGAGCAGGCGGGCAGGCCCAGAGCAGAGGGCAGGGGGAGGCTGGTGGCTGCAGAGGCTGCTCCCAGCATGTCAGGAGGCCTGGGACACCCAGGTTGGATGCCGTCCAAAAATCAGTAGGTGTCCCTGGGAAGTGTGCATGAGAAGAGAATTGAGACCCCATTCATTTTTTTTTTTTTAAGATTTTATTTATTTATTTGACAGAGAGAGAGCACAAGCAGGGGGAGTGGCAGGCAGAGGGAGAGGGAGAAGCAGGCTTCCCGCTGAGCAAGGAGCCCGATGCCTGGCTTGATCCCAGGACCTCAGGGTCATGACCTGAGCCAAAGGCAGACGCTTAACAGACTGAGCCACCCAGTAGACCCCCCATTCATGTGGTTAAGTCTCAGAAGGGAGTGTGTCGGCGATACCTGTTGATGTTAGACTGGCATCCGGTCTCACACAAGCTTGTACAGGGGCTCACGCAACAGCCAGAAAGCAACCCAAACTCCATCACTGGGGGACTGGACGAACCGAAGAGTTCTGGTGTAGGGGACCTATTACTCAGCTCTAGGAGGAAGGACATTTTGGCACACGCCGTGATGTGGACGAACCCCGGGGACACTAGGCTCCGACCCAAAGGACCACAGAATGCATGATTCCACCATATGAAATGTTCGGAATAGGCAGATCCATAGCGACAGAGAGATGATCAGTGGTTGCTAGGGGCTGGGGGGGCAGGGGGAGGGGAGAGTGGGGAGTGAGTGTCATGGGGGTGGGGTTTCTTTTTGGGGAGACAACAATGTACTGGGATTTGACTGGTCATCTGTACCATTCTGTGAATCCTCTGAAAATCACGTAAGTGTTCACGTTAAAAGGGTGAACTTTATGGTATGTGAATTACATCTCAATAAAGCTGATTTAAAAAAAAAAAACAGAGCTTGGTGTGTTGAGGATAAGGCAGCAGTGGGGAGACGGTTGGGGAGCCGATCCTGGGAGGGTGAACATCGGCCAGGTTGGAGGCATGGAGGTGGGGGTTCAGGAGGAGTTTGGGAGAAGGAGGAGTTGGACTTGGCCCTTGGTTGGGCCGTGGAGGTGAGGTTATGGAAGGAAGAGGTTTGGCCTGAACAAGCAGGTTTAAGAGTGGGGTGGGGGGCAGTGGGCCCACCGGGTTGCTGTTTCTCACCCAGTATAGGTGGATGGGCATTTGACCAGGAGTCAGGGTGAACAATGGTTTGGGGCCTTGTCTGGACGCCCCCTCCCACCACACACGCCAGGGCTCCGTGCTGGCTCCACCCCAGAAGGACTGGGAGGCCTTGGGCAGGAGGGGCGATTCTCAAGTGAGAATGGGGACACTACGTGTACCTAGCTCAGGGCATTGCTGGGATTCACTGCCATGAGACAGGGGACGTGCTGAGCACAGGCCAGGTGCGGTATGAGAGCCGCGTGGGGGGCATTCCCAGCTTGGAAGCTCCGAAAAGTCCCTTCCTCCATCTGGGCCTTGGTTTGCTGATCTGTAAAATGGGGCTGGACGAGTTGATGCGCGACATCCCTTCTCAAACCCTCATTCTGTGATTCTGCGCTGTGGAATACAACCACCCTGCCGGGGTCCGAGGAGATCCGTGAAGCCTCCCTCCCAGGGGCATTCAAGAGCAAGGCGGAGTCCACCTCCAGGTGGTCTTGACGCTCAGCCTCAGAGGGCGGGAAGGGGAGGAGGGGACCAGGAAGGGTCCTGCCCACCCTTCGCTGCTGCACTGCCCTGCTGGGGTGACCTGCGACATTACTGTGTGCTCTCAGGTGAATCCGTTAACCCTGTCTCAACAAACAAAACCGAGAGTGTGTTTTCTTTCAAGCATGTGGAATCTATCAGACCGTGTAGCTAAACCCTTAAGAAGGCTTAAGGTTTGCATGCGGGCCCCTGGGACCCCTTATTTCCAGCAGAGTAAAGGTGGTCAACACACACACACACACACACACTCACTCACTCACACACACATGACCTTCCATAGTGGGCTCTACATCTTTTTTTAAATTAATTTATTTTATTTAAATTCAATTAATATATACTGTATTATTAGTTTCAGAGATAGAGGTCAGTGATTTGTCAGTCTTATATAACACCCAGTGCTCATTCTATCACGTGCCTTCCTTCATGCCCATCACCCACTTACCCCACCTCCATCCCCCTCCCTCCAGCAACCCTCAGTTTGTTTCCTATGATTAAGAGTCTCTTTTATGGTCTGTCTCCCTCTCTGATTTTGTCTTGTTTTGTTTTTCCCTTCTTTCCCCTGTGTTCATGTGTTTTGTTTCTTAAATTCCACATATGAGTGAAATCATGTGGTATTTGTCTTTCTCTGATTGACTTATTTCACTTGGCATAATACCCTCTATTTCCATCAATGTCATTGCCAATGGCAAGATTTCATCCTTTCTGATGGCTGTGTAATATTCCGTTGTATATATGGACCACATCTTCTTTATCCATTCATCTGTCCATGGACATCTTGGCTCTTTCCATAGTTTGGCTATTGTGGTCATTGCTGCTATAAACATCGGGGTGCAGGTGCCCCTTCGGATCCCTACATGTGTGTTTTTGGGGTAAATACCTAGTAGTACAATTGCTGGGTCGTAGGGTAGCTCTATTTTCAACTTTTTTAAAAAAGATTTTTAAAAATTTATTCATTTGAGAGAGGGAGAGGGAGACAGAGAGAGCACAAGCAGGGGAAGAGACAGAGGGAGAAGGAAAAGCAGACCCCCACTGAGCAGGGAGCCTGACGCAGGACTCAATCCCAGGACCCCGGGATCATGACCTGAGCCGAAGGCAGACACTTAATGGCTGAGCCACCCAGGCGCCCCCCATTTTAACCATTTTTAAGAGTATAATTCATTAAGCACATTCACATTGCTGTGCACCGCCCCCACCCCCCATCCATCTCCAGGACTTTTTCATCATTCCCAAATGCAACTCCGTCCCCGTGAAACACTAACTCCTCATCACCCCACCCCCAGTCCCTGGTGCACCCACTGTCCTTCTTTCTGTCTCTCTGGGTTTGACTCCTCCAGGGACCTCATAGGAGTGGAATCCTACAGTGTTTGTCCCTTTGTGTCTGACTTATTTCCCTCAGCACAATGTCCTCGAGGTTCATCATGTTGTAGCAGGCGTCAGAATGCCCTTCCTTTTTAAGGCTATTCCACACTGTTCCATTGTGTGCACGTGTTTTTAATTCATTCATCTGCTGATGGGCATTTGGATTGTCCACATTTTGGCTTTGTGACTAGTGCTGCAGTGAACACGGGTGTGCGTGCTTCCTTGAATTTAGAACACTGTAGAACATTCCATGCAGCCGAGCCCGGCGTGCCTGCCCTCTACTGATACATCGTTGTCTTGTGTCTGTTTCTTTGCTGTCACAAACACAGCTGCACTAAGAAACCTAGTGTACTGTATATCCGTGGGGTCCGTTTCTACCGACGGAAATGCAGCATCCCACTTACGTAACTCTAACCCTACGTCTTTAAACCATTTTTGTCTGGCGCCTGTTGGAAGCTGGTTTGGATGTGCCGAACCTCGCAGGTGACGGTGTGAGGATTGTGGGTGCATTTACCGGGCCAAAGTCACGGGCAGGGTTGGAAATTCCGGTCTTTGCCTCTCTTGGGGCTACAACTTGGACAGAAGTCGCTCCACGCTGGACGCAGTGACGCCCGCGAGCTGCGGCGGTGGACACTAGGGGGCGCGATGCCCCCACTTTCAGGCACAGAGAGCGCGGGGGGGGGGGGGGGGGTGGGGGCCAGTTCCTGCTCCTGCCTCCACAGGTGGGATGATGAAGAGACTCTCCAACCGGGGGGAAAAAAATCAGTGTTTCCTAAAGACGTGCCATACGGGATTTGTTTATTAGGTTTGGGGTGGAGAATGAGTATGGAAGGTGGAAAGCGACGTCGGGGGGCTCAGGGACTCCTTTCCAGTCTGGCGCCCAGCCGGCTCGTCAGCCTCCCCCTCCCTGAGCCCATGGGCTCGCACCCTCTTTTAAACAGATGATGGCACATCTCTTTATTTGTCTAAATTCAGTGCACGGTGGCATGTGACCCCCGCGTGCGCTGACTGGGACTGGCACTCGGCCCGCCTTGCTGCGGTGGTGGCTTCTGCCCGGGGTCAGGTGGGGATGTCCTACCTGGTGGGGATGTCCTCTGGGGGTCACAGCCCTGCAGGGAGGCTGTGGCGGGGGGACAGGTCCAGGTTCTTCTTCCCCAGCTGTCACTAGGGACCAGTGCAGGCTCTCTGCCCCCCCACCTGTCAATGCAAGGGCAGGGGTCACCCTCCCACCCCAGGGGTCCAGGGCTCATAGATTTGGGGGTGTTTGGAGGAGCCCAGAGGGGGCCAGGGGCTGATGCACAGCTGTGCTGCCTCCAGGGATGGGCTGGGTGGGGGCTGAGGGGCAACGAGGCAGGGGTGGGGTGGGGGCTCCCCCCTGGCAGGGCTCCTGGGTAGCCCAGCCCTCACTGGGCAGGACCCCCCTCCCACAGTCTGCCTCTTGCAAGGGTCCCAGGTGGTCCGCACTCCATCAGGCAGCCCGCCTCTCTGGGGCTCTCCTCGGCACGAGTGCGCTTCTCCCCTTCTCCTTGCCAGGATTCCGCAAAAGCCCAGCCCGCATCACTGCTGCTGGACCAGCCCTCTTTATGCAGGTTTGCATTCGGTGTCCACACCCCTGCAGCTGTTCTCCCCTCTTCCTGCGGCCAGGCTGCTCTGTCAAGAGGGCTGCCTCCTGGTGGCCCCAGTCGGCTCACCCACAGCCCTGGCCAGGTTCCTGGACGGCCCTCCCCAAGCTGCACGGACTCCCTGCCTGGGGGACACGGAGCTGACCCCCGGCACTCTGGCTGCCAGATCCGCGCACCCCCTACCACTCCCCTGACAGCCCTTACCTTGCCATTTTGGGGAAGCTCCCCCAGGTGCTCTGGGGTTGGTCGTGTGCTGTGATACTGGGCCATGACACACGGGTCCTTCTGCCTGACCTGTGTTGCGATGTGGGCGCTCTCTGGGAAGGACGCACCCCCGTGTCCCACCAGGGAGGGTGGGCTAGCGTTGCTGTGCTGAGCATACACGGCCCAGGACCCACTCAGAACCAGGGCCACCAGGATGGAAGGGCCTTCGAGCTGGCCATCTAAACCCTTGTTTTGTGGAGAGAAAACAGAGACCAGAGGTGGAGATGGAGCTGTCCCCTCATGCACTGGACCCACCTCTCAGGGCAGTCGCTCCCAGAGCAGGGGGCTTGGATGAGTGTTGGGGGGCCCGACGAAGCGCCCCAGACTGGGAGGCTTCAACAACAGACATCGGCTGTCCCGCACAGCTCCTTCCCTCTGTGTCCAGATTTCTCTGCGCAGACACCGGTGTCCAGGTCGGCGGCCCCCCCTAACCCAGCACGACCTCATCTTAACACGATCACATCTGTAAACACCCTCTTTCCAAATAAGCCCACACTCATGGGTTCTGGAGGTGAACAGATCCTTAGATCTCTAGAAGTTAGGAAGAAGGTGTCTGTGTGGCTTTGGTCAGACAGCCCCCCAAGGGTGAGCCTCAAGCAGAGGTGGGGCAGGTGCATGAATATGGGAATGACACCCCCAAATTGTCGACCGAGTGGTTGCCTGCTGGTGTGTCTGAGCAGAACTTTCTCTTTCTCATTGTCCGGTTTTTGTGGACTCAGAAGGGAATGAAAATCCTTCATTCATTCACCCAGAATGGATTTACAGAATACCTACTGGGCACCAGTCCTTGGGGGTGGGAATGTGAGTAAGTCTGGCTCCGATGACTTTCTCTGCCCAAACTCCTTTTTTTTTTTTTTAAAGATTTTTTATTTATTTATTTGAGAGAGAGAGAATGAGAGAGAGAGCACATGAGAGGGGGGAGGTTCAGAGGGAGAAGCAGACTCCCTGCCGAGCAGGGAGCCCGATGCGGGACTCGATCCAGGGACTCCGGGATCATGACCTGAGCCGAAGGCAGTCGCTTAACCAACTGAGCCACCCAGGCGCCCTCTGCCCAAACTCCTTAATGTGTGTATGTGCTCATGTGGGACCACCCGCTCTCTAGGTGCCTGGAGCACAGGAGACCTCGGTCAGACCTTGGTTTTTGAGAGGGAGAAGGTGACTCGCTTCTTCACAAAGCCCTAAAACTATGTCCTAGGGAGGGTCAAAGACCTAGGGCTGGTCACTCCTACCAGCCCGAATCTGTGTGCGGGCTGCCAGAGCAGAAGGAAGGGGCCGGCTTTGCGGGGCTGCCCACATCAAGGGGTTTTCCTTTATTTCCCTGCTAACAGGGGGAGCGTCTTGGAAAACCCCATGAAAACCATTATGGATAATCTCTTCTATTTCAACACATGATGGACTCTTCGTGCATATCTAAGTAGATTTAGGGAAAGGCCACGTTGTGCAATTTCCTCTAGAAGAACACAAGGCTATAAACACGATACTTGTTTTCTTTACATCTGCTTTTATGAATTTATAGAGACGGTTAGGAAGGAGCTGTAGCTGTCATTTTGGCTGAAATTTGATTATTTGACCCAGCATTTCACTTCTGGGAATTTACTTACAGAAATGTTCTCACACGTATGTGTGTGCAAAGGCAGTTTCTGGGACGTTATTTATAATGAGCCCGACTGGAAGCACCCCCACGCTGGCTCCCCAGGCCAGGCTTGGTCACGTTCCTATGCACGCACAAAGTGGGGTCTCAACCTGCCCTCAGAAGGAGCCGGGCACACCCGAGGGCCTCGCAGTGAAGAAGCGAGGTGTCGGCAGGGGGAGGTTTCTCCTCCGTGAGGCCGGAGGGCGCTCCCACAGAGGCAAACATGTGCGCGGAGCAAGACGTCCTCATTCCCTTCCTCCACCCTGTTTCCCCGCCCCCCTCGCCCCCAGTACTTTAACCCAAATCCGGACATCATGCCATCTCGCTTGCCACGTGACTTCTTAATGACATAATGATTTCCCCAACTGTCTCAAAAGTGCCTTTTTACGGAGAGTTTGTTTAAGGCAGGACCCGCACCGTGGGTTGGCTGGCGTGGTTCGCAGCTAACGTCATGCTGTGCTTGGCCGCGTGGCTTTCCGGCGGCTGCTGTGCCGAGTCATCACGAACGTCGGGGCTTACGCCGTCGCGACCTGGTGGTCTCACAGTGGAGGGCACATGTCTAGAATGGCTCTCACCGGGCCCGGGTCAAGGTGTGCAGAGACATGCATTCCTTCCGGAGGCTCTAGGGGGCCATCCTCGCCTTCTCCAGCTTCTAGAGGTGGCCCCCATTCCTTAACTCCCGGCCCTTGTCACTCTGACCTCTGTTCTCCTACAACCCTCCCACCTCCCACTTTCCCTGCTAGGGGCCCCGTGACGACCCTGGGCACCCCTGGGTCACCTCCCTGCTCAACATGTTTAACTTAATCCCATCGGCAGAGTTCCTTTGGCTATAGAAGCCTATTTACAGGTTCTGAGCTCAGGACTCGGACTTCTTGGGGGGCACTGTTCTGGGGGCCCTCACTCTGCCCACCACAGCAGCTAATTAAAACACGGGAGGGAGAGCCAGAAATGGCCCCAGGGCAGTTCTTCCAGGTTTGCGGCTGGAGTGGCAGCTGAGGCTGTGTCTGTGTGGGAAGCAGGGGTGCTGCGTGCACGACCGTGAGCTCGGAGCCGCGGGGCCAGCTGAACGCAGCTTGGCCATGGCTGCGAACCCCAGCTTGCTAACTGCAGCCTCCTCTGGCCACAGCCGTCCATGTGGGGGGTGTCTTCTGGGCCCCTGGGTGACGTGGTCGCACCCCCTGGGTGGTCTCCAGGCACGGCATTCACGCAGGTGGGAGTGTGCATGTGTGCGTGCACAGTTAAGTACACAGGACATAAACGTGGTGTTGTCACTGGTTTAAAGAGCAGGTGTGTGGCAGGTCCGTTCCCATGGTGTGCAGGCACGGGATGGTCAGTTTCCTGGGTGACTCAGGCAGGTACCAGCACCCCCCCCGGGATTCGATGGGGAATGTGTTCTGTAGGGGCAGGTAACTTCCACCATCGGTTGACTTTGAAGGAGATTGTTCTAGGTCATATGAATGGGGCTTGTTCCTTCGAGAGGCCTTCAGAGCAAAGCCGGATGTTTTCTGGGGAGGAGGACATTCAGCCCGAAGCCCACAGCAGCCCCTCTGCCCAAGGGGCTAGCCCCCCGGCCTGCCCTGCCGCTCTCAGACCTGCCACCCCCCTCCCTCGCTCTGCTGTTGGCTCTGTCTGAGAAGGTGAAGCAAAGGTCGGGGTGGGTGAGGGGCCTGACCTCTGATCGTGGTGATCGGCGGTGAGGCGTGATTTATGCAGAAAAGCAAAGGTAGGCATTTTGCACAGAGCAGCGAAGTGGTGGGGCCCGCCCCCCCCGCCTCCCCTCTGCTGCCGGCGGGGTCCGCGGGCTCCCTATTGCTGCCCTCACGCCCTGGCCGCTGTTCCCTGCACCGCCGGGGTTCTGCCTGCTCTGACCTCAGAATTTTTGGGAGGAGGATGTGGGTCCGTTCACGCAGAGCTGTCGGCACCTGCCCAGGATAGTGACGGGGTTCTCTGTGTGCACACGCGCGCCTCAGCTCTCCAACTGCAGCTGGTGTAAGGGGGTGCTAAGCTCGCCTTCACGGTTGCTCGTTCCAAGGGCCCTCTCCCTTCCCAGGAGTCCTTAGTTCCTTTGACCCCAACGGATGCCCGGACTTGAGTTCCCATTACCGCTTCTAGTCGTGTGGGCTCAGGGTGGAGTAAAGATACACACACACAGGAAAGTTCCGTTGAGCCCCAGGGTCTAACCACAGACTCGTCCGTGTTACTTCGGTCTGTGCTCGAGTGTGCAGTGTGGTGGGCTGGGTTCCGGGTTGCGGGGCTGCCTCTGTCCACAGCCTGACTCCCACCGAACCCCGCAAGGTGCAGCCGAGGGGGTGAAGGTGGACTTCCATCCTGCATGCTTACATGAGAGACAAAGAACCATAGAGACCAAACAGCTAAGTAACCACATAAAATAAAACAAAACAGTTAGTAGTAGAATAAATCCAGAAAACATGGAAGGGGGAACAAAATAACACGAGCAGAAATGAATGAAACAGAAAACCCTTAGAGAGGATGGATAGAGCCAAGCGTTGAGCGTTGAAAGATCTGGTAAGATTGATAACTCCCAGGTGAAGCGAGGGGAATGTCGAAGAGATGGAAGTAGACGACAATGAGAAAACGGCAGGTGAGCGGGTCTGTGTCCTGGTGCCCTGCGGAGATTAGAGCCGGCAGGTGCGGCGGTTTCCAGGGCATCTCAGTGCCGGGCTCAAGGACAGGGAGGACTGCAGCCTGCCGTTGACTCAGGCACAGGGGGGAGGCCGGGGGCCCTAGAACCACTACGAAAACCAAATCGGTAGAAAAAATATCCCCAAATAGAAAACGTCAAGCCCGGATGTTCACAGGTGTTTCACTAACATTTCAACAAAGGCTCCAATTTCATAGAAACTCTTCCAGAGGACAGAAAAATAGAAAGCATGCCCCCCATGCCCCATGCCCCATTGTGGGAGGCAATCACAGCTCTGATATCAAACCGGGTGCAGAAGATCAAGAAAGAAAAGCTATAGGGAGGCCTGTTGCATCTGGAGCGTAGATGCCAAATCCTAAACGGACTGAGCGATCAGAGCCCGCTGCCCATCGGCTAACACGGCCAGAGGCAGGCGGGCGTGGGGGGGCCCCCAGCACGGGGGGGGCCGCGGGGGACCACTCTCGGGTTGCCCTGCCTGGCCCCCGGCAGCTGTACTTCTCCAGTGGTCGCCTGGGGGGCTGTGGGGGGGCGTTCGCGGGACGGAACGCGCGGTTCCATGGCTACTCCGAGACGCACCTGCTGGGGCCGTGGCCAGTGGCAGAAAGCGTCCCGCCACATCACGCGGGGTGTTGAGTGTTGTTTGTATCCCATGTTACTCACGTCGTGTTCACTGTGTTGTATTTATGGCGCCTCACTCTTGCCTCCCTGGGACTGCAGCTCCTTGCAGGGCGCCGAACCCGTGCTCTGCCCCAGGCCGCTTTCCGAGGGCCGGGGCGAGACGCAGCTGGGTGGAGTCCGGCTGGTGCGTATAGCGGCGCTCACTGTACCATTCTCTCCACTTTTGAGGACGTATGAAAAATTTTGCCACACAAATAAACTCGGTGAAATAGCGCTTTACTCCCAGGCGGCAAAGATTGGAAACGCCAAGTGCTAGTGAGCAGACGTGGCACCGCTGTCCACGGCCTCCCACGGCCCGCTGAGACAGGACGGGGTCTAAGTCCCCGCACACAGCGCTCGGGGGGCTCTGCAGCGCCCTCCCTCCCTGCCTGCAGCCGCGGTGGGTCGTGGGCCAACCTGGCGGAGACTCCGCCGTGGGCTCAGCCAGGTGCCTTCCCGCTGACTCACGGCCTTGCCTGCGGGCCCGCACCGTGTGGATTTGCGGGTGAGCCCCGCTGGTCCCTGGAGTGGAAAATCGGGGTGCCAGGGCTTTGTGCTGGCGCCATGGGAATTCTGTAGCTAAAGCAAATAGCCTTTGTGTGAGAAGGGCTGGCATTCAGCTCGAGTGCAGCAGAATGCAGATTGCTGAGGACAGGCTTAGGCTGGCCTCGGAAACAATGCCGGCGGGGACAGTGCCTCCGGGAGGGGTCCCCCTGCACGCTGCCCTCCCGCGCCGGGTCTGACAAAAGGCTCCCGACAGCTCCTGACGCATTCAGATGTCAGCGAGAGATGACCTTGGGGGCTGTGGCTCCCGCTCCCCCAGACACCGCACACAGAGATGCACAGAGACACACAAAGACACTCATACACACTCATACAGACACACTCACACACACACACACACCCAGACACGTGCAAGCCTCTCGGGGTCCTGTCCTGACATCCACGGGCCCCGCCCCTGGCCTGCTGGCCCTTCAGCCCTGCGCCCTCCCTGGGTCTTCCCTGCGCCCTTGCCAGCCCAGGACCCCGGGCAGAGCGCACACTCCAGGCATGCCCGCCCGGGGGCCCGTCCCGCGCTGCCTCAGTTCTCCGAGCCCGTGGCAGCCCAGTCCTGCAGGTTCCGTGTGGACAGCCTCTGTGCCTCGCATGGGAATGACGGGACAGGGCCTGGTCCCCCCTCCCCTCCCCGAGCTCCAGCACGTCCTCTGCCGCCGCCTGGCACACACCGGCCCAGAGGTCAGAGCCACGCACCTGGGCCTCTCCCTGGCTTTTCTCTGTCCCGGAGGCAGCTTCACAGGTGCCATGGCTGAAAGACCTCTGCTGGTGTCTCTAGGACAGGCCAGAGAGACAGAAACGTCAGAGCATAGCCTGTCCTGGTCAGTTGGGGCTTGCACGATGTGGGAGTCCGCGGCCTGGCGGCCGGGCATGCCTGGGGATGGTGTGACTCACTCATGGCTCAGCGCGAAGGCAGCGGGGCCCTCTGCCCCGCTCTGAGGCGGGGGCGTCTTTGTCACAGGGGGGCCAGGTGGCTGCCTGATACCCAGCCCCCAGGACCCCGGCCTCCTGGGTGTCCTCAGCCTGGCCCACCCCCCAGATCTCTGAGTATGTTGTTGGCATTTCACGGCTCATCTTCTTTTGGGAACACCTTCTGGATGGCTCCTAAGCCCCCGAGCTCCAGCCCACTGAGCCAAACGGGAAAGACCTACCATTTCCTCTCTGTGAGGACTCAGGGTTTGCTAGGATGATGGGTATTTCCCCCACTGTTAGATTTATATTTCTGTCCAAATTTAGAGCAATTGCAGTGTCTCGCTTTCCTAATAAGAATGTTATTTAAAATAATAAAAATCAGAGTCCAATACACCTATCAGTCGTCTTTTGAAAGCTGGGTTCACAAAGAAATTTTTGAAAAAGCGTCTCATCGTGAAAGGTCTGCTTTTGGGTCTGGGAATAATGGACAGGACAACATGGGGGTGGGGCATTCGTGGGCCGTGCCCTCCGTGCCCCGCGCTGAGGCTCTGGGGCCCGAGCCGCCACCCCACGCTGGCTTATACCAGGGGGCCCACCTCCAGGAGGCACTGGACGATCAGCACCTTGCTCTCGCGATGTCCTGGAGTGGACTCTGGCCTTGGGCGTGGTCTCTGGCTACCAGGCAGGTTGCCGCCTGGGGGCTCACAGAGGCAGGACTGAGGTCTGGGCCTGAGGGCTCTGAGTAGGATGTCCACCCAAGGTCTTTACAGAGAGCTCTGGGGGGTTGTGGCAGGCTTCAGGTCTGCCCTGGACAGCGATGGGGTCCAATTCACGCTTGTAAAGGCTTTGAGAACTTCTGGGACGCCCACGAGTGTCCCAGAGGAGCCCAAGGTCAGTGGCATGGACGCTGAGGCGGGACACCCAGAGCAGGTCACTCTGTGTTCACCGCGTCCGCATGAAGAATCACGACTTTGCTGATTTGTTCTTTAAAACAAACAGTTAACAATCAATACAAAGACTATGCTTCAATTGTAAAGATCTTACTTAAATTCAGTGAAACATTTAACGTGGGAGGTGACGCTTGTCCTGGAACGTTACACCTCACGCGTCCAGCAGGCCGCCAGGGTGCCCAGCAGTGCTCCTGCACGACCCACGTGACTCCAGGTTTGAGTCTTCGTGTGGGTGATCACGGAGGCTCTGGGAGGTTTTCATGCAGCAGATGTTTGCATGAGAGGAAATCTGTGCTACTTTAAGTCGCATAAATACGGCCGCTCCTCGTTACTGGAGGGTTCTCTGTGTGAGCCCCTGTCCCTGGGTCAGCTGGCTTGGCGGCTGGGACTCGGTACCCCGGCCGGGGTGACCGCACTGCATGATGTGTCCTCACTGCGCGGAGGCCGAAGTCCACGGTCGGGCGTGGGTAGGGCTGCTTCCTCCTGAGGCCTCACTCCTGGGTGGCGTGTGGACGCCTTCTCCGTGGGTGCTCAGTGCATAGCTCAGCCTCTCCTCCTGCGGCCACCCTGGCTCTGAAGCAACCTCTTCACTATGATTCCAGGGGCCTCCAGGGTGGTGGGGGCTGAGGCAAGGGGGAGTTTGCACACACGTGTGGGAAACAGCTGTGCCCACCGCTTTCTCTCCCTGAAGCTTTGGTGCTGGCTCACTGTGAAGGCCAACGCTCCAGGCCCGGCCGGCCACCCAGCAGGTGCACCTGGCAGGTGCCCCAGGGCCCGTGGAGGTCTCTGCAGCACATGGGATTCCTGACCCTGGAAGGGGCACTAAGGGGCGTAAGTGCCCGGGCACCTGGGGGACTGAAGGATCTTGGCAGACCCTGGGCCACCCTGAGCCGTGTAGCCCATGGGACGGGGCTGTGCTCAGCACCAGGCTGTCCCCTCTGCCTCCATCTCTGCCTGCAGTCCCAGACTATTTGAACGACCCCATGGAAGGCCACGGGTGGTGAGGAGAGCAAGGCTCTCCTCTCGGTGACCTTGTCGGGGGTCACCAGAAACACAGTCATTAGGACAAATCATTTCTTAATGTAATGTTTTAAAAAATCAAAATGAACGCAAAAAACCGCAATGCACAAAACACCAACATTTTATTTTTTTTTTATTTTTAAAAGATTTTATTTATTTATTTGAGAGGGACAGAGAGTGCACAAGCAGGGGGAGTGGGAGAGGGAGAAGCAGACTCCCCGCAGAGCAGGGAGCCCGATACGGGGCTCGATCCCAGGACCCCGGATCATGACCTGAGCCGAAGGCAGACACTTCACTGACTGAGCCACCCAGGTGCCCCAAAATACCAACATTTTTAATGAAGACAGATCAGCACTCCTGACTTTTCCTTCTGCCTTACGCTCCTTTGTTCCTTCTACGTCAAGCTCCCGGCAATGCCTGGCCCTGCCGGACCCTCCACAGAGGACCGTGCTGGATGGACACTTGCAGCACCAGGAGGAGGCAGCCAGAGCTGCCCGGCCCCCACCACTGGCACTGCCCCTGAGGTGGCCCCAGCCTGGGTGAGCAGCCTGCAGGGAAACCCCCTCCCCTTCCTCCAAGCCGTGTGCCTGGGCACGCAGCTTACCCTCTCCAAACTCCACTTTTCGGGTCTATGAAGTGTGTGTGTGGGGGGGTGCTGAGACTTACGTGCCATGTAGGGCAACCAGCAGAGCATGGCCCAGAGCAGGCTTGGGCAGGGAAGGCGCCTCCCCCCGCCCCCACTGCACTGACAATCTCCGCCCTACTTTGGCCTTTGTTGCCTGACATCTGGGGAATTGCGCCCCCAAATCATAAACTTGCAGAGCAAAAGTTGGCTCTTCCAGACTTTTCAGGACCCTTCACCACCGGGCTGGTGATGTGCAGGTAGCAGGTGCCGAGAGTGGGGAGGAAGGATTTGGTACAGAGCATGTGTGCGGGACGCTCTGAAGCTCCCGCTGCTCACACCGATTCCATCTTAGCCGCGTCAAATACACCCCTATTCGAGTGCCGTGAAGTGCTCTCCCATGACCGGCCAGGTCCAGCGGTGTGAGGGGAGTGTGTAAGGATACCCGAGCCCTTTGGGGATGCGCTTCCTCCACCAGCACGCCGTGGACACGGGTTAGAAGCTGCCCTGGGAACCAGAGGCACAAGGACGAAGAAGAAACTTCCCGCGCTGGACTGCGCAGTGAGGGGCTAGCTCGGGCGGGGTTGGGAGAGGGCACCCCCACCCTGCGGTGGGTGCATGTTACTATAGCGACGTGCTCCCCGGAGGCCAAGCTACCGAGGAACATACCAGGTGGCTGGTCCCATCTGAGTGGCAACCGGCCAGAGCCACAGCGGGAGGAGAAAAACAGTCCCTGGGCCTCGCAGGCAACAGTGACTGCCGGGCGTGTGGCCGGCCAGCGGAAGCACCTGGTGTGAGGTCACACGGAGGAGAGGTTGTCCGCAGGGATGATGTCCAGGTTGAGCCGCACAGAGAGCCCAGATACAGGCTTTCCACGCTCATAAGACCAAACCTGCCTCCCTGTCTGGATGCACAGACCCCATGTCAGCCCCACCCCCACCCCCGGTGCTGGGAATTACGGGCACTTTTCAATTGCTTCTTGGTATTTTCTGTTTTCCTTGAGATTTTTAAAACCACTCTATCCATTTTGTAATCAGGAAGAAGTAATAGAAGTAATTCTGTTTTGAAAAATGATACACTGGGGGCGCCTGGGTGGCTCAGTTGGTTAAGTGTCTGCCTTCAGCTCAGGTCATGATCTCAGGGTCCTGGGATAGAGCCCCGCATCGGGCTCCCTGCTCAGCGGGGAGCCTGCTTCTCCCTCTGCCTCTGCTGCTCCCCCCGCTTGTGCTCTCTCTCAAATAAATAAATAAAATCTTAAAAAAAAAGAAAAGAAAAATGTCCCCCAGGTGCTGTGAGATTTGGGGATCATGGGTATAGCCTCTGAGCCCACCCCCTCGTCTGTGAAGTGGGCATGAGGGTCCACTTATGGGGCGGCTGTGGCATCACCCCGGCCATGTAAGCAGGGGGTGCCCCCATCCCATCGAGGGGGATGAGAGTCTTCACCGTCCCCAGGTGAGTGTAGGGGCAGAGCCACAGGGAGAAGCGCCTTGGGGACATTGTCCTGCAGGTCCAGGGCTCCATGCTGGTCAGCGTCTCAGTGCCCGGGGCTGGGAGTGGCGGGCGCTCAGCTCAGGCCACATTTCTGCTGACCGGGCAGCCTTCCCCCTGAGCTCACGCTTTCCAGACAAATCCCCCTAATGCTTCCATTCTGTTTCGGGCGTATATAGGGAGGCCTCACCTCAGAGCTCTCCACTGCACTGCCCAGAGGCCCCTGCCCGACTCCCTGCCAGCCCCGGGTCCCTGCACTGCCGACGCCCAACATGGACATCGCCATCCAGCACCCCTGGTTCAAACGTGCGCTGGGCCCCTTCTACCCCAGCCGGCTGTTCGACCAGTTTTTCGGCGAGGGTCTCTTCGAGTACGACCTGCTGCCCTTCCTGTCCTCCACCATCAGCCCCTACTACCGCCAGCCTGTCTTCCGCAGCGTGCTGGACTCTGGCATCTCCGAGGTAAGACCTGCCAGTGTGCTGGTTTCTCTTGCTGGTCGGAGGCGGGCCCAGCCATGGCTGCAGGGGAAGCAGGGCTTTCTGAGGGCCAGCCCGGGGCAGAGGTGGCACCGTGCCCCACGTCTGAGGTCTTCCGCCTGGGTGGGGCCACTCTCCCGCCGCGGTCCGCGGTGGCCCATGTGACCTGCAGCAAGGAGCCTCCCGGGCCTATGAGAGAGGGTCTGGAGAGGGAGCCCAAGCCCACCCACTGTCTTTCCTGCTGGCAGCTCATGACCCACGTGTGGTTTGTGATGCACCCGCCACATGGTGCAAGCCCCAGGAGCAACCCCACCGAGGCGGGTTTGGTGGCAGGTGTGGGTTTTGTGGTCCCGGCTCTCCACACTGTTCCTTCCAGCAGGAAGCCTGGGTGGATGGGCTGCACCACCCCAGGCCCCCAGAGGAGAGGTTCTTGAGCACTAGTTGGTGCTGGAGGAGAGGCTGATGGTGGAGGACAGGGCGGGCAGCAGGTCCTCGTAGGGCTGTGGCCAGCAGAGCCGCAGAGAATGGGCTCTTCCCCAGCCCGCCCGGGTGCACAGGGCCCAGCCCAAAGGGAAGCGATCAGACCACTGGCCTTCCCTCCTTGAGCCCTGTGGCGGACCCCAGGGTCCAAGGGTCTGGAGGGGCTAGGTATCCCCCACTGCCCAAAAGCAGAGGCCTGCTGGGAGCAGTGTTAACCCACTCCAGAAACGAAAGGAGCCTGGCTGAGGGCTGCCAGCGAGCTGGTGAGGGCAGCTCGGAGGGAGACACTGTGTGCGAGCGGACAGCTTCTCCCAGCATGTCCTCGTGGGAAAACAGGCCCCGGGCTGTTTATATAGACACTAGCGAAGCCAAAGGCTACGACCTTATTCAAAGTGCTAGGTCCAACCAGCCAGCCAGCTGACCCAGAACCGGTCTCCTAACCCATACCCAATCGGCCAGCTAACCATAACCAGCCACAGTTCATCCCCAACGAGGCAGTCAACGGACACCCCGCCTTGAGGCCCAAGTGTCCACACGGTCCCGAGCCAGGGGTCCCCGGGACTCTGTCCCCTGGGTGCGTGGAAGGGGTTTCTGTGCTGGTGACTGGGGCCCGAGCCGCTGGCCCCCAAACGCTGGCTGCTCTGGCCAGCCCCGCCGCAACCTCGGCCCGGGCAGACCCACATGAACCGCGTTGGGGTTTCAGGTCCGATCTGACCGAGACAAGTTTGTCATCTTCCTGGATGTGAAGCACTTCTCTCCTGAGGACCTCACTGTGAAGGTGCTGGAGGACTTCGTGGAGATCCACGGCAAGCACAACGAGAGGCAGGTGAGTCCGGGGGCGCCGCTGCCTCGCACCCGCCTTCTTGGGGCTCTGCCCTCACCTGCCCGCCCTCCCTGGAAGACCTGGGACAGGGAGGGGGCTCCTGAGCCCTTGCAGGGGAGGGGCCTGCAGGGACGCCCACTCGGGTACTGCCCGCCGCCCCGGCTCCTTCCAGTCTCAGCGGGAACCCTCCCCAGGGCATTCTGGCCCTCCTACCCCACCGTGGGGTCCGGGAGGACCTTCTCCACGTGAGGTGGGGTGGTGTCTCACTGCGCCCTTCCGCACGCCCTGCCCAGGACGACCATGGCTACATTTCCCGTGAGTTCCACCGCCGTTACCGCCTGCCTTCCAACGTGGACCAGTCGGCGCTCTCCTGCTCCCTGTCCGCGGACGGCATGCTGACCTTCTCCGGCCCCAAGGTCCCGTCTGGCGTGGATGCTGGCCACAGCGAGAGAGCCATCCCCGTGTCTCGGGAGGAGAAGCCCAGCTCTGCGCCCTCGTCCTAAGCTCGGCCTCGGCCTCGGCTGCCACCCACTGCTGCCCCCACGGCCCATCTATCGCGGGGACCCGTAGAAAGTGGGGTGTTGTCTCCCTTTGCTTTCCCTGTTTTCATTTCCTTTTCCTCCTCTCCGAGGGAACGAGGGTTTGAGAGGGTGGCCTGGAGGGCTTGGGGCCTCGGCCTGAGGTGCTGCAGCCTCAGGGTGACCCAGACCCCCGCACCAGCCAGCTGGGGGAAGCCTGAGACAACAGCCCCAGGCTCCCAGAAGATGCAGCCTCCGGGTCGCCTCTGGGTCTCCAGGGCCGGCCAGGTGCACCTTGACCCTTGCTGGTGGGCGCCCGCATCAGGACCCGGCCACGTATCCTGCCCAGGTCTCCTGGGTGCCCTGAGGTCCGTCTGGCGGAGGCTCCTGTGTGCCTGGGCTCTCGGCAGGCTGCCCTCCCAGACCGCCTTCCCTCCACCCTTCCCCTCCGTAGTACCCCTGCTCCTGGGGCACCCGGTCACCCCCGACAATGCAGCCCGCGGCAGTCAATAAAGAGCAGGTGACGCAAGCAACTTGCTGACTGGTGGTCGTACTGTCTCTCTCGGGAAGTGTGGGGAGCCGCGGGACAGGGAGTGGGGGTGCGAGAGGGGCGCGGGGGGGTGGGAAGGGGTCGTCTGCCTGGTCCTTTTCAGCCCCAGCTGCTGCCAAGTGCCTCGCTCACTTCCTGCCTTCCGTTCCCGAGTGTTTCCCTGCACCCCTGCTTTGTAGGAAGGAGAGGGTTTGGTTGGAGAACCTGAGGGTTGAGGGGAGGAGGGGAGGTTGGAGAAAACGGCAGGGAATCAGGCTCCCTCCCCCAGCCTGTGGGACTGGGGTGCCAGGCGGGGCCTCGCCATTTTGCTGCTCGCCTTCTCTGGGGGGCTTCTGTCCTGGGTCCCTCAGGGTTGCACTGGAAGGACCCTGGCCCCCTTGCTCCCCAAGGGATAAGGAAGGACAGTCAAGTGTCGTCAGAACACGTCTCCCTCCCCGTGTGGGATGCGCCTCTGCTCAGGGCACCCATCCCCACCCCCCTGGCCCTGGAACAGACACCCCTCGGGGGCTTCTGGCGACCAGGGCTGAGTGTCCTGGGCAGCCTCCCCACATGGGGGGACGGCCTTCTCCAGGTCTGCCCAGCCTCCTGGCAGTGGGGAGGGGACTAGGCCTGGAGGACCCCAGCCTCCACGGAGGAGAGGCTAAGCCAGGGGCCCCACACTTGCACAGTGACCGTGGGGAAGGGGAGGGGGGCCGCCAGGTGCATCTCTGGGTGCGAAAGGTGGGCAGACGCGGGGCCGTGTAGGCTGGTAAGCTGTGTCAAGGACCCTCTCCTGGGGAGTGGAGGCCGGGGACACTGGGGACCCTGCTGGGGCCGGTGGGATGGTTCCTGGGGTGGCGCCCACGCTCCTCCAAGAAGGGTGGACCCACGGGAGAAGAATTCCTGTGAAGTCCCTGTTCAACACACGGTGAAACTCTGCGCGCCATGTTGAGTGGAAGGCAGGACGTGTAGGCATGCACGCAGGTGTGCGAGCACGCGCACACACACACACACGTGCACACTGCATATCCATCACCCTGGGCTCGGCTCCACCACAAGAAGAGTGCTTGCACCGGTGGGAGGCCCCCAAACTGTCCCACCCGCCGCCCGACTTCCCTGCTCCTCCCAACGAGAAGCGCCCCATGCGTGCTGTCTTGTCATTTAATCCACTTTTGTCAAAAACGTGGGGGTGCTCTATGTGGGGGGCAAAGGTGGCCGCTCCACGTGGAGGCTGGAGCTGGATATTTGGGGAAATCAGGGCCTCTGAAGCTCCCTCATCCTCCTGCTTCTGCCCAGATGGGCTGTCCCCGGAAGATGCCTGAACTTTTGGCCAGCGTGGCGTGTGGCTGCGTGCCTGGTGGACTGGGGGCCTGTCTGCCACGGCCAGAGCTGAGCTGTCAGGTGCTGGTGGCCTTGTGTTCGCTGCGGCTCTTGCGTGGGGCTCGGAACGGACTCAGCTGTGTCCCCAAAACTCCTGTGTTGAAGCCCCAGCCCCCAGTGCCTCAGAACGTGACTGTATTTGGAGATCAGGACTTTAATGAGGTGACTGAGGTACACAGGGTCACTAGTGTGGGCCTGATCCCAATTAACCAGTCTCCCCATGAGAGGAGATGAGGACAGACGCACAGAGGGACAAGCACGTGAGGACCCGGGGAGAAGGTGGCCATGTTCATGACCAGGAGAGAGGCCCCGGGAGGAACCAGTCCTGCGCACGCGGGGACCCAGGACGCCCAGCCTCCAGGACGGCGGGGGGCGGGTGGGGGATCAGTCAGTGTTGTTCGGGCTGCCCAGCCTGCGGTAGTTGTTACAAGCAGAGCAGATGAATGCAGGCCTGCGGATGCAGCCTTGGCCGGGCCTCCGGGAGGTAAGCTCGTGGGATCCCCAAGCATGCTCCTCGGGGACATGCAGGGGGTCCCGGAGCCCAGTCCAGGCGGAGGAGCTGAGAGGACATGCCGGAGACCTTTCCCCGCGCGCGGCAGGCTCCGCCCCAGGCTCTCTGGCAGCAAAGGCTCAGGGGGACCCCCGTGGTCTCATCTTGCTTGGCTCCCGAGACACAACTCTGTGGCCACTCCCTTCGAGGCTGCGCGTCCTGCCTCATTGTCTCTGAACTGGGGGGCACTGAAGCTGCTGGTGCTCTCTGAGAGGGTCCTGGGATTCTGGGGTAGAACAGACATTCCGAGGCCATTCACAGAAGGACCGGGGCCTGCCCCCCCCCGGGGGCCCCCAGCTGCCCCCTCCCATCTGATGCTCGCCACATCGGCAGGTGTCCTGAGTCTCCTGGTCGAGGGGCTGTTCTGGAACAGCCTCCCTGCACGGGCTGCCCAGGGGACTCCACTGACACTCTGGCCTGTGCCCGCCGTCGGTCAGGGAGGTTGTGCTGGCTGTCAGCCCCCTCTCGGCACAGACGGGCGGCCCTGGGGGGCTGCGCTCTCTGCACTGCGGACCGCATCACTGTGGCCTCTTGCGGGGCTGGCGTCGGGCAGGCTGGCCCTGGACTCCGTGGAAGACAATGGTCTGCGGGGTCCCTGCTCGGAGTCTGTGGGATTTGGCTGACAGTAGCCATGGTGAGGACCTGCCGGTCCCCCTGACCTCGGGGCAGGACTCTGAACCCCTGCCCAGTGGGTATCCCAGTGCCGCCCTGGCCGGTAAATCAGGAGGCACTGAGGAAGCCAGGCTGGTCCTGTTCTGTGGGGCTGTGGGCAGATTTATCAACCCCTCTGAGTATTAGACTGCTGTTGTCAGTGCGACCGCTCAGAGCGGGGAGCCACGCTCCCCGGCCGTCCAGGTGGCCGCCTGCAATTCCGAGCCACACCACCAGGGGGCAGCAGAGGCCTGGCCGTGGCCGCCGGACCGCGCTCGTCCCAAAGGTCACCTTCAGGCTCCCAGCCCGGGCAAGCGGCCGCCGCACACCTCCGCAGAGGGCCTGGCCCCGGCACGCCGGGCTGGGCGACTCGGAGCTTTGGGAGCCCCCATCCTGACCCCAGGGCCCTGGGGTGCCGCGTGGGAGACTGGCGCAAGGAGACACAAAAGGCCGCACAGGGATCAGTGGTCTTTGTTTCACTGGCTTGTTCGTAAAGTCATTTGAAAAAGGCGCAGAGCCGGGCTGGCAGGTCAGCGCTGTGCCGCGGGTCCCCTGGGGGAGGCTGTGGCGGGGTCTCCTCCCCCGCAGAATGACGCAGCGCATCAGCCCTCCCCGGCCTCCGCCTCCCCGGCCCCTGGGGCCTCGCCTAGGACGCCGTTCCTGGCGGGCAGCCCCGAACCTGACACGGGGGGTGCTCGTCACGGGGTCACAGACCTCGCCGGCCCCATGCTGCCCGTGGCTGCCCGGGAGCGCGAGGAGAGCCGGGGGCGCCCACGGCTCGGGCCACAGCTGGAAAGGCAGAGGCCACAGCAGAGCCCGGGGCTCAGGGGCGAGGTGGGGACCTGCTTCCTCCGCAGCCCAGGGGCCGGCCACCCCACGCACACCCTGGCCTTCGGGGTGGGAGTGGGTGTGGACAGGGGAGCCCCGCTCAGCCTAGGGGCCAAGTGCGGGCGGGGTGGCCTGGCCAGAGATGCTGCTCCCGTGTGTGGCCCCCGGCAGGGCCGGCTCCCCCGCCGCGGGGTCGACCAGGCTGGAGACCCTGCTGCAGGGTTTCCTCCAAGGCCCCGAGATGCTGCAGGGGCCGGGGAGGGGGGCAGATCCGTACCCGCGTGGGGGCCGCGGTGGTGAGAACGGAATCGAGTAGAAGATACGCTCGCAGCACGCTCACACGTGCACACACAACGCACAAGCACACAGACACGCATGCACACGCACGCACGTGTACACGTGTTCCGTGCACGCACACACGCTGGCGGCAGCCACGGGCAACCTCCAGGCTTTGTTTCCCGCCTCTCATCTCCTCAGCTTCCCTCTGTGTCTGATTCGTACTTGAACTTGAAAGACACACTCGCACAAAGACACTTCCTACCCGCGTCTCCGCCTTGAGGAAAAGCCTCCCCCTTGTCTGCTGGTCAGCGGACCCTTTTATTTGGAGGAGATTTTAGGGAGACCTGACATTCTTTGTGTTGCTGGGAGCACCTGATTGCCTTCGGATGCTTGAGATTGGCAGGAGAGAGGCGGGGGCCGTGTGCTCAAGGGCACCCCAAGGTCACCAGGAAGGAGGGGCTGCGAGGAGCAGGGGCGGCTTGCTCTTCTGTGGAGCTGTCAGCTACCGGGAGCCCGTGAGTGCTGCGCCTTCCCCCCACCGGGAGCGAGAAATCAATGAAAAAAATATATAATCTGTCTCAAAAGCACAGCTTTCCAAAGCCAGCGCACGCGTCTCCAGAGCCTGGTAAACACTGAAGGGTGGGTTTGCTGGTCCCTAACTATTGGGGTGCACGGGGCACCCTCAAGGGGAGACCAATCAGACCTGGAAGACCTAGGTGGGCGACAGGTCACCCCCCAATTCCATCTACACATCTGTGAGAACTTGGAGGCCCCATGCTGGCCCCAGCGGCTTTCGGATGGTGAGGCCACGAGCGCCGTCCCTGGAGGCCGATTCCTTTCTGGCGCTGAGAACGGGGAGCTTCGGGGTTCTCTGCCGGTCTGTGCCGAGGGCACGCCTGGCTCACTCGTGGGGACCTACCGGGCTCTGCTGCTCTTCTGCAGCCGTGGAAACCCAAGTTCAACGAGCAGTCTGAGGACGCGGGGCCTCCGCGGGCGCCCGGGATGTGAATCCCAGCCGTCTCCTCCTGAGTCTGGTCCTCGCTCTCTTAACTGTCCCACGGCCATGGCCGAACGTGTGTTCTGGGACCAGCCGCGGTGTCTAGCGGTCACGGCTGCCTGGGGCCGCCACAGCCGACAGACCACCCACTGTGCAGCTTCAGATGGCAGAAGTGTGTCCAGGAGATCCAGTGCCGGCCGGGCATGCTCCCTCCGAAGGCTCCGGGGGAGGGCCCTCCTGCTTCTCCAGCTCCCCGTGCGGCCGTGGCGGGGTCCCCACTGTCCCTGCCACCCCTGTCACACGGCCGTCTTTCCCTGTGTGTGTGTCTTCTTGTAGTGACACCAGCCACCCGGATGTTCCGGGATGATGTCCTCTTAATCCTCACCTGGATTACGTCTGTAAGGACTCTTTTTCCAAATAAGGTCACATTTGCAGGTTCTGGGGTTTGGGATTTGGACGTATCTCTTGGGGACGTTTGAGACAGGGGTTGCCCACTTCTGGCGTGCCCAGGGCTGAGCCCGCATTCTAACGCTCGAGGCCTGTTTCTGTTTTGGATGTTTCTATGGCAATCCATGGTTGCCCGCCCACGGATGACCCAATGTCTGGTGTCCGTCAATGATTCACCTATGAACAGACGCTGACCTGGCCCAGACACTGCCTCCAAGGGGCTCCCGAATCTCCTGTTTCTGCTTAGGCCCCACTGGGTCATGGGTTCTGGCCCCCGACCTTGCCCCTAGCAAGGTCCTTGCTCAGGGCACCTGGACTCCAAGGCTGGCCCAGAGGTACTGAGGGAGGGGAAGTTGTGGGGAGGCTAGGGCAGGCCAAGGGGCCTCTGGGTCCCCACTAACCCCCGTGAGCACGCCCAGCCAGCTTCCTGAAACCCACCGTGGCCCTCGTCATCTCAGGACAGATAGCCAGGTGCCACCCGAGTTGGGACGTGGGTCATGGGGGGCTGCTCCCCTTCAGAGGGTGCGTCTGTGTGTGTCCGTGGGGTCTGAAGTTAGGGAAGGTGGTGAAGGTCATGGAAGTGGGCACCCACGTGCTCCCCAGACACCACTTCCTCCAAGTTGTGAGGACTTGGATGTTGCAGAGGGGTGGGCAGGGGGGCGTGTTGTGGGGTGGATCTGTGGGTGGGGTGGGTGGAGGGCTCAGGACCTGCAGCAGAACAGCAGGGAACTTTCGTTCCTGGCCCCAGGCCCCAGCCCCGCTGCGGGGCGGAACAGGGGAGGGCCCAAGCCTGCCTTTGGTCTGGGCCCCTGCAACCCAGCTCCGGGAGCCCAACCCTGGACGTGGCTGCGGTGGCTGGGCCGTGACGTGGGGGGGGGGGGCCCCGGAGGGGAGGGCCTTCCAAAGTGGGGAGGATGGGAAGTGGGGTACCCACAGCCCCTCTTTGGCAAGGGGTTGCACCTGCCCACATCCCGTTCTCTGCCGGGCCCCATCCACCAGGGCACCTCTCTCTCCTTCTCCGAGCCCCCCACAGCCCCAGCCTACCTTAGTGCTCACACCCCTGGCTGCTCTCTGCCCGGGTGCTGCGCCCGAGCCTGGTGTAATGGTCTGTGTGGCGGGGTGGGAGCTGGGGGTGGGGAGAGGAGCACCCTGGGTGAGTCTCCATGTGGCTGGGGCAGCGTCTCTCCTGCACGCTGAATGTGGGGAGCTGGGGACCCTGAGCCACAATGCCAGCTACCCAAGGACCTTCCTGTCGAGCACCCCACTGGGCATTGAGGGCTCCTCGCCTGCCCCCACCCCCAGCTCACCTCTGCCAGGCACCCTCATGCACCTTTCCCTCTGCTCACTAGCTGATACGCTTTAGGGCAAACCGGTAAACTCATTCCCCTGAAGGAGTCAGTAACTCCCTGGGTAGGAGGACTTCCCGTTTGGGAAACAGGGAACGGCAGTCCGTACCCAGAGCTGTGGCGTCTCCATGGCTGAGGGTCCCAGGAGGGCAAGCAAGTGTACACGTCTGGGCTCTTGCCAAGCATGAGGGGGTGGCGCGCCCCTGCCCCACCTGGCCTCCTCCCACCCCGATGGAAGAGAGTCGCAGGCTCCCACCCCGGCTGGGGACAGGGGAGGGGCTGGGATCAGAGCTGGGGGACACGCAGCCCGGCACATTGGGGATCAGAGGAGCCAGGCTCTAAGGTGCTGTCGAGAGAGAAGTGCTGGTCCAGGTGGCTTCCACCCCGCAGGGCAGGAGTGACGGGAGGGGGATGGAAGCATGGGTGTGAGTGGTTTGGGGCAGCCTCGCAGCCACTGGCCACTGTGTCCACACAACCCCATGGCTACTTCCTGTTTCCTGTCTCTGTGCCGCCACTTGACCCAGACCTGGGCTTGAGGCTGCAGCTGGGGTGGGGATCTGCCTCCCCCCTCCCCGTCTGGGGGCTGCTCCCACGGAAGCCCTGTGGGCAGAGCCCGTGGGCCTGCGGTGGCCGCTGCGTGGTGCCACGGCCTGGTGCCACGGCTTGCTGTGAAGGCGCTAGGTTGCTTCTCAGCCTCTCTTGCCAGATCGCTTCCTCGCCCTTATTGCCCCGAGCTTGCAGTCCTGAATCTGAGCTGCTGCCTCCTCCACCCGGAGAGCTTTCTAGAACAGTGGTTCTCAGGTGAGAATGTGCCTGCCCTTGCTGGGAATCTTGTATAAATGCAGGTTCTGATCCAGCAGGTGGGGGGCTGCGACCCGCCTTCCCAACCAGCTCCCAGGGACATGACGCTATGGGGGGGGCCTCTGTGAAGTCGTTGGCCTGCCCTGCCCTCCAGCCCCCAATCACCCCATGCCTCTGCCTTCTCAGACCACGCAATGGGGGTGAGGATGAGGGGCGTCTGTGGAGCAGCCTGGGACGGGGGAGCTCACGCACACCCTGCTGTGGGGCCTGGACGCCCCCGCCCGACATTGCTGGTCCTCGGCAGAAGGTGGGGTGGGGCAGGGCAGGGAGGGAGGGTGCCAAGGGCGAGGGGTCCTGGGCTGACCAGCTTCTGGCTTGGCCTGAGCCCCGGAGGCGGTCCTCTTACCAGCCCCACCTTATAGACACTGGTTGAGGTTGGGAGAGGGCGGGGAACTTTCTAGGCTGCTGAGACTGTGTGTGTGTGTGTGTGTGCGCGCGCGCGCGTGCCTTTGGGGGGAGCCCTTGCTGCCCCTGCCAAGCTCCTGGGGCTCCTTCTGAGTGGGCAGCTTCTTGGGCTGGGTCTTTTCTCCTCGGAACCTGGGGCGGCTGGATGACTCAGCCCTGGGCTTGGAGAGAAATCCCCAAGGCCCCTGGCAGTGGGGGTGGCAGGGGGGCGGTTGGAGAGCCCTGGCGAAGAAAGGGCTGCAGGGCTGGGGCCGTCACTCGGTACTTCTGTCCCCGGGAAATCCCAGCGGAGGGAAGCACATAGAAGGAGCATCTCTTATGGCCCAGAAGGACAGTGGTCACACTGCGGCTCTGTTTCCTGCCTGGGCTTCCCCTCCCTCCCCTGCCCCTCCTGGGAGAAGACCCCAGGGCTGAGCTGTATGTCTGGTCGGCAGGGGGGATATGGGGGTGGGAGGAAGCAGCCCCCCCCCAGCAGCTGTCATGGGAGCTCCTCATCTGTGGCCTGTCAGCCAGGGGACCGGGGTGGTTTGTAGCTGGGTCAGTCTGTGCTGTTGGCCCTTTGGGGATAAGAGGTGGGGGCTGTGGGCAGGGACTGGGGCCCCTGTAGTGAGGTCACAGGGGGGAGGGGGAGCAGGAGAGCCAGGGGCCTTACTTTCAGGGCCAGTGGGTCTGGGCCAAGTCCCAGCTTAGAGCTTTGGACTCCTTGCCTCAGTTTCCAAATCTGTCAAATGGGACACTGACACTGACTTCTTGGGGCCTCCTTCACCTGGGCCCCCCCATTGCCTGTCTTCACCCAGCAGCTGGAGTGACTCCCCAGCAGCCAAGAAGGGTTCCTCACAGTCCACACTGGACACGCCCCGTTGACACTTGAGTACCCACGTCATGCCGTGAGGGAACGCCTGCTCTCCAGACTTGTCCTCCATAGTCTCACTGTCAGAGCACAAGGCCAGGACAGATCCAAGAGAGGTGCCTGGAAGTGTTTCTGGAACACAGCCAGCACTGTCAGTATGTATTCAAGGAACCACCCAGTCCTGCTAAAGATGAGTGGGCTCAGCATCTTGCGATGCTCCGTCTGATTCCAAGGAGAAAGAAAGCTGGTTCTCAGGCCTACAAGGCCCCCCACGTCTCCCCTGCCTACAGCTCAGATCATTCCCTCTCTGCCCCAGGACCTTTACACATGCTGTTCCAGCTGGCTGCAGTGTTCTTGAGCACAGCACGCTCCCTCCTGCCTGGACCCCAGCCCCCTTGTTTGAGGGGCTTTCCTAGCACCCCTCCCAGGGACCTTCCTAGCACACAGTGCTCTGATGGATCCTATGTCAGGGCGTAGCTGCCTATCAGGCCCTCCCACGCCATGAGCCCCGTGAAGGCATCGGTTGGGTCTGTCTTGTCCACTGCTGTCTCCTCCAGGGCCTCAGACAGAGCCTGGCCTGAGCAGGTGCTCCGTAAGTATTGTGGAGGTGTTGTGGCCATCCGCACACGAAGTTCAGCAAGTCCTGGTGATTACCACGGAAAGAACAGCTCCCCGCCTCTTCTCCTCCCTCTGCTGCATGAACCATTCCCCTAACTCTGTGCTTCTCAACTCTGGCTGGTCATTAAACACTTGGGGAGCTTATGAAACTACTGATACCAGGGCACCCCCTGCATTTGGATGAAGTCTGGGTGGGCCTCCACAGATACGTTGTAAAAACCCTCAGGTGACTCTAATGTGCAGGCAGGCCTGTGGGTTTGGCTTTATTTTGATTCTCTACCAGTTGGAGGGGCATTTAGGTTGTCAGGTTCTGGCAGGCCCCATCAACCATTCACTCTTGAGTATGAATTAGAAAAGGATCCCGCTGATTTTTCCTAACACTCTGCTGGGTTAGGCAGGTCTGAGGGAGTGGAACATTTTCTGGGTGGGAGAGAGAAAAGAGAAAGGTAGTTTGGGGACAGAAAGTCCTTGAGGGGTGTGTTTGATTCCAGGAGGATGATTTGAGGACTTGGGGGAGGGCAGGAAGGATGGCCACATGTAGGAGGTGTAAGGGAGGGAGTTCCTGCCTTCTGGATATTTCTCAAGGCCAGACAAAGGATACCACCTCCTCCTCCAGGGCTGAGCTGAACATTCCTGCCCAGCATGAGCAACCCGAAGTGCTGGGGGCCGAGCCTGATGAGCCCTCCTTAACAGCCGGGTCGGCATCCCTGACAGCTCATTCTGACCCTTGAGATCCATGGGGCTCCCCTGCTCTTGCAGGTCTCTGTCTGCCGCACCCTCCTCACCCATGATTTGACCTTCCCAATGACCTACGGCTCTTTCTCAAAGCGGGTCTGTGTACGAGCAGGGCAGTTCCTGACTCTGGGGCCAGGCTCCCGAAACTGCAGGGTGGGGCCGGGTGGCTCTGTGCCCACTGGTCTCAGATCTCAGCCCCAGGAATGGGGATGAAGGCCCCACTTGAACAGACACTTGATCTGTGCTCACATGGGGAACGGCTGAAGATGTGGAAATGGAGCCTGAACGTGATAAATCAAAAGCAGAGAGCTCAATGAATCCCATCGTTTTCAAATCCCATCAAATGTCCTTTAATTCGTGGGTTCTTTATCTTGGTGTTAGCTGATGGTGGCAGTGGGCTTCTCCGGCTGCTGGGCGGGTGGGCCTGGGTGGAGGGGCTGGGCCCTGAGGCCTGCCCTCTGGGGAGAAGGTGGTGTGGCCCGGGCGGCGCCTGGGCTGGAATGGGAAAGAACCTCTGCCCATCAGGACCACCGGTACGAACTCCCTGAGGCCTGGCCATGGTGAGTGCTTTGCTGCGGGCAGAGTGGGGACCCTGCCACTTCCACATGCGGGCAGGGGGGTCAGGATCTCTGCAGCCTGTCTGGGGGTCAGGGTGCCCAGGCTAGCGCAGGTGAAGGCAGGACTGGGGCCCACGGGTGCCCGGGTGGGGCAGGTGCAGACTTGGAGTCCGAGAGGGCAGGCCACTGGGCAGCTGGACGTCCGAGCTGTGCTCCAGTCCGGGGCAGGCTGGGGGGCAGGACAGGAGAAGCGTTGAGCCCACGGAGCAACAGCAGGTGAATAATGTGTGCGAACCTGGAGCTTGGATGCTGGAATTTAATGTCGCACATCTCTGAGAAGCCCGCCCGATCGACCCATTTCACAGTGCTGGAAAACCGAGGCACCATGGGTCAGGGGAGAGCTGGGAGGGCGGGAGGCCTGGAATGCAGGGCATTTTCTCACGCCCAGACCCCTTTTCCCGCAGCCCTGGAGGTGGGAGGGGTTGGGTCTGGGCAGGTGGGGCGGCCTTCCCAGCTGGCTGGCTGCCTGGGCGGCGGGTGTCAGCCACACTCCGTTTACTCATGTCCGTCCCTGGGCCGTGGCCAGCTGGGGGCGCTGGGCTCTGGAGCCCCACCCCGGGGCAGGTGGGGAGGGCAGGCACCTGTCCTATCACCATGGACTCTGGCCGGCCAGGACCCAGCCCCGTCCAGGGTCCCCTCCCCTGCACTCCCAGAGCACCCCCTACATGGGCGGATTTCCCGCATCTGGTCATTACTCCTGCAGGCTGGTTCTGCCCCCAGAAGCAGCCCCCTCCCCGCCCACCTGGGTCCCCCAAGCCCAGGTAAGGTCGCGACCCCGCCCGGAGGAAGGGGCCCTCCCCACGACGCCCACGCAGTGACTCCAGCACATGCCAGGGGATGTCACCACGATACTGACCCTCCTGGGTAGGCGCCCCTGAAACCCGCCAGGGTGCCCTCCTGGGTGCCCTTGGAGCTGGTACATGAGCTGGTACATGACTGACTCCTGCATGAGCTGCTTCAGAGTCAGCCTCTTCATCTGACCCGTGGGAAGCCTGATACCGAGTCGTGGGCTTGTTGGGGGACCAGATAGAACTCTGCAGGTCATGGTGATGGATTCCGAGGGTCCTTTCCCAGGGCTGGAGAGGGAGGGGCACATACCGTGGCGGGAGGTCCGGGGACCAGGCTTGGTCATCCTGGGCTCACCTGGACCCTCACCTGCCACAGAGGTGGAGCAGGCCTGCCTTCCATGGTCCTTCCTGTGCTTTCTCTTGTCCTAGGACGCCCGTGTCCCTGCCAGTGTAAGTACGGATCCTGCAGGCAGTGCTGTGGGCAGAGGAGCATTCCCGAGGGCCTGCAGGCTCAGTCCGGGTTCCTGCTCTGTCCTCAGCCCCAGCAGCCTCGCCCAGACAAGTTCTGCCAGTCCTGGGGACACAGGCACACACTGTATATTGAAAACCAAAAGGAGCGAGTCCTGCCCACAGAAAAGATGAAGTCATCGCATGCAGCCACCTGAGCCCCAGGTCGCCCAGATCCGTGCTGATTGCCACTCAGCAAAGTTGTCACAGATCTGCGTCTGGATGAACGAAGTGGGGGCTGAAGGAAGGACACTCAGGGGCCAACACGTGCAACATTTAGTAGGGAGAGCAGGGCCACGCCTTCCCATCCACAGAGGCGCTATCCGTGGGGCCTGGGATCCCGAGTGTGTGCACGTGCCCACATACCCTTGTGTACGTCACCTCTATGCACTTGGGCGCACGGTTGTGCGTGGTTGTGCATGTGTGAATCCCTGTGTGCACCTCTACACATATGCATGTATGTATGTGCATGCACACACACGCATACATGTGTAGATGTGTGTGCACATTCCCCTTGGGTAGAAATATACTTACGACAGTGACCCAGCCCTCCTGCAGAGCTCGGGGCCAGGAGTGGCTGCAGCCCATGGAGTGGCCCTGACCTGTGAGTCCCCCTGGCACCAAGCCCATATTTCTGAGTGCTCAGTACACGCAGGGCTTGGTCAGCCGGGGGACGTGTGCATTGGTCACTTGCACGCCTCCCACTGGGAGTGGTGCCGTCGGCCCAAGGCAGCCTGCTGGATCGGTTCCGTGCTTGACCCGTTCATTCATTCATCTAGGATTTACTGAGCCCTTGCTGCATTTTGGGCTGGCCTGGGTTTGGGGAGGCAGTGGCTCGTCTTCGAGAAATGCGCCGCTGGGGAAGGGAAGGAGGGAGGGTGGAGGATGGGGGGCCCCGATGGGAAGATCCAACAGGCACTGTGGTTACTGCTGCCTTCGAAGAGCTGGGGTGGAGGTAGACGGCCTCCCAGCATCCACCCCTGCAGCCAGCAGGATAGACTGGCTTGTGGGGCATGACTAACGTGCCTTCAATCTCGGCAGCTTTAACAGCCTCGTTTCTGACATGGGGCCGAGGGCTTTCATTCTGCTTGGGGCTGTCGGACCTCACAGTGAGGCTCCCCGTGTGGCTTCCGCGGCCTCTTCCTGAGGGGCTGTGTCCTCTGTGTGTGTGTGGAGCGGTCAGGCCAGTGAGTGACGAGGAAAAAAGTTTCACCTGCAGAGCCCCTGCCCCAGCTTGGAGTCGTGTGGGGGCACTTGGGTGCGCTGTCTCCGCGCCCAGGGGGCAAGTGGGGAGGAATCACACGGTGGCCGTGATTCAGGCTGAGAACTGAACACGTTGGCCCGTGAGTGTCCTTCCTTCAGCCCCCACTTCGTTCATCCAGACACAGATCTGTGACAACTTTGCTGAGCGGCAGTCAGCACGGATCTGGGCGACCTGGGGCTCAGGTGGCTGCATGGGATGACTTCATCTTTTCTGTGGGCAGGACTCGCTCCTTTTGGTTTTCAAAATACAGTGTGTGCCTGTGTCCCCAGGACTGGCAGAACTTGTCTGGGCGAGGCTGCTGGGGCTGAGGACAGAGCAGGAACCCGGACTGAGTCTGCAGGCCCTCGGGAATGCTACTCCGCCCACAGCACTGCCTGCAGGATCCGTACTTACACTGGCAGGGACACGGGCGTCCTAGGTTCCACACTGGACTGGCCCCATCCTGGTCTCCCCGACAGACATTCATTCCAAAACAGTTACGGGGTTCCGCTGTAGTCAGAGCACACGTTAGGGCCCAGTAAATGGCAGCTCTGATTACGGGGTGAGTTAGGGCCGAGGGCTCGAGAAGTGCCTTGTTTAAGGTTGCACACCTCACTCATGGCGAGTACGTGTGTGAATATCCTGGCCTTTCTGTTGGGGGGTTTGGACAGCGGGGCAGCTCGGGTTCTGGACATTTCCTTATGCTCTCTTTCTAGATAGCTTTCACTGGTCCCAGAATGGATCCCCAGGAAAGCCGCTCATGATAGTTAGCTATTGCTGCATAACAAGCTAAACAAAGCCAAACCAAAGCAATTCAGTTAGCACGTGGTTCTGTAGGTGAGCCGTTGTGGGTGGGCTCAGTCTGGTGGGTCTTCAGGGCTCAGCTCGCCCCAGGGCTCACCCCTGTGCCCGGGTCCCTTTGGGTCAGCAGTGCCTGTGTCTGTACGTCTGTTCCATGGGGTCTCTCTTCCTCCTGCCGCCCGCACGGCATGTTCCCGCAGTGCGGGTGAGGGCCGAGAGAGGGTGATGGGCTCGGAGGTCTCTGAAGTCTAGGCTTGGAGCTGGTACTATCACTCTAGCATCTTCTACTGGCCACAGGGAGTTGCAGGCTGAGCACGGTTTCCTGAGGACGGGGGCAGGGCCGCACTACCGATGGAGGAGCTGCTGAGAGCATGGGTCTGGGGAGGCCTGGGCCACCGGGGCCCCAGCTGGCCTGCCACTGAGCTCCTCACGCCGCCATGCAGAGGACTGGGCCCTCAGCCCCGCCTTCCTCGGTTTTCACAGCCGAGCTGGTGGCCCAGCCTTGTCTGACATCTCCGCCTGCCTCCAGGGCTCTGTGATTCCATTTTGGGAAGTCTTTGTCAGGGGCTTTCCAGGCACTCCCTCCCTCTCCCTCACTCAGGCGCACGTTATACTAACACGAGCGGTTTGTGTTTGGGGAATTCAGGTGGATTTTTCCTTTTAAAGTCATCGGTGTGCAGGGGACCTGGGTGCCTCCAACAGTTAAGCATCTGACTCCTGATCAGGTCATGATCTCAGGGTCGTGAGATCGAGCCCCACATCAGGCTCCATATTGAGCATGGAGTCCGCTTGAGATTCTCTCCCTCTGCCCCTCCCCTGCTGCCCGCTCTCTCTCTCTCTCTCAAATAAATAAATAAAGTCATCTGCATGCACGAGTGCTGCTGGGTGGGGGGTGCTTGCCCTCGCCCTGGGGCCCTGGCAGGACTTGGCTCTGAAGCCTGTGGCCTGGTCCAGGCACATCTCCTCTCTGCTCTGTTTATTTGTCCCTGTTGGCCAAGGGCCTGAGTTTTCCGCACAAAGATCTGTCTGTGCTCACAGCACTTGTAGACGGTGAAGAGGTGGGGAGAGGGCTCAGTTGAACACACGGGTGGAAGTGGGGAGCACTCTCCCTGATGGGCTCACCAGCCCCACCCAGTGGGATCCCACTGAGCTTGACAACCTCCCTCCCCTCCCAGCAGGCGCCCGGGAGCACATTTCCCAGTGGGTTCTGGGCCGAAGCCTCCCCTCCTGGGCCCTGCCCTGTGGCTGGAACCCTGGGAGTACTTGGCTGGTCGGGGAGGATCTGACACCCCCACACTGGTTCGGATACCTGGACCGGCCCCATGGTGTAAGACTACTGTGAGTTGTCAAGTAGGACGGATGGTGCTGCCGGCCCTGGGCACCCAGCTGTCGGGCCAGGCGTACTCAGAACTGGCTGCTGGGGAAGGGGCAGCACCTTGGGTTCTGGATCTTGTTAGTTTCTTCGCTTTTGAAATAGGTTATGGGTGTGGGGCCTTTAGTTTTCGGGGGGAAGGAGGCTGTGAGGGGATGTTCTGTTCTGCGGGCTACTCACCTTTTCACACAGACCCCTGTCACCCCCAGCACCCCCTCAGGGGCAGCATGTACTCCCTGCAGGACCCTTCCCCGTGTCTAGTTAGCGGGACCCCCTTCATGACCAATAGGATGTGTGCACTGTGGGGCATGGGGAGGGCGTAGCGGGAGAGCAGAGAGCCGCCTTGGCTCTGCTCCTGGACTCCCACACTGTGGAGCTTCATGAGGGGTGGGGCTGCTGGGCCCCAGACCCCTGAAGCCTTCCCTGTCCTCTTCAGAGAAACCGGACAGACAAGGACGTAGCAAGGGGAGGAGAGAAGCTCTGAGGGGAAGTTCTGTTCTGCGGGCTGCTCTCACCTCCGGCCCGCTGCGAGGAGGAGGTGAGAGCAGCTGTGCCCCATTGGGGCGGCTCCGAGCACCACAGCCCCTGGGGGGCTGATGGCAGGATGTGGGTCCCGGGGCAGTAGCCTTTGAAAGCCAAGGGGGTGTTGCTTAAGGGCACAAACTTGCAACCGGCAGATAAATAAGTCCTGGAGATCTAATGCACAGCACAGTGATTATCGTCAACACTGTATCATAAACTTCAAAGTTGCTAAGAGACTAGATCTTAATTATTCTTACCGCAAAACCGTAGTAATGGTGTGACATGATGGAGGTGTTAGCTGACACCACGGTGGTAACCATATTGCATCATACAGACGTGTCAAATCAACACTTCGTACATCCTGAACTTATACGGTGTTACAGGAGGAGTGTATCTCAATTAAAAAAAAAAAAGGTCCCCATCAAAATACCATCCACTTTTTTCAAAGAAATGGAACAAATAATCCTAAAATTTGTATGGAACCAGAAAAGACCCCGCATAGCCAGAGGAATGTTGAAAAAGCAAAGCAAAGCTGGCGGCATCACAATTCCGGACTTCCAGCCCTAATACAAAGCTGTCATCATCAAGACAGTCTGGTACTGGCACAAAAACAGACACATAGGTCAATGGAACAGAAGAGAGAACCCAGAAATGGACGCTCAACTCTATGGTCAACTAAACTTTGCCAAAGCAGGAAAGAATGTCCAATGGAAAAAAGACAGTCTCTTCAACAAACGGTGTTGGGAAAATTGGACAGCCACATGCAGAAGAATGAAACCGGACCATTTCCTTACACCACACACAAAAATAGACTCCAAATGGTTGAAAGACCTCAATGTGAGACAGGAGTCCATCAAAATCCTAAAGGAGAACACAGGCAGCAACCTCTTTGACCTCAGCCGAAGCAACTTCTTCCTAGAAACATTGCCAAAGGCAAGGGAAGCAAGGGCAAAAATGAACTATTGGGACTTCATCAAGATAAAAAGCTTTTGCACAGCAAAGGAAACAGTCAACAAAACCAAAAGACAACCGACAGAATGGGAGAAGATATTTGCAAATGACATATCAGATAAAAGGCTAGTATCCAAAATCTATGAAGAACTCATCAAACTCAACACCCAAAGAACAAAGAATCCAATCAAGAAATGGGCAGAAGACATGAACAGACATTTTTCCAAAGAAGACATCCAAATGGCCAACAGACACATGAAAAAGTGCTCAATATCGCTTGGCAACAGGGAAATCCAAATCAAAACCTCAATGAGATACCACCTTACACCAGTCAGAATGGCTAAAATTAACAAGTCAGGACACGACAGATGTTGGCGGGGATGCGGAGAAAGGGGAACCCTCCTCCACTGTTGGTGGGAATGCAAGCTGGTGCAGCCACTCTGGAAAACAGTATGGAGGTTCCTCAAAAAGTTGAAAATAGAGCTACCCTCTGACCCAGCAATTGCACTACTGGGTATTTACCCCAAAGATACAAAAGTAGGGATCCAAAAGGGTACGTGCACCCCAATGTTTATAGCAACAATGTCCACAATAGCCAAACTGTGGAAAGAGCCAAGATGTCCACCAACAGATGAATGGATAAAGAAGATGTGGTATATACACACACACACACACACACACACACACACACACAATGGAATATTATGCAGCCATCAAAAGGAATGAGATCTTGCCATTTCCAACAACGTGGATGGAACCGGAAGGTGTTATGCTGAGCGAAATAAGTCAAACAGAGAAAGACATGTATCATATGACCTCACTGATATGAGGAATTCTTAATCTCAGGAAACAAACTGAGGGTTGCTGGAGTGGGGGGTGGGGTGGGAGGGATGGGGTGACTGGGTGTTTGACACTGGGGAGGGTATGTGCTCTGGTAAGCGCTGTGAATTGTGCAAGACTGTTGAATTTCAGATCTGTACCTCTGAAACAAATAATGCAATATATGTTAAGAAAAAAAAAAGAAGAAGAAGAAGGTAGCAGGAGGGGAAGAATGAAGCGGGGGAAATCGGAGGGTAGACGAACCATGAGAGACGATGGACTCTGAAAAACAAACAGGGTTCTAGAGGGGAGGGGTGTGGGAGGATGGGTTAGCCTGGTGGTGGGTATTGAGGAGGGCACATTCTGCATGGAGCACTGGGTGTTATGCACAAACAATGAATCATGGAACACTACATCTAAAACTAATGATGTAATGTATGGGGATTAACATAAGAATAAAAAAATTAAAAAAAAAAAAAGGAAGCTGAGCACACCTGGAATGGGAATGGGGACGGGGCGGGGTCTCTAGATAAAACAGTTCCGTGGGGGTTGGTACATGAAGAGCCAGGGGACCCTAAGGGTGGGGTTTTCTCCCATGGAAGTCTAGAAGGCAGGGGCACTGGGAGGGCACTGACAGAGGGCCACCTCGGAGTCATCCATGTTTCCCAGGAGTATGCTATGGGGTTGCTCGCCTTGATCCTCCAGGCAACGTCCTGGCCTCTTTCCATGCAGCCAGGCAGGGGCCGTGGTATGAGCATGTGCATAGGGGCAGATGGGCCTGGGTCCTGTTGCTAGTTCTGGGACTTCGGCAGGTTGTTGAAGTTCTGTCTTGATTTTCTCTTCTGTAAAATGGGTCTAATAATGTCTACCTTATCATTGTTCAAAGATTAAAAGAAGGGGTGCCTGGGTGCCTCAGTCGGTAAAGCATCTGTCTTCAGCTCAGGTCATGATCCTGGAGTCCTGGGATTGAGCCGTACGTCGGGCTCCTTGCTCAGCAGGGAGTCAGCTTCTCCCTCTGCCTCTGCTGCCCACCCCCCACTCATGCTCACTCTCTCAAATAAATAAATAAATGAAATCTTTAAGAAAAAAGATTAAAAGAAGACACTTAGCATATTTGCTACTTGGCCAAGAGTAAGGTTTTCAGTAAATTGTAACATCATCACCACCATCACCACCATCACCATCATCACCACCATCATCATTACCTCCATTACCATCATGACCACGATCATCACCATCACCACCATCATCATCACCATCACCATCACCATCATCAACACCATCATCATCACCATAACTGCTGTCATTACCATCACCATCATCATCACCATCACCATCACCACCATCACCACCATCATCATCACCATCATCAACACCATCATCATCACCATCATCACCATCACCATCACCACCATCATCAACACCATCATCATCACCATCATCACCATCATCATCACCATCATGATCACGATCATCATCACCATCACCACCATCATCACCACCATCACCATCATCATCACCACCACCATCATCACCATCACCATCATCTCCATCATTATCATCATCAACACCATCATCACCTTACCAACACCACCATCATCACCATCATCATCACCACCATCACCATCATCTCCATCATTATCGTCATCAACACCATCATCACCTTACCAACACCACTATCATCACCGTCATCAATACTACCACCACCATCACCACCACCACCATCACTATCACTGCTATCACTGCTGTCATTACCATCATCACCATCATCAAAACCAGCACCATCATTGCTGAGTTGTGTAAAAGAGGGGGGAGAACCAAAGACTGCCACCTATAAAATCTGACCCCAGATTAATCATGGAGTGGGGTGTGGGATGAGTGGAGATTAGGAAGGAGGAGGTGGTGCTAGGGTGACATGCTATAGGGTGGATTCTGAATTCCATCACCTAGCAGGGATCCATGGTGGCTCTTTTAAAGTTAGGTGACACCACATCCTGGGCAAGTGCATCAGAATCATGGTTTCCTGAGCCGGAACACAGTGAGTCAGGAGCACCAAGGAGGACTGGGCTGCCCAGGGGTGTTGGAGATGGGTAAGAGAACTTCTAGGTCTTCCTGGTTCTTCTTTGTTGCGGACGTGGGCAACCCCTTGGGCCCTGCTGGGGTGTGGGGTAGGCCGGCAGCTGCTTCCAAGGCCTTGATGGTGACGGCTTTGGTGCAGAGTCAGGGCAGTGGCTCCAGGGCCCCTGGGGTGCCCCAGTGCATGTGTGCTGTGGCTTTGTGGCTAGCGGTGGCATCCAGGGACTCTGGGCCTGAGCTCACGCAGGGCAGAAGGCAACCCCCTGGCACACTCGTAGTTCCTCAGGGGTCCTGAGTGCCCAGTGCCCGCTAAGTAAAGGTGACGACAGGGACCACCATGGTGGGTGTGTGTTCTTGTGCCTCACTCTTGTGTGTGTGGGTGGGCTTGCTGCACAATTTGTGCCAACCGCAGACAGACAAAGGCCCTCTAAATGAATTCCCGTGCACCCCATGGCGGGACCTGGCTGATCGTGCAGGTCGCCTGCTGGAGTTGCACCTGTTCTAAAGTATGATCAGGAGAAATTAGATGGAAAAACATGCAAATACAGTTGGAGCTTTTTGGCAAATTAGCATGTGAATGGGCGGAGGTAAGGATGGCTTGGAAGGGGGCACGCTGGCACCGACTGACTCATCGCTGAGGTGGTCAGACTTAGACAGAGGGCTCCCCATGCATGTGGTTTTTAAAGTGGGAATTATTTCAGCTACATTTCCTAGATTTCTGAGGTTGCCTAAAAAAGCCAAGAAAAGGTTCTTCCCTGCTGTTTTCTCCCCTCACATAGAATGGGTAAAAGTTAAAAAGCCTTTCCATACTAGTGATCTGTAGAGACCTGCCTTGGTCAGCCCTTGATTGATCTCAGAGCACAGAATGCCAATATGCATTAAACTGGGGTGGGGGCTGGGTTATTTTGGCTAAACTTGCTGAAGATGGAGTAGTCAAGGCCCTGGGTCTGTGGTCATCCGTGTTCAGGAAGCAACTGGGCTCCATTTGCATGTGGAGCCACTTTGGGTGATGTCTCATAGACACCAATTGCATCCAGGTGATGCTTTAGGAGTTAGCTGTCCATGAGAGGATGCACATGTGGGGACATGCCAGCAAAGAGGATCTGGTGTAACAGGACCCCGGGCCTCACATGGGTCAGGGCCACATGCAGTGTATGTCCAATTCCTTCTCTGGGCACTAGGACCTAGACTCTCGGTCCAGGCCAAAGGCATGTCTGGGATGCCCAGTGAGGACAACAGACACAGCAATTGTCATTTGCAGCAGGGTGAGGAACCTGCCCACGTTGTCCCCATCCTCTGTGACCCCATCCTTCCTCAGGTTGTCTAGGGTGCTCCATTCCCATCACTGATGTAGCACTTCTCCCCTCCATCCTTATCGGTTTTGGGGTATTTTTCTAAACTTCCCAGTGGAGGTATTTTGTCTTATGCCTTCCTGTGTTTTGACTTTCTCTTCTCTCCTCTTGCCCTCAAGGTCACTGCACACAGCAGTGCTGGAGGGATGACCTTGCCCTTGTGCAGTCCAGGGTGGTTTCCCAGGTGAGGCATGTGTTTTTCTCTGAATGGCTGAGAGTGGCAGCAAGACATCCTTGGTGCCCACCTGTTGCGGGAGACACAGATACGGGACACCTGGCTGACCCGTGGTCAGTCTCCCTGTGATGGCATCATTATGTGTCTGTCCTCTGACCTCAGAACCCAACTAATCTCCTTTGGCTCATACTTGTTTCCAGACATGCCAATAGCAGCATTTCCCTGAGTCTCTAAGGATGCACACACCTGTGGCTGAAGGGCCGCCAGAGCAGGTGACTTTCGGAAGACACAGGCATCAGGTAGTGACTTCCCTTTGGCTTGGTCTGCACCCATGTGCACTTGCTGCAAGCAGGGCTGTGGGAGTTGGCGGTGTTCACCATCTCGCTGTTGGAAGGGCGGGCTGAAAACAAGAAACTTTTTTTTTTTTAATTCTCTGGAATGGAATTTGGAGGTGGAAAAATCACATACAAATTAATGTACCTAATGAACAAGTCCGTATTGACCAGTTCCCATCATTTTCTATGTCTGTCGTCCTGCAGCAGGTAGGAAGAGATTAAAGCAGCAATAACAGCAACAGTAACAACACACAGCACAGACCCTACTGAGACATCCATCCTGTCTTCAAGAGCTTGACATTTTTAGGTTGTCCTCCAAGGTTGCTGCCATGGTTGGAGAGATGCACTAGATCAACTCTACGGCTGACCTAGACAACTGGAGACCGGAGGCCCCGGGGGAGACTGGAAGCAAGACGTCTCTAATCCTCGATGAGGGGAGGTGAGACACCACCATCCCAAAGCTGCATACAGGGTCTTCTGCACAGTACAGACTCGTGCTTGCACTGGGGATGACGGGCCACTTGCTCTGGGTCCCTCGTGGTGCAGCAAATCCGTAACCAAGCACTGTGTTTTGTTCTTGGGAGGTCCAGCGGCTTTTAGCAGTGTGAACTGGGGAGATGTTTTAGGATCTGTGTCTCTGAAGGTTTTGCTTTCTTTACCTACAATGTGTCTTTCCCCATTCCTCATTTCCTGGGGGACGTGCTGGTCTTTTCCCAGCACTGGGCATTGAGAGGAGAACAACAAGGAGCTGGAAGCAAAGGCCAGGGGAAGTCTCTGGGTCAGTTCTGAAGCTGTGCTGTTCCAGGCACTGCCCTGAGATTGCATCATCCCTCCCCAGCTCTGACGGAGTCCCACCTGGCACCACTTCAGATTAAATAAACCTGGCCAAGGACTTCCAACTTCCAGAGAAGTTTTGTTTCACTGATCTTCCTGCTGCTGCTGAACTTCAGACAAAATAGAAACAATAATTATTTGAAGGCATTGGGAAGTGACATAAAGCAGATGAAGAAACCCTTGAGGGGTATGAACTTTGAAAGGAGTGTGAAAGAAAGCTTTTCTCCTGAGGGTCCTTTCTGGACCCCATAGGGGGATGGGCTCCAGCAGAAGGTGGCAGTATTGGGTGGAGAGGTCAGAGGCTAGAATTTGGCATTGCCAGAATGTCTGGAAATTTAGGAGGAAATCTCAGAAAGGCCACATAGGGGGAAACCCCTTAACCTGGCACAATGTATGCATCAGTCTTCCGCTGATCCCTGAAGTGTGCACATGCAGGGCAAGACTCCATAAAGCTCAGGAAGAAGCAGAGCTGGATGGGGGAAGAGCTAGCAGAGAGTCCGGCATCTGGCTGGTGCTGGGAAGACCAGGTTTGGGGGTCATGTTTCCCCAGGTGAGAGGAACTTGTGTGTGCTGAAATGAAATGACTTAATTATGCAGTTAGAAGACAGAAAAATACTCTATTTGAACTGCTTGAGAAAACTATTAACCTAGAACTCTATACCCAGCTAAAGTGTCTTTCAAGAATGGTGGCAAAAATGGTCACTGATTTTGCCCAAGCAATGGTCCTATGCTGGGGTAAGTTTTGGGTGGGGAATGAGGGTTTGGGAGGCATGTAGCAAGGGGGGGCCTGGGCTTGGGGAAAGAGACGTGCTCAAGGTGTTCTCGCTGGCACAGTTGGGTGCTCACCCCTGTAGAAGGCAGACATAGGTCACATCAGTTTCCCTCCCAGTGCCCAAGCCTTCAGTGAGATCCTGTTGCAGGTTCTAGGTTCCTCCAGATATTCCCAGCCCTGAGGGGACCAAGGGAAGGGTCCATGTCCTTGGATGGTACAGAGGGGTACAGGAGTACAGAGGGGGCTGACACCGAGGTGCTGACAAATGACCTGCATAAGTCGACAGCAGCATCCCAGGACACATGGGCCAAGAGGCTCACCACCCAAGGGCCCAGACACCCTTGGGGCCACTTTGTGGGGGAGGAGACCTTTCCCAAGGGCTGGGAGGGCATCTGTAAATGGGTAGGCTCAGGATTTTGGGATTTGGACATCAGAGGGAAGGAAGATGGTCTTGCAGGCTAGTGATGTCTGGGACACTTGGGTCCAGGAATGTGGGAAGCCATCATTTGGTCTGTGTCCTGTGTCCTAACATGGCACTGTGTTCCCAGCACTCCCCATCTCACCATTTACCCCACGGAGAGGTGGTCATGTGGTTTTGGGATCCCAGCCCCTGTGCTCTGGTTATGAGTTCAGTGCTGGGCACCCTAAAGCAGCACCTGGTGTTTCCCTGAGTGCTGGGGGGGGGGGGTCAGGCCGTGAATGGGCCAAGTAGGTGTCACTGTCACCATTCCACGTCCCCAGAAATGGGCTCCCAGAGGCTAAGGCCACTGGCCCAGGGTAAAGGGCAGAGCTAGGATTCAGGATTCAGATTCTGTAGCCGGGAGCAAGCAGGTCTTTGGGACTAGGGCAGCCCTCTGGGGCCCATTGGTCATTAATCATCCACTCCAGGGAGCAGGTGCTCGGGCTCAGGTAACCAGAGCTACCCCTGTGAAGACCTGTTGAAATATTAATGTGCTTGGCCTAGGGCATCTTGATCTTGGACTGTGGGCCTCCTGTGATGCGTAATGCCCCACCATCACAATGGCTACAGTCCCGTCTGCACGTGCCCCTTCCCACTTTATTTCTTGGTTCAGCCCTTTGACTCATCATTCCTCAGCTCCATCTCCCGCCCTACCCCCAGACCACTCTCAGGTTGGGGGCTGTGGGTCCCGCTGCTGTGGGTCCTTTGCAGTGCTCTCGGTTGCTGGGTAAGGGTTGAGTTACGTGGAGAATGTTGGGTCCAGGGCCAGCTTCTCAGCGCTCTCAGGAGATCACGGCCTCCTTATAAGATCCTCCCCATCCCGAGGCCAAGTGGAGCCACTGCTCTTGCTGCTGCTTGGGGCCCCAGGGACCACACAGGTCTGCCTCCCGTCCCGGTAACATGCGGTGGCCATGGACTCACTGGTCATCTCAGAAAGGACTGGGCTCAGCCCTGGGCTGGAGTCAGGAGGTGGGACATCTGCCCCAGTGTGGACTGGACTCACTGTGGACCTCAGTTTCTTTGTCTGACATGGGGACTAGGGTGGGTTCAGAGGAAATGCAAATGAAACGTACAAACTTGTTGTCAGGAAAATTGCACGTGCACATACACACGAACACGTGCTTGCACACATGCACTCTCATGCAAATACATCATGCACACACCCATGTGCACACACGCTCTCTCTCACACACACACACCACACTCCAGGGGCTCATGGGCTCCCAGGTTGGAAAATCTTAAGAAGACCGTGTTTTTCGAGCTGTGGTCACGTGCGACTAGTGGGTCATGAAGTCAATGAGGTGGGTCGGCACCAGCATCTTCTGAAAAGGAATGGAATAGAGTGGCTGAAGGTGGCATGAGTCATGACCCTTCTCAGGGTCACGCACCGGCCTGCACACGCTCACACAGTGTGCTCTGGATGGTGGTGTAAAACGCGTTTCTCCCTGTGGGTCGTGGTCTCAGGGTTCGGCCAACGCGAGCCAGGCCATCTGTCAGATTCTGGCGTCCCCAGGAGGCAGGGGCCGGCCGGGAAGAGCACGCCTTGCCGAGGGCTGAGCAGCGAGCGGTGGGGTGGCTCCCCTGGGGGTGGGGCAGAGAACCGCACACGCAAGAAAGTGACTTCCATTCCTGAGTGTGGAAGGCACAGGCTCTCCTGTTCCTTCTTGTCTTACTTTTTTCAGTAAGGCTACTTTCGCGGGCTGCTAGTGTCCCCCCCGCACCTCCCTTCTGCTGAAATGTCAGGCAGAGGGGCCCCTCCCAACCTCTCTGGTGATCACACTGATGAGCAGACATACTTCCTTCCCTGTGGGAAGCTGGGCTGGCGGGGGGCCTTTCAGCCGGGGCAGGACCCCCCCTCGCCTCTTCACTGCCAGGTCTGTGGGGGCCCCGCATCTCGCCAAGAGTGCACCTGCCAACCGCCCTCCCTCCCCTCATGGTTATGCTTAGCTTTTCCCACAAAGTGGAGCAAAATCCAGCTCAGTTTCTTGAGCTCTTCTGGGACTCAGAAAAGAAAAAAGTAATGATTCCATTATTTTTTCCCTGAACTCTCTGGCCTCATTTTGTTCTGATGTATTTGTCTGTGTCTGTGCTGAAACCACCGCATTATTCTACCTCTGTAGTGCACTGAGCAACTTCACCCTCACTACTATTTTTCCAGATGTTTTTGTGACTTAAAGCAATTTTTTTATTATTATTATTAAAGATCTCATTTATTTATTTGAGAGAGAGAGAGCACAAGCAGGGGGAGGGGCAGAGGAAGAGGGAGAAACTCAATGTGGGGCTCGATCCCAGGACCCTGAGATCATGACCTGAGCCGAAGGCAGACGCTTAACCGACTGAGCCACCCGGGTGCCCCGACAGTTTTATATCTTTATTGTGAAATATACAGCACATATAGAGGAGTGTACTCACGTGCACGTTCTGAAGACTGTAGCCTCTTCCCAGACTAAGGATTAGAACATTCAGCAGAACCGTAGGGGCTGCCTACGCATCCTCTGTGGTCCTGTGTCACCCCCCTTGGAGTCCCTGCTATGTGCCGGGCACTGTTCCGGGTGTCGGGGACCCACAGTGAGCAGAACGCCACTCCCTGCCCCGAGGCCCTGACGCTGCGCCTGCAGGTGTGTGAGGCTCATCGCCCTGCTGGGCGTTGGTGCCGTTTTCGGGCGCGCACCCCTAAAGCTCACGGTGCAGGTGTCCTGGCTTGGGACCGTCACGCTGGCCGGATGCTGCGTGTGGCCTGAGAGTCTTGCTTCCCTGGTCCACCTGGTCTGTCCGTGTCGGTGTGTGTGGCTGTCACTCCCTGGAGTGCATGCCCATGTCGTGTTCTAGGCAGTGACCCAGGAGCCAGCCCCCCACCCTGTAGTTGCCATCTGAGTGGTTTCTGACTCGAGGCTCTTAAAGACAATGCTGCTGTGAGCATGGCTGTCCTTGTCCCCGGGGCCCTGGGGCTGGAGCCGTTGTGCTGGGGGCACGAGAGCTCCCTCTGAAGGTCCTGCCCGAGGGGCCGGGGCTGTGAGTGCTGCCCCCTGGTCTTTGTTCCCCTGGTGGCTGGGGAGGCAACGCCTCTTCTCCTGGGATCAGTGTCCTGCACTCATTCTCTTTGAAGTCTTGGCCCATGTCCTTCTTGTTCTGGCCTTGTTCTCTGACTTCTAGCATTCTTCATATTGGCCGTTCTCAATGGGGGACATTTGGCAGAGCGGTTCCGATGGTTGGGGTCCCTGTCCCAGCCCCTGTGGGCTCCCAGGGTTGCAGCTGTTCCTGTGAATGCTCACATGTCCAGACTCCATCCCCAGGTGTGGCTCCGGCCAATCCTTCCCCGTGGGCATCCAGGCCCCGGGATTGGCTCCAGGCCACTGCTGCTCGGGCTTCCTCCTCCTTGTGCCTCCCTCGCGCTGAGTTCTTACCCTCGATGGCAAAGGAAGGGGCCGGGGTCCCTGCCCCATGCCGGTGAACTCCCCCTTCTCGGACCAGCTCAACCTGCACAGGGTCTGAGAGAGGCAGCTGATGCCCGGCCACCTGTCATCTTGTGCCTTCATCCCTCGGGGTGTGAGGATCTGCCCAGGTGTCTCTGCTCCTGCTCTGATTCTCCTCCTCCCACAAGGGGTCGACCCCGCCGTGACCTGCCAAGCCCACCCACCAGAGGATGGCTGGCAGCTTCTCCGGCTGGAGGGTCCTGTTTGGCCTCCCGGAATGCCTGCACGCCTGTGATTGACCTGGGATTGGGGATTGTTGCCCAGACCACGCCGTAAAGCACATTACTGCCCGGACTCCACTGCAGGGCAGCGTGGGGCTTTGATTAGAGATGCCGGGAAGGGGGCCTGGGGGAGGGCTGCAGTCCAGACCCCTCCTGTCACTCAGACTGTCTTCGAAATAAGATGTGGGAGCTCACCACAATGGCGGGGTTCTTTGAAGCATGGGTTCCTGATGTCATTTTGCTGACGGTTGCGTTTACCTGGTAGCGATCAATGAGGCCTGAAGGAGAGGGGAAGGGGCAGGAACGTCTGTGTCAGGTCCAAGGCTGTGTAAAGGGGTGGGGGCGACAGGAAGGAGCAGGGAAGGGCAGGTGAGACCCCCAGCAGGCGGGGGTCAGCCCAGGGACTCCCGCGTGCCGGTGGGAGGGGAGGGCTTCTGGTGTCCCAGGAGGGAGGCACCTGTGTGCTTTCCGGACATGGGGGTGGGGGGCAGGTGGCCCAGTCTCTAGTACAGGAAGCATCTGGGACCCCGACTTCCTGGGTACCCCATAGTTGCAAGCACCGGAGGGAAGCCGGCATGGGCAGGAGCAAATGGTGCATTTGTAAAATGATAACAGGGCTGTGAAGCTTTTCTTTTACACCTTCCGATCATTAGCCATAAATTGTCTCCCAACAGCAATTAGTTCTATGTAAATGCAAGCAGTGCTAATTTTTGTACTGTATAAAACTGCTACCCAGTTAAGTTTTGTGCAAAAGAGGAATAACAGACAGCAGGAGTGAGCGCTTATCCTCTGTTTTTGGAGTGACTCCTGCCTGGGGTTTTCCAGAATCTCCCGCAGCAGTTGTCCTGCCGGGCATTGGGGCCCCAGGGAGCCCAGGCATCTCTCCTCCCACCCAGAGCTCACAGCTCTGTCTCGTGGAAATTACCCCTGGGAGCTGACAGCTGCTGAGCCCAGCTGTGGACCTGACATCACCTGCACCTTCCTGCAAAGGCCAAGGTCACCTCTTCTCGCTCTGGGGCTTCTTTGGGAAAAGCGGTGATGGTGAGTGGTTCGGGGAGCTACAGGGTTTTGAGAAGAGCCACTCCCGGCCAGGGACCCTTCCTCCTGTCCCCATCCCTGCTGTCTTGGTCTGCTCAGGCAGCCATAACGATACCCTAGTCACAGTTCTGGAGGCCGGCAGTCTGAGATGAAGGTACCCACTGACTCGGGGTCTGGTGAGGACCTGCTTCCTGGCTTGCTGTGTCCTCACGGTGTCCTTGTCTCTGCCTCTTCTCCTAAGGGCTCAAGCCCTATGGGATCAAGGCCCCATTTCACCTTTGTCGCCCCTCACAGGCCCCCTCTGCCTGCAGAATCACACGTAGGGCTTCCGCATGTGCATTTCGGGGGGCACACTCAGTCCACAGCACTCGCCCTGCAGGACAGGGGCCTCTGGGGCCTCTCATTCCATCACCATAGGGCTGCTTTTGGATCTGGTTTATAGGATCTTGAGCTTTGCTCACCAACAGGCTTCTGTCCCTCAGGCTCCCCATGTTTTGCTCTGTTTCTCAGATTTGCATAAACTTCTGTCCCTCCTGACAGCACCTCCCAGAACGATCTGGCCCCAAGGAACCTCCAAATGCACAGGCCCAGACTAACCCAAACGCAAACTTATAGCACGCAGCTGCCGCCGAGGCCCTCCCCACTGTGCCCCACACCTAGCCCCTCGATCACCTCCTCCTTCTCCCCACCCTTTCTGAGGACACTTGCAGGCTCTGGGGTGGGAGGGGTCTCCCTGTCACTACAGCCCCCTCCCAGCCCCCCGCCAGTGTCCCTGGAATGAAGTCTGTCCTTACCTGAGTCTGCATATGGTTTCTGCTTGATGCCTGTCAAAGGGCTTCTCCTGAGTCCCCAGTCCCAGGTGATGCAGAGCTGTCTCCTCTCAGCTTACCCCGGCCGCCTGAAGTGAGCCAGGAACAGACAGATGGACGTGTTCTTGGACACTCAGAGACAAGGAGGAGGGGCAGGACCCACTGTTCCCTAGGGAGTGCCCTCTACCGGGGGGATCCCCTGCAGCAGTGGGGAGAGGAGTAGGGGACAAGAAAGAGGGGCCCCATGGGCATTCCTGTGACCTTGCATTCCAAGCAAACAGCTGTACCCGGGGGTAAGATCCATTCTCCTGCACCCCAGACCCCACCTCCCCACTTCTCAGGCCCCATCACCCAGCTCCGGTGGGGTTGGGCATCAGGCGCCCACATGGGGTCCCTCTGTGAGTGGTGGGGACCCAGCCCCCTCTAAAGGGGGCGCTGCCTCTCAGCTCCAGGGACTGCTCTCTGGGGGCACAAGCTTAGGCTCGTGCCATCTTCTGATTTCTCAAGGGGAGCAAGACATACTATTCATTTATTTATATTTTAAAATCACTGTACAAATGAAACAAAACGTGTCTGCGATTTGGATACAGCTGTTTGGCTGCCAGTCTGAGCCTTCTGCCCGAGGCTTCCTGACCCTGCCCTCTGCCAGTCCAGACAACGATCCACTCACACTTGCTAGCCCAGCTTTGAGGTCTCAGCATCCGTGCTCGATGGGGATCATTTCATCATGCCTTAGAGATCTTTGGATGCAAATTATCTCGGGCCGTGGGGGCTTAGTTTAAAGACAGCACAGAAGGATAAAGGTGGCAGAGCCTCCGAATCCACGGAATCCACAGTGGGAGCAGTGACAGGCGACATCTCAGCTCTAGGGCAGCTCTGGGGTGCCCCCGGCAGCCTCCGTGGGAAGGCTGTGCGTCAGGAAGGCTGACGTCATCTCATGAGTCTGTTCCCGCGTGTGACCTACCCACAAACAGTTTCTCGTTTTCCTGTCCTACAGCTATCATGGGCCACTTCAGGAGGTAATAGGCTGTCATGTCCCTGCAGGGCCCAGGATTGACTCGTGGCTCATCTCTTTAAGCGCCTCTTGAGTCTCTCACTACTAAATGTCTTGTTCATTTGATGTTTATTAGTTCATATTTCTTAAATGCCAAGGTGGGCCACCCCCCAGGTCACTGGCAAACGTGTGGTCAGGTGTCCACCCTGATCCAGTCAAGCCCAGCTGGAAGACAAGGGCTAGGCTCACGGGGTACAGAACACGGGACCCCAAGTCACGCCCACTGGGCAGTTCTTTTTTTTTTTTAAAGATTTATTTATTTATTTGAGAGAGCGAGAATGAGAGAGAGTACATGAGAGGGGGGAGGATCAGAGGGAGAAGCAGGCTCCCCGCTGAGCAGGGAGCCCGATGCTGGACTCAATCCCGGGACTCCAGGATCATGACCTGAGCTGAAGGCAGTTGCTTAACCAACTGAGCCACCCAGGCGCCCCCACTGGGCAGTTCTATGGGTGGGGCACCTTCCCTGGAAGGGGCCGTGGCCATAGGTGAACCTCCAACACTGTCATCTTTAACCAAATTTTCCTGAACATTGGTTTTCTGAGAATCTACGGATTCAGAAGAAAACCCTTTAACCTAGAAATAGAAAGCCCCGGGGGTCAATGCTTGGGATGCTAGCCTGAGGTCACTGTACTCAGAAACGAGGCTTGTCTGGGAATATCACCAGCTGGACATCCCAGCTCACTGCACTGAGTATGGCCATGTGTTTGCAAATTGTGCATTTTGCTTTCTGTATGCTTGGAAGCAAGAGTACTTACATTCATGCCAAGAGCAACACCACAGCTGTAGAACTAGAAGGGGCCGCCTGGCACCCCTCACTCTAGCTGCCCAGGACTCCACGTGGCCCCTATTCCTGGGGGACCACACCCTGGGCTGCCTCCCTCGGCCCCTGTCTTGGGGACTCTCACTCAAACCAGTCAGTCTTCCCATGGTCTGATGCTGGCTGGTACTTAGTACATCTCTCTTGGGGTCCCTTAAATTGTCTGAATCTTCTCAAGTTCAGTTTCTAAGGGGTCTTAAGGAAAAGAACTGGTTTCAAAACACATCAGAAACTGTTTTTAGAATTTCTGTAGCCAGCCACGATGGAGAACTTGGTACAGAAGCTGTGCTAGCTCTTTTCTTTTTGCCAAAAAGACCTAGAAAGCAGGACAAAGTGTATGGAGCCCATGGATTTGGACATCGGGACAAGAGGCTGCGCGGGAGACCAGGAACGGGCGAAGTGACTTGTCTGATCAACTCAGTTTTCCTCCTGGAGGCGGTGTCCCTGCTCCGGTGGGGAGGGCATTGTCAGCAGCCTGGCAGCCGGAGGGCTTGAGGAGGCCGAGGCTGGGCCATGGGGAGGCTGCAGGAGAGAGTACCAGAGAGGGGCAGATACACCAGAAGAAGGTCCCACTGAGCTTGCACTGCGTCTGCATCTATGTGAGTACGGGAGATTCCCTGAGGCAGACAGGGGATGGTGAGCTGGAGCCTAACAGCTCCTGGAACCTAGGCCAGGAGAGGAGATGTGCAGCAGGTCTCAAGGAACCCTGGGGTCATCGATAGAGACAGGAAGGCTCATGCCTTCCTAGGAGGGATAAAGTAGCCCTAGAGGAAAGTCTACTTAGATGCATCTCAGGAAAATGTAACAACAGACCTCAAAAGAATGAACCTCGTCTGAAGTCAAGAACACCTCCCTTGATACAAATATAACCCATTCATGTAGTTATAGGAAATATTGTGCCCAGAGGTCTTTAAACATTTTGTTCAATGGTTTGATGTATAGAGAGCTACAGAAGTATGTCATTAGACTTGAAGGGGAGGGACCGATGACAAAGCTGCTCGTCCTCAGACCGCAAGTGAGCCAGCCACTGCTGAGCTCACCTGCTACAACCCTTCCATCCCCTTGAGTGAATAAGGCAAGAAGCAACTGCAGCTTTAGTTCCTTCAATATCCTTCAATGTGTGTAGCAACTAGAGAGCAAGCTGGCTTTTTCCTGGGAGGACCCTTTCTAAAATATACTGTATTATTTCTACATGCCTTGAGTCTTTGAGATTGGATCTTTCTAGAATGCTCTTCATGGGCCACTGTTGTTTTTATCTGCTTCCCCCCTAATTCCAGTCAATGCCTGCCTTTCCCTCCTCCTGCTACTAATTCTGGGTGATGCTGCCGGTCAGACCACCTGCCCTGCCCACAAACATGGACATCTGGTCAGAGTCTGGCCAGAAGCAGCACTCCATGCCCGTAGCCACAGGGGTTGATCCAGGGAGGGGGTCCCGAGTCCTCCCCTTACTCTGTGGGCCACAAAAAATCACCATCTAGGGATGTGTTTTCTGGAGCCCTGTATTTTCTCCAGTCTTGATGGCTCCAATCTTCACACTGGTAGGGAGGGGAGAAGTCAGAGCTACAGAATGCTGTGTTTGGTCAGGGTTCTGCAGAGAAACAGAACCAATAGGACATATATATGAGGACATCTATTACAGGATTGGCTCACCAACAAGTCCCACGATCTGCCATCTGCAAGCTAAAGAACCAGGATAGCCATTGGTGTAAATCAGTCTGAATCTGAAAGCCTGAGAACCAGGAACTCTGGTGTCTGAGGGCAGGAGAAGGTGGATGTCTCAGCTCAAGCAGAGAGAGTGGAGTGGCCCTTCCTCTACCTTTTCGTTTTATTTGGGCCCTCGACGCCCACCCGCATTGGTGAAGGCAACCCTTACTCAGTCTGCTGATTCAGATGCTAATTTCTTCTAGAAACACCCTCACAGACACACCCAGAAATGATGTTTTACCGCTGTCTGGACCTCCTGGTCAAGTTGACACATGGAATTAACCTTCACATACACCATATAAACTCCCACTTAATCCCTGTTTCCAGACTCCACTCCTGACCTCTGTACCTGATGTTCCTGAGTCCGGAGACTTAATGCTTTAGTCCTTCAGAAAACTAAACTCCAGATTCTTGAGGGGGAATGTCTCGTATGGGGCCTGGAGGGAGACTTCCACACTTTTAACCAAATCCCCCATTTTATTTCTCCATCTCACCCCACCTTCCGTGCTACTGCTACATCGCATCCCTGAGCCACTCTGGGGCTCTGAAATACAGCCTGAAGTAGTTCTTTCACTGAGTGTCGGTGAATGGCAAATGTACCTTGTCTTTGTTTTCCCAAAATTACTTTAGTTTGCCTTTGCTCTGAAGGATAGTTTAGCTGGGTATAAAATTCCAGGTTGAAAGTAATTTTTCTTTGGCATGTTGCGGTGATCACCTCAACAACTTTTTTTTTTTTTAAGATTTTATTTATTTATTAGAGAGAGAGAGAGCACAAGCAGGGGGAGCAGCAGAGGGAGAGGGAGAAGCAGTCTCCCACTGAGCAGGGAACCGCATGTGGGACTCGATCCCAGGACCCCGGGATCCTGACCTGAGCTGAAGGCAGATGCTTAACTGACTGGGCCACCTGGGCACCCCTGGCATATCTTGTTCTTGATGAGAAATTCTTTGGCAGCTTAACTGTTTCTCCTTTGTAGGAAATCTGTATTTCTTCCCCATAGCTTTTAAGATTTATCCTGTCTGGTGCTTGGTGTGCCCTGTTTATCTGAGTGTTCATGGATTCAATTCTGAAGATTCTGAGCAACTTCCTCATTGTTTACCCCAGAATCTCAGTGCCTGAGTGTGATTTCCTCTGTTTTCTATTATTGGAATTCCCAGTAGGTATGTGCCAACTTTTCTTTATCTGACTTCCTTGTCTCTCAACTTTTCCTTCGTATTTCCCTTCTTTTGACATCTCTGAATTATTTTCTTGATATCTGTGTATTATTTTCTTGGTCAGTTCTTCCCTGCTAATTTCCAATTCACAAATTATTTATTCTTTGTAGCATTTATTCTACTCCCTGAGGTTTTAAAAAAAATTTCATGGCCATAGTTTTCATTTCTAGTATTTTTAATTGGTTCTTCCCTGTATTTTTCAGTTTTGTGTTGATTGTCTCCTTGGCTTATTTACTGATGTCTGGGGGTTTCAAACATATCTAATTTTATAATGTCTCCTTTGATTGCTTTATTATTTCAGCTTCTCCCATTTGTTGACTTTTTTGGCTGAGTTTCATGGCAATCGTTTTTCTAATGTGTTTTCAGAGTTTAGATTTTAAATTCATCTTGAGTTGAGATTTTCTGTTGAATTTTGCTCCCCCCTTGCTCCCCTCCATGTGGGCACTTTTGTAGCTGCTCCTTTGGGTTCACAATTCAGAACTAGGTCATACACCAGCAAACTGGGATTTCTTCCCCTGTGGGGATTGCAGCTGACATGGCCGAGGTTCTGGTTGCATGGCTGTCTGTCCCCTGCAGGTAATAGTTTCTTCTCAGCCTTCATTTACAGTCAGAGAAGCTCTCTGCCAGCCCAGTGCCTGCCTCTGCAGGCTCCCTGGTCCATGCAGCAACTGGCTCAGCCTGTCTTGCTGCCAAGGCTTTGATGCCCCGAACTCTGGCTGGGGAAGGGGGTATCTCCTGGCTGCTCTGCCTTCTCCAGACTTGAGTCTGGGGCTTCAATTTCTGATTTTTGTTGAGAATCTTGTTCCCTTTCAGGATCCCCAAAATGCTTCGCTTGCTTTTAGGGCTCAGCTCTGCCTTTTTAAACATAAAAACCCCACCACTGACAGGAGTTGGGGTGGGGTGACCCTGCATGAACTTAGCAGGCAGTTCCCTGATGTCACTCCTCACGCTCCACTCCAGCTTGTCTGCTCTCCATCCCCAGCTCTGCTGCTCTTGTGCAGCCTCTGCCTCCTCCTCTGTCTGCCTCCAGGCTGGGCCCTGCCCGTCCACTCTTCACATTTCAAGAGGTCCTGCCCTTGTTCGGAAACTCAGAAGCATGGACAGGCTCAGTAGTCCTCAGGACAAAGCCCTGACCCTTCACCACGCTTAGTGCTTCCCGTCCTGGTGCCCCAGCCCCACTGCCTCTCACACCCAGTGCTTTGTCTGCTCTGGACTCCTCCCCCCGCGCGGCCCCCCCCCCCCCACCAACTCCCCTACTCCTCTGTCCTCACATGTGAGATTAGGTGGTCTGGCTTGTGCAGGCTGGCCCCCTCCTGGTGTTCCTGCAGCACGTCCCCCACCCCAGGCCATGCTGCAGGGATGGATGGGCCCCATTCCCCGGAGAGGCCAGGTGTTCATTCTCCCGTCTCTGGGGCTTGGCAAGGGGAGGTGCTCAGCAGTGTTTATTCAATTAACGGAAGGAGGATTAGTGTCTTGGCCGGCTCTGCCATAGCACATGTGGTTTGTCAGCCCCACCACTAAGTTAATCTGCCTCTGGCAGGGGCAGGGGTGGGAATGGGCCATGGATCAAAGTCTTAACCGGCACCTGCCACCAGCCAAGGGAAAAAACAGCTCCTCTCTGAAAGGGGAAAAAAGATCAAAAGAACCAAATGTATTGACGGAAAAGCCATCTCCGTGAGAAGGCAGAGGCTGAGTTCTTAGCAGTTATCATAAGAAAATGAAAGTCAATACCCACCCGGGGAAAGTTAAATCTTGTGCAGCCTCCAGTGATTTCCCAATCAATGCAAACCTTTTCCCTGTTAATATTTCTCCCAGTTAAGAGCTTTCACTCCTCAGATCCTTATTCACAGACCCATTTGTCTGGGCATGCCGCGTTCCCTATTGTTCATAAAATACGCGTGCATTCGGAAGCAGGAAAATCCGATGTTCATTCAGTATACTCTGGGGTCCCTGAATTACAAGAAAAACAATTTCCACTACAAAACAAGGATATTACGCTACAGGGTGATGCCAATTGCACCCAAGAGAATTTCCAATGCTGGGGGGTGGGGTGTCTTTCCTTGCTCAGATGAAATCACACCACTGACAAATGGAAGGCATTTGATCGAACCGTGTGAGTGGACAGCTACCTGACGAAGGCCACACGTTGGCCACCATGGGGAGTCTCACCCTGGCTGCTCTATCCCCCTCACAGACTGGTGCAGGGCCTGCCAGGGTGGGGAGCACATTAGAGGTCTCACCCAGTGCGTGCCTCTGGTGGTCCGGGGGCTCCCCAGGGCAGACAAGGTGGGCTCAGGTGGCTTGTGCACAAGCACCCAGTTGACCGGCATCCACAGCCATGCTGAGGGCCTTGTCTGCCAGGCTCTGCTGGCCCCCTGCCCCTGGAGACCCCCTCCCAAGGTGCTGGAGCTCATTGTCACATGGGGGCTGCTTTCCACGTGCGTCCCTCTCACTCGCTGATGGGCTTGCCACACACAGTGTTTTCATCTGTCCCACGAGGGCGCTTGCTGGGACATCAGGTGCCCTTTGCCCCACTTTGTGTCATGCCCACGGGGGTGAAGTAGGCAGGGAGAAGCTAACAAGCCTTCTGTGGGCCGGTGGTGGAAAACAGTACCCAGCACCCCCATCGCGTGGCATCAAGATGAAGGGAAGCTACGGGGCGACGCCAAGTGCTCTGTGCCCTTGGTGGGGTGGGCACGGCCACTAGGGGAAAAGCAGCCCTGCTGTTTAGAAGATTTAGGAAAAGACAGTTCGGGTGAATGGAGGGGAAGAAATTAGGTGCCCATTTTGGAAACCTGGCTGTGTTTCTCTTTTCCTGACTCTTGTGCAATTGCTCACACCCCCCACCAGGCCCCACGGCCCCGCTTCTGCACCTGCTGCGTCATCTCCAAGTAGGGAGGGCATTTGCTGCCATACCAGCTGCGGGGATGACTGAGCTATTGCCCCAGAGCCCAGCTCCGAGCAGGTGATCAGCCCTGCCGGTCACCTTAGGCTGTGTTCTGTGGCAGGAACCACCTAATGTCCCTGACGCTGTGCTGCCCCATGACGGAGCCGCGATCGGGAAGGGCAGGGTCGGCAAGGGATGCTGGGTGGGCAGGGATCCCCGTCTTCCAGAACCTACTGTACAGCTAACTGCTCCCCCCTCCTGCTGACCAGGGAGGTTCTCTGGTCTCCGTGGATGAGGAAGACACCTCCTTGGACCTCTAGGACTGGGGCTACTTTGGTTAACTTTGGAAGATTCAGGAAGTTTTGTCCTTGCCCTGGGTGTGTTACTTGTCATGGCCTCATTCATCTCCCTGTAGATTTGACCAGTAACTCTGCTTAGATGAGACAGGCCCATGAGCTTAATGTGTGTGTGTGGGGGTGTTGGGGGGCTGCTTGGGAGACTGATCTATTGCACTTGGTTCTGCAAACGATGAGATGTCCTGCAAGGTGGGCGTCCGGCCAGTCTTCTCTGGGCAGAACCCCCTGGGAGACCCAGTTGCAGCTCTGGCCTCCAGCCTCCTCCCCCAGGCGCTCCGACTTGCTTCTCTGTGGCCATCAGGACCAGAGTGCCCCCTTCCCATTTCTGGCATCCAAGGCCCGCCCCCTGGCTCCTGAGGTCCTGACCGCCCCTGATAGGAAGCCCTGGACCCCCGTGATGGGAGGAGATTCTGGGGCGGGTGTCCCTGCTGCGAGCCCTCACTGGCTATTTGCAGACGATCCCATTTGCTGCAGTAAAGGGCCACGTGGGGGCCGTGGCCAGGATGGTGACGCTGACCCCTGGGGACCAGGTGGAGGAGGTTTCTCAAAGAGGAGGCGCCTCTCAGCGATTCCATGGTGAGGTTTCTTTTAAAGGTTTTTTTTTTTTTGAAGATTTTATTTATTTATTTATTTGAACACGAGAGAGGGCGAGAGAGCACGCAAGTGGGAGAGGGGTGGAGGCAGAGGGAGCCCGATGTGGGGCTCGATCCCAGGACCCTGAGATCCTGACCTGAGCCGAAGGCAGATGCTTCACCGACTGAGCTGCTCAAGCGCCCCAGGTTGGCTGTAGTTTCTACTTCAACTCGTGAGTGAAAGAAAATCACAGGTTCCCGCAATGCGCCAGGTGAGGGTCATTGAAGGCTTTTCAGGGACCGTCACAGATTTTCTTGCAGTGGCGGCCAGTTAGGTGCCTTAGTGGGGGCAACACTCCCAGGCAGCTGGCCTCTCATTATCTGTCCACAGGGGCCCGGACTCGGCAGAGGGCTTGAGCCTGTAGGTTCCCGGAGGGCTCCCCAGCTGCCTTGCACACTGTGCCATTTGACGGCCTGTGGTCGTGTCTGGGGGCGCAGCAGGAGGAAGCCGTGGGGCTGTGGTCTGCAGGCAAAGTCAGAGTGTGACCCCTCCCCGGCCAGCAAGCCTCTGGAGCCAGCATGTTACGATTCTTTGCTTCTAGCAGAGTTTAATCATCTCTGTGATGACTGTTTCTCACGGTTTGATCAATTCAGCAGGAGAAAGGAATTAGTTACTTCTTGGCACATACCGGCAGCTTGGGTGTGAGCGAGCCTCAGTGAGCAGCTGTTCCACTGCCCCACACGCTGGCCACAGTGGCACAGGGACCGTGGCACGAATGGCGGGGATTTCTAATGGACCCAGTGTCTGTCCTCCCTTTCTGGATACACCTTCCAGTCTTCCCTGAAGCCTGGTGAGGCCACATGGACTGTGAACAGCAGGTATGAGTTCAAGGCCTGGATGGGCCAGGAGAGGTAAATTCTGTGCCTCCCCCTACCACTTTGCTCCTTCAGGTCGCCTGGAAATGAGATGAGAAGGCAGGAGCTGAAGCAGCCATCCTGGGCTGTGAGGGTGGCAGAGCACAGACAGAGGAGTTGGGTGCCACGTGCAAACACTGGGGCGTGTGACTGAAGGAGGAGGCTCTGTCCCACTCGTGCTCCTGTGTTTGGGGTCCCTTTGCTACAGCAGCATGACCTGTGCCTTCGGGCGCCCAACTTCAGGCGTATGACCCCTGACCTCACCCTAAGGCAAACATTACTTTAAAAAGCTTCCCTTAGGACTCTGTTTTCTTTCTTTTTTTTTTTTAATTTATTTGAGAGAGAGATAGAGAGGGAGCACAAGTGGGGAGGAGAGGGAGACGCAGGCTCCCCACAGAGCAGGGAGCCTGATGCGGGACTCGATTCCAGGACCCTGGGATCATGACCTGAGCCGAAGGCAGACGCTTAACCGACTGAGCCACCCAGGCGCCTAGGACTCTGTTTTCTAAGTCCAATTGATCAGACTCATTTCCTGAGCAATGACGTTGAAGGGTGCCAGGACTGGACTCTTCTAACAAGTCTCCCTCTCTTATTTCCCTCTGCTCTCTGGCCCTGACAGCAGGGCCTGCGTGAGGAGCCCCCGCCCTGTGAGTCCGAGGCCCCCCAGGGGAGCACGTTCTGGAGGAGGGCATCTGGAGGAGGGAGCTTGGTGTTTGGGCTGCAGACACTTCGGCCTGGCGAGCTCCACGCCTTGTTGAGGAAACCAGGGTTGGCCTGGAGTCCAGAGAATGAACCAGCAATCTCAAGGGCCATGGCCTTTATCTTGTGCACTTCTGTTTTTCAAACATTACAGGCCTGAGATCTGCTGTTTTCCTTCACCTCTGATCATTTTGGCTCCAGGCTTCGTTTAGCCAAACCTACTTCTGAGTTCAATGGGTATTCCAGATTGTAAACTCATCTTCCACCTCTGTTCCTGTCTCAGGGACGTTTCTGCTCATCAGAACCATTTCCTGCTAAGTAAGCAGGCTGGAGGCTGGCTCAATGACCCTGGCCGTTCCACACGTCCCTCCTGGCTTCACCGGCCGACTGTTTGTGGGTGATCCTTCGCGCAGCCTCAGGCCTCTCAGAGACCTCGTTCTTTCCTCGTCCCGGACCTAGCCAGTGTGAAATGTCCGTTCACTCAGACGGGGTCCCCCTTCCTGCAGCTGGAAGTGGACTCTGGCCTCTGGGGCCTCCCACCGTGACAGCCTTCACCTGGGCCACCTGCTAACGAGGAGGGAGGGTTGGGGGGCTCCGTGGACAACTGTACGGCTGGGGGCAAAGTCTCGGGCTGGGGGTCCTGTGCAGCAGGTGGGCTCTGTCTCGGGGCAGGCCTGAGGCTGGTGGAGTGGTGGCGGGCTTTCTCCCAGCTTGCTCTGGGCCCTGAAACTTGAGAGACAGCTGAGGGCTTTTGAAAGGCCACAGACCCCTGGGCAGGTGTGGCCATCCCTTTTGGTCTCCCTGGGGGAGTTGGTGAAAGTATTTGGACAGTGAGGCAAATGTCAGCTTCAGGGGGCCTCCGGCCCTCAGGGCCTCCTCTGTGGGTACTGGAAGAGTGGGTGCTGTCCAGGGTCCCCTCTGGGCCCCAGGGGCCCAAGAGCTATCCTGGACAACACTGCTGGCCCGAAAATGTCAGCAGGCCCCTGAGACCACCAGTGGGACTTCCAAGACATGCATGAATCAAGCATGAGTCCCGTGACCCCTCCACCCGCTGCCCAGGAGGCTGAGCCCCTGACGGTGGTGCCCGTGGGCAGACGTGCACTCAGGGGAGGCAGGGGCCTTGAGGTCTGGTCCCTCAAGCACCCCTTCTGTGCCTCCTGAATGGTGGGATGGCCGATGGGGCTGCACGGAGGGAGATGCTCTTAGGCAGGCAGAAATCTCTGCTATTTCTTGCTCAAAAATGTTGTGTGCATTTGCTTTTGGAAGCAGCAGATCAGAAGGACGGGAGGAGAAGCCGGCCTTACGGGAGTGTGCAGGACAGAGGTCTGCGTCGTCTGGCAGGGGCTGTGTGACAGCAGAGGGCACCCCGCTTGCATCCACGTCTCTTGGCCCTGGAGGGCGGCAGGGCTGGAAGAGAGAGGCCAGAAGTGGGACCAGGGGCTTTTGGAGGCTGTTGGGGGCCGGTAGTGGGGGAGGGGTGCCCTTACCTGGAAGCGACCAGGATAAACTTGCAGGGCCCCCCTGTCACTGCCCATCCTCACTGGAGTCGTTTTTTCCTGTTATCCACTTGGGCCTGGTCCTCTCTCTTCCCCTGGGTTCCTCCCGTGCCCTGGGGCCCTGTCCTTTGGGTTCTCTTCCCAGTTCCCCTTCTTCCATGAGGGCGTCGTCCCCCTGGGAAGGGAGAGGATTCGGGCCAGGACCTGGCCGGGAGGGGTGAGCCCTGCGGGGAGCTGGGGAGGAGGAGGAGGGACTGTGGGGAGAATCCAGCAGGTGGGGCTGCAAGGCCGGGGTCCCTGGTGAGCTGCAAGGAGTCACGTCCCATTTTCCGAATGGTGCAGTGTTGATGTGAGTTACACGCAGCCGGACCCCAGGAACAGGACCCCGAAGCAGCTCTGCTCCCCAGGTGCTCCCTGTGGGGTTTGTCTGGGTCAGCATCATGACAGAAAGCTGAAATGTAGAGGCAGCTGACTCCAGACACAAGATGGCACATTCCGCCCCCCACCCCAGGGCCACTGGCCTCTCAGTCTCCCCTGCCCCAGGCCAGTGCCCCCCACAACACTGTCAGACTGGAGGGGACAGCCAGGGAGGCTGGGGCGCAGCTCCCGGAGGCTGGTGGAAGGACAAATGCCGTCCATGGTCCTGGGACCCCGCTCTGATCCATTGCCTGCCCCCTCCCCAAGGGCAGGTGCCCTAATCCTGCATGTCGCTTTGAAGTCAGCGGGTGGGGATGCAGCCTAGAAAGTCATTCCAGATCTGCTTGGCGAAAGCAGCTGTCTGGGCCTGAAGACTCACAGTTTGGATTCACTGGAAGGAAAATGGGCAATTTCCCTCTTCTTCTCTGAAGTTGTTATTTGTGCAGAGATTTCCTGGAAACTCCAGTAAGTCTCCCCTCAGGCAGATGGCCTTGTAATTACCCTCCAACTGGTGGCCACTTGGCCTCCCCTGGGCCTGCCGGCCGAGCAGGCAGCTGAGCACACCCTGGCTTCCTGGAAGCCCCCTCCGCCCCCTCCGCCCCCGCCGTCCGCCGCCGTCATGCGGAGAGGAGACCGCGGCCTGGCTGGAACCCGCCCTGTCCAGACGGATGCACGCGGTTTGGAATGTGTGGCAGACGGAATGAAAAGGGGCTACAAAGCAAAGAAACAGTGCAAGCAAAATCCAAGGGTGTCCGTCTGACTGAGTTGGGAGGGCAGGAGCCTCCATCCACCAGCTGCTTGCCTTGACCCTCGGGGCTGCCGAACGCGCTGTCATTCGGGAGACGGCGTTAGGGACGTGGGTCCCCAGCGCTGGAGCATGTCGTGAAGCAGCATCCCTCAGAACGGGGGCCACAGAGGCCCTCAACCCAAAACAACCACGAAGGTCCAACAATTTGTTTTAAAAATGACCCCAGCACCCTGTGCCACTGGACTCAGCCACAGCTTTTCTCCGTGGTCATCACGGCTGCCCTTGTGGTGCTGGTGCAAGTGTGAGCCCTCCGTCCTTCACTTCTCCCTGTGCCCTTCCCGGTTTTTCTAGACGCTCTGCTGTCTCAGGCAGATCCTGCCCTGTGTGCCCGATCCAGGGTCCAGCCACCTCTCGGACACCTGGGGCTGTCTCCAGCGTCCACCACAGTGTGGGACCGCCCAAGCAGGGTCTGCTGGTGGCTGTGTGGCTGTTCGGAGATGTCCTCCGAATGCATTCCCGGGATTTCCAAGGGTCTAATCCTGCTGGTTCCTTCAGTGCACCGTCCGAGAAACGGACCCGTCCAGGGACGGGAGGCTGTGCATTCTCCAAGGGCCAGGCCAAGTCAGGTGCGGTGGGCTGATTCCATTGTTTTGTTAAATTCAGAGGTAGGACAGCCCCTTCACCGCCTGATTTTCTCCCTAGGAAGTGGAGCATTTCCCCAAAAGTTGGTTTGCAGTCTGGGAGAGACAGATCTCAGAAGCTGGTTCTGTCCTCATTCCCACACGAATCGAGACAGTGCTAGGTCTCACAGCACGGCTGAAAATCCGAGACGCACCCCCAGCTTCGTGCCAGCCCTCTGCACCCTGTGGGGCTGGGTGGAGGGAAGCAGCCCCCCAGGTGAGCCTCAGGACCCATCCTCATCCTCTTCTTGCACAGAGCTGGGTACATAGACGATCCCGGCCCAGTGCAACCTCCCCAGGAATCCGGAGGGGAGCTCCAGCTGCCAGGCGGTTGCCGAAGAGAAGCATGAGGAGGGAAAAAGATTTAGCGACAGCAGAGATCAAACAGGAGAGACAACCCTATCCTCAGGCCACTTCATCCTGGAACGGGGGAGGGGCTGTGTGTGTGCCCCGCCCCCCCCACCCTCCCGCCCCCCCCCCCCCACCCTCCCGCCCCGCCATCCTCCGTGAGGGCATCTGAAGGTGGAGGCTGACTCCAGGGAGAAGATCAGGGGGTCGATTCTCATTATTTGCGGATTCCATATTTGTGAATTCTCTTATTCACTAAAATGTACTTGCCCCCTCACCATCAACACTTGGAGCTTTCCCGGATGTTCTCGGGCATTCAAAGAGAGGTGACACATTTGATGCGTGCATGCCGGGGTTGAACCAGAGGATGCTCTGCCTTCTAGCATTTTGGTGCTTTTTGCTGGTGATCCCGCTGTTTAAAATGGTCCCCAGTCTGGCTAGGATGCACCTCATGGAGAAAACGCGGGTGTAGATGAGCCTCCTTCAGGGGTGAGTGATGGTGCCTTTGGCCGGGAGGTTGGTGCTAATGCGTCAACGGTGCGTATGAAATAAGGTGACTTTACACCGAAGCACGCATCAAACAAGGTCACGTATGGATTGGTTGATGACAATGTGACCAGAGACTTCCGGGAACCAAACTACTCTTCCCCTGGGAGCGATGGTTCAGTATTCTCGAATTCAGTGTTGGCAGCGACTTTACAATTTCGAGGATCGATTCTCCTTCAGAGAATACTAGAAAGGAGAGCAGTAAAGCCGAACTGTGGTCCAGCTACTAAGGAGCCTGGCTTGCGTGTGTCGGAGCCTTGGGGTCTCCCCAGCTAAGCTGCCGGCAGAGACCGTTTTGCATTTGGGGCGTTTCTGTGGGTGGATTTTGTGGGTTGGCTCCCAAAGCCATTTCAGCCTCCTGCCTTGCCAACACCAGCTGCAGAAGCTGAAGCCAATTACTTGCTTCTCCGTCTCCCTTGCTGCTCATGGGGCTCCTGAGACCTGTCTTGGCCCAGGAGCTGTGAGCTGTTCTCCTGGGAGTGGGGCCCTGGGGAGAAGCTATGGCTCCTAATGCGGGGTCTCCGGCCTGGCCCCACCTCCTCTTCCGGCCCAGCGTGGAGCTGAGGGCTGCTTTTTCACTTTGCGAAGAGTTTTTCTTTACAGTGCTTCCCCCCGATTTGCTCCAAGACCCTGAGGTGGATGCCTGAAACCGCTGACATTACCAAGCCCTGGATATACTGGTTTTTCCTAACCATACAGACCTGTGATAGAGTTTAATTTATAAGTCAGGCACAGTAAGAATTAGCAACAATAGCTAATCATAAACTAGAACAATTACAACAAGATACTGTAATGAAAGTTATGCCAATGTGGTCTCTCTCTCTCTCAAAATACCGTATGGTGCTGCGCCCACCTTTCTGCCCCTTGTGCCCACGTGAGGTGACAAGGTGCCCACGCGGTGGAGGTAAAGCGAGGTGGGTGGCGCAGGCCGGGCGTGGCTCGGGCCCCGCTGCTCTGTTGCGGCCGCGGGATGCAAACAGCCCCAGTCCTCACGTGTAACGGATCTCTGAGATCCTGACGGGTCTGCAAAGGAGCTGCCCCTCGTGCAACCCGCCCACTAGAGTCGTTTGCGAGCCGAGCAGGGGAATTCTGGGTTCTGGTCTGGGCTCCACATGCCTCCTGGCTGTGCTAGCACGGAAGTTTCGGGAAGCTGTGATTGGCGCCGAAGCCCTCACACCGCGAATGGTGTTCGACACAAGCTTGGAGCTCAGTAAATATTTGGAGAGTCAAAGCTCGCCGTGCGGAGTGGCAGCACCCAGGAAAAGGCGTAGGGCCGAGCTGGCTGGCGGTCAATGCCCGATCGGTGCCGGCTGTCACAGTCCAGTGGGGGCCGGAGCCGGGGTCTGCGGACCGGTGGGCCCATGGTGGCTTGAGATGCCGGTTAGGTTTGGCTGCTGCACCAGCTTCCTCCCCGGCCTGGCTTGCTCACCTCTCCCCTGCCCTCCCGCAAAGCTTTCTCTCAGTCCTGGCGAGCTGCGAGCTGCGTGCTTTGAGCTGGAAGAAGTCACCTTCGCTCTCCCTGAGTGGGAAACGCAAAGTCCGGGTGGTTCAGGCCTCGGCAGGCGGGTCTGGGGCCTGGCCGGTAACTGTGGAGTGTTGGGTCTTGCTCCGGGCCTCCCCGGCCTCCCCCTCTCCTGGGCTCCCCTTCTTCCCACAGCTGGAAATCCAAGGGGAGGAAATGAGGGCCAGAGGGAGGGAGGCAGGGAGGGAGGGGGCTTTCCCTTTGAGCTTCTGAAACCTCGGGGGTTTCTTCCAGTTTGGTGCATTTGGAGCAGGTGAGGGCTGTGTGGGCCACAGGCTGAGGCCGAGCCAACGGAGCGTCGGCCCCGAGTGAAGACGCCTGCACGTAGCTGGTGGGGGGGGTAAGCAGCCGTGTTGCGGGTCTCTTGGAGGCCCTTGGCTGCCGACGGCCGTCCCTCTCAGCCCTGCGTTCTGGGGGCTCCAGGCTGCCAGATTCAGGCCACAGCCCCCAGGGTGGCCCGAGATTGGGCCTTACAGCTCGGCCCTCCTGGCAGGAGCAGGGTTAGCTGGGGGCAGGCCTGAGTTCCTTTCCAGACAGGAAGCGGATGGGAGAGGGGGAGCGGGACTCTGCCAGTGTCTTCCTGATTAAGTGGGGCCCTTTTTAAAGAATCTCCTCGTGAGGGCCTCAAAGTGGGTGCTGTCCCGGGTCAGGTACAGGAAGGGTCCATGCCCTTCGCACCAGCAGGTTGAGAGCCTCAGCCCTGGGATCGGGAGCCGGGAGGGAAAGGGGATTTGGGTCCCTGGGGACAGGACAAGAGACGCTGGAGCCCAGGGTGGGGGGCGGAAATGGGGGCCAGGGGAAGGGCTGGGACGGCAGAGCCAGCAGGCAGTGGGATGCGCCTGCACAGGGGAGGGGAAAGGAGGGAGAGCAACGTTCTCCGGGGCAGTCCTGCCTCCTCAAGTTCCGGGGGCCAGAAGCAGCCACCTCTGCCGTGCTGGCCCCGGCCCCGGCCCCGGCCCCGCTCTTCCTCTGCGCATCACGGGATGGGAGCGGCAGGGCCGCTGTGGCTGGTGGAGGCCCCTTACCTGGGAGGCGGGTAGCCGCCCTCCTCCATCTGTCTGCACCGCGGGTGAGGGGAAGTCCTTTCCCACACCTCCATCCCTCACCTGCCCCCGGAAGCCCACCTGGCTTTGTGGTGGCTCCCGTAGGAGCCTGGGGCCACTGCCAGGACGGGTAGGGGCTCAATTTTTTGTTGTGAATGGAAGTTCGTAGAGAGGCTGGCTATCACGCCTGGCCCCGTAAACACGCCCTGAAACCCTTAAACAAGCGTCCTCCTGACGTTCGGGGAACGTCTCAGACACATGCCCAGAAAGCGCTATTTAGTGGCTGAGGGACTCTGAGGAACTCAGCTAGTGAGGCAGGAGCCAGGGAAGAGACCCCGTGTCCTGTTTAAGGTCTGTTCCCACACCCAGCGTCTGGAGGGAGGGAGAGATCCGTGCACTCAGATCGCCCCTGGGGTCGTCTTGTGGCCAAAATGGGGTCATGTTTTCGAAAGAGCTCTCCAGGGGTGAGGGTCACGTAAGGGGACAGCTTCGGGATGGAATGTGTGTTCTGAAGAGAAGGTGCGGCTGCGAGACAGGTGGGGGGCCCCGTGCCCGGAGCCGCCTGGGCCCCGACTCTGGAAGTCATGCGCACTCCCCAAGCCATCCACATGAATACTGCACTGCGTAGATGCTGCATGCCGGGGAGGAAGGTGAGGTGAGTGCCCACAGAGCAGAGGTGTCAGGCCCTCTCGCTGCTGGGACGCCAGAAGTTCTGGCTTCGTCATCTTCCCGATGGGGCCATCCTCCTCTGGGCCTTTTAGTCCTTCAGTGATGGATCTCTAGAGTGGGGTCTGGTGGGGCTTCTCAGAGGGGACGCACCCATTCCAGGGGCCTCCAATCTCTGCATATGTACATAAAAAGCAAAACGGGGTTTCAGAAACAGTGGCACATCATGTTTATACTTAATGAATTAGCTTTTTAGCACATAAGAATTAAATGCCACGTAATTGTGCTATTCAAAGCAGAGTTACAGGGCTTATTAAAAACATTACTTCATGATGCGTGTGGCTAATGGGGTCCAGTTTGAAGGCTCCAGGAGACTCTTGTCTCCCTTCAGTCCTGATGGGAAGCTCCGAGGCTTCCTGGGGGAGGGGAGCCCCTGCCCAGCCCCGGGGGTGACCCATCACTTCTGTCTTCCCACGGCTGACCAGGCAGCCTAGTTCCTCGGCCTGCGGCTCCTGTCCGCCGTGAGTTGGCCGGCTGGATTCATCTGCACCAGCAAAATGGTCTGCTCCGTCTCCCTGAGGAGCAGGGTGGGTTCTGTAGGGGGCCGGGTGATGTGCACATCCTATCGCCCAGAACTATTACCTTATACAGCAGAAGACGGGATCACATTAAGGATCTTGAGAGGAGGAGGAGTGTATGGGGATTAACGGGTGGCCCTAAGTACCGTCACGTGTGTCCTTAGAGAGGGAGGCGGGGAGACTAATGGACACACAGAGAAGACGGAGCAGAGAGAGATGGGGTCCCAGCCAGAGACGCCAGGGTGGGGGGCCCAGGAGCTGGAAGAGGCAGGAAGGGTCATCCCCAGGACTCCGGAGGGAGCACGGCTGTGGCTACCACCTTGATTTCAGACTTCTGGCCTCCAGAACTGAGAGAGAAGAAATTCCTTTTGTTTTAAGCCACCTAGTTTGTAGTAATTTGTCCTGGAAGCCCCAGGACACGAACACAGGCATTTTCACGTTGTGCCTTTGTTGTCATTTTCAGCCTTGGTTCACCCTGATTTCCTCCCGCTGGGCTGGGCGCACTCTCTGCACCTTGACCTCAGTCTCCCTGGGATGCCAGCACCCGGCTGTACTCGGAGCACCTGCAGATCTGGTTAATTGGGGCACAGCCTGGCCCGGGCTTTAGAAATCGTCCAGCAGATACCAGCTCAGTGGTTCCAGCCCAGGCTGGTCCCACTCCGGATGAGGGGTGGTGCGTCCTGGTGGGCGGCCCCTTAGCTGGGAGCAGAAGCGCCGAGCCGACTCAGCCCACGCTTAGCACAGCGTCACTCTGCAGACAGCGAGCGTCCGTTGGGCTAGACCGAGCGAGGCTTTCGGTGGCTGCTAACACCTGTATTTTAATTTTTCTGGACTTTCTAAAACATGGCTGAGCCACGTTGAACACTCAGAGAGAGCAAAGACCGTCCCTTTCTTCCCTCTGTTTGAACTACAAACATGGTAAATCCACCCAAAGAAGCTCAGGGAGTGCCATTACTTAATGATGCTTGTTTGCTTCATTACTTGACCCAGAAGACAGATAACGGCTAAGGTCCTGATAGCGTTGAAGGAAGCCAGGAACAAAGCTGCGGCTCAGAAACCGGCTGTTCCTTCATTTTGATTTAGGAGTGGCTCAGCCACAGGATTCAGCCTCCCCCGGGAGCCTGCCTGGCGTGGCCACTCAGCTGTGAACCGAGTAGCCAGTCAGGCCATGAGCCCCTGTGCCCTGATGTGCCCTGTCCCAGCAGGGAAACCAGCGGTGCCGGCACTCGGGACCAAGCGGCTCCGGTCCCCAGACGTGTCTTGGTCGGAAGGGGCAGCGTCTCCAAGCAGCTTCTGGGTCCCAGGCCCCCGTCCGCGTGGTCAGGCCACTGCCCGTGGAAAACGCCCTCGCCCCTTCTCCCTTCGGCAATCTGCCTTAGCTAAAAACGAGAACCGCATTTGCGATTGTGCTTGAATCATCTTCGAATGCTGGTCTCCATGAGAACACTGTCCCACCTGGCAGCCATTCAAGGAAAAGAAGAGAACATTCCCCCATGCCGCCGATTTTATTGATTAAAATTGTTTATCTTCTCACATTTGAATGAGTAATACATTCACAGGCTCAAAATCCAGAAGGCACCCTGCCCCTTGTTAGTCATCAAAACGGCGTGGTGTTTGTTGGCAGAGGGATAGATGTGCCCCTCGGCACGACAACCCAGGCAGACCCACTGTCCGCCCTACTGACCGGTGACAAGGGGCCAAGCCGTCCGACCGAGGGAAGACGGCCTTTTCAGCAGACGGTGTGGGAACAGCGGATCATTCATGGACCTTGACCAAAGCATGGGCCTTGACCAGAGTCTCACCCCGATACGAAAATTAATTCCAAATGGATCACAGGTCAAATGTCAAACATCATACTAAAACTTTTAGGAAAAAATAGAGAATCTTTAGGATCTAAGGTGAGGTGTTTTTAGACTTGACACCCGAAAAGCACATCCATCAGAGGGAAAACTGATATGCCAGACTTCATTAAACCGAAGCACTCGTGCTCCGAGAAGGATCTTGTGAGGAGGATGGAAAGGCAAGGTACAGACGGCGGGACCGTATTTGCGAACGGCGCATCCTACAGAGGACTAGTGCCGAGACCACACAGAGGACTCTCACTCCACCGAGACCGCAAACCAGCTGGAACGTGGGCGGAAGACACGAACGGACATTGCCGCAGAGGGTCTGCGGAGGGCAGACGGGCCTGCGACAGTGGGTACCGCAGGGGGGACAGCCACGCACGGTCAGAGTGGCGGGCCCGTGACAGCGAGCACTCCAGCCCTGGCAGGGCATGGACACACGGGCGTGGAGACGCGGCCGGTAGGAATGGACGCGATACAGCCTGTCCGGACCAGGGTTCCGGAGTTCCTTACAAAACAAGCCTCTGCCTTTCTCCCAGAGGAACACAGGCTGTGTTCACTCAAAATGTGCCCACGACGACTGATCGCAGCGTGACCCATGATCTCCCAGATGTCCTTCTGCAGGGGAGTGGCTGAGCTGACCACAGCCTGTGGACACCTGGCGTACTCCTCAAGGGGGCAGCGCAGGCCGCCCCTCCCGCGACGGCTGGCTGGGTCCTCAGAGAACCGTCCTGCCTGATGAGACCTGTCTCCATCGCCGACGGTCGGTGCAACTCGGTTTCCAGCCATTCTGGAAGCACAGCAATCCCAGGGATGGGTCAGGGCGGTGGATGCCAGGGTTTTGGAGTGGGGGGCTACAGAGGGGCAGCACGAGGGACCCTTGGGGTTGGACAGTGGTCATCACGTGAAGCTACACGCGTGTCGGAATTGCCTCGGAACAAAGCCGCACACGCACGTGCAAGTGTGAGTTAAAGTGGTGATGTCTGTCAGGTCTGAGCGTATGGATGTCTGTGTCTTGCCTGACCCAGAGCCTCGTGTTCACATTCAGACTGATACAAATAAAGGTCTTTAATCAAAATGTCTCATCAGGCCCAGGCGGGCCAGGGCAGCCCTCCCTGACCAGTGCTGTGGCCGGTGATGCTGGCCCCCGGGCTGGGCTGGGAGCGCCTGATGGCCTGCCTCCGTCCACACCGCTGTCCAGCTGGCGGCAGGACCACGGCCGAGATGGAGCTGCGGGCCTGGGGAAGTGACCGCCAGGCTGGCCCTTTCCGCCCGAGCCCATTTCACGTCTGTGCGGCTTTCTTCCCCGGAGATCCCGAGGTCCTCGTCCATGGCTTCAGCCCTTGAAAGGGGAGCCGAGCCCTCGTCCCTGACAGGACGGGAGTAAACTCTGCCCTAAATAGAAATACCATTCATAGGGAAGCATGTACCATCAATGAATGAGAGAGAACAGTTATATAACTGCTGTAAAAATAGACCAACGTTTAAATGTGTTCAAAGGGCTGGAGGGGAAATCTCCATTTAAGCTCCTTATGAAATAGATTGGCTTCTGTCAACCGAGATCTTCGGGGCCATGCAGGAGAAGGACGATTCAGCTGGTTTCATTCTGGTCCGAGAAGACGGCGTTGGCAGTTGGCGGAGGGCATCAGTGAGTAGGCTGCCGGCTAACCCTTTCCTTCCCGGGTGGAAGGAAATCTGCTTTCACCATCCGGTGGCTCGGAGACGTCTTCGCTGCCTGTGTCGGTGACTGCTCTCTGCCCTACGGGGCGTTTCACGGTGTCTGTAGATCTAGATCCCCTCTGTGTGCCTGTCCATCCACCCCCTTCCGGGGATGCAGGGCAGGGAGGTGGAGGGTGAGCAGGCTGAGCAGGGGTGTGAGTGATCAACTCTGGTCCTGTGGGGTGAGGTTGTGGGGCTCCTGCCTCCCATCCACCCCTCTTGGGGGACTCCTGAGCCTCCTGCCCTCCGCTCACTGTCTCGCGCCCCCTCCCCACCTGGCTTATCTAACACTGACAACACATGGGGCGCTTTTTGACCTTCACAGCTGGGACCACTGGATCCTCACGCAACCCCATGAGGGAGCCATCATTACTATATCCATTTTACCGAGGGGGACAGTGAGGCACAGAGAGGTTAGGTATGTCACTGTGGGTCACCCCGAGCCGGGGTCTGAGCCCCAGCAGATGGGCTCCAGAGTCTGGCTCTGCCCAGGCAGACAAGCACCCCTTACCTGGGGAAGGCAGTATGTGCCCTGGGACCCGGACTGGCTGTGACACTGTGGGCTGGAAAGCCAAACTCCCCCCCGCCCAGCCCCCATGGCGCTCTGTGCTGCTCCTTCCATGGTGTGTCTGTTTTAATGCACCATGGCAGGCACTGGGGATCGCACACACACTGGCTGCCTGGGGCACTCACAAGCCTCCCACCAGCCTGCGTGAAGGAGGCAGGGAGCCGAAATGCTGTTTCAGAGCAGTAAGCTCAGAGCTGACCAACAAGAGCAAGCAAATGTGCGAAGTCGGTATGCCGGGAAATAAGGCAAAGCACGGGGGAGATAGCATGCAGAGGGCGGGGTGACCATGTACCACGGGATGGGGAAGACCTCCCTGACAGTGTGATATTTGAACACAAACCCGGGGGAAGTGAGGAGGCAGCCAGCTGGGGGAAGAGCCATCCAGGTGAAGGGAACAGCACATGCAAAGGCCCTGGAGCAGGCATGCTTCGGTGTCCCGGGAGGGGCAGGCCAGTGAGGCTGGAGAGGAGAGGTGGCCATAGAAGGTTCTGACAGTATTTGTCTCATTGCCTCCAGGAAGTTTACACCCGTGCATACCCCTACCAACGAAAATTTCCCAAGGCAGGGAGGGGTGGGAGGAAATAGGTTGCTAAGTAGCGTAAAGAAACTTTGGGGTGATGGAGGTGTCCCACATCTTGATTGTGGGGGTGGTTGTGTAGGTTTAGACATCTGTCAGACACACAGATTTATAGTTTCAATGGGTATAGTTTATTGTATACAAATTATACCTCAATTAAAAACATACAGAAGAGAACAGTTTCTAAGGGTCACTGAGCTGTGGGCAGCAGAAGCAGGTATGCAAACCGGCCCTGGGCTCAGGCTCCTAGCACAGCGTCTCCAGACAAAGCCTGCTCTGGGGGCTATTTCAAAGGAGCAGAGGACCCAGCCCTGCTATGGCAAGTGTCCCAGGACACTGCAGACAGGAGGCAGACCACCACTCACCTGCATTTACAGGTGGGCATGGAGGGGAGGGCCCAGGCTGTGTGCGTGCCGGTCTCCAGGGAAGGACACACCTCGTCCTGGGCTCAAGCTCCGAGCAGGTGTGGTGCAGGGGCTTCTGGGAGAGAAGTTTTGCCGAATCTGGAGCCTAGACCCAGATGGAGATCAGAAAGAACCCCCTTCTCCGGGAGCTCCCCAGAAGACATAGAAGTATAGAAGAAGGTGCCAACTCTGGGCTTCCCTAGGCAGGGGTCCTGTCTGCCCCTCCAGAGCCCCTCACTCCAGACAGAAGCCAGGACGTTGACATTGGCACGCCGTCACCTGCCAGGAGACAGTGAGTCAGCCCAGGAGGGGCCTCTGCCTGCTTCTTGGGCCCAGGGTGCCGGGGATGCCTGCTTAGCCACCACCGCCCCCCAAGAGCCCAGCTTTTTTTTTTTGTTTTTTTTTTTTTAGGGTAGTTCTATTTCTAAATTTTTTTTAATTCTTATGTTAATCCCCATACATTACATCATTAGTTCTAGATGAAGTGTTCCATGATTCATTGTTTGTGCATAACACCCAGTGCTCCATGCAGAACGTGCCCTCCTCAATACCCACCACCAGGCTAACCCATCCTCCCACCCCCTCCCCTCTAGAACCCTCAGTTTGTTTTTCAGAGTCCATAGTCTCTCATGGTTCATCTACCCCTCCGATTTCCCCCACTTCATTCTTCCCCTCCCACTACCTTCTTCTTCTTTTTTTTTTCTTAACATATATTGCATTATTTGTTTCAGAGGTACAGATCTGAGATTCAACAGTCTTGCACAATTCACAGCGCTTACCAGAGCACATACCCTCCCCAGTGTCTATCACCCAGTCACCCCATCCCTCCCACCCCACCCCCACTCCAGCAACCCTCAGTTTGTTTCCTGAGATTAAGAATTCCTCATATCAGTGAGATCATATGATACATGTCTTTCTCTGTTTGACTTACTTCACTCAACATAATACCCTCCAGTTCCATCCACGTCGTTGCAAATGGCAAGATCTCATTCCTTTTGATAAGAGCCCAGTTTTTGATGCTTGGGCATCACTATTACCTTCCTCGGGATCGAATCGCACATATGGTCTGACAATGGGCTTACTTCCCGTGATACAGTCTGATGAGCATTTCCTCACACTGTATGTGTGTCACTCCTATAAATTGCTGAAGAATATTCCAGCAGGTGGACCAACAGCTCACTTAGGCAACGGGGTACACAGTGTGGACTCATTCAACGGCTACATCCGTGTGTCAGCTGCATGGCATGTGGTTGGCCGGGTGCTGGGTCACCGACAAAAAGCAGAACGCCTGATGGACAGGACAGATGCGCCTGTCCGTCACCAGCTGACGGGTGCCAGGGGAGCTGTATCATGTCTGACTGCACTTGGGTCCCCAGCAGGACCTGGCTCTTGGTTCAGGGAAGGTGCCCGCTCGCTCGAGGCCAGTCTGGTGGGGGCCTAGCATGCATCAGTGAGCCGGGGGGCGGTGGGGGGGCTGGCTGTGCGCCGTGCTGTCTGGGCACGTTTGCGTCTAGTCATTGGCTTATTCCAGTAACACTGAGCCCCTGTCCCCATTCCCCGCCGCACACGGAGTGTGGGATGCCACGTGGAATATCTTCGTAGGTGAGAGGTCTTGGCACCCAGCTGATAGTCTACTTAGATGAAATCCCTGGGACTGGGAAGTGACTCTTGCCAAACGCATGCATTTGTAAGGTCTCGATCCCGTTCTCCAACTTGGTGAGCGTTCGTTCACATTCTGGGCTCCAGATGCCCAGACGCACGCCCCTGCCCTAGTTCGAGGTGTGAAGGCAGGTGGGGGCGGGGGGAGGGGTGGGGTGGGGAGCAGGTTGCCCACGGTGGGGTGGAGAGGGCTGGATCCCGAGGTTGAGGCGGAGATAAGTGGGGCTCACCTTTGGCTTCCCCCCCTGCCCCCACCAGGTAGCTGCCCACTGACCGATGACTTTGCCAGGGCTTTCTGGGGAAGGCTGTCGGGGGGAAGGGGGCCCTCGGGAATTGGTGACTGAGAGGACAGGACTCTGTAGGTCCCAGACCACCTGGCCCGTCAAGAACAGAGTACAGGAAAGGCCTTGGTGCTCTTGGAAGAATCCCGAGGACGTGCCATCTCGCCTGGCACAGGCCCAACTACCAGGGCACCAAGAGGCAGGAGTATGCTCGGGACCGTGTCCTAGACTCTGGCCACACGCTCTCCTTTGCCTGTGGAAACGCGCTGGACAGCGGGAGAGGTCATATGCACGGACACAGGCTGACGTGCCTGTAGCAGCTAGTCATCGAAGGGGCCCACGGTTCCTCCCTCCCTGCACCCACACTGCGCCCTAGGTCAGGAGGCGGAGCCTAATGCCCCCTAATTCCCCTGCCTTGAACTCCTGCGTTCCTTGTGACTGGCTTTGACCTAAGGAATGCAGCAGCAAGGATGTTCTGAGGTGCCAAACCCAGGCCTTAAACGGGAGCTTCTACTTCCTACTTGTTGAAACCCAGCTGCCATACATTGAGGCCAGCCACGAAGCCATGGGGAGCCCCGCCAGAGGAAAACCAGGGTTGGGGGCACATGGGGAGCCCCATCAGAGGAGATCCAGGGCTAGGGGCACGCGGGGAGCCCCATCAGGGGAGAGCCAGGGCCCCCAGCCAGCCCAAACTTGTGACAATGTGAATGAAGCGCTTTTTGACCTTTCCACCACCCCTGCACCCCAGAATACCAGGGAGAGCAGAAGAGCCCCCAAATCAAGCACAGAGATGTGACATGCATACATGGTTGGTTTTTATTCTAAGTCACTGAGTTTTGGGGTCATTCATTATTGAGCAATAGATAATGAAATGGAAATTGATATGGCAAGGCTCTTAAAAAATGCAACTTAATGTAGGATTTCAGGATTTGCTCATTAGGCCCATGTATACGAGGCATTTGCCCAGTTTCCCGAAATGGTCCAACCAGGGTCTGAAGCTCCGGGTGCTGACAGGCTAGCTTCCCCTTGCTGTTAAGCCAATGATTCGTTTGCTGAGCCTGAACCACCTTCATAGAAATCCTATCTGGAAAGGACCCAGGGGTCCTGGTGGCGTCTCCTTGAGTGTGGCCGATTTCTGCCAGAGGAAGGTGCTTCCGGGTCCCCTGGGACGACCTTCCTAACCTCAGGCAGGGCAAGGGTGGGCACGGTTTCCGGTGCTGCCCTGCATGTTGCAGGTCAGGGTTGTCCCCCCTTCCCCGCTGAAGCAGCTGCACCAGCGACAGGGCGGCCGGAAGCTGGGACTTCCTCGCTGGCCCAGGTCTGGAGGCAGGCAATGTCCTCCTGGTGTGTCCGGTCCCCGTTGCCGTTTCCCGCTGTCCTCTGGTGCAGGGACCGCACAGGGAGGGTGGACACCCTGGCTGGGAGGCACGGCGTTCACACACAAAGACTCTCATCTCGTGCTTCTGGGTATCAAACTCAGAGGCTCTCTTTTCTGCAGAAGGCGCTTCGCAATTGTGGACTTGCCTGTCCGTGTAAGACACTTTGCGAAGGCGGTCCCTTGTCCTGCAGCACCCTGCCCGCTCCCCAGCAGTAGAGTGGGCCAGCCATGCCTTTCTTTGATCTCCAAGGCCGAGGAGGAAGCAGAACCACGGGAGGCAGGCGGCTGCCACATGCCGGGTGCAATGAGAGAACCATCTGGCTTCCGTCTGGTTGCTTCCTGGCACGATTGACTTTTCCGGCTCACCTGCTACCCATCCGTCCTCTCCGAGCCAGACCCCGGCCGCCCCTTCTGCCCGGGGTCCTCACTGCAGTCGGGCCTCTCCCATGCGAGCAGCAGGGGCCTGCCTCCTGTCCACCTCGCTCCTGCTCAGGAGGACGTAACAAGACAGGCATGGTGACCGCAGTGTCCCAGGGACCAGTCCGGGGTCTTCGGTGCACTCCTGTGTTCATCTTCCCCGGGGACCCTGACCGTGCCACTTAGGCCAAGGGCTGCAGCCACTGCTCCCAGTTTGTAGGAGACATGCAGGGAAGTTGCAGAATGTGTCCCAGCACAAGGCCACACGACCAGAAGGTGGCCGAGGGCTGCCGGAGCCTGGAGTAGCTCTTGGTGCTGTGCCCCTCCTGGCCCCATCCCTGGAAGCTTCTGGGGTGCAGGTGGGCAGCTTGCTGATGCTAATTACGCTTGTCATGGCAGTGGGATGTGTGTGGGCCTTGCTTGGCTGTGGGGTGGGGGCGGACCGTCCGGCCTCCTCACCCTGCAGTGGGGGCTTTGGACCTCCCCACAGGGCGGTGTGAGCGTCCGGGTGGCTGGGGACTGCTGAGACAGCCAGGGCCTCTGCCAGGAGGGGGTGAATTCACCTGCGCCGGTGGTGTGGGCCACACTCCCATTTCCCTGGCACCATCTCCCTAGTCCTCCCACCCAGGGAGCACTGTTCTTCAGCGAACGCCTGCCCCCCCAGAAGTGGACAGAGGAGTGAGATGGTGTGGCCCCGGGAGACGTTGTGAATGTGCCCGCAGAGCCCCCCGGACCCTCACCTGGGCTTGCTTATGGGGCCCAGAGGCCCTGGTATTAGGAGTGAGTGTGGGGACCCTGCCATTAATTGGGGTCACTCGACCTGCTGGTTCTGGGGTCCCAGGCCTGTAAGGAGGGGCAGGTGCTTCTCAGAGGATCTTCCCTGCAGTGACCCCCTCCCTGGACATGGGCAAGGCTCACAGGCTGCAGCTGGGGGCTGGGCATGGGCTGAGGGGACAGGACTGAGGGACCCAGGGGCACCCGGGAGAAGCCAGTCCAGCTTTGCCACGTGCCTACTCAGTGACCCCAACCTTACTCTCTGGCGAGGACAGTGCACAGTCCTCAGACCTGGGGGAGGAAGGACCTGGGAGTAGGGAGGAGGCAGGGGGACCCCTCTACGCAGGGCCTGGGGTTCTCACCGTGAGCTCCACGCTGACCCTACTGCTCCTTAGGAACCTGAGCTTCGCCAGCCACCAAGGGGGCAGCAATTCTCCCATGGGGAGTTTTGGGAAAACTGGCAATTCTTTTTGGCAAAGCACAAGAAATGCCCATGGGCAGAGATGGAGAGGAAGAAGTTTGGTTCAAGGGCCACATCTGCTTGGTGGACCTCAGACACCAGGGGCCACTGCCCGAAGCCCTGGGGCTGGTGGGGAGCTAGGCTGTTGCCCACAGCTGGGCACAGGTCAGCCGGCTGCCGAGGGCCACACTTCTGCACAGACACACACACCCTCCCTCACGCACACTCTGATGCACACGTTCACATGCCCCCAAGCACACACGCTCACCCATAACCACTGTGCACGCCCCCATTTCAGACTGCTCCCAGGCCTGCTCGGCTGTAGCCCACAGTGCCGGTAAAGCGGACCTGTGGGCTCTCAGAAGTTGCCCTGTGGGGAGGGGGCTTCCTCCTTCCAACCTGACGACCACTCACCGAGGCGGGCACCCAGCACCACGGCTGGGAGGGCAACCAGAACAAGTGGGCCTTGCCTCGTCCCTGCTCTGGCCGCGGCCTCCGGCCTCTCCTGGTGTCCTCAGAGCTGGGAGGTGAGGAGGGGTGGGTGTTGTGCCCGCCAGGGGTTCGGGTGCGGTGCCCAGGCTCACCCGTGGCTCCCACGTTCTGCAGGCACTTGGGGCTCAGGCTGCCTGTGGTGGGTGACCGCTCCTTCTGCTCGGGCCTCGGCCCATTTCCCAGGTGCCGGGCTCCGTCAGGGAGACCGCAGCTTCCTCCCCAGGCTCCGTGCCTCCCCAGCCGGAGCCTGGCGACAGGACCCCTGGGCTGGCACGCCCCAGAAGCCTGGCCACTTTCCAGAGGTGGCCGGGGAACAGAGCCACTCTGGCCGGACCCCTTTCCTTCCTCCTCAGGCTCGCCTCCTTGGGACCCTGAGGCTGCACCCACTTCACCTCTGTTTATTATTGTTTTCAAAAGTACTTCTTTCCCACAATTCTCCCACACTGGAAGGACTTTTTACTTAAACTCTTGAAATATATTTACTTTTGGCCCAAGGTCAGGTGGCTGACGGTTTCACAAGGCAAGGAGGATCCTGAGTCATCAGTGTGGGAATCCGGCCTTTTGGGGACGCTGACACACACACCTCCAGGCGTGGCAGGCGGTGACAACTCATGGGGAGGCGGCCGCGAGGCCTGAGCCCAGCCCACGGCCCATCTGCTCAGAAGCGTCTGGGAGCCGACAGGCACGCCTGCACGCGGGGCCCCGGGCTTGTGGTGACGGGGTGTTCAGACCAAACCGTCACGGAGCTGACAGCCCAGAAACACATTCTTACAGAGATGAGGCAGGAGTTGATTGTTCTCTCATATCCAAGAACTCGGGAGGCAGGGGGCCTGGCTTGAGCGATCTTGCTGTGCCCCTGACCTAGTTCACGACTTGGATGTCACCTTCCGGTCCAGAATGGCTTTGAGGCACCAGGGATTCAAAGTCTAGGTGCGTGTGGCTGGGCGTCTGGCTGCCGGGGCGCCCTCTTTGGACGGTGGTCCTCTGTCCTTTACCTCCCGCTTCTCTGGTTCCGCGTGCCCCCGGCCGCCAGGTGTGTGGACTCGGGGCCTGGGTGAGCAGAGAGGAAGCGTTTGGTGCTGGGATGAGAAGCAGACTTGCATGTGACCCCATCTTCCCCCGAGGGAGGCATTTATGGACACCCTCTCACCTCCCCGGAGCTTTGCATGATTTCCTCACATCTTGGAGGGCTGCCAAGATCATCCCATTCCGCAGGTGCAGAAACCATTCCAGAGCCTGTGGAATCTCGTGGCTGGCCAAGAAGGGAAAGGGCCAGGAGAGCTCCATGACTGGCAGGGTGCGGGTGACAGGAGGGGAAACACAGAGGGCACGCCGGCCCCCCGAGGGTGCCCAGGACAGGCTGCCTTCCCGGCCGAGCCTGCCTGAGCCTCCTCACGTATCGGGGGCTGCAAGCACGCTCCTGCACAACAGTTTCAACGGGAGTAACACCAGCCTTCCCGTGCAGAGGCCTGTCTGTCCCCAAGGGGAGGAGGAAGCCGGTCCCTGTCATTGCCCTGCGGATGTGCATTCCAGGAGCCCCTTGGAGACCTGCCTTGGATCTCCCAGGCCCGTCTGCCTATGCACAGGGCTCGGCGGCCCTCTCCGGCTACGGGCCGGCCGCGTGTGGGCGTGTGCGGGGGTGGGGGGCCGGGGGGCCGGAGCAGCGCCGTGCAGACTTGTCATCTGAAACGCAGCAGCCGAGCCTGCTGCGGGCCTGCCCAGTGTGGGCTGCACAAAGCTGCTGCTTTTAGCCTGACAACCTGGACGTGCAGGAGCCCACAGGGGCGATGAAGGTGCCGTCCCACTGAGCCGGACGAACCCACTGTCGCCCGGCAGCAGGCCACCCTCCCTGGGAGCCCCGCGGCTCGGGGTGGGGGAGGAAGGGTGCCACCCGCCAGGAAAGCCTGTCTCTCAGCCCTCTGATTTTCAGCGGCTGGGATTGTTTTCAGACTTGGGGTTGCAGCGCAGAGCTTCAGGACTCAGGCAGGTTGCGGCAAATGAATGCAGCAGGGTGAATATGCCTGCATTTTCTCTCGTTACGAAGTGAATAGGGCTCTGTCTCTGGGAAAATACAAACAGGGAGAAGTGTAGAATGTGCTGGACTTCAGCTGGGACATTTCTTCTTATAATGCAGGCGGTCCTCAGCCCAAGACAGCCCATAGGGAACAAACCCCAGGGCTGGGGCTCCATCAGAGCCTCTCACACTCTTGGCGGATGAGGGAGGGTGACGCGGACCCAGGCCCTTCGGTCAGCTGTTGTCACAATAATGCTGCATCGCAGTATATGCTGGAATTAGACTCAGGGACAGGCTCCTCCCGGGAGGTGCTGGGACTGGTGCTGCGAGGGGCAGAGGTCCGGCTCCTGGCTTGGCCCAGCTCCTGTAGGCCCTTCCCAGGTTGATGGATGCTGTATTGGCAGGAAGGTGCCTGCTTTGGGGGTGCTCCTCATCGGTTCTGATTTCATTTCTTTCTTTTCTTTTCTTTATTTATTGTTAAAAAAGATTTTATTTATTTGAGAGAGAGAGAGACAGAGAGCACATGAGAGAGAACGCACCAGCAGGGGGAGGGGCAGAGGGAGAGGGAGAAGCAGGCTTCCCGCTGAGCAGGGAGCCCGAAGCAGGGCCGGATCCCAGGACCCTGGGATCATGACCTGAACCGAAGGCAGACGCTTCACTGACTGAGTCACCCAGGTGCCCCTGGTTTGATTTCTGAACAGTTAATGGGGTGAGTCATTTGTGTGGTGGATTTGGGGATTTGACCACACCCAAACTTCTCATTCCGCCAGAAATGCATGTGCCCCAGCAGCCTCCGCCTCCTGGAGTCTTGCCTATGCAAACACAGATCAGCCCCTGGCCCTGATGAAGGCTGGGGAGGGCAGCACCCCCCTGGCGGCTCCTGTGGGTCAGCGGAAGTGAATGCCCCTTGATGTCATCCCTTTCCCCCTGAGGCCAGCTGCCAGGGCCCCGCTCACACCTGCAGCCCCTGCAGACCGACCCTGCGCAGTGGCTGGAGCGTGGCCTCTGTCCTGGTGTGCCTGCCAGCCCCACCAGGGCCACTGGGCCCGGCGGGTCCCTCCTCGGAGCCCAACCAGCCCTGCTCGGGGAGTTGGGAACTTCTCCTCGGTAGATGCACTATTGCCTGCCTGAGCCTTACTGCCCTTAGCTTGCCGGTTGTGGGGTTCCCCCAAACCTACCATCCCCACCGTGGTGACAGGATCTGCCCAACATGTGCGGCTCCCTCTCATACCAGACCCTGGAGGAACTGGGCAGGCAGAGTGTGCGCCTGCCTGCGTGTGCGTGTGTGTATGTGCATGGGCATACATGTGTGCATGCATGCGTGTGCACGTGCATATGGGCATGGGCACACATGTGCGCGTGCATGCATGTGCGCGTGCATGTGGGCATGGGCATATATGTGTGCATGCATGCGTGTGTGTGCATGTGCGTATGGGCATGGGCACACGTGTGCATGCATGCGTGTGGGGGGGCATGGGCATACATGTGCGCGTGCATGTGTGTGTATGTATGTGCTGTGCGCAGGCGCGGGAATGTGTGCATGTGTGTTTCTTATTAACCCCCAATACACATTATTGTATTTGACCCAATTTTGATCATTTTTTGTGGCAATATTTTGTTGAGACCATTGTTCTGGGCTGTCAGTGACAATCTGCACATATATGACATTTCCTGGTGTGGTGTTTCCTGGCTGGTGAGTTTAGGAAACACTGGCACAGACCAAACTTCGAGGAGCTCAAACTATGATTTTGTCAGTCTACCCGTCATTCCTGACGCCCACACTCCCCCAAACATGAGAACATTTTATATGGAGGATTCTGAAACTCTTCTTGAGGTTTCTCTCAACACCGTTGGGGTGGTGGCCCCAGAAACCAGGCCGGAAGACCCTGGAGCGGTGTGAGCGGCTCGGGAGTGAACCCCAGAGCGGTCTGTCTGTCTGGGGCCCCTCTGCGCACCCTTGGCTCCTTCTTCTGTGTGTTGCGCTCAGAGGTGCGGGCAGGTCCCGTGTACGCTTTGCAAATGTCAGCGCTTCCCCCTGACTCCTGGGGAGTGAGCCTGACCACGGTCAGCACCTCACGGGCCATCTGTCCTCAACAGTGTCGTAGAGATGCGTCAGTTACAAGGTTGGATTCGTGTCATGGGCAATTGCTCCTGAACAGACTGCAGTAACTCGACCTGCAGTTGGAAAACCGCATCAGTGCCCATCCCTTCACTTTCTGCCTCTGTAAATGGGGACTCTGGTATTTCCTGACCCAGAGGGCATGGGGGGATCACACGGACTGACACGTGCAAAGCTTTGACACGGTAGAGCCAGGAAGCGTTCATAGGCTGAACTGTGCCCCCTCCAAATTCATACGCTGAAGTCCTGACCCCCAGTCCCTCAGAATGTGGCTCTATCTCCTTGACAGATGATTAAGGTAAAATGAGGTCACTGGGGAGGGCCTTAATCCAATCTGGCCGGTGTCCTTATAAGGAGAGACTGGGACACAGACACACACAGGGGAAGGTCATGTGAAGACACAGGGAGAAGACAGCATCCACACACCCCGGAGAAGCCTCAGGAGGAGCCAGCCCTGCTCGCACCTGGATCTCCAGCCTCCAGCCCCGGGAGGGAATAGTTTCTCCTGTTTAAGGCGCCCGGCCTGTGGTGCTGCTTTAGGGGCAGCCCTGGGACACTGACGCAGCAGCTCAAGCGCGAGTTGCTACCAGTGGGCTTTCTCGAGGGGCTTTCTGCTGTTTTGAAGGATGGCACTCCATTTCTTAAGGACATCTGAGACACATTTTTACCTGCTTAGAACGTCACCCGTGCATATTTAAAAAGGTATTTTAGGAAGATAAATATTAGCACATTTTGCCGTTACTGAGAAATACAATACTCTGTTAAAAATACTTGTGTGGCTCTGTTCCCTGGAGCCCTGGGCATCATGATCCACGCTGGTGCCCCAGGGAGAGTGGGCTCAGCAGACCCCGGGTGAGTTCCGATGGTCAGAGATTCAGTGTCAGGTGATGCCACAGGGTCCTGCCTCCAGTTGCCCCCGTGTGTCACTGCCTAGCTTGTTTTGGTGGCAGAATTAACCCAGCGCCTTTGTTAGTGGGTTTTACTTGCTTTGTCTAAAAGTCAGTTCCTAAGTGCTAGCATGTATGACATACGTTTTGGGGCTGTAATAACAAGGGGCTTGTTCTTTGCTGCCACTATGTGGGGCCCAGTGGCTGCGGTCTTTGTCTGCAAGCCTGTGATGTCCACATGGCCTGGTCACTTAGGTCCCCTGGCCCTGAAACCCCAGGAGAAACTGTGTGCCTTTTCCATCAGCTGTTGAGGAGAGTCTGCAATAGGCATCACAGTACTTGGGAGCCCACCTACCTTCGTCCTCTGAGTGGGGCCCCCGCCTTCTACGCAGAGCCTCAACCCCCTCTGCAGACCTCCGCCCCCTGCGTGGGGTCCCGCCCACTCTACAGAGTCCCGCCCCCTGCGTGGGGTCTCATCCCCTGTGCCGAGCTTCACCCCCTCTCCAGGCTCCGCCCTCTGGGCCGAGCCCCGCCCCCTGCGTGGGCTCTGGTCCCCTGTGCCGAGCCTCACCCCCTCTCCAGGCTCCGCCCTCTGGGCCGAGCCCCGCCCCCTCCACAGGGCCCCACCCCCTGGGCCGAACCCCGCCCCCTCTGGCGAGCCCTGCCCTCTGCAAGGAGCCACGCCCCCTCTGCGGAGCCACGCCCCCTCTGCTGCCCGAGGAGGGGAGGCTGAGCCCAGCGCTTTGCCAGTCCCCTGTCACCTGTGCGCGCAGTGTGGCCACATGGGGGGGGGGGGCAGATCTGTAGCTAAGAGGGGGAAAAGAAAGCGCAGTGGGAGAAATGGCCTAGCCCACACCACCGCTGGATCCGGAAGCAGGGGCTGCTCTCCCTGCAGCAAATAAAAAGCCAGAGGACACTGAAAAAGTGGCTAAGAACAACTCTCCTCGGATGGCGTTGCTGCTGGCAGGCTTTCAGAAGAATCAGGAAAGACAAGCAATGAACAATGAAGGGACGACGTAAAACAGGGTCATTTGTATCAATTCTGGCAAGGGGCCCGTTGGTGAGGCGTGTGTGCCCAGAGGAGCGAGGGCTGTGGGTCCCGGCTAAGAGGGGGACGAGGCCAGCTAGCATTAGTAGAGTCCGAATCAGGGACCTCTGGGACCCGCGGGGTCACAGTGCTCAGCGGCCTCTTGGGACCCGCGGGGTCACAGTGCTCAGCGGCTTCTCCGGCCCAGGTCCTGGCATCCGGGATGCGCGTCAGCCGCCCGCAAGCGCCTGTTTCCAAGGAGCGGCGCAACACGCGTTCTCGGAGGGCTGCTCCTCGCGCTGTCTGGTCGTCTGGGCCCCTAGCGTGGCGGATGGGTGTGAACGGGAGGCATGGCATGGGTGAGAGCCTCAGAGCCTCGCCCGGCTCTTCTGGGGCCGCACCTGCGCCTCTGCTCCCCAGCCCTGTGGCCACCACCTGCCCCTGTGCCGTTGTCTAGACCTCTTCGTGCGGGATGGCCCTCTGCGGTCCTGGTGGCCACAGGGCACCACGTCCTTGCGTGGCCTTTGGGCTGTGGTCACCTGTGAGTCCCTCTGGCCCCAGCTGTGCTGCTGGACGCAGTTCTCACAGAACAAAGCTGTGGGTGTTCCAGGATGGGTCAAATTGGGCAAAAGCTGTCGGCTTCCCACCCCTTTCTGGGCATGGAGGGGCCCCCCGACGCGACAGAGACAGTTCTGTGTGGGCCAGTGGGGAGCGGGGCTCACGGGAGCAGGCGGTAGACTTCCTGGGCCTGGAAGTATTTCAGTGGAGGCTCACTCATTCATCTGTTCGTTCACTTGTCCCTTCCGTGAGCTCTGACTGAGACTACCACGTGCCTAGCACTGGGGCTGCACCCGGGACCTCCACCGTCTCCGATCTCATGGGACTCAGGTCCCAGCGAGGGAGACCACCAGCCACATGAGAAGGGCAGACGGGTGCAGGGTGGAGGATGGCAGGAGATGGAGGTGGGGTGGTGGCACTTCCCTGGGAGGGGACATCTCAGAGAGACAGAACGATGTGGTACTCTGGGACTCCCTCTGAGCAGAGGGCAGAGCAGGTGCCCAGTGGGGCATGGGTTGTGTCAGCGAGGCTGCAGGGGTGTGAGCAAGAGGGAGGCCAAGAGACGGATCCCAGCGGTGGGGGCAGCTCCTATATATGGCCCAGAAGTTGCGTGGAGAGGATCCGGCCTCTGCTGGGGGGCACTCAGCTCCAGTGAGTGGACGAGACTCCCATTTGCAAGCATGAAATATGGGTGGGGGTCCTGGCATATATGTAGGAAGGACCTGCCCCGGGCAGGAAGCTCCGGTGGGGGTCCTGTGAGGTCTTCCACCCCCTTCCTCCAGCCCCAAGAACGTTCTGTGCCCGCTGGTGGCAAGAGGAAGAGAGTGCGTCCCTCCTGGCCTCTCCCTCCCACCTCCTGAGTGGATATTCTTACTCCCCTCCCTCCGCCCGCCTGCCTGTTCTCAGTGACGCACACACAGGCACCAGCAGCCGTCATAACTCTCCACTCACATCCGTTGTCATTGTCGGCTATGGAGCTCCTGCCGAGGCCCTGGGCTCCGCCCGCTATTCCGCTTCTCCCCAGCTCCTTTCCCTCCCAGGGAGTGTGGGGCCGGGGGTGGGGGGGTCGGAAGATGCTCGCAAAGCCCAGCCCCCACCTCCCTCACTGTCCCTCTGGGGGCAAATCAGGCAGCCCCAGGGGGAGAGCTTTGGGGTTCTGGTGCCCAGGGGACTGCACACGTCCTCCCCTCCCCTCCCTTCCCCTCCCCTTCCCTCCCCTGGGGTCCTGCAGGGCTCAGCGGCTTTGCGGGTCCTTGCTGAGAATCTGAGCCTCCAGGCGCCTCCTCTGATCCTGACATGCACAATTTTACTCCAAGTCCCAAGTGACAAGTGACAGTGTCAACGTCTGTGACTTCCGCTGGGATCCCAGAGCTGGCAGGAAAGGAAAGCAGCTCCTCACAAGCATGGGGATGCAGGAGATGCCTCCCCAGCTTCTTTAAGTCCAGAGAATGTTGTGGCCCAGCGCGAGGGGCACTCCAGGTAGAGGTGGGGGTGGCCGAGGGAGAGGGGTGGCCCTCCCGCTGTGTCCATGAGCCGGCTGCCCCCTCCTGCTGCCCGCTTGGACTGCCCTACAGCACATCCAGACCCATGCCTGAGAGTCACTCCTGGCCCCATGAACGCCCTGGGCACCTGGTCGGGGTGAGGGAGGGGAAGTGTTGGGGTGGGTCAGGGAAGGCCACACTGGGCAGTGACCCCTAAAAGGGTCTCTGTGGTGAATTCTTGTGGCAGACCGGCAGGAGGACGGAGGATGCTCCAGCCCCAGCCCCAGCCCCCCCGAGTCCCGAGTCCCCAGGGCAGCCTGGGGAGGGATGTTCAGGTCTGTGCCCTCGGCCCCAGGAGGGTGGGCACTCAGTCAAGTGTCCACACGTGAGCTGATGGGTGCTTGAAGACCTGTGTCTGTCAGAAAGTTTGGGAGAGTCTATCAGGGAGGAAGAGCAGGGGTGCCAGCCGGAAGTTCTATCCATTCATGTGCTGGGCATGGATGATGCCTTAGAAGTTTCCTAGAGCTGCTGTAGGAAAGTACTGCCGACTGAGCAGCTTAAAACATCGAAAAAACATTTTTTTTACAAGATTTTATTTATTTATTTATTTGAGAGAGAGAGAGAAAGTGAAAGAGCACAAGCAGGGGGAACAGCAGAGGGAGAAGGAGAAGCAGGCTCCCCGCTGAGCCGGGAGCCCGAGGTGGGGCTCGATCCCAGGACCCTGGGATCATGACCTGAGCCGAAGGCAGATGCCCAACCATCTGAGCCACCCAGGTGCCCTAAAACACTGAAATAGATTCTCCCACAGTTCGGGGGGCCAGAGGTTCTACATCAAGATGTCAGCAGGGCATGCTTCTTCTGAAAGTTCTGGGGGACAGTGTGTTCCTTGTCTCTCTCCCAGCTGCTGGTGTTGGTTTGTGGGTGGGTCCCTCTGACCTTGGCCTCCACCGCCCAGGGCTGATTCTCCCTGTGTCTCTGGGTGTCCTCTCCTCTCTTAGGGAGATACCAATCATTGGATTTAGGGTCCACTCTACACCAGTCTGACCTCACTTTAACTAATCACATCTGCAGAGACCCTATTTCCAAATAAGGTCACAGTCACAGGTACCGGAGGGTAAGACATTGACATATCTTTTTTTGGGGGGGGTGGGCACACAATTCAACCTACAATGGACGGTAGAGCGTTTCCCTCCCTTTAGGAGCCACTGAAGGTGGGCTGTGGATGTGGCCGTGGTTCAGTCCTCCCTGGTGGTCACCCAGATGTGGCCTGTGCTGGCTGTTTTTCATCAGCACCCCAGGGGAATGTCAGCACCCCCAGGAGTCCCAGCACCCCCGGGCTGCCCATCTCTGTGCCTCTCTGAGGAAATGTCTGCCACGCAGGCTGCTCCAGGCTCCACAGGGACCTGCAGGGTGAGTGGGCAGACCATGGCCCTGTTGTGTGCAGCCACGGCAAGGAGAGACCCTGAGGCTCAAGCCTGGGCCCTGTCCCATCGAGGTGGGGGCGGTGGGGAGGGTCCAGCCAAGCCATCTAAATGCAGGGGCAGACCCCGGGCACCAGACCATCTCCTCCGGAGAATGCCAACTGAAACTTCTGAGGCCCGTGGCCTGGCCTGGCTGAACAGAATTCAGATTTTTCTTGCAGAAGAGGAGGAGGGGGAGACTCTGGAAGGGGTGCATGGGGGCAGACCGAGCCCAGGGGCCACACATTCACTGCCGTCTCTCACCGACTGCAGGACGAGTACTGCCCACGTGTGGACAGGGTTGGGCACTGTCTTCTGTGGGGGCCTCGCCGGGCACAGTGTCTATTCACCAAGAGACCCCATCCTGGCCTCCAACAGGCGAGGCTGGCCATGTCTCCTGATTGCATTTTTGTGAGCCTGGGCAGTCAGGGGCAGCCTGACGGACACACATGGGGAAGGAAAGCCGGCCTGCTCTCCGGAGTGCCACGTCACCCCACGGTGGGGGCGAGGGCCCTCCCGCCTTCCTTCCGCTTAGCCCACCGTGAAGCTCCTTGCAGGCAGGCTCGGGTGCGCACCCGAGGACAAGCTTGGACGCCCACCCTGCGTCCACTGGTAGTAGCTTGATCTTCCAGAAGGATCTCCAGGCAGGGTCCTGGGCCCCCACCCTCCCAGCCCAGAGGCCAGCCCCAGCATCCCCCCATGGAAACGTGCCCCTGGGAAGCTAAAGGCAGGTAGGAGATGCCCCCAGCTGGGGTACGTGGAAAGTGCTCCCTCCAACAGCACAGGGACACCCACCTCCCACTGAGGCATGAGCTTGCGGATGAACCAGTGAGTGAGCACCCGGCACAGAGGAACCTGGAATATGCATATTGTTATTATCATCAGTAAAAGCTCTGTGGCCGTTGGGCATGCAGGCCCGGGGTCACATCCAAGTTGACCTTGAGCCCTGGCTCCATAGGAAACCATCTGCTGCGTACTCTCCGGGCCTGGAGGGGGTGCGCCGGCATCACCATGCGTCTGGGGGGACCCTGGCACCCTGGTGTTCTCCCAAGAGGGCGACTGCCCTGGGGCTCCCAGGCCAGAGCCGCACCCTCCGGAACTGGGACTCCTGAGTACAGGGCGGGACAGAAACCGAACAGGCTGTACCCAGGAATGCCTGAGAAAAGGGAAGGACGTCCAGCTGCAGCCCGGTCCTGGCAGCCCCTGTGTATCAACATGGCTGGCAAGGAAAACTCCCCTGCCCCAAGTCAGCCGCTTCCTGTCTTAGTTTTGGAGGGGCGTAGGGAGAGGGGACCCTGATTCGTAAGACCTGTGGTCGAACCAGGCCCGAGCTGCTCCGTCCACCCCGAACCCTGTGGACCTCTCTTGCCCATCCAGCCCTGGCAAACTAGGGAGCCCCGGCCATGGGGACCCCATTTCCACCCTCTGTCCTCAGAGTTGGACAAGCCAGATCACAGAGGGGCAATCCTGGCCACTCCAGCAGGGTCCACATGGATACGGGGGGCCTTTGGCTGCTGGGGGCAGGGCTGGGGGAGGCAGTGGAGACAGTGGGAGAGAGGAGCTTCCAGAAGCACTGCTCATGCTCTCTGCGGCCCCAGGACAACGGATCCTCCTCCAGAGGAAGCAGTGGGCAGCTGGCCCAGGAAGGACTGTTGCTCAAGGCAGGAAGGGGAGGCCCGTGCTGTTTCCGGGGCAGGAAGGGTCTTCGGTCCAACTGAGCGGGGAGCCCTGGGACCAGCCTGGGGTCACCTGAGCTCCTTCCTGCTCCTGGGCCTTGGGACCCAGAGGCCCCTGCCCTGTGTGAGTCTCTCAGCAGCCACGGGCCACTGGGTAGCTGTGGGAGAGGCCCTGGCAGGAAGCCGCCCTTGGATGGCGCAGCCGTGGCTGGAGCCTGCCAAGCCTGACACCCACCTCACAGGGGCCGATACTGGCGTGGGACTGGGCCTCTCCCGCTGGGGCCGGTGACCGCCGATGGTGCTGATGACGCACAGCGGTAGCTGACGTAGGCCCAGGGGCCTCGAGCATCCCTACGCTGGCCAATAAATAGATCTTGACCCCAGGGAGGCAAGGCGGCCACGAAACACGCCTGTGTGTTCAGAATTTGCCTTTAAGCCTGGGGTAGTCATCTGAGTGGTAAGTCCTTTAACAGAGCTCTCCTCCCCGCCCCCCCCATGCGCAGTCGTCTTGCGTCCCTGCCTCAATGATGGTTGTTGGCATCGAGTCGGGAGATGAGATGAAACTGGCACAGATTTTGAAATGCCCACGCATCTTTATTTCCACCGCCGATGTACTGTCTGCAATAGTTCGACCGGCCTTTTACGATGTGCTTTGGAACGAAGCTGCTGAGATAGGAAACCATCACAGTGTGATGCGCGGAAGTGCGGCAGGCCAGCCGAGTCACCTGCCGGCTGGGAGACAGCTCGACGGAGGACATCCCGTATTCGGGATTTCCCCACCTCACATGCTGGGTTCTTCCACACCGTGTTGGCGCCATAGAATGGCCTCCCAGCCTCTGCCCCCGGCCCTCATCACCCCATCCCCGAGCTGTTTCGGGGAGTCGACTCTGTTCATGACCTGAAGAATAACACTAAGCAGGAAACGGAAGCTCTGCTTTTTCTGGAGTATCTGAACTCCTCAGACAGCGGCGGGGGTGGGGGGACCACCCTGGGGAGACAGGCCATGGCACTCACCCCTGAGGGTGGGAGGGGGCCCTGCTGACTCCGGCCCGTCCACGTCCCCCACTCCCTGGGAAGTGAGCCAGGCCTCTTCCTGCTGGACTCGTGGGCCCTTCCAGGGACTCTCCGGGGGTGACTCCCCCGCTCAGGAGGACACTCCCTAGGATGGCCACGCCTCTTCCCGTGTTGGATCCTTCTCCCTGAGCAGAAAGCACCCCGTCTTCTCATGACAGAGTGGCCCTGGAGATCCGGGAATGAAACTCATGAGTTGATGAAATAAGAGCCAAGGATGAAGCTTCTGGTAAGACTGTGCTGGTGGAAATGTCTGGAAAGAAGAGGTCAGCTCAGCGGCCTTCGGTGGAAAATGAGCTTACTGGGAAGTGCCACACAGAGCGGCGGGTGTGAAGCTGGAGGGCTCCCAGGGACCTTCTCTGGTTGGATCCTGACGGAGGGCGTGTGCGGTTTCTTGTCTCCTTTAAAAAATTGTTTTTTCTAACAATAACTTTTTTGTTTACTTTAGTAAGTTAAAGAACGTTTTGTTTTACTTACACGTTTGATCGATTGTGGCAAAATACACATAACGTAAAGTTTACCTTCGTAACCATTTCTAAGTGCACGGCTCAGAGACATTGAGCACATTCACACTGGGGTGCCGCAATCCCCAGCGTCCACCTCTGGGGTTCTTCTCGTCTCGGAAAACTGAAACTCTCTTCCCATTAAAAGGCGACACCTGGTTCCCCTCCCCCAGCTCCTGGCAGCCTCAGTTCTACTTTCTGTCTCTGAACGTGACCTCTCCAGGTCCCTCCTGTGAGCGTAATCACACAGTGTCCGTCCCTTTGTGTCTGGCATATGTCACGGAGCACAATGTCCTCCGTGTCCATCCGTGTCGTAGCAGGTGCCAAAATCTCCTTCCTTTTTAAGCCTGAAAAATATTCCATGGTATGTGTAGACCACGTTTTGTTTATCCATTCATCCACGGAGGGACATTTGAGTGGCTTCCACCCTTTGGCTATTGTGAATGATGCTGCTATGAACATGTGTGTGGAGCTATCTGAGTCCTTGCTTTCAATTCTTTCAGGGATATGCCCAGCAGTGGAATTGCTAGATCATATGGTAATTCTATGTTTAATTTTTTGAGGAATTTCTATGCTTAATTTTTCAAAGGTTTTAAAGGGTTTCTTTCAAAGTTCCTTTAATATATATATATATATATATATATATATATATATATATATATATATATATATACACTTAGAGAAGGAGAGAGAGAGATGGGGGAGGGGCAGAGGGAGAGAGAGAGAGAGAGAATCTCAAGCAGACTCCCCGCTGAGTGTAAAGCCTGACATGGGACTTGATCCCATCATGACCTGAGCTGAAATCAAGATTTAGACACCCAACTGACAGAGCCACCCAGGCGCCCCTCCCTTAATATTGTTATAATAATGTCTCACAAATAATAGGGCAGAAAATTCTTGTTCTCTGTCTTCTCATTCCTGGGGGGAATAAATTAGCATAATTTGAATATGATGTAAATGCCCATGAACCCAGCTGTCAGACCAGGCCCCAGGCACTGGCAGAGGCTCAGGGTTCATGTTGGCTTTGCTGAGGACAGCGTGCGCTCATGAAATCCCAGTGAGGCTGTCCCAAGGGGGTGTCCTCTCAAGATGAGTGTATTCTCCCGCTGAAGAATTTAGAATTGACAGTGCATGATAATAATGGTTACCTTTACCATCATTTAAAAATTCTGCATGCAGATGTGCTCCTGGCAAATTACCAACCAATATTGCACCAACCTTAGCTGTGGACCCCTAGGATTGTAATGCTGGAACAATGACAAGCCTACAGATGGCTCCAGGCCCAGACGGCTTCACAGGTGACTCTACCACACCTGTGAGCAGCGGATATCACCAGTGCTGCCTCAGTGGCTGTGAAGCATAGATAAGGAAGGACATTTCCAAATTCTTTTTATAAAGGAGCAACACCAAACCCAGTGAGGTAAGCACAGAGAGATAACCACAGCCCTGTGTCATGAACGAATGTCAACACAAAAGTGTGTAAAACCCAATAAGCTGTGATCTGGGGATGTAAAGATGGTCTGAGATTAGGAAACCTCTGAAAATAGATCTCCATGTTCATAGAGCAGAAGAGAAAACTCATGAGGCTACCTCCACAGAGGCAGACATTTGTAGACTCAGCACCTACACATGAAAAAAAAAAAAAAAAAGGCCAGGATATGGATTATTCAAATGATGGAAAAAGCTTATTCAACAGATCTCAACCAAAGTGCCTGAGTTGTGCTGAATGAACAGAACACCCAGAAGCATTCGGATGAAAGCTAGAATCGCCCCTGTTGTTTAATCTGGTTCTGGAGGACATGAGGATGAGAGGGCTGCGTGGAGGTGAAGGGTTCATGCCTGAACCCCAGAGAACCCACTGGGGACAGCCACCCTGAGTGGGAACTCAGCTGAGATGCCCAGGTGGCACGGACGAGGACCAAGAGCCTTCTGGTGCAGACAGCAGTGGGAGAGATTGTGTAATGGAAAATCTCCTGTCTACAGGACACCTGGAAACAAATGAAAGAGAAGTGGACAGCAAACCCTACACTTTCTCCAATGAATGAATGAAGAGAAATGAAAAGGGAAGCTGTTCTTGACTAGAAAGGGTCAGTAAGGTAAAGGGGACAAGTTTTCTGAATTTACTGTGATACCAATGAAATACCAACAGGTTTTTTCCCTTAGAACTAGCCAAGCTGGGGCACCTGGGTGGAACAGTCGGTTGAGGGTTCGACTCTTGGTTTGGGCTCAGGTCGTGATCTCAGGGTAGTGACATCAAGCCCAGCATCGGGCTCCATGCTCAGTGGGGAGTCTGCTTAAGACTCTTTCTTCCTCGGGGCGCCTGGGTGGCTCAGTTGGTTAAGCGACTGCCTTCGGCTCAGGTCATGATCCTGGAGTCCTGGGATCGAGTCCCGCATCGGGTTCCCTGCTCAGCAGGGAGTCTGCTTCTCCCTCTGACCCTCCCCCCTCTCATGTGCTCTCTCTCTCTCTCTCTCAAATAAATAAATAAAATCTTAAAAAAAAAAAAAGACTCTTTCTTCCTCTCCCTCTGCCCTTCTCCACCCTGCCCCCCAAATAAATAAGTAAACTTAAAAAAAAAAAAAACTCGCCAAGTTGATCTTAAAGTTTACATGGAAAAATAAGCAGGTGAGTAGCTAGGGCAATTCTGGAAGAGAAGGTTATGTCAGATGTCAGAAATAAGACAACAGGTCCAAAATGGAGTCACTTGTGCTGAGCCCTAGGTCACCAAACCGAGACTTAACCTAATTACTTCTATGGCCTCTCCCAGAAATGGGAGCTCAGCATCTGTCAGGAGTCACCTGGTCGGCATGAGCGAGATCCTGTCTGGCAGACCCCACGGTCCCCTGAAGGAGAGTGACCTTGTCCAACTAACCCACGTTTTCCCGGGATCATGTCCTCAACCCTCTCCCTTCTGCCCATGAACATCTCTCATCTGTGTGGCTCCTCAGAGCTCCTTTCTGCCTGCTACGCTGCAGGCGGCCGGGTTCAGGGGTCACCGGAGAAAGTCAATCAGACTTTCAAAATTTACCCCATTGGATTTTGTTCTTTAACACAGGCCAGTGGCCCTACCAGACACTCGAAATGCTTAGACCGTTGTAACACTTGGAACGTGGGCCAACAAAATAGATGGGGCTGTGGGACAGAGTCCAGGACCCAGAAGCAGACTCAAATGCAGATTCAAATACTTGGGACACCGATTACCAACTTGGTGAAGTCTGATTTTCAGTAGGTCCTGCTGAGACAACTCCATAGTTCTCTGGAAAAAATTAAACTACATCCTTACCTCACTCCCTAAACTCCCATATGTTACAAATATAACAAAGGTTTAGTTGTCGAATTCGAAACCATCAACATATGAGGAGAAAACAGGGTAGTTTTAGGATAGGGAACGTCTCCTGAAGTCAACCCAAACTCAGAAGCCATGTGAAACATTGATAAAGATCAACAATAATAAAAGCCTGGCCCAAATAAAAGCACCATAAACAGAGACAAGAGGACTAGTGAGAAAGGAAACACAGAATCTGCAGCGTCACAGGAAAAGCTCTAATTTTATTCATATATAAAGAGGTTCTATAAGTCAATCTATAAATCAACAAAGTAATGGAAAATGGGCAAGAACAAAACAGCTCGCAAAAAAAGGGAAATACCAAGGCTCTTAAACATAGGAAAGATAGCCAGCTGCACTGAACAACAACAGAATGGGGAGGGAGAGAGGGAAGAAGGAGAGAGAGGGAGGGAGAGAGAGAAGGGGGTACAAGTTGGAATGGAGAGTAGTACCGCTGAAACCTGTGAGATTGGATAGACAAAACTGTGTGAAAGCCCACAGCGGGACAGACTGTAGGAGAAAGGTGCTCTTACAGATTACTGGTGGGGGGCAACTTGGCACACCTTCTGTGGGGACACCTTTGCAACATTTATAATATTTACACTCAACAGCTCCATTTCTAGGGATTTTCCCTGCAGATATATGCATGTAAGTGCTAAAGAACATTTGCACAAGGATATTGAAGGATATTGATTGCAGTTTTATGTGCAATAGTCAAACGCTGGAAACAGGCTCTGTGTTTGCCAACAGGAGCTGGTCAACTAAATCGCACACACGCAGACAGTGGGATTAGTATCAGGCAGCTGCTAAAAAGCACAAGGCAGCTTTACCTACATCCAAGTAATTGCCAAGTGCCAAAGCGAGGTGCAGAACAGGGCGTGCACCGTGCTACCTGGGGACACGGGGAACCCCAGGGCCATGCATCATGTTACCTGGGGACCCTGGGACCATGCACTGTGCTGCCTGGGGTCACAGGGAACTCTGGGACCATGCACCGTGCTGCCTGGGGACATAGGGAACCCCAGGGCCATGCATCATGTTACCTGGGGACCCTGGGACCATGCACCGTGCTGCCTGGGGTCACGGGGAACCCTGGGACCATGCACCGTGCTGCCTGGGGACATGGGGAACCCCGCAGTGGTAGCAGCCCTGCAGAGAGTCAGTGTGTTAGTTTCCTAGGGCAGCCATAACAGAACACCACGAACAGCAGGATGGTATATTCTGTCATGGTTCTGGGGGCTGGAAGTCTAAAACCAAAGTCTCAGCAGCATCACTCTTCCTCTGAGGCTCGAGGTGAGGACCCTTTTATGCTCATCCAGCTGCGGGGGCTCTGGGCGGCCCCGGGGCTCGTGCTGCCTGGCTCCCCTCTGCCTCCATCTTCTCGTGGCCTTCCCCTCATGTCTGTCTGCTCCCCGCTCTTTGGTAAGGATGCCTTCATGAGATTTAGGGCCCACCCTAATCCCAGGACAACCTCATCTAGACATCTGCAAAGACCCTTTTGCTAAATGAGGTCGCATTTATAGGTTCTGAGTGGTCCTATCTTTTGGGGGCCACCATTGAACCCACTGCAGCTGGGAAATGAGGTAAGAAAGGTGTCTTGGCCTGCCTTTTGGGATTTCAGACTGTGTCTTAGAATTACCCATTATCAAAATAAGTAGTTAGCAATAGTGCCTGGTATTGGGGAGGTCTGAGCACAATCCTCCAGGCGGGCCATCACTGGCTGCTTCCTGATGGAGGAGGGGCATGCGGTCAGGACAGGGAAGTGACAGCAGAGTGGCCGGGAGCAACGAGTCCCTCGCTGGGGAGGGAGGCCATCTCTTTCCAAGTAGATATCTACTTGCATTAAATCTCTTATTTTTAATAATGCAAATATTCTTCACTAATTCAAAAACTTCCCCATTTAAAAAAAAATTTTTTTTTTAAAGATTTTATTTATTTATTTGACAGAAAGAGAGCGAGAGAGGGAACACAAGCAGGGGGAGTGGGAGAGGGAGAAGCAGGCTTCCCGCTGAGCAGGGAGCCCGATGCGGGGCTCGATCCCAGGACCCCGGGATCACGACCCTAGTCGAAGGCAGACGCTTAACGACTGAGCCACCCAGGCACCCAAAAACTTCCCCATTTTATGTTAACTCACTCACCTCTTACTTTAGCAGACCTCCAGCCACTATAAACGCATGCGTGTATGCACGCACGCACCCGCGCACGCACGCACACCGATGCTGCCAGGTAGGAAGGGGCAGGTGGGAGGACTGGGATGAGCAGGCGGGGCGGCACCCCCTTCACCCCCCCAGGTGGCTCCAGGAACAGCTGAGTCCTTTTCTGGCCCTGGACTCAACACCCCCCACCCCAGCTTGGCCTCACAAAGGGTTTCTTTTACCCATGAGACCAAAAGAATTTGCATGTTCCAAAAGCTTGGGTCAGTCAAAGGCAAACGGCTGTATGCAAATGTTTTGGGAGCTATGTAGGTCACTTCTCCATTGTTGGGGGGTGGGTTTGCTGCAGTCTTCTGTTCTGACCCTGCTGCCTCCACCCTTCACCCGGCTTCTCCCTCCTGGTCTCTCCAGCTGCTTTTGTGCACAAGCCCCTCCCCACATCCCAGACTCCGCAGGCTCTGGTCTGAAAGAGCACAGGGAAGGCTTATACCAGTTTCTCAGCCGGGACGCCCATGTAGCAGGGCCTTTCAACGGGTGGTCTGGATGCAGAGGGACGCTCAACAAAGTCTGCAGACACCGTGGTTGTCACAACTCTGGGGGGCTGCCATTAGCATCTGGTGGGTAGAGGCAGGGAGGGTGCTCAGCATCCTCCAACGCACAGGATGGCCCCCAACAGAGAATTCTCTGGCCCCAGATGTTCATAGTGTTGGACGGGCAGCCATGATCTAAACCAACCTGACCCATGGGCATCAGGGCCGGTGTCAAAGGTGTTGGGGAGGGGCTGCCAAACCTGTGAAAAGACAAGCCCTTCCGGAGGAATCCCTGGGCTCCTCTGACTTTGTGAGGAGCGTGTCCCCCTTCTGGGTCTGACCCGCTGCTTGTGGGGGGGGTGGGGAAGGTGGCTGCCCTGCGGGAGCTCGGGTCCCCTCCCCCACCGTGGTCTGTCTCTCCCCCTTCTCTTCATCCTCCTCTGAAGCCAGAAGCCCATTTCTGAGCTGTCCTTCCACCTGCTGTGGGGAGGGGTCTCCTTTTGCCTGGGAAGGACAGATGGTGAGTGGCGGGGGCTTTTACCTGGGGGGGAGGCTAACACAGAGGAGGTGACATGTCACTGTGCCCCTAGTTCTCCTGCCAGCCGGGGCCCTGCTCAGCAATGCGCAGGCGCCCTTTGCTGCCCAGGGATTTGCGGACCAACCAGCGGGGCCGAGCGCTAATAGCAACAGGAACAGGGCGATGCGACGGTGGCGGGATCCGTGGGGCGTGTGGAAGCCCTGGGCTAATCCACGCGGGACTCTGGCTGCCAAGGGGTCCGGGTGCTGGGGTCTGGTTGGGGACAGGGGGTGCCGCACAGGCCCATCAGGGTACCTGAGGTCTTGGTGTGTGGACCAATGCCGTAGACGCTTCCCTCAGCCTCCCCCAGTGGTGCCCCGGCCAAGGAGGGCCGGGTGGGTCAGCGGGCAATCAGAGGACCAGCACCTTCTGGAGAGCACAAGGGTGGGAGCCTGCAGCCTGCGGCCCCGGGCTTTCCTCAGTGCGGGGGCGGCTCTGCTCTGGGCCACGGCTGAGGCCGAGTGTGTCTCTGTCCCGGGCACATCGCTCACACGGTAACAGCCTACAAAGGACCCCTGTCCTTTGGTTGCAGTGTGACCTCATGGATGGAGGGCTGCTTCCTCCCCACCCCTGTCTTCCTCTGAGGGAAACTGGGTGGGTATTCTTGGTTCTTCTTCATTCCACCTGCTCCGGGTCTCCCCAGTGTCACTTCTGAGACCCCATCGCTCGGGCCCCCTTGCAGGGCGATTCCCCGAGGGTGGACCTGCAGGAGGTGGGAGGCGGGGAGGGCTGCCGCAGTGCCGGTCCCCAGCTTCCCTGGGCTTGGGGGGCCCTGTGACCCTGGGGTGGTTTCGCTTCCTGCAGCTGCCGCCTCTGGGGGTTCCCCTTAGAGATCCTCCATTGGACGTCTGGGTGGAATTCTGCTTGCTGGCAGTAGGGAAGGAAGGGGGCCCTGCAGAGTGGGGGGGTCATGCCCTGGGAGCTGGGGGTGGGGAGGGGAGGGGCAGGAAGTGGAGGCTGGAGGCGTGCAGGGTGGCCGGGTGCATGAGGTTCCGCACCTGGGAGAGGCTTCTGGGGAGAGGGGAGCCTTAAGCTGAGTTGTTTTTGAAATATGTACAAATTCTCTTTGGTGTTTGTAAGATCAGCTGAGATTCTGAGCTCAGATGGGAGTGACCTTGTCATAGAAAGAGGGCAGCGTGGGAGCGAGGCTGGCAGAGCGAGGCAGGCTGTGCGAGCCCAGGGCTGGAGAGGACCCACCCCAGGGCCAGACCGCGCTCAGGGCTCCCCATGCTCCCCAGGGGCAGAAGGCACCTCCCGCCAGCCAGCGGCAGGAGGAGGGTGGGGGCAGGGAGCCCAGGGCCAGCAAGAGAGGGAGGGGCTCTGCGGTGGCCTTTTGAGACGCCCCCCCCCCTTTGCGCCACAGCAAGGGGGCAGTGCTGGCAAAGGGCGTGAGGCTGCGGCAGGGAGGCGGAGGGGACAGGGGGAACATGGCGGGATTGCCAGGGGCGGGTGACAGTGAGGGATGCTGAGGACGCTCCCAGTGTTTCTCTGCAGGTGACTGATTAGTTCTGGTTGGTGCCATTAGGCCATTCACCAAGCCCTGGAATATGGGGGACCGACAGTGAGTTTGGGGGGCTGGGGAGCTGCTGGGTGGCCTCTGCCAGGGGCCGCCGACTGCACGCTGGCCAAGCGCCTGGCGCGCGGTCATTTCGTCCATCTGCACCACCACGCGACAGAGGACTTGCTGTCTCCTCTTGGCGGGTGAGGAAGCAGGACTCGAGCCCAAGGAGACCTCTCTGAGCTCGCACTGCCCACTGTGGGGCAGGAACCCAGGGCTGCCCCGGGAAAGGGCTGCAGGGACCCGAGGAGAGGGAGGCGTGAGCTGGTGCACACAGCAGAGGGAGAGGCGCCCTGAGCAGGAGGCCTTGGCAAACCAGTTTCCCCAGGGCACCCACTGGCGGGGGGGACGCGGGGCTCCAGATGCTGGGAGGGGGCCGGGGGCCAGCGGGGGTGTCAGAAGTCCCTCCCCAGCAAAGGGGAGCTCGGGACTCCGAGAACAGCAGAGGTGGCGGGGGGAGGTGGGAGAATGGCTGAAGTGGCTGGGAAAAACTACAAGGTCACATTTCAGTCCAGGCAGGTAGCACGGGTCCATGGCTGACCCCAGGCGGCCAGGCTGACAGCAGGATCCAGGTGAGTGGCCCCAGGTGACACCTGGGCGCACCAGGCCAAGAGGCTTCAGAGCCGAGGGCAGGAGCCTGGGAGCCTCCTGAGGCTGCCACAGGCCGGCTGACACTTTGCAGGTTCTTTTTTTTTTTTTAATTTTGGTCAATTCAGAATTAGGTATTTTATTTATGAATATTATCCTTTAGAAGCTTAACACTAACTCGGGCCCTATGCTAATATAAGTACTTACATGATCACCTGCATATTTATAGAAGTCTATCGAGTGGTTCTGTTCTTTTCTTTTTATTTATTTTTTATTAGTTTCAGAGGTAGATGTCAGGGATTCATCAGTTGCATATAACACCCAGCGCTCATTCTATCCCATGCCCTCCTTAATGCCCATCACCCAGTTACCCCACCCCCCCATCAACCCTCTTTGGGTTCCCTAGAGTTAACGTCTCTTATCGTTTGCCTCCCTCTCAGTTTTCATCTTACTTATTCTTTTTTTTTTTTATTAAAGATTTTATTTATTTATTTGAGACAGAGAGAATGAGAGAGAGAGAGCACATGAGAGGGGGGAGGGTCAGAGGGAGAAGCAGGCTCCCTGCCGAGCAGGTAGCCCGATGCGGGACTCGATCCCGGGACTCCAGGATCATGACCTGAGCTGAAGGCAGTCGCTTAACCAACTGAGCCACCCAGGTGCCCATCTTACTTATTCTTGATGGCCTTCTGCAAGCCCGTTCATGTTTGTTTGCAATCATCCACGGTGACAGGCCCAGGAGTGGTCCCCCCGAAGGTCTGGGCATGTCACAGCCCTGGAACCTTTCAATGGGAACTTATGTGGGAAAAGGGTTTTTGCAGGTATAATTAATGGGAGGATCTTGACATGAGACCATCCTGGATTATCTGGGTGGGCCTTCAATCCAATAAGTGTCCCTATGAGGGACATACAGGGAGAGACACAGAGGCAGAGGAGGGGCCGTGCCCCACAGCCGAGGGACGGCTGGAGCCGCCGGATACCGGACAAGGCAGGAGGCTCCCCGCCCCCCCCGCCCCCGCCCCGAGCCCCTGGAGCGAGTGCGGCCATGTGGACACGTGATGGCAGGCAGAGAGAGCGCACACTGCCGCTTGAAGTCACCATGTATATAGGAATTTGTTAGGGAACCTCAGGGACACCCGCCTAATCTGAGAAAGTGAGAACAAGGAAAATGCATATTAGCCCACGGAGTGAGAATTTTCAGGCAAAATAATTACTCAGGTTTTTTTTGTTTTTTTTTTTTTTCATTAGAAAACCAAAGCGAAAGCCATATTCATGTTCAGGGTTTATATATATGTTCTGTCTCAGAGTACATCACAAATCCGAGATAATGGCAGGGAGCGATCTGGCCCAGACAGACCAGCATCTAGCTCCTTAGCTGCTCCATCGTCAGCAAGCTCCCTTCTGCACCAGCTGCTTGGGTGTCCCAGCCAGCGGGATGGATGAAATGAAGGAGGATGCCTCAGTCAGCTCGGGGGCCATAAAAACACATTTATTTTTCACACTTTTGGAAGTGGCAAGTCCGAGATCAGGGTTCCTCACGGGCGGGTCGTGGTGGGGCCTCTCTCCCTGCCTTGCAGACAGCTGCCTTCTTGCTGTGTCCTCACGTGGTACAGAGAGAACCAGTCTCTTCTTCTTGTAAGGACACTCATCCCATCCTGGGATCCACACTCATGACCTCATCTAAACCCAGATTCTTCCCAAAGTTCCCACCTCCAAATACCAACCTCAGGGCTTTGACATGTGAATTTGAGGAGGGCAACAAAGTTCAGTCCATAGCAGAGGGCATGGCCCTGCTGTTTAAGGATGCTTTCTGAAAGTTGCCTATAACACATCTGCTTCAGATTTGTTGGCCAGACTTTAGGCACATGGCCACACCTAACTGTAAGAGAGGTTGGGGAATATACCCAGCAACACTGAGGGGTTTCTATTACAATGTGCTCAGATAAGAGTTGGGATTCAGACTTTTTCCACATTGCTTTGTCCTGATCATGATACCTCTTGGTCCAAAATGGCTGCTTGAGAGACAGTCATCACCTCTGCATTCCAGCCAAGAAGACATTCCTTACTTAGTCAGAGTGTAGTGTGGGGATGTAGCCTTTTAACTGCATACAGTGTATCCAGCCAAAAGCTGGGGTCCTAATTACTAATGGAAAAGGATGGAAAGGGTGTTGGGGTAACTAGCAGTCTTTTCCACCTCCACCCTCTAGTTGCCTCAAGGATCTTAGAGCCTGATGTACAATGGCACTCTCCTGTTCTGCCATAACCTGCTAAGTCTACACCACATGCTCCCCAAGTGCATGGGCTTAGTTTTCCTTCCCATTTTTCCTCCCAGAATTTGCCAGCTAGCAAACAGGCAATCATTAGCCTAGCATTTGTTTGCTGCACTGAGGTTGAGTTGTACCAGGTGTGGATTCGGGAAGCAGAGGCTGGTGGTTGCTTTCTGACCTCAAGTTCGCCTACCACCCATGCTACGCCTGCCACCCTCACCCCCGGCCCTGTGTCTCCTCCAATTTCAGAGTTTATGAGCCCGGCTCCCCTTAGCAGAAACTTTCCACTCCATACCCCTCCGTAAAGTTTCAGAGCTCTTTCTAATAAACCCCAGATGGAGGGAACATTTTGCCCGGCAGCAAGATCTTTCCCTGGCATTCTTGGGACATTTAACAGCCAAGGATTGTCCAGAGCTGGGAGAAGGCCATAAAGGACAGACACCCGGTCTCAGGAGGTGACAAACAGGGAGCAGGGAGGGACCATTGCCTTCAGCCATCTCTCGGCAGCCAGGGGTTTCCCGATGGCTCAGCCTGCCCTGTGGGCTCTCCCCGCCTTTATTTGCTCTGTGCTGGACAACGCGATTCAACCGTGCACTGCGGAACCTGTCCCGAGCACGCGGGGTGGTAAGATGGTCCTTGCTCTCCACGGCCTCCAGAGAGGAGAGGTACATCCACCGTGCGCAAAGGGACAGGCATCACGAGCGGGCACATTACATTTGAGCTGTCAGTGCTGGGGCTGCAAGGCCCAGCCTTGCAAGGAGCCATGCACATCGCTGGGGCCCTCAGGGTGTAGTGACCAAACCCTGCGGGAAAGCCCCACCGTTATAATAAGCTTTCTCATGATGAGCCTTGGGAGGAATTAGAAATACAATTTTTCAGGCGCTTACAAAATATCCAGTAATTATAGCTTGTGCACATAAAAGGGGCATGCCGTGAGATTTGTGGCCCCCTTTTTAAAGGACCGATTTATATATTAAAACAATAAAATATGTCCAAGGGAGTGCTAGCCCCACAGTGTTTTCAGTGGCTCCTCTCTCCAGTTCTAGAAAGCTCTACCACCAGAGGAAACCAAGGAGAATCTGCCCCTTGGCTCATTATCAGGACGTTCGAGGCTGTGTTTGGCCAGATGGAGAAGATGTAAAATTATTATGCATCTTCCCAAAGGCGGGGAAAGAGCCTCGCTGTTAGTGTTCACCCTGGCAACGTGCCCACTTGAATCAGCTCAGCATAACACAGGGGGGCGGGGGGGAAATGAGCTCGTCCTTTCCAGGTCCTGATGTAGAAATTTAAGTAGCAGGAGGGTTTGCTATTACATTTCCAGCTCGTAAAATGAGATGCAGGTTGACGCTTGCACGGGGCTGTGGGGAGGGGGCGGCCCCAGCACAGCTTACCCCTCTCCCCATCCACAGATGGGATTGCAGCCTCACCCCGCCTGCCCCCAGGGGATGGGCTGAATTGTGTCCCCCTCCCCCCCACTAGATGTTGATGTCCTAACCCCTGGTACCTGTGAATGGAATCTTAATTGGAAATAAGATCTTTGCAGATGGCTGGGTTAAGATGAGCCCATTAGGGTGGCCCTGATCCAATTCGATGTCCTTATAAAAGGGGGACATCTGGACACAGAGACACACAGAGGGACGATAATGTGAAGACAGGGAGAATATGGCCACCTGCAAGGAACCCCTGGGGCTCCCAGAAGCTGGGAGAGCCTGGAGCAGGGCCCTGGGGAGGACTTCCGGCCTCCAGCACCGTGAGACAGAAATGTCAGTATTCAGGCCACCTAGCCTGTGGCGCTTTGTCACAGTGGACCCCGGACCCTCACCTACCCCAGCTGATGGAACACGGTGTTCCTAGTTACCTTCTCTGTGCCCCAGCTCCCTGGCCCCAAGAGAGCCCACCCCAGGGTCCTGCTCATGCCCAAGCCTCCTGGGCCACAGCTGTGGGATGAAGTCACTTCCTCAGCCCCACCCTGGGGCGGGGGCACAATTCAGAGCTCCTTAGGGTCCCTCCACCCGCCCCCCACTGCTACAGTGTTGTCTGCCAGCATCGCCAACCTTGGAGACCACCCTTGGTGAGGGTGCTCAGGTCCTCCGGAGCTCCTAACACCCCAGTCCCAGCCAAGCCTCCCACCTCTCCCACTCTGCTCCCCGCTGCACCCATCCTGGCTCCCTTCTGCATGTGCTTATCCTGGGGGGCAGGGATAGAGGCCAGGAGCCTGATGGGTTGTTTTTCCGGAGGCCAGGGCTGCTTTAGCGAGTACCCCCAGGGCCCCCTGATCCCTCAGCCACAGCAGTGGGTTATGGAGGCTGGGGCCCAGGGGCCTGTTCCCTGCCTTGCCCAGCGGGACTGCCCTGAACTCCACATTCAGACCGTGGTTCCCTGCAGACACACGACACAGTGGGCAGGTTATTCCCGGCACGTTTCGGGGAAAGGCGGGGCCGCGTGGTCAGCAGAGCCTGGTCTGATGGCCGGCTGGCATTCGAGAAGGGGACTCATGTGAGGGGGGCCGTGAACCAGCAAATTCCAGGAGAAACTTCTCGGGCAAGGTCACTAATGGGGCACCTGCTGGTGTGAGCGGGCAGTGAGGAGGCCAGTGGGGTGACAGGCAGACCTCCTGGCCCTTTGCCCTCCTAGACACAGGAGCCTGGGCGTCCAGACGGGGAGAGATCAGGACATCTTTACTGTGCCTGGCGAAGCAAGGGTAGGAGGATACCTTCCCGGAGCCCCTGTGACAGCCCAGGGTGGGGGGCCACAGGTGCTCGGAGCAGGGCTGTGGCAGAGGGGACAGTGGCCCTGTGCATTAGAAGGTGGGGCAGCGGGTCTCCTGATGGCCTGCAGGTGGGTATGAGGGAAAGCGCCGAGGCCCATGGCCCTCAGATTTTAGGTAGTGTTTGCTAGAAGGATGTGCTGTGGGTTCAGAGGGGTTCAGAGCCAGAGAACGTTAGAACATATTGGGGTGTTAGAACCATGGGGTGACCATGTCCACAAAAGGTCCAGGTGGGGGGGTTGAGTGGGCTTTTGGAATGGACTGGGCTGGATGGCGGAGGCCCTGGTTCACAGTGGGGAGAGGCTGACAGCCCGTGCCCCTGAATGCAGGACCAGGTGTCTGCACACACAGCCCGAGCCCCAGGCCAGAAACCAGAGCGGAGGGGGTGCAGTACCAAGAGCTGGAAGGTTCTTGGAGAACATCTGACCCAGTGTCTCCCTTTTCTCTAGAAAGCAAGGCCCAGAGAAGGGTCCAGGGTTGTCCAGAGACACAAGGCCGGTGTATAGAAGGGCTGTGACCTTCTCAACCCACCCCATGGAGCCCGCAGGGAACCAGCAGACTCTGGTCTGAGACAGGCCCTGCCTGTAATGCAGGGGTGTGTTAGTCTGCGCCATCCCAGAGTTTGTTTGGGGAAGCCCCTCTGAGAGCAGGAATGGGGCAGGAGCCAGGGGAAGCCAGGAGAGCCGTGGGTGGCAGTGTCTGGCTGGAGGTGAAGGGGAGGTGGGTGGGCAAGGGAAGGTCCAGCCAGGCCCCAGGAAAGCTTCCAGGCTTGCTTGGCTGGCTTGGGAGTGCTGGGTCTCCCAGGGATGTCGCCTCCAAGCTCCATCCATGAGCCGCCCTCAGGAAGTGGGTTTTCGGCACAGGGACTCAGCAAGGCCACCAGGACCTGTGGTCCCTTAGCTCCCTAGGGATGGAGGCTTCCATCGCAGCCTCAGGCAGTGCCTTAAAAATCCACCATCGTGGCCCTGCCCCCGGGTTTGTGGTTCAGTGGCCTTGGTAACGCCGTGTACGAACATAGCTACATCTACAGAGTAGACGCACACACCAAGTCGTTTCACTGCCTTGCCACGTGCAAGAGCCATAGCCCTTGAGGGGCACAGCCAGGCCTGGGGTGTCATTGTCGTTGTCACCTGGCTGGCACTCATGCCGAGCCCTCGGCTGGCTTGCATCACTGCCTGGCCCCCGAGGTCGTCTGGGCCCCTGCTCTGGACTGTAGGCTGGTTCTCTGCTGGGTCTCTAGAACTTTGGACAGCACCTGGCACACAGTACATGCTCACTGAATATATGATGGATGGATGGATGGAAGGATGGATGGATGGATGGAAGGAAGGAAGGATAGATGGATGGAAGGATGGATGGATACATGGATGGATTGATGGATGGATGGAAGGATGGATGGAAGGATGCATGAATAGAAGAAAGGAAGGAAGAAAGGAAGGAAGGAAGTGAGGAAGGAAGGAAGGATGATGGATGGATGGATAGATGGCTGGATTGATGGATGAATGGAAGGATGGATGGAAGGATGCATGAATAGAAGAAAGGAAGAAAGGAAGGAAGGAAAGAAGTATGATGGATGGATGGATAGATGGATGGATGATGGATGGATGGAAGGAAGGATGGATAGAAGGATGGATGGAAGGATGGATGGATGGAAGGATGGATGGAAGGAAGGATGGATGGAAGGATGTAAGTATGGATGGATGGAAGGATAGAAGGATGGAAGGAAGGATGGATGGATGGATGATGGATGGATGGATAGAAAGATGCATGGATAGAAGGAAGGAAGGAAGATGGATGATGGATGGAAGGAAGGATGGATGGAAGGATGGATGAATGGATGATGGATGGATGGAAGGAAGGATGGATGGAAGGATGGATGGATGGATGGAAGGACAGATGGAAGGATATATGTATGGATGGATGGAAGGATAGAAGGATGGAAGGAAGGAAGGATGGATGGGGGGATGGATGGATGGATGGATGGACAAACCCTGAAGACAATGTGGGTCACCTACTTTCTCCTGGGGTTGTGACCTCTCATCTGCTGTGACTCAGTCCCATCTGCTCCCTGCCCGCCAGGCCCTAAAAGTCCAGTCCTGTGCTGTGACCTACTAACAAGGACAAAAGAGCTGGGTGTCCTGCCAAGACTGTGCACCCTGCCTCGCCTCCCGCCTGGCTTACCTGCCCTGGGCCACTGGCAGAAGCCTCTGTGTCGCTTTTTAATGGTCTGCTTTGCTCGCCTGGCTTTGCACTTGCAGCCAGCCTACGGGGCTGCTGGGCGGCCGCATGTCGGTCATTAAGGTAGCAGGTCGCCTGTGGAGCTGGACGGCTTCCTGCTGCCCTGGGGAGCCAGCCTGAGACAAACGCCTGCCTGGTTCCGAGAGGAGGTGCTGCTGGGGACACAGGAGCCACGCGGGCTGCATTTTCAGTGGCTTCCCTCAATGAGAGGTCTGCAGCCTCTAAGCTCCTCTCCAGCGAGAGAGCCTGGACCCGCACTGCTCAACAGGGGTCGGGTCCATGGAAGGCCCCCAGCTTGTCTGAGCAGGGAGAGCATGGAGACATCCTGCTCCCGAGGCGGCAGCCCCACGGGGAGTCGAGGGGGGATCTGGGAGGCTGCCCTGGATAAGCCCCGGGACACGAGTTCAGCCTGGGGCTCTCCTGAACATCCTCTTCCCAAAGATAAGTGGGCCACATCCATAGTTGGCCATCCGTGGGCCTGGCTCTTGCTGGGCCATGCTGCTCTGCCCTGCGTGCAGGAGCTGGAGCCCATGGAGCAGACGCCCCGTCCCAGGCTGCTCCCCCAACAAAAGATCTGCCTTCCTCTGAAGCCCTCTGCACACGGAGAGAGCAGGTGGTCCTGCTAAGCCGCCCGCACAGACAGAACAGAACAAACTCTGGCTTCCCGCTTCTCCTGCCCGGAGTGACCAGCGTCCACTCTGCGTGTACGTGAGCCATTCAAGCCACTGAGTTTCCAGCTACGAGTTTCCGTGCGTGCGCTGAGGTGGCCACGACCAAGGGCCACCAATGGGGGGCTTAAAACAATCAAAATCTATTCTCAGACCACCTGGAGGCGGGAAGTCTGAGAGCAAAGCTGTGCTCCCTCCTGAGGCTCTGGGGCAGGGTCCTCTCTGCCTCCTCCCGTGCCTGGTGGCCATCAGCGTCCCCCGCGGGGGGTCACACCGAGGCCCCTCCCTAAGGGCTGCTAAACCTCCCTCTGCCTTCCTGGGAAGCAGGTGTGAAGGGGCATCGCCCGGGAGCCCCACCAGTCGCGCCGCGGTAGCATGAGGTGCCGGGACTCTGGCCTCCTCTATCCACCAGGGAAGGGCGCAGGCTCCCCCGATCTCCCCACTCCACAGAGACAAGGCCAGCTGGAGACCCCGTGGTGCGTCCCCAGCAGCATCCCCCGCAGGCCCTGGCATCCCCGTCTGACTGCAGCCTCCCGGGCACTCGGTAGGGCTTCGGGGTCACTCCCTCCGCACAGGGACATGTCACGCTTCAGTAGGGTGGGAGCAGAGGGGGACTGAAATGTCCCCATGTCCACGGCTCGGCAAGGCTTCAGGCCATTTTCATGGTCCCCAGGGTCCCTGTGCTTCCACCTTGTGAACCGGGCCCCACTTCACCTCAGTGCCTCCCCTCCTCTCAGCACAGCCGTGTGTGTGCGTGTTCGTGTATGCACACGTGTTTCTGCATGCATGTGTGTGTGCAAGGTGTGACTGCCCAAACCCAGCGATCTCCACGTGGACATGCCCCCTCCGCCCGGGCAGTGTTGTGAGGCTCCCAAACCAGCCCCATACACCCTGGGGGGAGGGGCACACGCACAGATCCACAGGCGTGCACACACACACACGGCCGGGTGGTTCGAGCAAACAGCTCTCCTTGACCAGGGTCCCACTCTCAGACAGTGGTCCTGCCATCCACGCCGTGGGCTGCTCTGGGCATGTCACCGTGGCATGTATGTGTGGGGCCCCACAAAGTGTCAGGAGGTCTTGGCACCCGCTTGGGGTCCCACACCCTGTGCTCGCACCTTGCAGTGTGGAGCATCGCAGTGTGCACTGAGCCCCGGGAGCTGGGGCCCTCAGAGCCCCTCTCAGTCCTGCCCAGCTGGGGCTTCTGTACCAAAGGGCCCTCGAGGGACCCAGCACCGCTGGTTCTGGACTCGCCCCTGCCTCCGCACAGGCCGGGAGAGGGTGAGTCCCCACACACCCTGACGTCAGCCTGGCCTTCCGGACAGGAAACCTGGAGCCGGCATCCGGAGAGTCCGTCCACAGGCCCGGCCACTGCTGTACCAGGAACACTGCATCTCTGGACAAGGGCTGAGATTGCTCCCTCTGCCCCACGAAACACTCAAGAGAAGCCCCCTTCCTCCCCTCCCCTCCCCCGATGGGCAGCAAACATTCTGGTTCAGCCAGAGGGACTACCCCCAACAAGGGCAGAGCTGGGGTGACCTGGGGCGAACCGGCCCCTCCCTCTCCCCAGGGACCAAGGTCGGGTCAGCATCAGGCCATGCAGGGCAGGGAGCAACCCCACCCATCCCCCAATTTTGAGTCAGGCTTCAAGTAGGCACTCAACTAAGACCCTGGTCCCTGAGGAACCTTCTGGAACCAACACCTGGGTGTGTGGCCTGTATCCATGCTCCATTGCTCATGGGAACTCAGAGGATTTTGCTGTGCACAGACCTGTGTTCAGATCCCACCCTGTTCTCTTGGGAAGTCCCCGCTTTGAGGATCAGGGAGACTGTGGGTGTGAATGTCCTTCCCAGGGCAGTTTGTAAGGAGAGACCCCGAGGGGAGGGAGCAGGCACTCAGCGGAGTGGGTTCAGGTCCTGGATTTTCTGGCTCCTGGGGGCCGCCTCCCTGTAACCACGTGGATGGGCACTCTGGTTCCCTCTGACCTTGATGCTCAGCAGAACCCCATCACCCTGGGGGCAGACTTCAGGGGAAGCGCTGGGGCAGGGCTCAGGCAGCTGCTTTGCTAGCAAGGTCCCCAGGTTTTGGAGTGTGTCTGGGGCCTGGGTCCCAGCGGCCTGGCTGCTCACCAGCTGATGAGCTCAATGTGCAGCTTCAGTTTCCTTTTCTGCAAAGCGTCAGTTACACCCACACTGAGCATAAAGCTCTAGGTAGAATGCTCAGAATATGGCAGGTGTCAAACCAATAATACCACCAGCCATACAGTAAATACGGGAAACCACACAGAACAAAAGAAAAATTACTTTCAGTTCTACCACCCATCAGATGCAAGTTCTGAAAAATTCTACTGTATTTTCTTCCAGCTTGCCTCATATAATACATAATTACAAACTGGAATCATACTACTGTCCTTTGTAACTGTCCTTTGGGAAATTTGGATTCTTCTCAAATTTTTCCTGTCGTAGATTTATAACAATTGTAGTTAATATGTTATAAAAGAACCTGTGCGGTTGCAATTTCCTAAGGCTAAATTCCCAACTGAGATCCACAGATGCCTTCATGTCCCCTTGCTGCTTTCAAGTGCCGGTCTGTCCCCCCCCCAGGCCCAGCGTGTGGCATCGCGGTCACCGGAGAGTGGGACGCTGAGCCAGGAAGCGTCGAGCTCGAGCTCGAGCTCGAGCTCGGGGAATTCTTTGGGAGTTGCCGTCTGCCCCACACACCAGTTTGCTGGGTCACTGAGCCCCCTGCCTGCAGTGCTGTCCTTGCTGGGAGAGGCACGGGGGACACGGAGGGAGCCACAGAGGAACGCACGAGCCTGGAGCCCCGGGCACGAGCCGGCAGGGAGGGCGCCGGAGCCAGGAGGGCAGAGTCTGGCGGTCCTGGGCGCAGCCTGGTCCTTGGCCCTGCAGCCTGGGTGGGGATGAAAGGCAGATGTGTGTGGCCAGACACCCCGAAGCCCCGGTCCTAACCCCTCCCCGGCTGCCCTGTCTCTGTGTGAAGTCTCTAGCTCCTGGCCTCTGCCCTGGGTTCACCCGGCTTCTTCTGGGTCAGGAAGCTGTACCTGGAGCTTCGAGCAGGGATGCACACAGCGGTGGGTGACTGTGTGTAGATAAACCCAGGAGAGCCCTGGGGACCAGAAGCGCTCCCTTCTGCACTCACCAAAACGACCCAGGGCTGCCAGCAGCCAGAGAGGCCAGGCCCTACCTGCGCCCAGCGCTTGACATCTTTCCACTGGAAAATGTCCAAACGTACACAAAGCAGGGCAGCCTCTCTCCTCTCGGTATCCGGTGCTCACGCACACGCATGGGCTCTCCTGCAGCCTCTGGGCCGTGGGCCGCCACGCTGACCACTTCGGGCTTCTCCGTGGCGGGCTCCAGGACCAGCGACTCCACGGTTGGTTTGTCGGAGCGAGGACACAAACCCCCGCGGCATCGGCGGGTTGGGTCTCTTCCAGTTCTTGTCGTCTGGAACTGCCCTCCCTTTGCTTCTTCCGTGCCAAGGCGAATTTAAGAAACCAGGTCCAGAATCCCTCATTCAGGATGTCTCTTGGTGTCAGCAATGACCTTTAACCCCTCCATCCCCTTTTCTCTGTGATTCCCTGCAAATGAGGATCTAGATCTGGAGGCTCTATTACATGCAGGCTCACCGGCCCAGGCATGGCTGCCAGCCCCGAGCAGGGGTGTGGGTGGTGGAGCCCCATCCCTCCCCTGCGACCCACTCAGGACTGTGGGTGCCTGGAACCTCTGTCCTGGTCCGCTCACCTCGGAGCTTGAGAGCCTGCCCTCGATGGTGGCCTGAATCATCACGTCGTGAGGGCTGGAAAGATGGTGGGCCTCCATGTCCCATGGTTCATTCTAGATTCATTCACTGAAACTTTTTTTGTGAAGAAGAGCCTTCCATGTTATCACCTCGGGCTCTTCGGTTACCCCCCCGAAAAGAGAGTGTACAGGAAGATGAGGTCAATGCAGAATTCATTTCCTTTTGCTCTTCAGTTACCAGTTTCTGGAGTAAGGGATCCGAAGAAAATTTCCCCGAAAGGAACAAGTGAGGTTAAAAAAAATTTTTTTTTAATTTCTTGTTTAGGATCACGGGGAGCAGATGGATTGCATATATTAAACGCATTTGGTCAGGTGTGGCCCTGGCTCTCCCAATGCTGCTGCCGGGGAGATGCCTGTCCAGTGGCCGGTGGCGGGACCTCAAGTGGCCATGACGCTTTCCTTGGTTCTGGCAGGAGATGGGTCTTGGGCCCACTGTGTCTCTTTAAAAGCTTTTTAAACATGAGCTTTTTAAAAGGGGGGCAAGGTGTTCGGAGACCTAACATGAGCTTTTTAAAAGGGGGGCAAGGTGTTCGGAGACCTAAATCCAGGTACTCGGTGCCAGATTTTGTGGTCATTGCTTCCTGTCTGTCTGGTGTGGTGACAAGAGCTAGGAAATGTGGGCGCCTGGGTGGCTCAGTCATTAAGTGTCTGCCTTCGGCTCAGGTCATGATCCCAGGATCCTGGGATCGAGCCCTGCATCGGGCTCCCTGCTCCGCGGGAAGCCTGCTTCTTCCTCTCCTACTCCCCCTGCTTGTGTTCCTGCTCTCACTATGTCTCTCTCTGTCAAATAAATAAAATCTTTAAAAAAAAAAGAGAGCTAGGAAATGTGCATTCTGTTTTTAAAGCACGAGATTACACTAACATTTCCAGTTCAAATTTAGGATCGTGGGGTTGTACGTAACGGATCTGATTCTGATTTGTATGCCTTTCCTCTCACACAGGTAACTGGATCCCCACAACATTCGTGTAATGACTTATTGGCATTATTTCAGAAAATACACAGTATTCCGAATAACAATGTCAGATTTCATACCAACAGTAAGACTTACTGAATGATATTTGTAATTTCTTTATTGTCTTTTGTCCTTAAAAAGCATCACATTAAAAACAATCTAAATACCATGCTCCAAAGTCCTTTGAAATAAATTTTTCCTTTGGTTGTGTTACAAACTTTATATAAATTTATAGAAATACGTGGGGTATTTTTGGTAAGGATACTTTCTTTTTCAATTTAAGTTTATTTTTTGAATATGAAAACATTTACATAGTTCTGAAGTCAGACCCTGTGAGATCACAGGGAACGTCCGTACCGGTCTCTGGCCCCGCAGCCGGCACGGCGCTCCTGGGGCCCTCCTCATTCCCCACGTGACAAGGGCACTCAGAGCATCTTCTGTCCTAATGAGATGACTCAGGGGGGCTCCTGGGTGGGCCTGGTCCCCAGAAGGAGCAGCGGTGACTGGAAGCTCGGAACTTTCAGGCCACCCCGCCCCCCGCCCAGTTCTCCAGGGAGGGGGAGGGGCTGGGAATGGGTCAATGAGCCATCGCAGGCCTCCGTGAGGACCCCCCATAAATCCCAACAGGACGGGGTCTGGAGAGCTCCCAGGTGGGTGCACACGTCCACACGGAGAGGGTGACGCACCCCAACTCCACGGACAGAAGCTCCTGTGCTCGGGACCCTCCCGGGCCCGCCCCATACGCCTCTCCATCTGGCTGTTCATCTGCACCCTTTATCATGTCCTTTATTATATAACGAACCCGTAAACGTGTTTCCTTGAGATCTGTGAGTCGTTCTAGCAAATTCGTTGGACCCGAGGAGGGGTCGTGGGAACCCTGATCTGTAGCCTGTGGTCGGAAGTGGGGGTCTGCTGGAACCTGCTGCTCATGTTAGCATCTGAAGTCGGGGCTGCGTGGGGGGGACTGGGGTAGGGTGTTGTGGGACTGAGCCCCCACCTGCGGGATCTGATGCTGTCTCTGGGCAGATGGTGCCAGAATGGAGTTAAATTGTAGGACACCCAGCTGGGGTTGTGGACAATGGCTTGCCGTGGGGACCAGAGCCCCCACGTTTGGTGACACGGTGTCAGAAGCAAAGTGTTTGGGGTGCGTGGTCAGGAAGACAGGAAAAGGGTGAGGTGGCTTTTCTATACGAACACTAGAGCTAAGTGGATGCAGTGAGGTTTCACTGTCCTCCCTGACTCTGCCCACCCCGAAAATCACTGTTTTTAATAGTTTCTGATTTATCATTCCAGGGCTTTGATTCTTTGCAAATATAAACAAACACGCAATGTTCATACTTTTACCTTTTATTAGACAAGAGCCAGCACACACCACCTACTGCATCCCAGTTTGTCCACTTCACAGTCTATCTGTAAACTGGAGGGAGAGGGAGGATGGACCCCGGAGGGGGGACCCCAGCCAGCCGGAAGCGGGGCCCGAGAGTTTTGCACGCTCAGTGGCAAGCACGGGAGGCCCGGAGCGTCTAGGGAAGCTGGGCACTGGGGGGGCGGGGTGCGGGGGGAGACACCCTTTAGATCAGGTTCCTCATCCGTCGTGTGGGATCGTGGGACAGTGGACTGGGTTGAACAGGGTTCCCCCAAAGTTCATGTGCACCTGAAACAGCACATCGTGCCTTTATTTGGAAATAAGGTCTTTGTAGATGTAACCAAGTTAAGATGTGGTCATAAGGGATTAGAGGGGGCCCTCACCCCAACGGCTGGCGTCTTCGTGAGCAGAGGACCCGCAGACACACACGGAGAAGGCCATGTGACAGAGCCTGGGGTGACGTGCCACAAGCCACGGAACACGGAGGAGTCCGGGTAACCGGCCACAGCCGTGACAGGCAGGCAGGACCCGCCCTGGAACCTTCCGGGGAGCACAGCCCTGCTGATGCCTGGGGCTCAGGCTCTGGCGTCCAGAGAGGGAGGTGCGTGGGTTAAGCCCCCAGAACGTGGCACATGACAGAGACGGGCTCACGTGTGAGGTCACTTTCTGCTCTGGACCCAGCGGACTACTCCAGATGAAGTGGCACGGGGGGGGGGGGGGGGGGGGGCGGAAACAGGCCCCCAGGGCCCCGTTCCCATGGAGACCGCCCCGGGCACAATCAGCTCCCTCCATGCTCGTGATCACTCAAGTGAGAACAGCGACTGGAAAGAGACAATAAAAGATTCTCAATTACACACGCATCTCCCGGGCAAAGTTACATTTCCATAAACATTGCAGAAGCGGCTCGGAGCGCGTGGCTGCTGGGGGCGGCCCGCACACCAGGCCCGTGGCCAGCCCCGGCCCCTCCCGAACTCAGGCACCTCTCCGCTGGTGTGGTGGGACATTCCCTCCGGGGGGGCCCTGTCACCCCAGACCCAGCAGTTCAAAGCGGGACTCGCCTTGCGTCCACCACCTCACCTTGCTCTCCCCACCGACGCACCCGTGTCCTCTCCATCTGTGCGTCCCTCTGTGTCTGCCCTGGGGCCGCCTCGGACGCCCCGCCTTCTGCTCATCGAGGGACCAGCACACCATTGCCACCAGATGGTCGCTTGGCGCCTGGCCCGAGCCCTGGCTCTATCATGCACCCGCGCTCGCAGCCGCTGCCTCCGGCACCTCGGTCAGCCCCAGGCCGAGGGCAGGCGCTGTTACCCAGCCGCGCGGGGCCATCTGTCCACGGAGAGTCGCGGAATTAGGACGGACCAAGCCGGTGTCAGTCGCCTGCCCGGCCCAGCTGACCACTGTCTATGGAGGGGCTGGAGAGAGGAAAGCCTCTTCTCCGTTCGCTGGACGCTGCCTCATGCTCTGTGGCTCCTGTGAGGGCCTGGGGGAGGCGGGCTGCCGAGGGGAGTCTTAGAACACCGCAGAATCCGCTGCCCTGCTCTGGGCTCCCCCAGGCGCCCACACCTGGTAGCTCCACCTCCTGTCAGCTGGCCGGGGTGGGGGGGTGCCCCGCAGCCTGCCCCTGGGCAGGAGGGCCCTGAGCGGCGGGGTGCGCGTCTAGAGGATGAGCAGCCCCCCCACTGGCAGGACTCACAGACCTGCCCATGTCCCCAGAGACACGTGGCTGGGGGGGCGGTGAGGGGAAGGGAGACAGGTGGGGGTGCGCGTCTAGAGGATGAGCAGCCCCCCCACTGGAGGGGCTTACAGACCTGCCCAGGTTTTCACTATGTTCATGCGAATTCTTAGGAGGAGGAACTCATGGTTTGGAAATATTTTATGCCGTTCTTAGTTCCGGGAATTAATTCTTTGATAAGGGTCCATTCTCGTTGCTTGCAAAGATTCTTTAGGAAACAGCTCAGCTGGCCCAGCCTAGATGGGCAGTTTCAGAAGCAGCGCAAGGGTGAGGGGGGTCTGCACGTGTATCTGCCCAAACCTGAGATCCCCTCCCCGACTTTTCAGAGCCAGGAAGGCTTTATCTTACCAGTACCCTCTCATTGGTTTGCTCCCCATAACCGTCTACAGAACCCCGTTTCAATACATTGAGAATTAGCATTGCTCAGTGGCACTGAGGATTCCTTTCGGTTGCAAATGACGGGACCCCAAGCCAAGCTCATTTCAGAAAAGAAGAGAGTTTGCTGGTTGATTTAACTAGCAAGTGTAGGATGCAGCTACCTTCAGGCACAGCCGCATCCAGGATCTGGAAAGCCACACTGGGCACCACCTTAACTCAGACTCTAAACTTGATTTCACTGATGCTGGCCTTGCTCCCAGGCAAAGATGATGGCCTGGGAGCTCGAGGCCTGGGGGGTCCCCAGAACTCCCAGCTTGGAGGATCAGGGTCGTTCTGCCTTCACCCTTCCAGAAAAATCCTGGGCAGGGTTTGGATTGTGCGGACTTGGGTCACATGGCCGTTGCTGAGCTAATTCCTGTGGGTGGGGGAGCACCGACCGCTCTCTGGTTGGCTGGCCTCGGGTCGCGCGACTCCAGCCAGCTCCTGTGACCGCTCTGGGGACAGGGAGGCTGTCCCACCGACAACAGAAGCCATCGTGAGGGTAAGAGGGGGTGAGGAGGTTTCCCTGAAGGGAAGCAAAGGGGGGTTTTGGTACTAGATGAAGAGGACATTGTGTCTGGGAAGGCGAAAGCCACCAGCGCCCAACAGCACGTGAATTGTTGCTGCCGTTGCCCCTAGAAGATCTTGCATTTCGGGGCCTGACACCTCACCCAGGAGCGCCTCCTACTCTCTCAGGCCCAGGGGGGTCCCACAGAGCTCACAGTGCTAGGCAGTAAGTGCTCCACGAATGTTTGGTATGTAGAGGCATCCAGTGGGCTCTTGCAACCTGGCAAATCATTGAATCCTTCTACCCTATACCCCCCAGGCTGTAGCGCTCACCCTTGAGGAGGGTCCATGTCTGCGCGTGAGACAGATGGACAGAAGCAGAGGGGTGTGCACCAGGGTCTACCCTCAAAGCGCCGTCCCCGCCCCTGATGCTGGGGTGCAGTGCCCTTCAGGGGTCTGGCTTGGAGATCCCCCACCCCCCACCCCATACACGAGTTACCTAAATTCTTCTCCCTTCCATTCGCATCAGCCGCAGGTCAGGACCCACATGGGTTTGACGCTAATGGAAAATCTGCCTTGTGACTTCTGGAGTGGCCTGAGCCATCGGGCGTGTGACAGTGAGGGGGGCCAGGCTGAGCTGCCTCTCCCCAGGGGGGGCTGGGAGGGGGCACACTCGGGCCTGCCATGCCCGCGAGGTTGGCTTCTGGGCTCCAGGACGAGGACAGACAGGGAAGGTTGTGGCAGAAGGGCCCACCCAGCGGTCAGCTTAAAGGGGGTCAGCCCTCAGCTGGCCCTGGCTCGGCTGGGTGGGAACAGTTCCAGAATTCCAGGCATTTGCAAATGGAACAGCTGCTGGGACAGTCTGGGGCCTCAGCGTCCTGCCCCCACCCTGGAGCCCCCTTCCCCTAACCCAGCCTGTCAGATCAGCGGCTTGTGAAGCCCACAGGCAGGAGGCGTGCAGGAGGTGTGGGGGAGATTCGAGGAGGGAAAAAAGAGTGCCTTAGCCAGCACCTCAAACAGAAACCCTTCCCAAACCCCGAAAGTGAGGGCTTTCTTCTTTGCAGATCTGCCTGTGTTTCTGGGTTTCCAGGGGCCTGGCTGGGGCTGGAAATAGAAATGCATTCCGTGCATTCATTCACTTAGCAAATATTTACTAAGCACCTCCCATGGGCCAGGCCTGGGCCAGGCCCGGCTTCCTCCTCCTCCTCCTCATCGTATGTCAGTGAGCAAAACAGACAAACCCATGCCTTTACGGAATTGGTGCCCGAGTGTGGGAAGACAGAACAAAAGCAAAAGGAGGACAAAGGATTAAAGTAGTCGATGGAGAGGTGCTAAGTGCTACATGAAAAGCAGGGCAGGCAGAAGGGGGACGGCCTGGAGCGGACGGTCACGCTTTGCCTGTGCGGGCCCATCGAGGCAGCACGGGGCTGTGAGCGGAGGGCCCACGTCACCCGCGAGTGTGGTCAGGCTCCCCTTAGCTGCGGCGTGGAGCACAGATGGTGGCGAGGCGGCAGGGGAGCCGGTGGGAGTCCGCTGCGTGATGCAGGGGTGGAGTGGGCAGATCCGGGGTGTGTTCTGAGGATGGAGCCGGTGGGGTTTCCCGGAAACGAGGAGAACTTGGATTAGGTCCGCACCATGTCCGCGGGGGATGCTGTGGTGCTGGAAGGCGGGGGCGCCGTGGCTCAGCTTACCGGATACTGACGAGGCAGGTGCAGCGGGTCCCGGTCGAGGAAGCCGGTCTACCAGCCTGGAGGGGTGCAGGGAGGCATCGGGAGTCACGGGGACGGTTTGCTCTTGTGAAAAATGTATTTAGTTCAGAGACGTGTGCCACAATGACTCAACGTTTACCGAGCAGCCCCACCGTGCCCCCTGGAGAACCGGCCCCCAGCTGCCGGGGGGTGTGCAGCACCCGGCACCTTCTAGAGGCTGGGCCTGGCCCCTCAGAGCCCCTTCCAGAGCCCTGACTGCTGCGTGGGGACAGGGTCTGAAAGTGACGCTGCGCTGTGACCAACATCTTGTAATGCAGCAAGAAGTGACGAGGCGAGCTCCCCCCCACTCCCCCCCACTCTCCCACCACCCTCCAGTGGGGCTGCCCCTCGCCTCAGGGGGCAAAAGGAAGATGCAGAGCGTGTGCGGTGCGAGTATGTGTGAATGTGTGCGTGCGAGCGTTGCAGGTGTGCGTGCGTCTGTGTGTATCTGTGTGTGTATACACGTTTGTACTGGTTTAAAAAGTGACCAAGTGAACTCATGCAGAAAGAACCCAAGGTCAGGAAGGGCTCTGCCATGTGGACTTGGAATGTGTGAACCCAGGTCCTCGGAAGGAAGGGAGCAGAGTGCAGGCTGCAGCAGGATTGGGCATGGGCACACAGCGGGAGCTGGCCCGTCCCCTCACCCCCCGCCCCGGGCTCCCGGCCCCACGGCTCGCAGTGGGCAGAGAAGCTACTCACTGACCGGGACCAGGGCGGAGAAGGGAGACCTGAAGGGGTTGGAGGGCGAGAAGAGGAAGTACATGTTGTCTGGGTGGGGGGGCATCGGGGGCGGGAGGGACCCTGTGCGGAGGCCACTTCCTCTGAACAGCCTGGTGGGACCCTGGAGAATACGTAACCCAGATAGGAGGGGGTGAGCTGCGGGCACTGGAGCCTCCCCCGGAGAGTGACCTGTGCTCAGTGGTTGACGGTGGCTCAAGGGGGCAGCGCCAGTCAGTGGGAACAGTGGCTAGGTGGCGGGTTCCCAGCTAGCAGGACTGTCCTGGCCAGCAGCGATCTCCTGTGGTCAGGCAGCCTCCCTCTGTGTAGGCAGCCAGCCTGACGGCGGCGGGGAGGACGGCCGATCATTTGTGTAGAGTTTCAAAAGGAAAACCGGAGCTTGATTGCATGTTGGCCTGACAGCAGATAGCAACACACCGGCAGATAGCTCCAGACGCTCTAGGGAAGGGCTTCCCTCATTTCCAGTGCTGGGAACTTCATTATCACTGCCATCAGCACCACCTCCACCTTTGTCTCTACCTCCATCGTCACCTCCCCTATCACCTCCGCCACCTCCACCTCCACCACCTCCATCACCTTCACCATCACCTCCACCATCACCATCACCTCCTCCACCACCATCACCTCCTCCACCTCCGCCACCTCCACCTCCACCACCTCCATCATCATCACCTCCACCTCCACCATCACCATCACCTCCACCACCATCACCTCCTCCACCACCTTCACCTCCACCATCACCATCACCTCCACCACCTCCATCACCTTCACCATCACCTCCTCCACCACCATCACCTCCTCCACCTCCGCCACCTCCACCTCCACCATCACCATCACCTCTACCTTCACCTTCACCGTCACCTCCACCACCATTATGATCACTGTCTAATGGCTACTATTTGGGGGGTAATGACCAGATACTTGTTCACTCCATAAATTTTCTCATCCCAGACTTTACCACCCCTTTACCACCCTGCCCTGCCTACACTGTGCCCCGGTAGGCTGCCCACCTGCTAGGTGACTCTGCCCAGCTGACTCCCTCACCCTCTGGCTTCCAGCAGGGGCTTCCTGCTGATTGGAGGGCGCGGCAGGACGTCAGATGGAGGAGAGCAGAAGGGAGGGACACTCGTTCTTCTTCACCGGGCTGTAGGAGCACAGATCCCACCAGGTGGCCCTTCCTGAGGCCCTGGCCCTGGCTCTGGTAACCACCGCCTTCCCACACTCCTTCGGCCTGGGGGTGGTCACGGGTCCCTTGATGCCTCAGCCGCTCTGGTGGTTCCCTCAATCCTGCCAACACCTCTGAAAATGCTCTTTTCATTAACAAATCTCGTTGCCCCCCCATAAGTGGGCCATCTGTTTCCTGTCCTATTCTGAGAGATGCCAGTCTCGTGGCAGGCCAGGCACAGCACGCACATCCTGGAGAGTCCCAGCAGCACCTGCACAAAACCCCATTAAAGTGGCTGGCTGCACCTGTGCCCAGGGCATCTGGGCTGAGGCCAGGGACACAGCCTGCCCTGAGGAGCCCCGGGGGGCCTACAAGACAGCAAGGGCCCCAGCCTGACAGAGTCCAACTCCAGGAGCTGGGGTGGTGAGCAGGTAGGAGGGAGCCTGTTGGGCTCAGGCCTGGGTGCAATGGGGATTTGTCCATGACTGGAGGGGAGATCCAAAGGGGCCCCTGGAACCTGCCCTGCCCCCCCCCCCCGGGTGCTGGGAGGCTCTGCTGGGTGGGGGAGACAGGGAAAGACAGACCCCTCTTCATGGGGAATACCATGCCCTCTCCAAACAGCGCTGCGGGGGTGGGGTAAGCACAAAGCTTCTCCTCTTTCTTCTGCGCTAAAGCCGCTCTCTCTGCTGACTTCCCTTCCTGCCTGGCTTCCCCCTTTGCTCCCCCTGCCCCCACCCTGCTTTCCCCTTTCCCCTTCCCCACCAGGGCTCTGCTGTCAGCCAGTCATGACCTTCCAAAGAGAACAAGCCCTTGGCACAGGGTCGCTAGGCCCGTCCTCAGCCTCTCCTGTCTCTTGGACTCTGTGGATGGGATCCCTGCGGGGCCTGTCCAGCCCAGCCCATCTGGAGGATCTGCAGAAGCAGGACATGCCATTTCCACGTGTGGGACTTTGTCATCTATCTGGGCCTGGCTCCTTTGCAAAGTGTCCTCATTCCTGAGCCCTGGGGACAAAAGACTTATCAGACTGGGACCTCTGCTGGGTGGGGGAGACAGGTGCAGTCTCAGGACAGGCTGAGAGTTGGCCCAGTGAACAGGTGAGGGCTGCAGAACCCATGCAGCTGGGAGGGGGGCTGGCCCAGGGCTCAGGGCTCTGCTTCCCTTCCTCTGGGCTCCAGGCTTCTTCCACAGCCGACCTGGCACCGTTCGATTCCTTCCAGATCCGACCCTCAGTGTGACCACAGTGATAGTCACGTTATTCCCCACAGGGCCCCTGCCCTCAAGCCTGCCCTCCCCCTCCTCCCTCTCTCCCTCCTTCTGTCCCCCCCCCACTCGGGTGACAATAGTGACGTCAACAACTGAAAGCCCCAGCACCTGCTGGTCACCAGATCCATGCAGCATTTGGGGGCGGCTCCCTTTCCTTGAGCACACCCCTCACCGTGGAAGCCATGGGCTGGGCCCCATGGATCTGGGAGAGGTCTCAAGTACCCATGACAAAATCACGTCTTCAGAATCTCGTGTTTTCATTTAAAACAAAATTCATTCACATATGGCACGCTCCTCCTTGCCAATCGATGCTTTATAATGAATGCTCCGCGGAGGCTCTGCTGACCCCTCCCCAGAGCCTCCAGGCCCGAGCATCGTGCCGCATCTGGTGATGGCAGGGCACCCATGTCATGGTGACCAAGTGATAGCACATCGCCCAACAGGCAGGCAGGGGAGCCAGACCCAGAGTCTGGTCTTGGCCAGCCTAGGGCAGGGTGGGGACCTGGCTGCCCGAAAAAAGGCCTGTTTACCCGGCCAGGAGGACGCCAGCCGCAGGCCTGCCAGGCCCTGTGGGATCCACCCACGGAATCACAATGGGCAGCTTGTGCCCTAGCCATCCTCCTGGGGCCACCCCGGGCCTGGTGCCGTGGACAAGGCAAGCGGGGGGGTGGGGGGGGGGGGACGGGCAGGGAGGAACCTTTGTGTCCTTGGCAAGGCCAGATGCTCGTGCGTGCCTATGGGTCAGCTGAGACAGTGCGGGCAGAGTGGGCCCCAAAGCTGTCCACATCCTCATTCTGGAAACTGGGAATGTGTTACCTTCCACGGCAAAGGGGACTTCAGGTCGCTGATTCCCTGACCCGAAGGTGGGAAGGTGTCCTAGATCCTCTGGGCGGGCCCCAGGCTGCCAGGGTCCCTTAACTGGAAGAGGCAGGGAAGGAGCATCAAGGTCAGAGAGATGTTGGCTGTGAATGGGGGGAAGGCCACGAGCCGAGGGGTGCAGATACCTCTAGAAGCTGGAAAACAGATTCTCCCCTGGAGCCTCCAGAAGCAGCCAGCCCCACCACACCTTGCTTTTAGCCCTGTGAGACCCTGCAGGACCTTGGACCCAGGAGACTGTAAGAGGAGAAATCTGTGTGTGCCAGGCCACCGAGTGAGTGGTCATTTGTCACCCCAGCGACAGGAACCATGCAGGAATCGGTTTCTGCCCTCCACAGCGGCAAGGCACCATGAGGCAGTTACCCCCTGGCTGAGCCTCGGATTCCCCGTCTGAATCTTAAGGACAATAACCTCCCTCCAGAAGGGTCCGGGACCGTGCACGCGGGACACTTAATCCCGCGGCTGCACACAGTAGGAGGGTGTCCCCCTGGTCAGGCCACCTCCTTCCTCCCCATGGCACGGGCCCCACACCCTGGTTCGTCCACTCGTGTGGAGTAGGGCTTGTTGCTGGGGCAAGGGGGGGACGGGGAGCCTGTGGGATGGGCAGGGGGGAGGCAGAGGGGATGGGCTGGGGAGCTTGGAAAAGAGAGCGTGTCCCTCCAAGATGACCGAGGGCATGGCGTATGGTTGAACCAGGGCCACCTGCGCCTGCGGCTCAAATGGGTTGGATCCTATCCGGCCCAGAGCTGCACGTGGGGGGTGGTCGGATCAGATCCTCTGCAAGGAGCCCAGGAGTAGCCAGGGAAACCTGCAAAGATGAGGGTTTTCTTTCTTCTTTCTTTCTTTTTTTAAATTTTGATTTCCTTATTTTTTTATTTTTTTTTATTAGTTTCAGAGGTAGAGGTCAGTGATTCATCAGTCTTATGTAACACCCAGTGCTCATTACATCCTGTACCCTCCTTAATGCCCATCACCCGGTTACACCATCCTCCCCACCCCCCTCCCCTCCAGCAACCCTCAGTTTGTTTCCTATGATTAAGAGTCTCTCATGGTTTGTCTCCTTCTCTGATTTCTTCTTGTTTTATTTTCCCTCCCTTCCCCTATGAGCCTCTGTGCTGTTTCTTAAATTCCACATATGACTGAGATCATATGATAATTGTCTTTCTCTGATTGACTTATTTCACTTAGCATAATACCCTCCAGTTCCATCCACATCGTTGTGAATGACAAGATTTCCTTGTTTTTGATGGCTGCGTGATATTCCATTGTCTCTATATGCCACGTTGTCTTTATCCATTCAAGAGCAGGATGTGGAAGGGTTTGGAAGCAGGGACAGTAGGGAGGGTGGCAGGGTGCTGGGCGGGGGTCATTGGGGACAGCTGGAGTGGAGGGGTGGACACAGGGGCAGAGGAAAGGAAACCAGAGAGGGCCTCTCTGGAGTAGGGGAGGGTGGAGGGACGTTGCCAGGGTGGTCAGGGCCAGCAGGCCGGGCTGGTGGTTGGTGTGCAGCTGGACCCCGAGCGGGGCCCTCCGCAGCCCCACCAGGCACCCCCTGACCGGGAAGGGGGTGATCCCCAGGTGGAGACAGCTGCTTCTGGGTATCTCCCCATCTCTACCAGTGTCCGGGGGCCACCACCCAGAGCACCACACACCGAGGCGTAAACAACACTAACCTGGCGGTCTAGATGCTGCCCTTCGCTCTGGAACTTGCTCCTGCCTCACTTAGCCCGTGGATACGCCGTCCAGCACCACGGAGCGGGAGGCCCTCCCACAGGGACACCTGGTCACCTGGTAACCAGGCCTCTGCCCCATGGCTGACCTGCCCTTTGCACTTTGCGAGGGCTTGGAAGGGGGGAAGAGTACTGTCCTTGAAGGCCTCCAGACTAGTCCCAACCCCATGGCGTGAGGGTGGCAGGGCCGTGTTCCCCCTGGCAGATCTCCAGGAGGGACCATCCCACGGCCCTCTCCCAGCTCCTGGTGCTGCTGGCCATTCTTGGGGTTCCCAGTCTCTGCCTCCATCCTCACATGGCTTCCTCTGTGTCTGTGTGTCCTCTTCTGTCTCTGCTCAGGACACTCTCCAAGGATTTAGGGCCCACCCTGCTCCAGCCTGCACTCATCTCAACCCAAGGACATCCGCAGAGACCCTGTTTCCAAATAAGGTCCCTTTCAGAGCAGCGGGGGTTAGGATGTGGACCTATCTCTTTGGGGGATACAATTCAACCCACAACACCATCCACACCCCAAAATGGAGCACGATAGCTGAGAGCCAGGCCTGGGGTCCACACACAGGGACACTGGGAGGGTCCAGGTCTGCGAGCCGACGTCCCTGCTGTGGACCCAGGTGTCCCTGAAGGCCTTCCTTGTCCTCCCACCGTTGGGGTTGGGCCAGCTCCCAGCCCAAGGCTCTCTGACCCTAGCCAAGAGGGTGGGACCAGACCCACGAGCAGGCCCCAGCCGCCCCTCCCTGGGCCTGGGCAAGCCTACGCTGGAGGGAAGATCTGAGTCTTGCTGGCCTCCACGGAAGCCGACAAGTGAACCCCCTGCAAGCTTCAGCCTCAGGGCAGCGAGCACGGGGCCTGCACGCTAGCAGACAGGAGAGCCTGGGGGCAGGGCACGGGGACTCGTCCCACTGTCATGGGCGTGGGGTACTCCTTACCTGGAGTACAGGGTGGTGGACACAAGGACAAATGCCCAGAGTCGAACGGCAGGTGGAGTGCAGAGCCCGTGGTAGGGGCGGGCACCTGTGTGTCCTTACGGAGAAGTTCACAACCCCACGACAGATTCGGGGCCACCCTCACGCCATGGGGTTGGGACTAGTCTGGAGGCCTTCAAGGACAGTACTCTTCCCCCCTTCCAAGCCCTCGCAAAGTGCAAAGGGCAGGTCAGCCATGGGGCAGAGGCCTGGTTACCAGGTGTCCCTGTGGGAGGGCCTCCCGCTCCGTGGCGCTGGACGGCGTATCCACGGGCTAAGTGAGGCAGGAGCAGGCTCCAGAGCGAAGGGCAGCATCTGAGGGAGCTGCCAAGGCCGCGGGGACCCCTCCCACACAGAGCCGCTGGCTGCGGGGCCCTCTGTCCTGTGGAGCGGGCCTGCCCGCCACTCCCATGAGTGACGGGCCTGTCCTCTGTGGCCCCCACCTGCCTCCCCACCCAGCCCCACGGGTGCGGAGCTTCTCCGGCTCCTTCCACCAAAGGAACGCGACCCTGAGAGCTGGGGCTTCATCCGGAGTTGTCCCTGGGACAGGGTCCCGAGTGGGGGGACCTGGGGATAGTCTGCAGAGGAGGCCTGTGGCCGGGGTGGAGCCGCCAAAGCCGAGTCTGCCGCTTCTCAGCCTGAGAGAGCCTGCCGCCCGAGTGGGCCCCGGGCCCCCAACCTGGGGGTTCTCCTGGGGAGAAGCCATCTTAGAACTCAGCCAGCAACAGGCAGACGACACAGAACCACTCACCACCGAAACCACCCGGGCCCCGCAGCCCCGCGTGTCCCAGAGCTACAGGCAGAGAAGGACTTCTGTCCCATGGGGAGCCCTGAGTCCGGGCAAGGTCAGAGTGTGTTGGGGGTCACAGCGGCCACCAGGCCCTTCCCTGCATGGCAACCTGCTGAGCCCTAGACCATTGCCCAGGAGGCCACGTCACCCCCCCCACCACCAGTGATCAGAAACGTGGCCTTTGGGGGTGGAAGGGCTACCCCTCTCCACGCTGGAGACTCAGGTCTCTGCTCTGGTTTCCCTCTGCCTCTCCTAGGGGAGCCTGGGGGCTCCCCTTGCTGAGACCTGCTCCCCAGACTCCCAGAGGCCTGTGGTGAGCATGTGTCCGTCTGTCCCCAAGGACAGCCCTGTCTGTCCTGCTCATGTCTCATATTGCCTTAGGGGAGGGAGGGAGAGAGGGCCACGTCGGGGCCCCTCCTGGGCGGTGGGCACCACAGCCTGCCTTTCCATAACCAGCCCGGGTACCCCCTGCCCAGCCAGGGCCCCCCACTGGTTCCAGGGTGGGGGCACCCACCCCGGGGCCTCCCCTCCCTCTACATTGTAGGGGCTGCAAGCTTAGCACGTGTGCAACTATTTGTGGCCAGATGCCCTTCCCACCTCCTGTCAGCCCTCCCAGGAGGCCTCGACCATGAGTCACCAGCTCTGCTCTGGGGTCAGGCAGAAGCAGCCTCGCCCATTCAGACTTCGGAGGCCGCACCCTTGTGAAGTGGGGCGCCAGCCTGGCTTGCAGCCTGGAGCGGGTCAGGAGGGAAGGGGGATCGGCTCTGCTCCTGGGCCCTGCCCCTGCTCCAGGCCGTGCAGATGGCCGATGGCCGACTCACTCATAGACTCCATCCGCCGTCCCTGCAGGCCGTGGGCAGGTCATGCTGACAGAGGAGTGTCTGGCCAGGCCTTCGGATGTGTGGCTCTGTCCCAAGTGGCTCAGCTGTCAGGTTCCACACCCGGAATGGCCGGTCCCAGGCCCCTGCTGACCAGGAGGAGGCAGGACAAGCTGGCCCTTACCAAGGCCACACGTCGGGATGCGGAGCCACCCACGGTCACAGGGCAAGCCGGGGGCAGTACGGCAGGGGAGTCAGCAGGAAGAGGAAAGGCCTCTCAGGGTCTGAGGTGCTTGGTGGGGCCAGGGCAGACCCCCACAATCACACAGGAGCCCCTGGGAGTGGGGGGAGCAGCTGTCCACTTTCTTATCCTGGCCCTGCCCCAACCGAGCTTGGCCTCGGCTGGCCGTCAGCCTCGGACTCAGTTTCCTGATCTGGTCCCAGGGCACCAGTTTGGACCCATTAAATGAGCTCTTATTCGTGAGAGGGGACTGTTCTTCGGGCTAACCTGGGATGGCGGGCTGAGCAGTGGCCCCGGAGACACGTCTCCCCGGACCTGTGAGTGTGACCATCTGTGGAATGAGGGCCTTTGCAGACAGGATTGAGGGAAGGGGCAAGATGAGACCATCGTGGCAGGGGTGGGGGGAGGGCATAAATCCGATGACAGCAAAGAACAGATGCAGACATTCGGGGACGAGGCCGTGCGAGGGCGGGGCACAGATAGGACTGATGGGCCGTCTACAGGCCCGGGAGCGCTGGGGAGCTGGGCAAGGCGCAGAGGCTGGGAGCGAACTGGGAGCAGACTCCACCCCTGGCCCTGCAGGAGCCCTCAGGAGGACCCAGTCCTGCCCACACCTCGAGTTTGGACTTCTGGCCTCCTCCCCCAAAGGCCCCCAAATTGGGAAGGGATTTCTGTGGTTTAACCCACCCAGCTTGTGTCAATGTGTTCCGGCCGCCTGGGGCAACAGAGCCTGTCTACAGGTGGCCCGAGCGGGTAGGGTGCGGGGCGGACCCCCAGGCACAGGGCCCACAGGGCTGCGTAGCAGGAAGGGGCCCGCACATGGCCCCAACCATTCCCAAAACTCAAACTCTGCCTGGAAGGTGTCCACCAACATGGAGGGAGGGCTTCCCAGCAACAGGCAGCCTGGAACCCCTCCCTCCATCCTCACAGACTGCAAGCCTCCGGCCAGTGGGCACAACCCAGGAAACCCTAGACCCCTACGTCAGCCTCTGCGGCGGGGCCCCAGGAAGCACAGATGATGGGGCCCCGAGATCGAATGTTCCTTTCAGGTGCAGGGGCCCCCAATCTGCTTCTCTGCGGGTGCTGGACAGTCGCCTGGCAAGGATGGGACCCCCAAGGCCCCTCCGGCTGGATTCTCGGGTTTTCCGAGGAGAGGAGACAGTGGACCGGCTCTCCTTGTAAACCAGGACACGGAGGCTTGAGCCACAGAGTGGACGAGCGCCAGGGGGCAGGTGTGTGTCTCATGTCCTCGGTGCCCAGCCTGGCACTTGGCATCATGGACAGCACGTGGGGTTCGGCCTCCGACAGCCACGGTGTGGCTGGGGAGATAAGACCTCCCACCGAGGGCCGAGGTCACAGGGCAGCGTTAGCTGGTGCAAGTGGCCACAGTGGGGCCAGGGCATTGGGAGTTCTGGGTGAGCATGGGTCCTCCTGGCTTGCTGCTTGGAGGAGGAGGCATTCTGAGTGGATAAACTGAGGCATGCACAGGGAGCAGAGGGTGTGTGCAGACAAGAGCTGAGGGGAGTGGGACTTAAGCTGTTGAGGGGGATCCCTTTTGAGAGGCATTGGGAGCACCCTGTTGAAGGGACACCCCCTGGAGGGATGACAGGAGGACACGCTAATGCTTGAGTTCAGAGAGGGCTCAACGGAGTTAGGGGGCCACCTTCTCAGAAGGCCTTTGCAAGGATAAAGTGTCAAATCTCTGAGGGGACTCACACTTCCCTGCCCCAGACTGGGAGGGGTCAGGGACAAACGGAGGGCTGGGAAGGTCACACGTGGGAGGTGCGAGGGGCAGTGGGGTCACACAGATCAATTCAAACCCGGTGGGAGCCGGAGCTTCCACGGGACACCAAGGAAAAGGCATCAGGAAGTGAGCATTTTTTTTCTATGAGCTTCTAGTCCCTGTGTTTTTGATTAGGGTCCTCCGAGGCTCTCTTACCTCCGTGAAATTGCAGGTTTGCGGCAGTGGCCGGGCCCCTGCCAAGTCCCTCAGTTAGTTGGAGGCCTCTGGTGGCCGCAGGATGGCAAGCCGCTACTCTCGGGAGCCCACTGGGGGAGAGAATCCAGCTTCCGCTCCCTCCTCCTGGGGCCCGACCAGGGGATGCTCGCATCATGGAAACTGCTTCTAGAAACCCCGTTGCCTGAGCTGCCCAGCTCTTGGGGAGAGAGGGATGCAAGCTCAGCAGGCGGCACCAGGGTAGACGTGCCCCCTCCTCTCCCCTGGGGCCCCCTTTGCCCTGCAGGGCTGGTGACCAAGAGCTGTGATGTCACCGTGACCCTGAGGCTGCCGGGCGCCCAGCGTGAAGGCCCCTCCCGGCCAGCTCGGCACTGACGCAAATCAGAAGCTTCCAGCCCTGTGAGAAGCAGCCACCCGCCCCCGAGCCAGCAGCCCTGTGGTCCGCCACGGGGGGAGGGGGGTGGCAGAGGGCTCCAGCAGGCCTGGCATTTGAGATAATCAGCTGCTCTTTAAAGGGCGGCCAGCGTGGCATGTGGGGTTCCCTGGAGGTCAGGAAGAGCCGGCCACTCTCGCAGCTCCTGGCAAAGTCGGCCGCCCCGTGGAGCCTCAGGTTCTGCCCGCCAGACCGGCCCCTGCCCCGTCTCCCCAGCCAGACGGTGCCCGGGGGCCTTGGGCTCTGCTCAGGGCTATTTGCTCAGAGTGGCACGGAAGCCTGGGGGGCAGTCAGGCCAGATGGACGCACCCCAGGGCAGATGGGGCAGGGGACGAGGCAGCCCCTGCATGGCATCCGGCAGCCTGGGGATGGGTCTTGTTTCCTCGGGGTCTCCTCACGCCCCGGGCTGTCGCAGCCGCCTTCCTTGCTTCCCAGAGCTGATGCAGTCTCCCTTTTAGATCCTCCCCAGCGCAGTTTGCACACTCATGACACATATCGGGGGCTCCTCCAAGGAATGTGGGCGCTGGGCTTGGAGATCATGTGGACCAGGGGCCCTTCAGGGCACCTCTGCCTGGGAGCCCCGTCATGGGCCCCTGGACTACACTGGGGGAGGCCAGCCTTGCCGAGGGTTCTGTTCCTCCTTAAAGACACACACGCACACCCACACACCCACACGTGGGCATACACGTGCACTCACACGTGGGCGCACACACACAAACGGGGGGTTCAGCTGCTTTCCGTGTTCAGAGCAGCACGGGCTGTGACTGACAGGGCACCACTTCTTGTGCCACACGAGGACCCTCCCCTCTCTCCCCGCCCCCACCGACACTGCAGTCGGGACCACGGCCCACTGGCCTGGACCTGAAGGACACGGGAGGACAGGATACCGCAGGGTCGAGGACAGGCACCCGGGAGGGCGACAGGGAGGCAGCAGTGTGGGGTCCAGGCTGCAGGACCAGGCAGAAGCTGAGGACAATGATGCCAGCCCCCACCTCAAGGGCACCTTTGCCCTCGACCGTCACTGGGCTGAGAAGAGCACAGTCCCGACACCTTGGACCCGCCACCACCCACAATCCTGGGGCGTGGCAGATGTGGGCCGCGTGGCATACGGAGCAAAGCCCCGTGGCACAGCCCGAGCTCACCCTGGGGTCACACAGTGGGGTGTAGGACTCAGCAGCCCCTCACCTCTCGGCTGCTGCTGATGTCACCCTTGTGGGCGGCCCTCGGGGGGTGGGACCCCTCCCCGAGGGACTGCCTGCCGGGACGGTGGCCTGTGTGGACCTGCCTTGAGCCCCGAACTGTCGGGCACCCGGCGCCATCTCCGTGGGGCCAGCTGGCGTGCCGGGAGGCCGGCTTTCTTCCTCTCGTCTGAGGTGGAGACACTGCGGGGTCCCTGGGGACCCCTGGACCCATGGCCTGTGCACAACCTCCAGCCCTGTGCCCGAGTCAGGGCCACAGGACACGGGGTCACTCACGAGGTCAAGAGCTGGTGAATCCTGACTCTGAACACCGAAACTGTCTGTCTGTCCGCTTGGTCCTGTGGCTGTTTTCCTTCCGGACCTGCACCATCATCCTGCTGCACTGTTTTGGAGGTTTCCTCCATGGGGACAGTGGAGATGCAGACCCAGAGCTGATGGGGACCGCTGGTGGAAACACCCAGAACAGTGCAGCAGGACTGCAGTGGGGATCAGAAAGGAAGACCACCGGTGCTCCACGCAGAAAGACACAGGGGTGGGCTGGGTCCTGCAGGAGACCCCCAGGCTAGCCCCCCAGGCTAGTCGGCGTGTGGCTCGAGGCCCCTGAGCTGGGTCGCCCACATCACGGTCGGGGTCGGCGGATCTGCACGCTTCCCTGGCAGCCCTGTGTCCTCGGGCCACCAGAGCAGAGCCCCCCAGGGCAGTGGCAGCCCACCGACCCCTGCGCCCAGGGCTCGGGAGGAGGGAGCTGTTCTCCGCAGGCCGAGCGCCCCTCCCACCGGCTCCCTCCCGCTGCCCTCTTTCTGCTCTCGGGCTGAAGCTGGCCTTTGTTTTGTTTTGTTTTGTTTTAATAACCTAAACAATTGGCACAGGGCGCATCAGCCCACGGGCAGTCGGCCTACGGTCACGCTCTCCACGTGGCTGGGCTGGTGGCTGTCATGTGCACACGGGGAGGGAGGAGCCTAGCAGGGGATCCCCCAGGCCCAGCGCAGGCACCCCAGAAGTGGGAGGACCCCCCCACCTCACTTCTGGTTTTCCAGACGGAAAAGCCGGCAGGAAAGGGGTTGAGCAGGCCCGCCGCCCCCACCTGCCCTCCCTCTGGGCGCAGCGACCCGGGCGCCCGCCCCGCGCCCCCCGCACACGGGGTGTGTCTTCGGTTCCTTCGGGCTGAGCGAAGGCAAGCCGCCCGCCGTCTGGGTTCCCGCCCACTCTCCGCGGAGCCGGGCGGCGGCGCCCAGACTTGGTATTCCCACACACTCCAACCTGCCCTTCAGTTTAGAAGACGCAAATATTTGCTCTTCCATTGAGAAAATATCAGAGGCTCTCCTTTAAGTGGAATGTACACACCGGCGCCCTCCAAAGCACATGCTGCTCTTTCTAAACGGTGGAAGGAGGAAGCCCGGCCAGTGGCTCCGGGAGCACAGAGCAGCCCTCCCAGGTCGCCCCCACTGGCCAAATGTTCTAGAAGCCAGGGCAGCTGGGAAGGGAGGACAGCAGGAGCCCCGGCCTGAGGCAGAGGCCAGGTGGAGGTAGACGGGGCAGCTGTCTCCACAGGCCTCGCGGCCCTCCCGGCACGTAGGCCTCACGGCCGGCCAATGTCTGCAGGGGCCTGGGCAGCCCGTGGGGACGCTTCTGTCTGCAGGGGAGCGTTTCTGGGCTCCGAGCTCTCACGGGGCCTTGTTGGAGAAGCAGTTCTCGGGGAGCGGAGGAGAGACCGAGACAGGGACAGAGCGGGGGGCCTGCCTTGGCACAGAAGGTCTGCATGTTACAGTCCGCATCTCACTGGACACCTGGCCTGGGCCACCTGCTTACCCTCTCCAGGCTCCACTTACGTGTAGAAGAGGGGGCCCCAGGCCCTGTGCATGGCAGCTGCGGCTGGTTGTCCGGCTGTGGTGTGTGGAGCCCACCGCACGCACCTCTCCGTGGCGCCGCATGGGGGGGCCTCTCGTGGCCACAGCGGGCATGGTGACACCGTGGACATCGGCAGACGCTGCCCTTTTGGGCTGTGTCTGGGAGCCGGTTACCGGCTCACTGTCGGCTCTGGTCTCAGGAGCCCCTCTCGACCCTGAGCTGAATCAAGGCCTAGAAGGATGGTACGTGAAATGCCAGCACACTGTAGGCCCTTTCTAGCTGCGTTGGACGACACGTGAACCACTACACGGTCTGAGGGGCCCCAGGCATCCAACAAGTGGGAAGCGTGGCTGCCCGGTGCACGCGGTCCTCCGTGTAGCCACTTCCAGGACCCCCAGGAGCCCAACCGTGCAGGGGACTCTCGTGGAGATGTCACAGAGAGGTGGGCAGCCTGCTGGTGCGTGCAGGAGCGTGACCTTCTGGGTACGGCCTGCTGCTGCGTCCTGGGGCCCCCAGCTCTCCCCAGAGCCTCCCCCTTTGCTAGCCCTACTTCCTCTTCAAAAGTGGTGCCCGCAGGACGCGCTGCCTGCCAAGGCCAGGCCGACTTCTGGTTGGAAGGGCTCAGGATTTGGGACTGAACACATGAGAACCCCCTAGATCTCAGGTCCGGGGGCCAGGGGAAGGTGCTGGGCTGCCCGGACCCCTGGGACCTCCTTCAGGACATGGGTCACCCTGCTGAGCCCAGGTTCCCCATTTCTGGGAGTCAGTGATGGGAATTACCTGAGGTAAAGTCGTCAGTAGAAGAGTGTGCTTGAAGCTCTGACAGTTCTCTGCGGACCCTCTAGAGGTGATGTGAGCTTTCCTGGGCTGGGTGGGGGGAGGGCTGGGGCTGGGTGGGGGAAGGTGGTTGCTTGTTTCTTTTTCCACAGCAGGAGCAAAAGATTAGGTAACAGACGGCCTGAGGGGTGGGGGTGGGAGGGCACACGGTCAACCCCGTGGCAATCCCGTGGCCCCAGAGGAACCAAGTGGTGGCCACAGGGACAACTGGGGCCCTTTTAATAAGGAAACCCTTGGGTCTGATCACATGCTTGTGCATGTGTGCGGGGCCTGTCCTTCTCTTTTTCTTGCTAGAAAGCTCTCCTCCACCTGGACCCCCTCCAGGCCAGGCTCTCCCTTCTTGTTTGTGCCCCTGGCCCCCCACCGCCTCCTCCAGTCCCATCTTTCACTGTCTGGCTTGTTCTACTTGGGTCTCCAGTCTCCAGGGGCCCCAGCCAGCCCGGAGGACTCATTTCCACCTGTTGGGAAGACAGGACCACTTCTTGACAGGCACTCATCTGCATCCCACATCCTGGAAGGTTCCCCAGGGCAGAAAATGGCTGGTGAACAGAAGGCCAGCCTCTGCCGGCTTCAGGGGTTTCCAGCTGGCAGTCCCCTCTCTCCTCCAATGGGCAGTCACCCATCCCCACCTTGGAGCTGAGTAGGGCCAGGAGACGGCAGAGTAGGAAACCCAGAGAATGTTCTAGGTGGGCCTGCCGGGGACAGGGAGTGAGCAACCTTGGCCCCGGGAGGCCCTTGGGAGGCTATTTGTCCAACGGCACAGCCAGAAGACACGCCGTGTGTGGATCCGAACTCCCAAAGCAGACAGCTTCAGAGGTGGGCCACGTGTGGCCACCGCCTGCCTCCAAGGCAGCTCATTCTGTGCCCATTTGCTTCCTGGCCTGCTACGTGTGCATGGAGTCCCCCTGCCAGGAAGGGCCGAGCCCCTTGGCTCCATGCTGGATGCTCTGACGTCTGCATTCCATGGTTTGGGCCAAGGTAGAAGCCAAGTGGAATGTTCCTGAGATGGAATCTCCTCATCCCACAGTCCCATGGTACCCAGGCCGTGTTGAGTGGGTCAGAGAGCTGTCCCTCTCTGGGACTTCCTACCCCTCTGGGAGCAGCAACGGCATCGTCTGCTGTTTGTTTTAGGGGGAAAGTGGAGTCCACGGAACTCTCTGGCACACAGGAGCGGCGAGGTGAGGGCCTCAGGTAGTCTGAGCCTGGATGTTCTCGTGGGCACCGAGGACCTGATCTCCCACCGCCTCCATGGGGCCATACCCACCCCAGCCATCTCCCACCAAAGAACTGGTGACCCCCCAGCTCAGGCTTTATGGCTGGGACCACAGGCCTACCCCCCCTGCCCCCCGCCCCTGCCAGGACCCAACTGCGAAGTCAGGAAACCTTGGCCCCATGACAACTGAAACCCAGATGCCCAGACTTAGCCCCACTGACTTGCCAGAGGAACAGACTTTTTGCCCCCACCGCACCCCACGCGGGTCCCATTCCATCAGCCAGAACCCAGGGAAGGAGGGTGAGGTCCTCCTGCCCCGACGCTGATCCACAAGGCTAGACACCTGCTGGGCTGGTGACCGATGTGGCCACAGGCAGAGAGGGGACATCAGGGCCAGAGGAGCCCAGGATCCGGCGGGAAGAGGCCTCCAGATCAGCGGGCCACTGGACGCTTTGTGGGTCGGGAGGGACGGGACATAATGTCGGCTTTTTAAAAGTCAAGTGTGGATTTTCTTGCATATTAGCAAAAAGTGTAGAGCATCAAAGCCTTGACTGAGGGATTTCATTGTTTGTGGCCAAGACGGGGCGGGGCTTAGCCCCCCGGCTGACTGGAGGAGAGCACAGAGCCCATCGTGGGCCTGGCTGGAATTCCACCAGGGCCGGTGGATGGCGGAGGCATGGGGAGCACTGGTCTAGCCCGGGGCTCTGCAAACTCAGTCTGGAAAGGGGTGGAGAGTCAATATTTAGGCTCTGTGGCTGCCTGGCCTCTGTTATGTTCTCTCTGTCACAAAACCTACAGCAGACGCCACGTGAACAAGTGGGCATGGGCCTGCCACGACGAAATTGTATTTATGGACACGGAATTTGAATTTTGTGTAGTCTCCGCATGTCTCCCCCCCCCCCCCCATTTAAAAAATGCTAAAACCATTCTTAGCCAGGGGTCGGACACAAACAGGCCAGACCTGGGCCGTGGCCTCGCCGCCTATGGGCACAGTGCAGGCTTCAGAGCGTTAATGCTCCTGTTTACGATGCGGTGACAGACCAAGAGGCAGGGGGCTCGCCAAGTGCAGGGCCCGCAGTGGCAGAGGCGAGTCTGGGGCCTGTCCCCATGCTCGGGCGCACCCACAGCATCTGTTTTCTGGGGCTCTGGGGGGTGGTGGGCCCCGGTAGTGGCTGTTAGATCTGTATAACACCCTCTCTGACCTCACAGCACCCTGTTCCTTTAGGGGAGCAGTGAGTCTGACTCTGAGTGGTTCTGGGGGCTGCCCAGCTCAGAACCAGCCCCTGTGGACCCCAGAAGCCTGCACACAACCCCAGGCCAGCCTCCTGGCATGTGCACTGGCCCAGGGCTGGTGGCCCGGCAGGACAGTCGGGGCCCTCCCAGGACATGGGGAGGCAGGGGCTCTAGTTCCTCTGGGGTCTTGAAGCTCGACCACCATGCAGGCCTTGGGGTGCTGCGGCCAGGACCCCTCCTCCAGGAAGCAGAAGGAGTCCCATCTGCAGAAGGAGAAAACGAGTCCCCCCAACCCAGATAGGAACAGGGACAGAGAGGGCAGAGAGATGGGGACTTCTGTCCAGGGCTGCCAGCAAACTCTGTTGTGCCTTAAGCCATTCTGAGTTGGGATTTGTTTTCTGCAACCCCCCACGCACCTGGGGGAGCAGATGACATGCAGGGTGCTCCCCGTGTGGACCCCGCCTTAGAGTGCCTCCCACGGAGCCCGGACTTCACCCCTGCTTCACCTCCTGCGTGTGGCCTGGGCCTTGGGGACACCTTCCCACTCACCCCAGAGGCTCTCCTCTCAGCGCATCTGTGACTCAAGGCCCCAATCTGCCCCCCAATCCCTCCAGAGGGTGTGGAGCCACACAGGGCAACCTGTGGCCGGACCACGATGGGCCTGAGGAACTGGCAGCCATGCTGGAATATTCCGAAGGCCCCAGAGGCCATCAGAGACTGTGACGTGTGATAAAAATCCCCAAATGTTCCAGGACAGGAAACCCGTTTAACACTTAGCGCCTACCCTGCTGATGGCTACTGGAAACCCAGCCACCACACAGCCGCTGACCTGCCGGTGTCCCGCACACGGCCGCCCGCAGATGGTCTCTGGGCAAGCGGCAGGTGACAGACACATGAGTAACAGATGGGTTTTCCAGATTAAAGCCTCCTTTCTCTAAGGCAGGCCCTGTTCCACCCCCGAGGGGCTCGGGAAGCCCGATGAGTAGGAGGTCCTGCCGGCACCGTGCGGACACCGCAGCCCCCTGGGACGGTCGGTGACCGCAACCTAACGGGGTGTGGGGGCTCCCCGGAAGCCGAGGCTGGCGCCCCCTGCACAGCACCTGGTTACGGGGCCGGCGATGGGGCTCCCGCGGGGCAGGGCCGGCTGAGTCCCTGCAGGTCATGTTGTGCCTGCCAATGAAGGAGGGACAGGGGGGTGGTGTCTCTCAGCCTCTCTGGGGAAACTGAGGCCAAGGGCCGGAGCGCCTCGGGCACTGCTGACACCCCTCCCCCGGCCTCCTGGCTTTCCCAGGGAGGTGTTCTTCCTGCGCCCCAGGAAGGCTGGATGCGTGATCATTCCGGAATGTGAGCCGTGTGGCTCGTGCTCACGCCCCCGGGGCCATGGGCGCACACAGAGGCCACGTCCCCGAAGACAGCCCCTGGAGGCCGATTCCAAGGGACGCAGGAGCTGCCCTCGGGAGCGGTGGGGCGCAGACCTCGAAGCCCCGCGTGGCGGGCTCCTCCCGCCCGCCTCCTTGCCTGACACGCCGAGTATCCCGGAGAGCCCTCGGTCAGGCAGGAAGCCACGAGCCCGGCGGTCACTGGGTCGGCGCGGGGGTGAGGACCGGCAGCCGGCTCTGCTCTGGCCCTGAAATGCCGCGAGCCAAGGGGGTCGTTTAGATGTCTGGTGTTTCCAACGGGACATTAGAATTGTGTGGCGAACGAGTTTTCACCACAGGTACGCATGTGGGCGTAGATCCCGCACAAGTGCCGTGAATCAAACTGCTTGGCAAACATGTATTTTGCCACAATTTCTCAACAATGCCCTGTATGTAATGTGGTTTAAAATGCCTGAAAAAGGTGTTGACAAAAGATCCGAGTCCTCTGGCACCTTTAGTGACCTCTTGAAGGTCACAGCCGAATTGAGGTATGGTCTGGAAACAGGAGGTACCTGGTCACTCGGATATCACCCCAGAGTGATTCTCCTCACCCCCAAACTCGCCCCTTCCCCCTTTCCCCTCTCCCCTGCTCTCAGGGCTCGGGCCCAGAGGGGAGAACTGGGGCCCTGGGACTCTGACCAGCCATTCCAGAAGAATCTAAATGGCAAGAAAACACACATCCAAACTCAAAGAAACTCACACACCCGCTCACACTGTCTCTCACACACTCACACATTTAATTCTGTTTTTAAAATGCATAGAAACAGGTAGGGCTGGAAAGAAACATTCCAAAAATGTTGCTAGTGTTCTCTGTGTGGTGGGGATGGAGGGGACGGAGGGGATGCAGGACTTTAATGCTGAAACCAGGACTGTTGGTCACCAAGCCGGGGGAAAGTCACACCCTGGGACAGTCACAGGACATGGCCACTCTGGTTGGGATCCTGATAAAGGGGCTTGGATGCTGAGGTCCTGGCTTCCCTGAACGTGCCCTATACCCTGGCCCCCCTCCCCCGCCGAGGCTGGCGGGCCAAGCCCTGGCCGCATCCTCCTGCCCGAGGAGCAGAAGGACTCTGGGGGCACCTGGCCCCCTGTGAGCGTGGAGCCTGCTGTCCTCGGGGCTGGGTCTGCGGGGCCCCCCACATCATGTACAGAAGAGCTGATAATTAGTCACCAGCATGATCCAGGCGTGGTTCTCCATTTTATGGCTAGCATCTCGCCCCACACTTCTTATACTTCCTTCCCTCCTGGGGCTGAGATGCCAGCACCGTGAATCACAGCTGCTTGAACGACCGCAGGACTTGCGGGGCCGCGGGGCCTGGGGCGTGGAGGGGAGGCTCAGGGCCAGGGCTCAGAGGCCCACCGAGGCCCAGCGCAGGGGCAGCTGCATGCGTGGTCTAAACCCTTTATCCCGACTTTAAAAAAAGATACTGAGTTATCCACACGGGATTTGAAAATTAAGACAATTATAAGAACGTGAAGGAAGAAAATACCCTTCGACCCACCACACGGAGAACACTAGCAACATTTTTGGAATGTTTCTTTCCAGCCCTACCTGTTTCTATGCATTTTAAAAACAGAATTAAATGTGTGAGTGTGTGAGAGACAGTGTGAGAGGGTGTCTGAGTTTCTTTGGATTTGGATTTGTGTTTTCTTGCCATTTAGATTCTTCTGTTCAGCATCCTTTCGTCCCAGGGTCGACACCCTTACCTCCATCCCCTGTTTTCTGTATCCTTGACGCCCTGGTTTCTGTGCCCCTCCCCGGGCTGGGGATGGACGGCACTCCCAGGGCTAGACAACTCCTAGAGACAGCCGGGGCTCACTGGAGCCCATCCCTCACACCCAAACTAAGCAACCCCAAGTCCACTGCCCCAAACCCCTCCTTATCTAATTCCCGCACACCAAGCCAGTGTTGCCCCCTCCGAAATCAACCCAGGGCGGAGACCGGGCCCCTAGAGACCACCTCTACAGCCCAGAGGCTGCCAGAATGATTCAAACTGGCCAGTCCTAAGCTGGTTCCCCTGCCCTGCCTTGCCCTTCCTGCAGAAAACCCAATAAAAATGGTAGCCCAGACCGTCCCCTTGCTCCTACTTCTGCCTCCTGACCCAAACCTGGTGCCTCCCAGTGGGGCCCTGGGTGGCACAGTGTGCCCCCTTCTCTTGGGCAAACGTAAGTAATAATGCACCTGCTCCCAACAGCGCTGGCCTCTCCTTGTCAGTCATACCTCCATAAATTACATCCCAGGTACAGTTTTAATACAGTGTGTGTATGTGTGTGTGTGCACATCTCTGCCACTTAACAACGTAACACGGGTATTTTCCGAGGCCATTACTTTTCCTCTTCAGTGTACTTTGTGATGAGCGCATAATATCCTCTTCTATGGCTATACCAAAATCTCTCCCTCTTTTGCTGTATTTGGTTTGCTCCTATTTATTTTTAATTACCCTGAGATGAACATTTTTGTGCATCAGTATTTCCCCAAGTTTTGGGATCTTTCCTTAGGGTCAGATGATCAGAGATAGGAGCGCTGGATCAAAGGGACATTTGCAGGTGAGGCATTCATGTTGACAATGTCCGCCAAAGTTGCCAGCTTGTTTGCTCAAACGTGGCCGCCCGGAGGATTATGGGTTATATGTGAGTTCACTGGCCCCACAGGGACAATGTGGTGTGGAGCTGTTGTGATTTGCATTTAGCTCCTGGTAAGGGAGAACGGTCCTCCTTGTGTTTTGGGGTCACGGATATTTGCTTTCTTGGGAAGTTCCTCTTCCTGTTCGTGGCCTGTCTTGCACATCATGGTCACTGAGACTTTTTTGTTTTTACTCAGAGACGCTCTTTGCATATGAAGGGGATTGTTACAACTTGAATTGCCTCCCCCTTAAAGCCTTCCTCTGTTGAACACTTAGCCCACTGTCTCAGAAATAGGGTCATCACAGATGTCATTAGTCACCATGAGGTCGTGTTGGAGCATGGGTCCCTAATCCAATATGACTGGTGTCCTTACTAAAAGGGGGACATTTGGACACAGACACGCATCCAAGGAGCACGCCATGTGAAGATGCAGGCAGAGACTGGGGTGAGGCATCTACCAGCCAAGGAGTGTCAAAGATGCCAGCCAACGCCCAGAAAGAGGCTGGGGGAGAGCCTGGGACAGATTCTCCCTCCCCACCTCAGAAAGAACCGACCCTGCCACAGCTTGATTTTGGACCTCTGGCTTCCAGAACTAAATGATAGGCGTCTGCTATTTGTAGAGCTCTGTGTCCTTCATTCCAGCAGCCCTGGCAAAGTCATCCAGGGAGGAAACCCACATCTGCACCGCCTGCCCACACGCTCTCTGATTTTCCCATGTGGAGGAAGAAAGGCATCTCTGGTCATGTCTCCCCAGGGGCCTGCATGTCTCCGGGGCTGGCCCTGCATGTCTCACGTCACGGAGGGGCCGAGCTGCCCCATCCGCTTTCCTCCTGGAGAGGAGCCCAAGATGACATGACGCCACTGGCCCTCAGTCCCGATCCTTTCTCCCCTGGCCCCCACCGTAGCTGCCGCCCTGCTGACCTCAGGGAGAACGGCCCAAGGGGACTTCCAGCTCCGGCACTGATTCCTGTTTTTTCTGGAAACAAATCTTGGGTAAAGGGCTGCATATGCCCGGTTCTAGCGAAGAGTCAAAGATGGAACTGCTTTTGCCCACCAGGCTGGGCCAATTCCCTGGATAGTGAACAAGGACCCCAGAACAAGGAGTGGCTGGCTCAGCGCAGATGATGCCGGAGGAGCCTGGTGAGGGGTGGGGGCAGGGAACGGCAGGGCACGGACACAGCGTGTTCAGACCAGCACAGGCCCAGGCAGCCTCCGGAAACTGGAACGTGCAGGATCAGGGCCAACAGGACCGTCCACACTCAGGCCAAGGTCAACAGTGTAGCAAGAAGGATGTGGTTTCCATCCCCTGCACATCATCGCCCTCTCCGCCTCCCTCCCCGTTGGTGCCCACCCACGCCATGTTTCCTAGGGGCCAGTGGCCACCAACTCCCTTCCCTCCCTACCAGCTGCTGTGGGCTCTGCCGTGGGAGAGTCTGCAAGGCTGGGAGAGGGGAGTGAGCATCAACTCTTCCTGCTTGAGTTGGTGTCTGTGGCCGCTAGAAGGGTGTCTCTGCCCTGTTCGGGGTGCACCCCCCCCCTGCCGTCAGCACTTCCAGAACCTTCCAGAACCAATGGCATCTCAGCTCTAATAGCCCAGCAGGGGCCCGGGCTCCGTGGCGGAGAGTAGGGTCTGCCGCTGGGAGCGCCTTGCCTGCCTTCCCTCCGCCAAGCCCACCTGCTCCTCCCTGCTGCTCCAGCACCCTGGTGGCCAATTCCTGGTACTGATGTCCCTCTGTTGGAACAGCTGGGCTGGCTGGTTTTCCTACAGGACTCTTAGCACGGCCCCGATCCACGGGGCAAGCAGAGCCAGAGCCTGGGCCACCCGGCCCCGCCCGAGCGTGGCCACCGCATCTGCTTGCAAAAGCTGATGTAAGAGCGTGCACCTGCAGCGCCCCTCCCAGGCCTCGCCCTGCAGACAGACCCACATGCCCACGTGCAAGCGGCATTGTTCTTAATGGCCAGCTCATGGGCTCGACCCAAATATCCACGCTTGTTATGAATCACTTTGCAACGGAGAGGGAGGGAGTATTGCCTAGAAAAACAGAAGTGATGCCACCGTCTCTGAAGAAAAGGGGTGAGACGATACATGTGCCGATTTTCCCCCGTTTGCTCATTATCGCATGGGATATGCACGCACAACGGCCATGCTTCTGGCTCTGCAGGGTAGAGGGGTGAGGGGAAGACTTCACTAAGTAGGTACCCCGTTTTGACTTTAGAAGGGTAATTTTTAATTTTTTTTGAAGTTAAGTTCCATGCCCAGCATAGAGCCCAACATGGGGCTTGAACTCACGGCCCCGAGATCAAGAGCTGAGCTGAGATGAAGAGTTGGACACTTAACAGACTGAGCCACCCAGGTGCCCCTTGCTTTTAGAATTTTAAAGCACTGCACGAAGTATGCATAAAAAGGTGCTGTTTGTTTGAGGAATTAAATTGGAGTAAGATCCTGGCACCTGAGGTGGGTGGAGGTGGGTAGGCGGTGCCCGGGGCGTGTCAGGGCAAGTCCCAGCCCACGGCAGGCCCCTGTAAACCCAGGGAGCTGGGTCCCAAGTCCCCCGGACCCCAGGGCCCACGGCCTTGCTGCTTTTAGGGGCGCTGGCGAGGGAGGCTCTCGCCACCCCGGAGGCCCCAGGAAGGTCAGCCGGGGGCTGGCAAGTGCACCTGCTTATTTGCTGTAATGAGCAGTTGCTGCCGGGAGTGGGTGAACCTAATGACAGGCCGGCAGGGGCCCACTTCAAAGCCACACGCCGGCCGCGAGGGACCCTGGCGATCAGGGCCATCCATCTGCACTGCTCTTCCCCACCGTGTTTAGGCCACCCCGCTCCCCAGTCCGCTGAGGAGTCTGGTGGGAGCCCATCTGAGCCACGTGAAGATGCCCCACGAGGACAGGCCGCAGGGTCGCCCAGAGCAGATGTGCCCACACCCATCGGTCACCATCGGGAGATGGCTGTGGGGGAGGGGGCACCGCCGGGCCCCGAGCAGACGTCGGTGCCCAAGCTGAAGGGTGGGCTGGCTCCCGTGCCTGCCCCGGGCTCCCGAGTGAGGTTCAGATCATGGACTGACCACCATGCCTTAGAGAAATGGGACTGTAGATTTTTCATTTCGAAACTATGTGCATCTTGCCTGGATTATCTGTTGGACGCTTGTTTCCGCGTTTCTTGGCCGAAACCTTTGGTTGAAGCCTTGTTGATGGGCCGGCATGAAAGCTGCTCCAGAGACCTCTCCCTGTCGGTTCTGGCCTGCTCTTCCCAGCTCAGAGCCCCGTCCATGCCCCCCTGCACCTTACGGCCAGCACGGCAGGGCAGGGGGCCCTTCTTCCCAGGCCCACTGTGACACCAGCTCGGTGGCCTCCTCTGCACAGACAGACCCTACTACAGCTGCCTCTGGGGGCCCGTGGCCCGGTCTCCTGCGCTGACCCCCCAGCCCCTGGGCACACACTTCAGAGGGCCAGCTGGGGTGGGGGGATGCCACTTCTAGGAATTAACCGATGGCCTTCAAGCCCAGAGTGTGCTTCTGGCTGCAGCTCGGGCGTGTTTGACTCTGGGAGCGAACTTGTGGACTCTGCCCTGTAGACGCAGCAAACAGACAGTGCCTCTCGAATACTGAGATTCATCCTCCAGAAGTTTCTTCAGCGGCATGTGTCTTTCCCAGCCCAGATCATAAAGTGGCAGGTGCAGGGCGCCTCGCACAAACTGGAGTCTATCCCCAAATAAGTGAGTTGCAACACCAGCTAGTCACTACTAAGCACACAGACAAGTTATTCATTTAAGAAATAACTCACCTGGGGCGCCTGGGGGGCTCCATCAGTGAAGCGTCCAACACTTGATTTTGGCTCAGGTCATGATCTCAGGGTCCTGGAATCCAGCCCCACATCGGGCTCCGCGCCAGACATGGAGCCTGCTGAGGATTCTCTCTCCCTCCCTCTGCCCCTCCCCCATTTGCTCGCGCCTGCTCGCTCTCTCTCTCTCTTAAAAAAGAGGAAAGAAGAAAGAACCTACCTGCACAGAAATGAGTGAGGTGGTGGCGGCGGGACGGCAGACCGGCAGGTGCAGGCTTGTGCCCCACAAAACCGTGGCGGGCCAGAACCAGCTCTGGGAGGCCCACAGTACAACGAAGAAGCTGCCGACACCCTGGGGACAGCTGTGTAGCCGAGCACAGCCAGCATTTGTCCCCAGCCCCAGCCTGGCACCCCCCCTTGGCACGACCTCCCCCGTGGGACAGAGGCAGGCCGGCAAACCCCTGCAGCCGCCCCTGCCACCCCGGGGCTGGAGTCCCCACCCACACCCCACAGCCCTGCACGTTCCAGGCACTGCCACCACCGTGTGCAGCCTGAGGGACCCGGCACATGGAGGGGCCCCCTCGGCCGCCACTCCCCTCCGCGGGGAAAAGGAGCACAGGGACCCCAGCAGCCTTCGCCGTTGACCACCTCGACAGCCCCTGCCGCCACCATGGGCGCCCGCCGCCTTAGCGGACAGCCAGCTCAGCCGACACAGCCCCACAGAGACGGTGCCCGGCGTCCGCCACCCGCCGCAGCTGCGTCCTCCACGCCTCCCTCGGCTGTGCCCGCCCGCTCCCCTGCGGGTACCTACGCTCCGACCGTTAGAACGGCCACTCCCGGCAGGCCAAGGACAGCGAGTGTTGGTGAGGACGTGGAGCAAAGAGAGCCCCGTGCTATGGGCAGGAAGGCAAGTTCTGGAAAACAGCATGGGGGGGTTCCTCGAGGAGTGAAAAATAGAACAGCCTTATGACCCAGCCCTCCCGCTGCTGGGTATGGATCCAAAGGAAAGGAAATCAGGATTTCAAAGCTGAAATCTACACTTCTACGTTGATTGCAGCTTTATTCACAACAGCCAAGACACAAAACCTAAACGCTCACCGAGGGAGGAATGGATAAAGAAGACTGGGTTGATGCATACGCTGGAGAATCACCCACCCTCACAAATCCTGCCATTTGAGATGGCGTGGAGGAACCTTGAGGGCATGACACTCACAGAGATAAGCCAGATGCAGGACGGCCAATGCGGCATGAGCTTCGTACATGTGGGATCTAGAACATGGGAACGCACAGAAGCAGCGAGTACGATGCTGGTTACCAGGGGCCACGGGGAGGGAAACGGGCAGATGGTGGTCAGGAGAACAGAGTTTCAGTCATGCGGGGTGAGTGAGTTCTGGAGACTTAATGCACAGCAACCTGAGCGTAGTCAACAATACCGTAACCTTGAAATCTGCGAAGAAGGTCAATTTTAAATGTTTTCACAGAAGGGACGAAAGAAAGAGAGAGAGAACCTACTTGAACAGACAGATATGTTCCTTAGCTGGACTGTGGTTCCTTATTTCACAGGACTACCCAATCAAATCGTATGCCTTAACTATATATCATTTTTATTTGTCAAATATTCCTGAATTTGAAAAATTAGCAAGGGCTTGGTCTTACATGCAAAGCTGGATCCCCCTTGAGCCCCTGCTGTCTTCGAGAAGACACCCCTAAAGAAGCAGAACGTCAAAACACGTGAGGACATGAGTCGACACCTTCACTTGGGGGTGGGGTGGTGGGGCGCGCCCAGAGTCGGTGCCATGCGTGGGAGAGCAGAGGCGTGGGTCTCTCTCACACCTGGGCACGTTTTCTCCATCCAGGGCATCCTTCCGCTGGAACCAGGGCCCATGGTATCAGGGGAGACGCACTGACAGCACCCGGAAGTCTGAGTTGACTCCTTTTTTGCTCAGAACAACTGAGCACAGGTATTTCCCAGGCTCGGAGATTTGTCAAAAACAGATGCGCCTGTCTTCATGGCCTCCGGTGGCAGGCGTTCTGAGCTCGGCTTCACAGATGGGAAAGTGGTGAGGTTAATTAAACCATTTGTTGCTCCACGTGCTGTCAACTTTGGGCTGGGAGCCACCCGGAGACCAGCTCCTGTCGACCTTGGCTGAGCCGCAAACAGCCCGAGACCCACAGCCCGCGGAGCGGCCTCCCAGCCAGCCCCAGGAAGAGGCCGGGGTCAAAGCTGCACATCAGAGTGTTTCCCTTCTTTCAGTTTAGGATCACCGTGTTCCTTTGAGTTCCCAGGAATAAGAAATCATGCCTATCAACCAAATTTAAGTGTAGATTACATATCTTGTTAGAGGGCCCCAGTTATTGGAGAAAATCTTACACAAGGACACATGGGGCATGCTGTGAACAAAGATCATTTAAAAATGCTCAGAAGAATGAGTGAAGCCCGTCCCAGGCTCACACGCCTGCTTCCAGCTTGCCCTGTCCCCCAGGAGCGCCCACGGCTTACGGTCCGTTCTGCCTGAGGCCGCCGTGAGCAGGCAGCGCACTGTTCTGCCTCCTGTCTTTGAGGAGCAGGATGCTCGGTGGGGCCTGTCTCAGGCTGGCTGTCCCAGAAGCAAAGCCTGAGACAGAGGTTGGTGATGGTGATTTATGGCGAGGCTGAGCACAGAGCGTTGTAAGGTGAATTAGAGCCTCCAAATTCATGTGCCGAAGTCCCAAGTCCCAGGACCTCAGGATGCCACCATATTTGGAGACAAGGTCTTTAAAGAGGTGACTACAGTAACATGGAAACATTAGGAGGGCCCAGCTCCAATCTGACCAGTGTCCTTATAGGAAGAGATGATCAGGACACCCAGAGGAGTGTCCTGGGCTGATGAGGCACAGAGAAATGGCTGTGTGAGGACACAGCAAGAAAGGATCTGCAAGCCCAGGACAGAGGCCTTCTCAGAAACCAACACCGGCAGCACCTTGACCTTGGACTTCAGCCTCCAGATTGTGAGAAAAACAGACTCTGTTGTTTAAGCCCCCAGTCTGGGTTTTGTTATGGCAACCTCAATGACTGATACACATGGGGAAGGGAGAGAGGGAGACAGGACGGGGAGACGGCTAGGATGTTGGCTGGAGAGCCCTGTCCCACGGGGGCTCCGGGTGTGAGCTGTCCCTTGGGGAGGACCCCTTTGCAGGGCTGCAGCAGTCCTGAGTCCTAGCAGCTCACCGCTGGGGTGGGTGCCCAGGCCTGGAGAAGGGGGTTGCATGGGGCACCCACAGCACCCACAGCCTCACACGGGGAGGCTCCAGCTGGCGTGATCAATCCCGGCTGCCTTGGGAACTAACGGATCCCCCCCCCTTCCCCGAGCAGGATGGTATTACCACTGGGACATCAGCGCAGGGAGGGACGAGGCTGAGCACAGAGCGTTAGAAGGTGAATTAGAGCCTCCAAATTCATGTGCCGAAGTCCCAAGTCCCAGGATCTCAGGATGCCACCGTATTTGGAGACAAGGTCTTTAAAGAGGTGACTACAGTAACATGGAAACATTAGGAGGGCCCAACACACCGGTGAGGGGAAACCACGTGCCCGGGCACATCCGGACCTTGTGGGAAGCTGAGACGGCACCCCAGCTCCTGGCGGGGCTCTCTCACGCCCCGTTGTCCCTGAGAGCATCTGCACGTGGCTCTGGGCTCATTCTGTTTCTCCTTCAGCGTTGTGTCATTTGGGGAGACTGGCATTTGGAAAAGCTTCCTGGGGCTGGAGAGGCTCCCCTCATGGGGGACCGAGAGCAGGAACTGGAAGTGGGGGCAGAGGGCAGCCCCAGGGGATCTAGAACCACGGCCTCTGGGCAGAGATCCGGGGAAGCCGGTCCTGGGCATGGAGCACAGGTTCCGCTGCCCTAGCTGAGAGCTGCCTGCACACCCCCACTTTCCGGTGCCCCCAAAGTGAGATGCACACCCGCGGACCTCTCTGTGTCCTGCTTCCCATGGACGGCTGTCACAGGCCTCACACACGTCTCCCTGCGTGTCTCACCTCCCCGGAGGGGGGCTTGGAACACAGCAGACCCGACCCCAGGAGCGATTGGTGCAGGCCACCGGGACGCCTGCAGACAGCGCGGCCAGTGCGGGGGTGGAGTCCCCTGCTCGGGTCCCCCTCTGAGTCCACCCGATGTCATGCAGGTTTATTTAGTGCTTTCTAGCACCATGTGCTCATCTATAAAATGGGGGCACATGTAGCCTACCCCCCCAGTTGCCGTGACAATGACATCGGATCTCCACCAGGCCCTGGTGGACTGTCCTCGGTCCACGTCCTTCCCTGGCAGGAGCCCCTGCACTCCGTGGCATTCCCACTCCTTCCCGGGCTCCCCAGACCTGCCACTCGCCAGGGCTCCGAGTCACTGAGCACCGGACACCGCAGTGGTCTCTAACTCGCTGTGCTTTGCACCCAGGCTGACGGGGCCCCTGGTCGGGTCACGACCAGCAAGGGAAGTCCCTGCACTTCTGTTGACTGTCCTGCCTCTCCCATGATGGCAAAACAGGCCCTAGGGACAGGCTGTGTGTGCAGAGGGCCCTAGGGCAACCCTACACTCCTGCGGCAGGCGCAGGCGGGCATCCCCACCTTCCCTGTCTGGCGGAGCTGGGGACAGGACCCAAGATGAGTCAAGGACTCGCCTGGGGTGGCCGGGAATCCCTTTCCCCTGTTGCACCCCTCTGTGTCCTGCTCCCCATGGATGGTTGTCACGGGCCTCACACACGTCTCCCTGCATGCCTCACCCCCCGGAGAGGGGCTTAGAACACAGCAGAACCTGAGCTGTAATAACACGCGCGCAGTTCCCAGCGGCCTGCACGGTTCCCAGCGGCGTGCAGCGCACAGGGCAGGGAGACAGAGAGCGTTCGTGTCCCTCTAAGTCAGGGTAAATGCGGGAGCAGTGGGACTGCCACCTCGCTGGAGATGGTGCGTGGGCTGCCCGCGATGCTCTGACGTCCCTCGCAGATGTGAAGGGGCGGCTTGTCTTCGGGAGTGGCCTCTTGGGAAAGACCTCATGCACGTAGGCAGACACCGCGCCAGCCCGGCTGCCCAGCTCGCTCTCCGTGTTTAGCGAGTCCCCTAACTGGGTCGGGTGCTTTCGGTCACAGCGGTTTGGGCGGTGGCCCTGCCTGGCGGGACGGGACAGTGGCAGGTCTGGCCCTGGCTGGGTGAGGTTCCAGAACGGACACTGTGAGGCCAGGCCCGGCCAGATGGTCGGTTCATGGCAGCCCATGTTCGTGACGGCCGGGGAGCGGTCCCATGTGTGTTCTGGTGACAATACACATATAAGTAAGTTTTAGCAAGAGTAGGGTGAGGATGGGGAAGGTCAAAAGAGATTTCCATGCCAGGAAGCAGCGTTGATTTGTTTGGCATTGCGTGAAAGGTTTCCAACCCCGCCCGCCAGGCCTCTCCCCCTGCGCTGAGAGAACGTTCTAGACAGCTGGACTGAGCTCGGAGAGCAGAGGAGTCCCTGATTCCCGCCCCTGGGCATCGAGCTCCGGGGTCTGTCCCAAACCGTTCTCTGTCTTCCCTGGGGGAGACCAGCCCTGCCACTTGAGACCCGGTGGCCGAGGGACACACAGGACTCGCGGCGGCAGCGAGCAGATGTCACCCGCCCCGGGGATCTGCGCACCGCTTCATTTAGGCTCAGTGTGGAATTCTGAACCACCACTCAGACCCAGCTCAGAGAGGTCAGCTTGTTTTTCAGGCGAAACATGTCCCCAGGGATTTCTCTCCGTGCGTGTTTTCTCACCACCCCTCTCCTTCCCTCCGTGTCCCGTTTCACGACGCGTCCCGTCTGCCGCCCATGTGGCGTCACCTCCCTCCCCCGTCACCGTCAGCTGCACACGCCCCTTCCCTCCCATCTGCCGCATCCTCGTGACCGCCGTGCTACTGACCCCAGGGAGCCACTGAACCCCGGGCGGCCACCTCAGCGCCTCGCTGCCAGCCGGCCCTCACCCTGCCTCTCGGGGCTGCTGGAGCTCGAAAGCATCCTTCATTCGATGCACTGGACACGCTCCTAAAATGCGGTCTCTGTTTGAAAAAAATGAATCACACAGTAAATGCACTTGGGGAAGTGGTTATTCGTGCCTCTGGCAAATTAAGGGTGTTCTTTTCTGGAAAGAAGAAGGAAAAAAGGTCCTTTAGAGAGTGAATAATTTCTTCCTAATTTCCTTGATTTTGCATGTTGGGCTTCTTGCAGGGAAGCCACCGCCTTGGGGCTATGCTTACAACAGAGCAGGACCAGGACGGGCCTGCAATTTCTCATCCAAGCCGGGCCCCTTGAGGACAACGGAGGACCTCAGACACAGGTACACCAGGCAGCAGGGGGCAGTGGCTCCCGACCTCTGTGGTTGCCCCGAGCACAAAGACGTGGTGCTGACCTGCCTGGGGGCCCGTCCTTGCCGCTGTCTTCTAGAATCACTTCCTGGGTCACAGGCCTCTGGGCCCTCAGTCCTATTCTCAGGCTATGGTGTAGGATCTGCCAGGACCTCATTTCTAATTTAGGAATCTACCAGATCAGCAAACGTGGGGCGCAGGGGTCTCCCTGCCGTGCCTCTGTCGGCAGGACCTGCAGGATCAGGAATGAACACGGCCTTATAATGACTGATCCAAGCCCACTTCCCCGCCCCCTCCCACCCTCGTCCTGCTCTGGTTGAACATTTTCTGTCGGATAGCAACCTAGCAAAATGGGTGTCCCCAGCAGCGGGCCTGGCCAGTGGCGGGGTGTCCTTGGGGGACTTCCCGTGCTACATCAGGGCAGGGGCCACAGAGGGATCTGGGCTCTTCCAGTGGCTGCACCCGAGAGAGCCCCCCAAGGCTGCTGGCCTGTCCTAGGTCCCCTCCACGGCAGGACTGGGGGTGGGGGGCTAGTTACAAAGGAGTCCGTGAAGGCACGGCATTCAGGCAACCTCCCTCTGCTCCCATGTCTGGATGAGAGAGGCAAATGGTTGACTCAGGCCAGGTCAGCTTCCCGCAGCCTGATGGGCCGCTTCCCTGTGACCTGCTGGAAAGAGGAACCTGGAGGGCAAGCAGCCCGCCCCAGGGGCATGTTGCTGGTGGACGGAGACACTCAGCATGCTCAAAACACTTGATCTGTTTGTATCAGGGATGAGCCCACCAGCATCCCGAGGGTTGTGGACACTCCCGGGGGCATGGCTGCGAGATCACTGGGCTTCGTCCCCAGCTCGACTGCTGGTCCCGGGGACGGTCAGAGGGCCCAGCACACGTGTTCAGCAGGGAGTCCCACACTGAGAGATGACAGCCCCACTGAGAATGCGCCCCTTGGTGGGGGTGGGGGGCAGCGATGCTGTCTTCCCCAGTGCTCTTTGCCTCCCCTCGCCTCAGTTCTCAGCAGGGCTGATTGTCTGGGGAGAGGAGCCCACAAGGCAGGTGGGCGGGTGGGACGGGCCTCCTGCTCTTAGCCTGGGGGACGACTGGGCTTCCGGGCTGTGGGCGGCTTGGCTGGTGGAGTGGATATGGTGAGAGAGCCCCCAGCACGAGCGGACGCCTCGAGGGCTGTTGGCAGCTCCGGGGGCTCTGCTCCCTTCGCCATGACCGTGAGGAGGCGGCCCCCCGCAGGGGCTGTGCCTTTCTCCAGGGTTTAAAGCCAACCCCCGGGGCAGGCACGTGGGCAGGAAGGGGACCTCCTGTCGAAGAGCCCTGTGAGTCTCTGCTCCTACAGCGCGGCCTGTAAGGCTGACTGAGTGAGGGCCTCATGGAAGAGGAGGCTCAGGGGCACGCCGGCACTTGCTGTCCAGTAGCCGTGGGGGGAGGCGCGGCAAGCGTGGCCGTGGGCTCAAGCCGCTCACCCCAGGCGGGACAAGGGCGGTCCAGAGCAGGCCGAGTGCAGCCCTCCAGCTGGTGAGGCACCCGGTTTCCCCTTGGGAGCCCCCCATCTCCCCGTCAGTGGGGCCCGGGTGGTGCCCGTCCTGCTGCTGGGCTCTGGGCTAGGTGCCCTGCTGGCCCCAGGCCAGCCACCCCGGGAGAAAGGAGCACCGTCTGCCCTTCTGTCGGCCTTGGAGGATGAAGGTCCTCAGAGGAAAGAGCCGGCATGCGGCTGCGGCTGCTGCCTCCTGGGTCTTCTCTCCATCAGTGGAAATACTTCCCTGAGGATTGGAGGGCCCCGTGTAGTCGCGATCATAGATTCGTCTTTCTTTGTGCATTTTTACAGCCTTTGGGAACTGTGCAAACACCACAGCTCAGGGCTGTTCTCAGACATGGACCCCTGCCTCCGTGAGCCGGGAAGGCCCTCCGTCAGCGACACACGAGGACAGTGTGCGGACGGCCCTCCCGACAGCTGGACACAGCTCGGGGCCCTGAGCTGTGATCGGCCCTGCCTCCCCGAGGCCCCGCAAGCGGCCGAGCCTCTGCCCCAGCGGCTGGCTGCAAGAACCAGCCGAGAGAGGCGTATGTCCTGGTCCGGAAGGCTCCCCGCCCCCTTCTGGGCACAAGCAGAGAGCAGCTGAAGGGCAGCGGGCGCCGAGCCAGGCCGGCCTCGCCAACCCCCTGAAAAATCACCTGGGGGCTGCGCGGAAACTGGCAGAGTCCTCTCTGCCGTGAATAATTCATGAGGATGGAGGACTTCCCAGGCCGGGTGCCAGGTCCTCCGCCAGCCTAGCCGCCAACCGAAGGCCAAGTAACAGCCAAGGTGGGTGGAGAGGAGGAGGCAGGGAGAAGGGGGGGCAGGGTGGAGCTGGTCTAGAGCAGGACAATGAGGGTCAGGGTGGCCCCAGTCTGACCGGTCCGGGGGGCTGCTGCGCCCCCCGTGGATGACATGGCCATGGGCCAAGACGTAACTGATGCAGCGTGGGGGACGCCAAGGCCGTTCTGGACCCTGGGGGAGGAGAGCCCTTTGCTTGTGCCTGGCTGGGGCCGGCCCGGATCCAGCTCAGTGACTCCGGAATTGATGCTGTCCCTGTTTAGGGAAGTCTGGTTACGCTTCCTGGGAGTAAAGGCTGCCTTGGGGGCTGTGGGGGCTGTGACAGGTGCCAGATGGTCTCCGGGTCAGGCAGGGGTGGCCCAGGGCTACACAGCACCGCAGAGAGACCCCACCCACCACCCCAGGGTGCATTCCAGAGACTGCTGGGTTTTGTTTTTCCTGTTCTCTTCTTCTTTCATTACTTTCCAATCAAAAGCTTCATTTAAAAGGACACTCTGAACTCCGCGGGGAGCAAAGAGGTCAGCGGCTGGCGGGTGGGGGCGGGCGAGCAGGCGGAGGGCAGAGGATTTGGAGGGCAGGGAGGCTGCTCTTCATGGCACTGCGATGGTGGACACAGGTCAGCAGACTTTCGCCCAAACCCACAGAACTCACACCTCCAGGAGCGATCCTGACGTAAGCCCCTGCGTGCCGATGACGTCAGTGGGCCCATCCGTCTCCAAGATCTCCACGTGGCAAGTGTGCGCTGGGGGCGGGGGAGGCTGCGGGCGGGGGGCACTGCACTGTGCTCAGTTCTGCTGGGGACCTAAAACTGCTCTAAAGAATAAAGTCTTTCTTTTTTTTCTTTAAAGCATATGCCTGCCATCCTTCAAAATGCATCTTCCCCTAAAAATTCAAATGCATTTCATTATTAAAATACCATATATTTATTTTAATGTTTAAATCTTTGCAACATGCCTCTGGGACTGCAAGATTTGTTCTCGTTCTGTTTGAGCAGAGAAATAAGCCCAAGGAACACCGACATGGTTCCTCACGTCCTTGGGGACAGCCAAGTCAGGGGCCACTGGCTCGGCTTCCTGCAGACTCCCTGACACCCTCTTGTCTCATTCTACCTTCCACCCTTCCAGAAATTTCCTTGACTCTGCTGTATCACTCAGGGCCTGCATAGCGGCTGATCCAGGTTTCGTGGGCCTGAAGCTTTCACACTTTGGGGCACCATTCCAAGAAAAAGAATACAAAGTTATAACCACAAAATGTAGGTGTAAAAGTGCCAATTTGGAATGAGAAGAAATCATAGCAAAGGATCATATTTTAAATTCCATATACATGACAAAATCAAGAAAAAATATTGATCTCTTGACAAACCTGTTCATTCCCTTTTTTCTCTCCTTCAGCTGGATACCGAGGTTGTCTCTTCATGGGCAATGATGTCATAATGTTGTAGCATTTCCTATAAAAAAACATCTACAAAGAGAATAAAAAGATAATTCAGGCATTCCTATTGCATGGTTGATCAAAATTTGTTTCTAATTTTTTATAGGAAAGCTTCTTTCCTGATGATGCTGAGCACATTTTCAGGATAATGAAATATAGGGAACCCTCTGCCGGGGTGTTCTGCTTTGTTTTCATACGAGCCGTCAGGTTTGGAGAATGTTCCACGGACTAGCTCTGGCCGCATCCCCAAGCTCACACACTCCCAGAACCAGGACCCACTGGACGTGCTGACATCCAGACTCGGCCTCTCACCCTGCGGTCTATGTGGCCTGGCCACTGAGGTCAGGGCAGCAGAGGTGGGAGTTTCTGGATTGCCACGACCTAGGTGTGCCACCCAGAGGTGAGCGTGAACCACCAGCAGAGACATCCACTCTACGCAAGCCAGATGTGGCCCCAACTCTATGCCCCCAAATGCCCTAGAGGGGTCATGCTTGGGGTGGGGTGGGGTCCAGAGTGGAGAGACCGAGGTCGTAACTGGTTGTGACTGGAATGTCTCATTTTTGCAGAGTTTTTGCCGGCTCGGGAGGGGCCAGAGCCCGTGCTCCCGCTGTTAGAGGCCCTGCCCTCTGGGTGGGTCTGAGCCCGCATGCCAGACCAGGAGGATCACCCAGAAACAAGCAGCTAAGGGAGTGTTCCCGGGGTGTGGAGACAGGCCGATTGGAAACTGCCTGCAAAGTACAAAGCCTTGGGCCTCTCCGGGCTCTAGAGGACTTTGCTCCCGGCTCTTCAAGGAAACCGCAGCCCGGGTCTGTGGGTGGTGCAGTGTGGGAATGTCGGGAGCCCTGGTCTGCTGACGACGGATGAGAGTGGTCATGACAGGCTGGTCAGTCCAGGACGTTCTCGGGAAGCTCCACTCTCGTCCCCTGCTTGGCATCCCTTGAACGAGGGTGATGGTCACCCACACAGAGCGTGAGAAGCTGCTCCCTACCCCCGAGAGCAGTGTCCCCTGCCCTACCCAGCAGCAAAATGGTACTAATTCCCTAGGGTGATGGGGAAAGATGATGTGAGATGGCACCGAACAGAGAGAAAACTTGAGAAAGAGGTGGGGGCGCCTTCATGGGCCTGTCACCCCAGGCTCGGGGACAGCGTCTGAGCTGGGAATGGAGGGGCCGAGGTGGGCTCCATGCAGTATGTAGGAAGGGATCCCTGGCCCCGCACTCTGGTTGAGATGCTGTGAGGCCGGTCATCAAAGTGGTGGCCATGGTGCCTTCCCCCCCACCCACCCCGCCCCAGAGAGGAAGGGCGGTTTCCTCCCCTCCTGCACCAGGCTTGTCGGCGACAGCTGCCCTCCCTGGTCCACCGCACAGGGCCTTGCTCTCTGAACACCACCTGCTGCGAAGGCAGATCCTGAGCAGGTGACGGTCCCGCCCTCTGTCCCCACTGCCCCGTGCAGTTCGGTCATGTGCACTCCTGGGCGTCAGCTTCGGGAGCTGGGGGAAAGTTATCCCAGCCACTCAGCACAATGAACACGTGCTCTTCTCAGAGCCTCCACTTACATATTCAATCAACAAACACGTGTCGTGTGACTTCCCTGTGCAGGTGCGAGTGGTAGAGCAGTGAGCCGAGCAGGGCCCCTGCTTTGGAGCGTCCATCCAATCACAGAGCAGGCACTGACCCCCAGATGGCACGCACACGCACACGTCATTCCCAGCTGTAAGAAGCCTCTGCTCAGGGGTGGAAGACGGGGCCCGGTGCTGGGGGGGGATCCGTCACAGTTTCCCAGTGCCTGACACTTGAGGTCGCAGGATGGGGGTGAGTTGGATGGAGACCAAGCGTGGTGGGGGCAGAGGCTGCAGGAAGGGGAACCCACCCCGGCAAAAGCCGTGGGGTTGGGAGGTCGGGCTTGTCAGGGGCTGAGAGGCTGGCGGCCTGCGGGCAGAGAGAACCCATTGTGTAGGGCCGTGAGGGGCTTTACCACCAGCGGCGTGGGCAGCCGTCACATCGGTAGGCTCCGAACCACCTTTCCGGATGCCTGCGGAGCTGCTCTGCGGACGTGCTCAGAAGTCAGGGAGCTCCATCCTGCGTGCCCCGGCTGAGAGAGCCCCAGAATACACGGTGTGGGGTGGGACAGCGAGGGCCTGGCCAGGCGTCAGCAGTGCAACAGGAGAGCACACAGGCTTCTGCCCGTGTGACCTGGTGTGTCTTGGGTGGCGGGTGAGGAAGAGGAAGGGACCAGGATAAGCCTCTGCTTCTAGAACAACAGTCTGGGAAATGGGCGGCGGAGCTCTCATCAGTCACAACAGGTAAAGTCATGCTAAGGTAACAAATAGCCCCAAGACCTCCAAGGCTTAAGGCCCCCATCTTTATCTCACTCATGGAACCTCCCAAAACACGCGGTCGCCATGGCAGGGAGGCTGAGGGAGACTCGGGAATGGTGCCGACTTCCACAGGTCGTCCCCCGGAGGTCATGTGTTGCTCACTCACTCCCATTGGCGAGATGAGTTGCATGCCATGACAGAAGTTGGATGGACAGTGGAACGTTTGGACAGGCCGCCCCTGGGGCTGGTGGGGGTGGAAGGAGACAACCCCAGCCCATTTGGGACACTCAGGGGAGGGGTGCTGAGTGGACTGACCCCAAAAGGCCGGTCAGAGCTGGGAACCCCCAGACCCTGATAGCCACCGCGGAGGCCGCGGTTGAAGACCCCAGGTTCAGAAGTGGGCAGGGATTTGAGTTGGCAGAGGACTCAGAGAAAGTAGGAGCCAAGCAGCAAGAGGGAAGCCAGATGAGGAGATTTGGGGTTTTGCTCTTTCATTGTCGAAATTGTCTTGTTGTTTTAGGATAAAGAAGGCCTTTACCTCCTGAATGGACCAGAGTGATCAGCCCCTTGTTTAGCTGCCTAACAGAGGAAAGAGCACATGCCTCTGGGGGAAAGCAATACCCCACTGTCTGCAGTTTTTTTAACCATAATGCCCAGAAGACAATAACAGATTATGAGACATGAGAAGAAGTAGGAAAATGGGACCCTTAATCAAGAGGAAAAATTTGGCATGAGAAGCAAACTCACATATGACCCAGGTGTTAAAGTTATTGAACAAGGACTTTAGAATAACTATTACAAATATGTTAAAGAATTTGGAGAAACATATAAAATGAATTAAAAGATGGAGAATTTCAACAGAGAAATGGAATCTCTGAAAGAGAACCAAAGGCACTCTACTGCTGAAAGCTCGGTGTCTAAACCCAAGGATTTGTTGTATGGGTGTGAGAGAGTGTAGCCAGAAGAAAGAATGAGAAACAAAACAGCATTCTGGACGTGCGCTTGAGTGACAGAGACTAACTATGAACGCAGGGCATCACATTGTTTATGCGTTAGATTTATGTGCGTTCAACAATACAGTTTGGGCAAACACAAGTCAACAGAAATTATCCAAAGTGAGGCGTAGACAGAGAAGAAATGGGGACAAAAGGGACAGAATTTAGGGACATATGAGATAATCACAAATAGTCTATCATCCAAGCTTCCATGTAACTGGCATCCCAGAAGGAGAAGAGATTGAGAATGGGACAGAATAAATATTTGAAGAGATGATGGCTGAAGATTTTTCCAAAACTGATAGATTTGGAATAGATCTATTTGGATAGATAGACCCCATAGATTTAAGAAACATTGCAAATTCCGAAGAGGATAAAGTCAAAGGAAACCACACCCAGGCACATTATAGTGAACCTGCTAAAAACTAAAAATACAGACAAGACCTGAGAAGCTTCCAGAGAAGACGACGCATTGCCTCCTGGGGAAGAGCAGTAAGAATGATGAGTGCCTTCCAGTTAAGAATAACGGAAGCCAGAAACAATTTAATACATCTTCAAAGTGCTGACGGAAAGAACTTTCAACCTAGAATTCCATACCCAGTGAAAACATCCTTCCAAAATGAATATGAAAATGAAGGTATTTTCAGACAAACAAAAGCTGAAGGAATTTATCACCAGTTGACAGACCTATGCAACAAAACAACAGCAGAGGAAGCTCTTCAGGCTGAAGGAAAGCGATCCCAGCTGCGAGCATAGATCTGTAGAAAGGCAGAGACAGAGCACCAGAAAAGTGTGGAAAGGGGGAACGAAGGATGAAAGAGAAGGTGGAATGAATGAAGAAGCAAATAACAAGGTGGAAGGTCTGAAAGCCAACCATATCACTAATTACATTAAATGTAAATGGACTAAACATTCCAGTGGAAAGACAGAGCTTATCAGACCAGATAAGAAAATCAAGACTCAACTGTAGGCTCTTGCCAAGAGACGCAGGTTAAATATCAGAACACAGAGAGACTGACTGTAAAGGATAGGGAAAGACACAGCCTCAGACTCTAACCATAACAAAGGTATGGCTGTGTTAATACTGGGCAAGTCCACTTCAAGATAAGAGCAACCCCCGAGCTAAAGAGGGACGTTTCTACCTGAGCAAGGTGTTGACTCATCAGGGAGATGAGGAAGAAGAAGTGCTCAGGATGTTTGCAGGGATGTTTGCAGATGTAGGCAAAGAGCCTGAAGGCAGTTTGTAGATGACAGAAAGAATGAGTGGTATGGATCAGAATCCCAGGGAAGAGGGAGGCTTGGAAAGGAGACAAGGCTCACCTCCCTTCAATAAAGGAACGAGGAAGAGACACAGAGAATGACTAGCAGGTGAGGAAGCACGTCGAAGGCAGAGAGTGGGTCAGCGGGGGGCTTGAATAATAATTGTGGTCTCGTTTACAAAGTATGTGCCAAGGTCGTTTTCCGGGAGAGTGAGGTAGATGGTCCATGGGGTCCTTCCTCGCTGGGCATAAATGGGAAAAAGGAGGGAGGATGTCAGAACTCCATCCAATAGCCCTCTGCAAATACATATTGGTACCCACTGCCTGTCCAGCCACGGGCTGGGGCCCGGGACCCAGGATGAAAACCTGGACGTAGTGCCCACACTGATTCTGATTCATAAGCTGAGTCCCTCCACTCCCAGGCCACGTGCAGAAAGGAGCCTACGTGAGCTGTGTGATCTTGGGCAAGCCCGGGCCTCCCTGGCCTTCGCTTTTCTCATCTGGGTACAGGGGTATTTCCCCTGGCCGGAATGGTGCCCACATGACTACCTGCCCAACAGCCTTTGATTCCACCGGGAAGGTCTGAGCGTGTCCCTCAAATGGCCCATCCAGGAAGCAGGTCCAGTCCCTGGCCTCACACCTCCTAGGACGGCCCTGGTCAGGCAGTGCGTGTATAAGAGGGAAGCCTAGCTCTGTGTGTGTGTCCATGGTGAGTGTGTGACACGTGTGTGTGTGATGCACACACACGCAGGGTCTAGCCGCGCACAGGCTTCTCTGTCCGATGCCCTTCCTTCTCTCAGCCCTGCCAGGGGCTTTGTGGGCTTCCATCTCCTTCTCTGAGAGGGCAGCCCGCTCCCTGCAGAAACCGAGCAGGCAGGAGCCTTTGTCCGCGGGACACGCGCTCTGGTCCCTGTGGACAGCCTGCTGTCGGGTGGGGCAGGTGCCCTCGGGGTGGCCCTGAGCCTAGTCGGCCACTTACATGACAGACAGTGGGCAGCTTGGAGGTCCCGCGGGGCGGCCGGGGCAAGTGTTGCTGCCTGCCTCCCCCACGCCCTTCCCTTCTGGTGGCCGCCGTGGCCGTCCCAGAGCTCGGTTGCAAGGCCCTCAACCAGGCCGATGGAGAACATCAGAAACTGGAGCCCACCATTTGTTCCCTTTCCAGGGGACCCGGTCCCAGGAGACTGGGGAGCTCCACGCTTTGGAGTGACCCAGGGGCAGGTGCTGGGCAACCTCAGACAGGTCACTGAACACACCGAGCCCCAACCACACGACAGGGGTCAGGAGGGTGGGGGTGGCCGACAGGATGAAGCCCCCAGCACATCACCAGGTCAAGGAGCATTCGCTGCCCCTTCCTCTATTTATCAGATGGACTAACACGGGCCCGGGTCTGAGCTGACAAGACCTGGCCCAGCCTCTTCTGGGAGGATCCACAGTGACCCTCAGGCCTTTCCTGCAGCAGAAGCAGCCTGCCGGCCAGAGCACTACCCAGTCACTGCATGGAGTGGGGGCTCAGGAAGGCAAGCAGACGGACAGTGGCTTCTCTGTGTCCCTCCAACGGCCTTCCCGCTGCGCCAGGGCCTGCCGCCATGCAGCGTCCTGACCGGGGTGGGTCAGGCCCCTTATGGGTACTGCTGTTTATTGGGCTTCTGCTGGGGTCTGCCAGGGGCTGGCACCGGGCTCTAGTGGGCACCGAGTTCCACCTGCACCTGCCCCACATGGGGTTCAGGCTCCGCGGGAGACGGCCCTGCTCAGATGACCACGGACACCCAGGCTTTCCTTGTGTGTCACATCACTCAAGGGCAGAAACCAGACACCAGCCTTAGGGCACAGCGAGAGAGATACTCCTCTTGGTGCAAAATTTAAGTGGGAGTCACTAAACACCTCACTCATCAAGATCAACCCTACTTTAGGGCAATACTCTTAAAAATCAAAATTAATTCAAAATTCATAATGAACAAAATATCAGACTTTTTTTTTTTTAAGATTTTATTTATTTATTTGAGAGAGAGAATGAGATAGAGAGAGCATGAGAGGGGGAGGGTCAGAGGGAGAAGCAGACTCCCTGCTGAGCAGGGAGCCCAATGCGGGACTCGATCCCGGGACTCCAGGATCATGACCTGAGCTGAAGGCAGTTGCTTAACCAACTGAGCCACCCAGGCGCCCAAAATATCAGACTTTTAAACAAAGGCAGGCCCCCCCCTTCTGTCCCTCACTGCAGGAGAACGGCCCCCTCTGTGGCTTTCCCAGGGAGGCACCAGCCCGAGCCCTGGGATTCCCTGCCAGGAAGAGAGCATGCCCCTGCACGCCCTTCCTTCCGAGGGAAAACATTCCAGGGATGCGGTGAGGAAATCCCTCCTCCCGGGGCTTTCCCCGGAGTGCAGGGGTGCGTGGGCCCCCAGGGCAGGGCCCGACCCCCTCTGCCCTCTCTGCCTGCTGGAATGTGGCTCCCGGCGCCCCCGGAGGCCGCACATCCCGCCGGTGATGCTTGACCTGAGCACTGTCTTCTCACATGTTGGCCCCTTGGAATAATTATTTATGGGGGTTGACGATCAGTCATAAGAAAGCAGAAAGTAGTTTCAGTGCGTCGATCGCATTTTCTTTGTTAATTGTCCTTGCCAGTCGCTGGTGCTGTTGTGGGTAGATCTGAGGAGCAGGTGAAAGCTGCCTCCGGATTCCAACAGCTGGGAAAGGCCTGGAAAGTCCCTTCCAACGGCCGTGGGCGGGGTCTTGGCTTGGGGTGGGGGTGGCTTTGCCCGCACCGGCCCGACAAGAAATGCGTTCAAACCCGGGTCACTTGAGAAGCGTTTCCTAAGGAAGCCATGTGCAGGCGTGTAGACAGATGCGGGGTGTCCTGGGGGCTGGAGGGGCCCAGGAGGTCGGGGAGGTGACCTTGGGAGCCTGGGAAGGCGGCGTGCGCGGCTGCTGTGTCGGTCAGGGCTCTGTAGAAGAATACGTGTACGTGCACACACGCACACGCGCACACACACAAACGTGTGCACACACACGCAGGAGAGGAGCCCGCCATGGCTGTACAGCGCTTCACCGCAGAACTTTGCAGTTGAAAACATCAAGCGTTTATTACCGTCCGATTCTGTGGCTCAGGGATTTGGGAATTCTGACTCAGGGCTGATCCCGAGCTTGCAGCAAAGATGTCAGGCAGGCTTGCGTCATCGGACGGTGTCACCAGGGCGGGAGGGCCCGTTCTCTGAGCGCGGGTTCCGCCACTGCGGGCGGGGGCTGCAGCTCCTTGCCGCGTGGCCGCTCCATGGAGCGGCTTACAACGTGGCAGCCGGCCTCCCCCGGAGTCAGTGATCCAAGACGGAAAAAGGTGGAGACCACTGTGTCATTTGTGACCTAGTCTCAGGTGTCCCATACCTTTGCACAGAGCAGCCCTGACTCCACAAGAGCACCAACACCAGGAGGTGGGGGCCCCGGGGGCCACCTCGGGAGCCAGCAATGGCCCAGCGAGTGCTCTGGAAGTGCACGTGAGAGTCTGTGTGAGGTTCTCACCAGAGCCCTGGAATTGGGGACCAGGGGTGCACGTGGAAGTGGCACTGAGCCACCTCTGACCCTCCCACTCCCCCCACACACTGCACACCTGTCCCGAGAGGCCCTCCACGGACACACAGCTCCCTGCAGCGCCTAATGCAGATGACTCACCAGGACACACACCGGGGCACTCCCCTGCCCAGCCTGGGAGGGAGGCTGGGGGCGTCAGAACGGCTGACATCCGCGAATGGGGGCAGCCCAGAGGGTGGAGGGCAGACACGTCTGCACCCCTCCTCCGAGCCCCACGTGACGCAACCTAGCTCCGGGGGCAGGGCGCGCTGGGTGGGATGAGAAGCTGCTTTGGACGGTGGACAGCACTGGGACAACCCGAAGTGACCGGGTGGTGTGGGGTCTGCACAGGGGCTCGCACGGGGGTGGAGGTGGCAGAGCGTGCTTGGAAGGCACTGCGGGCCCAAACGAAACCGTTCCGTGTTCACGCTGAGCTGAGGCTCTGCAACCGTCATGCACACAGAGAGAGAACGGGGACGTCGTGGGCTTGCAGCTTTCCTGCAGAAACATACCTCACCAAAGCCAGGACAGTGGGTGGGAGTGCCTTTGTCTGCGGTTTAGGTGAAGAGGAGAGGGTGAGGACAGAAGGGAGCTAGAAAGGGAGACGCTGAGGGGCAGAGTGAGCTGGAGGCCTGTGTGAGTACCGCATGCCCCGCTCCACTGTTCCCTGGGGTCAGAGAACACCCGGCCAGATGCACCTCTGCGTGGGGGTGGGCTTGGGTGCATCTGCAGAGCAGGGAGGCCTCCCTTGGCCCTTGAGGAGGAGGGAGGGCCTTGGAAGCAGCCAGCCCACTGGCGGGGGGTGGGTGGAGGGGCTGCACAGGAGACATGCACTCATTGCCCATTAAGAACCAAATCCATTTGAACTCCTTCCCCACCCCTGAGAGCAGGATGGTCCTGTTAACAATGGTGCTGGCAGGGGAAGTCATTTTAATGCACATTCTCACAAAGATCCAACCCCCTTCTTCCAGCGTCCGGGGCATGGTGATTTGGGATACGGATTGTTTGTTGGCTTCCATACTGCATCACCCAGAGCAGCCTCAGGCATGGTTAGATCCAGAACCCCAAATAATGACCTCAAGGCTCTGACTCTGCTAAGGCTCGCACTGGGTGTCCTGCCGGGATGACCGTGGTAGATGGTGTCCAGCCTCCATTTCGCATTTTCCATCCCACCGTTGCCGACCTTGTAAGCCACTGGTTTGGATTTGGAGTTGAACAATGCATCATTGTGAGAAGGGCCTCAGGGGCAAGGAAAGCCTGCCCACCCTTTCCTCCTGTCAGGTCTGCTGCAGTTTAGCCCTTCTTCTTGGGGCCACCAGAGGAGGGACAGCCAGACCCGGACAGCTGAGAGGTTTCCCAAAGATGACCTTTGTCACTTCATAACTTCCCCAGAGCACATGTGCTTCACTCTCGAAGGCCAAGAAGCCCCTAAGGGGGAGAGGGGTGGTTGCCAGTCAAGAAAGATCATACCCATCTATGTGCCAGGCATGGTGCAAGGGGCTGTGGGTACAGAGACACCTAAAATGCACAACGCTCCTGGGAGGAACTCACCCATCCTGCTGGGGATACTGCCCAGCCTCCCTCTCCCATCCGCCAGGCAGCAAACCTCCCTCCTTCCTACGGGGCTGACCTTATCCAATATAAGGACAGACGTGTACCTCATCCGCCAGCCACAGTAGTTGGCTCTGGGGTGTGCACCTGACCCAAGCCATACTGTGAGAACCCCCTCTGGGACTTGTTTACAGAGTGACCAGAAAATCAGCCTCTTCCTACTCGGGGCTGCTAACTTGGTAGGAGGCAAATGGATTGTCAAAGGCCACCTCCATCCCGTGGGGACAGAGCTGACACCCAGAATGAAGTCAATAAAAGACGAGCAGAACCAAGACCTGGAGAGACAGGCAGAGCCTTGAGACCATGATTTGGGCTCCTGGATCCAGCCAAGCCTGAAGCTGCTCCTGAGAGATGTATTAATGTAAGCCTATGAACTCCTTTTTTATGTTCATTTGAATGGAAATTCTGAGTCAAGAGCGTTCTAATATAGAGAGATAATACTCATGCAGGAACACCAGCTTAATACCTATGTGCTCAGGTAGGGGGGCATCAGGAAGGGGGGAGTCAGGTAGGGGGACGCAGAGACACCACGGAAACAAGGGGAAGGGCAGGGCTGGGTCTTGAAGGATGTATGCTGGCACCCAGGCAAGGGTTCTCAGGGTGTCCAGGCAGGAGAGTGCGTAAGCGTCAGAGAGGCTGGGGGCGGGCCACCACAGGAAGGACGGAGGATGGGCAGGGAGTGGTGAGGTGAAGGCCAGGTGCTGCAAAGCCACAAGGTGGGTGCCTGTGCACGGTGCTGACTCTTCCCATCCTGGAGCACCATGGGGTTAAACACACACGGACGCACGCTCATGGCGACCAAATATAACTTGCAAATCCATCCTTGGCTTGCATTTCCTTCCAGCAGCGTGATGGGATGCATGGACCACAGCATCTCTTCCTAAAGTCCCTGCACCCCACCCACTTGCTGACCCCACCCAGCAGAAAGACACTGCCATGACTTCCTGTCCCCAGCTCCCCATGTAGCCACAAGGTAGATCTCTTCCCCTCTCCTTCCACCTCTCTGTCTCTCACCTCCTTCTGCCTGATTCATGGGGCCCCTCAAAACTCTTCGGGCAACACCCCCAGCCTGCAGCCTGGGACTCCAGACCCTGCCTGTTTGCACCCTAGGGCAGGGGAGAGCCCCAAAACCCCAGCGAGGCCGCAGAGGGCACCTGGCAGTACAGAGCAGGGCAGGGACCTGGGCAGGACTCCTGATAGCCACACTGGCCTCCGTATAGGGTGGCTTCGACGCCCGGCGGGGGCCTTGCGTGGGCAAGCTAACTGGATGCCTGCAGCCCAGGTCACGAGTAGGCGCTGGTATCTGAGGCTTCCCAAGCTGAGCGCAGCCAGGGTGAGCAGGGAATCTCGTCATGGCTCCGCACCTGGGTGAGTCACCCTGAGAGCATCTGCCCAGGGCAAAGGGGCCTCCCTCCCACTCTCAGTCCATCCCCACCTGGGTCAGGCTGGGGAAGTGGTCCCCAAGTCATCGCCTGAGTTAAACTCCAGCGTCCAGTCTCACCAGAGCTGTGCTTGGATGGGCCTAGAAGCCGGATCTGGCAAGAGCACAGCAGGCTCCTGCAAATGCCCTCCCTGTGTGTGTGTGTGGGGGGGGGGTGCTTTGCTGAGCGGGGCCAGGGGAAGGGTGGGCGCCCCCACCCGCGGCAGACTACGCCTGAACTCATGGGGAGGGGCCTCCTGGCAGGCAGAGCCTCCCAGGGCCACGGTGCCCAGAAGGCTCCTGACGGGTCCTCAGGAACTCGGAGGCAAGCCTGCTGGGCTCCCTGCGTTTGGCTCCGAGTCTGTCCCCCAAGATAAGCAAGATAAAGAAAAAGTCACCTAGGGCTCAAAGTCACGGATGAAATGCCACCTGAGGAGGCCTCGTGTTTACACAAAAACTTAGAATAACGTCTGTGCAGAGATCAGCCGAGCTCACACCTAGCCAGCCTGTGACTCAGCACTGGGCCCTGAGGCCAGAGAGCTGGCGCTGAAGGCTGGGCGGCCGGGAGCGTGCGCATTGAGCTGCGACCCCAGCCCCGTGGCCGAGGGCCGGGGGGTGGGCTTTATAGGAGCCTGAGCTGGGGCAGAGCGGCCCCTCCACCTCCCTTGGGCTCTGCTCACCTGCAGGCTGGGCCAGCTCTCCCCACAGGGCCTTCCTGGAAGCAGGTCTTTGTGATAATATTTGACAATAAACGAAGGCTACCAGGAGCCCTGTTTACAGTAAACTTTCATTTCCTTCTGCCTGGATGCACAGGATTCCACCGGGCCTGGAAAGCAGATCGGCCTGGATCTGGGTTTTGGAGCAGAGATGACTTCAGGCTTCACCTCGCCCTGGCCCCCTCCGTCTCACTGGACAGACCCTCGGCCCCTGGACAGCAGAGGTCTCGGACTCAGGTGGGCGTGCTCGTGCGTGCACACACACGTGCATACATGCACGCACGTGCATACACGCGCACACACGTGCATGCACACAGCGCATACACGTGCACGCACACGCGCACACACATGCATACACGCACACACGTGCACATGCGCACGCACATGTGCATACACGCACACATGCATGCAACGCACACACGTGCATACACGCACATGCACACACATGTGCACGCACGCACACGCGCACACACATGTACACACGCACATGCACACACGCACACACACGCGCGCACACAGCGCTCTCCCTCGTGGTGGGGCTGGAGCAGCGTGGCACAGCCAGCCTGGACAGCGGCTGCTCTCAGGAGTCTCCAGGACCCCTGGCACACGGGGGCCTCGTGAGCACGCGGAAGCAGGGCGTGAGGGGGCAGACGCCCCTGGGGGGCGAGAGCCCGGCCTCGCGGCAGAGCGCTCCAGGCACGGGGGACTGTGGGCCGCAGCAGCAGTCGGTCCAGGCCAGCCGGCAGGCCCAGAGGGGACAGGGGCCTGCTGTCCACGGCCCTCCCTGCACAAGGGCACAGGGCAAGTGCCCTCCTCCTCCTCTGATGAAGGCCTGCTCCTTCGTCCTGCACTGCAGGGGGGAGGTCACCTCCCTGCGGTCCCCCGGGGTCACACCGACCCCCACGAGACACCCTTCTCCTGCCAGGAGCTCGCCCACTTAGCCCTGCTGGCCGAGGTGCTGTCCCCAGGCTCTCAGGAACCCGGCCTGGAGTCACACAGGCCAGCACAATTGACGAGCTGGACTTGTCTGAGTCACCAAATCTCTCGAGCTTCCTCCTCTGCAGCTTGGGGACAAAATATTTGCTTTTTAAGCCTGTGGTGGTGACCAAGTCCGAACAAGTAGGGAGACGGGCTCTGTGCCTGTGTGCACCCGGGTCCGCAGCGCACGAGCACACGCGCGTGTGTGTGTGCACGCGCATGCAAACATACATCACAGAGCAGCCCACTCCAGCTTGAGTTCTGTCCAGCCCTCTGGCCACCGCCTCCTGCCCCGGCCGCCTCTCATAAAAGCCGGCTCGAGAATGCACGTCCCGCTTGGGGTGAAGCAGGAGGAGTCGGGGTGCCAGGGCCCGTGGAGGGACCGGGGCTGCACACACAGCACCAACGCCCTCTCTTCTGCTTCCTGCAGGTTGAGCCCAGGGTCCAGCTTCCTCATCCGGGCACTGGAAACACCAAGCCTGCCCCACCGAGTGGGCGTGAGGGTGAGTCACCGAGTGTGACAGCCGGCATCACGCCAGAGGGCATCTGGGGGCAGAGATGAGCGCGGGGGGCCTGCACCCGGCTAGCTGCCCCCGGCTGGTGGTGGCCCCACAGCCACTCCTCCCCCTCTGGCCTCGGGTTCCCTGCAGCTCCCCAGGCCTTTCCCGAGGAGTCCCCTGCTGTCCTGACCCCTGCCACCTCCCGAGGGCGGGCTCTCCAGCTGCCCTGGGCTCAAGGAAGTCGGGGAAGAAGGCTTTCCTTTTGGAGTGACAATAATGAATGTGTTTTCAGGGCTGCCCCCCAGGAGCAGACGGGCCCCACTCACTACACCCCATCACCTCTCTCCGCCCATTGTCCCCTCTGCCCCAAGTCCCACCCCAGGTGCCCCACAGATGAGCAGGCTCCGTGGGGCCAGCATGGAGGCCCCAGCCTGCCCGCGGGCAGCATCACCCGCTTCTCAGGCCCTTGCGCCTGCCCCGCCATGGGAAGCCCGCCGCACAGGGGAGCCTGGAAGCCCAGGGCCGATGTGATTAGGGGGTGCTGCCCCGAGACGCCCCGCTGGCTCTCTCAGCAGCCCAGCGAGCAGCCTCCATGTGTGTCCACGGATTTGGCTGCAAGAGGGCTGGGGGCCCATGGGAGGAGCAGCCCAGCGCCCGCTGCCCCCACCACCACCATCCATGCCCCCGGCACTTGTGACTCTGCCACGTGGGAAGCCACTTCCTTCTTGCATTTTCATTTCCCCTTTTCCCAAGGAAGGGAAGACCACCTGCCCTTGGCCCAGCATAGGCCCTCCCCAAGGACAGCCGCGTTCCCAGGCCTGGCTTGGAGGGGGCCTGGCGCCCAGGGGCAGCAGGGAGCTTTTGGAACTCAGTGTCCTTCTTGTATACAAGTCAAGGGATGTGTCACCGGCCCCCAGAGGGGAAGGGACTGAGGGCCAGTGAGTGGCCATGGAGTCTGGCTGCAGGGGTCCCACAGCCGTGGAGCAGTCTCCCCCGTCCGTGGTCTCCCCACAGCCTCTGCACCAGGAGGCCGCCCTCCCCTCACCATCCCCAGGTCACCCCAGCAAACCGATGGGTCCCCCTGGCCAGCCCTGCGCCTGAGCAGACGCAGGCCGGCACCATCCCCTCAGCCCTCCCCACTGAGGCCGGGAGGTAGCATGAGGCGCCATGGCCCCCGATCGGTGGCTGGCCTGCTGGGCGAGCCCCTGCCTCGGCTCCTGCTTCCTGGCCCCACACCCAGCCGTCCATAGCTGCTGGGGACTGCATTGGCTCCAGCGTAGGCCACTCACCCCCCACCTCCTTGCCAGGCCCCTTCTGCGGTTGGCGTGGGGCAGACCATGTACCAGGCTCTGCACCCACGCTCCTCCTGGGTGGTCCTGAGTGGCCAGCTCTCGAAGCTCCACCCTCCATTGACCCTTCCACATACCGGCCCAGGCGCACCTGCACCCCCCCCAGGGCACCCTTCGCCTAGCCTGAGCCTGCCTCACTGGTGGCTCCCTCAGCCCCTCAGCCCGGGGCCCCGGGAGCAAGGCTGCCCCTTGCTGGGTGGGGCAAGGCGGCCCGTGGCCGAGGTCCCTGCAAGCCCAGGAGACCCCCCGGGCCATTCCCCAGATCAAGCCTGGACCTCACGGGCAGCCAGTTCTGCTTAGCCAACAGCTCCACTGGGCTGGACACAGTGTTGTCCGCCCAGCAGGGAGCGGCGCCCAGTGTTCCCGGCTGGGGTCCAGCCCTCCGACCTGCAGCCAAGCGGGGGCACATCTGACCCCTCCCACAGGAGGGCACAGGACTGTGCCGGGCGGCCAACTGTTGACTATTGGTTGGAGGGAGGAGAGAGGGGTCAGCAGGGAAGGCGGCCTGCTGTGTCCCTCTAAAGATGCCTCTGCTCTCCACACAAGGGAGGAGGAGGGGTCCTTCCACTGCGAAGATGCATTGGTACTTCCGGACAACGTGGTCACGGAGGGGGGCGGGGGACGGGGAGCATCGAGGGGTGGCCAGCAGCCCCCCGGGAGACCCTGTGACTTCATGCTGGAGCCTGGGCCCTTCAGAGGTGGGGGCTCGCCTGATGTGGCCTCCGTGTCAGTCTCCCAGGGCTCTGGGAGCAAGCACCACGAAAGTTCTGGAGGCTGGCCGTCCAAAGTCAAGGTGTCCGCGGGGCCTCACGAGCTCCAGAGGCTCTAGGGAAGGGTCCGTCCTGCCTCCGCCAGCTCAAGCAGCATCTGCTGGCCCCGGGGTTCCTTGGCTCGTGGCCATAGCACACACGTCTCCGCCTGTCTCCTCCCCTCCCTGCGTGTCCTAAGTCCCCCTTCTTGTAAGGACACCAGGGCTATGGGATTAGGGCCCACCCTGATGACCTCAGCTCAACTTGGGAGACAGGCTGGGGAGCTTGAGGGAAGGGCCGGGCGGAGTGAGCTGGGGGCCGCAGTCTGCAGCTCCAGCTCAGGGGGACGGGCTGTACAGCCTCCATGGTTAGCCTCGGGCCTGTGCCCCCACTTGCCACCCTGGGGGACAAAGCCTCTGTGCTTCCGGCCTTCCCCATGGATGGGGAGGAGGCTCCGGCCCTCTGAGCTGCAGGAGGAGCCTCAGGGACGGAAGGGGAGAAGGAGGGCCCAGCTCTGAAGGGGCCGCAGCCTGAGAAACAGCAGTCCATCCTCCATGCCCCTCTGCACCCGCGGCTCCCGCACCAGCTGCCGCCAACCCAGGCGAGGGGAGAAGTGGCCCTAAAACACCACGGCACAGAGGGCCTCCGACGACAGCCCTGCCAGCACCCCTTCCCTGCCCCACCGTGACCCCTCGCCACAGACCGCGGCCAGCCCGAGGCAGGGAGCAGTCCCCACGTCACCAGGCTCCAGGGGCTTTCTCTTGACCAGGGTGACGTCGCTGGGGTGTGTGTTGGGTGCATCCCCTCCCCCACCGCAGGACCCGGCTTTGCACTCCATTCAGAGGCAGCACCAATGCTTTACCGACCCCCTAGCCCCCCACCACACTCTGACCACCAGCCTGCGTCACCTGCCACGCACCTGCGAACCTTACGCGGCTCCTGACCCCGTGGCCTCCAGGCAGGGTGGCGGCGGCGGGCAGCACCTCCCCGACCTCCGGCTGCCCCTGACCCACCCCTGCACCACCCGGCAGGTGCGGGGGGCTGTGAGCACTCGGGATTCCGGGGGCCAATGCCGTGCCACACCTGCGAGAGGCAATAACCACCACCCAGCTCAGACGTGCAGACTGCGGGGCTGTCACGCCTATCTCAGGAAAATTAATTACACCCCCCACACGGAGGGAACCTGCCCATTACGTGTCTTAAGTGCACGGGCCCAGAATGCCATGGGCCAGCCTGCCTGCAACTCTGGGCCCCAGAGAGGGTGGGCAGCGTCCCCAGGAGTTCTAGGTGTCTGGAGAGCTCCTGGGTGGTGGCCAGTGGGGCTCCAGGCCCTTCCAGCTGGGCTCCTATCCCCTGCATCCATCATCCTCTACCCAGGGAGTCCCCCTCCGAAGCCAAGACTCCGAGCCAGCTCGCTGCCAGGAGGGGCCCTGGTCGGGACTGACGGGAGGAACTGGCTGGCGCTGGTGTGCCTTCCGGCAACTCTGCACCTTGAGGCCAGCGATGGCCCAGGCTCGGGGAAGGCTGCCCCAATGCCCGTTTGGACGGTTGGACCCAACCCAGAACCCCTTTCTTTCCCCCACTCGCTCTGTGGGGTCTTCTAATCGCCCAGTGAGAGGAGATAGACAGCCGGTGCATCAAGGGACCGGGGCTGGAAGTGAGGCTCCGCTGACCCGGGCCTGAAACACCAGCCCCAAGCCTCTGGGCCCGGCCCCGTCCTCTCTGCCCGGTGGGAGCCAGGCTGCAAATCGTCAGAGAGAAGCTTCTGAAGGATGAATAGCAGCAGCTCACATTGGCCCAGTGCCCTCTGTCACGCTCTGCCCGTCCCTGCCTGGACGCTCCCCCGACTGCCTGGGGTGGCCGTCAGCCGTGTGGCAGGTGGAAGACGGGGCTGGAGAGGCTGTGGCCTGGCCGGGCCACGGAGCATGGGGCCTGCTGCCTCCGGGCACAGCCGACTGGCTCCCCGGTCCCGTCTGAACAAGCAAAGTCCCACAGACGGACACGGCCCGACCTCCGTGCCAGGCATGGACCAGCCCACCTGTCCTCACTAAGACTTCATCTCTGTATCCGTCGGTGGGAGCTGTTGTACTTTCCAAACTTCTGTCGTTGTTGTTATCAGAGAAATAAGTCTTATGCAAACGCTGCTTTACAAAACACAATAAAAGTGGGCGGCTTTGTTGAAGCCCACGGCCTCCCCGTGGGACATGCGGGCGTGTGTCCAAGGTGACCCACAGGAGGTGGGCAGGGCGGAGGCGTGCCACAGCCCCTCCCTGGGGAGACCAAAGGGAGCAATGGGGACAGCCTAGCAGAAGACATGCAAAGAGGACAGGACAAGGAGAGAAGACGAGACAGCCCCGAGGTGAGGAGCAGGACAGCAGACTGGGACCCAGCATACTGCTTATGTCCGCGGTTAGAGGGGCAAACACCCCACATACAGAGCAGAGGCGGCCGGACCGCGTCCACCTCCAAGACCCCACTACGGGCTGTCTACAAGAAATACGGAGACAGGCCGCGAGTGTGCAGGAGGTAAAGCATCCACCACACAACGCCGCCCACCAGGAGCTGGAAGGGCTGTGTTAACCCATCAGGGCGGACTCCGGAACAAGGAGGATCCACAAAGAAAAAGCGGGGCAGTCCACGACTAAACCACGGTCAATTCCTCAAGAAGACGTAACAGTCCTAAAAAGCACGTAGCTGGTAAGGGACAGCTCCGGAGTGCGTGCAGCAGGGACGGACAGAGCTGAAGAAATAAACCCAGGAGTGCAATGGTGCTCTGCACACTCCCACCTTAAAAACAAATAGAAAAGGAAGACAGCAGTGTCACCCACCATGCAGTCATTTACGGAGCACGCCTCCCGATAGCCGCGGGACGCGCGCTCAGCACCAGCACGCCCGCATCCACCACGGACCGACCGCGCGCCGGCCGGCACAAGGCTCCGTGCGACGGGAGACGAGGCTCAGATCCCACAGACAGTAAGAGGAGACTAGGAGGATACTGTGAACCTCCGAGAAACAAATCGACAACCCAGATGAAATGCCCAATTGCCTTGAAAAACACAACCTTCCAAAGCTCGCTCAAAAATGGAAGAGGCTCTGCATGGCTCTCAAAGCTGTCGTGAGACTGACTGAGGGTGACTTACAGCCTTCCCGCAAAGCGGCTCCGGCTCCACACGCGCTCACTGATGCACTCCCCCAAACATACAGGAAAGAAAGAATACCAATTCTACACAGAGACTCGGTGCAGACCGTGGAGAAGGACAAGCTGACTCTAAAATGTATATGGAAATGCAAAGGACCGAGAAAAGCAAAACTAACCTAGAGAAAGAAGCACAGAATGAGAAGATTTACCCTACCCGATGTCATCAAGACTTCAGCTATAATAATAAAATAATCAAGACGGCGTGGTATCACCGCTGGAGAGACGTCCCGCTCAGCAGAACACAACAGCGCCCGGAAATAGCCCCTTCCATTGATGTTTACTTGATTTCTGACAAACGTTTCAAATTGATTCAATGGGGGCAAAGGAGAGACTTTTCAATAAATGGTCTGGGACAACTGGATACCCACAGAGAAAGAATAAGCCTCAACTGTTGTCCCAAACCACAGGCAAAACGAATCTCAAAGTGGATCTACAGATGTGGACCAAAAGCTAAATGCATAAGAAGCCTCCGGAAGGGAGCACGGGAGATCCTCTCGGCATAGGGGGAGGCAGGGGTCTCTTAGGACACAAGATGCACCAGAAAAGATAAAATACATAGGACTTCATAAAAATTAAAACTTTGAACTCCTCTGTTCCGGTGAAAGGTGGGCCACAGGTGGGAGAAACATTGTGTGTGTGTTCGTATACATGTGTGGATGTGTCTATGTACATGTGTGTAGATCTGTACGCACACATGTGTAGACGTTCATAAATACACATATATGCATATACACATACACACATATGAAAAACTTATATGCAAAATACGTAAAGAATTCCTACAACTCGATAATAAGAATCCGAATGACCCAATTAAAAATTGGCAAAGACTTAACCTTGAGAAACAGAACGGCCAGTAAGCACACGGAAAGACGTTAAACATCACTAGTCATCAGGAAAATGCAAAATAAAGCCATAATAAGATATCCCCGTACTCCTGTTAGAATGGCGCCAGGACCGCCGAGTGCGGGGTAGGATGCGGAGCCGCCGGATTGCCCACATGCTGCGGGCAGGACCGCGAGCTGCCGCAGCCCCCTCGGGTCACAGTTCGGCAGCTTCTGATAGAGTGAGTAGCGATCGTGGTCCATGACGCGGCCCTTGCGTTTCCACCTCTCCCCGGGAGAAACGAAACACGTCCACACAGACTCTGGCACAGTTCCTAACGGCAGCCACACGTGGAACAGCCCAAACTGGACATGCGGACCCCACAGCCCCCAGCAGGTGTGTGCGACGTGGCACAAACGCTCGAGCATCCACACCGGGGAGCGGGGCCGGGCAGGAAGCACCTGGACCGGCCGCCACGCAACCATGCGCGAGAGAGAAGCCGGACAGAGGGCGCGCGCGGCATGGCCTGTTCGTAGGAAACCCCAGAAGATGCACGACTCAACCACAGTGACAGAGAGCAGGCCCGGGAAGAGGAAGGGCCCCCTGAGGCCCCGGGGGCTTCCCGGGGGACAGGTGTGCTGGTTCTGGTGGCGGCCGCACAGGTCCGTGTGCTGTCACAGCTCACTGAAGTACACACGTGGGAAGGGCGCGTCGTGCTGTGTGTCAACCGCACCCCAGCAGAGCTGCTCTGTTCTGGGGTGCGTTTTTCTGTGGGGGGCTCACACCCCTGTGCTCCTCGGGGAGTCTTCGATCTGTGATCCAGGGGGACCCAGGGACTCTGGTTTACACGCGAGCCCTTGTGGCTGGAAGTGGACACACCTGGTGAAGGAAGACAGCTACCTGAGCCAGCATTTTCTACGACACCCTTGAGACGAGTGGCTAAGCCTCGAGCAAGCTGGTCCTCTGACACGTCTTCCCTCCTGGGGGGCCACGGGCCCCGCACGCCAGGTCTACACGTGGTAGTCTCCTCCACCGCCGAAGCCACACAGCCTGCATTCAGCGGCCTGGCTGGGGACAGGCGCGGGGTGCTGCAGAGCTCGCTCGGGGCGCAGCGAGGCTGGGCCCCCCACCCCCCTCAGGGCCCCTCACGGCTCCCGCCGCCCAGAGCCTCAGCTCGGTGAGGGATGTCGTAGCTGCTCCCACGCGAGCACCTGCTGAAGTTGGTCAGGCGTGCTGTCATCCCCAGGCCGGCCGACAGACCCTGACATTTCCCGGGACCCCTGCGGGTCCGTCCCAGCCTGCTGTCCTCTGTCCCGCCCTCTCACTCACTGTTGCACCACGGGGACCCTACTGTCCATGCCGGGCCTCTCCCCAAGAGAATCTAGACTTTACCCGTACCATGAAAGTCGCCATCCTAGCTGTGGTTAGGTGTCCATTCATGTTATGACATGGCCTCACCACCATCTGTCTCCAGAGCTTTCCATCGTCCCCACACTGACCTCTGTTGCCATGAAGCACTAACTCCCCGTTCCCCTTCCCCAGCCCCTGGCGCCAGCATCCCCCTTCTGTCTCTTGGGGGGGTGGGGGAGGAGAACTACATTAGCAGAGCCCGCCGCCCACCGCCCACCACCCCGGGAAGGCAGGGAAAACCAGCAAGGGCCAGGTGCCCTGAGCCCCAGGCCGCTCCTCCCGTGCCCTGACCTGACGCTCAGGGGCGGGTGAGTCCCAGCTCTGGGGGTGTGGGGTGCTGCGGCCGCTGCCAGGGGCCCAGGGGCTCCCCGTGGCCAGGCTGATGTGGGAGCCGGCACCGTGCCCCCTTCTTTAAGACGAGAACCCTGCGTGCGGCTGGAGGAAGCAGCTCGGAGGGGAAGACACTCCCAGAGATGAACCACAGGGAAAGGTCCAGGGTTTTCCCCCAAATATTTTATTTAAATATTAAATTAAAAAACATACACCCACTAATCATTTGGCATACATTTCTCATGTTAACATAAGAAACAAAATAATTAAATCAGTTATGGTAAAAAAACAGACTATATACATCTTAGATCACGTAGTGCCTATAACCAGGCGCCCAGCCTGCCCCACAGCACTGTGGGAAACTAGCAAACACACGTCGCACACACCTGCACACAAGACGCAGAGACACGGGACTCACAGCCAGAAAGAAAATCTCCGTGAAAGTAAAGTGCTTGTCATGGTTCTGAGGCCTTTGATCTGTGGCGTTAGGACAGCGAGGAGTGGAACAAGGGAGCCAGCCGCCTTCGCGTGGGAGTCAGCCGGGCGGCCTCTGTGGACCCGGAGGCCTGCGCCCTGGCTGCCCGCTTGCCCTCCTGCCCCCAGACCCCGGCTACAAGCCAGCGGGAGGCTTTGGTGATTTCTCTGCGGCCAGGCACGAGGACAGTCCCTTCCCCGAGGCTTGCGACGGCCACAGGGCAGCGGCGGCGGCGGCAGGGGCGGGGGGACAGGGAGCAGCAAGCTGGGCAGACGCACAGAGCCGGGCGCGTGCCCCGCGGCCTCCCTGCCCGCCAGGAGCCTGGGCAGTCTTTGGCTTCTACAAATGCCCACCTTTCCCCTGTTAATAGTGTAGGTTGTAAGAGCCAAAGTGAGCTGAAGGCACCTGGGTCGGGAAAGGGTCGGGGACCGACGGGTGCAGGGGGGTGAGGCGGCTGCTGCCGGACGGAGCGGCCACCTGTGTTCACCCGCCAGGGGAGGATGCACCTCGTCTCCCTCCTCCACGCCGACCCAGTGCTAGCGCTTTGTAACGTTACCAGAGAGGAAAATTCAAACCAGGAACACAAAAGTGTAGTAAAAAATATAAAAAATAAGTAGTGTATATTTGTCTCCTATTTATATACATGTACAACGTCTGCTTTAAAAAAGGAACAAAGCTTGAACAACACTGATCTGACCTCTCGTGTCATTCTCCTGAACGAAAGCCTACCAAGCGGGAGGCCTGGAGAAGGCAGGGCTACTCCCGGATCAGGAGCCGGCCGCGGGCAGGCGGGGTGGCCAGGCGGGGACCGTGCCCCCCTGCTCCTGCCCGCCGGCCGCACCCCTGCCGTATTGCACGTCCCCCACCCCAGTCGGTTGTTCTTTCTGGACCCTGATAATGAAATGCATAAAAACTTAATTAGCAGCGGAAATAAGATGAGCAGCAGGAAGAAACCTCTCTGGGGCCCTCCAAGGCACGCGGGGGCTCTAGGCCACGGGCCCCGGGCCGGAGCCCCAGCCTCACCGTCACCCACCCCCCTCCAGTTTCTTCCTGTGCCTCCTCTGAAGAATCCTGGAAACCCGACGCTCGAGCAGTTGATCAAAGTTCTCACCTAAAATAAGGAAAAAACCGTCCTTGGGGCCCTGATTTCAGGGTAGAGAATTCCAGGAATTTGTAGATTACTTTCTCCTGGGCTGGCCAATAGAGCTTTTTAAAAAAACGGATGTGTAAAGCAGAAAGTTCACAGTTCTCACTCTGAAGTGTAAATGTTTCGGGAAGTGGAGAGTTGTAACTAAAAAAAAAAAAAGAATACTAAACACACACAGGCACACACACGATGAACACGCGGCTCACGCCATGGTTTCTCCCGAGGCAATCCCTCCGCGGCCCCCGCCGCCCCCGTGGCCCCCTCCCGCCACCCCCGACCGACTGACCGCAGTGGCGCTGGCCGTCCAGCCCAGCCCCGTCGCCTCTCGCCCTGCCGCCCTCCGTCCCCTTCCCGTCCACCCACCCCGACACGCCCCTCAATTATTATTTTTCTTCAGAAAGTTTCCAGGCCCTACTCAGAGTTACATTTGCTCAGTGCAAGGAAAAAATAAAACAAAAAATCAACTAAAAAGCCAAAACACCAAACGTATTGCTTGTTTCGCTTCTAGAAACTTATTGGCTTCGAGTCCGGAAACATCTTCACATACTCTGAAATTATTGCTTCGAAGGGCCAGCGGCCCGAGCGGAGGCTGAGGCTCACTGCACAAGCACGAATGTGCCCAGCTGACCCGCCGTCAGGTCCTCCAGCTCACAGTCTGCCTGCGGCAGCCCCACACCCACAAAGCTGGGGGGCAGCGTGGCGGCGGGATGGGGGGCTGTGGCGTGGCTGATGTGCAGGTGGGTGTCCAGCAGCTGGGCCGCTGAGGCCACCGGGGAGCCCCCGGCTTGCAGGAGGTGGGGTGGCAGCAGTGGGCCGGGCCCCAGCCCCAGCTCCTTCTGGAGTCCCGACACGAGGAGCGCGCCGTCACACGGGGCGAGGACCAGCGGGGCCGGGGGCAGCTGGGGGGCCTGCGGACAGCTGGGCGGGCCTGCCGGGTGGTGCTGCAGCTGGAGCAACCTGGAGGGGCGCGGGGGGGCAGGGAGGGAGACCAGGTCACTGCCGCCCTGCCCGCTGCGCCTCCCAGCAAGTTCCGCCGCCCGGCTGGGCGCACGCACTACCGGGGATCCCCGCCGACGGGCCGAAGGACCACCCCGCGAGCCGCTGGCTGGAGCCGCTCCCGACACGCAGTGCTGTGCGTGACTAATCCCCTGAGCGATTCCTGACATTTCCATTCTCTGCCTTGCTTTTGCAGCAGCTCAGAGATGCCAACCGGACGTGACATTCTTCTTCACTGCCCCCTCCGTCCCCCACTTACAGGCAGGCTTCAAAGCGAGGAAACCTGACTGCTCCCCGCCTCCGCCACTATCTACAGGGAACGAGGCCTGACCTCACAGCTCTCCCCACGCTGGGGGCGGGGCACTCATCTGATTACCCGGACAAGGGGACGAGCTTAAGAGATAAGGTTACTCAAGACATCCAGCTGTCCCAGGGAGTCCTCCCGCAGCGAGTGGCACGGGCGCCAAGCGGGCGTACCTCTGCTGGTGCAGGACCTCCTCCAGCAGGCTCCGGCCCTCCCGGCTGCTGGCCCCGCTGCCATGCAGGCCCGGGCTCTGCGCAGGTAACTGGAAGGAGCTCAGGCCACCCCTGGAGGCTCGGCTGGAGGAGGGCTGGCACACCTGGCGAGCCAGCCCCTTGATCTTGTTCAGGCCCAGGAGCCCTTTGGTCCTCGCGTTCTTCCTCAGCTGCTGCCGGAAGGCTTTCAGCCCTGGGGGGGGGGTGCACAAGCAGGATGGTCAGTGGATCTCCGTCCCAAGGCTTGCTGGGTTTGCAGACCTCGGGGAGGCGTAAGGAGGGACCCAGTGCAAACATGATGGGATAGATGGCCAGCACGCCTTCCTGCGGGGGTTACGGGTACTCTCTGGTCACCCGGTCACTCCTCACTACAGCCCCCTCCGGGGGCACAGGTACAAGTCTGGACAGAGGATCCTTTGGCTAAGGAGGGCATGAGCAGTGCCTTGGGAGAAGGGAGGGAGCCAGGCAGGCAGGCGGGAGCTGCCTCCTCCGGAGTAGGAGCTGCTGGGCATCCAAGTGTCTCCTGGGCTTTTCGGACCCGCCACCAGGAGACTGTGTGGGTCTGTCCCAGCAGACCGGGACATCTGGAACCTGGGAGCACTGCCACTCGGCCAGGCCTGGCTAGACACCGGGGACACACCCTGTGCCCCAGGACAAAGTGATGCCCTCCAGGGGCACAGAGCATCTTCTGGGAAGGCGGGAAGCGTGCACCAAAGGGGAAGTCACCTTGAGTGAGCGAGGTGTCTGACGCCCTCCGGCCTTCCTGGAAGCTGATGGGGAGCAGAGTGACCCCTCCGGGGGCCCCCTGAGCCTGCAGCACTGGGGTGGCAGACTGGGCCCCCAGGAGCGGTGAGGCCAGTCGGAGAGGGGAGCAGGTGCCCACCAGCCCCTGAGCGGCCAGGCGTCCACTGAGCCCCCCGGGGCCGTCGCCCGCTGAGAAGGTCAGACAGCTGTCGGAGCTGGTGCCTTCTGAAGGGCTCGCGGCGGAGGAAGAGATGACTATACCTGTGGAAGGAGCATGCACTCCTGAGGGGGGCCCTTGACACTCGCCAAGGCCAGAAGCAGCCCTCCGGCACCCCACAGTTCTCACTGGAAGCCAAAAGTGGCCACGGCTCTGGGAGAGGAAGAGGCAGGGACACCTTCTCCGTGCCTGGTGCAGCCTCTCTCCGGCCCAGGGGTGGCCCATGTGGCCTGCGGACAGGGGCGGACCGCTGTACTGGCCTCCCCGTCCCTACCCTCAGCCGTGGTAGGGAGGGGTCCATGATGGCCAGAGGCCATCAGAGTCTGGGAGCCGCGACAGTGGCCAGCCTCCAGGAGGGGGCAGCTGCCCCTGGGGCTGACTTGGGGGGCTCCCACAAGGACGCACAGGGGCCTGGACGGAGGACCTGCCCTCCCAGCACCCGGGGGCAGCTAAACCCCACACTTCTGCCACCGGAGGGCAACATGGCATCTCGGGGCATCATCTGCATGGCCTCGGGGGGTCAAACAAATGACAAATCTGGACACGTGTAATCAGACGCTTTGGTCAGAGCCTCAACCATAAACCCGCCGCCCTGGCCGCACTCCAGGCCCACGTCCCTGGCCCACGGGGACACTTACACGGAGGGGCGCACGGGGAGAAGCAGGTGGAGACCTCGGCGAGCGTGTGCCTGCGGCCTGTGCTGCCGGCCAGGGCCTTCTGGGCCCCCCGCTCCTCCTCCAGGCCTGGGCCCTGCCTGACCTCCTCACTGATGGGCACGTCCAGCAGGCCGCTGGGGGAGATGGAGCGATGCCGGAACACTCCATTGCAGTTGGCGTCCAGGGGGAAAAGCAAGGGCTGAGGGGACAGACACAAACCAGTAACTCCCAGGGCTCTGTGGGCCGTCACCACGGCTGGGAGAACCTCTCCCCCGATGGCCACCCAGCGTAGGTCACACACCTGGAGCGAGCTGAGGGGGTCACAGTCCGTGTCAGCCTGCAGGACAGACTGGCCCAAGGCCTGGGGCTGTGGGCACAACAGGGAGGATCGGAAAGAGTCGCTGGAGAGGCCTTCCTGAGGCACCTGGGGGCCGGCAGAGGACAGATTGGCCCTGGGGACCATCACAAGCAGCATCCCAAGAAAGGCCCCACTGGCTTTGCTATGGGGCTGACATCTTGCTGACTGGGCTCAGGACATATGCACCCTCCTCTCCAAGGCCACACTGCACTGGTCACCCTGGTGTCAAGAAGCCAGACCGGGGACAGTTAAGGAACAGGCGGCCGTGGGCTGGTGCCTGACCCTCAGCAGAGTGGCCAGCGCCCCCTCTGGTCCGTGGCTCACACAGGACGCCCCCATGCCCAATGGGCAGGAGACGTGACCTGGGGACCAGCGGGCTCAGCGTCTCGCACCCCGGGCCTGTCGCAGAGAGGGATTTCTAACAGGGGGTGGGGGACACAATCCAAGGCGGAGCCCCGTGAAGGAGACGGCTCCCCCACCTCAAAGCCGCTGAGATCTGAGCTCCTGGGCCTCTGCGGCCGGGCCAGGCCGGGCCGCGCGGGGGGCTGAGTGTGTCGATACTCCTTCAGCCGCTCGACCAGCAGGTAATAGATGGCGGCAAAGTGGTTGTAGCTGCTGTTCTGCAGAGACTGAGGGAGGCGGAGAGAAGCAGGGTCAGAGCGAGGCCACAGGGAGCAGGGGCGGGGCGGCGGGGTCCCGTGTGGGGCGCGGGGGCGGTGCCTCGGACACTTCCCTTCCAGGGACTGACGCTCCCGACAAGACCGTTCCCAGGGTTATTCTTGGGTGGCCGAGAATATCCCTTAGAGGAGTGGACAGCTGGCCCTTCAATGAGCCCATGTTCCCGTTTTAACTCGACTGGCTGGTGCCTGCTTTTCCTCGCAAGGAGCACCTCGCCCGGCCAAGTGCACGCGGGGCAGGGGGCGGGGGGTGGGCACTCACCTCCACGGTCCTCTGCCGGTCGATGCCGAGGCTGTGCATGATGCCCAGCACCTGCTCGTCATAGTGGCCCAGGTTGGAGTTGTAGCTGAGCGCGGAGAAGGCCGGGCAGGCCTGCCGCGGCACCGAGGGCTCGGCCTGCATCCACCTGTGCTGCCGGATCTGGGCGATGGTGATGCGCTTGGTGGGGTCCACCACCAGCATGCGGCGGATCAGTGTCTCACAGTCTGGGGGATGAGAGAGGTCCGCTGAGCCCGGAGGGGGGCCCACCTGTGGGCACGTCCCCGCCACCACCCACCTGGTGCTCGCCGCAGCCCTGCTGGGGACGAGACTCCCTTCCCGAGGGCAAACAGACGAGAGACTATCCTGAAGAACGCTGAGACCAGAAGCAGTGGCCTGGTGCCAAGGAGAGCCACCAATCCAGGGCTCGGCCCCCGGGAGGGACATGGTCCTGCTAACCTGCACAGAGGGCCACTTAGACTCCCCAGTGACCAGGCCAGCCTCCCCAGCGGACCCGAGACCAGGCCCTCTCCTGGGGACAGCAGGGCCAAGGCACCGCCTGCCCCATAACTAGGGCATGGAGAAAACACCCAGTGGGTTGGGTTTCTCTTGCAGGCAGCTCGTAAACACCCCACGGTAACACGGGGCTGATTCGCAGACCTGACAGCACACTCAGACACAGCCAAGCAGGCGTTTCAGGAAATAAATTCCTCCTCCCTCTCCAAAACCCTCATCCCGGGTGACCTAAGAGCTCGTGCCGCAGGCTGGCAGCTGACGCCGCCGGGGGAGAAGGCTGGAGGCGCCTACCTTGAGACATGAAGAAGGGGATACGGAAGCGGCCCTCCAGCACCCGCTGCCGCAGAGCCGGCAAGTTGGGCCCATCGAAGGGGAGCGAGCCGCAGACGAGGACGTACAGCACGACGCCGAGGCTCTGCAAAGGATCACACGCCGCGAGTCAGCGCCCGCGCCCCAGGCGACTTAGCCACTCACGAGATCACTGGCGGCCGCGGGCTCCTACCCAGATGTCGAGCTGGGGGCCTTCGTACTCCTTCCCCTCAAAGACTTCTGGGGCTGCGTATGGGGGGCTCCCACACCACGTGGACAGGGGCTCTCCTGCCTTGTAGAAATTCCCGAATCCGAAATCTGGGGGACAAGAAAACAGGCGGTGAGGTCAGCACAGACACGGCAGGGCCCGGGCTACAAAGCTGTGAGCACAGGCAGGCAAGGGGGCCCTGGGAGGCAAGCGCCCCACCCCCGCCCCATGAGCCGGCGTGGCCCGGGCCCCCTTGCCTGCCAGCTTGATGTCCATGCTGCCGTCCAGCAGCAGGTTCTCAGTCTTGAGGTCGCGGTGCACAATGTGGTGGTTGTGGCAGTAGTCCACGGCCGACAGAATCTGCCAGAACTTCCTGCGGGCTTCATGCTCGCTGAGGTGCCCGTTGGAGGTCAAGTAATCTGAGGAGCGACAACACAAAGCTACAGCGCGAACACCCCGAAGGCCGGCCGTCCTCTGGGGCACAGCAAAAGAACGCTGTAGAATTTAGGATGGGCGGACCCAGATGCCGGAGGAGCGATTCCAGACAAGTTCCACCGTCTGTTTTCAACAGGCACGAAAAGGAGGTGTGGCTTACCAAACATTTCTCCATTTTTTGCGAACTCGGTGACAATGTAAAGCATATCCTTTGTCTCCATAACCTAAAAACACAAAGACCTAACATTTAACCACACAGAAAGGGAACATACCAGTGGTATAAACAATCCACTTGAACCCCAGTGAATTTTTAACTTTCCCAGGATGAGTGCATCCATTATCTTTTAAAAGGAAAAGAAAATAAACACCTCTGCATTAAAGGAACAAATACGGGGGTTCCTATTCAGAAAAGAATTTAAAACAACAGAGGGGAATTCTTCACCAGCCCGCCTGCCGAAATGCACAAGAACCCGCCCGCATCGCAGTGCTCACCCACCTGCCCCGCCGCCCCGAGGCCTCAGACCCGGACACCGGGATGCCGGGAGAGCGCGGCTGGGGCTTTCTGCTAGAAGCCTGGGAGGCAACAGGTAAACTATGACAGACTGCTCTTTGTACAGCGAACCTCTCGGCTTGTGTCAATAGCAACAGCCAAGGTCAAGTACACCCGCCAGGTTCATGTACTGACCGAGACTTTTATCTTGCTTTGAAAACAATTTTTAAAAGACTTTAAAATATAGCTTATTGAGAAACAAGGCAGAATTAAAATCTGTGGTACGAAAAGAAGGAAAACCAACTCACGTCCCTGTATTTTAAAATATTTCAGAGGGACACACAGAGACAATACACTGTTACAGAAACAGACTTCTTTAGGATTCAAAATATAGTTGTTCCTTAAAAAAAACACTGTAAGGACAACTGCTTTCAGCCATAAATCTAACAAGAAAGTGAATCCAGGGTGGGTCGGCAAGAGTTTTAACTGTCCTGGCCCTCAGTGGGTGCGGCAGAGTCGCGAGTAAGAAGACCACGGTTTATCCCTTTCCTCAATTCAAGAGCAAGACGGAGAAAGAACGAAGAGCCGACATGTTTTGAGTTTTAGAAATCCTCAAGGCAAGAGGGAAGTGTCTCCCCAAGGCTGTGGGTCCTGGGCGAGCTGGATGAGAATTACACACCAGGGTCGGAACGCGAGGAAGGACAGGCGCGGCTGTCCCATGAAAGCCTCTCTCGGAGTGGCTCAGCCACCCAAACACCCCCAGAAAGGGCCTCGAACTCCGAGGACGCAGACCATGTGCCGTCTAAGTGGGCTACTCCACACAACGGGCCGGCAGAGGGACAGGAAGACCAGGAAGGTGCACCCTGGCTCATCCCTCCCGCAAAGCCAAAAACAGGCTTCAGCCCACTCCTGCGGAAACAGGCCAGGCACGTTTCTCGGGCACTGACATCAGGGACCACGAGGAAACTTCTTTTCAAAGTAGCACAACTTACAGATGACACACACAGAAACAAAGCACAAACCAGAGTGGATGGTGACAGGAGCTCTGCACATAATGACTCTGAGTAAACGGCCATTCAGAGGGACACAAGCCCGATGACGCTGCTCCTAATTCCCTCTCCTACCACACTGTGCAGGCAGCCTTGCCAGCTGCCCAGACACACACGCTGCGCCACATTCATCTCAGAGGCCCAGGCCTTCACGAGAATCACCAGAAGGAACTTACACCCAACACAACTGGATGGAATACTGAGCATTGGCAAGGAGCCTCTTCTGCGAGCAGACTGCCCCTCATCTGCACAAGCGGGCCGCTGAATACAAGACTGCTTCGCCGTCCTAATTAAATCAACGCTTATATTCCAAAGATATAATTTCCTAGTTTCAACACGATAACAAAAATAAAGTCACAAAACAAACCAACAGGCGGACAGGGTGAGGAATGTTCTTAACGTGGATTAAATGACAAGTGCCCTATTCTCACCATGGCAAAAGTATTTTCATCTCTCCAGTTTTGATGGAAGAGTCTAAACGGGAAGACAAATGCTCACTGCTGCCTTTGCAAAGCTAAGTTTACAAAAGCTGGTAAGAGCTGCCGGTTTTAAAGTTTAATAATTATCTGCCAAGGCGGAAGTGTCTCGTTTAACTAAAATCTGTCCTTCTACATGAAAGGCTTGACTTGCGGCAATACATGGATCTGGTTGTTTGTTTTCATAGTAAACTAAATGTAACAAGGACCCCTCCGCATCTAAAACTGGAAGGAATGACAATAGTAACTCAAATTTTGATGAAGCAAATCTCAATTATGATCCAAAAGCAAGAAAATAATTGAAAATACCTCTGAAGAGCTTACAAAAATCAATTTACCCTACACAACCAACTCCCTGACTGCCACATATACCCGAAGAGGGGCAAAATTCAGAAACTGCAGACTTATTGTTGAAAATAATACACTTGCTGGGAGCAACAGCAAAAGGCAAACGTGAGTCCTTACCTGATAAAGCTTTATGATGTGAGGATGATTCAGAAGCTTCATGATCTGAACCTCACGATATATTTTCTCCAAATTGCTTGAATCTAATCGAGTTTTATCTATTATTTTTATTGCAACCTACAGTTTAAAAGAAAGGATATTTTGTTTTAAAAAAATCTTTTGTTTACACATTATATTTTTTGCAGCTTCATTTCTAAAACGCTTTATGTCCCTAAAAGGTCACAAAAAGTTGGGGGAAAAAAATAACCAGAGTAACCATCAGTAGTACTTAAAACAGTAAAAGTTAAGTCTCATAAGTCTCTGCTGGCTCCCCTTACAGGGCTCCGCTGGATCCCCAGCACCGCACTCCTGGGTTATGTGGTCATTACCCTCCCTGCCGTCCCCTAATATTTGTACGAATTATTCAGAATCATAATATAAAGCATTTTCTCTTCACGGAACTAAAAGCTGTCAGCGCTGAGACATTACATGAGGAACCTCAAGGGCAGGGATTCCGCCCAGCAGCCCCCAGGATGGGTCCCCCCAGGCCGGGCCGGGTGGCCGCCCCACGCACCTGGGTTTTGGTGACTCGATGCCGGGCCAGCTTCACCACGGCGAAATTGCCCTTGCCCAGGGTCCGCTCGACGTCGTAGAAGCCCACCCGGAGGGGCTTGTGTTGGCCCTGGCTAGAGCCCACGGGCGCCGCGCTCAACTCGGACATGATCACCATGGCTCCAGGCCGCACCTGCGGGCCACCGGGAGCGCGCTCAGCGCCGGACCGACCCGACCCAGCCCGGCCCCGGGGGACGCGGCTCCGCTCCCCGCCGCCCCCACGCTCTGCTCGGATCCAACCTCCTCACCCCGCCGGGCGCGTGCCCGCTCCCACGCCCGCCCCGCCGCCCGGGTCCGCTCCACCCGGTCCCCAAAACCCTCAGCCCTGCGGGGCGCCTGGACCCCCTCCACCCCGCCGTCCGCGGCCGGCTCCAACCCAACCGCGGATCCCCCAGCTTTGGCGGCGCGTGGGCCCGCTCCCACTCTCACCGCCCCCTGCCGGTGCTCGGCTCCATCCCGACCCCCCAGCCCCGTGGGGCTCCTGGACCCACTCCCACCCCGCCGCCCGGAACCCCAGCCCCGCGGGGCGCTGCGACCCGCCCCCACGCCGCCCCCCCTCCCCGCCGCCCGCTGTCGGCTCCATCCCGACCCCCGATCCTCCCGCCCCGGGGAGCGCCTGGACCCGCTCCCACCCCGCCGCCCGCTGTCGGCTCCATCCCGACCCCGAGCCCCGCGGGACGCCTGGACCCACTCCCACCCCGCCGCCCGCTGTCGGCTCCATCCCGACCCCCGATCCTCCCGCCCCGGGGAGCGCCTGGACCCGCTCCCAGCCCCCCGCCCGCGGTCAGCTCCATCCCAACCCCGAGCCCCCAGCCCCGAGGGGCTCCTGGACCGACTCCCACCCTGCCGCCGGGACCCCCAGCCCGGCGGGGCGCTGGGACGCGCTCCCACACCGTCCCCGCCCCACCGCCCACGGTCGGCTCCATCCCCACTCGCAGCTCCTCCGGCGCGTGGACCCGCTCCCGCGCCGCCCCCTGCCCCGCCGCGGCGGCCGGCTCCAGCCCGACCGCGATCCCGCAGGGCGCCTGAACACACTCCCACCGCGCCGCCCGAGGTCGGTTCCATCTCTACCCCCAGACCCTTTCAGCCCCGCGGGGCTTGTGACCCGCTCCCACGCCGCGCCCCGCTCCCCGCCCCATCCCGCCCCATCCCGACCCCAGACCCTATGAGGCCTGCGGGTCTGGCAATCCGCGCCAACGCCGCCGCTCTCTACGCCGCCCGCGGCCCGCCCCATCCCGACCTCAGGACCGCGAGCCCCGCGGGGCTGCTAACCCGCTCCCGCGCCTCCCCCCGCCCGCCCCACAACAAAGGGGAGCCCGGCGGCGGCGGCGGCGAGGCGAGCGGCGTCCCGGTCCGCGCCCCCCGCGCGTTCGCCTACGGGCCCCGGAGCCCCGCGCGGCAGTCGGAGACCGGAGCCCCGGAGCCCCGAGGCGGCCACCCCGGCCTCGCCGCCGCCTCACCTCCGCCGCCCTCCGGGCGCCGAGGCAGGGCCGCCGCTCGCCCCGCGGTCCCCGCCGCCCGCTCGGCCGCTCGCGCTGCTCGGGCGCCTGCTGCTGGGGCGCCTGCTGCTCGGGCCGCCGCCGCCGCCGCCGCCGCCCGGGCCGCGCCGCATGTCAGCTCTGAGGCCGCGCCGCGAGCTCGGGCCGCACGCGCCGCCCGCCGCCGGCCCCGCCCCGGCCCCGCCCCGGCCCCGCCCCGGCCCCGCCCCGCCCCGCCCCGCCCCGCCCCGCCCCGCCGCGCCGGCCCCGCCCCCGCCGCCGCCGCCGCCGGATTGATACATCCCCATTGACGTCGCTTTGACGCCAGAGCGACGCGCGGCCGAGCGCCAAGCGAAGGGAGAGCGGGAGATCGGGCCGTTGCCAAGAGACTGGCGGCTCTGACGCGCGCGCTGATGGGGCCGTCGCCCTGGCGACCGCGGAGCGGTGACGTCAGGGGCGCCGGCCGCCGGAGGCCCGCGGAGGCCTGCCCTCCCGCCCGCGCCCGCGCTCCCGCCGGCGCGCGCCCCCTACCGAGCGCCGCGGGCTCTGCAGGCGCCTGGACCTCCAGGGGCTCAGCCTTCCGCCTGCGCGCGGCGCCCCCTCTTTCGCGCTCCCCCAAAAGCCTGGTTCTAGGGCGGTTACCAGACGCCACGAGGTGCAGCACAGCGGTGGCTGAGGCCTCTTTGGACCCCTAGTCCAGGGTCCCCGTTTTCGGGGAACGGGGCCCATGTGTCTCCCAATTTCCAACGCAAGTGCTCGGCCTTGGCGCCTCTACTAGGAGAAGTAGCAGGTGGGGCATCGGGAAAGCTCGCAGACCACAGAATGAGGTGCCAGGTGACAGGGGTGCCAGGTGACAGCACGCCGGCTCCCACTCCCTGAATTGGGCCCCCATCCCAGAGCAGCGCCGCCAGCACCCGGGGACCCTCTGGCGCTCGGCAGCTGCGGATCTGCAGAGTCTGCGGGCAGCCCACCTCCGACCGCCTTTGTTCTGCACGAATCAATCTCTATCGTTTAGCTAGTGAGAAACTTAAACGCAGGGAACCGGAGCAGCATCTTCTGACCACCCCCCTACCGACCCGCGCAGGGAGCCGGCGGGTGGGATGGATCGGTTCTCCTCCTGGCAGTGCCCACCCGCGGCGCGGCGGGGGCCTGGTTCAGCTCGCCCTGCCCTTTTTCCATCAGATCTGCGGGTCAGCAGCCCGTGAGGACCAGAGGGGTGCTGGGACCTTTGTCAGGGAATCCACGGACTTTGATGACGGCACCCAGCAGGGTGCAGAGCCAGAAGGCCGATTTCTGGGAAGGCCAGAGGTGTAGGTGGAAGTGGGTCTTCAGGTTCTTGGGACCTGCTATGGGAAACCGAGTTAGCGACACCCTCAGTGAGGCGGTGGTGGTTCTTTTGTTTGCGGGGTCCTCAGACAGGTGCCCTGGTGCTGTGTGTCCAGACAAGGGAAGGACTCTGCTCCTTGGGGGAGCATCCCCCCTGCAGAGGGCCAACAGGTGGGGTCCACATCAGGCCAGGACTTCCTCCTTGCCAGCACTGGACATTTGCAGGTCCTGTGGGGTGGGTTACTTCTGTCTGCTGCCTGTCTCCCCAGAGCTGCTGGGGAGCAGTCCTGTGCCCCTCCAGGCTGGTGCCCCGCAGCCTTGTCCCTGTTAAAGGGGAGGCTGGACAGGATGAAAATGGCACTGGGCGCCAACCCCCGTGGGTACTGCTGCTCACTCCGTGTTCCTTTATGAAAATAAACGTTCTCTATGAAAGTAAAATGTTCTCTAAGGAAGACAGAGGCTATGGGTGAATGGTATTTTTTGAACATTAGGCATTAGGAAGGCAGTGGTGTGGGATTTAAATTCTATATCTAACCTCAAATCATTTTCCCTTGTGTTACACGAAAATACTACTTCATAGGAGGGGCTGGGGAGCAAGAATTAAGTGAGATGGATGCAGAACTTAGAAGCCTTCTTCCGGAGACTTCCATGCATGGGCAGTCGCCTGGAGACGTGGCTGGCCTGGCAAGGGTACCACGTCGGACTCAGATGTGCTTCTCCTGATGCGCGGTCAGCAGCCTGACCAAACATTTCCCAATCACCCCTCCCTGGGCGCTTGGTCATGGTCAGTTCTGAAAGGCCTCTCAAGGATACCAATAACCCCGGAGTTTTCCTTCGTCTTTCAGAAGTGTGCTTACTATCTGTCCCGGCTTTATCCACTGAGAATTTGGAGGAGGATTTTTACTCTCTTCCAGCTGAATCATTTACAACTGCTTTTCTTCCCTTCTGGGCCGTCCCACTAATCTGCTCCTAGGAGAGCAAGACTCAGAGAGAAGAAACCAGGCACCTGAGTGCACTCACCTGCTGCCCCTCATCCTGTGACCTCAGAACTTTCCGCAGCTCATCCAGGGGACATTCAGCAAACTGGGCTCCTCCACCCCCTCCCACCCCAGGTTTAGCCAGGTCTTTTGAAAGGCATAGGTGTTCGCAAACACCTGGCTGGCTGTTTGGAAACATTTTGTCATCGCTGAATAAAAACTGCAGCCGGCGCAGCCGAAGCTGCCTTCCTAGCGAATGTCCCTGCACCTGGGCACCCTCGACTCCCCACTCGCAGCCCGTCCTGAGCAGCCCTGCGTGGGGGCTGAGGCCACCTCCCAGCCCTTGGGTGGAGAGCGCGCTCTGCAGAGAATGCAGGCAGGGCCAGAGGAAAAGTCTGACCTCAGAATGGCCGTCGTCTCTCCCAGTGGGGTTCCTCCTGGCACCCCCATGAATTTGCCATTGATGGGCCTCTGCTCCCAAGTGTCTTTGATTATTGTTTGCATCCTTGGCACAGGGAGGCCAGAATTGCTTCCAGAATCCTTGATTTCTTTTCAGATTTCTAGTCTTGCATTATTTGCACATGTTATGAGGGAGGGAAAAAAATACATAATGTGTGTTTCAGGAGGGGTAAGCAAATGATCGGACGAATTCTCCACTTAACATAATGGAAGAAATGCTCTCAAAGTCTGTAAGAATGTGCTGTTGGGTGTGTGTGTGTGTGTGTGTGTGTGTCGTTGCAGACAGGAGAAGCAGTAACTCAGATTTCTTTTCCATTTGGAATTTCTTAAGCCTGACTTATAATTGCAACATTTCTGGAATTCATCTTACTGTTTTTAGGTCTTGAGTTGGGGAGACCCCTAGCAAGTGGGTCTCTTTAATATTCACACATTCCTGGCTGGGCACCCCAAGGTGCAGAGCAAGAACAAGCCATAAAATTCTCGAAATAAGTCAATAAGTGCAGAGTGGGGTTTGAAGACAGCATTTATACAGATGAAGGAGTGCACCAGCCTGTCCCCAGTGGGTGTTCTGAACTTGCGCCCTCCGGATTAAAGGTGGTGGGGACAGCAGTGCCCCTTTCAAGATGGCTTTCCTTTTGTCGCCAATAGGAAGACGAGGCACTTTTCTTTCTGGACACTCTCCTCCTTCTCTGTCCTCCTGGCTGTTTCATTTGGTTTCGCGTGCTTTATTTAAGGCGTCAGCCCAATGATTTCAGGTATCAGAAGATAAGCTGGGCTGCCATCAGCATCCTCAGGCTTCGGGGGTGGCCCTGGTCCCTTCTGCTGTGTGTTACATTTACAGACGTGTGCACGCTGCCCTGGCCTGGGGTTTGGCAGGTGGGAAGAAAGCACTGAGCCTCAGTGGACAACCTGCTCCAGCGGTATCAGTTCCTACCTCACTGTTCCTCTGGGATGCATTTTGTCTGCAACTGCCTTGGTGGCAGTCACACTCCTCATTCCAGGCCCTCTGCAGGCTGGAGGGAAGGCATCCTGGGTCTTGGGGACACTGGGGCTGGGGTATGGGCCCTGGGGAGGCCTGCAGAGGCAGCCACGGGGCAGGCAGGGCTCCCACATCCTGGGCTTACACACATACACACACCAGCAAACACGTCCTATTCTCGGACCAGTTTGCTCTTGAATGCAGAGTTCTAGGGCTCTGGTTCCCACTTCCGTCTCTGTCACCAGTGAGGAATCACCAATGTGGCTAATGGGCTTGCCTGATTTTAAAGCAAAGCTGTGGTTGATGCCAACAGGCCTTCGGATATCTGTCTCCCTAATCAGTGTTCTGTAGACAGCGGTCTTAAGGGAGCTGGGGATGGGAGGACACTCAAGATAGGGCGAGGGAGCAGCAAGGGCCTGAAACACAAGCATCAGTACTTATCAGGGGCTCGTTTAAGTAAAGCAACACCCAGAAACCTGGTGGAGGTGCTCACATGTCCTGGTCGCATCCCCAGAGTAAACCAGCTGCCCTCAGGTGGAAGGAGCGCACACCTGTAAATGCCATGGTTCGCTCCATCTTCCTGGCGGTCCCAAGCAACTGGGGAGAAAACTTCTGCTGCTCTGGGGTGCTCTGGCCTCGTGCAGACCAGGGACCAGGACCAGGAGCCCCAGTGTGGCTACATCCCTTATTCTGGGCTTTGCACAGGCAATGCACAGAGCACCCTGATTCCTTCTGGGAGCAGCGACTCTCGTCTGATTGTCTCTGAGGTATCCACTGGCATCAAGCATGGAATACTGTCTTTTTTATCATTTTCCACTCATTCAGAAACAACGTGAGTTTCTACTGTTTGTCAGAACTGTGAACAGGCGCACGCCCAGACTCCGGCGAGGACTGTGACAGACGTGCTGGCAGGGACGAAGTGGGCAGGGAGGGGCAGGTCTGCCAGGGAGGGGAGGTGCCCGGGTCAGGCGTCCGCCCAGGCTCATGAGCGTCTGCCGTGTGCCGGACATGGTTTGGGGGTGCGAGCACAGCAGGAAGGGAACAAGCAAGGTGCCTTCCCTCAAGGGCAGGCATCTAGTTGAGGAGACAGACAACAGGACATGAGATGATGAGCAAGATGCTTTCAGAAGCTGAGACCGAGGGGAAGAAAGTGATTCCAGGTGACAGAGAGGAGGGTCTGGGCAGGGGAAGGGGTCTTGCAAGGGGGGGTCCTTCCGTGTCCCCCGAGAGAAGGCAGAGGGTGTGGACACAGGGCAGGAGGGCAGGAGGAGGCCCCTGAGGGGACGCAGGAGAGGGGGGATCTGGGCCAGCTCCCAGGCTGGAGAGGCACAGTTGGTGGAAACGCTCGGCATTGTCGAGTGCGTGTTTAGGTTACTGCACAGGTAGCCATGTGACTTTCTCTGGAGGTGCTTGGACGAGGACCGGTGTGGCCTACGTGGGTATCTGGGCTCAAGCAGAGGTGGGGCATTGCCAAGCGAGGGTGGTGGCAGGGAAAGAGGCCAGGATGGGGAGAGGAAGGGAGTTTGGGATGTTTGCCTGGCAGTGGACCCGTCCTGAGTGTGGCTTCCCCACCGGGGAAGGAGGGAGGGAGCTCAGGGGTGCAGGTCCGGGGCGGTGGGGGGCAGTTTGGGCGGTTTGCCCAGCCCAGACCCTCCCCCGTCCAGGAGCAGCTTCCTGGGGGGAGCCACGGGAGGGACAGGCCGTGACAAAGAGGCGGGGCCCCTGGGTCTCTCTGCGGCCCTGGGATGGATCCTAGACACTTTCAGCAGCACCAAGGGGCACAAAATCAGCAGAAAATGTTCAGTAGGAAATTTAGAAAATACAGAAGTACGTAAAGACAAAACAGAAAACACTGGTGCTGCTGTTAACACTGTGGTATTTCTCCCCCAGGCTTCTCGTGAAAACAGCATGGACATCCTTTCCACCCGCCTTTTGCACCAGCCACACACAGGAAGCCTCTTGCCCTGTCATCAGCATCGTGGTTTTAGTGTTTTAGTGTCTGCCTGGAATCCTGCCATGCAGGGGGCTGTATCATCCCCAATTTAACCCCTGGTTGTCCTTCCCTCAAGGCTGACATCTTGGTCCCTCTGGCGAGGCTTTCCTCTGACATCCCCGGGAGGCCGGCTTGGAGATGATGCGGCTGTCGGAGAGGCGTCCGGGTCACGACTGGACACCCGGCCCGGCCAGCTCAGGACAGCACAGCCCCGACACGGGGCTGGTCCCTGGAGGCCAAGGGCAGGATCACGGGAATCGCGGGGCGTGCAGACCCTGGGGACCTGCAGGCTCAGGCCACCGCAGCAAGGCTTGGGGGCCACGGAAGCAGAGAGCACCTCATCCCTCCGTTGCCAAGGTGACGCGGAAGCCTCTGATTGCCCAGGAGGACACGTGGCTCTGGGCTCTGCACCGGGCCTTTTCCATACAGCCTGCAAAGGTGTTTTCATTCTTTCTGACCTGGTTTCCATGGTTTTTGGTATTGTTGTTGTGTTGTTCATTTAAAAGAAAACATGTAGGCTTATGTCATGAGGACACAAAGACGTCACAGGCATCAATGCGCAAGAATGACTCTAAGCTGATGCCCAGACCGCACACCTGCGATGACCTCTCCCAGGTACAGCGTGACAAGCAATGAGCCGCGCAGAGACAGGACGTGGAACCAAGTGCGACAGTGTCCAGTGGGGCTCGCACTCCGCGGTGGTGCTCGCGTCTCCATGGTGGTCCCTGCGAAGCCAGAAACGACAAACATTTGGTGGGGGAGAAGACAGACAGCTCAGCCCCAAACCACTCAGAACGGGTGAGAGTTTTCCGGTGGGCAGAGCGACTCGGGACCAGGTGGACCATGAAGAAGGACCAACCAGGCTTGCCTCAGGGCCGGGAATCTCTGGTTCACTCCAAGAGCTGGAGGGAAGCTTCTAGAGCTTTCTTCTCACAAATAAACCAAAGACCTAAAACCAGCAGGCAAGGCTCAGGGCCTGGGCCACCAGGATTTGAACCACGGAAGTGTGAGATCGGCAGAGCAGTGGGCTGCTCAGAACCACTGTGCAGGTGCGGAGGACGCAGTGGGCTGCCTCCCAACTCCCCGGCCGTGTCCGCCAGCAGAGGGGACATGTGCCGTGGGATGGTGTGAGCTATTCCGAACCCCCAAGCGGGTTTAGCACCTCAAGAGCAGAAGAGGCCCCAGGGCGCCTGGGTGGCTCAGATGGTTAAGCGTCTGCCTTCGGCTCAGGTCATGATGCCAGGGTCCTGGGATCGAGTCCCACATCGGGCTCTCTGCTCCTCGGGAGCCTGCTTCTCCCTCTGCTTCTCTCTCTCTCTCTCCGTCTCTCATGAATAAATGAATAAAATCTTAAAAAAAAAAAAAAAAGAAGAGACCCTGTGTCCCCACCACCCCCCGCCCACTTCAGTGTTGCTTCTTTCCCGACAGAGGGAACCCCAGGAGCTCTCTCAGGGCAAATGCACCCTCCACGCAGGCTGCCAATAGCATGCGTGGTCTGGGCTCTTCGTACCACTGTTGGGAAGTCCCTCTTCCTTGCCGCTGGCTGTCGGGCCCCCAGGGCTGGGGACTAGTTAGTTAGTGGCAGCCGAGCAATGGGAGGAAGCTGGGCTGTCCACTGCAGGCCGGCTCACAGCCCAGCTCCCGCTGTCCCCGCTCGAGGCTGTGTGGTCCCAGTGCCCTCAGGTTGGTGTGGGGAGTACGTGGGAAGCTTTTGAGAGCCCCCCAGTGCAGGGAAGGCCCACGATGGACGACTCTAACAGGGCAAGTTCAGTAACGGGATATTCCAGAGAAGTTGGCAGCAAGGGACACCTGATGTGCAGGATCTGGGGGCTCTGGAGGCCGTGGGGTGAGGGGCAGACTGAGCCTGCGGCGGGGGGAGGTTCGGCCGAGCAGGGCAGACGCATGGGTGTCAGGCAGCCGGGGCGGGGGCATGTGGCCAGCGGACCACGAACAGGAGCGTGAAGTGAGGTGTCTTGTTGTGCCTTGGCCTCTGGCCCCAGAACTGAATTCCCCCTGACCATGCCTGCTCCCATCTCTCTACTCCGGGAGTGTCCTCCTCCGCGTCCCCCCACCTAAAGCTGAGCCGCTCAGAGAAGGCGCCCAGACCTCCCCTCTCCCTTCCCGGTCCCTCCGCCCCTCCTGGGTGCTCCCCCCAGGCTCCTGGGCCCTGGGGTTGGTGCTGGGACCCTGCTCCTTCCAGGCCTGAGCCAGCGTCCTCCCCGAGTGGGACCCAGGGGCACTCCACTGCAAGCCATCGGGGTCAGATGCTCTGTCACCCTCTGCCCCCAAAACCAGGTGAGGGGAGGGGAGAGAGGACAAGGAAGGAGACATTCAGGTTCTAGGGAGAGAAGTCTTCCTTTGCAGGATTCCTACAGGTGTCAGGATGGGGTTCAACGGCTCTCAGGACACCCTTCCTCCCTGTCAATCAGGAGTCTGTCCCACCCACAGGGAGGTGGCCCCGTGCCCTGTAGCCCGTGTTTTGAAGTGTGGACGGCCAAGCAGGGTCATTCAGTCTACCTCACCCCGCCTGTCCCGTGTGTCTGAGGATGCCTGCCTGGGTCAGGGGCCCACAGGTCTGAGGGTCCCCCTAGATACGCTCGGTCTCAGGCCTCCATTCCAGAGGCCCCTCTCCAGTCCCAGCCGACATCCAGTCCTGCTCTGAAGAGGGTTGACTCTCCTTGCCGGTGTCTTTAGCTCTTGGGTCAAAGGCAACAACCTCTGGGCCTCCTGGGCTCACATCTGAAGAGCCGGGGCCCTCTGTGCGCTGAAAACCACCCAGCTTCCAAGACAACCAGAAGGCTGGGCCTCAACCTCGAGTTGTTTCTGTATCGGCTTATTTACATCCATGTGTATGTACAGGGGTGTGGCTGGGACAGGCGTCTAAAGACTCCTACACCTGCCCCGAGTAAGCTGTTCTTCTGGGGAGAGGCCCAGGGCAGGGCAGGATGCTGGGGCCAAGCCCTGGACCCCGGAATTCCTGCTCTGGCCACATTTTCCTGACTCTGGGAAGCAGCCCAGGCTCGGGCAGGGGTAGGTCAAGAGCCCACTGAACAGAGAAGTAGGGACAGGTGGGCCAGAGCCAATCTGGACTGTGGGAGTGCCACCTTCCGTTCCCAGGAGCCCCACCCACTACGTCATCTCAATTCCCTTTAAAAAACCAGGTCCACAAAACCACAATGAGACATCCATTAGGATGGCGAGTACAAAAAACAAAAACGAAAACGACAGGCGTTGGCCAGGATGTGGAGATGCTGGGCCCTTGTGCACCATGGGTGGGAACATTCAGTGAGGCCGCCGCTGTGGAAACCGTATGGCGGCTCTTCAAAAAGTCACACATAGAAACCCCCACACGACCTAGCGATTCCACTTGGGGGCATATGCCCCAAAGAACCGAAGGCAGGGACTTGAAGAGGTATTATTCAGGATTATTCACAAGAGCTCAAACGTGGAAGCAACCTGAGTGTCCCCTGATGGATGGATGACCTCCGCAGTGTGGAACACACACACAGCAGGATACAACGCAGCCCTGAACAGGAAGGACGTTCTGACACCTGCCACAACACGGATGAGCCTCGAGACGCCATGCCGAGTGACCTGAGCCAGTCACTGAAAGACAGATATTCTACTGATCCCGCTAACTCCAGATTCCTATAGCGGTCCGACGCCTAGAGACAGAAAGTAGAATGCGGGTTGCGGGGGGGGGGGGGGAGTCAGTGTTTCACGGGGACAGAGTTTCTGTTTGGAAAGATGGAAAGTTCTTCAGATGGCTGGCAGTGAAGGATACACAACAGGGTGAATAGGCTTAATACCAAGAGCTGTGCACTTAAAAATGGTTAAAATGAGGGGTGCCCGGGTGACTCAGTCGGTTAAGCGTCTGACTCGTGATTTTAGCTCAAGGCATGATCTGGGGCGTGCGAGATCGAGCCCCACATCGGGCTCTGCACTCAGCGGGGAGTCTGCTTGAGATTCTCCCTCTCCCCCGGCCCTCCCCACTGCCCTCTCTCTCTAAAATAAATAGAATCTTCTTAAAAAATGGTTAGAATGGTAAATTTTATGTTATTGTATATTTTATCACAATAAAACCCAAACACCTAAAAAAAAAAAAGCAGTCGGGTCCAAGGGTCCAGCAAGAGCCCACAGCAGCACCGGACCGCCCCAGCCCTCCACCCCCACCCTTGTAGAGCAGAGGCGGGCCCAGGCCGTGGGCTCTGGGGTGCATGCTGGCCACCGGACTCTGCCTGCCGTGCCGAGCAGTCCCGGCACCTGCAAGGACTCTTCCCAGGAGCCCTTGCAGCAAGAGGACACCTTGGCTTGGTCAGCCCCACCTCACCTTTCCCTCCATCCAAAGTGAGTGTCTCGGAGCCACCCTATTCCTACAGTGGGAGGCACGGCTGTTCCCTGCTGCCCCGCCCCCGGCGCCGGGGTCCGGCTCTGGTGACCCTGCATTGAGGCCCCGGGCACTCCCGGCAGCAGCTGGAAGGGCCCAGAACGAGGGAGGCGGGACATGCCGACCAGGTGAGGCCGGGGGTCCCAGCATGCCTGCTGAAGGACCACAGGCTGCAGGAGGCGGGCGGCCAGGCTGGAGACACGGGCTCTGCTCCCCGCCCTTCACTCTCTCCATCCACAATCACACTGGGAACCCGTGATCACGTTCTCGTGCAAGGCTCAGGCAGCGCCGACGGACCACGGCCCTTCCCTCCACCCCAGATAACACGCTTCTCTCCGGGGAGCGCCGGCACCTGGACGCAAGCTCCCGCGGACAGCAGTGTGTGGGCCCGTGGGGTCTGTCGGTCTGTGGCGCAGGAGTCTCTGTGTGACAGGACCCCACTGGTAAAGAGGAAGTGATGGCTCTTGGGGTTACTGGACCTTGAACACCCCATGTCCAAAGAAGCAGGGCAAGGCTCCAGCCCCTGCACCCACTCCACTCACAGGGAGGCCCCCACCCCGGCCACGGCCACCCACGGTCCCATGACCTGCATGTGCTTGGTCAGGCAGACCAGCGAGGCTCCACTCCCTGGGGGATTTGGCTGCCGCTGGGCTGGGCCTCTCATGGCAGGCCGGGGTGTCCTGCCCCTGGCCTGCCCTAGTCCCCTCCGGCAGCCGAGATCCCCAACCCCGCACCCTTGCAGGGAAGGACGTTTCCTTCAGGTCCCCACATGGGTTAGAATTTCAACATCTCTTTTGGGGGAACAAGATTCAATCCGTAACAGTGTGTGTGCATTTTAATGTGTGATTCTTCAGTGTCCTACTAAGATTGATTCTTGTTTTCCTGTTTCTTGGCCATTTGTATTTCTTTAGAGGGTCACTTCTTTCCTGCCCTGTTTTCTGTGAGTGGGTTTTAGCCAAGACTCCCTCGGTTGTGAAAACGAGTAATGGAACTTGAATGGCTTTCAGCTAAGAAGGAAAGTTTGTGGTTTCTGGGTAGGCTTCAGGCTGAGCTCGATCTAGGCCCTTGTATGAAGTTTCTCTGTTCTCTTGCATCTCTTCGCCACCGTCTCCCAGCTCAACCGCCCTGTATGGACCTCGGTTTCCTACAGCTCATGCCATCTCGTAGTGGTGACGGCGGACATCTGGGGAGCACATGCCTTCCTCTCAGTAGTTCTGGCCAGCGTGCAGCCCAGGGAGGCCCTTCATCAGCCAGGAGTGCTCCACACATCTGACCTCTGGGGCAGAAGTGTAGCTCAGCTCACTGAATCCCACGGGCTCGGGGTGAGGAAGGGGTGGCTCCTGAGGCCTGTCACCACGGGAAGGAGCCACAGACGCCTTTGGGGGAGGGGTGGGGGAATCAAAGGATGTCCCCTAGTAGGGTAAATGCTTTTCTTATTTATTCTGAGAACTCTTTATATGTCGAGACTATGGATCCTTTACCTCTTTCTTCCACATATTGTTCTCACGCTTGTCTTTGTGGGTCTCTTCCTGGAGGCCAGCGCTGCCTTCTGACCCATGTCACTCCCATGGCGCCCCTGCCCTACAGCACCCTTGTGTAATGACATTAAATCAGGGGTTTGGTTAGGCCACATTCCCCGGGCGTGAATGATGCCATCAAATAGAAAAGGAAAAACACCTGTGGCCAGTACGTCAGTACACGACGAAGCATTTAAAAGCTTATCTGGGTAGTACAGACGTCACGAAAGCAAGGAACCGTCCCTGTGCCTAATAAAAGCATGGCCACACCTACCCCGACTCCCGAGGTTGGGCGGGGAAAGGAAGCGAGTGCCAAGGGCTACTGCTCGGGGTGCGGGCTGTAGGTCCCCACTCACGCTCAGAAATGCGATAAGGGGTGCACTTGGAGCTCGTTAACCTTGTGACGGGCTCCAGACTGTGGGCAAACAGAACGGGCGGCTTGACCCTCCCAGAGGCTGGCACTGCCCGCACAGGAGGGGCTCCCAGGCAGGCCCGGGGCCAGGGCTCCAGAGGCGCGGCTCACGGCACCCTCCGCGGCACCCTGCGTCCTGGCCGCCGCCTGCTCTCCCCTCCCCCACACGCTCCCTCTGATCCTTTCCAAGGGGTAGATTCTAAAGCTCTGGGGAGGACACTCTGCTCCTCCCCCTCCACCATCAGGATCCCCAGCCCAGTCGGGAGGCTTACATTCAAGGGTAACAGCTGCGGCCGGGGCTCCTGATAAGGGGGCTGGAGCCTGGGGGCGCGAGGACAACATGTTCCCCTCTGCAAGCAGGTGGGAAGGAGCGTGCCAGGGCCGGGTCTGCAGCAGGGAAGGCAGCCAGGCGTGTGGGAGGCTCACGGGCACTTGTGGCCCAAGTTGCCGCCTGGAAGGAGGCGTCCCTGGACATGCCCCTCGGGGTGCGGGCCAGCTCTGCTAAGAGGGGGACGCCCCTTTCACAGCCCAGGAAGGCGTGTTTAGGGCTGACAGGGCAGCCCAGGGAAGTGACTGGAGGGACTGGGGCAGGGGCAAAGGCGTGCACGGCAGGGAGAGGGTCACGGGGGCAGGCGGGAGTGTTGTGTTCTCAGGGTTCGTGAGAGGAGCAGTAGGGGATGGGTGGGAGGAGGTGGAGGACTGGTGGGGAGACAGATGGAGCAGGTGGATGGGCTCGTGGGGTCATGGAGTGTAACCAGTCCCTGGGCCTGCCGTCTGCAGCCTGGAGAGCTGGGGCGCAGAAGCCCTGAGGTTCTGAGTCCCAGTCTGAGTCATGGGCAGGAGAAGGGGACGCCCCCCCTTCCACCTGAGGACTCTGCGCTCATTGTTCCCAGGTAGCCCCTCCTGCGGCTGACTTCTCTCCAAATGCCTGATTCCTCAGGAGGTGGAGTAGGATTGTCCAATCAGGAGCAGTCTGGGGGCTGCTGCCCAGGCAGGGGGCACAGCCAGGAGAGAAGGGGTGCCATGGGGGCTGGACCCACACGCCCACCCCTCCTGCTTCCTCTCCAGGCCTGCTCGAGGGGGTCACCACTTTCATCTTGGGGCCAACATGGGACAAGGCCCAGGGCTCCACGATGACGGCTTACCCCCACCACACTGTGTGGTTTGTCCTGGATCCTGCACCCCCAGGGAGGGTCACAGAGCAGTGGGGGGGGTGTGTGTGTGTGTCTATGATTGGGGGACAATCTCACCTTCCTGTCATTTTATTATATTCAGTACACATAATTAGTTTTCTTCCTTTATAGAGATTTCCGGTAACTTCATGAATCAGAAAAATGCTTGCAAGCCCTTCAGGGTCAATCTGGTTGGTAGGGACACGGCCCGGTGGTCCCTGCACACACTCACACTCTCCCACACACTGCCACACTTATGCTCACACGCACACCTACACGTGTACACACGTAGTAACATCCACACGACCCCCCCGTCACCCCCTCCTGTGTGGCCTGCCCTGCTCAGCCACCCGGTGTGTCCCCCACCCCCACGTCCCTTCCCAGCTGCCTGGCATCATTGCAGGCCTCCTGACCGGTGGGACAAAAGTCACACCAGAGGTGCTCGGCTACACCCCGTGTGAACGTGCCTGCCGCCATTCACTCAGCAGGTTGCCTCCCGGGCCTGCTGCACCTGCTTCCCGCTCAGAAGCCTGTTAGACATGGCCAGCCAGCTCAGCAGCCCTCAGCCGACTGGCCCGGTGGGCACGGTCCCCTGGCTGCAGGCAGGTCCCCAGGCTGGGGCTGGCCGCCCGCAGGGTCGGGGTCTTGGCCAGCACAGCAGGCAGGCCCAGGGGCAACCCCAACCCCGCAGCCGAGGGGCATGAGCGCCCAGGAGGGAGAAGCCGGGCAGCCCGAGCAGCAGGGCCAAGCCCAGGGAGCAGGGCCCAGGGGCCCAGGCTGGAGGTGGGAGGGGGCCAGGGCCTGAGGCTGAGTGAGAACCAGCAAGGAGATGGTCAGAGGCAAAAGGAGGGGCCCGGAGGGGCCGGGGCTTTCCTCCAGGCCTTTCCCCAGGTGGAGACCCCTCTGAAGAAGCCTCCACCTGACCGAGTCCCCGGGCCCACCGAGGCACATGCAGCCTGAACAGTGCAGTTTCTCCCAACCTGACCGTAAAAACCCCAGGAGAGGGGCGCCTGGGTGGCTCAGTTGGTTGGGCGACTGCCTTCGGCTCAGGTCATGATCCTGGAGTCCCGGGATCAAATCCCGTACCGGGGTCCCTGCTCAGCGGGGAGTCTGCTTCTCCCTCTGACCCTCCTCCCGCTCATGCTCTCTGTCTCTCATTCTCTCTCTCTCAAATAAATAAATAAAATCTTTAAAAAAAAAAACACAAAAAAACCCCAGGAGAGGGCGCAGCCGCCACGTGGGGCCCGCAGAGGTGTCCGCACGCAATCCGGCTTAGTGGAGTGCAGGCGGCGGACTCGGAGGGCGGGCGCCCCCCCCACAAGGACCCGGAGCCAGGGCCCTGTCCCCGCAGGACACATGCTTACGGGGCGGCCGCTGAGGCTGAAGGCCGGTGGGTCCCGGCTGCTCGGTCCCTGTGTCCAGGCTCCCAGCAGACGAGCAGCCCTCCCAGACCCCCGCCATCTGACATCACCCCGCCGCCACCTGATGCCAGCTTCCCGAACTGCCGGCAGCCGCTTCTGCCGGGGTCATGGGCTCATGCTCATTTCACTCAGGGACGCGCCTGTCTCTGGCCTTGTCCCAGTTCTGGAGGTGCTCCCCATGCCCTCCTGAATTCCAGAGTAGGCCGCAGCGATGGCGGACAGTGGGCTCGCGGGGTGCAGTGAGGTCATTCTCTAGGACCCATGCCCTTCTGCGCTGCCTGAGGGCGTTCTCAGGACACAGGTGTGCCCAGCCTGTCTGAACTCCAAGGGCAGAGTCCCACGGGGTGGGGACATTGCGGGGGGGCTGGGACGTGGCTCGGTGGCCGTGGAGGCCCCATGTGGAGGTGTGGTCTATGCACCTGCTAGGGGCCGGTCCCTCTGGCATCCCCCCTTCCTCAGCCACGGTGCCCCCTCCTCGCTGGGCTTCCTGGGATGGCCTCCAGGTAAACCACCCCCACCCGAGCCCTTGCCTCACGTCTCCTGCGGGGGAACCCCACCTGGAGAACGTGACTTTATCCCCAGCACGTGCAGGAGAGCGGGGCCCTCGATGCCCAGGCCACTTCCTCTCCTCCCAGTCCCAGCAGGTCGGAGCCAGGGATGGGGGAGCGGGGCACCGGTAGGAGTGTTGGCTCAGCCCAGTGAAGAAACACCTCCCAGAAGGACGCACCCAGAGCTGGGGCAGGGCCGGGAGGGTGAGGCGGGTCCCTCAGCCACAGCCTCGTCCTCCCATGCAGCTTTGGTAGCAAAGGCTCCTGGCCACAGTGAGGTCATCCTCCATTGGCTCCTTCCCCTTCTCAGAGCCCGAGAATCCCCACCTTATTTAGATTAGGTTGGAAATAACCTCTGCTGCAGCCCTTGGGGGATTCAATCAGGGGAAGAGGTGTGGAATTTACTAGAACACTGCTGGGAATGCTGTTCACACCTGCAGTTGGAGAGGCTCTCAGCCGCAGCTGTAACCTTGCGGGAGCTCAGGGGTGTCCCCACCTGAGCCTCTGCTAGGTCCGAGCGGAGCACGCTGGGAACACCCCGCCAGCGCTCCTGCACCTCCCCAGCGTGACCATCCCGGAGCTTCCTGGGATCCACCTTCAGGAAACCCGACATTTTCAAATACAAGTTTAAAGAAAATGCAAGTTACTGAGGAATTGTTTTCTTTGTATAATAAATTCCCAAAAGGGTTCCCTTGAGCGCGGCCTGACCGGTGAAGACTCTTTTACTCCAGCAGCTTTCCTGGAAACAAGTCACGCAGATCAGGGGTCCAGCAGCAGGAGAGGAAGCGGCCTGGGATGGCCCCAGACTGGCACGCATTGCGTCGAGGGCCGGGCACGGGGTTCTAACCAGGGCCGGGCAAAGCACAGGTACAGACTGCCCGCTGCCCTATGCATGCTTATTGTTGCGGAGAATCTGCTGAGGCCGGGGCGACAAAGCACTGTCAGGGCAGAGTGTGGGGGGTGCGGCCCAGAGGAGTCATGCAGGCCTCAGGAGGGGCGTGTGCCAGGCCCACGGGGTGGGGGGCTGCAGGGCTGAGTCAGCCACCTGGTGCACAGGTGGGGAGCACTCTCCCTCATCACGTGGCCCAGCCCCCTGCGTTCCCCAGCCTGACCCCACAGTGATGCCCCTGGAAGGAAGGATGAAGGGCAAGGGGCTGGTGGCTGACTCCCCATGCCCCACGCTCCACCAAGCACTTCTGTCCTCCCTCCTGGCATGCGGTGGGACTGCAATCCCTCGTTGTGGGGGCGGGGGGCAGCCCCAGGAGCTGTGAGAAGAACCTCTGCCCACAGCACCCCTGGGTCCCTAGTGAGGCTAGTGAGCGGAGGATGAGCAGAGGATGGGCGGGGCTCCCAGGCAGCCGGCCACGGAGGGCAAGCAGGAGCGATGCCCTAGCCCCCGGGGCTTGGGGTGCCGCCGCCCCCCAGCATTGCTGAGCCCATCCTGTCCGGGATGGTCCTTGCCTAAAAATGGCAGCCCCCCCGCCCCCCACGGCACCAGAGGGATGAAGGGGGGGAATTGCTTTGTAAACTGTAAAGTCTGCACGAACGTGTCAGCGTCCTGGGGCGGCCGTCACAATGCACAGCAGACATTCATGGTGTCCCCGTCCTGGGGGCTGGTGTCTGAGATCCCGCTGTGGGCGGGGCTGGCTCCTCCGGGGCCTCTCTCCCGAGCGTGTGCACTCTGTCCTCTCCCTGTGTCCTCACGCGGTCTGTGTCCTCATCCCCTCTCATGAGGACACAGCCGGACAGGATCAGGCCCACCCTAACGGCCTGGTTTGAGCTCAGTCCCCTCTATAAAGGCCCCACCTCCAAACACAGTCCCGCTCTCGGGGGCTGGGGCCAGGGCTCTGATGGAGGAATTTGTCTCCTGCATGTACCTATGAGCAGGTCAGTCCATCGCCCCTGCCAGGGATCCTGGCTGTGAGACCGGGTGCCGCCAACCCAGGGGCTAGGGTTGGCCCCCCCCACCCAGGAGCACGGAGCGCACACCCCGGGCCCCTCCTGACCGCAGGGACGTGCTCCATCTTTCTTTGAAAGGCCTGCCCTGATGGCCACCGCTCAGCTGCGTCCGTCCGTGCAAATGGTCCGGCCGGGCCAGTTTGCGGCCCGAGTGGAGCCCATCATTTGTCCTCACATCCAAGTGGAACATAAACACAACGCAGCCCCGGCCGGTCAGCAGCTCTGCTCAGCTTTCCCGGCAGCCCCTGCTACCCGGCTCCCCGCCTCGGTGCCCCTGAGTGTGGTCGGGCTACGGGGCCGGCAGTGAGCCCCAGCCCCCTCCACCAGCCTCCCGGGAAAGCCCCCAGGGAGCCCGGGCTCCTGCGACAGGAAGCCTGTGTCTCTGTTTCAAGAGCCGTTCTTTCTGCAACGGCCTTTAAAAAAAAATGTGAATGAGCCAGCGTATCAGCAGAAGACAGCGCTAGCCCTGGGCCCCGTGGTGACCAGGCCGTGGCTGGAGCCCAGGTGGGCAAAAGGGCAGCAGAGGGGAGGGCAGGGCCCTGGCTGCCCCACGCTCCCCAGCCCTGTGGCGGGTCTGGGGGGCTTCTGGCTTCCAGCTCCCCCCTGAGCACCCTCTCCAGGCCTGCTCCTTCCACATGGTGGTGAGAAGAGCACCCAAGTCCCACAGGGACGTGGGGCTGAGTGTGTGTGTGTGTGTGCTGCGTTTCCAGAAAGTTCTTTCCAAGTGCAGAGTGATATGGAAGCCCTGGGGATTCTCTGTGATTGTATCGGTTTTCTCATTGATTACCAAGGAGGGGGGACGCTGTTGTCAGCAAGGCGCTTGGCTCCCGTGGAAGCAACTCAGTCCACTGCTTCCACCTGGGCTGTTCCCCACCACCCAACCCGAAACATGACCTGGGCACAATTAGGCCTGGGTGTGGCACAACATGTCCTTCTCAACATAGCCCTCCTGTGCGGGGCTGCACAAGCCCAAGGCCTCCAGGCCCAGACCCCACCGTGGTCAGGGGGCATGACATTGGGAAGAAGACCGGGGTGGCCCAGCAAGGTCTTGAGGAGCCCAATGTGACCCAGGGTGACCCAGGGTGGCCTGGTGTAGCCCAAGATGCACCCTCCCGTGGCTAGGGTGGCCCAGATTGGCCCTGAGTAGCCTAGTGTGGCCCGGAGTGGCCCAGCATGGTCTAGAGTATCCTAATGTCACCCAGGATGGCCTGGCGTGGCCCAGGGTGGCCCAGGATGCCCCCCCGTGGCTAGGGTGGCCCGGAGTAGTCCATTGTGGCCCAGGGTGGCCGGAAGTGGCCCTGGCTCAGAGGCTGCACCTCCTGCCGGCTCGGGCCTCTCTCCTTACCTCCGTGTGGGGCAGCCTCAGGATGTGCTCTGGCCTTGGGCCTGGTGAGTGTCCGGTGAGGCCAGCCCATGGGCGGTGGTGTTTGTCCCCCCCAGCCATGTCCAGCTCTACACGGAGCACTTCGCAGCATCTTCCTCTCATTCACCACCCCCAAGGACCCTCACTGTCATTGCATTTCTCCCAGGAGGAAACGCGGTTCAGAGCCCCAGGACTCTGGATGCAGCTGGGGGTGGGGAGTGGGGCCCAGCCAGGCTCCACACCCACGGTGTCTGTTAGTGGCCACTGATGGCTTCCACGCTTTGTCACCTGTCAGAAACCCTCTCCCAGAGGGACACGGTGGGTGGCGCGGGACCAGTCACTCTCCGAAACCAGACTGAGCCAGGAAACGCTGACGAAGAGCGTCAGGCCGATTCAGATGAGACCCGTCCACCACTCCACCCGCGGTGGGCCCGCCGGGCTCCAGACATGGCTCAGCCACCAACGGGTGGTATGGCCCCAAACGTGGATCCACCGCCCAGACGCCTCCCCCCGATGCTGGAGAAGCCCCAGGCCCCTTCCAGCCCTGACCCAGCCCTGCCCCCCACAGGAGCCCGTCTGAGGCGTGGCAGTCAGGCGGAGGCTGGGGGAGCGCAGTCAGCAAGGAGGACCCCACGGGCCGCAGCCTGCGAGCATCCGGGACGCCGCTCCTGGGGCGCCTGGCAGGATCCGAGCCCGCCCGAGGTGGGTTCACGCCGTGACCCTCATATGCTGGGCAGGGGGCTTCCCATCCAGATCATCTTCATCAAAAATGTGCGGCAGGCCCTTTGGGGGACAGGATGGAGCCAAATAGGCCACCAGGGTGCCCCCCAAGTGAAGACCTTCCAGCATGTGGACACACGGGATCACGGGGGCCACTTGCATATGACTGGAGCCTCAGTCCGGCTTGGGTCCTTGTATTTCTCATTTCCACCTTCAGTCCCGGGTGGCATCGCCCCTCTGCTTATATTCCAGCACATTCTGGTAGAAGGGCTGACAGAGACACAGCCGACGCTTCCGCTGCCCAAGGTCCTGTAATCCCTGCTCGTTCCCTGCATTCCCTGGACCACCAGGAGCGCCCTCACCTGCCATCCTGTCCTGCCTCCTCCACCCCCGCTGCCGGCCGTGACTCAGCATCCCTAATCCCCGGAGCTCCGTCCTCCAGAGAGCGACTGGGCTCTCTGCCGGGGCTGGAATCCGGCTCCTGCGTCTTCAGGCTCCGGGTCACTCAGACTGCTCCCTGACATGCAGGAATCCCTGGGGTCTGCGAACTCAGCCCCTCCCTCTCCCCCACCCCAGCTTGCTGGCTCCCCAGGACACTGCCCAGCTGACTCTTAGGGACCGTCTCCCAGAACGTGCCAGAACAGGGAAGGCAACAGTGACGGCGGGAAGGGATGGGAGACCCAAGGGTCTACCTGCCTGAGCGAGGCTGCTGCGGGGTGGAGACGGCACCTGCCGCCAGGCCTCCCCAGGGACAGGACAAGCATGGGAGTCTCCCTTCAAGGAGAGCAGGCCTGGAGCGCCCGGGTGGGTCCGTCGGCTGGGCGTCCGACTCTTGATTTCGACTCAGGTCATGATCTCGGAGTCGTGAGATCAAGCCCCGCGTCGGGCTCTGCACTCAGTGGGGAGTCTGCTTGAGATTCTCTCCCTCTGACCCCCGCCTCCCCCCATGTGCACACACATGCTCTTTCTCTCTGTTGCTCTCTCTAAAGAAAAAGAAAAAAAAAAGAAGAAGAATGGCAGGCCTGGAGGTGCCCCTTTCTAAGGGATTTCCATGATCTTCAAGAGCAAAGAGCAGCAGCTCAGGCAGGAGGGGTCAAGATTCTTAGCTGGGATCATGATGGGTCATGAAGATGCCCCAGTGGGCCCCTGACCCCAGTGCAGACAAGGCCATCCCATCCCGGCAGAGGACAGCCAGCGTTCCTGCAAACAGACATCAGAAGGAGTAGTGCAGGCAACGGGCTGACGCAGACCGGACTTCGCCCTGTTTGTGTCTCCCCGGGACATCCCGGCAGGACAGACCTTGCCAGGCTCCGCAGGGAGCAAGCCCGCGGGTGGGGGGTGGCTTGGGTTTCCAATCAGCAGATCTGACCTCAAGAGGGTGGCGGCTCCCTTTCCGGGGCCCTGGGAGAATCAGGAAGCAGATGACCCCAAGCAGAAGCCACATGCCATCCTCTCAGAGCCTCTGCCACCTGCTGTGGGCCCTTGCTCTGGGGGATCAACCCTCAGGAGGGAGGGAGAGCCTGCGGCGCCCTTCCCAGCAGAGGGACGCGCTCCCCCAGGACCCTGACCCCTGCAGCAGGGCGGCGGGGGGAGGGCTCTGGTCACGTGGGTCTGCTGGTTCTGGGTTGGGCACGAGACTCGGGCTCCCGTGGGTGGCGAGCCTGGGAGGCCGTGCGGCCAGAGAGCGTGTCTGGACCTCCTCTGGGCGGGGCAGCTGGAGCATAGCGCCCCTCCCTCCGCTGCCCCCCCCGCCCCTCCTCCCGTCCACCTGCCGCCTCCCCCAGGGGCAGCCACCCGACGCGGACGTTTACCATACTCCTCTGGGGGATTTTACCATGTGTGTAAAATGCACTGTGTGTGAAATAGAGTGTGTCATTTTGCTTGACTTGGAGCTGACGTGCCATTTGAGGCCTATCACGTTTTCAGGGGAGTTTTTGATCACAAAGTCCAGTAGGTTGAACAATGTCCTCCGCCTGCCCCCCAGATTTGTGTCCGCTCAGAACCTCAGAACGGGACCTTATTTGGAAACAGGGTCTTTGTTGATGTAACCAGGTTAAGAGGGGGCCTGAAAGACAGGGGCCTGCAGCTGGTAAGCAGACCCTCCGGGACCTGCCAGGGAAGCCCGCTGGTCTTACTACGGGCGGGCGGGCACTCCCCCTAGGGAGACTCAAAAGCACCTGCTAGCTATGGCGCAGTGGGGGGTGGGGGACCAGCACCTCCCTCCCAGGCCTCCCCCTGTGGCTGCAGCAGAAGCAGGGCTGAGCTGGTCTGCCGTGGGACAAGGGTCGGCTGCGTGTGTGGCGGGGCTGGTGGCTCTGGGCTCCAGGGACCTGAAGCTCAGGCCACGCCCTCAGGTGCCCATGGCCCCTGGGGGACAGTGACCATGCTGCCTGATTGGCCAGGGAGGTGGACGCAGGTGACCCTCGACCTGGGAAGGGATCAAGAAAGGCCCAGCAGTGCACCTCCTTTACAAACAGGGAGGTAGAGATGTTTTCCTAAAACTGGCTCACCCATCCCTGCGCCAGCAAGCAAAGCCCGGCCTTTGGCAGAACCATTGGGGTTTTTCCATCTGTGACCAAGCCGCAAGCCCTCAGTGTCTGGGTGCTGATAAGAGACTCCCCGAGAGCCAGGACCCCCGCTGCCGTGTGCAGGGCTTATCTTTCCCACGGGTCCGGATGCCTTTCTAATTCAGGGCTTTCCAAGCAGCCTGGGCTTCCTTAAATGGTCAAACGTGGCCTGATGGCCACTGGCCTGGTCATCAGCTCTGTGTTGGATCGCCTGACACATGCTGCTACCCCCCGGGAGCCGTCTACAGGTGGGAAGGGTCACGGCCGCCCAGCCCGCGGCCGCACCTGCCCCCCGGCAGCGGCCGAGGAAGGAGAGCCCTGGTCGTAGCGCTGACAGCGCCCGCAGGACCACACCGGGCTCCTGGAGCGCATCCCGGGGCCGGAGGCGCAGACCGTGCGTGCGCCTCGGCCGTCCACCCAGTGAGCGACCCTTCGCGCTGGTAAGGGAAGCATGTTTCTGAAATCAGGGAAGAGTCTAATTGGAAAGCGTGGGTGATGAATCTCAAGGGCTCCAAGCAGAGCAGACGCAGGTGCGGCCAGTGTGGTGGGGACGGCCCCGAGCAGCCCCCGTGCAGCGGCCGTGACAACACAGCAGGGGCGGGGGCCAGGGCCCCGGGGTGCAGAAGGCGGCGGGGCGGCAGGCACACGGGATGAATGTCCGCAGCCCCCTTCTCTCTCAAGAGTTCCGGTTGGGGTGATAAATCACAGCACCCCTCTGAGGGGGCCGCCCCCTGTGGCCTGCAGGTGCATACAGACTGTATGCAGGTCTCCTGGGGGAGGCGAGCCCACGCGGTCCAGCTCCCAGCCCGGCCTGGCCGTCTCGGGGTCCCATCCCAGCAGGGAGGTCCCTGAGCTACGGGGAGCCCATGCTTGGCTGGGACACCCTGGGTGCCCAGGGGCTTAAGAAAAATGGAAAGTAGGCCCTTTATGGGAGCTCAGGGGACCCCGCTCCTGAGGAAGAGTTCAAGTGCCCCCCTCCAGGTCACCCACAGCCGGTTCCAGGTTTGCCCCCTCCATGAGAGCTCCTGTGCGTGGCGTCCAGATGTCCCCGAGGCTGAGCCCCGACTCTGCCGTCCCCGGAGCCCGGGTGGATCAGCCCCGCTCCCTGTAGTGAGAGCTTCATCACAGCGGGAAGATCCTGGCTTGGAAGAAAGCGCCTCCTAACACCGCCCACGCGGGGCAGGGGCTGCTTCAGGCTGTGCCCCCCGAGGCCTTTGGGGGGCGGGGGCCGCTGACCGGCCTGTCTGGCCTCCACTGCTCCTTGTCTGTACCCCCATTCCTTTCATGGCCCCCAACCCCCACTGAGGGACATGTGTGCCCCCCCGGCTGACCCCATCTCTACCCCTGCAAGGGGAGGGGTGCAGGTATCTGGCTTCACGACAAGAAGGGAAGACTTGCTTGCCCCCACATGTCACTGTGAGTGTTGGGGTCCTGCTGAGTGTGGCCCAGTGGGGTTCAAAGCCTGTCTGTCCATCCGTCTGTCTGGAGTGGTGCCGTCCAGCCTCTCGCCCCAAGTTCAGCCCCTGGCCTGTGCAGGAAGAAGGTCCACAAGACTGAGCAGCTTCTCCCCGCCACTCCTCCTCCCTGGCGCAACTGTGTCCCCTGCCTTCCTCCCTCCCCTGCCGTCCGCCCTCTGGTACAGGGCGTGCGCCGAGACCACACTCAGGGGGCCATGCTCTCCTTGCTCACACAGCCACTGTGAAGCCCGGGCCAGGGCTGGGGAGGAGGATGGGCTGTCTCAGGTGCCCTGGGGCCTTGCTCTACCCTTCCCAGAGAGCCCTGGGAATGCACCTGCGTAAGGCCCCGCCCCCTGCCCTGCTAACTCTCTTGAGTTCCACTCTCCTGTCTGAAGAAAGCCTCCCCCTGAAGCCGGCAGGAGGAGGCTGGTGCAGTGAGCTCCCAGGTAAACTCCCCGAAACAGGGCCCATTCCCTCTGCTGAGTCTGCCCCGAAACTGGCTCCCCCGGCCAGGGAAGCCCGCTGAGTCTTGGACCTTTTCTTCCTGGAAGCATCTTCCCAGTGGGGAGGAGGAAGAAAGCCGTGTCTTCATCAAAGCATAAGGAAGGAAGAGGCCTTCGGACCGCAAGGGCTCGGAGCTGGCCCGGCTTGGAGGGGACGGATATCCCTGCAGGTGAGTTAGCTCCGTCCCCACCATGCCAGATGGCCAGCAGTGAAGGGTTGGGGCTTGAGCACATCCACCGTGTTCCAAGTGCTGTGCTAGAGGTGGGGGTGTCCCAGGAGAACCCAGACACCCCGTGTCCTCCAGGAGCCTTCAGCCCAGCAGAGAACACCCCTGGGCCTAGTTCTGAGCAACTGCAGCACGGCCCGACATGACCCAGCGGCTCTCTCCCCATGGGCCACTGCCCCTACCTTGCCTCCCAAACCCCGGTGCCCAGCCTAGGGCCTGCATCATGGCTGGAAGGAAAGGTGGTCCCGGGGACTGGAGGCAGAGGGGGGACAGCAAAAGCTAGAGAGAACAGGGAAGCTGCTGTTTTGTCTGTTCTCAGGCACATCCTTCGACAGGGACACGTGTGTCCTGGGAGCACAGAGAACACTATCCCAGGGCCCTAAACACAAACTGTACGGAGCCGAACTAAGAATCCTGGATGGGCACACACCAGGCATGTACTCCAGGTCACCTCCAATCAGGAAGGGTCCCAGGAGACCCACCTGGCCCTGGCCCGGCTCTCCGGACAGGCGTCGCCTCCCAGCGACTCGGCCCCTCCTGTGGAATATGCTGAATTGGGTGGAGAGAGCATGGGGCAAGGGTTTTTGGCCCCATCCTGTGATTGGGGCCTCCAGCCCCACTGCTGAGTGCAAAGGGGCCCGCTGGCCTGCTTGGGGGGCAGGGGTCTGAAAAGAGCGCCGTTCCACGCACCGAGGTGGGTGGAGCCCCTGCTCTTGCAACCAGGGGAGCCCGCTCGGAAGCCCCGTGCCACATCCCTGCTGGCGCGAAGGGGCCGTGGGTGCCCCCCTGGTGTTGCGAGTCCCTGGGGAGGCCCGACGGCCCCATCCTCCCCCATGCTCAGGACCGTGGCAGAGGCTCCCGGGACCCACCAGGGCTGGGTGGCCTGCCCGCTGACTATTCCCTGTGGGGGCAAAGAGGGGGACCCTGGCCCAAGTGTGGCGGCTCAGCACAGAGTGGAGTGGAGGTGTCGGGGGCTCCCCTGCTTGCCAGTTGTTCAAGCACCCTGGGGGGACGAGCAGAACCTTCCGCGGCTCCCAGCACGCTCAGAGCCGTGGCCACCGAGCGCCGCCAGACAGAAGGTATTAATAGCATTTCCCCGAAGACCTTCTCCTCCATGAGCTCATCAATCACAATTTCTCCATCAGGGCTTCCCAGTTAGAGACGCAGAGCTCCTGGAAATTGCCCCGAGCCTGATGTCAGCTGTTTGCTCAGTGCACGCGGGAGCAGCTCCGCGGCACGTTTCTCTGGACCCGATGCTCCTGGGGGCAGGTTTCCGCAGAGACTGTGGAGTCTGGGGGTAGGGCATGGGGATGGCCTGTCGGGCCCATGGGCGCTGCAGAGGGTTGCTCGACGAGGGAGGTTGAGGGGCACTGGGCGAGGGGCCTGGGGCCACCTTGACGAAGCACCACAGACAGGGTGGTGTCAATAACAGAAACACATTCTCTCTGGAAACCCGAGCCCGGGGTGTCCGCGGGGCTGGCTCCTCCTAGGGCTGATCCAGGTGCCCCCAGCTTCTGGCGTTTGCTGGCCATCTATGCATTCCTTGGCTCGGGGGGCCCAGCTCTGCTTTGAGAGGAAGGGGGCTTGGGGTGCTCCATGCAACGCTGCCTGGCCCGGGCAGGACCCCCGCCCGCACGCGCACACACACCACTGGTCTCTGACCGAGTTCGCAGACCCCACCTCGGGGGCCGGGGACTCGGCTCTCCAGAGGCTCTGCTGGGGTTGGGGAGCTCGGCCTTGTTGGAACCCCGCACCTGTCGAACCCCAGCCACGCAGCTGGCCTGCCTCCCGACTTTCCCTTTCCCCTCAAGCCCTGTCTCAGTGATGGCTGTTTGCATGGAATGCACCCCTACTTCTCAGTCCCAGGTCTGAAGACCGAGGCGCATGCAGGCCACGGCGATGGTGCGGATCTCACAAGGGCCTTCCCCGACCAGGGCACCGACCTCCAACCCCTGCCTTCTGAGTGTGTCTTGAAGGGGAAATCTTCAGAGGTCCTTTCTCAAATTAAAAAACAAAGCATAAGCTTTTAAGGGTTATTTTATATTCATGAGATATTTGTTTTGAGAGAGAGATGGGGGGAAGGCAGAGGGAGAGGAAGAAGCAGACTCCCCGCTGAGCAGGGAGCCCGACAGGGGACTCAATCCCAGGACCCTGAGATCATGACCTGAGCTGAAACCAAGAGTTGGAGGCTCAACCGACTGAGGCCCCCAGGCATCCCTATATTTAAGATTTACAACAAATAACTGATAACAAACGGAATTTGTTTTTGGTTCTAAAAGGCACACTGTCCCCTGAGCCCTTGAACATTTGGGGTGGTGGCGGGCAGGGGAGAGAGCCAGGACACTCGGGACAGGGGGCCTGTGGGCTTCAGGGCCACAGCAGAAGTGCAGGGAGGAGGGGCTGGGAAGGGGTGCAGCCTGGCCCTCGCGGATCAGGGGGCCTCGGGCCTCCCTCGGCCACACCACCAGCTACTCTCAGGGGCCGTGGCCGCTTCCACCTACAGAGGCTACTCCCCAGCAGCCCTCCTCCCGGCACCGCCCGCACCCTCCCCTCTGTGTATGGGGTTGTCCCATGCCCTGGGTTGAAGAAGGCATTCATGGACCCACTTCACAGATGGAGACACTGAGGTGCAGACAAGGTTCTTGCTGGGTCCCAGGTCCCACAAGCAGTTAGTGGGGACCCCTTCCTCTTCCATGTCCCGAGTCCCCTCCCATGACCCTGCAGGCATCCCCCTACACCCTGGCCCCGGCCCTGCCTCCTTCCCCACTCCATGGCCCGGCCTCGCGCCCCCAAGCTCCGGACTGACCTTCAAAGTGAAGACAACTGTTTAAATATTAAATGGTCCTTGGAACACCTGGGCTTCCATTAAGACTCTGAATCAAAAGCGAAAAAGAGACATTTTAAAGATCGCTGGAGTTCTGAAAAGCTGGATTATTGATGTTTGTGCTCCACGGCCACGTCCATGCCTTCGTCCCCCTGGCCGCGGGCACCCAGCTGCAGGGAGGCTGGTGGGTCCTCCCTTCGGGGCGCATGGGCCAGGAGTGTGTGCGGGCGGGGAGGGGACCCAAGCCGGCCTGTCCGTGACGGGCCCGGGGTCCTGACGTGTTCAGCGATGGCCCTGCGCGAGGAGAGCCCAGGAGCTGGGTCGCTCACGCAGGGGGCCTGCGGGGGGCCCAGGCCAGGGCAGCAGGAGCTGCTGGGACCAGCACACGAGCCCCCTGCGTGGGGAGGGGCTGCATCCTGCCTGGACGGCTTTACCTTCTCTCTCAGATGCTGTCCTGGGAAGGCCGTGCACGGTGCCGGAGGGTGGGCCGGCGCCCTGCATGTGCCCGCTCGGCGTTCACCCGCGCACGGGCTGTGAGGAGCCATGGGGAGCCCCTTCTTGGCCATGTGCCCTGCGTTCCAGGAAGAGACATAGGCCACAGGCCCAACCACCAGCTGGGAGGGCTGCCAGGACCCAGATGATGCATCCTCTGCTCACGGGCCACACCAGGGTCACAATCACCAGGGGGCCAGGCTGGAGAGGTGTCCCCGGGCCTGGGACCTCATCACACCCGGGCCCACCACCTGTGCCCGCAGCCTCCCGCGTCCCAGACACACCTGGCATGTGGGACATGCCCCGTGAGTGACCAAGCCCACTCCGTCTTCATTGTGGCTGTGTCTCCTTCCCTGAGCTTGGAACCTGGGGCAAGCCGCCCGGCACCGTGATTCACCACCCCCTCAACCTCCTAAGCTCCTCTTGTCAAGTCCTCTTCTGCACGTCCCGGAAAGGGGACCCTTCCCCAAACCGCTCCACCTGTGAGCTCCTGGGACCAGTTTCCCAGGCATCCCTGTCCGGCCCACGGCCTTAGGTAGACACTGTCCCGGGCGTGGGCACCAAGGACACTTCGCTGGGCCCCGACTCTACCCTCTGACCCCCGTTGCCCAGCCCGGAGCTGCTAGATGTGAATCTGGGGCTCCTCCAGGTCCTGGGGCCTGGGTTCCAGGCACGTCCATTTTGACCTAGTCCTGCACCGAGCCAGCCTGCCCATCCTCTCTGTGGCCGAGGACAAGAAGCGTCTTCCTTGTCCCCTCTAGGCCTTCAACAACTCGGCCGAGCTGACACAAGGGCAAAAGCTACAAGACATCAGGTGCCGAGACTCCTGGTGTCCACATGGGAAGCTGTGCCTCTTCCCACAGTTCACGTTTGGGAAACTGAAGGGGAAGCTCTGGGTTTAGGAAGCACTTTGGCTGGTATGGGGAGGAGTCTTCCCTTCAAAAACACAGAGCTCCCCGAAGGAACCCCTAACTGGTGGGCCCCATTTTAGGGAGAACCTCACATCAAGAATGCAAATGTGAGACCACTTTTCAGGAACCTGGCCGCCTGCTGGGGTGGGAAGCTGGGCGTGTTCGGGGACCAGCCACCCTGCTCCACAGCGTCCCCGCGTCCCTGCGTGGGGGCAGTAAGCCCTGGGCTTCTCGGCGATGAGCTCAGAAGACCCCACTGCAAGGACTCTGGTGCACTACAGGGGCTCTGGCGATCCCACCTGGGTCCCGCATGACCCCTGTGATCACCTGTGATCTAGGGAGTTCCAGAACCCCTTTTAGATCTTACACCCAAAAAGTCTGCCTAGCTGTTGTGACCTCGGGCAATCACCACACCTCATCCTCTGTAAGATGGGTAGAGGAAAGCCAGTCTGGGGTGGGAAGGAGAATCAGCCAGCTCTGAAAACATGTTGCCAAGTGGTGCCCGATAAAGAACTAGACAGACAGACAGTTGGACAGCTGGCCTCCTCACCGAACATGGAGTTCAGGACCGGCCAGGGCAAGAGCAGAAGGCCAACAGGGGGGCAGCCCCTGACCAGAGCCATGGACGGCCAGCGGTGCTGAGGTCCAGCGCACGGTCCGTGGAACAGTCTAGCTCCCCGCATGCCATGCAGGGGGCAGGCACAGCGCCCAGCCGCGCGGAGAGCCAGCCCAGCGCCAAGTCCCCACAGCATCACACACACCACCTCGCTTTTGGTGTGGATGCCTGCTTGTCCCGGAAGTTTAGTTCAGATCTCACGCTCACATCTCTGATCCATTCTGAGTTGATTTTCGTGTACAAGGGCCCAACTTCATCCTTCTGCATGTGACTGTCCAGTTTTCCCAACACCATTTATTGAAGGGACTGTCCTTCGCCCTCTGTGTATTCTTGGCGCCCTTGCCAGAGATCGATGAACAGTGTATGCATGAACCTATTTCTTTCTGCGTCCCATATTCTGTTCCCTGGTCTGCATGGTCACCATGTAGGCGGTGGGGGCCCCGGGGGAGACCAGCAGGGTGCTGCCTGGCCACGTTTGTGCTCAGAGGGGTCTCTCGGTCTGTTCCCACACAGCTCTGGGAACAGACATGGTCCTATTTTGTCCATACACCCTATTCTTCCGGCCCCCCCGCAAGCTTGGGTGCAGGGGGCCAGTCCCCAGCCCCATTAGGCCCTCGTGTGCACACTGTAGCTGGTATCGATGCTTAGGGAGGAGGTTAGGAAGTCAGTCTGAGGACAGTTCTGCAGGACAGAAGGAATTGGTTGCTTTGTTTATCTTGCAACAGAAATCAGAAGCTGGAAAGCGAAGGCGTAGGAAAGCTAGCGTCTGCGGAGGTTCAATGAGGACCTCCACCCCGCTGAGCCTGGGCCTGCAGGTGCGCCCCGCCCTGCCCTACCAGGGGGTGCTTACAGCCAGCCCAGTTCAAGGAGGAGGAGGCTGAGGCATGGAGAGGTTGAGTCACTTGCCCCACGGGCCACAGGAAGGCTCTGACGGGGCAGCACACAGGACCCAGGACCACCTCCTCTCCCCTGGGGCCCAGGCTGAGGGACACCACGCCTGGGACCCCCAGACGGCTGCTTGCCTGGCCTGAAGGCGAGCCTGGGGTCCTGGGGGGCGAGGTCTCCAAAGGCAGTGCTCAGGCTCGTGCGCAGGGCAGAGCATGTCAAACAAGAGCTGCATACCCCCCCACCCCGGCAGGGTGCTAAGGCTGGTCGGGATGCATTCCAGGTGGAGCCAGCCAGTCCCCGGGCTCCGGACAGCCCACCCGGCTTTCAGAAACAGCCCTGCTCCCTCCTGCTCTGACGGGCTCACTTACCAGCTGGACCAGCACCCAGGAGAGGAGCGAACCCCAGGGCCATCCTCCAACCCGCTCAGACGGCAAATCCGTCAGCCCGTCATCCCTTCCAGAGTACCTAATGAGAGCAGAGGCCGCGTCCCCTTCCAGCGGCGGGGAGAAGCCACCTGCAGCGCATGGCCCGAGCTGGGAGCAGCACCCCCAGTCGCTGAGAGGCTCAGACGGGGAGCAGGGCCCGCGGGCGCTCTCCTGGGGACCGAGGCCAGCACTAAAGGAGGCTCACTGCCTGACTTGGTCCTCAGGGGATTGCAACCACATTCCCTGGATTGTCGCTGCTCTTTGCTTTCTGGAGGGTCAGCTCAAAGGCAGGGGCAGCTCAAGGGATGGCTGGCTCCTAGGCTGCAGCTCTCCTTACCACCCGACCGCTGCACTGGCTGCTGGAGAGGGGCGGAGGCGGCTGCCCGGCAAGGAGCATGTCACCCCGGAGCCTCCCGCTAAAGACGGGGTGGCCTCTCCCAGAAGCAGTTCCCTGCGCATGGAGGCAGCAGGCTGGGACCCCGGGGACAGGAGGGGAGCCACAGCAGACTGGGGTTCTGGCTGTGGCCCCAGGAACAGTGCCTTCCAGGCTGCAGGTCCTTTGCACTGGAAGCTTGTCGCCTCTTAGGACCACAGCCTGGGGCCACCTGGACCTGTGATGGATAAATGCAGCCTGGGGTGCCCTCAGCCGGCAGCAACTCAGCAACGTCCCCTTCTCCTGGCTTTCTCTCTGCCCCTCAGCCCTGCCCTCACCCCTGTTCCTTGGGATCATCCCCCTAATAAGCCACCTGGGCTCTGAATCCTTGTCCTAAGATGACAGTTCTAGGGCCTCAGAGCCTTAGCAGTTGCTTTCAGGTCTAGCTGTCCCTCATTCAGAAGTGACCCACGGGTCCCGGGGAGCCTTCCCACACCGCTGTGATCATAGTGTGCGCTCCCAGCCCTGCTGGGAGACCCTGGCTGCCATGTCCCTGGACTGAAGCCCGAGGTCCCACCAGGCAGCCTCCACAAGGCACCTTTGCCAGGCAATGGCCTTGGAAGGGCTTGGTACAGGGAGCCCGCACCCAAGCATTACCCGAGGCCAATGCGTGCTGCCAGCCCGGTGGTCAGTCTGGTAAGTAGCCCGTCTGGAGCAGAGCTCTCAGGCGCGGCGAGCCCCTGCCGGGGACCTCGTTGTTGGCCGTGAAGACCTGCAGATCGAAGGGAGACCCCACGTACCAGAGGAGTCAGTGAATGCTGGTCACTGCCGCATAGCAGGCTTTCCTCGCCGGAGCCGCGGGCTGCAGCGGTGGCCAGTGCTAAGGGCAGTGTGTGAATGGTGGCGGTGAGGTTGGGGAGATGTTGCTGGTGGTGCTGAGGATGTGGATGCATTGGGGTTGGTGTAGATGTTGTTGGCTGTGGTGGCAGTGGCATTGGTAGGATGTTTGGGGAGCCCATGGACCCCAGTCGAGGGGAAGAGTACACAGGGTGTGGACTCAGCTGGACCAACGAGACCAAACCATCTGGGGCCACCCAAGTAGGCTACTGGGCATCTGTTTGCTTGAGAAGCCGGTGGGGGGGCGGTGGCTAGAGATGCTGGGTGGCCAGCTTGTGCCCAGGGTGGAGACTTCCCAGTGGGTGAGCTTTGTGGTCTGCCTCCCTTCTGGGCAAGGGCAGAAGGTCACTGGGAGGAGGGATTCTGCATTGCTGGTCAAGTCCATGCCTTGGAAGCTGTAGACCCCGGAGAAGCTGCTGGCCCTGGAGAAGCTGCAGACCCTGGAGAAGCTATAGGCCCTGGAGAAGCTATAGACCCTGGAGAAGCTGTAGACCCTGGAGAAGCTGCTAGCCCTGGAGAAGCTGTTGGCCCTGGAGAAGCTGTAGACCCTGGAGAAGCTGTAGACCCTGGAGAAGCTGCTGGCCCCGGAGAAGCTGTTGGCCCTGGAGAAGCTGCTGGCCCTGGAGAAGCTGTAGACCCTGGAGAAGCTGCTGGCCCTGGAGAAGCTGCAGACCCTGGAGAAGCTGTAGGCCCTGGAGAAGCTGCTGGCCCTGGAGAAGCTGCTGGCCCTAGAGAAGCTGTAGGCCCTGGGGAAGCTGCTGGCCCTGGAGAAGCTGCTGGCCCTGGAGAAGTTGCAGACCCTGGAGAAGCTATAGACCCTGAAGAAGCTGCTGGCCCTGGAGAAACTGCAGACCCTGGAGAAGCTGCTGGCCCTAGAGAAGCTGTAGACCCTGGAGAAGCTGTAGACCCTGGAGAAGCTGCTGGCCCTGGAGAAGCTGCTGGCCCTGGAGAAGCTACTGGCCCTAGAGAAGCTGCTGGCCCTAGAGAAGCTGTAGACCCCGGAGAAGCTGTAGACCCTGGAGAAGCTGCTGGCCCTGGAGAAGCTGCTGGCCCCAGAGAAGCTGCAGACCCTGGAGAAGCTGTAGGCCCTGGAGAAGCTGCTGGCCCTGGAGAAGCTGCTGGCCCCAGAGAAGCTGCAGACCCTGGAGAAGTTGTAGACCCTGGAGAAGCTGCAGACCCTGGAGAAGCTGCTGGCCCTGGAGAAGCTATAGACCCCGGAGAATCTGCAGACCCTGGAGAAGCTGTAAACCCTGGAGAAGCTGCAGACCCTAGAGAAGCTGCAGACCCTAGAGAAGCTGCTGGCCCTGGAGAAACTGAAGGCCCTGGAGAAGCCGACAACTCTCACCCTTTCCCTGTCTATCCTAGGAGACCAAGGCCTCTCCAGCTGTGACTCTCCTTGAATCGTAAGAAGAAAATCATCCCATGCACTAACCGTCTGAGGAGAATCAGGACCAGTTTGTACAGAGTCAAGTGCAAGAGGAGAAACCCAACAAAGAAGCCCAGCTTCCCACACCCTTGCTGGCTCTAGATCTCATGCGCCACATCCTTTGAAAAAAATCCGATGAGCTGCGTGGGTGTGATCCCAGCTGTATGACATTCTGGAAAAGGCAAAGCGATAGAGACAGCAAACAGATCAGAGCTACGGGGTGGGGGAGGGGGGTGAATAAGGAGCACAGGGGATTTTGGGGGTGGGGGCTCCTCTCTATGATTATGGAATGGGGCACACATGTCATCTGCATTTGTCAATACACCCCGAAGAATGAACCGTGCATGAGCCATGGGCTGAGTTAATAAGAGTGCTTTGATATTGGCTCATGGATTGTGAGGAGCGTAGCTCACTGATGCAAGATGTGAGCCACGGGTGAGAGCGGGCTGGGAATCTGTGCTTTCCCCTCAGATTCTCAGCAAAGGGAAAATTACTATAAAAGGAATTAAGAGTCTATTAATTTGAAAGGAGGAGGAAGCGAATCAGGCTGAGGCCCGGCCACTCTGAACCCGTCCATCTAGGCTACCCACTGCGCCCCACCGCCGAGAACCTCCTGCACCCCCACAGACACGGCCCACCCTGGGAGCCTGGGCTCCGCACAGTTAGTCCCTTCGGTCTAACGAGCCGCCCGGCCACAGTCCTGGCAGGTGGACAGGTGTCCTGGGGACCTTTGCTTTGACAAATCACCACGTGGCCTCGTGGTGCCAGGACCTTGATGTATGGGGCACAGAAGATTGAGGCTCCTACAGCTGGGCCCTTCGGGGACGCGGTGTCCGGGGTCTCCTGGGCGAGGCTCGCTCCTGGCTGTTGGCAGCCAATCAGGGCCGCGAGTTCTAAGTGGAGGCGCCGTGTGCCCGGCCTGCCCGCGGGAGCCCCTCGCCTGCAGTGAGCCTGGGGCCAGGGCCCTGTCCTGCTGACTGAGCCGAGCCCGGGCCCAGCGCCGCCCCACCCACGGCCGCCCTCGGGGCCGGCTCTTGATAGTAGGGCCTGGGTCAGAAACCCTCCCTCTTGTTTGCCTAAGGCCCATCGTTCTGAGTAAATTCATTTTTCTAAGCGAACAATCCACATTCCCGAATCTCTCCTCTCCAGACCATGCCTTCAGCCAGCTTTTTCTCAACCAGGATGCCAGACAGAAGAAGGCCCCCACAGAGAAATGACCCGAGTGGCTGGGTTCTGGGCTCACCCAGGGTGCTGGGGGGCCGGGATCTTCCCCAGCGGGGGAGAGAAGGTGATGCGTGGGGGTCCCAGGGCATGGCTTTGCTCCCTCCTGGATCCCAGGGCGCAGACCTCCTGCTCACCCTCCACCACAAGAACTGCCTGTTTCTTGTGGTTACGGAAGCAGGCCAGCTGCCCCTCACCCACGGCCTGAGGCCCAAGAAAGTGAAGGACCTCCCGTGGTCCTGTTGGTGGCGGCAGGGCAGGCCGAGAGGAGGCTGTGTGTCCACCTGCGGTCCCTGAGGGGCCAGCCTCCTCCTGCCCCAGCTCCTGCCGCATCCTGGTAGCAGGTGGAGCTGATCACTTACCTGTTCAAACGCTGCTGAACCCTGCCAAGGGTGGCAGCTAGACTTACTGTGGAGATTTCCCACAATGTGTGCAAATATCACGTCCTTAAGTCGTACACCTGAAACTAATGTAAAACCTCAATAAAGAAAAGCCCAGAGCACCTGGGTGGCTCAGTCGGTTAAGTGTCAGACTCTTGATTTTAGCTCAGGTCATGACTGGGATCGTGAGATCGAGCCCCCTCTCCCCGTCCAGCTCCGCACTGGGCATGGAGCCTGCTTGGTATTCTCTCTCTCCCTCTCTCTCTGCCCTTCCCCCCTTTCTCTCTCTCTAGAAAAAAGCTCAATAAAATAATGGAGTGAGGCAGTGATCCCCAAGGCATCTCAGGTGATCAGGAGGAAGATGATGGGAACCTTTGTGGTCATGGACCTGAGTCCACTGCTCATGCTCAACCTCTCCAGAGCCGGGGGCACACGTCTCCGGCTGGGGGAGCACCCCACCTGCGTGGATGCTGTCCTCACCACACGGGAGTGTGTCCAAGCAACTGCTTTACAGGAAACTGGTCCAGGGACAGAGGGACATGTTCAATGCTACTCCAGGCCTGCGAGCACCAAACCCAGAACATAGGACATTCCACTGGAGAAATAGCCAGGAATCGTCAACCAGAGAGGTCAATGGAGGGGAGGGGAAGGGGCAGAGGGGCGAGGGGAAACCAAGCGTTCAAGGAGCCTTCAGAGTCCCCTCAAGCCATGGACTTTGTATTCAGAGAAACCGACTCTAAATAGTAGGTATTCTGCGGTGCTACCTACTGAAGTATTTTTCTGATGAAATGAGGTCCAGGGGTGGCTCTAAAAGAACCCGGGGAGGGGGAGGGAGGTATTACAAACAAGATTGGCTGGGATACTCTTTCCTCTACTGTTGTTTGAAAAGGACCATAATAAATAGTTTCAAACCTAGGACAAAAAATTAAGAGCTGCCAAAGCAAGCCTGTCCTTACCGCGAGGCTCACGTCTCCACCCCGCTGACTCCGGGGTGGAGACATAAGGCAGTTGCTTAACCAACTGAGCCACCCAGGCGCCCCATCACTGGTTTTTTTTAAGATTTATTTATTTAGGGGCACCTGGGTGGCTCAGTCGTTAAGCGTCTGCTTTCGACTCAGGTCGTGGTCCCAGGGTCCTGGGATCGAGCCCCGCATTGGGCTCCCTGCTCAGCGGGAAGCCTGCTTCTCCCTCTGCCGCTCCCCCTGCTTGTGTTCCCTGTCTCGTTGTGTCTCTCTCTGACAAATAAATAAATAATCTTTTTTAAAAAAGATTGATTTATTTATTTGAGAGAGAGAGAGAAAGAAAGAGAGCGAGCACTCACTCGCTCACGGAGGAGGGGTCGAGGGAGAGAGAGAATCCCAAGCAGACCTCATGCTGGGTGCAAGCCTGATGTGGCGCTTGATCTCACGACCCTGAGCTCATGACCTGAGCCAAAACCAAGAATCAGCTGCCTAACCGATGGAGCCGCCCCGGCACCCCCAAATCCTTATTGTTAAAGAGTGGGATATCGCTGTCTTAGCTCAGGATGTTATAACACCACAGCCTGGGGGCTCAGACAACAGACTTTCATCTCTCACCATCCTGGGCCCTGGAAGTCCAGGATCAGGGGCTGGCAAATCCCGTGTCTGCTGAGAGCCCACTTCCCAGCTTATAGTCGGCATCTTCGTGCCGTGTCCTCAAGTGGCAGAGAGAGAAGCAAGCTCTCTCTTGTGTCTCTTCTTATAGGGGCGCTAATCCATTCACAAGGACCCCACCCTCATGACCTAATCCCCTCCCAAAGGCCCCTCCTCAGATACTATCCCATTGAGATTGGGGTTTCCACGTAAGAATTAGGGGGACACAAACATTCAGAAGTAGCAATCACGAAAGCTTGGTGACCCTTCTGGAGAGTTCACATGGCAGAGTGGCCCCACAGGTTCTGCCCTCTTTGGCCCACGGCCGTCCTGCCACTAGAGTAAGTTCCATGCCCACTGGCAGCCCGGCCACAGAAGGCAGGTGGCGGGAGCACCCATGATGTGTGCTTGGTCTCCAACCTGCTCTGATCCGCTGCCTGCCGCCGTCACCGGGAATGTTCTTCCACAGGTCACAGTCTTCCCAGGAGCTGCTGGGAGCCCTTGGGGGCTGGGTGCCAGGTCCCCAACAGGACAGAAATGCCAGGCTTGTATTTCCAGTTGTATCTTTCAGACATGACCCACCAACAGACGGCTGGGGACTGAAGCCCTCTGGCACCCAGTCTAAAAGACCCCCAGGGGAAACCACAGGGTGACAGAGCGACCCCAGTGAGGCGTCCCCAACACACCTTCTTAACTCCACCCACAGAGAGAGTCCCGGGTTCTCTGATTTTCCACTCCGCATTCCGTCTGCAGCAGAGCCACGGGGGAGGGGCCTGCTGCTCACTTTTCCGGGACTGAACATTTCAAAGTTTTTGGAAATGGCAGGAATCACAGATTTCACCCAAAGGACGAACTTTCTTTGATGTCCTGTCAGATCACAAATCACAAAGTGCACACGTGATCGATCTTTGGAAATATCCAAACACAAGAAGAATGCTGATGGGTTTGTTTAACCCCAGTGTGGCCTGGTCTTCCAGGAATCACTTGGTTCTGTGGGGCCTTGGGTGCCCAGCTCCGGAAGCGGACAGGCTGGCGGGGAAGGATGGAGCCACGGTCTCCACCCCCCGTGGCGGACGGCTGCGGGCGCCCCCCCTGCAGCGTGGCAACCGGTTGCAGGGCTGGGGTTCTGTTTAACTCATCAGCCCAGGCAAGAGCATGGGGAGCAAGTTAGGGAACCCCAGGCAGACAGCTCTGGCCCCCTGTGCAGATGCGGGGACAGAGGCCAGCACCCCGGGAGCTCTGTCCCCCCCTTTCCAGGGACACTGCTGCACTCATGGAGCCCGGCGGGGAACAGTGGGCTCACCCGGACTCAGGAACACACCCCTTGCATTTCAGTCCCTGATGAAAACTTCCTTAAATCTGCTCCCTGGCTTGGGAAGAAAACAGAAAGCCGGGCTGACGTTTCAGGTGTCCGGAACATTCCAGAGCTCTGGTCTGATGGATCAGGGCCAGAAACACATGCTGACCACATCCTGACCTCAGGACGGCTCCTCGAAGTTAACACTGTTTTTTTCGTAGCTAAATCCTTTGCATTAAAATTTTTTTGAGAGTTCCAATGTTTTCCCTCTTACTTCTCAAAGCATTTATCTCTCCAAGCTTCCAGCCCCTGGGAAACCCCCTTTGCCTGAACTTGGACCTGGGGATTGGAGAGCAGGGAGGCTCATCTCCACGCCTCCATCCCCAGGAGCTGCAAACACACACACGCACACACGCTGCACATGCACATCACACATGCATGCACACACAGGACGCACACACGCGCGCGAACCACACAAACACACACACACATCACATGCACACTCACTCACACCCGCATCTCCCTCAGTCTGCCCTGAGACCTGGAGACCCATCTCCATGTGCCCACACCCCTGTTCCCACCTTCAGTTCCCACAAGAAGCCTCCGGTCCCAGGGCATCCACGTCTCTCCCCGCATGGCTCTGTGCCCCCAATCCACCCCCCACCCCTCCCACCCCGTAACCTCCCCTGCACCCTCTGAGCAAATGGGTATCAGCAGAGGCCCACAGAGCCTCCTCCTGTCCCCGCCTCCCGCTGTAAGAGCACCATGGAGAGGGGGTGTCCTCTCCTCACTCCCTCTACAGGGCCTGGGGGAGGAGCTTTCCTCCTGGCTCCTCCTTGCCACACCAAGCCACCGTTCCCGCAGCCCCCCTAAAACCTTCCTCCTGAAACATATCCTTGTGCTGTGACATCCCCCAGGATCCCCGGGGCCCGTCCCACCCCAAGTCCCCGACACCTGCTTCTGGCACTCTTGCCAACTCCATGCTGGTTCCTAGAGAAGCCAGCGTCCACCTGGACAAGCCTCCCCACCCCATCTGCTCAGCCTGCTGAACTCACCCTGCCCCCCTCCCTGCCTGTGGGGCCCCAGACAGAGTCATCCCGGGTGCCACCCCTCCTTCCAGCCCCATCTCTCAGGCTCACTCCCTCTGGAGCCCAGGACCATGTTCCAGTGATCCCTCCCCTCCTGAGTGTCCTCACCTCCCTCCTGTCCCAACGGGGACACATCGTAGGGAGACCTTGGAGGTGGAGAGTCGAGAAAGGTACAGAGGAGGGGGCGTGAGAAAGGGCTGGAGTGTGTGTGCACATGTACGTGTGATGCGCGTGTGCACACGCGCTCTGTGGGACCCAGCCTATGGGGGACTCGAGAGAGGACTGAGCGCTCCTGGGTGCTGGCTACCAGTCTCTCCTCTAACCGACGCAGACTGGCCGACGGGCCCTGCTGGACAAGAGCCACCGCAGAGAGCAGGCTCCGGAAACTGAGCCCCTGGGGTCTGCTTGGTTAAGCAATCGGAAATGGCAGGAGCACCAGCGATGTGGGCGGGGAGGACTTGTTCCAAAATGAGATCGCTGCCCCCTGGCAGGGCACGGAGCCTGTGAGTCCCCCACACAGGTGGCCTGGCTCAGCGGCCCGGGGGGCACATGCGCCCGCTCGGGGTCCAGGCCTGCAGAGAGATGGAAAGTGGAGAAGGGCCCGGGCTGGGACAGTGGTGGGTCCTGCGGTCAACGACAGACAAGCCCGGACAGACTTCTGTCAGACAGACTTCTGTCCGCGGTGCCTGCCTCCGTCCCAGCCGTCCCCACCTGCTTGGGCGCCCTGGGGCCCCCTGCCAACCTCGAAGCCGGGACACGGGAGCCCTCGCCTGAACCCCACCTGCCCCTGAGCTGCGCGGCGGCGGGCGGCCCGTGTCCCCAGGGCCGGGGAGACGCTCCCGCGGCGGGCTCTCCCGACACTGCGCCCAAACCCCGACCAGGCCCGGCGCCGTTTCCCAGCGGTCTGCGTCGCGGGAGTTCCCGTCCCGAGCGGCGAACGCGTGGACTGCACGTCCTCTGAGACACCAGACTCGCATCCACACGTCTCCGAGTCCTCTCGCTCCCGGAGTGATGACTGGAGTCAGTCTTCACAGAAACGCCTTCCTGAGGACCTCATCCCAGCAAACCTCACTTTACGGAAGCACGGACTTCTTTATGATCTCTGCTTGTTCCCGACGTAGCGAGGCCGCTGTGTCTGCCACTGAGACCCTCAGAAGCAGCTTCAGACCTGCCCTTGAACGCTAGCTGGGGTGGGGTCTACCTTGTTCACTGCTCTCCGTGCGGAGCGGAGGGGGTGTGTGTGTGAGAACTGACGTGCGTACCCATGTGATCATGCAGGAGTATGTGCATACGTGTGACCATGTGTGAGTTCATGTGTGAGTGTGTTACACATGCTACCATGTGTGTAAGTTTGTGTGCGACCATGGGTACATGTGTGAGCGTGTGTGTGCGCGCACTGGTGTGTGTGTTCATGCACGAGCATGTGTGTAGGTGTGACGGTGTGTGAGTTCACGTGTGCACGTGTGACGTGTGCTCATGTATGCAAAATGCACAACTACGTGTGTGAGTTCACGCCTGTGTGACCTTGTGGATTCTGTGTGAGCACACGTGTATGCACACTGTAGTATGTGTGTGCTCATGTGTGAGCATGTGACGGTGTAGGTGTGTTTGTGAGTGTGTCAACCACACCCAGGCTCGCTCACAGGCTACTGCGTGTGTCTGGAGCATTTCCACTCAACAGCATGTGAGCCGTCACACGCTCAGCCTTCTCGGGGCCCCGGGCAAAGCAAACTTCGGTGGGTGTGACCCAGGCAAACAGGGCACAGAAGCCCTCCAGGGGCTCCCGTGGGCACAGACCCGCCCGAGCCAGGGTGCACAGGTAACTTCTCAGCTCTCCGTGACGGGCAGCCCACCAGCTGTCCGGGCCAGGCAGGCCTGGGGCCCAGGCAGGCCATGGAGTCAGAAGGACCAGGCCCCTTGCTGCCCTGGACGTGGGAGGCCAGAACCCCCAAGCCCCGAGCAAAGAGGGGTCCCAGAGTGCTCTGTGGCTCGCCGGCTCAGGCAGTGCCCTCCGGGAGGCACGGTGCTTCCTGGCACAGCGGGGCCAGCTCTGTGTCCTCCCAAGGACACCAGGCCCCCATGGGCTCCAGGTTCAAAGTGGAAAGGTCTCTTCCATGCATTTGTTCGCAACTGTACGTTTTCCCCCTAAGAAAGTAAAAGGAAACAGGTTTCTTCCCATTGTGCTGACGGCTGGTGTTCCTCCAAGTTTTGCTCTGCCAAGAGGAAAGCTTGAGGCTTCAGCCCTGGATCAAGGCCCCGTGGCCTCGGAGGTCTCCCACAGATGCCACTTCCTCATCACCCTGCTGAAGAACGTGCCTGCAGGCCAGGGAACGACCCAGATGGTGCAGCTGGACTTGCACCCCCCTTCTCGAGTGGCAGCACCGACCTCGGGTGACATCCCGGGGCGCACCACACCTCGACCTCCCTCTGCTGCAGCCGCCGAGCTGCCCTCCCCTGACCCAGCTCGAAGACACTCTTCCGCAGGCACCGGCCACACCTGCCCTTGCCCACCCTCCTGCGTGGGCAGATCAGCCAGCTGGATTCGGTCTGCAGCTCCTTCGGCACGGCGCCGCCCATATCCCCTCCCACGGAGGCAGGAGATGGATGCAGCCCTGTGGGTTGACGTGTTTCCAAGGTCAAACGCAGGGTCCACTTCCTACCGCCGTCTGGAGCTCAGCTTCTGAATCCCCATCACCACCCCAACATGCGTTTAATGTCCAAAATGACAAGGACATCCTTGACGCTCCCAAGAGACCAGCTGGCGGTAGCCCGCCCCATGTGAACCCCAACATGCCCGGTAGGACATGAAGCCATGCAGACATGATCCATCTGTCGGGAGCTCCCATTGTGTGGGAGGACTTGGGCAGGGATGGAGGGTGGTTATGTAGTGATTTAACCACTACTGATAGGATTTATATGAAAACATACACAAATCTTGGGCCGCCGGACAGGCAGAGCACCTGTCCCTGTCACAGCACTAACCCCCCAGATTCAGGGCAAATGATGGGCTGGGCCAAACCCACAATTGTCCCAGAGTGTGGGACGGAACCCACGGGGAGAGGAGGGCAGCGGGATGCCTGCAGGTCCCGTGCACCCGGCCCGACAGGTGAGCAGGGCCGAAGCTCAGCCGGACACACGAGCTTGTCTCCTGGCCACCCGCTGCTCTCCGGATTCTGCGGGACTTTGGGAGGGGCAGAGAGCCACGGAGAGCGTGACGAGGGCGTTTGTGGTCTGGGGGCAACTCTGTGACTGGACTCAAACGCCTCCCAGCTGCAGCCCTGCCCAAGGAGTTGCCTCTAGATCTGGTGTTTGGGAGGCTGAATCTTGGCAGCCCCTCACCCACAGCTATGTCCGGGCAGCCCAGAAACCCGCCAGGGTCGCCCACTGACCATCCTATCCCTCTTCACCAGCGAGTCAGGGGAGAAGATAATCCCAAATGGAATGCTTTAAGATATGAATGATACAGTTTCCCAGGTTTGATTAAGATTACATTTCTTGCTATCAGTAGGAATGGAGGAATAACAGCCTGAAAATCTCGTACCAGCCACACCAGTGACAATGACATTCAAGTGTGGACTTCTGGTCTTGGTGAAGGAGTGGGGAGCCCACTGCACATCCAGGCGTCACGGCAGTGGGGGTACAAGCAGCTACAACTCTGAGGGGGCTCCGCCCTTCTGAACAGAAGAAGCAGGAAAAGGGTCCTGTTGGGAGAAATCTAGGACAAAGAAGAGCTGGAGAAGACAACCCAGCACAGCCCAGCAAAGGCCCCGAGAGCTGAACTGAGGCGGAAAACGCGGCCCACAGTGGGTGACACAGAACTGTGGCCTGGACCCAGCTGGACCCATTGCTTGCAGCTGTAAAATAAAAAAGAAAGTCAACATTTTCCAGGGGATTTTTAACAAGACCCAGAGCCTACACAACATAATATTGAAAATATTCAGGGCAATCCAAGGAATCCAAAATTACTTGACGTACAAGGAGCCACAAAAATGCTCAAGAGAATGACAATCCACAGCCCTCCTGTCCCCCAACATGACCCCAATGCTGGAATCATCTGATAAAGATTCTGACACACCTGTTATAACTGTGCTCCACATGGTAAAGGGAAATACACTTGAAGTGAGTGGAAAGATAGAAATTCTCTGTAGAGAAATAGAAACTACAAAAAACAACTCAATAGAAACTTTAGAACTGAAAGATAAAATATCTGAAATTTAAAAAAAAATCATTAGGTGGGCTTAGTAGCAGGACAGCAGTGGCAGGAAAGGGGACTGAGCTTACAGAGAGATCCATAGAAAATTTCCAACCTATGCAACAGAGGAAAACTTGGCCTGAAAAAGAAAATGAACAGAAGCTTAGGGACTCGTGGCACGGTAGCAAGAGGTCCACCATTCATGCCACAGGAGTCGCGGGGTAGAGGAGGGAAAACAATGGTGCAGGAAAATAGTTGAAGTGATAATAGCAGAAAATGTCCCAAACTGGGGGAAAGACAAATGTACAGTTTTAACAAACTCAGCAAATCCCAAACAGGCTAAACTCAAAAAAAATGATGCCCAGCCACACTGCAAACAATCTGCCCAGCAAACCCCCTTCCATGATCTCATGAACCCGAGAGAAAAGGGATGCATTACCTACTGGGAAGACCAATTCAAATGACCATCGCTTTCTCCTCCAAACCACAGAGGCTACAGGAAGATACGGAACAACCTGAAAGGCACATCGCTAAGTAAAAGAAGTCAGTCCGTAAAGGCTGCATACTGTGTGCTTCCAACACAGATATTCTGGAAAAGGCAGAACGACAGACAGAAAAAAGATGGCTGGGGGTGGGGGTGGGGGTGGGCAGAGTTTCCGGCAGCGAAGCTACTCTGTGTCATTATACATGAGTCCAAACCACAGAACATACAATACCAAGAGTGAACCCTACTGTAAGCTGTGGTTTTCGTTAATAGTCATAATGTAGCAACTGTGACAAGTGTGCCTCTGAATGCAGGTGGGGGGGTGCTCTGAGCAGGGGAGGGGGGAGCGGAGGCACCTCCCTGGACTTCTTGCTCAATTTCTCTGCAAACCTAAATCTACTCTCTAAAGAAGACTATTAATGAAAAAGAAATCAGGCACAAAATAAACAAGTGCAAACATCTTTTCAAACAACACGGAAGCAGAAGTCAGTGGGACAAGGTCTCTAAAGAGGAAGGGGGAGGTGGCCAGGCGCTCCTACGTGTTATGGGACATGGCAACACAGAAGCTGAGCAGAGCGTGGGAGGGGAGGGCAGAATTTCACAGGCTCAAAGCCACCACCACAAAAGACACACAGAGGCAAAGCCAAAGAGCTGATAGCTAAGCTAAAATGGAATATGACAAAATGTTGAAGAAGCAGGAAAAGGGAACGGAGGGACGGAGCCAGAGGGGATGAACAAAATGAGCAAAACGTCAGACGAAGCCCAATTGCTTCCACGAGCACATCGGTGTCAAATGTTAAACACATCAGAGTACAAAATGACAACCAGCATGTGTTTTCGGAAAACCATTCCACAGCGAATCAGCGATCACATTATCCAGAGGAACACGATGTGGGGAACGAGGGGGTCAGCTCTACGGCACGTACGTTCTAGAAGAGGATCCAGAGCAGCAGGAGATGGACAGTGAGCCAGCTTTAATCCAGACTAGAATCACAGTGGGCTCTCAGGACCCTGGGAAACTGGCAGTGGGCTGTTTAGGGGCCCATGGGTCTCTGGCCACTGCCCTGGGGGTGCCCTATCACCCCCAGGTGGGTGCTCTCTCATTCCCCCGTTGGGGGAGCAGCATCCTGGGGCCCCGTGCCCCTCCACTGTGGTGGGGACAAGAGTGGGTTCCCACTGCAGAGCTGGAAAGCACAGGCGGCCCCCGTGAGCACCCCCACTTTCCATCCTGAGTCATTTTTGGCTGCGTGAGAACGTTCCCTGCCTGGCCATTTGCTGGGGGTGAAACGTCCAGACTCCCTTCCAGCTGGAGAAGGAAGTTGGGACCGGGTGGGGGGCTGGGGGGCTGGGAAGGGGTCCAGCACGCCCGAGGCCAGGCCTGGGCTCTCCCACCCGCAGGCAGCTACCCCAGGGCCTCTTGGTAAGCAGGGCCTGGCTGACCCGTGGACACCACCCTGGGTAAAGATACTGTCCTGAAAAGGGACAGTGTGAGGCCGGAGGGGGGCATGAGCTCCGCACCCCACTGGGTCCCCAGAGGGGACTGGAGCTGTGAGGGCCACACAGCAGCGGGAAGCGGGGCACAACCAGTGTGCACACACTGCAAACCTCCGCCTGTCTGGGGGCTGGGTCCCAGGAAGCCGGAAGATGGGACTCGGCTTCCCAAAAAAGAGGCCTGTGGCTTAGAAAGATGGAGCTATTTTTCTGCATCTGCCATCTGGGACAGCCCCAGAGTGGGGGCCCCGGGGGCTTCGGGGCACCCAGCTTGACCCCAGGGAGCACAGCACAGGTGAAGGTGGCCCCCTCGGAGGAACTCAGCGTAAAATAAACAGCACCCTCTTCGTTGGGTCCCCAGGGTCTGTGCTCCCCGGGGTCCTTGTAAGCACCAGGGCATCAGATGGGCTGGAGGAACTGGAGGTGGGCTGCCTGCAGGAGGCCTGGGGGTGCTGGGGACCAGAGCTGGGGGCGGGGCAGCTACAGCCTGTGTTAAGCCCCTAGGGTTTGGGGGAGTCCAGCCCCTCCCACCTTTCTGTTTCCCCACCCCGTGCTGCCCCGTCCTCACTGCCTCTGAGACTCAGAAGAGGCCTGGATACCCCTGAGTTCCCACCCAGGCACCGGGGCCAGGGCCGGCGGGCTCAGCCCCCATCCAGAGAAGTTGGGGGGACAAGGAGAGCCTCGATGGAGGTGTTCTGGGGGGGTTGGGAGATGCCCCAGCGAGGCAGGGGATGGGACAGGGAAGGAGCTCAAGGCGGGGCGGTGGGGGTCTGTTTGGGATGGGGCTCCTAGGGCAGGAGCTCGGCTCAGAGAGGCTGTCTTGACCCCGGCTGGTTTCACCACGTCTGGATGCCTCCAGGAGCCTCCCCAGCTCACAGTAGAGCCAGGAGATTCAAGGGGCGCCTTCCCTTGCCAACTGGAGTGGGGTGAACGGTGGTCCCCCAAACTCTGCTCAGGTCCTGACCACTGGAACCTGTGAATGAGGCCTTATTTGGAAAAGGGGTCTTTGCAGATGTCACCAAGTCAAGGACCTCAGGATGGGATGTCCGAGGATCCCTGTGGGCCCCAACTCCAGGGGTGAGGAGAGGGGCCTGCGCTGACCTCCCCAACCCGGTTATGAGGGCCAGTCCGCCATGTGCGTGCACCAGGCCCACAGTAGGAGGCTGAGGCCGGCGGCTGGAGCAGGGCTGGGGCGGCCACCTGGAGGCTCAGAGCCGAGGCCTCTGCGTTCGTCCCTCTGCCCAACCACTTTCTCCTCCAGGGCCACCCCACCCAGAGTCCCCTTCCTGCCAGGCGGGGCTTTCCGACCAGTTACTTACCACGTTCCCGGTGTTTGTCCATCTGGGATCCCTGCCCATTTAGGGTTGTTTTGACTTACCCGGGGCTTTTCATGTATCTTCACGCCACTTACGTAAGGAGTGCTTTGTGCAACCGGCAGGCCCCATCGTCCCAGGGAAGCCGGCAAAGGGAAAATCTGCACCAGCTCCCTGCAGCGCTGGCCAAAGCACCCAGCCTGCCCCCACCTCCCGATGCACCCCCCTTTCCAGCTCCGCCTTCCTTCCCTGCCCCATCTCAGGATCAGAGAGCAAGCGGTGGCTTGGCCAAGAGGCAGGCCCACCCTCTGCCCTGGACCGTGATGCTTGAGGGGTCTAGTGAGGGACCCCTGAGAGGCCCAGCAGGGGATGGCGAGGCACGAGTGGGAGGCTGGCTGGGGTGGGTCCCCCAGAAGCAGATGCTGAGGCAGGATTCTAGGACAGTTTATGTGGGAGGTGAGTGGGGGAGGGCAGGAGGTGGGGTTCACCCATGGGGGCCTTGAGGACACTACAGACACATTCAAGGACTGCCCTGCCTGGAGAGAGGGAAGCTGGCTGGCCTCGAGTTGTCTCCGTCATCGTGAAGGGCTCCTGGGGCATTAACGAGAGGGGCTTCAGGCAGCCCTCAGTGAGCCCAGGATGCCAAGTGCTCGGGGACCCACCATGCCCCAGGCTGGAGGGACAGGAGAAGGAGGGGGTGCTCCAGTGCCCAAGGCCTAGGGCCCTGCTGCCAAAGCTTGGAGCGTAGAGATGCAGCTGGAGACGGAGGGAGGGAGAGCTACTTGGCTTCTCCCCAGTTCTGCCGCTCGGCGCCCACCAGAGTGTCAGATCGCCCAGGCCCGGGAGGCAGAACGCTGTAGAGCCTGGGACTGGAGTCCGTGAGCCGAGCTCAGCAAAGGGGTTCCAGGAGCTCACGGGCCCAGCACCCCACGTGCCTCCCAGAGGCTGAGAAGCAAGGTGTCAGATGGGAGGCCGTGGCCTAGGCCCGCCACAGGGGAGCGTCCAGCAGACTTGCAGAGCCGAGAGCACTGGGACGCGCCTGGGGTGGTCAGGGGAGCCTTAGCCGGGGCCAGGCCTCCCAACTAGTCCCCCAGAAAAGCACCAGTCCAACACCCTCCCCCCCGTTTCCTACTGGCAGGGTCTGCGGGGCCAGGATGTCAACACTAGGGCTGGCCGGCCGCTTCCAGCCCAGGAAGGCCGTTCTCTGACGTGGGCCCTCGGCGGCGCTCAGGCGCCCTGTCCCTGTTTGTTCTCCTGCCTGCTGCTCGGGAAGCTGGGCTCTCCACTTCCTCGACGCGCCAGAGGCCCAGCTCCATTCTATTCCCCAAATAGGAAGTCTTCTGCAAGCTTCTGGCCAGATCGGTGCGGAGCTGACTTCATTTCGGCCAAGATTAACGGGCAGGAAGTGTCATTACCTAAATGGGCCGATGGGCCGATAAGTCCAAGGAGAAAGCCCTCCACAGGCCTTGGCCCAGAGAACCCGCGGGAAAGGGCCGCGGGCAGGGAGGACGGACCCCAGAGCTCAGGCCCTCCACTCCGCCCGGCCTCTGGGATTGCACCTCCCGCGTCCCCTGTGGGCCTCCGTGTTTGGCTCCTGAACACGCTGGCTGATCTACAAGGGCAGAAAAGTCCCTGAACCTCAGAACAAGGGCCCCTCCCTAACACGTTCACACTTAAAAACATTATGATTCAACCTCATACTCCCACGATGGGGAGATTGTTCTAAGAAGAAAAGGCATGAGGGCATAGGCACAGTTGCGTCATCCTCACCCGTCCAAGCCTCCTCCGTGGGATCCCTCCCCCTGCCCGGGAATGTCAGACCCAGTAGCTGTCAGGAGCTGAGGTCCGGACGCAGCAATGGCCCTGCATGTCCACACTGGGCGCTGGGGGGGTGGGGGACCAGGCCCCTCCCTCAGGGAGACCAGGCTGGCTGGTCCACCAGAACAGTCCCGGCTGCCTGACCCGATGATTCCTGGGGCCCCCACCTCCCCAGTCCTGCTGCCTGACCCAATGATTCCCGCAGCCCCCACCTCCCCGGTCCCGCTGCCTGACCTGATGATTCCCAGGGCCCCCACCTCCCCGGTCCCGCTGCCTGACCCGATGATTCCCGGGGCCCCCACCTCCTCAGTCCCGCTGCCTGACCTGGAGACACTGTGGGGTCCGGGGGTCACAGCCTCGTCACCCCCTCCTCTCGGCATCGAGAGGCACCGCTGGGCCTGCAGGCAGTGGTCCAAGTGTGGGAACCGGTCCTCTCCTCCAGCCAGCCCCCTCATTGCTGGAAGGGCTAATGGAGCGCACGCTCTCTGTTCCCCCCCGGAAGCCTCTGGCCACAAGGTCAAGGCCCTGCCCGGCCTGCAGCTCTGGTTCCTCTCAGATCAGCCACTGGAGGCCCGGTTGTAGACTGTGCCGAGAATCTTCTGGAATCTGTCTTGTTCCCGGCGGAGGATGCCGGGGCTGGGGGGTGCCCCTCCCGAAGGGCAGGGACAGGAGTGTCAGCCCTAGACCAGAGGCGGCAGAGGCCACAGCGCACATTACACGCGGGTGTGGGGAGCCCTGTGAGCACACACGGGAGCTCCATGGAGGAGGCGCAGCTAGGAGGGGGACCCGGAGGCAGAGGACGGGAGGATGCCAGGGCCACACGGAGGTCCGACAGGTGCCCCTGTGGCCTCCAGCACCAGGCTGCGGGGTTCACGCACACCCGACCATCACCGCCCACAGCAGCCCTGCGAGGAGGCCGTGAGGTGGGATTCTGGAGCTGCAGGTGCTTGCCCAGGACCAGGCCACAGAAGGGGCGAAAACAGGACTCCTTGTTTGCCTGGAGGCTCCAGTGCCACCAGCCTCTGGCAGCCCCATGCCTGCAGTTTCCCCACGTCCCCGTGTCACCACGGCCTGCCCAGCGCCACACACCTGGTCAGCGGGGGACGAGGCTGAACAGGAGCCTGCGTGACTCTGAAAATCGTGGGGGCCCAGGAGCAGGTAGGGGCTGAGCCAGGAAGGAAACGCGGGTCCCCGGCTCCCTGGAGGCAGAGGGAGGGTGGGGAAGGGCGTGCGGCTGTCGGGGTGCAGGCCTGGCAGGCGCTGAGCAGCTCTAGGGCCGTGGTCTGGGATGGAGAGTCCACAGGCGAGCTCATGACGGCGGGGCGGTGGGACAAGGTGGGAGGAGAGAGGGTTGGGGAGGTGACGGCGGCACCCTGGTGGGGGTCAGACAGGCTCCTGGCCCAGGTCAGGGGCTGTAGGGTCCCACGGACAGGCAGGCGAGTGACCCCACGTGGGGAGGTAGCAACGCCTGCTGCCCAAGGCCACCATGGGATCTGCTCACAGCTGGGAGTGTCCCCACATGCCAGACTGAGCCAACACTCGGTATGTGCCATCATGACAGGCTCTGTCGTCACCCCATTTCCCAAGTGAGGAAACCTGTTGGCCCAGGGGTTCCATGACCAGGGACTTTCCCTTCCATCAGAGGGACAAGCCCGTGGGGGCCCCCAGTGACACAGTCACACACAGCTCCCCAGGCCAGAGCCCTGGCCAAGCCCCGGGACCGTCAGGGGTGGGGTGCCAGTCACTCTCAAACTCCACCGGGCCCCGAAGCTCCCTCTGAGCTCCGCCACCAGGTAGGGCAGGGCTGCTGGCTCCAGGCCCGGGTTGGCCGTGGGCCATCCACGTGAGGCCCAAGTCCCTGAGCGCAGGAAGGGGGGTCAGCTCCAGGCTCAGGCAGATCCTGGACAGCCCAAGTGTGACAGTGCCGGGTCACCGGTGTGACCCCGTGAGTCACTGTCTCCAGAGCCAGGCCCGGATTACAGGAGGGTGACGCAGTTTCCAAGGAGAGAAGCCCCAGCCTCCGTGCGGAAATGCCCACACCCAGGGCACACTCCGTGCCCAATCTTCCCCGCAGACAAGCCCTGGCCTGCGTCTGGCCGCCCTGCATTCCCGGGGAGGGAGCGCCACCCTGCTCTCAGGTCTGGGCCGTGGCAGCACCCTGGACTCTGAGCCCCCACCCTGGGCGGCGCCCCAGGTGCAACCCCATCCCCACGCCAGGGGCTCTAGGCCCAGGCGCTGGTCCCAGGTGCTGGGCTAGGGGAGCTTGGGGAGAAGAGCTTCCACATCTGGCAAAGGGGCCGGGAGCGGATTCCTCCCTCTGCTGGGCCTCCCGGGACCACCCACAAGAGGACGCCCTAACCGAGCAGAAATGTCCCCCATTAACCTCAGACTGGACACAGATGGCACAGCCTTTGGCTGATTTGCCATGTGGAGTGAATCTTTATCGCGCAAGTGGTGGGTGATGGAACCCACCCTGCAGACGATGGCGTGGCCCAGGGAGACAGCCCAAGCCAAGGGGTGGATGGTGTATGTCCCCTGGAGGACCACGAGGGACTCGGGGTGGCGGTGGTGCTTGAATCTCTAATCCCAGGTGTGCAAGTGAGCATCTGGGTTTGTCAGCATGCTGGAGTCCAGGAGAGCAGCCCTGGTCACTCGGGACTATGAGGGGCCCCATGGGGCAGGGTCTGCCCACTCTGGGTCCCAGGTGCTTGACCCCAGTGGGCCACTGTGTCCACCCCTCAATACTAGAGGTTAAGCTGCTCCTTCTTGAGCTTTTAAAGTCAAGAAAGGCCTCAAGGCAGTCTTTGCCTTGCAAGGGGTCCTGTCCTAGACCCTCTGTTGCCCATGGCCGACGAGTGTCCCCCACCTACCGCCAACCCTGCTAAGTCACCCTGCCCATGTGTGACTTCCCCCAGTGTCCACGAAGGTCAGAGGCTCAAGGTCATTCCTCACAGCAGAGCTTGACCGTGACTGTCAAAGCTTGGGGTCCACATGAGTCCCCAGTCAAGCGCAGGAGGGGGCCTGAGACAAGGGCAGGAGGGGGCCTGAGACAGCAGGGCCCCAGGACCCTGGCAGGTGGGGGGCGGGTGGGGCACGGCTGCTCCCCGACACTGTCAACACCTTCGGATTGTTGCCTAGAAATTTTGTTCTACCTTTTCAACCAGCATAAGCCCTGTGTGTGGCTGTAATCAGTCCCGCCTTGTCCCACAGCCTTGCTCACTTTTCTCAGCCGGGTGGCATCTGATGCGTCCTGGCTGTCACCCTGCAAGCCCGGAAACGCCCCATCTCCCTCCCACTGAGGGCCCGCGTAGGATGACAGATGACTTCCTCCTGCCCCTGCACCTGCTGGGTGCACGGGGCAGCAGTGGGTGCTGGCCAGACCTTGGGTGGCATCCATGGTTTGGGCTTCTTCCTTGCTGTGCTCTTCCGTGGTCTCTGTTAGTCCTGGAGGGTGCTGACGTGGAGGTGCTGGGCGGTCTGTTGGCCTTCGGCTTTCCAGCTTCTGGCTCTAAGCTCCAGTGTGATCACCGGTCCTCTCTTGTCCCCACCGCTGATGCTGCTTTCCTGGTCCTGCCCAGCCATCCTCCCATACCCTGGCCCTCCCGTACATGGAGACAGGAGGGGATTTAGTTCTGGGAGAAAAGTCCAGCTCAGAAGCACAACCCAGCCCTCCGAGTCCCATGTACCAGTGGGGAGTCAAAGCTTGGCCCCCTCAGCAGCACCCCCCCCCCAGAGAGGCAAACCTGGGAAGCAGCATGGCCGCCTGATCCTCGGCCTCCACGTGGCTGGTTCCAGCTCCCCCGCTTCGCACCCATCCTCCGGGTGCCCAGATCCACCTCCCCCTCTCGTTGGGCACCCCACTCACCCAGTCGTATCCCGGGGTGCCCAATAGCCCCAGGCCAAGGAATTCCTGGAGCTGGCTGACCGACCGGTCCGGGTCCCGTGAGCACCCTGGGCTGTCCTCACCCAGGCTGGCCCAGGCAGTGGCAGCTCCCGCTACAGTCCCTCCCCGCCACCCCTTCCTGCTGGAGCCACGGCCGCAATGGGGGAGGCCAACGTCCACCAGGCGCACCCCAAGCCCCAGCACCCCAAGCCACCTTCTCTCTCTTCACTCTGCTCCTGCTTGTTCAGCCTGAAACCCCACCCGCACCTTGCAGAGTCGGCCCAAGCCAGGCTACGCACTTCCTAGAGCCCGAGAGAGCCCAAGGGAGTCCCACACCAGTCCACCCCAGAGACACGAGGGTGGGACAGGAGGTGGGCAGGACCCACAGTTCACCTGTCTTGCCAGCCTCCCTGGGCCGTGGTACCCGTGCCTGTCCCACAGTCCTGCTGTGAGCGAAGTGAGCCCTCGGATGTGGATGAGCGGCACCCCGCCTGAGGCACAGTGGCGAGGCCCGCCCCCAGCAGGAACACAGGTGGGACCCACAGCGGGGGGGGCGGGCATCTCTGAGAAGGGCCGCCTGGCCTGCCCTGCGCTCTGTGACCCAGAGGCACCTGCTGGTCTGGGTCAAGGGAGGGTCTCAGACAACGTCTGCACTTCTCCGCCCTTCCACTGGGCAAACTGGTCCTGTGCATCAGCCACCCCCTGCCCCGTGGGTCCTTCCCCTGATTTGAGGACTCCCCCACCTGCGCTTCTGCCGGCCCTCCCCTGTCCAGGAGGAAGCCGAGCAGATGGACCCCAAAAGTCAGCATCTCGAGGCCTCGCCATGTCCCCATCTTGGGGCCTTCCCTGTAGAGAGGCCATGCCTTGTGCTCTGCACCGGGTCTCTCACACCGGCCCAGAGCATCACTGCGCACTCACACGCTCAGGTGCTTGCGTGCCCTGCAGGCCTCCAGCCCCCCTTCTTACTGTGGATACATTTCAAAGGCCATCGTTGTAGCCAGTGTTTGGGAGAGAAAACCCAAAACAGTCTACATGTCTGTCGGCAGGGAGGCTGGTGAGCGACGGGCAGCATCAGAGAGGGAAGGTGTGTGCCGCCCGGCAGGGGGGAACGCCCGGGACAGCCCGGCGAGCGGGTGAGGAAGAGGCCTCCGTGTGCTGCCCTGACTACCGTCGGGGGCCCGGACCCCTGCAGGGTCAGTCCTGTGAGGTCGATCCTCGGAGCCCAGGAGCCCAGAGCGGGGAGCCCCTGCAGAGACCCTCCGTCTCGCCCTCCTGGGGTCCCCTCCAAGGAACCCGCCTGCGCCCAAGTCCTTGTCCCCAGCTCTGCCTTCAGGGGACCGCAAACGAGGATCTGTCTCTTTTACAGAAAAGAGTGATGGAAATGCTCCAAACGTGGGTCACGCTTGTGGCTACGCGACTTGGTGAAGTTACCACAATTCACGCGTGACGCCCTTAAAACAGGCGGGTTTCATGGGAGATAAGTTCTCCCTTGACGAAGCTGTTCTTGAACAACAGGTCCACGATAGGCCAGAAGTTCAAGCAGGGGGGCAGCCCGTGGGGGTGGCAGGGGGGCTGGCAGTCCTGGCCTGGCCCGCCTGGATGCGGTCACCCCTGCCACGGTCCCACAGACACAGAGCCCTCCTTTCTCCAGCTCGTTTCTGTAGCTCAAAGAAGAAAAACCTGAACAAACAACAAAGGTGGTCAGAGCAGCAGCGGCCCGTGGGCTTCCCAGCTGCAGTGGGGACATTCTGTCTGGGGCCCCCACGGCTCTCTGTGCAGGGAAGTGGCTGGCCGACAGCACCCACTGCTGCCATCCCGCCCCGCGGGCTCCAGTCCCCCTTAGAGGGGCCGTGACCCCAGGGGCACCTCTGTGCGGCTTCCCGCACCTCCCTGCCCACTCCCCGGGCTGGAGGAAGCGCTCAGAAGAGGCTCACTGCCACCCCCTCCGGCCCATCCGCTGCTCCAGCCTGGCCTCTGCCAGCCCAGCACCCATTGGCACCCACCCCAGCGGCCCAGCGCCCTGAACAAACGGGAAGGTGAAGAGGGTGGCGACCAGTCCCAAAAGCGCGTGGAGAAGTGTTAAGTAGGAATGTGAAACGGCATCCTTGTATTTTCTTAATGCCTTACTTCTCAAACTTAATATAAAAATAAAGGGAACTTCGAAATACTTTTCTTAGCCATTCAAGGTTTGGTGATAAGCGTTAAGTGGGTCCCCTTGCGCGGATACGGGTGGAGCGAGAAGGAGCTGCCCAACATGTCAAGCTTTATGCACAGCAGACAAAACATACAAAACGTCATCATCACCAAGATTATGGCTTCCGTCGCATGAAAACAGGTTCGAAAACATCAGCATTGACTCTCATTTTGTATTGCTTTTTGTCCTTGTTTTTAAGCCTTCCTAGCCTATAGCTCTGCTTGTTTTAACGTTTTCCCAGAATTTAAGTAGTATTACGTTGATCCTTCTGGGGACCCAACAGGACTCGGTGGCGTTCTTAACCAGTGGTGATGATGGGATGGACAATCCACCTGTTGATTGATTGACTGATGTTTGGCTTTTTATTAGGAAATTGTCAGACAGAGACTACCGTGGAGAGAAAAGCCTGTCATCCCCACAGCCCCTGTCAACAGCGACCAGTGACCGACGGCCAGGGGCTCCTGGCCACAGCCCACCCACAGCCCAGCTCAGGTTAGTCCCAAGGAAATCCCCCACGCCAGGCCAGCCCCCCCAGAGCGCTGCACAAGCATCTCGAAAGACAGCTCTTTCTTTACAAATAGTCACACCCAGAAGTGAAATGAGTAATTCCTTCGTACTCTCAGAGTTCACAGTTCCCCTATGTCTCAGGAATGCTTTAGGAGAGCTTCTGTTTGTTGCTATGTGGGGCTTATTAAAATCGGGTTCACTCTAGGTCAGCAGGGGGTGGTTGTTCTGCTCCATGTGGATGTGGCCGAGGGGCCCTCGTGGAGGAGCCAGGACAATCCTCTGTCCTCTGAGCTTCTGGAAACCAGGGATTCCACCGGGAGGCTGCGTCTCATTCTGGTCAACCCCGGGGTGGGAGGGGGTCTGTGCCATCCCTCGGCGCACGGCGTCTGGCTGTCCCTGTCCTTGCGACTAGCCAGATGGGGATCTGGATGGGGTCTGGATGGGGTTGGCGTGCCCCGATCCATCATGAGGGCCCCCACAGCCTGGTCACCTCCTCACTCCGGGAGCCACCAGGACCATGCACCGTATCTGTATTTCACTGGAAGTGGCAAAATGGCAGTATCTTAATTCCATTGTTTATTTCACTTGTGTTAGTTGACTTTTTAGAAAGAATTCTCCCTCATCGTTTTGTTTGCCAGGAAAGACAGGATAAATTCTGGATTCTGTCCCCTTATCAGTTGTCAAATAATGAGTCGGTTCCCTAGCATCCTGCCAACGTGAAGAGCTGAGTAATTAAACAAAAGATAAGTAAACAGGATGACAGCACTGGCAGGGGCTGCGAAGGAGGGACGTACGGCAGAATGAGGGTGCATGCAGGGCCCGTGAGCTACTGAGGGCACACAGGACAAGAAACCTCGCTTGTGATGCCGGAATAAGGCCAAATGGACCAAATGAACTGAGGGTGTGAGCCTTGTGGGAATCTGGGGAAAAACCATCCAGAAAACAGGTGTCGTGTACAAAGGTCCTGAGGCAGGAAAGAAGCCCATGTGCTCTAGGCTCAGTAATAAAGAATATGTGGCTGCAGAGAAGGGGCTGAGGGCTGGCTGCCCCTGCAGAGCTCAAATCCTTGCAGGCCAGAGTGAATTCAATCAGAAAACACCGCTGAAGTTGCGCTTTGGGCATGTGGCAGGCCCTGGGAGGCTCTGAGTAGGCCCTGACCTGCGGTACACTGAGTTTACAGGGTAGCAAGGGGAGAGGCCAGAATGACCCACGGGGATGGGTTAGGTCAGAGACAAGAGTCAGAACCCATATTTGGCTCATCAAGATACGACTGTACTCAGAGAAGTAGCTCTGGACGTCTGCGTGCACACGGGTCAGGCCTGTCTTGCTCTGCCAGCTGACGGGGCCTAGGAGCCGGGACGCCCCGTACCATGAGCACGCCCAGCCCCGGACCCGGCTTTCTTGAGCCATCTTCCAGGAAAAGGAGTCAGGCTCCTGAGAAGTGGCCGATTCTCAGATGAGGGCATCAAGTGCCCAAGGGGAGCTCCGAGCGTCCCCCACTGTGATCAACCCCACGTCGGTCAAGGTGTCCAGACCGGCTCAGCAATCGGCACAAAGCCCATGGAGATGTCAGCCGTGGGGGCAACCGTGTGCAGACTGCGTGGGAACTCCGTACTGTCTTTACAATTTTTCCATAAATCTGAAAGAAAAGTCTATTTAAAAGCAAAAGGGAGCTCAGAGGGCTCTGGGCAGCAGGGGGGCAGGGGAGGTGGGGCCTCCGGTCAAGCACTCAGGAAAGGGGGCAGTAGAGACAGGAGGCCAGCAGAGGAGCGGGCTTCCAGGGACGGGGAGAAACCAGGTGGTTTGGGCCTGAGGTGGGGCGCTCGAGACTCCCGAGTGGGGATGGGCATGATGGACAGCTGAGCCAGGGGTCCCAGCTGGGGACAGAAATGTGGGGGTTGTTTGTGGACAGACGCGGGATTTGAAGTCCATGTCTGGAGAAGCAAGGGGTCCTGGTCGCCTGTGTAGATAGAGGGAGGCCTGTGGACAAGCCCTGGAGGGGGGAGCGGGAGGCACGGGGATAGTCCAGCAGCCTGTGCAAGAACCAGAGACCCCAGAGCAGGGGAGGGGGCATGTGGGTCAGCTGAGGACCAGCCCCACGCACTTCCTCCAGCGATGGGGGCCCCTCTTGCCCAAGGCGGACAAGAGAACACAGAATGTGGTGTAGACGGCTCTCGCAGGACTTGGGGAAAACATCAGGGCTGGGGGGGGTGGCGGTGCATGACGTCCCCAGGGCAGCAAGGGTGAGAGCCAAAGATCTAATAGAGGATGGGCAAAAAGGAATGCGGAGACAGGTCACCCGGCTGCAGGAAGGGAGGCGGATGAGGCCCAGAGCCCAAGGCTGATGAGCCCGGGCCAGCTCCACCTCCTCTTGCTGCCAGGCCAGGGGTAGAAGACGAGATGCCAGGCAGGGGACTGACTGGGAATGGACTGGGGGGTGGGGGGGGGAACTGAGGGAGGCCGGGCAGGGGCTGCTGTCTGGTGCAGGCAAGGGATTTAAGGGGGAGGGTTCCCAGGCAGGTCCAGCAGAAGGAGAGGTTTCCGGATGAAGAAGTTTCTGGATAGCACGCTAATGAGAGGACGATGTCCTGCAGCTGCAGCGGGCGAGAGGGCCGTGACGGTAGCAGGGGGTCAGGCACAGAGCCTGGCCTGGCGGTGGTGGCTGAGCTGGGGTGAATGTCAGCAGTGACGTCCAGTCTGAGGGTGACCCAGAGTGGAGGACTGAGCAGGGTCTGGTTCCAGGAAGGAGAGGGTGGAAGAGGCCTGGGGAGCCCCTGGACAGCTCCAAGGGGTGGGGAGGAGTACAGAGAAGACAGCCGGGGGGTGCTTTGTGCCCTGAACGGCAGAGTCCCCCTGGAGGGGCCGTTCAGGCCCATCTCCCCTGAGCCTGTTCAGTCCTGCGCGCCGCATCCCATGACCCCCGACCAACCATAGGAACCCCTGCTCCTGACACCCCAGCTGGGGTGGGGGCAACACTCGTGCGTAACAAAGCACCCTAAGAAAGTCCCTACAGCAGCTACCCTTCGTAGCTTCCCCTCTGACTCCTACCCGGGCCCCCTGACCACTGGTGGCCCCGTTGTGCAGAAGACTGGGGCCCGAGGTTGCGCAGCTCCCCAGGACCCCGTGGTCCGTGGTGAGTGTGGAGGGCCCCCAGGTCCGTGTGAGCAGGAGGAATGGCAGACGCCCCTCCAGCAGAAGCCAGGCCCAGGGGAGTCCGGGTACCATCACCCCGCTCGCCAGCCCCCTACCTGCACCCCTAGCACCTGGGCCCCGCCCTCCCACGGCGAATGTGTCTGACTCAGAGGGGAGCGGGGCCGCCAGAGTGCGGCGAGAGGGGCTTCGGAGAGACACGGGCGACTGGCCCTCGGGCATCCCCGCGGGACCTTCCTCCGGGCAGAATTAGCAGGCGAGGCTTGGCCCTGGTTGCTCCCCAGCCTGGGATGGGGGGTTTCACTCACTGCACCGCCGCCTCCAGGTGGTGCTGGCCTTCCCACCACCACCAGGCACACACTTGAGCTGGAGGGAGGGCCCTGGCCCGCGTCTCCTGCCTGTAACGGTCTGGACTCAGGACAGCCGGGGCCCGGGTGGGAAGAGCACTGCGAGGGCTGCAGGAGGGGGTGGGCTGGGAGCCCTCGGACCACTCCAGGGTCCCCATCCCAGGCACCCCGTCCATCCCCACGGCTCAGCAGGACACAGCTCGGACGGCGCGTTGGAGGGCCACGTGGCTGCATCTCTAAAACAGAGAGCGCACGTGCCCAGTGACAAGAGTCCCGCACCAGGTCACGGCAGGAGGCACACAGGAGGATGCCCATGTGGCCTGTCTGCAGCCTAAATGTCGGTGCCCGGGTGACGGATGGAGAGACATGTGGCGCATGCAAACTCAGGCAGCGGGCGGAAAGGACGGGCCAGACACTTATACTCACGTCCCGGCACAAATGCCGTGACCCACCGCAGGGGGACAAAGTAAGTGGTAAAGGGCACGAAGGGCAGTCTGCCGCGAGTGGACCTCGCCCCGCGGACACACACCCTGCCCGCACGGATGTGTCCATGACCAGACGCTTCGCCGCGGCCAGAGGGAGCCTGCAAGGCGGAGGTGAGCCGCAGGGGGAGGCGAGAAGGACTGATTTTTGGTGTGATATTAAGCATTTTGTAAGGGATGGTGCAGGACAGTTTGGTTTAAATAAAAGTACAAGCATAGAGAAAAAGGGAGCAAAGGCAACAAAGCATGGTCGCTACTCTGTCCTGGGGGTAGAAATCGGGGTAGAGTTTGGGGTAGAAATCGCTGTGGGCTGGGGCCCGTAGGAAGGCCAGCCCGACAAAGGACACACCGGCTGACTCGGACAAGCCTGGCCACCCGGAACCAAGAACCCCCATGCCAGACAAGTGCCGCTCATTACCTCTGAAGCACTGCTACGATTCTCGCCCCCGGTGGGGTCCTCAGTGTACGTAACCAGGGCTCATGTGGACATGTGTGTCCGTGCACCGTGCTGTTCCCAGGGGCAGGAGAATGGGGACACAGAGGCTGTCATCAGCCGCCGATGAGAGGGGGCCTCCGGTGAGGTTCAAACAGCCCCAGAGGTGGGAGGGGCTGGGCGCCCCCGGATGTGGGTGCAGGAGGGCCGCCGAGCACTACAGGGCTGGGGCGGGAGGGCTGGGTGGAGAGGCCCACCCTGGACTCACCCGCAGACATGTGCTCTGCAGCCCGAGAGCAGCTGACTCAGATGGGCCAGTACGCGTGGAAGCTGCCAGAACACGGTCCCCCACGTGTTCCACACGAGATGTCCACAAACAACCAGGGGCCCCGGAAGGTGGGCGGCCAGCCTGGTGTATCTGCCCAGCCACGGGCGAGCTCAGAGCGGGAGACAGTGTGGCGGGCACAGCCCCCAAGCACGGGCTCTGGGCAGTGCTGTGTCCATCACCGCAGCGCAAATGGGAAAGTGAGATGCGTGTGGCTCCAGTAAGGACAGAGCAGCCCCTAAGGCGGCCCGTGCACTCAGGCCAGGCGTGCAGAAGGCTCCGCGTGGCTGGTCAGAGCCGAACACTGTGTCCCCATTGGCAGGGCTGTGCCCACGTACGGGCAGGTTACAGGCACCAGCCTCTCTCCACCAGGCACTGGGCCAGTGTGTCCCATGGGTCCCAAACCCAGCGCGGGCGGGAGTTCAGGGGAGGGCCCAGGGGGCCGGTGCTCCCACTGCCCGGGGACCTGGGGCCGCCTCCGTTCACTGTTCTGGAACATGTGTGGTCCCACGGAGCTGGATCATCAGAGCTTCCCGGAGGCCGAACAACCACCGACCCCGATCGCTTGTGTCCCCACTCCATCTTGGGTACTTCTGGGGCAGGAGGGGGATGGGCTGATTCCGGAAGCTTCTGAGGGTGGGACCCTGGAACAAAGATGCTTTCAAAGAGCAGGAAAACCTTGGCCCAAGGGTGGGGCTTCCCTTCTGGTTCCAAAGTCCTGACGGCCAGGCCAGACCCGGGACTTGTTTGGACCTTCAAAGGGACCCGGAGCTGCCGAGTGGTCACCGCCTGGCTGCTCTCTGCCTCTCAGTCCAAGTACAGGAAGGTCTTGGCTATAGGATGGACACAACCAGATGGTGACCCCCGGGTCGTTAGGGACACATCCGAGGGGTCAGAGTGAGTCTGGATGCTGACTGGCAGTGACCCTCAGGGCTGCACCCCCCGGCTGTCCAGCTGGGGCCTCTCCACTGGCCGACCTGGACCACCACAGCAGGCCTCCCGACCCTCGCCCCGGCCCTCAGCACGTGGCACATTGTCTGGCCTCAGTGCCACACCAGCCGAAGCCCCAGACTTACCACCCCTCAGAGCACTGTTGGCCGCAGGCTGAGCCTCAACAGCATTTCATACCAGACCTTGTCCCTAAGTGGCCAGCTTACAACCGTCTAGCTACACCTCAGGAGGTGACACTAAGGACCACCGTCCGGCCGCCCCACAGGAGGTGACACTAAGGACGACCGTCCAGGCACCCCTCAGGAGGTGACACTAAGGACGACCATCTGGCTTACCCTCAGGAGGTGACACTAAGGATGACTGTCTGGCTACCCTCAGGAGGTGACACTAAGGACCACCATCTGGCTTACCCTCAGGAGGTGACACTAAGGACGACCGTCTGGCTACCCCTCAGGAGGTGACACTAAGGATGACCGTCCGGCCACCCTGCAGGAGGTGACACTAAGGACAACCGTCCGGCCAACCGTCAGGAGGTGACACTAAGGATGACCGTCTGTCTACCCCTCAGGAGGTGACACTAAGGACGACCATCTGGCTTAACCTCAGGAGGTGACACTAAGGACCACCGTCCAGCCGCCCCTCAGGAGGTGACACTAAGGACAACCGTCCGGCCGCCCCGCAGGAGGTGACACTAAGGACGACCGTCTGGCTTACCCTCAGGAGGTGACACTAAGGACGACCGTCTGGCTTACCCTCAGGAGGTGACACTAAGGACGACCGTCTGGCTTACCCTCAGGAGGTGACACTAAGGACGACCGTCTGGCTTACCCTCAGGAGGTGACACTAAGGACGACCGTCTGGCTTACCCTCAGGAGGTGACACTAAGGACGACCGTCCGGCCAACCGTCAGGAGGTGACACTAAGGACCACCGTCCGGCCAACCGTCAGGAGGTGACACTAAGGATGACCGTCTGCCTACCCCTCAGGAGGTGACACTAAGGACGACCATCTGGCTTACCCTCAGGAGGTGACACTAAGGACGACCATCTGGCTTACCCTCAGGAGGTGACACTAAGGACAACCGTCTGGCCGCCCCGCAGGAGGTGACACTAAGGACGACCGTCTGGCTTACCCTCAGGAGGTGACACTAAGGACGACCATCTGGCTTACCCTCAGGAGGTGACACTAAGGACCACCGTCCAGCCGCCCCTCAGGAGGTGACACTAAGGACAACCGTCTGGCCGCCCCGCAGGAGGTGACACTAAGGACGACCGTCTGGCTTACCCTCAGGAGGTGACACTAAGGACGACCGTCTGGCTTACCCTCAGGAGGTGACACTAAGGACCACCGTCCAGCCGCCCCTCAGGAGGTGACACTAAGGACAACCGCCCAGCCGCCCCTCAGGAGGTGACACTAAGGACCACCGTCCGGCCGCCCCTCAGGAGGTGACACTAAGGACGACCGTCCGGCCGCCCCGCAGGAGGTGACAGTAAGGACGACCGTCTGGCTTACCCTCAGGAGGTGACACTAAGGACGACCATCCGGCCGCCCCTCAGGAGGTGACACTAAGGACAACCGTCCGGCCGCCCCGCAGGAGGTGACACTAAGGACGACCGTCTGGCTTACCCTCAGGAGGTGACACTAAGGACGACCGCCCAGCCGCCCCTCAGGAGGTGACACTAAGGACCACCGTCCGGCCGCCCCTCAGGAGGTGACACTAAGGACGACCATCCGGCCAACCGTCAAGAGGTGACACTAAGGACGACCGTCCGACCGCCCCGCAGGAGGTGGCACTAAGGACGGGGGCCAGTGGGACCAGAGCCAGCGCATCTCACCCCGACCTCATGGGCCAGGCAGCCCCGTCTCGGCAGCTCCTGGGGGTCGGGCCCCGTTCCCCCCACGGCCTCACCGAGCCCCCGGGCCGTCGTGAGGGGCCAGCCGCGCGGCTTCACACAGCGCGTGCACGTCTGCTCACCGCTGGTTTGCTGCTCGGCGGCGCGTGGCCCGTGGCACAGGCAGCCCGGCGGCGAGGCAGTGCGCAGACAGGCCCTTCCCCTCTGGCCTAGGCCGCGGCGGGGGCCGCGGGCCGCGGGCGGGCGTGCTCCTTTCTCTCTGGCAGACTCCTGCCCGGGCGGCGGCGGGCCCCCCGCCGCAGCGACCCGGGGCCTCGGCGCTCCGCAGCCCACCCCGCCCGCACGGGCCTCCCCGGGGCGCTGCCGCCATGGGGATAACGAGGAGCTTCCGAGCCGCAAACACCCCACCGCAGTGGCAAACAAGCGTGGCGGAAAGCCAACAGCGCCCGACGGAGGGGCCCAAGGCCCACGTCCACTCCAGCCCGGAGAGGCAGGCGCCTCGCGTCCTCGCGCCCAGCGCACGCACGCCCACGCGGGGCAGGCCTCGCGGGGCCGGGAGACGCCCGGGAGGGGCGGGAGTGGGCCGGGGGTCTTCCGTGAGCAGCAGGCTGCCTGCACGCCCTCCGTCCGGCTCCTGGGAGTGGAGGACGCTCGCGGCGCCGCTCAGTCCCAGCCGAGCGCTGTGCGCAGTAAACAGAGCCCCGGGCTCGGGGAGGCCGCCCGGGGAGTCAGCAGGAGCCCTCCGATCCACAGGTGACCCGCTGCGGGGGCCCTGCGGGGGCCGAGTCTGCCGACGACCACGGCGGGTCGCGTGCGGGCGGGAGGCTGGCGTCCTGGGGGACGTGACACCGTGGCTGCTGCCGGTGTGGAGCATCCGGTCCACGGGGGACATCAGCGTTCCGCAAGTCGGACTGGAACGTCTCTGTGGGGGGACGCAACTCAACTCTAACGATAAATCCCAAGTAAATGCCTAAGGTCGAACTTCCGCGGCAACCAGAGCGACCTAAGGATGCTTCGGGTTCAGGAGTGTGCTGTATTGGACGAGGCCTGGGGAGCACAGCCCCAGGAGCCCAGGCAAGGCCCTGCCAGGCTGACGGCAGGGCCGCAGCGCTGAGGCCACGAGCCCCCGCTGCTCCGAACCCCGCGGGAGCCCCCGGGTCCCACTCTGACCCCCGACCGTCCGTGCCAGGGCCCCGCAGACGGCTGCGACCTCGGGGCCGTGCTGCAGAGGGTCCGGCTGCCGGAGCTTTCTGGCTTGGATGTTTGGTCCTGCCTGCCGTCCCCTGCCATTTCCAGCGACTGCCACGGCCCCCTCCCAGCCCCCCAGCCCAGGAGCCTGCTCAGGGCGACCCAAACTGCAGGTGGAAGGCAAGTTCCGAACAGTCGCCTTTCCTGGGAGGAAGCACACCTCACGGTTCCTTCTCCAGCTGCAGAGATGTGGCTCCGAGGTGCGGGGGGGCACAGAGCTCTGGAAGGGGACGTGCCCCCCGCCCGGCCAGACTGCAGCCTTTTAGGCAAGAGAGGGAGGAGGTGCAGTGGGGGGATGGGAGGGTGTGGCCAGGACTGGCTTTGGCAAAAACCTGTAAGGCTTTGAATCCACTGTGTGGTCACGGGACCCTGAGCCTGCACCTGCCCTGGCAGCCCCTACTGGGCAAGGGCAGACGGGAGGCCAGGCAGTGCGACCCCCCACCCCTCTGCAGACGGGGAGGCAGTGTTCTGCCAAATTCTTTCTTTTTTTTTTTTTTTAAAGATTTTATTTTTTTTTAATTTATTTGACAGAGAGAGACACAGCGAGAGAGGGAACACAAGCAGGGGGAGTGGGAGAGGGAGAAGCAGGCTCCCCATTGAGCAGGGAGCCCGATGCGGGGCTCGATCCCAGGACCCTGGGATCATGACCTGAGCCGAAGGCAGTCGCTTAACCAACTGAGCCACCCAGGTGCCCTACCAAATTCTTTCCCTCAGGATTTGTACCTCCTTGAAATAGCAATGTACCAAATGGGTGGAAGTTTCTGGAAATTATATATATATATATATATCAAGAGAAAACTCAAAGTATTAGGCGTGTCCCTTTTCAGGGGTTCCACCACCCCAAGGCTTTCTGAGCCTCGGGACCCCTTGCTCCTGCCTTCCTCCATCTCCGCCCCGACCCCAGCCGTCTCCCTGAAACCACCACCTGCTTCCCATCACCGCAGATGAGTTTGCACTTGTAGAATGTACAGATGGCGTCACCCGGTAGATGCTCTGTTTTGCCCCCCTTTTCATGAATGATCTCGAGCTCCGGTCCAGCTGTGGCACGCCCTGGCTCACTGCACCTTCCCCCGTGGCATGGACGTCCACAGTCCATCCCTTCACCTCCCGGTGCATGTTTGTTTTGTTTCCAGTCCGGGGCCATGACAGATGAAGCTGCTAGAATGCCTGTGTACAAGTCTTCCCATCGACCGATGCTTTCCTTCTTCTAGGAGCGCGACGGTCGGATTGTGGGCTTGGCGTGTGTTTGACTTTTAGAGAAACTTCCAGACTGTTTCTCTAAAGTGGGCATCAATTCGTCCTCTCGCCAGCAAGGAATGTGAATTCCTGTTAATTCCCAACCTCGTCCACCCTTGGGATGGCCAGTCGTTTGCATTTTAGACTTTCTAATTGGTGCACCGTGGCACCTCACCATGGCTCTAATTTGCATTTCCCTGATGACGAATGACGTGAACTTATTTGCTTATTTACCATCGGTGTGCCTTCTTTGGTGAAATGTCTATTCATATTTTTTGCCCCCCCCTTTTTTTTAAAGATTTTATTTATTTATTTGAGAGAGAGAGAATGAGAGACAGAGAGCATGAGAGGGAGGAGGGTCAGAGGGAGAAGCAGACTCCCCGCTGAGCAGGGAGCCCGATGCGGGACTCGATCCCGGGACTCCAGGATCATGACCTGAGCCGAAGGCAGTCGCTTAACCAACTGAGCCACCCAGGCGCCCCTTTGCCCCCTTTTTTTAATTGGGTGGTTTGTTTTCCTGTTTGGGGTTTAGGAAGTTCTTTATATATTCTGGATGTAAATCCTTCATCAGGTATGTGCTTGGCAAAGACTTTTCTCCCGGTCTGTGGCTCATCGTCCATTTCTTAGTAAAGCTTTGGAAAAGCAAAAAATTTAATTTTGATGCAGTCCAACTTATCCACTTTCTTTTATGGTTCATGCTCTTGGTGTTGTCACTAAGAAGTCTTTTCCTAACTCAAGGTTACGAATATTTGCTCCTGTTTTCTTCTAGAAATTTTACAGTTTTAGGCTACATATTTAGGTCTATGATTTTGAGTTATTGTTTGGTATATGGTCAGAGGTATGGGTCAAAGTTCCATTTGTGTGCCTGTGGACACCCAATGTGTGGGAAAGACCTTCCTTTCTCCACTGAATTGTCTTTGCACCTTTGTTGAAAATTGTCCATATATTTTTGGGTCTGTTTCTGGACTCTCTACTATATTCCATTCATATGTTGTCTTCCCTAATGTTGACACCACACTGTCTTGATTGTGATAGTTTTATAATAAGTCGTGAAACCAGGTAATATCTGTTCTCCAAATTCATTCTTTTTTATCCCGTTTAGACTGAGTATTGTAGGTTTTTCACATTTCCATATGAACTTGATAATCAGCTTGTCAGCTCCTACAAAAGCCTCTGATAGGACTTTGATTGCTTTGAAGGAGCAGATCTATTTGGGGGGAACTGACATTTTAACAAAAGTGCATCTTCCAATCCATGAACATAGTTCATCTCTCCATTTATTTAATTCACCTTAATCTCCTTTAGCAATATTTTGTAATTTACAGTCAGAACATGCACATTTTTGGTAAGATCTATCCCTAAATATTGCGCATTTTTGGTGTTGTTTTTTATTTAAATTTTGGATTGTGTGTTGCTTGCAAACAGAATACACTTTATTTCTGCACAATGATCTTGTATTAACCTTGCTACGTTTACAAGTTCTAGGAGTTTTTTTGTACATTTTCCTAAGATTGCCCACACAGTGAATTCTTTCATCGGTGCAGAAAGACAACTTGCTACTTCCTCTCCAACCTGGATGCTGCGTTTTCTTTTTCCTGCTTGTTGCACTGGGTCGGATGTTCAGAATGTTGTTGAATCAAAGTGGTGACAACAGACGTCCTTGACTGTTCCTGACCTTCTGGGCTGAATCTGTCCCCTAATTCCTATTATGTTGAAGTCCTAACCCACGGCACCTCAGAAGGTGACCTTATTTGGAAAGAGGGTAATGGCAGATGTCGTTAGTGAGGATGAGGTCACACTTGAGTAAGGGGCCCCCATCCAGTATGACTGTGTCCTTATGGACACAGACATGCACACAGGCACAAAGGGAGAAGGCAGAGGTGCTGGTGATGCATCTCCAGGCCAAGGCACACTAGAGAGGCCAGCAAACACCAGAAGCTGGAGAGGAGGCCTGGCACAGATTCTCCTTCAGTCTCAGAAGGGGCCAACCTGCCGACACCTGGATTGTAAAGGTCCAGCCTCCAGACTGTGAGGCAATCGGCGTCTCCTGTTTAAGCCTTCCAGTCTGTGGTGCTCTGTTACAGAAGCACCAGTCTTGCACCAGTAAGTGGACATCAGCTGTGGATCTTTCGTAGATGCCCTTTATCCGGTTGAAACCCTCGTTCTTGCAAATAAACTAATAAATAAAATAATTTAATTAAATTTGATTTAAAATGGCACTAATCAGTGTCCAGGCAGCTTGGCCTGGTAGGTGTGCTTATCCCAGCAGAGCCTGGGCCGAGCTGGGCAGACCCTTCTGCAGCTGCCCCTCTGGGCACTGCTCACTCACCCTGCCCACAGGACCCAGCCAGCGCCGCTCCGCGCGGACCCTGCAGCTCACACCCACTTTGCGTCGAGGAGCTCTTTGGCCTGGGGCAGGGCACTCTCTCTGGTCTCTGCTACCGCAGCTGGAACATGCAGGTGGAGGCACCCTGGGTTGTAAGCTCTCCGTGGCAGCAATGCCGCCTACCTGTCTGGACAAGGCAAACCCGCGACAGGCACGGGAGTGGGGTCTGCTCCTCTGGACTGAATCTGGACCCGAGTCAGCAAGCAGCAGCCTCCTCGGCCCGCACACCCTTGCTGAGAGCGCACTGAGGCTGGGCAAAGGGAGCTGCCAGGCCATGGAAGCAGACCAGCCAGGGGAACGGTGGCCATGGTATGGGGGCTGCGGTGGGCAGGTAACGAGCCTGCGGGACCCAGGGAGCCTGAGCTGCCCGCTCTGGGGTTGAGAGCCTGCATCACCTGGTGCGCCAGGTGTCTGAGGAACCTCTCCTAGGACACACCTGCTTGCCCAGGTGGCTCAACAGCTGACCTTGAGAGCACCCCCTGGGGCCCCAGAGTGCCAGAGTCCAGGTGTGGCCCCTCTGCCAAGCCCCGGGGCCCCTTTTGCCCTGACCCTGGTGGAGCCCTGGCTGAGAGACACCAGGGAAGCCTCAGAATGCGGAGGGGCTGCTTGTCCAGCCTTCCAGAAGTCTCACCTCTCCTCCTCCTGTCCAGTCCCCACTCACACAAACCTGACCCGAGACCCTGGGTAGTCTCAGCCTGGGACCCCCACGCTCTCCCTCCTGCCTTCTGCAGGGGTAAGTGCTTTTGGTTTTGAAAGTAGCCCAGAGCCAGGGAAGGTAAGGGGCAACATGCTGTACAGAGGGTCCCGGGACCCTGGCCCCCCCCAATCAGGGCTCCAGAGCAACGCCCGGACCCCCGTTCTCCACACAGTGGCCAACCACCTACGCCAGTGGAGCAGTTCCGGGGGGATGTTCATGCACCCCCTCCCCATCCAGAGGAGGTGGCACGTGGGGGCGCCTGCCTGGACAGGCAGTGGTGGCTGTCTGCCCAGCCAGGAAGAGCTTCCTGCCGTACTGAGAGCCAGGCTCCAGCGAGATCACATTGCAGCCAGTACAGACCGCTAATGGAGGTGCTTGCCCAGAAATGCCCTTAAAAGGCCGAGGCCGGCCAGGCTCCTGTTCCCAGGGGGAGAGCAGGGGCCATGGGGGCGCCGACCGGGGCTGCCCCAGGAGCAGTCACTCTGGTCACCGTGACGACAGCCGCTCTGGTCCATTTATAACTCCTGCTGGAGCAGACAGCCCTACCCACAGCCCCCATGCCTGGGAGCCTGGGAGCCAGGAAGGCGGGTCTGCTAGTAACTGGTCTCCAAATCGGAGAACAGCTATCTTCACCTGCCACTGATCACAGTCCTGGTCACCACTGCCCATCCTGTGTCACCGACCACTGGCTCACTAAGAGATGGGGTCAGTGGTGAGCTCTGGTCTTCATCCCCGTGAGATCCGAATCCTGTACCTTTCCCCAGAGCCCCTCCAGCCCTGTTGGCCTCTCTGCTTTGTCCCCATGTGCCTGGCTCTCTCCTGCCTCGGGGCCTTTGCACTTGCTGTGCTCTGGCTGTTGGAGCTGTCCCCTGTGCTGACTGTCGGCGCCCTTCCTAGCTTTCACCCAGCTGCGGTGTCTTCTTGTAATGACCTGTTCCCTTGTTCCCTCAGTCCACTTCTGCCGTGCCCTGCCCCTCCCCAGTGTTTACGGGCGCCCAGCTGCGGAAGGACTGGAAGGGGAACGGGGAGAGGAAGAATGGCCAGAGCAGCAGAGTCTCCCTGAGAGAGCGAGATTCCTGGCTCCACAGAGAGGCAATGGCCCGGCTACCCTAGGGCAGCACCACCACCAACGGGCAGGGGCGGGGCTGCTCCCCTGTCATCAGAGCCAGGGTGGGGCAGGCCCTGCACTCCCGGGGCTCCCCTCACCCCGGCCCCCTCCCGGCATAGCCTGCACTGTGTCTCCAGGCTCCCACCTTCATCCAAGCCTAGTTCTCTCCGGTCTGGGCCTTGAGCAGGTGGAAACCCATGGCTGCCAGATGCCCCTTGACCTCCCCGGGGTCCCCCAGTGACCAAAGGACAGCATGCACTGGGGGACAATAGGTACCACCCATAGCAAGACCAATCTCAGGGTAAACGTCTCAAAGCCACCCTCCCCCCACAGCCCACGTGGTCCCACCCCACCCACCCCCGCCCCACTGGCTACATGCTCAGGGCCACCGGTACTCAGACACAGCACCGTCCTGGGAAGGGGCCCCAAATGCCACTCAGCTTCATCTCACAGGTGACCAAGGCCTGCGGGGGAAAAGCCAGGCCAAGAATCCTGTTCTGACCCCACTCAACTCTTCCTGAGAGGGTTGATCTAGCAGCCTGAGGCCGCAGGGCCAGAGCCTGAACTTGACCCTTCCTTTGGGTCTTTATTGGTTTAATAAATCAGCAAACCGTGGTGAGCTGGCATTCTCTGGAAGGCCTGAGCATCTTTCTGGGGGACAGACTCCGGCTGCAGGCACACGGCCCACAGCTCTGGCACGGCCCCAGGCCCTGGCTGGAGCCCCCTCCCTGGGCCAGTTCCTGGAAGCCAGGTCCCTGGGCCTCGCTGGCTCCTCGCTGGGGCCCGGAGCATTCACGGAAGCTGCCCCCAGCCGTGGCCCCAAGACCGTGGAGGCTGCAGGACTCAGCTGCCAGCTCTGCAAGGGCCATGGCCCAGGCTCCCTGGGTTCGCTTCCAGCACTGGACCCAGGCTCCCCGGGGCCTGGCGTGTTTCCTGGCGGAGCTTCCTCAGGAAGCACAGCGAGCGACCCCATTTCCCTTCTTCCCAGAACTGGCAGGGAGCACAAAGAGGAATGGGCCTTCTCAAGCAGCCGGGGCCTCGAGGACAGCTCAGGGCAAGCCCGGCCCTGCCACACCTCAGTTCCCACAACTACAAACAGGGCCCCTGCCAAGGCCCCAAAGCCAGCCCCGCTGTGTCCTTCCTGCGGTCCCGAAACCTTCCAGAGAACAGCGAAGAGCTCACAGAGCCCGCGTTGTCTCTGAGCGCTCTTGTCACGGAGGCTAGGCCTGGACAAGGGGTAAGGGGCAGAGAAGTGGGGAGGGCAGCCTTCGGGCTGAGTGCTGACGCCGTCCACACCCGGTTGTTGGAAGGATGGAGGATCACGTAAAGCCTCCCTCCGTCCCCAGCACCACAGCGACGCCCAGGATACACGGGTGTTCCTGGCAGGTGGCTCGGGTCCCAGCTGGGCATCCGCCCCCTTCAGGAGCCCCTTGGGGGTGAGGACAGAAGACAGACAGAGGACGGCCCTATGCCCGAAGCAGCCTCGGTGAGAAATAGAGGCCGTGTGCCCTCGCGTGGTAATGGCAGGTAACCGGGGTGGTGCAGGAGGAGAGCATCCCCAGGCCGTGGCCTGCGGCCCGAGCTGTCCCTCCGCCTCCCTCCTCTCTCCTTTTCTCACGGAACCAGGGGCCCAGACCCTCACTTCATGCCACACATCCTCCATCTGCCCACGCAGGCTCCCTGCGGCTTTCACCACGATGCCCTCGGCGAGCCTGGTGGGCGGCCCCGCACCCTGTTCGTCATTCCCTGTCTTTCCATCGAAGCTCTCTCGCATGTCCCTTGAAGCCTAACAACAATCTACGCAAGTCTGGCTTGGTTCTGAGCTGGGCTGGAGGGATCCCAGCACGTGGTCTCCGGACTCGTTCTCACTGCGCTCCTAGGACGCATGGGGGCTGCGGGCGGAGCCGTGGCTGCCCCTCCCCCACCAGCCCCGGAGGCAGCAACCCCCCCCCCCATAGAGCTGTCACCTGGCAGATGGATGAGGCTGACCACCGCTTCCCACGCTTACTGGCCCAGATGCCCAGACCACAGAGCGTCTGCCAACGACCGTGGCCCATCTGGCCATCGGCCTGCTGATCTTGTTCTCTCTGGTTTGTAGGATTTCTTTATTTTTTATGCAACGGTCCTCTCGGTTCAAAGTGCTACAGACCCCTCTCCCCAGGGTATGGCTGGCTCCTCCATCTCCCTAAGGTGGTTTCGGTAAACGTGTTCATAAGTGGTCCACTTTCAGTGTGTCAATCCCATCCTCTGCGCTTAGAGCCCTCCGATCTGGTTTACGGACCCCCGACTCGGGGTCTGTAGAGACTCACCCGGGATGTTCTCCACCAGCCTGAGAGTGGAGGGCGGCGCGGCCCCTTCTCCTCACCTCTGCAAAGGTGATGGCTCCTCCCTCCTGGGGAGAAATTGGTCCTCGGCAGAGGGCCACCAGCAGGAGGTCTCCGGCTTCACTGCTGACTTCAGGACAGACCACAAGCTGCAAGGGACCCTGCTGCCCGCTGGCAGCTAGGGCTGGGGAAGGTTTGGGGCCGGTCACCCGTGGATGTGCGCTGGCCTCGGAGCTGGGGGTTTCAGCGGCCCCCTGTGGTCAGACTTGTGCAAAGGAAGTCCCTGCCTATCTCCCCCCACCCCCCGCAGTAAAACACACCTTCCCAACCACGGGGGTTCCGGCAGCCCCAGGCTTTGAGTTGTGACATTGTAGCCGGGAGCAGGGCGGGTACGATGGGGAGGAGACAGCTGTCAGCGAGCACCAGCAAGAGCGAGGTTGGCGGCCTCCACAGAGGACCCCCTCCCCACCCCACCGCAGCGACGGGCCAGGACGCCTGCCAAGGGTGGCACCACAGGGAGAGGCTGGCTGCATCAGTGCACGGTGCCCCATGGGCAGGCAGGTGCCCACCCCAGCCAGGCCGGGCACACACCACCATCTGGGTGTGCGTGCAGGATCCAGCTCGCTCACAGTCTTAGTAGGCTCTGGCTTCTGTGACAAACACCACAGACCAGGAGGCTCAAACAACAGTTCATTGTCCCCGTCCTGGAGTCGGAGTTCCAAGATCCAGGTGTGTGCAGGGCTGGATCCTCCCGAGGCCTGTCTCCCCGGCGCGTGGACGCCATGCTCTCCCCGAGTCCTCACACAGTCGCCCTCGGTGCGTGTCTGTGTCCTGATCTCCTCCTCTCTTGGGGACACGGCTCAGATTGCATGGGGGCCATCCCAGTGACCTCGTTCTACCTTAATCAACTCTCCAAAGGCCCCGTCTCCATATACGCACATCTTGAGGTGCTGGGGGCTAGAGCTCCAACATATGAATTTGGCGGACATGACAAAGTCCCTGTCACCAACATTTCCCGGGAGCTCTGTGCTGGGCACCGAGCAGCCCAGGGTCCATGCGCAGTCACCTTTAATGAAGACCAGACATCAGCTCCTTTTGGCTGAGTCCCCAAAGTGCAAGTTCACATTGGTGCCCAGAATGACAGGGCGGAGGGTGTCCAGGCACTGACGGTGTTGGAAATCCGGGGCTCTGTGGCCCCCTCGCTCCCCGCGGGGCTTCCTAGGCCCTTGTTTCTGTTCTCAGACGCAGCCCGCCCTGAGAGCCAGAGCAAATGCAATTTCAGCGGGCTTCCCCTGCCGGTTGCGGCCCGCACTGCTCCACTCTGCCTCCCACCGCGCATGAGCGGGCCTCCATAGGCACAGGCGGAGCAAGGGAGCAGCCTGTGGGGCCGCGCAGGCCGTGGCCGTGGCCCCTGCCCTTCTTCATTGCCCCTCCCAGCACGCGGGGTGCTGGTGCGAAGCCCGAGCGCAGCCGGGAGGCCCGTTTCCACCTTGTCCTCCTTGTGAGCCAGGCCTCCCTCCCCCCAGCCTCCCTGCGGCCTCACGGGGGTGAGCCCCACTAGCTCCAGGCGGGCTAGAGCATGGGCTCTGCTGCCCTGGCACTAAGCTCTGGGGGACAGTGTCCCTCTCGTTGCCCAGCAAAGCCAGGAAGCAGCCGTCCACCTGTGTGCTCTAGAGGAGACCCCCGAGAAGGGTTCAGCTGGGCTTTGGACAGAAAACCTGAGAAAGGCAGCATTCCTGGAAGGAGAACGGACAGGACAGAGTCCCCACACCCCACCCAACCGTGCACACGCACAGCTGTGGCCTGTGCCCACCCGAGGGGCCAGATGCCCAGACACCTGTGAAGTCCCCCTGGAAAGCCTCTCCTGTAAGCCCAGCAGGGAGGTGCTGGGGGCCCCCTGGAACGGCCTGCCCACCTGTGAGCAACTACAGTGTTCAAGTCACACTTCCAGAACCTTCTTCCTTTGTGTCTTCTAAGAAAGTCATTGTTGTCACTCCTAGTGGTAGGAGAGGAGGGGATGGTGGCCCTCTTCAAATATCAGAAACTCTGCCCAGTGTAGGAGGGGACAGATGGGTCTGCAGCGCCTGCCATAGTCAGGCACCCGCAAAGCAATCGGCACAGGAGAGGAAGGAGCCCAGGACCAGCTGTCTGCCGGGGATGCTCCACCAGCCTCCCCTAGAAGGCGCATGGGGTGGGTGCCGAATACACGGGCAGCTAATGTGCAGAGCCTGGGTGAGGCCCCACGGCAGAGAGGAGCCAGGGCAGGTGCGGCTCCAGCAGGGCACTCGGACCTGCCAGCCGTTCAGTCTACCGCCCTCCACAACCAAGCCCGTCCCTACTATGGCACGGAATGGACAGGTCTGGAGAGGCGACACAAGAGGGGGCTGTGGGAGGTGTCCCCAGATGGTGCAGCCCCATGATTAGGTGACCTGCCCCCTGGCAGGGTTCGCTCATCAAATATTTCCCGCATCTATGCGTCCCAGGCCTGTTCTCGGTCTGGCAGACCTCCAGGCCCCCTTCTCACACAGAGAAGGCAAAAGCCAAATCAGCAGCAAGAACCAGGCTGGCTGGGGCAGGCACCTATGGTGCTGGGGAGCAATGGGCCAGCACGACAGGTAGGCTCGGCACACCTGCTCCACGTGCCCTGGGACATCACGGAAAAAGTCGAAGCAAGGGGATTATGTGGCCAGGTTTATGCTTTTAAAAGATCCAGCTGGCTTGGCTGCTGGGTGGAGAACTCACTGGGCACGGGGGCCAGAGCTTCGTAAGATGAGGCGTACTGAGGAGGGAACCAAGAGCCTCGCTCTGGCCCTGATGGTGGCACATGCTCGGCCACACCTGCTTCTCGGCCAAATGCTGCCCCCGGCATCCGAGGGGTGCAGCCGTTCTTCCTGGCACCAGCCATCTGCCCGGGTGCAGCACAGAGCCCCCGAGCTGTTTCTCTCCTCGGGGTCCAGCTCTGCCAGGGGAGTATGGCAGTGGGCCGGCGGGCGAGGACTTGCAAGGGGGTGATGCCAACGCCGGCCACGGAGGGAGGTTTTCTAAGAAGGGAAGTGGGGCAGGCTGGGGCAAGCTCAGGGCCAGTATCCGCTGGTCAGAGTGGGGGTCCTAGAGCAGAGGAGCAGGAGTGCGGGTCAGGGCAGGCAGTGATGCCCCAGGGGACCAATCTTTCAGAGGGATGGCTCGGCCGAAGGTCTGGGTGAGATGGGTGGTAAGCAGGACTAGTGCTGGCTGGCCAGGAACCACGGCGGATGGTTTCGATGGCTGAGCCATGAAGAGGAAGCAGTGAAGGGGCGGGCCGCGTTCGGACAGAAGGTGCCAGAAAGAGATCTGTCAAGCAAGAGCTTTACCTCCCTGTGGGATTCCAGTCAACACAGACATAGGCACCCATGCCCCGGCCGGCCACAGGGGCTCCTGGGAGTAGGGCCCTTCCTCCTGCTCCCTCCTGCTCAGCGCCCAGCTGTCCACGCACCCCCGCCCACTCTCCAAGATGCCCCAGGCCACGACTGACACCCCCTCAACCTCCTCCAGCTCAGAGGCCCTGCCCAGGTGTGCAGGGCTGGGCAGAACTGAATCGGGGAACACGAGGTGGGGGGTCAGGACGTGGCCCTGAGATATTGCAATAGCCCTTCCTTGCCCAGCTCGGAACAGGTCTGCAATCCCACATGTGAGCCCAGAGGCCAGGACTAGGATGTTTACGCGCACACAGACTCGGCCCTCCCAACCATTTCCCAAGAAGGGATCCAACCTGAAGGAAAATTCTAGTAACCAGCTTTCTAGGAAGTGGCGGGAGGTGGGGTGGGGAGGACAATCTCCAGGAAGGACAGGGCTCAGGGAGCAGCTGGTCAAGGCAGTACATTGCTGGAACATTCTGCTGCCAGGGAGCAGGCAGGCCCTGGGTATCCTTGCTCAGACGGCACCCTTCGTGCCGGCCTTCTCTGCCCTCTGACCCCGAATGTCCTGAGGGCCTGATGCCTGTGTCCACCCCCAGCCAGGCTGTGCCATGGGCTGCTTCCCACCTGGCTGGACCAGCAGGAAAAGCGTTGTTGCCAAGGAGACTTTGCCAAGAAGGAATGGCCTTGTGGGCCCATTCTCGTCCCTCCTGTCACACCAATGCTGTCAGGGCGTGCTGGCCACAGCCCCCAGGCTGCCACATGAGAAGCGCAGGGCGGAGGGTTAGTCTTGTGCAGATTTTAGCTTCAGGAGTGTAAACTCTGTGGCAAGGTGACCTCCCTTTACTGGCCTGACCTCCCCAAAACGACACTCCCCCACAACATGGTATTACTGTATGGCACACAGCCTACGTAGGCCCAATAATTATCCCCCGAGACTCAGCCTCCCCAGAGCAGTCACTGGCCACGTTATAAAACGCAGCTCAGACATTGTCAGAGGCAGGAAGGAAAGGGGGACCCCGGCAGGAGACCAAATGCTGAGCCCAGAGTCCCATCCTGTTGCCCCGACTTCCCTCAGGACATCCTCCCCCCAGAGCCACCGCAGGCCAGCAGTACCACCAGCAGAGTGTGGCTGGGGGGCCCGGCCACCCCGGCCAGCCTCCCAGGAACCTGCGTCAGGACAGGCTCATCCAGCAGCATGACCTACCTCTGCTGGGCCACGTGTGCAGGAACGTCTGGGTCCCTACCTCCCATCTCTTGTGCTGAAGGCATGCTCAGGAAATGCAGATTGTAACAGGAGCCCAGACTAAATGCAATCAGGAAAAAATGAATCCTAGGACCAAAACCATGGGGCATGATTCAAAGTCAAAAGCGAAACTTGATTTGGGTTGGAACCCGCACCTGGGGTTTTTCTCTGGGGCCCTGCCCCTGCCCACCATGCTCCTCCGGCAGCTGATGATACTGTCAGGGTGAACCACGGTGGGATCGCGGAAGGACGAGGGCCCACAGAGGCCTGTCACTGTGGGAACGTGCTGTCCTCTGCGATGCAGTACTTGCCCAGGACCCCATTCTCCCTGCCTTCCGTGGTTCTGCTGGCCACGCTCTGGTTCCTGCCTGAGAAGGGAGGGCTGCATGCCCACCGTGAGCTGGCCGGCCAGCCGCAGGTCTGGGGCCACGAGACAGGCCTGCTGTTTGGTCCAGTACCTGTTTGCAGACTGCTGCGATGGGTAATGTGATCCCCACCCCTGGAAAGATACTACCTGCAGGTCTGTAAACAACAGAAACAGGATGAAATGTGGTGGGTGTTCTTGGTGTGCACATCCTTCGGTCCCTGGGAACCCTGAAGCACAAGTGTGCCCCCCCCACCCCCCACCCCCAGCCAGCAGCTGAAGCTGCACTGCCCGGCAGTCTGTTCTGGAAGAGGAACGTCCGGGAGCCACCACCCCCTCCCCGCCCCCCAGCTGGAGTGGTAGCCCCGAGCCCTCCCGGCACGGGAACACAGCTTCCTTCTGTGGAGAGTGGAGGCTGCCTCTCTGGAGCAGGGCAGAGCGTAGCCCAGAACTCAGTGCTCCAGAAGGACTTGGAAACAAGGAAGCACGTGCTGAGCAGGGCAGGGGCTGCGAATGAGTGGGAAAGTGAAGCCATCCGGCCGCCTGAAGTGCCATTGTGCCAGCCCTGTGGGTTCCGCCAGCCTGTCGTCTCTGGCCCGGGGATTAACATCGCGCAGATGATGTGTCTTGGCCCAGAATCCGTGTGACTAATTGCTCGACAAACAGGAAGGCTTTTCACCTGCCCAGAGCTCAGGCAGGGTTTCCTACCAGACGATAGCATCAGGAGCCCCAGGGTACAGGCAGTTTTGTTCCTTGCCGGGAGTCTCTCGTGCTGATGACGTCAACAGGGCATAAGGCAGTGCCCGGTCTGGATGGGTGCTGGTCAGCAGGCATCTGGGCCTCGAAGACAGGGACGCTCAACCCAAAGCCGGGGCGCTGGCCTGAAGAGAGGGCTTCTCTCCTGGAAATTTCCAGGAATGGGATTTTTTCCAGCACAGCAGAGAAAACAAGATAAGGTCATAGGACAATGGGGAGCAGAGGGAGCTGCAGAGAGGGTTCTGCCTCAGGTCCCCAGTCATTCTGTTGCTGGTTTTTTGTTTTTTTAAGATTTTTATTTATTTGAGAGAGCGTGCACACACGCAAGTGCGAGCAGGGAGGGGCAGAAGGGGAGGGAGCGAGAACCTGAAGCTGACTCTGTATTGAGCACAGAGCCCGACACGGGGCTCAATCCCATGACCCTGAGACCATGACCTGAGCCAAAACCAAGAGTTGGATGCTGAACTGACAGAGCCACCCAGGCCCCCCCTGTTGCTGGTTTTAAGAGCAAATGCAAGCCTGACGTGAGCCGGCCCCGGATAAGGAGGGAGTTTCAGGTTTGTCCTGCCAGGCTCAGAGACGGCTTCTGTCACCTGCCACCATCTCCTTAGGCCTAGCCAAATGTCGGACCACAAGTACACTTGGCAGGTACACAACCCCAGAAATGTGGGATGTAAATGCCTTCGGTGTCATTGGGAGTCCTGCACCCACACAAACCCCAGACTCCATCCAACATGGGGGCTCAAAATGAGGGGGAAAGGAGGAGACAAGTCCACTTCAAACCCTAGTCCAGCCCCCTCAGTGAGGGGCCATGTTTGCCCAGGAAAACCTTACTATGGACTTCCTTAGTTCCGGGCACGAAAGCTGGAACACAACATCAGACAGAAAATGATCACCCCTTTGTGACCAGTCTCTCCCATCAAGACACAGGTCAGGAAAGGCAGCACCAGGCCAGCCTCATGAGCAGTCCTCGGTGGCGCAGCCCTCTCCTCCCTGCTGTTTGCTTGACAATGTGGCCGAGGCCATGTCCTGAAGGACAAGCTCCCATGATGCTGCTGCTTCTGGATTTTTACTCTTTTACGTGCTTCCCTTGCACTCCTAGGAAGAAATGCACACACGGAGGCTTGGGTTTTCTTATTTGTAGCCAAACTCCCACCAGGGTTTCACAGGCTTGGCGAACAGACATAACAGGGTAACCAGCTGGACAAGAGCCAGGACACAGGCTCAGCAGTGAAGGAAGGCACGACGGACCCCCCACACACACACACGCCCGCTCACACACGCACACACAGGTGCACGCACGCATGCAAGATCTGTGCCCATATCCACTCACTGATGTCAGGGACGTCATTACAAAGGCTTGAACCATGTCCGCACCTGAGTCCGGCACCAAGTGTTTGGTGTGAGGGCAGGGCTTGTGGGAAGGTCCCGTGGTGGTGTCTATGTGGGAGGGAGGGAGGCGGCACGGGGCAGCTCAGCAGCAGGATCAGGTGCCACAGGAAAGTGGCAGTTGTGGTGCTGGCCGGAGGCATGCCCAGCCATCCAGGAGCTCCCATGCTCCGGATGAGGGTAAAGCCCAGAGCACGAGGACCCCAGGGGCCCAGGGCCTCCACCACCACCCTGGAAAGACCTCTCCCTCCTCACTCCCAGGGAGCCTGGACTGTGATAGAGTCAAGATGGGACAGAAGCAAGGAGATGCTGGGCCTCACAGTGGGGGGAGGGGGAGTCCAGTCCAGCGGTGCTGCCTCTTTCACCCAAGGGCAAACCTTCCACCAGAGGCAGGCAGGCAAGGCAACGCTTCTCAAAGGCACCGTCTTGCAGACCAGGAGGACCCGAGGAGAGAACCCCGGGGTCTTGCTCCCACACACCCCAGGCTGCTATCCTGGTGGGATCACAGTTCGGTGGGGGCAGAAGGCCCCGCCAGCCCCTGTGCCCAGCCAGAACCAAACAGAAAGCGCCTCTGACCAACAGGGATCCAGGCCACCATATGTACCCCTGCCCCCGCCCCCATAAGCAGGGGTACACGTAGGCGAGAACCTCATCCCCATGTGAGAAACAGCCTCCTACTCTCAGCTGGAGGAAGTAGGTTCAAATGCTACCATACCGCTCTAAGACTGCCCTGGCTGGGAGGCGGGCGGGGACACTGATTCATCGAGCAGAGGGCGACATGCCGAGTATGACACATCCAGGCAGGCAGTGTGCAATGTGTTTATAAAGATTGCCATGAAAACGGTTCACCTCAAAAAAGCAGCTTCGATGCATAAGAAGTGAGTTTCCGGTCTCTAGAAAATGCACATTTTGTGAGTTCTTTTTGCCAACGGGATGGCCTTGCTCCGCTCTGCCCTAAGTGGTGCCTTCAAGCTGCTGCTGTCCTTCATCTCGTCTCTGTGGGCACCTAAAGACAGGAAAGAAAAGCAAACCACCAGCCCTTCTGCACGGGGCCGCCTCTCCCTCTGTCCCCACCGCCTTGCCCAATCGGCCCTAACCCAGCCCAAGCCTGGCCTCCGGGAGCCGGCTCGGTGGCCGAGGGCAGGCAGGAATGTCTGTCACCCCCTGGCCCATTTGCCTCAGCTCTAGGGGATCTCAAACAAAGAATGACACAGAGAAATACTCCGTTTTCCCAGGCAAAGGTAAGACAGATTTCAGTGACCCCAAGAACAATCAGCTCCCTGAGACAGAAGGAAATAATTTTGTAAACTGATTTGCAGATACCGAACAGAATCTTTTAAAAATCAAAGTTTATAATATTGATGATGAATCTAGGTCTCTCCGTCGGTGTTATTCACCTGTTACCATGTGATCGGGCAGCTACAGGAGCCTGTCACGTATCCACATGTGCCATCCAAACGCCACTCGGGTGGGTGGGCAGAAGGTGTAACTGGTGGACATCCGCTGCTGTCCTCTACTTCCCTTACCTCCCTCCACGCCCTCAGGGGCCTACTGGTGGTGTCCAGAGCATGCTGGCCAGAGGGGGCCAGAGGAACTGAAACCACCGGTCACCAGAACTGCGAAAGCCCAAGAGCAGGACCAGACCCTGGTCTGGAGAAGGAGTGAGCACAGATGAGGATGGACGCACACCCAGAGGGGCGGAGGTGACGTCAGGCTGTGAGCACAGCTCTGCCGCTCAGGCAAGCAGCTCAACGGCCCTGGCTCGTCCCCTCCCTGCAGACAGCGAGGGTGAGGACTGAGCTGGAGCAACGTGGACACAAGCCCTGACTGCCACCAGGAAACCAGCCTCAGGGCCAATGTGCACGTGGGAGGCCTTGGCGTCTCACAGAAATCATGGTACTATCAATACCTGTCGGAGTGCCTCATCACAGGCCTGGCCCTACCCCAGGCCACGTGATTCTCACACCCAGGGCAAGGGGCCCCTTACCAGCCACTGGTGGGGTCCCCACAGATGCCAGAAATTATACAGGGGAGGACACGCAGGTGCTTCCATGCACGTCTGTGGAGAGAAGCTTACTGATCGGCTAAGCGCTCCAGGACGCCACCATCACTAAGAATCTCTGACCTGAGGTCTGCAGGCCGGGAGAGAGTGGACCCGGGACAGCTGAGGGGCTGATGGTGCAGGTGACTGAGAGCGGGGCTGGCACTGAGTGGGCTCTCCTCCTGCCCACAGGGACACGTCACCTCCGCCTCACCCGTGCTCTGCATGACACACGTGAGCGGCAGCGAGTCGGGGGCAGGGTTGTGGGGGGAACAGGTACCTGCCTGGGGAGGCCTGTGTCTCACCGGGCTTGGTATCGGGAACTCTGGAGGCTTACAGTGGTAGGGCTGGCAGGTGACCCCTCGGCTCAAGTCAGAGAGTGTGGCCACCTACTGATGCCAAAACCAAAATCTATTTTCTTTACATTTTGAAAGGAAAATCAGATATTGCTCCTGCCCCCAACTGTCCAACAATACGCCATCACACAGAGCAAACCATGATGTCTGCCCAGGGCTTGTATGCATACACTCCCTGCCATCTCCAAACTCACCCCAAACAAGTGCTCCAGGGCCCTTGCACCCACTCCTCCTGCTCCCTGGACTCTTCCCTCAGATGTCCAAGAGTAACTGTTTGCATAAAACCATTTATTCTAAGAACCTGAGCCACAAATATGCCTTCAATTAAAAACTATAATAAACTATATGACCAAGAGTCCTTTTTTTTTAAGTCTTTTTGGGCTAATATGTTCTAAGGATATTAAATATGCATTCTTGGGGGGAAACTAGCAGCTGAGGGAGCTCCAACTGGAATGACTTAAAATCCTTACAATAAAAGCTACTCATGAAAAACACCAAAGATTTCTAAAATATAATGAGTATAATATACATGAATCTTTGTGTTTTGAAAATCATACTTGTAATAATATTTCCAAATGACAATCACAAAATTCAACACATGGTTGGGAAAACTGGAAATCCACAGGCAAAATCATGAAGTTGGACCCTTACACACCATATCCAAAAATTCAAAATGGATCGACCTAAAGTGCAGAGAGAAAACAAAAAAACTCTTAGAACAAAACATAGGGGAAAATCTTCATGACCACAAATTTGGCAATGATTTCTTAGATATGATATCAAAAGCACATGCAACAAAAGAAAAACAGATTAAGTTAGACTTGATACAAATTTAACTCTTCTACATCAAGGGACACTATGAACAGAGTGAAAAGACAACCCACAGAATGGAGTGAATATTTGCAAATCACCTCTCTGATAAGGGATTGGTATCCAGAATATATAAAGAGCTTCTGGAACTCAACAAGAAGAAGCAAACAACCCAATTCGAAAATAGATAAAAGACGTGAACAGACATTTCTCCAAAGGAGATATGCAATGGCCCATAAGCACGTGACAAGATGCTCAACAACACAAATCAAAAGCACAATGAGATACCACCTCACACCCATAAAGATGGCTCCAGTAAAAACAGAAAATAAGCAGAGCTGGCAGGGACATGGAGAAACAGGAGTCCTCGTGCAGGGACGCTGGTGGGAACACAAAATTGTGCAGCTGTTGTGGAAAACAGTTTGTCAGTTCCTCCAACAGTTAAACACAGGACTACCATGTGATACAGCAGTTTCACATTTGAGTGTACAGCCAGCAGTCGTGAAAGCAGAGATGCAGACAGACACTCGTGCACCAGTATTCGCTACAGCATTACGCAGTCAGGAGGTGGAAACAGCCCAAGTGTCCATCAGCAGATAAACAAAATATGGCGCAGGCATACCTGGTTTTGCACTTTGCTCACAGATACTGCCTTTTTTTTAAAAACAAATTGAACGTTTATGTCCTCCAAGTCTATCGGCACTATATTTCCAACAGCATTTGCTCATTTCACGTCCCTGTGTCACATTTTGGTAATTCTTGCAATATTCCACACTTTTTCATTCTTACTACACTGGTTATGGTGATCTGTGACCAGTGAGGCTTGATGTGACTTCTGCAGCTGTTTGGGGTGCCCTGACTGCACCTATATAAGACGACAAACTTAACTGGTAAGTGTCGTGTGCGTTCTGACTCTCCACCGACTGGCTGTTCCCCCACCTCTCCCTCTCTCCTCAGGCCTCCCTGTTCCCTGAGACACGATACTGAAATCAGATCCATTAATAATCCTGCAATGGCCTCTGAGTGTTCAAATGAAAGGAAGAGTTGAACGTCTCTCACGTTGAATCAAAAGCTAGAAATGATTAAGCTTAGTAAGGAAGGCATGTCAAAAGCTGAGATAGGCCAAAAGCTAGGCCTCCCTCTTGCACCAAACAGCCAAATGGCAAATGCAAAGAAAAGTTCTTGAAGGAAATCACTAGTGCTACTCCAGTGAACACACAAATGGTAAGAAAGTGAAATAGTCTTACTGCTGATGTGGAGAAAGTTTGAGTGGTCTGGACAGAAGGCCAAACCAGCCCCAGCATTCCCTTAAACCAAAGCCTCCTCCAGAGCAAGATCCTAACTCTCTTCAATTCTGTGAAGGCTGAGAGGTGAGGAAGCTAGCAGAGGTGGGTTCGTGAGGTTTAAGGAGAGAAGACGTCTCCGTAACATAAAAGTGCCAGGTGAGGTTACAAGTGCTGTCATAGAAGCTGCAGCAAGTTCTCCAGAAATTCCAGCTAAGATCATCCATGAAGGCGTCTCCACAATAGGCTTTCAATGTAGTAAAGTCTTGCAGACGAAGGAGATGCCATCCAGGACTTTCATAGCTGGAGAGGAAAAGTCAGTGCCCAGCTTCAAAGCTTCAAAGGACAGGCTGATTCTTGTCAGAGGCGAATGGTGAATTTCATTGGCAGCCAATGCTCACTGACCATTCTGAAAATCCTAGGGCCCTGAGCAATTATGCCTACTAACTCTACTCTGCCTATGCTCTGTCAATGGAACAACAAAGCCTGGATGGCAATCCATCTGTTTACAACATGGCTTACTGAATGTAGTAAGCCCATTGCTGAGACCTACTGCTCAGAAAAAAAGATTCCTTTCAAAATGTGACTGCTCACTGAAAGTGCCCTGGTCCCCCAAGGGCTCTGGTGGAGATGGACAATGAGAAGAATGTTTTCATACCTGCCATCGCAAAATCCATTCTCACAGCCCATGGGTCATTTCAACTTTCCAGTCTTATTATTTAAGAAATCCATTTCATAAGGTACAGCTGCCATGGATAGTGATTTCTCTGATGGATCTGGGCAAAACGAAATGAAACCTTCTGGGAAGGATTCCTGTTCTAGATGCCATTAAGAACATTTGTGATTCATGGGAAGAGGTCAGGATATCAACATGAACAGGAGTTTGGAAGAAGTTGATTCCAGCCCTCGTGGAGAACTTTGGGGGTTCAAGACTTCAGTGGGGGAAATCACTGCAGATGTGGTGGAAATAGCAGGAGAACTAGGATTAGAAGTGGGGCCTGAAACTCTGAAAAACAAACTGAGGGTTTTAGAGGGGAGAGGGGTGGGGGGATTGGTTAGCCCGGTGATGGGTATTAAAGAGGGCACGTTCTGCATGGAGCACTGGGTGTTATCCACAAACAATGAATCATGGAACATACATCAAAAACTAATGATGTAATGTAAGGTGATTAACATAATAAAAAAATAAAAAATAAATAAATAAAGGAAAAAAGAAAAAAAAGAAGTGGGGCCTGAAGATGGGACTGAGATGCTGCAATCTCTGCATCAAACTTGATCAGATGAGGAGCTGCTTCTCATGGGTGAGCAAAGAAGTGGTTTCTTGAGATGGGATCCACTCCTGGTGAAGGTGCTATAAAGATTGTTGGAATGACAACAAAGGATTTGGGATATTAAACACACTTAAGTTGATACAGCAGCAGCAGAATTTGAGAAGTTCTCCTGCGGGTCAAATGCTATCAAACAGCATCACATGCTACAGAGAAATCGCTCATGAAAGGAAGAGTGGATGGATGTGGCAAGCGTCATTACTGGTTTATTCTAAGAGGTTGCCACGGCCTCCCCAGCCTTCAGCAGCCACCACCCTGAGCAGTCAGCAGCCGTCAACATCGAGGGGAGACCTTCCACCAGCAAAAAGATCACAACTTCCTGAAAGCTCAGATGATGGTTAGCATTTTCTAGCAATAAAGTATTTCATAATGAAGGCATATACATTGTGTTTTTTAGACACGTAATAGGGAGACCAGAACAGTAGACTCACTTCATTGCCATATCCGCTTTGTTGTGGGGTATCTGGAACTGAACCTGCAATATCGCTGGGGTGTGCCTGTATGTAGATACGATGGAATGTTATTTAGCCATAAAAAGGAATGAAACTGACACATGATACAACACGGCTGAACCTTGAAGACTTTACACTAAGTTAAATAAGCTGGACCTGGAAGGGCAAATATTTTACGATTCCACTTACAAGAGGTACGTAGAACAATCAAATTCATAGGCAGAAGTAGAACGGAGGATACCGGGGGCTGGGAGGAGGGCAGCTGGGGAATGAGGAGATCTTGTTTAATGGGTACAGAGTTTCTGTTTGGTATGATAGAAAGTTCTGGACATAGACATTGGTGAATGTACTTAATGCCACTGAATTCCACACTTATTCTACCTCTGGAGACAATTCTAAATGTGCACACTCTCAGAGCAGAGGGACAGCTATGAGCACGACAGACGAGTTCTGTGAAGATGCAGGCGTACCAGCTGTCTCTTGACCTCCCCACCTGAGTCTGGCTTGGAAAAGTATCAAAGAGCTTCTGCTGGGTTCGTCACTCTGCCTTCTGAGCCCGCATCCTCCCTACAGGGTGCTGTATTCTCTACTGTGTCCCCTATTACACCGGGACCTGCACCCAAGGCCCTACTGTGGTCAGGAGTCAGCGTCCTCATCGTAGGAGAAAACAGAGCAAACTCTGTCTTCAAGACTTCTCAGGAAATTACTAAGTCTACAAAAGTATTTGTATCAACCTTTTCCATTCACATTAATGTCATGGCAGCAGAGCTCATGGCAGGCCTGGTACAACCAGTACAATAGGCATATTTACAGCTCTCACCAACACCCTGCTTTGTCCCTGGTCCGACAGCCAGCCTTGCACTGGTTTCAAGCCCCAGACTTGCGATGCTCTGCTTGGTACTCTAATTAATTTTAAAGACCTCTGAACTAAGGAGAAGGCATGGGGCTACATCATATCCGGGATGAGGACTTCTCAACCCCACTCAGCACCATGTGCAGACCCAGCTATGGAGAGCCATCCTCAAAGCTGCAGTATGGGTCTGCTTCTGAATGAGGGTCTCCCAGCTCCGTGAGCAAGAGGGCAGCTCTGAGCACCCTCGGGGGCAGGGCAGGGCAGTGTGAGGCCTGGCGGCTGGCCTGGCAGTCTCCATGCCTTTACAGACAAACTGACAGCACCAAGGAGAAAGAATAGTGCCTCAACTTAACATAAGAGGAATTCTTTAAAAAACAAATTTAGGGGCACCTGGGTGGCTCAGTTGTTAAGCGTCTGCCTTCAGCTCAGGTCATGATCCTGGGGTCCTGGGATCGAGACCCACATCGGGCTCCCTGCTCCGCGGGAAGCCTGCTTCTCCCTCTCCCACTCCCCCTGCTTGTGTTCCTGCTCTCACTATCTCTGTCAAATAAATAAAATCTTTAAAAAAATAAATTTAGGGCGCCTGGGTGGCTCAGTTGGTTAAGCGACTGCCTTCGGCTCAGGTCATGATCCTGAAGTCCCTGGATCGAGTCCCGCATCGGGCTCCCTGCTCGGCAGGGAGTCTGCTTCTCCCTCTGACCCTCTCCCCTCTCATGTGCTCGCTCTCTCTCATTCTCTCTCTCTCTCTCAAATAAATAATAAATAAAATCTTGAAAAAAATTAATAAATAAAATAAATTTAAAAATACATGTGCCATTTTACTGCTTTTGTTTCTGATTTTAAATTTACAAGAGACCCCAAACACTGCCTAGCACATGCTTTTATTCATACTTCGTTAGAACTCATGTGTCTCCTTGACTTTCACATGAGAAACAGTAATATTAGAAAGGCTAAGCCATACCTTAAAACTGGCCATAAGTACTTTTCCTATGATATATGCTCGAAACATGCATTTGTCATGTGTTTTTCCCTGAAGGAGTTGTCATGAGGACTCTTGCTATCCCTATAGCACTTCATAATTAGGAGGAAATAAAGTATCCTTCTTCATCACATCCATCTACTAATTAGCCAAACTACATAAAACATGCTTTGGCCCAGCGCCGTGTCTCTCTACGCTGCAGACCCCATCTTTGGCAGGAAAAGACCCTGCATTCTAGAGGCAGCACAAGCTAATTTACACTAGTTTATCTCCTGTCACCTTATCAAATACCCAAAAAGAAAATACCATGTTAGAAAAAGTACAAACACACAACATCCTCAATTTTATTCACCAATAGTCAGACCTACAGAACCACAGCCCACAGATGGACTGACTTCTGCACCCATGAATTGCAAATTGCCTCTTCTAACAACAGCTCCCTGGCTCTGATGAGCTGGTAGTGTTCCACAATCTGTCGGCTCCTGAGATTCAGCCCCGCACCTTCCTCCATGCCCGTGGCTTCAGCTTCAGCCATAAACCTCACGTTGCCTATAAAATCGACTTCAGAGAAAAATGAAGTTCTTCTAACATGCCCCACAGCAGACACGGGTTATAAACATACATGAGGCCGCCACCATCAGGGACCGTCAGCACCTCCCTTCACCCGAGAGGTGCCCAGAGCCTGAGCCCCCGCAGCGTCACTACGAGGGAAGCAGCGCAAGAAAGGAGCAAACACGCTCCCTGATGCGACTTTACGGGGTGACCTGGATGGAACTTCCACTCTCACGCGCACGGTGTCTGTGAGAAATGAAGTGTGTCCTCCCGTGCGCTCTGTCAGCGGCCCGGGCACAGCTGAGAAGGATCTACGTGCTGTGGGGACCCTGGGACACACTGGCAGACGTCATTTGAAGAACTTCACCCAACGGCATGGGCTCTCGTCTAGGAGGCCCTTTTCATGGTATTTCTTATAAGAAAAGCGGGACTTCTGAGTGTATAGTCAAGTGCCCAGAACAACGTAAAGAGAGTTTTTTCTACCGACCAAGTAACTGCATTATAATATACGACTTCCTAATACCGAGTTTATAACATTTCAGAAAAGAGTAGTTGTGCACATCAATGACTCTTCTGGCTTTCTTTATTCAAAAATAAAACAGGCACAAAAAAAACCAGAACTAAAATGTCCAATGTCACCTGAAATAGCAGGTTCACCAAAAGGTTTAAAGGTAAACTTGCATTTTAGGGTATTAATTATAATTACTAGAGAGAGAATGAATTGTTTTTCAAAACATGTATCTCAGGAAAATGCTGACCAATGGGGCAGGTGGTTATTTCATCCCCTTTGTGCAGAGGAACCCACAGGTCTCGAAAGTCTCCCGAGCAGCAGAAGCCGCTCGAAGGCGGCCCTCTTCCAGGTATAGGACATGGGCCTTTCCAGAAGGATGGAGTCTTCCTCAGGCTGCCCCTTGGCCAGGCTAACCAGCCACCCACAGGTACTTTCGCTTCCAGGGGAAAGTTGTGTGGATACATATGCATTCACGTTCCTCTCGAGGCACTCACATTCTACCATCTATAACAGATGGTGCACGGTGATGGTTTTGGAACACAAAGTGGGGGCCTGGGGGAGGGGAAAGGACACACCAAGTGCCCCTACGCATCATGCTCCAGGGCGCGGAGGTCCTCCAGGAGTTCCTGGGCCACGGTCTGCAGGTGAGGGTTGCGGCTCTTGGCCATGGCCAGGATGCGCTTCAGGGGCAGGGAGCTCTGGAACTCGGAGGCCGACTTGGAGAAGATTTCTGGCTCCAGGACCACAGACTGGACGAGTCGCAGTGCATGAAGACACACCTCTGCGTCTGGGTCTGGGGGAGAGAGGGAACACTTCTGGTTAGAATGAGACTCTACAGGAACAGTGGCAAAGTCTATCCCTCGAGAGCTCTCGGCCTTTCTGAATGACAGGTCTGACTGTTCAGTAACTACCAGCTGACTGAGAAACAGTGTCACTTCTTGAGGTAAAAGCTTAGCTCCTAAGAGTGACGCAACAAAACTCAATGACCACTGATTTAGTGACATCCATCTTCAAATATTACTCACAATCAGATAATTTTAAGATGCTGAACTAAAAATATGAGGCCTTCATGTTGTTTGCTCCAACTCTGTCCACACAGGATTGTTTTAAGAAGTAGCGCTCCATCTGTACTGCAAGCACACCAGTCCTCAGAGGACACGTACGGGTACGCAGCTCTCCAGGGCCCCCAGGCTCCCCAGAGTCACAGGCTGCAGGATGCACAGTGTTGCCATGTCCCTGAGGAGTCCCCTCCAGAGTTACAGAACCTGGTGCCCTGCACGCACGGTGGCACCACTAAAACACAGCTAGACACAAACAGCCCAACGCAAAGCTGCATTCTAAACTAGGAGGGATCCAACTCTCCTTACTACTTACTCGTCCCTAGGGGAAACTCTAGTACGCCATCGATCCACTTCTTTTTTTTTTTTTTTTTTAATATTTTATTTGACAGAAACACAGTGAGAGAGGGAACACAAGTAGGGGAGAGGGAGAAGCAGGCCTCCCGCCGAGCAGGGAGCCTCATGTGGGGCTCGATCCCAGGACCCCGGGATCATGACCTGGGCCGAAGGCAGACGCTTAACGACTGAGCCACCCGGGCGCCCCCATCGATCCACTTCTTGATTGAATGTCGTAATTCCAACCAGGCTCAAAATCGGTACCTCTTTCTTAGCACTACACTTAAACCTTTTAAGAAGTAAGTAGGATTGCAAGAGCAGACTAAATAAGTCCTCAGTGAGAACTGCCACACACTAAGGCTGCCCAGAGGCTCTTGCTGTTGACCCAGGGCCCCCAGGGCCCAGTGAAGACTGCTGCACTCTGTCCAGGAGGGAGGGCAGGACATCCTGGGCCTGGATCATTAGAATCCTCCTACTTTGGGGGAGGAGGGGGCAACTTTCCCCAGTACGGGCCTGCCAAAGACCTGGTGCAGAGTGTGGCTGCCACAGGGAGGAGGACAGGATCACCAGGAAGGCCCCACCACCCAGACAAAGATGGACAGGAGCTGGACCAAAACACCAAAGAACTCCCTTTGTCCTCCAGCATCAGCCCAGCAAACTTCCAGCAGCCAATAAGAGCAGTCTACAGCTGGGAAAGGAGCAAAAGGAAGGAAGGAAGGAGACCCCCCGAACACAGACGCAAAGGGAAGGCCAACATCTAAGGGTGGAACAGGGCACTGAGGAAGACTCTCGGGCAGCTCGGCCCTCACCCTCACTTAGCACAAGGAGAAGTGAGGCATTTGAAGCCTGTGGGTACACAGGAGGCAAGCACAGCAGCACCAAACCCACACCCATCCCATCCCGCACTGACAGCCCGGCAGAAGAAGAGGCTTGGCCATGTCCACAGGTGCACACCAGCTACCTCATTCTCTGCTGCAGAGGCTGGTTACACTACGGCCCAGAGACCAAACGTAGCCCAGGAAACATTTCTGTATAGGCTGTAAGCTAAGAGTGATTTTTATATTTTAAAGGGATAGTTTTTAAAAAAGAGAGAGGGGGGAGAAGAATATGCAGCAGAAACCATACATGGCCCTAAAGATATTTACTATCCAGCCCATTACAGAAGAAGTTTGCTCTATTGCCCTGCACACAATGTCTAACATTCAATCAGAAATTACAACAAAGCAAGGGAAACAAAAGGCCCACGGTGGAGTAATAAAGTAATCAACAGAGCCAGGCTCCGAGATGACCCAGCTACAAGAACAACTAGAAAAGGAATCTGAACTAAATAGGAGATGGGAAAGCACTGCTGTAGGGTTCCCACAGGACATCTGAAGCAGTGCAGTACTATTTAAAGATTAATTAAGGTTGTATTGTAAACCCTAGGGCAAATCATAAAAAAGTTCTTAAAGTGTAAATGAGAAGCCAGCAGTATCGATAAAACAGAGTATTAAAATAATCCAACAACAAACAAAAAAAGAGGAAAAAAGAAACGAGATATTTTTGTATTTCTATATACATTAAATGAAAACAGTATAAACACACTGATTAGAAAACAGAGAATGCATAAAACAGCAAGACTTCACTATGCATTGCCCACAAGACACCCAAGATAAAGACAAAGGTTAAAAGTAAAAACAAATATTTAAAATATGCCAAACAAACACTACTTAAAAGAGGGCTACAGAGCCTATATTATTACTAAACAAAGTAGACTTCAGAACAAGAAATGTTACCAGGACTACGGAGTAACACTCCCTAATGATAGAGAGGTCAAGACAGCAAGAAGACATAACAGTCTCAATTATGTATGTACTGAATAACAGAGCTTCAAAAGACCAAAGCTAAATATGATAGAATTCTACAGGCAAATCGATTCACAATTAGAGTTGAAAACTTCAATGTTATTTCCATTACTGATTTTAAAAAGTAAGGAGAGAAAATCAGTAAAAACACAGAACCCATGAACAACACAAACTAATTGAGTTTAGCAAGGTCAGCATACAATGATCAATTGTATCCACATTTCAGTAAGGATACATTGGAAACAGAATGTGAATTGTGTAAGACTGATGAATCACAGATCTGTACCTCTGAAACAAATAATACATTATATATTAAAAAAAAAAAAAAGACGATAGTAGGAAGGGAAAAATGAAGGGGGGGAAATCAGAGGGGGAGACGAACCATGAGAGACGATGGACTCTGAGAAACAAACTGAGGGTTCTAGAGGGGAGGGGGGTGGGAGGATGGGTTAGCCCAGTGATGGGTATTAAAGAGGGCACGTTCTGCATGGAGCACTGGGTGTTATACGCAAACAATGAATCATGGAACACTTCATCTAAAACTAATGATGTAATGTATGGGGATTAACATAACATAATAAAATAAGATTTAAAAAAAATATATTTAAATATTTTCTATTTAAATAAATTCTTTATTAAGAAAAAAAAGACTATCATTTACAATAGCACCAAAAACATAAAACATTTAGGTATAAATCTTATAAAATATGTGCACGTTTTGTATGCTAAAAACCATAAAACACTGATGTGAGAAAGTAAAGACAACCTAAGTAAATTGAGAGAGATAACGTACTTATGGACCAGAAGACCCAATATTGTTACGAGGTCAATCTACCCAGTGATCTACATATTCAGTGCTATCCCAATCAAAGTCCCATAAGCTTGTTTGTAGAAATCAACAAACGGGGCGCCTGAGTGGCTCAGTCAGTTAAGCGTCTGCCTTCAGCTCAGGTCATGATCCCGGGGTCCTGGGATCAAGTCCCACATCGGGCTCCTTGCTCCGTGGGAAGCCTGCTTCTCCCTCTCCCACTTCCCCTGCTTGTGTTCCCTGACTGTGTCTCTCTCTGTCAAAAAAATAAATAAAGTCTTTAAAAAAAAAATTAAAAAAAAAAGAAATCAACAAACTAATTCTCAAATTTATTTGGAAAAGTGAAGGAACTAGGACAGCCAAAACAATTTAGAAAAACAGTGAAAGACTCAGAGTACTTGATTTCAAAACTTACAGTCATCAAGACAGTGTGATACTGGTGAAGGGACAATCATAGAGATAAATGAAACAGGATTAGAGAACACTGGAACAGACCACAGTTTTGTAAAATCTCAACAAACATATAAATGCATTTTATATTTTTTTTAGAAATGCATTTTAATCGAAAAAAATAATAGCCTTTTCAGGTTGCCTGGCTGGATCCGTCAGTGGAGAGTGGGAATCTTGATCTCGGGGTTGTGAGTTAAAGCCCCACGCTGGGCATAGAGATTACTTAAATTAATTAATTAAAAAAAAAGATTCCTCAGGGCGCCTGGGCGGCCCAGTCAGTTAAGTGTCCAACTCTTAGTTTCGGCTCAGGTCATGATTTCACGGGTGGTGAGACAGAGCCCCCTGTCAGGCTCCACACTCAGCAGGGAGTCTGCTAGAATATTCTCTCCCTCTGCCCCTCTCCCCACATGCTCTCACTCTCCCTCTCTCTAAAATAAATAAATCATAAAAAAAAAAAAAGATTCCTCAAGTAACTCATGGCTGCCTTAATGTTGATATTTCATCAAAAACTAAATACAGCCTTATCTTGACAAACAGCCAGACCTTCAAGATCCAGTATGCCCTACTTTCAGCAAACAGAAAGAAATGCCTTAGAAACTTACGTTATCTCTACCCCACCCCTCCCTCCACAAAGTTAAAAGTAGATAATCAGTCACTCCTCACCAACCCCAGTACAGCTCTTTTAGCCTATGGTCCCATCCCAGTGCTATAATGAAAGCACCTTTTTGCACCATAAAAAAATTAATTTTAAAAATAATAGCCTTTTCAAAAACTGGTGCTGGAAAAATTGAACACCTATATGTAAAAACAGAGAACTTGAATCCATACCTTGCCTCACATATAAAACTTACATTAAAATTAATAATAGACTTAAATGTAAAACCTAAAACACCAAGAACTTCTAGAAGAAAACAAGAGAAAATCTTTGTAACCTTGAGTTTGTAAGAATTCCTTAGATATAAAACCAAAAGCACAATCCATACAAGAAAAAAAATGAATAAGCTCTATCAAAATTAAAGACATCTGCTCTTCAAAAGACATAGTTAGGAAATGAAAAGATGAACCAGTAGGCCAGGAGAAAATACTTGTAAAACATGTATCAGATTTATTAAAAAACCCAACTGAATACAGAATATAAACTCAAAAATACTCAATAACAAACAACCCAATAAAAATTGTCAAAATATTGGAAAAGACAGATCTTTTCACCTGCTTACTTCCCATTTATGTCTCTTCTTTGGTTAAATGTATTTTCAAATAGTTTATTCACAGTGTCTTTGCTCATAGTTGCCAAAATCTGGAAATAACCCAAACATCTTTCAACTGATGAACAGATCTAAAGAGACCATGGTATCTCCATAGAGTAAAAACATAAATAGCAATAAAAGAAATTAACAACTGATACATACACACAAAAACACGATGAATCTTGAATTATGCTGAGAAACAAGCTGGACTTTAAAATCTATACACGTCATGATTGTTTCTATATGCCATTCTGGAAATGTCAAAACTACAGGAAGAGAAAAGAGATCTGCGGTTGCCAGGGCCTGGGGGTGAGGAGGGGATGATCACAAAGTGGCACAGAGAATATTCTGCGGTGATGAAACAGTCCTGTGTCTTGATTACGGCAGTGATTACATGGTATATGCATGTCACAACTCACAGAACTCAGTACTAGTAAGTGGATTTCACTCTATGTAAAATTTTAACTCAATAAGCCTGACCTTTAAAAAAGGGAACAATTACATCTCGGACCCTCTTTCTTATTCCCTGCCCCTAGGCAATTGCTCCTTCCCTGGAGGACTGGTTATTTATTTTCTAAAGAATCTCTGGAGCAGGGGCGCCTGGGTGGCTCAGTTGGTTAAGCGACTGCCTTCGGCTCAGGTCATGATCCTGGAGTCCTGGGATCGAGTCCCGCATCGGGCTCCCTGCTCGGCAGGGAGTCTGCTTCTCCCTCTGACCCTCCTCCCTCTCATGCTCTCTGTCTCTCATTCTCTCTCTCTCAAATAAATAAATAAAATCTTTAAAAAAAAAAAAAAAGAATCTCTGGAGCAGGGACATTAGGCACAATTGAAGATGGAGGCTCTCTCTGGAAAACACATAAATTATGTGAAAACATACCCATAAATTCTAAGACACTCCCTCTTCCCTACTCTGCTTCCAGAGTTTATAGGCCTCTGCCTATAAACTGTTATGAGTTTATTATGAGTCTGTTATGAGTCCTCTCCAGCCAATCTGAACGACCTAAGAGAAAACACCCAACGGCGCTGACCTATGGTCAGCACCATTTGTTGAAGAAACTGTCTTTTTCCCATTGCATATTCTTTACTCCTTAGTCAAAGATTAATTTACCATATAATTGTGGGTTTATTTCTGGGCTTTCTTTGGGTTTATTTCTGTTGTGTTGGTCTATGTGTCTGTTTTTGTTCCAGTACCACACTATTTTGATAACTACAGCTCTGTAATAGAACTTAAAGTCTGGAATTGTGATACCTCCATATTTTTTTTTTCTTTTTCAGGATTGCTTTGGCTATTCGGGGTCTTTCGTGGTTCCATACAAATTTTAGGACTGTTCATTCTAGTTCTGTGAAAAACACTATTGGTATTCTGATAGGGATTGCATTAAATTTGTAGATTGCTTTGGGTATATAGGCATTTTAACAATATCTGTTCTGATCCATGAGCATGGAATGTCTTTCCATTTCTTTGTGTCACCTTCAATTTCTTTCATCAATGTTTTATAGTTTTCAGAGTACAGATCTTTCACCTCTTCGGTTAAGTTTATTCCTAGGTATTTTATTATTTTTGGTACAATTGTAAATGGGATTGTTTTCTTAATTTCACTTTCTGCTGCTTCATTATTAGTGTATAGAAATGCAACATATTCCTCTTGTTGATTTTTGTATCCTGTGACTTTACTGAATTCATTTATCAGTTCTAGTAGTTTTTTGGTAGAGTCTTCAGGGTTTTCTATACAGAGTATCATGTCATCTGCAAATAGTGAAAGTTTTCCTAATCTTCCTTACCAATTTGCATGACTTTTATTTCCTTTTGTTGTCTGATTGCTGTGGGTAGGACTTCGTACTATGTTAAATAAAAGTGATGGAAGTAGACATCCTTGTCTTGACCTTGACCTCAGGGGAAAAGCTCTCAGTTTTTCCCCACTGAATATGATGTTCACTGTGGGTTTTTCATATATGGCCTTTAGTACGTTAAGGTATGTTCCCTCTAGACCTACTTTGTTGAGGGTTTCTATCATGAATGGGTGTTGTATTATAAATCTCACCCTTAAACATGAGAAGACAATGCCCATTACCAGACCCGTAAGAAAAAGATGGCCATCATTTTCAACAGAAACAAAAGGAGGGAAAAGAAAAGAGTGTGCAATGAGAAGAAAATTTTTTAAAAATATTAATACCTTCCTCAAAGAGATAGAAAGAAGTTATATCATCCATTAAGCAAGAATGAGATGTTGTATTTTTTAATTCCAAAAAAAAAAAGGCAGTTAGAAATTAAATGTATGATAGTAGAGATGAAGACCTCAATAGGAAGGATGGAAAGTAAAGTTGAGGAAATCTCTCAAAAGTGGTGCTAAAAAAAAACAGAGATGGAGAATAGAAGAAAAAGAGGACTAGAATAGGAGGCTCAACATCCAAATAACAGTCCAAAAAGAAAAAACTGAGTCAACAGAGAAAGGAAATCACTCGATAATGATTCAATAATTCAAAATAATTGAAAAGATTACTAGAACTAAAAGACGTAAGTTTCCAAACTGAAAGGGACCCTTTCAGTTTCCACCAAAATTAATAAAATATATATGTAATACACCAGACATATCAGCATAAAATTTCAGCTCAAAATATGAAACAAAGAGAAGATTCTATAAGCTTCTAGAGGGAAAAACAGATCACATACAAAGAGTTAGGAATCAAAACTGCTCAACATTGGACATTAGAAGATAAAGTAATAATGTCTTCAAAATTCAGAAATAAAAAATAATTCTAACCTAGGATTCTATACCCAGCCAAACTATGACTATTATAGGTGAGGGTAAAATAAAGACAATCCAAACACATAATATCTCAAAAGTTCTGTCTCCCACACACCCATTCTCTGGAGACATGACAGGACTTGCTCCACCTAAACAAGGAAGTATACCAAGAGAGAAGACGACATGGGATACACAGACAGTATCAGGAAGGTCAACATACATGGAAGAAGAGAATCAGCCTGGTAGGGAATACAGACTAAGAGAAAGGTAATCAGCTTATTTACCAAAACTGTACAGGAGGAAAATAACACAGAACTTAGGTCTGTTCAGGCCACAGATTAGCAAATTCTGAGCTATAACTACTCAATTTATCTTTTAAAACAGTCATGAAAAACTTATTACTTGAGACAGAAAAAATTCCTATAGATGGCTCAATTATGGGTTGGGAGATGAGTGAATCAAACAGAGTGAGAAAAGGCATTCACCTGACTCCAACACAAAAACAACGTAAATATGAAGATTATCTGATGAGAGTTCTTAAGCAGCCAATATAAAAGTTATTCAATGAGCAACTGCAACCTGCTGGAAGCAAATGAAAAAAAAAAAAAAAAGCCTCAGCAAAGAAATCAAAGATACAAAGAACAAAGGGGAAACATTAGAACTGAAAAATACAATGACCGAAATTAAAAACTTGATAGAGAAAGAATGGAAGGGACAGAGGAAAGATCAGTGAACCGGCAGATAGGACCACAGAAATCACCCAATCTGAATAACAGAGAGAAAAAAGACAGAAAAAATAAACAAAGCCCCTGGGTCCAACGGGACTGTAAAGAAGAGCTAACATTTGTATCATTGCAGGGCTGGAAAATACTCTTAAGAAACAATGGCTGAGATTTTACCCTATTTGGCAGAACACAAACCTACAGATCCAAAAAGCTGAGCAAACTCAAATTGGGATACACCTCAAGAAATCTATGCCAAGACACATCATAGCCAAACTTCTGAAAGCCAAAAACAAAGAAAATAAATCTTGAAAGCTGCAAGAGAGAAATGACACGTTGCCCATGGGAGGAAAAACAATCCAGTGATACTGGATCTCTCACCAGAACCCACAGAGGCCAGAACAAAGTGACACAACACTTTCCACATGTGAAAGAAAAGAATCATCAACCCAGAATCCTATACCCAGTGAAAATGTCCTTCGGAAATGAAGAGGAACTCCAGACATCCTCAGATGAAAGAAAATTAAGAAAATCTGTCACCAGCAGACTACTCTAACAGCAAGGCTACCCCACACAAAAATTTGTACAGGAACATTTGCTGCAGCACTGTTCAATAACAACCTGTTGAGAGTGTAGCTCAGCTACTCCCTAAGATTGCTGCCTCACCATCCATTTCGTTTGGTCAAATGCCTGAAGGGACCTGAAACCAATGGTAGCCTCTCAAGCACGTGTGTGCCCTAGAAAACAGCCAACCGAGTCACAAGCAAACGTAAGTCCCTGGTAGGACTTCTCCCATAGCCCTGATGAAAAGCCCCCCGCCCCACCTCCCAGCATCTTCCCCTTACGTGTCTCTTAGATGAGTGCCCCGTGGGGCTTACCTGAGCCCCACTCTTCTGGTTTGAACTGACCAGTCCAGCCCTAGCCCGGGAACCCCAGAGTATTCCACCCACAGACCCGATAAAGGCACCTGGCCCACATCCTGCCTCCCTCTGTCTGCACTCTGTGTTCACCTCCCTGTGTGGCCCCTCAAGGTGTCCTCCAGGACCTCTTTTTCAATTCTTCTTGTGGTCTATTGTTGAACTGCAGCCCACCATCCAGCAACCTTTGCTCCACTTAATAAGTGTTAATTTGACAATTCATAACACAGCCCCAAAGTGGAAATAACCCAAATGTCCATCAAGTGACAAATGGATAAACAAAATGTGGTATATTTACACAATGGAACATTTGGCAATGAGAAGGAATGAAGTATTGATACACATTACAACACAGATGATCCGTGAAAACATGCTAAATGAAAGAACCTACAAAGTATACAATTCCAATTTCATGAATGGCCCAGATTAAAGTAAATCCATAGATATAGAAAGCAGATTAGCAGTTTCCAGGGGCTGGGTGAAGAGAATGGGGAGTGACTGCTAATGGGCATGGTGATTTCTACTAGTAGTGATGAAAATATTCTAAAATTAGGTAGATGGTGGTCATGCTTGCACAACTCTGTGAACATACTAAAAACGACTGAATTATACACTATAAATAGTTGAATTTCATTGTTTATGAGTTACATCTGTTTTTAGAAAAAGAAGATTGGTAGGAAAATTGGCAAAATTCTAACGAGAGCTAAAGATGAGGTTCTAATAGTGTACCAATGTGGATTTCCTGTCTCAATAACTAGTCTATGGTTACAGAAGGTGTTAACATTAGGGGAAGCAGGGTGAGTATCACCAAATTATTTTCTCATCACATGGGTGTGTGGATGTCTCAGTGACCTTTTTCTCACACGGCTTTCAATATTTTTTTTCTTTCTTTGTACAGTCTCATATGTACAACTTCTGCAACTTTTCTCTAAGTCCGAAAGAATAAACTAAAGAGAAAACTGCTAAAGTACATTCTCTAAACAGGAAAAAAGTGATAAAAGAAATAATCTTGGAACACCAAGAAAAAATAAAGAATGAAAAGAATAAAAACAAGGATACATAAAATAAAGTCTGCTTCTTAATTATTACACAGAGTGTAAAATTATGTGAATAAAAACATTTTTCTTGGATGGTCTTGTCAAAATGAAGTTAAATTTTACATCAACTGCACAAATCTTACATGTACAATTCAAGAAGTTTTGACAAATGTATACACCCATATAAACCATAGTCCTAATGGGATACAGAACATTTCCATCAACACAAAGTTCCCTCATATCCCTTCCCTTCCAGTCAATCCCTACCCTTACACAACTGATGTTCTGATTCCTACAAACACAGATTAGTTTGCCTCTCCTTGAAAATCATTTATGTAGACCTCACTATTTTTCTAAGCACTATTTCATTATTAAAGCTCAGGCAACTCAAAACAAATGAAATAATATTCTGCTTAGGTTTTTTTCTACATTTGTATCAAGTTAGTCCCCTCCTGACATTCTGGGGATGTTTGCTTCTCATAAAGTCCCACTGAGCACTTAGATGGACAGGAAATCACGGCACCATACCCTGTTTCCTCCTAAACAGTACACAGATTTCTTTGTAAATGTTTTTACATTTGGGAGTGAGGAGGATATGTGAGAGAGAAGTATGCAAGGAGAGCCATGAGCAGTGTGACTTCCCCGGGTGACATCCTCCACAGCTCTGAGCTCTCACGCCACTGGTGTCTGTCACAAACACCTCTGATAGGCACGCAGCTCACACAGTCACATCTGTCCCCAGCAGCAGCATCTGGAAGGAGCCATGCCTGTAGTCAGGTTTGAGTAACGCATCACACCCACAACCAGCTCTGCAAGGTGTGCTAACCCTGTGCACACTGCCCATGCTGGGCCGGTCACCGAGACAGAAGACTGACTGCTGGCCACAGACTTGGCGGCAGGCAACTTCCCTATTAATATCTGCAGGGATTTGGGGGGAAAATCCAAACCGGAAGGTCAGGATGTAACCATATTTCAATAAGATGATAAGGAATTTTTAAACTGCATTTCTTTGAATACAAGCAGAACTGAAATGTTCTACCCTGAAGCTGGTATGTGCTGACCCAGGTTCCTTAGAAAGAAGCCCCTGACAGGCACACTGTCCTTCCGACAGGAAGGAAGGTCTAAGAACTCCCTTTGCCCACCTTCCCCCTCGCTATCCCTTCCCATTCTCCAAACCTGCCCCATCATCAAGTTAGCTCTATGGGTCCCAAACTGGGTCCCCTGCACCCTAGTTCTCCAGATGGTGACAGGTGTCCTACTGGGCAGGGGAAGGAAGGACATGGCGAAACAGTACTCTGGGAATTAAGCTGTAGCTAATTAAGGACCAGAGGACAAGGACAGGTCACTGAGACCTCCACACACCCTGTATCCGATCTTGTCACAGGCACGGATGCCCAGTGCCATACTTCTCAAACACAGGCATTCCCACGGACACAAAGAGAACTCACCAGACCCAGCCCGGTGGATTTCCTGACGGCTGAACCGGCTCCTTAAAGCATAGCTCGCACACACACATGCACACACACACGCTCACACACACACACGCTCACACGCTCACACACCCGCTCACGCACACACACGCTCACACACACTCGCACATGCTCACACACACTCACACACACATGTTCACACACATGCGCTCGCACACACACACTCACACACACACTCCCACACACGCTCCCACGCACACTCGTGCACACACGCCCCAATGCATGCTCACATATATGTTCAGAGGGTCCTTCTGTTCTCAGTCATGCTTGAAATTAAAACAGACACATCTCTCTCTCTTTACTTACCTGGTGATCACCCTTGTCTTTAAAAATCCGTACGTTAAATGCATAAGCTAAAATCTGAGGTGAACTGGGAGCTACCTCCATGACAGGGGGCAGCAGTAGCATACGGAGGCGACACATGTCATTTAGAGTCACTCACCACCAACATCTCAGCGAAATTATTGAAACAAAGGCTTACTAGGCATTTGTGTTCTCAGCTGTAAACTGAGGTTTAAATCATCCACATCGTTACCATAAAGACCAAATGAGGAGACATAAGTGTCTACCAAAATGCTCGGCATGTAGTTGGCATCCCATAAATAGCCATTTCTACACCACACGGAACAAACCTCACCCCACTCTCTCCACCAGCGACCCGTTCTTGCCATGCAGGCCTTTGGTGTCCTTCCAACAAAGCAGGACACTGCGGCCCAGGGCTCTTGCACCGCTGGTCCCTGTGGTGAGAACACACTTTCCCAGATATCTGAAGGGCCCAACAATGACATCTGACTATTTCAGATTATGGAGGCACCCACGTGCCCTTACCTGTAAATGTAAGTGCATGTTACTCCTGAAACACCACAAAAGATTTCTCTAAAATTACTTCTCTGTGGTGGAGGAAAAATTCATTCAAAAAAATCCCATTAAAATAAAACCAAAATCCATCTTCACAAATCAACCAAACCTGATTCTCTAATTCTCTAACCAGGAGACAATTATTGAGCCTTAAGCATTAAGACAGATCAAATTCATAATGTTTAATATTGCCATATGAGTCCTCATATTAAAATAAGTCTGAGTAAATTTAGCACTTCGATACAAAAACAGTGAGCAAATACTTTCACGGGAAGCATCTAACCCTGGCCAAGCGTCCTGCCAACCTTCTGTGAATAGCCCCTCAGCCAGCAGCAGAGCTCTTCTGCCACTGGGGTCCTCTAGGGGATGAGCTCCCGAGAGCCCAACACCTTGCCCTATCTTCTCTCAAAGATCTGATGGAAGATGAAACCAACCCCAAAAAGCAACATGCCTGGGGAATGCAGTGATAATCTTGACATGCAAGCATGGGAAAGGGAAGGTGAGCACGCTTCAACCTGTCTGGACTAAAGGAGACAGAGATTGATAAAACCCATGAATTTCAAGGTGACTACAAAAGGTTTGACCACAGAACCCTGTTAAATTACAAGAACAATTAAAATATGATTTTATTTTTAACTTCTCCCCACAAAAATCAAGATCTACTAGATGAAACAAAACCAAACAGAAGCAAACCGGTCTCCCCATCAACAGTTTGCTCTGGCGGAAGAGGGTGGGGGTCGGCAGCGCCCGTGCCCCTGCTCCAGGAAAGAGCTCTTCAGCCTGGAGGGTCCTACCAGGCGGCCGATGTAGGAAACAGAAACAGCCAGGGGTGGGGGTCTTCCGGGCACTTCCAGTGGTGAGAGGAACCCTTCCATCAGAGTTCCGGACCTGCCACCAAAGCAGTCAGGGATGAAGACTACATCCTCATTCCAACGACACCGCCACTGCCCAGAACGTCATTGGAGCCTCTCCTGGAACTGCCTTCAGAGCCCATCTGTGAGCCATATGCAAACATCAGTGTCGCTGCCTTAGATTCTGACCCCACGTCCTGGGGAGGTGTCCAACGCTGAGTGTATATTTAAACGGTCGTGCCGCACCGAACTGGCAGCTTATCTGAGCTTTGTCCATGCACCACTGACCAAGGGGAGGGACCGAGCGGCTGGGCTTTAGCCCCCTAACCCACCCAACACCCACACAGCTGAGCCCCTTGCCTCCCCAGCCTACCACCTACTATGGCTTGCTGGCTCGGGAGCTCATGGCACAGTGGCTTGCTGCATCGGGCAATGGTGCCTTCCCTGGGCCTCAAGGACACCACATCCTCCTGGTTTTCCTCCCACCCCGTCTCGCTTCTTTGTGCTCCCTCCTTCTCTTCCTCCTGCACTGAAACTGTCAAGGCCTGGAGACAGCTGTTAAGACCTTGGACAGTGCTCTGAGCAGGGGCAGGCCCTGGTCTGACGGGCGGTTTCTCAAGCTCCTTCTGGCTCTCCTGACGCTTCCCAACCCTCGCCAGCCTTTTCCACTCCCACATTCTCCTCACCCGTGGCTGCCACAGGGCCTTCTCACTGCCCTTCCTTGGCTGTGAGGCTCTGCCCTCAGACCTCTGCGTGGCTAGCCCTGCAGTTCACGCAGGCCTCGCTCAAATACCTGGAGAGCAGCCCCGCCCCATCACCCGCTAGCCCCTCGTGCTGCCCCGCCCTTATCCTTATCAAATGACATACGCCATTCTGTTTGTCGTGGAGTCTCTCCACCTGAATATAAGTTCCATGGGGAAGAATTCCGTCTTGTTCACTTCTGAACCTGCAGTTCCTCAGACGGCTCAGAGCTCAATGACTACCTGTAGTAAGTGAGCTGCCCAAGGGCTGCAAGCTGCAGGGCGCCCGGCCCGGGGCACCCACTGCCATGGGGGCAGGTAAACCCCCAGTTCAGCAACAGGGACTACAGATGGGATGCCAAGCTCAACACATACTTTATGGGAGACAAAGAAATACAACCTCTAGTCTCTCTTACTAGAGATCTTCTCTTAAATTAAAATAGTTCCAGCCCGTTCATAAGCATGAGATCAGAAAGTGCAAAGATAACTCCATTTGTAATATTTACCACGGGACACTCAATAAGGAATGATCAGATGTGGGGATGGGGCATCTGGAGAGGCTCCCACTAGACAAGTGGATTTTGAAGGTCTGGGAACCTAATGCATCAACCATTAGATGACTCTGAGGTGGATTAGGAGAACTTTATGTAGTAGGCTACTTTATTTACTTCTAAGTTTTTCTTTAAAAATCCAGAGATATTATAACTTCAACCTTTATGAATTAAAATGCCCTCATAATGGATGTGAACATCTTGGCTTCTTCCATTAGCTCATCTGTTTCTGAATTACACTCCAGCAACAGATTCCTCACTTCCCTCTTTCCAAAATCACTCCTCAACTTTTTCAACATGACACTTTAGACAACAGATCACACACAGAGGGAAGTGGGAAAGGTGTTACTTAGCCCAAGTAGGAATTTGCTCCTTTTCTAAAATACTCTTGCATGGCAGATGGATCAGCTCTAATACACAGGCAGAGCCTGAGCCACAACCGAATTAGTCCCACTTCAACACATGTCAAAATACATTAAAATAAGCAGATGTCAATAAGCATAACAGAAATACCCCTGGCAAACACAGAATTCTCAGAATGGCATAGTGTCTATTAAATGAAGGCAACACATAATTTCTACATTTCACATTCCATGTTGGTGGAGTTTATAGATTCAGCATGGCCCAGGAGAAAACACACAAGCTCAGGCAGAAGGTTTGTAGTCAGAAGGCCAGGATATGAACACCAGATGTGGTACTCCCAAACCGCCAGGCTGTGCCAAGTAAGGTAGTCGCATTCTCTTGTCAGTAACCAAGAGCACGCAGCCATCCTAGAATTTTTACTGAGCACAGAGGATAGAGCGTGTAAGGAAGCACTGGGCAAGGAATGGAACCAGAGCTCCTACTGGCTGCTGTGCTTTCTGTTTACAACAGCCCGAGCCCCAACCCCCTCCCATCCTCTATAATAAAGAGCCTCCTCTACTCTGCTCTCCTGACTTGTCTACGGTGTTGCCTTAGCTAGCTGCTTGTGGGCTGCAATTCTGTCATTCCCAGATAAACCCGTTCTTGCTGGTAAGTTAACTGGCAGTTTTATTTTTAAGGTTAACACAAGGAAGTCACATTAAATATAAAGGCAGGGTTTTTGTTCCATTTCCAATAATGGAAATATGTTTTTGATGTATATATACATTTAATATATATTATGTACTTTTACACGTGTATTTTGTATATACATACATATAAATAGATAAGTTAATACTAATGAGAAGAAAGCTGCAGTGGCTGTACTGACCTCAACAAAGTGGAATTCAGAGAAGGGATCATGACCAGCGATAAGGAAGGATACCGTGTAATGATCAATTCCTTAAGCAGACATAACAGCCTTAAACATGTATGCACCTACTAACAGAGCTGCAAAACACATGAAGTGAAAACTGAGAGAAGTGAAAGGAAAACGAAATCCACAGAGATGGTCACAGATTTTGACATCCCTCTCCTGATAACTGATAGGATAAGTAGACAGAAAACCAGGAAGGATAGAGAAGACCTCAGCAGCAGCATCAACCACCTTCAAAGCACTGACAGTTATACAAAATGCCACCCAATAACAGAAGAACACACATTTTTTTCAAGTGCATGTGAAGCATTTACAAGATAGACTATATTTGGGGCTATAAAACAGTCTCAATAAATTTAGAAGGATTGGAATCATACATAGTATGTTCTCTGACCACAGTGGAAATAAATTAGAATTCAAATAAAATAGGGACTCGTGGTGGTTCAGCTCCAGTTGGGGTCTTAATCTCAGGGTCGTGAGTTCAAGCCCTGCACTGGGCTCCACACTGGGCATGGAGCCTACTTAAAAAAAATAATTAAAAAATATATGGAAAATCTTCAAATATTTGGAAATTAAATAAGCCAATCTAAATTAGAACATGTGCCATACAACATATCAAAGAGTAAGGTGGTGTCACAAACAAATAAATGGATGGTGTCACAGGACCCAGAAGTCAGAAATACTTTATATACTACATTATGTTGCATACAATATTAGTCATGGATAATAATTTCATAATAAATTCACATATATTCAAAACATAAAGATGCATAAACATATTCTTCATTGCAAACAATCCAGGGATCCTCAAGAGGTCACCTGATACAAATGCAGACCCTAGAAGACCCACAAGATCTCTCACACCCAATGAAATTCTTGCCACTCCTCTGCTTTAAATGCATTCACAGACACTCCTCTGCTTGGTTGGCTGCCTCTCCCCTCAGCTAGTTCGCTCCTCTCCTATCTTCTACTACTACAGACCTCACTCCTTCCATCCCTAGCCCTTCAGCCCCTCAGTCTGTCTTGCTTCTCCTCTCTCAAACTCATATGATGCCCTGGCCCAGCCGCCCCTCACTAGAGCAACTCTGAAGCCCAGCCTTCCCCACCCACTCCAGGACACCAGCAGTGTGCCTGGTTACTTGTGAGCTCACTGATGTGCAGGGGAAAAAATGAAATGAATCCACAGAGAGTGAATGTAAGAGTGAGCATTTTCTCCAGAAGCCACCGGCCACACCCCTGCATGTGTTTGATCCTGGCTCCCCCACTTGCTGGCACAGTGGTCCTAGAAAAATCATTTTCTGAAAGCCGCTGTTCCACATGACAGATGGGCGGGCGACCACAGCCCACTCCACATGTTCTGGGCTCCTACACACTCAAGCACACCACAAACTGGCTGTGCAATGTGCAGAGCAGGGGACACCAGGTTGGCTTTTCAGGGCGAAAGGAGGCAAACCCATGTCCTTCAAATGTATAAATTAGGAACTTAATTGAAAATACGTGGCTAGAAGTTTGGAAAACTTGCTGCAGTCTCCAGAGGCCGGACCAATTTCCTTCATTCATCTGAGAGATGCCGATCGGACACAATGGGCTTCAAACCACAGGTCACGGCTGTGTGTGAAGCAGGGACAGGGCAGACGGCATGACCTCCCGGGTGAGGCAGACTGTGTGACTGGAGGGCTGTCTGGGCTCATGCAGGGCAAGAGGTCACAGAGAGGCAGTGCCGAAGAGCATGCTTAGAAGGCACAGGATACAGGCCTACCACTGGAGCCAAGCGCCATGCTGAGGGACAAAGGAGACCCCCCAGGCTTCTCAGGTCATCTGCCTACACACTCTGTGCATCCTTCCCTTGGCTCTGGTTCCCATGCTTTCGAGGCAACTCTGCAATGGGTTGTTTGGTTTGCTAAAGAGTCAGAAATGAGGAAGGTGTTCTGGATGGGGACAAAAGGGTCCTAGTCACTAGCAGTGACTGCCCTGAGATCAAGGACTCCATTAGCACCCTTGTCCTACAAACCTCAGTTTCTGTGACTGAGTACACCCCAAGGCAGCCTTTCATTATCCAGAGCATTCCTGGGCCCTCAAAGAGGGAGGAAGCCCAGACCATGGGCCAGGCAGGTTTCTTAGCAGACTGCCATCACCAAGCCTTCCCCTGGAAAACACTGCAGTCACTTTGCCATGCCCTTTCAAGCCATCAATCTATTCAGCATGGAGATCTGACAGAAACCAATCTAGCATCCTATCCATCAGCTGGCACACCCTAGCTGACTGCTCTGAAGATGCCCAATAGATCTGCAGGTTGGGTCTTTACCTTGAGAGCAATGGTTCTTAATCCTCCTGCACCCCAACATACACACACCCATCCCTCAAGGATCCCACAGTTACAAGAATTGAGGACGAAGCCAGCAATCCGCCGAACAGAGCTCGGTCCCCACTGCCTCGCCTCACCCTTGGGACTGCTGGAATGTGGCCGAATCAGAGCCGCTGCCTCTCCTCTCCTGCTTAGGGGTGCTGAGGAGGGCCAGCCAGACCAGCGGGCAGACACACAGAGCTCTGGCAGGCCTCTCTACTCCCTCTGCTCCTGGGCCTGAAGGGCCCATGGTGCACTGGAGGGGAGCAGAAATGCAGGAGCACATGAGGCCTTCCTTCCCCTTCCTTGCTTCTAACGGAGTTCCCACTATGCTTTTAAAACAGACTGTTCGTATTTGCTTCTGATTTAATAATCGGAACTCAAACTGTCTGGACCTCTAGGATTTGGTATTTTTCAAATGCTACCCTGTATTTATAACACAACCCTGGTCACCGGCAGTCAGCCACAGACAGAGGTCATAGCACACAGACCCGCAACGCCTCGTCCGCACGCGTGCCCGCGTGCCCACCTCACCCTCCTCAGGGCTGTGGCTCCGGCCCTTCCCAACTGAGTTCAAAGCCTGCGCATTTCCATGGAGAAGTCCTAAGCCTGCCATGAGAACTACACCCTTCCTTTGGGCTCTAGACTCTTTCAGGAACTGGAGAAAATGCTGCAGGTCTCCAGCGGCAAGATGGGAGGAACGGCCACCACCCGACTGCTGCAGGACAACCGCAGTTCGGGCTCCAGAAGGCCCGACGCTTCCCCAATGACGGTGGTAAACACAACGGGCACTTGCCAGTGCTTCCACACGTATCACCGCAGTTCTACCATGGGGAAAATCTCTTCGGGCCAAAAGAAAATGAAACACTGCTGTCAAGTGACCCCGCCAAATAAGTGAGAAGCGCACCTCCGCTGAATGGACTGTTAGGATCCTGCTGTGGAGGAAAATCCCTAAAGGCATCTTTTCTCCTCTCCACAGTTGAAAGAGCAGCCAAAATTAGGGCAGGCTGAAAGCCAGTGGCAGGTCCTAGGGGGATTTACATCATAACTCAAAAGTCACTTCCAGATTCCCATGTCCAATTTCATGTAAGGATAGCAACATCAGATGTGGGCCACCGTCCTCCTGGGCCCAGAGCTCAGTGACTTACATTTCTACGTGGACAAGAAGTTGAGGGTTTGCCACTTGCTTTGTACCTTCGTGACTGTCCACAGCATTCACCCTGCCCACAACCATGCATCTGAATCAGCTCTGCTAAAGCACCTCACTCCCTGGTTGTGGGGCCCTGGAGAGCCTCCACGCCTCCACGAGCCCTAGTGTCTTTCTGTGTAAAACAGATCTGCTGGACAGACTACGCAGATGTGGGGAGTATGGGCCTAAGTCAGTGGCTGCCATGCAGCAAGCGCTCAGGTAAAGTCTTGTATTCGTATCGGCTTCCCTTGCTGTTCACAACACAAACATGATGTGGGTTACCAGGGATTAAATATTAAGCCAGTCACACATATTTTACAATATCATACAGAAGGCGGGTGCCCAAGTGGCTCAGTCGGTGAAGCGTCTGCCTTTGGCTCAGGTCATGATCCCAGGGTCCTGGGATCAAGCCCCGCATCGGCTCCCTGCTCCGTGGGGAGTCTGCTTCTCCCTCTTCCTCTCCCTCTGCTTGTGTTCCCTCTCCCCCTGACAAATAAATAAAATCTTAAAAAAAAAAATCCTATAGAAGGCAACCCTCCACTACCCAACCTCACAGATGACAGCCTTGCCCTAGTGATGCTAAACTTCTTAAAGAATGACATAATTATGATCTATGTTCCTAAGAGTTAAGCACTCTGTGCATAGTCTTGAAAATTAAACACGTAAGTTACTTTTTTGGCTGATGTTTACTGTCGTGAGAAATGAAGTTAAACACAGCTAACTCGGCTTAAAAAGAAACTTCACTGAATGTTATTTGAAGCCAAAATAATGCTTTTAATTATCCTGATGACATCCTCATTCCCAACTTTCACTCACTCTTGAGACCATAACAGCTACCATTATTATAGGTCAAAAATGGACAAATGCTGGTGACTCCGTGTGGCTCTGCCTCCCCACCCAGGTCCTGTGCTGGCCACTCGAGGTCCGAGGGCTGAGCTCTCGTAGGCGCTCTGAAGCTCGTGCCAACGTCACTGTTCTACAGATGGAGACCGGGAGCACAGGCTGCTCACCAAACTTGGCTCAAGACCCAACTAACAAGTAGGATTTGCACCTCTTCCTTCCACCTCCACTTCGCACATGCAGAGGCTCTGTGGACTTCTCTATTTGATTCCATACTGCACACTTTGTCAAGAACAGAAAAGCAGGTAAGATGGTGCTGGCAGGGTGTGTTTTCAAGCAAATGTAGATGTTACCTCCAACTAGTGCACCTTCTGTATATGCCTTCACTCTGCATATGGAGAAACTTGGGCCCGATTTAGGAAATTTTACTGGATTTACTACAGAACAGTGCGTCAGAATAGTTCAGCCGGAAGTATAAGACTGCAGCTCAAACTGGCTTGAGCAGTAAGAATCCTTCATCTCTTGTCAAGTGCAGAAGCTGGGCTGGATTCAGTGGCTCGGTTACATCATCAAAGGCCTGGATTGGTTCTTCTCTCCATCCTGCCCTCCAGAGAATCACCTATAGGCTGCCCTCCTCCCTCACGCTGAGCTACAATGTGCGTCCTTGTTCCTATCCAGTGAGGGAGAAGCCTCTCCACCATCCTTGGGGTCTGGATGGGCCTACTTCACTCCTGCATCCACCTGTGGACCAGTGACTGTGGACAGATGGGTGCCATGCACAGACCAGCTGAAGGCCTGAAGCTGAAACCAATCACTCACACGATGACAGGATTGTACGACTGCCTCAGCACACTAACCCTCCAACTTGCCTCACACATTAAAGGGAACTGGGCAGGTGTGAACACCCAGATAGCCTGTGCCCCATTCCCAATCAACTAAATTACAACCTTTAGGAACAGAGACCCAAGCGTGACTATCAGGGCACAGGGGGAGGTGGGTGATTTCTTTCTTTCTTTTTTTTCTTCCACAAAAGCCCTTACTGAAGTTTAGGATCTCTTTCTCTGTGTCACAGGATCCATAAAAGGGAGACTAAAGCCCTGAATAATTAGATACAAGGAAGAAGACAAAGGGGCTGGATAAGCTGTCCACAGAGTCCTGGATATGTAGACACAACCAAATACATGACAGAAGAAAGGTGATGTGGTTCTGAATCCCAGCTGCACCAGGCCGGGAACTGTGTTACACTGTGACCCGCCCAGTGCCCAGTTTTATGGCATGCACGAAAGGGACAGTAATCTCAGAGTGCTAGGACCTGACCCAGCATGAGAGAGGACTTTGAAGAGCCCTGGACCCCGCAGCAATGTGAGCAGAGCTCTAAGGGGCACCTTCCCAGATTAAACTGGCAAGGGCAGGGGGGTGGGGGGTCCCTGCCTTCTGGGCTGTTCCTGGGTTGAAGTCACAATGGCATCTGGTGCCCTGACAATGGCTCTACTCTACATAGGTCTCTGTGGCCTGCTGGGACACTCCGGCTGGGGGTGTGAGGCCTGCAAGACTAGAGGGCGCTCTGGCCCAGTATCTGCTGGTCCAGCCAGGACCTCTCTCTACTGGAACCATACGACCTTGGGACACAAACTTTTCCTCCACAATTGTAGCACTTACAATGTTATACTTGTGTCCAAGAAATATAACCCAACAAATATTTGGTAAACACTAACTCCCCAGTTTTTACCTTCTAAAGGGTTTCTTTTGACTTCTGAATATAAATGGCTTCCAAGAGGCTATATAACTAATGTCATCAAGAGAGTGTTCACAGCTGGGAGGCCTGCAAATCAGGTGAGCAATCTCATCCGCTGAGGTTTCATAGTCTGATAAAAGAGCAATAACCCTAAGCACCAGATCCCTCATTAATGAGCTGATGGAGAATATTCAGGGATGTCTTTTCTTAAAGACGAACACAGAATTCATACGGAAAGAATGATCATGAAAATTATTCTAGTATTAGGGGCCTATATTAAAACAAACCACTAAAAATGAAGCAGATTTCACATTTTAGTAACCTACTTTTATGCCAGAAAAGTCACCATTTAAAGACAAACTGCAAGAGAAAATAACTTTCCCTAGCCTCCAAACCTCTCAACCTCCCTCTGTGTACATAACCCAGAGACATACAACCCAACCCTCCATCTTCTCTGTGATATAACCAAATTTTAAACAATGGCTTTTCATCCCTGAGATGATATACAGCTTCATGCCAACTGGTCTTTCATTCCTTCAGTTGAGACCTATTTTTGAGCACCTCCTATGTGTTAAAGGTGCCGGGTTCCATCTGCAAGGCAAACGAAGATCCCTGCCCTCTAGAGCTTTCATTCTGGTGTGGAAGACAGATAGCAAACCACCACCAAGAATGAGGAGGGAAACTGCTTTCTGTCAAAGGTGACAGGTGTCACGGAAGAAGATGAAGTGGAATCAGGGTGTGGGCTGGAGGAGGGAGGTACACGGCCCTGACCAAAAGGAAAACAAGGCTTGAACTAACTGAAGAAAAACAAGACGAGTGATTCACAGACGCTTCCAGAGTACCTTGAAATCTGAGAAAAAGCTAAAGAACCAGGACTTGGAAGGACAGGATGAAGCGGACCAACTGCTGGATTCCTGCTGGCGTCTCTTGTCTCAGCACCTCTACCGTGGCTTCAGTGATGGACAGCACAGATGGCCTTCCTCCAGGAACACTGCCATGGGCCGCACAGACCTGCGCCTAGTGGTGGTTCCATGGCCCAGAGTGGCCTTCTTCACAGCTCTAGCCAGAAAAGTCCGCAAGGAAGACTCCGGCCTGATCCACTCACACTCCCATCATGGAGACCATCACCTGGCACTGCCGGGTCCCTCGCTGACTGGTGGCCCGTGCAGAAGGCCTGCTCCAGGGGAAGAGGACAGGAGCATAACGGGCAAACAGGGTGATAGCCCCAAAGAAACTAAGTCTAGGGCTAACTTTCCCAGCCCAGGGGCCAATCAGGCCACCACCAGTCTCAGTCTAGGCTGTATGCTCACCCTGAGGAGTGTGCAGAACAGGAGGGGTCTGCTGACGATGCTGGGCCACATGTGGGTAGCTAACTGCTTGCAGGCCATGGCAAAGAGCCTCAGAGGCTGGGCAAAAGGTGGCATGGATTCAGAAGAGCCTGAGATCCAGTTAGGGCTCAGGCTGGTGGAGAACTGGAATGCAGACCCTGGATGGAGGCAAGATGAGCCCCGAGGGCAGGGCAGCCATGGCCTGAGGGAAACCAGACCCCAGCTCCCAGTGATGCTGGGCTGCGCAGGGCTGCTTCCATGGCTCATGGGCCCAAGGCCACAGCTGAGGGGCACTGGGAGAGGCAGGATTATGATCACAGAAATTCCAAAGAAAACTAAGATCTGGTTCTTACCAAAAAAAACCCTTAGGTCTAGTTGGAGATAACTGGCATTTGTGAAACAAAAGAACATGAAAATGTTAAATTGTCTCCAAGTAAAACGGAAACCAAAGGAACACGAGCACACTGTGGGCTAGGGCCACAGCCGAAGGCTCCCACGAGGCAGGACCTGGGCTGAGCCTTCGAAGACGGGCAGGAGCAGCAAACACGGACAGATGAGCGGGAGTCAAAGTTGTGGGGTTTTTTAATAGGCCATTTTACGTATGCATGCCTCATACAAATCAGGTCATGTTTACACAGTTTGGGGAAGCTACTTTCTCTGGGCAACGATCTACTACAACTATCTTCCCATGTGGTTTTACTATACTTCTACAGCTGACACTTGAAATGTTTTATTTTTTTATTGTGGTAAAACTTACCTGTTAACCATTTTCAAGGGTACAGGTCCGTGGTGCTAAGTCCATTCACACACTCTTGTGCCACCATCCCCACTGTCCGTCTGTCTTCAGGATTCTGTTCATCTTGTAAATCTGACAGTGTGTTCCCGTGAATCATTCCCCTGCCCTGGCGCCCAGCATTCTACTTTTGGTTTCTGAGCGTGACTGTTTTGCATACCTCCTATGAGTGGACTCTTGCAGAATCGGTCTGGGACCGGCTTAGCTCACTCAGCATCATGTCCCCAAGCTTCAACCACGTTGCCGCAGGGGTCAGGGTGTCCTTCTGTTCTGTGGCCGAGCAAGGTCCCACTGTGCATACCCCACCTCTCCTCTGTCCATTCAGCCAATGGGCATTTTGGTTGCCTCCGTATCTCGGCTCTCGTAAGTCACGCTGCCATGAATATGGATGTACAATAGCTCTTCAAGATCCTGTTTTTAGTTCTTTTCAGTAAATACCCAGGAGTGGGAGAAGACCTCTAATTTTTGCTACAAGTCTCTCAGGCAGCAGTTTGGACAGAGAGCCGCTCTGAAACCCCAGCCGTCCCCGTGTGTCCCACGCAGCACCCAGCAAGGATCAGGGCTATGTCCTGCTGTCGTGTTCTCCCAGCTTGAAGAACTCCCTTTCTGGCAAAGAAGGTCTGCTAGCAATAAAATGCCTCAGTCTTTGTTTATCCAGCTTGTGGCTCACCTCCACTTTTGAAGAATAGTTTAGCTGGACACAGAATTCTTGCTATAGTCTTAACTCTCAGAACTTTGACAGATCATCCCCCTGCATTAGGACCACTGTTTCTGAAGAGCAGAGAGCTGTTCATCTTGTTGTGGATTCCTTGCTGATTTCGAGATGTTTTCTTTGTCTCAAATATGAGCAGTTCGACTGTGATACGTCTAGATGTAAATCTGTGTTTACCCCGGTTGGAGTGCACTGTACTTCTCGGATGTATAGACTGTTCTTCATCAACGTGAGGAAGTTTTCAGACATTTCTTCAAATAGTTTTTTCTTTTTCTTTCTCTCCCGTATTTCCTTTAGGGACTCTGCACATACTGGTATGCTCCACAGTGTCCCACAGGCCTCTGAGCTTCCAGCACTTTTTTCACTCTTTTCTGTTTCTATCCCTCAGACCAGATGGTCTCTGTTGGTCCAGCCTGCAGTTTGCTGATGCTTTCCACCACCAGCTCAAACCTGCTATGGAACCTGCTAGTAATAGCCTGTTCATTTCTACTTTTCTATTTTCTTCCTTGTACTGTATTTGGGTTGTTTCAACTTTTTAAAAAATCTTTATGGTAGATGTTCAGCTCATTAATTTTCTGCCTTCCTCCTTAAACTAATAAAATTTCTACTAAATACTTAGATGCATTTCACCATTTGATATGTAATATCTTTATTGTTCAGTTCAAAATATCTAATTTCTATTATGATTTCTTCTTTTACTTATGGGTTACTTAATTTCTAGATGTGGGATTCTTTTTTTTTTTTTTTTTTAAAGATTTTATTTATTTATTCATGAGAGACAGAGAGAGAGGCAGAGGGAGAAGCAGGCTCCCAAGGAGCAGGAAGCCCGATGCGGGACTCGATCCCAGGACCCTGAGATCATGACCTGAGCCGAAGGCAGACGCTTAACCATCTGAGCCACCCAGGCGCCCTAGATGTGGGATTCTACTAATTTTTTGGTCACTAATTTCCAGCTTCACTGTACTGCGGTCAAAGAAGATATTCCACATGATTCTGATCATCTGAAATTTGTTGAGACCTGCTTTATAACCCAAAACTCTATAGTTTTTTCTTCTATTTTGAGACTATATTAGGAAGTGCATATATATAAATTCACAATTGTTATATCCTTCTGATGAACTGATAAGAATCTGCCTGGTATGTTTTCCTTTTACTCTCAGGCTTTATGTAGTCTCAAGTCCTAGCTGGAATCACTATAAACATAAATTTTGTCAATGACTGTCTCGAACACAGTCTGACATTACTATGTTTTTTTGTTTTTTGTTTTGTTTTGTTTTAAAGATTTATTTATTTATTTTGAGAGAGCGAGAATGAGAGAGAGCACATGAGAGGGGGGAGGGTCAGAGGGAGAAGCAGACTCCCCGCTGAGCAGGGAGCCCGATGCGGGACTCGATCCCGGGACTCCAGGATCATGACCTGAGCCGAAGGCAGTCGCTTAACCAACTGAGCCACCCAGGCGCCCCTGACATTACTATGTTTTAAGTGGGTCATGGGGCCCATTTACAGTTCCTGTAACTGCACGCACACCTGAGCTGGTCACTTCTCTTATCCTATTGTTTTTTGTTTTCTCTCTCTCACCACCTTTTGAATTACTTTTCAACATTCCAGTTTAGCCTGTATTCATGTTACTTACGGGTGTACGTTCTGCTTCTATTATCTACACATTAACCTGCACCCGAGCCATCGAAGTCTGGAGTCAGCCGTTCCTGCTGCCCCCGCCCCCGCCCTCCGCCACCCCTGGGCAGGACCACATTCATAAAGCAGAGACCTGCCTCGCTCCACCCAGTGCCCTGCTGCTGTCCTGCTCCTGGTGTTCTAACCCCATTGCTTTGGTTTTCTGTTTCCTTCATACGGTCCATGTTACTTAGACTTACCCACACATTTGCTTCTCCCTCTGGCCCTCACACTCCCTCTCGCATACTTGCCATCTGAGACCACACTCTTCCTGACGTACACCCTGGGTAGGGCTATAGAGACAGTCTCAGGTCCATCTCACCCCTGCTGTGAAGAATATCTGTGGGGGGAGGACCCATGCACACTCAGGTCAGCAGCTACTCTGTCCGAGCATAAGATGGGACATCGTTACCATGGGGGGTCCACTAGCATCCAAAGTGCCACCCCCTGAAGCCACATCTTTGCTGTCCACCTGCCCCTAAGACCATCTCTATCCTTAAGATTCTGTGGTTTTCATTACAATGTGTCCAAGGAGAGAGCTCTTTTCATTCATCCCGCTTACAAGCAGGTGGACTTCCCACATTAAGTAAACAAGTTTGGCAAACTTCTCAACCATTCTCTCTTCAAATGTGGTTTCTAGGGGCGCCTGGGTGGCTCAGGTGGTTAAGCGTCTGCCTTCAGCTCAGGTCATGATCCCAGGGTCCTGGGATCGAGCCCCGCATCAGGCTCCCTGCTCAGCAGGAAGCCTGTTTCTCCCTCTCCCGCTCCCCCTGCTTGTGCGCTTTCTCTCTCTGTCAAATAAATAAATAAAATCTTTAAAAACAAACAAACAAACAAACAAAAAAAACAAATGTGGTTTCCACCTGCTGTCCTCCCAGAACTTCGGCTGGTCATGGGTTACATTCTTCATCTCCACTCCACACCCTATCTGCTCCTATTTTCCATCTCTCTCTGTGCTCCGTTCTTGATAATTTCTACAGATGTCCGTATCAATTTAATTATCTCTTCAACTATGTATAATCTGCTGTTAAATTGTCTAATAAATTTATAATTCTAATCATTACACTGTTTATCTCCAAAAATATTATTTGGCCCTTTTTCAGATCTGCCTGGTCATTTCTATAATCTCTTACTCTTTACTCATATAGTAATCCCTTCCTTTATTTCTTGAAACATATTAAACATACTTATTTTATACTGATCCAATAATTCTTATATCTGAAAACTTCTGCAAGTCTATATTATTTGTTATTTCACTAGTGATGTTTTCCATGTTTTTTGTGATTTTTAATATGTGAGCTCAGGTTCTTAAAACGTTAGCTGTAACAATTTTTTAAGGACTCAGTTCAAGTCAAAGAATTCTCCACAGAAGACTGTTCTCTAAATGAGGACCACCCAAGAGGTCTGAATTAAGGCTTCAAAGCTGCATGAACACCAACCTAGGGTGGTAAAGGTGCAGAAGAGATCTTCCTCCACTATACCCAGTACCAAAGGTCAAACAGACAACTGTTAGTTCACAACCTCCTAGGAGTTTACTGGGTGTAACCTGAGATCAGCCCCTGAAGATGGAGGGCAAGGAAAGACCACAGAAAAAGGCTGGTCACTCCAGGACGGCCACTGGCAGGTTTAATAAGCAAAGGGAACGTATACACAAGGCTTGTCTCAGCCAGCCACAAGACCTGTGGGTCCCCACACTCACCCACCAGAATAAAAAACTTAAAAATAGGGGCACCTGGGTGGCTCAGTCGTTAAGCATCTGCCTTCAGCTCAGGTCATGATCCCAGGGTCCTGGGATCGAGCCCCGCATCGGGCTCCCTGCTCGGCGGGAATCCTGCTTCTCCCTCTCCCACTCCCCCTGCTTGTGTTCCCTCTCTCACTGTGTCTCTCTGTCAAATAAATAAATAAAATCTTAAAAAAAAAAACACTTAAAAATAGAGCTACCCTACAATCCAGCAATTGCACTACTAGCTATTTACCCAAAGAATACAAAAACACTAATTCAGAGGGATACACGCACCCTGATGTATTTTATAGCAGCATTATCAACAATAGCCAAAATATGGAAACAGCCCAAGTGTGCATCCACTGATGAATGGATAAAGATGTGGTATATGTATATACACAATGGACTATTACTCAGCCATAAAAAAGAAAGAAATCTTGCCATTTGCAACAACATGGATGGAGCTAGAGAGTATTATGCTAAGTGAAATAAGTCAGTCTCAGAAAAAGACAAATACCATATGATTTCACTCATATGTGGAATTTAAGAAACAAACAAGCAAAGACAAAAAAAAAGAGAGACTCTTAACTACAGAGAACACACTGATGGTCAGCAGAGGGGAGGAGGGTGGGGGATGGGTGAAAACGGGATGGGAATGAGGGAGTGCACCTGTCGTGATGAGCATCAGGTGTTGTATGGAAGTGCTGAACCACTTACCTTGTACCACCTGAAACTAATATAACACTGTGTTAACTGACTAGACTTTAAATAAAACTCTAAAAAATTAAAAAATAAATACATAAAAACACTTCCATCTTCAAAAAAAGAAAGTTTACATAGAGGCCACAAGTGGGGTTCAGTCATATATACCATCAAAATGGTCTCAACACCACATCTCTATCTCAAGGCTATGTCCTTGGGACAGCTTGTGTGAGCAGGGAAGACAAGCAGCATGCACATTCCAAGGATGGGGTGGGGGGTGGTGAGAAGCCTCCAGTTGCCAAGGGCCAGCCAGCAGTCATGTCCTCTCGATGACCTCCCCTAAAAGCAATTTTCCTGCAGTCCCCAAGGGTTGGAGGAGTATCCTCAGTTTACCCCTGCAATGTTGGTAAATGCCTTTGGGAGTCCCTACGGGGCTACTCATCTGGGATGGGACTTGGTCTTTGTTTCCTGTCCCCACACTCTGTGAGGCCGTGGAAACTGAAGGTCATTTTGACAAATGTCCTCAAAGCAGGCATTAGCTCAGGTCTCTTAACTTCTCTGGCGTCCCACTTCCACTTGGCTTATGGGCTTTGGATACAATTACCATTTTTCTAGCTCAGAAGGGCAAATTTTTACATTTTTTTTACATCTCACTCAGCATTTTGACTGTTTTCAGTAAGGAGAGTTGGTCTGGGATCCATTCCATCATACCCTTGGCTTCCAATTCATGCCCTACAAAGATGGACAGTAGGGAGATCTGGAGGAAGCTGCTGGAGTTGTGTAAAGGAAAGATGAGGGAGGCTCAAAACCAGCTGGGAGTGGGAAATGGTGGTCAGATTCTGGACAGATTTTCAAAGTGGAGCCATCAAGATTTCCTAACAGATTGGATGTGGGTGTGAAAGGAAAAGGAGATGAGATTCACTGTAAGGTTTTTAAAGGCCTGAGAAATCGAAATAGAGTGGTCATGGGAAGGCCATGACAAGAGGTCAGCTTGGGGAAGATTAGGAATGGAGTCTGAACACACTGAGTCTCAGTGTGCATTAGATGTCCACGTGGAGCCATCTGGATGCCTGCTAGGGGTCGTGCACATGGAAACGTCTGAATGTCTATCAGATACCATGTGTGGAGATAGCAAGTAGATAGCTGGAGATGTGAGTATGGAGTTCAGGACAGAGGCCTGGTAGGACTATCAATGTCTCACATTGCTTAGACAAACTGAGTAACTATGAGGTGGGAGGCAAAAGCCTTCCTATCCAACACTGTCAGCATGGTAGGAAATACAGAGCTAAAAAGTTAGAAGTGTGATCAAAATACTAGTTTGCCTTAGCATTTACATAACATGTGGTCATCATCCCAAGACACCCTGTCCTCGTCAGCCATTCGCTGGCGTTCTATGCTAGTTCTGCAGCCTAAGAGGAATGTTAAGAATGTGGAGAAAGCCTGGGGAAAAGCCAGCCACATAGCTGAACAAAGGGAAGGAAAATGAAATCAACAAACGTTAAAGGAAATGAAGTTATTAAGTCAGGGATGATTAACAGCAACTGGTCCTGTACTCTGGATCCAAGAAGTCCAGGTACTTGATAGCAACTTGCCACCTTTAGGTCAAAGGAAATAAAAGAAAATGAGCTTTCACTGCAGCATGAAAGATTTAGATGAGGCATAAAAAGGGAAAGTGACAACTATTTAACACCGACTGTGAGGTGTTGGCCCAGGCAGATTGCATGTTAATATACACTAAGACCCTTGAGGTAGAAATCTTCATTTTGCAGATCAGAAAAGTGGGATTCTAAAAGGGTAGGTGAATTCCCAAGTAGAAAATCTGCAATTTTAATCTGAGTCAAATGCGTCCAAAGTCGATCTGCTTTAAAATACATCCAGTCCCCCAACTGAGAACTGATAAAAGTAGGACCCCATTATTGAGAGAAGTAATTAAATCTTTTTTCCTAGATCTTCTAAAAACTAGAGATCTTTATTTCTCTAGTATATTTCATAAAGCAGATCTACCTAAAAGCAAAGGGGTACAAGAAGCCAGTTTTCAAATTCTCTCCTAGCTCTAAGCAGTTACAAGAGTCTAAAATTCTGAAAACAATCACACCACCACTGTCGAGCACCAAAAAACACACCTTACTTTTCAGGAGGCTATTTTTGTTCCTATTTTCCTATTATATAAGAAAATATATATTCACTCTCCTAAAATATGCACCAAATTCCATAACACATTTCAGTTTTTAAGCTGAAGTAATTCCATACAGAATTCAGAGGTCAAACATCCTGGGCTTACTAGACCTTGTCTTTGTTTGACTGTGATAACAACTCTAAAGATATCAGGCAAAATAACCTTGCAAAAGATTTATTAGGGTTTGGGCTGTGCTCACCGTGTCAAAACAACAAGCAACTGTCTTCATGGACAAGGAAGCCCGATGCCACAGTGGGGAAAAATGGCATTAAGGCAACTTTACCACGGTCCCCTACTGTGCGTGACCCAGGGTTTAAGCAGGAACCACCACCCTGGTCAAAGAGCACCATCTCTGGGGAGAGTCAGGAACTGACACTCTTGGGCTACTTGGATCTAGAGGGCTGTACAAAACAAAGTGAGACTCATGACTACTTTCACTCAGCCGTGGACAATTTCTGGAGCACCAGAGCTAAAAGAGGCTCTAGAGAACATTTAGCCTAAGGCCCTGTTTTTTTTTGTTTTTTTTTTTTAAAGATTTTATTTATTTGCGAGAGAGAGAATGAGAGACAGAGAGCATGAGAGGGAGGAGGGTCAGAGGGAGAAGCAGACTCCCTGCCCAGCAGGGAGCCCGATGCGGGACTCGATCCCGGGACTCCAGGATCATGACCTGAGCCGAAGGCAGTCGCTTAACCAACTGAGCCACCCAGGCGCCCCTAAGGCCCTGTTTTGATGAGAAAGTAAACAGCTGGCAGAAGGTGCTGAAGGATCACTGGCTGCAAGCTAGCTTAAATAGAGAGAGGCACAGGGATTCAGGACACCCATCTCCAAGGCCAAGCCAAGCCGACCCAGTGGCAGGCAAAGGCAGGAAGTCACCCAGGACTAAGGCTTCATGTCTGAGGTGCTTCCTGCAAAGCAGCAGTCCAACAGGGTGGCCAAGAGATGGGGTCTGGAGCCCAACTCTCAGGGTTCCCACTCAGTGACTCTATAACCCGGGGCGAGTTACTTCGCCCCTATGTGCTCCAGCTGCCTAATCTATAAAAGAAAAATTATAATATTTACCTTATCATGGTATTGAGAGAAATCAATCTGTAACTATATGTAAAGCACTTAAAACAGTGACTGGCACTCAAGAAGGATCAGGTACTCTCATCTAATTAGCCTCTCCCTCTCACCACCCCATCCCTTCCCACAGGCACAGTGTCCATCGTGTGCCCATGACAACCAGCCTGGATTATCTCATAGGTCAGGCCCATGACCCAGCTTTGATCCCATGGGTCCCTTAGTCCACATTCTCAAGAGAAGAAAAGCTGTTTGGTGAAGCATCCAGCCCTGGTGGGTAGGGGTTATCATGCAATGCGGGTCTGACCCTATCTGCCAGCTAAGAGGTCAGCAGCCTATAGTTTCACAGGCGCTGGCAGAGAGGCACCAGCCTCCGGAGTCCAAGACCAAGAACTGCACTACTCACCAGCAACGGCCACATCCACACTTGTGCCAGTCCAGTGAGACCCAATTCCACAGGGCCACGCACAAGCCGGGGGTTGCATGACACAAGAGGAACCCCAGATCTTTCACAATGGGTAGTAAGCCTACCTGACCTCTGCCCTAGAGGGAAGCATTATCCTTGCTGCATGCTTGTACACAAACCCACCCTTTGCTCACTATACAAGCATCCTTGCAAAGACAGCCGGGAACAAAGGAGGTCAGTTCCTCTGCTCTTAAGACGTAAAGAAACATGACAGACCCCTGTCTCCCAATAATATCTAAATAAACAGACATATATACCGTGTTCATGGATTGAAAGATCCAATATTGCTAAAATGTCAATTCTCCCCAAATGAAATGTCAATACAACACAATCCCAATAAAAATCTCAACAGGATTTTTTTTTGGTAGAAAGTGACAAGCTGATTCTCAATTTATCTGGAAATGAAAAGAACTTAGAAATAGCCAAAACAACTTTGAAAAAATTAGATTAACAGTACCTGACTTTAAGATTTATTATGCAGTATAAGGGGCGCCTGGGTGGCTCAGTCGTTAAGCGTCTGCCTTCGACTAGGGTCGTGATCCCGGGGTCCTGGGATCGAGCCCCGCATCGGGCTCCCTGCTCCTTGGGAAGCCTGCTTCTCCCTCTCCCACTCCCCCTGCTTGCGTTCCCTCTCTCACTGTCTCTCTCTCTGTCAAAAAAATAAATAAAATCTTTAAAAAAAAAAAAAAAAGATTTATTATGCAGTATGGTATTGGCATAATGATACAAAAATGGATCCATGGAACAGAAGAGCGAGCCCAAAACCACACCCTCACATACACTGTCATGATTTTCAACAGAGATGCAGAGGCCATCCAGCGGAGAAAAGAGCCTTCACAACAAACAGCATCACACCAACCAGGCAGCCTTACGTAACACAAGAACTGGGACTCCCGCCTCTTGCCGCATGCCAATAGTAGTCCAAAATGGATCAGAGACCTGAATGTAAGATGCAGAATTATAGAACTATTAAAGGAAAACAAATTTAAAATATTTGTGAACTTGAGTTTGGCAAAGATTTCTACCCCAAAAGCACAATTCATAAAAGAAAAAGAATAAGTTAAACTTCATCAAAATTAAGACCCTGGGGTTCCTGGGGGCGGAGTTCGGTTAAGTGTCCAACTCAATTTCGGCTCAGGTCGTGATCTCAGAATCATGAGATTGAGTCCCATGTCCACGTCAGGCTCTGCGCCCAGTGGGGAGTCTGCTTGGGATTCTCTCTCCCTCTGCCCCTCCCCCTGCTCTCACTCTCACTCTCTCACTCTAAAATAATATATAAATAAATTTTTATTAAAAAAAATTAAGACGGCGCCTGGGTGGCTCAGTCCGTTAAGCGACTGCCTTCGGCTCAGGTCATGATCCTGGAGTCCCGGGATCGAGTCCCGCATCGGGCTCCCTGCTCAATGGGGGGTCTACTTCTTCCTCTGACCCTCTTCCCTCTCATGCTCTCTCTCAAATAAATAAATAAAATCTTTAAAAAAAAAAAAAATTAAGAACCTCCAACTTTCTTTGAAGATGCCCTTAAGAAAATGAAAAGACAAGCCAGAGGCCAGGAGAAAATATTTGCATTTGTATCCAATATTTGGATTTGTGTCCAGAATACACAAAGAATTCTCGATACTCAATTAAAACAACCCAATTTTTTTAAATGGGTGAAAGATATGAAAAGATACCTTATCAGAGAAGATACACGGACAGGAAATGAGCACATGAAAAGATGCTCAGCATTATTAGTCATAACAAAAATGCAAATTAAGGCCACAGCAAGGTAGCACTATGACCCTGTTGGAGTGTCTAAAGTTAAATAGAAAGACCATACAAGCACCAATGAGGATGCCCAGCAGCTGAACACTGACGAGCTGCCCCGGGGGTGTGCAAAATGGTAGCATACACTTACCACACACCCAAACATTCCACTCCCAGGTATTTACCCAAGAGAAGTGAGAGCATACATCCATGCAAAGACATACTAGAATGTTTATAGCAGCTTCATGTATAATAGCCAAAACCTGGAGACAACCCAAAGGTCTATCAACACCTGAATAAATAAAGCAATTGTGGTATACCCACAGCATAGAACACTACTTAGCAATAAAAAGCAGTCAACTATTAGTCCACAATAATAACATGGATGGATCTCAAAATAGTCACGTTGAATGAGAGAAGCTAGGCAAACAGAATACAAGATATATGATGTCAGGTATATAAACCCGTGGAAAATGAAAACAATTTATAGTGCAGAAAGGGGGTGAATTTGGGAAAAGGGGAGCAGAGGGGTGGGAGGGAGGGACCACCAAGGAGCACAGGTACCTCCTGGAGGTGATGCCCACCTTCACTCTCTTTATTGCAGTGATGATTTTACAGGTACATATTTACATTAAAACTTATCAATCGTTTGCCTTAAATGTGTGCAGTTTATTGTGTAGCAATTATAACTGAAAAAAGCTGTTACAAAAAATAAGCATTCACCACCAAGTAGAATTGAAGCTCAAACAGAGATCTACCTAAATTATGCGGAAATAAGGAAAGTCCATATTTTGCACACCTAAGTGAAATATGAACCTGCTAAATACATAGCGTTAAAAGTTATGATGAACAAATTGGGAGAAAATTTTAGGTTAAATTCGTGGTCAGACATTGACCATAACATATTTCTTGGTATGTCTCCTGCGGCAAGGGAAACAAAAGCAAAAATGAACTAGTGGGACTTCATCAAGATAAAAAGCTTCTCAGGGTGTCTAGGTGGCTCAGTTGATTAAGCGTCTGATTCTTGATCTCTGCTCAGGTCTTGGTCTCAGGGTTGTGAGTTCAAGCTGCACGCTGGGCTCCATACTGAGCATGGAGCCTACTTAAAAAAAAGAGAGAGAAAAAAAAGCTTCTGCACAGCAAAAGAAACCATCAACAAAACTAAAAAGAAACCTACAGAATGGGAGAAGATATTTGCAAGTAACACATCTGATAAAGGGTAAGTATCCAAAATATATAAAGAACAGATATAACTCAACCCAAAACACAAATAATCCAGTTGAAAATGGGAAGACATCAACAGACATTTCTTCAAAGAATACATCCAAATGGCCAACAGACACATGAAAAGATGCTCAACATCACTCACCATCAGGGAAATGCAAATCAAACCTACAATGAGATATCACCCCACACCTGTCAGAATGGCTAAAATCAACAACACAAGCAATAATAAGTGTTGGCAAGGATGTGGAGAAAAAGGAACCCTCATGCACTGCTGGTGGGAATGCAAACTGTACAACTGCTCTAGAAAACAGTATGCAGGGTCCTCCAAAATTTAAAAATAGAACTACTCTACGATCCAGCAATTGCACTACTGGATATTTAACCAAAGGATATGAAATCGCTAATTTGAAAAGATATGTGCACTCCTATATTTATAGCAGCATTATCTACAATAGCCAAATTATGGAAACAGCCCAAGTGTCCATCGACTGATGAATGAATAAAGAAAATGCAGTATATATATAGATAGATGTATATATACATCTATCTATCTATATATATATATATATACACAGTGGAATATTACTCGACCATAAAATAGAATGAAATCTTACCATTTGCAACAACATGGATGGAGCTAGAGAGTATCATGCTAAGTGAAATAAGTTAGAGAAAGACAGTATCACATGATTTCATTCATATGTGGCATTTAAGAAACAAAACAAATAAGCAAATGGGGGAAAAAAGAGACAAACCAAGAAACAGACTCAACTATAGAGAACAAACTGATGGTCACCAGAGGGGAGGTAGGTAGGGGATGGGGGAAACAGGTGATGGGGAGTAAGAGGACACTTATCTTGATGAGCACTGAGTAATACAGAGAAGTGTTGAATCACTACATTATACATCTTAAACTAATATAGTACTGTATATTAACTACACTGAAATAAAAATTTTTTTAAATAAAATATAAATTAATTAAGTAATTAATTAGTGGTCAGAGAGAAAATGAAACAGTAGAGAGAGCTTTTATTTCAGAGAAAACAAAAACTCCACATACACATAACACATACGTAACTTCAGAGCTGTAATCTCAGATTTCTTTTTCCCCACATTCCTTCACCTGACATTCAGAGCCCTAGACAACACACAGCGCTGTTTTGTCCACAAAGGGACAGGTGAATGCCCTTTACCAGCTGCTTTATAACATAATCTTTCTTTGGGGGTGCCGGGGTGGCTCAGTCGGTTAAGCATCTGCCTTCAGCTCAGGTCATGATCCCAGGGTCCTGGGATCAAGTCCCGTATCAGGTTCCCTGCTCAGCGGGGAGTCTGCTTCTCCCTTTGCCCCTCCCCCTGCTTGTGTGCTCTCTCTCTCTCTCAAATAAATAAAAATCTTCAAAAACAATAAAAATAAAAATAAATGTTTAAAGATAATTTTTCTGTGTGTCACAGAATCATAACTACACTGAAAGCAGTACTTCAGAAGCAGAACTAGAAATAACCTAGCACACCACCGAGTTCTCTATAGTTTGAAATCTGTTTTTAAAGAATGCTAACACCTTAGGACAATCAATCCCAATATTTCTAATACTTTACACCTTCCTCTGGCCAGAGAGAAACAGGTGCACCCGCGGTACGAGAAGATTTACAGGGAAACCCTCTCCTCACCACTCAAAAGCCACCACAGCAGCGGGATGAATCCCGGGCTCTCGCTGATGTACTTCAAGCCTTTCAGGTTGATGCTCACGTTGTACAGGGACATCAGCAGTAACCTGAAATGGAAAGGAGACAGGTTGAGATGATGCCCCACGTGAAGTCTCACCCTAAATACTCCTGCTGGTGAACAGGGCTTCCCTACACTGCAGATGCCCCATTCTGCAGGCTGGGTGACAGGCACCATAGGCGGGACGTACGTGAAATAATACCGCTCCCTGGGATGTTACAGGAGAACTGGAAGCTCCGGCAAGGGGTCCACAGAAAACCACCTCGTAGAAGTGCACATAATCAAGGGACACAACTGCAGAGAGGGTCCCACAGGAAACCTCAAGACCAGATTTACCGAGACCACTCCTGCATTTACACACAGGCGGCCCTCGCTTCATAAGTATACTGTGCTCTAACAGTTCAATTCAGCTGCTTACAATTTAATCCTATCTTTTCATTCAATGAACATTATCCATGATGTCTGGGTAGCCGGCGCAGGCCATGTAAGTGTGTTTAATCCACAGCATCAGGGACAAAGAGCACCACAACCCCAACCATCTCTAACAAGCAACAAGACAGTATCCAGAGTTAAACAGGATCTTACAAGCTATCTTCTTTTTTTTTTTTTTTTTTTAGAGAGAGAGAGAGGCAGAGGGAGAAGCAGGCTCCCAAGGAGCAGGGAGCCCGATGCGGGACTTGATCCCAGGACCCTGAGATCATGACCTGAGCCGAAGGCAGTCGCTTAACCATCTGAGCCACCCAGGCGCCCAGGATCTTACAAGCTATCTTCTGAACTGACCACAACTTTACAGTAAGTTAGAGTCTAATGAAAACTGAAAAACTATCAGACAAGGTTTCTAACATAACTGTAGAATACAGAGATCCCCAAACTTCACAGTGCAAAGCAATTTTTTGAAAAAAGACTATACAAAGATTTTGCAAACCCCTGAAAGAATGGAAGAGCTTGCAAGAAGTGAAGGGAAAGCATTCCTGATCAAGAACTCGGTGAGAGCAAATTCAGGGAGACCTGCGCTAAAGAGGATAGATTCCTGAATCACACAGCTTCAGTGCAACAGAGTGGCTTCGTGCAGAGGGACAGAAGGAAAAGCCTCAGACCAACGCAAGACAGGGACTCAGGTCACAGACCCCCACACAAAGCTAGGGAAGAGTAAGCTTTCAAGCTTGGCATGAATCCATACTTTCTGTATGGCCTGAAAATCGACAAGCCATGTAATTTTAATACAAAGGAGAGCTGGGAGGGGCACCTGGGTGGCTCAGTCGGTTAAGGTCTGACGCTTGTTTTCAGCTCAGGTCATGATCTCAGGGTCGCGAGTTGAGCTCACACACTAGGCAGGGAACCTGCTTAAGATTCTCCCTCTTCCTCTGTTCCTCCCAACCTCTTTTTTTTTTTTTTTTTTAAAAAAAAAGGAGAGGTGGGATAGGAGCTCCTCCAGCTGCCTGGCCAAAGTAAACATCCTCTTGAAGGAAGGACCCTCAATCTGATCTTCAAAGAATTCCCACAAACACAGTACTAACAAATGGGAGTTCATAACAAAAATCACAAAATCATGAAAACCAAGACCCATAATCAACAGCACAAAAAACCAATGAGAACCAAAATTTAAAAAAAGAATGCTCAGATACTAGAAGTATCATAGAATAGAAAATGGGTATGTTTAGTAGGTACAAATAACATAAAAAGAAATTCAAAACACCATCAAGGAGCTACTGAGTATTATAAATGTCTAGCCAATTCAAAGGAGAACCTAGAACTTATAAAAAATGAAACTGTAACAATCATACAATGAAAGTTTGGGGAAACTGACACAGGGGCAGGAGGTAAGGACAGGTACCAAACAGAGCAGGAGCAGAGCACAGGTGTGGGAAGGAGGAAGCCCAGACAGGAGGGACTACAGCTGGGGCCACAGCCGGGATACCACACCTCTGCAAGGCAGCCACGAAGAGGCCCCGTGGACAGTGGCAGCTGAAAAACCAAGGATGGGGCACAGATTCTGTTGATCACCTCAGGGTAGCCAGGGTTTTTTTTGTTTTGTTTTTTTTTAAAGATTTTATTTATTAATTTGACAGAGAGAGAGAGAGCGAGAGCAGAAACACAAGCAGGGGGAGTGGGAGAGGGAGAAGCAGGCTTCCCGAAGAGCAGGGAGCCCGATGTGGGACTCGATCCCAGGACCCTGGGATCATGACCTGAGTCGAAGGCAGACGCTTAACGACTGAGCCACCCAGGCGCCCCAGGGTAGCCAGGGTTTAAGAGTCCGGTAAAGCTAACTACCTGCTAGGACAAACACTCAATCTCTTCAGGAAAAGGTAACAGAATCCACAGTCAATGAAGATCTGCAACATCCAGTGTAGGACCGAACAGTTAACCAGCGGAGCCCCCTGGGGTGCAGAGAGTAAAGCACTTGCTTTGGGGGCAAATCTTAAGGGGCGCCAAAATATTCAGTAGCCAGATTCTTTTAAATGTATTGTAAAGCAAATTTTTAAAAAATCAAAAGTACTGCAAAAATTCCATAATAAGCACTTGATCAAAATTTTAAATAAAGATGGGATCAGTAACAGTGTCATGCCAAGACACATTGGAGCCTGAGGCAAAAAAAATCAATAAGTGGTTCAGTCCACTAACAAGGGTCTGATTAAATAAACTGTGGTATATGCATACATGCATGCCACAGAAAGTGCTTGTTAGGAGTTTTCTGTTGAAATAGCTGGTTTCTTTTTTTTTTTTTTTTTTTTTTTAAGATTTTTACTTATTTATTTGACAGAGAGACAGCGAGAGAGGGAACACAAGCAGGGGGAGTGGGAGAGGGAGAAGCAGGGTTCCCGCCGAGCAGAGAGCCCGATGCGGGGCTCGATCCCAGGACCCCGGGACCACAACCTGAGTCGAAGGCAGACGCTTAATGACTGAGCCACCCAGGCGCCCCGAAATAGCTGGTTTCTAAGTGCCACAGCTTATTCAGGACCTGGGACACGGTAAGCACTCAGTTTAAATATGGAAAGTGAACCAATCCCCAGCGACTGAAAGCCTCAGCATGCAGAGACAGTCTTTCTCTCCCTATTTTGATGGGCATTTTCAAAGTAAGGCAATGCTACCAGGTTCAAGAAGACAACACTAGACTAGCACCCTCCAGAGCGGTGATGCCCACTTCTCAGACTATGATCCTCAGCCTCCTCACAGGCCACAAAATGAACCAAACTTGTCAATCCTTTCCTGTTTTCCTGACAATTTTTACACATATCCAAAATCTATTCACTAGTAATCTATTTCATGAGTTATTAAGAGCAGTTCAAAGGTCGTATTCATGAGGAAAATTCAGCCCTTTAACTACAGCTTTCTGAGGCCTCCAATCCAGGATTCTAAGAGAGAAGTTCTTACTTCTGGTCACCAACTCAGGGAGGTGGGGTCCTTAAAATGCAATGTGCTGTCCACACAGCTTCGTGCTACAAGAGCAGGGCTGAGTCACTGCTGCAGAGACCGGATGGCCCCCAGAGCCTGAAACAGTCTCTATCTGGCCCTTTACAGAAAAGGTTTGCAACCCCTGACTTCAAAAATGAAAATAAAGTTAGCTAATCTTCAAAACTTAAAAGGTGAAATTAACATTTGAGTGATAACTGGAATACGGGGCAAATTCCAGGAAATACATCCAGTTGAAATTCTTCACTGATTGCCACTCAACTTTAAGGGGGCAAAAATGACTCACAAAATTGATAAATGTCTTTAAAATTCATATTTGGTCAAAGTCAGCCATCATTAAGAAGCTAGAATGGAACAAAGGTCATTGCAGTGACCGCAGAACCACCCAAGACCGCGTGTCATTGCCAGGCCACATCTCACAGAAGACCAGAGATGGCTCCAAGGTCGCAGAGGACTTAGCAAACAGCAAACCCAGAAAACTTTCTATTTCTTATTCAAGTGCTTTCTGTTCCAAGATTTCTATCCTAACCACAAATATTTTGTAAATAATTTATCAAGTTTCCAATTGCAAAGTCAAGAGAAACTGCACAGTCAATCCACTTTTCTGGCACAGAGGTATTAAAAGTAAATGTCATTTCCCAAACTACCATAGTACTAGGAGTCAGACTTTTTCTTCCAATGACCAAAAAGGTAGGCAAATTCTGCTTCCTCCCATGAAGCTAAGCAGAAGATTTGTTATGAACGGATTTACGGGCTCCAAAAGGCAACTTGCCAGGCTCTATGACCTTGAGAATTGCAGATACGTCCAACATTGACAATGAAAGGACAGAAAGCAAGGCTAACATAAAGATTCCAGCAAACCTGAAATGCTACAGAAGCAACACAAGAAACTCTCTTTCAAGGAAAAGGACACTGTCTTCACCTAGCTATAGCAGGCCTGGGGCTGAATGGATTGGCCTGGTGAGAAGTCAGAATGCTGTCCTGATGCTCTGACCAACAAGGCTGAGTCATGCTACTGAACTCTTGTATTCATCTTGAAAGAAATTACAACTGGAAGCAACAAAGAACAAACACACCTGGTACTTCAAAACAAGCTATGAAAATAAACAAAGAGGTATAATTGTGATGTCTACCCTCCAGAAACAAAAGCCACCAACCGGTCATCTAGATGAAAATATGAAGTAGCAAAATTACCACCATCAAGTAACGCTAAGGAACAATGAGCAATAAAATTCTTACAAAAGACTGCATATGTTATTTGAGAGAGAAGCAAATAGAGCAATACAACCAGACATTTCAGACCAAATGATGGACAGAACCTGGCAGTTAGAGGCCTACCAATTTTTTAAAAGATTTATTTGAGAGAGAGAAAGAGCGAGCACATGCGCAGGGGCAGAGGGAGAGGAACAGAGAATCCCAAGCAGACTACATGCTAAGCATGGAGCCCAACGTGGGGCTCAATCCCAAGACCCTGAGATCATGACCTGAACTGAAATCAGGAGTCAGACGCTTAACAGACTGACCCACACAGGCACCCCTTTTTTTGAAATTTAATTGAGCATTTACTATGGGCCAACTATAGGAGCAAGTGCCTGTCCTATTAAATTTTGTTTTTATTTAAATTCGTTAACGTACAGTGTAATATTAGTTTCAGGTGTACGATATAGGGATTCAACGTTTCTGTACATCACCCGGTTCTCATCAGGACAAGTGCCCCCCTGACTCCCCATCCCCTTATTTCCCCATCCCCCTGCCCACCTCCCCTCCAGTCACCATCAGTGTGTTCTCTAGAGTTGAATCTGTTTCTTGGTTTGCCTCTTTTTTTTGTCCCTTTGATCATTCGTCTTCTTATATTCCACATGAGTGGGATCATATGGTATTTGTCTTTCTCGGACTTATTTCACTTAGTATAATTCTCTGTAGTTCAATCCATGTCGTTGCAAATGGCAAGATGTCATTCTTTTGATGACTAAATAATATTCCACTGTGTATACACCACCTCTTCTTTATCCATTCATTCATCAGTGGATGCACACTTGGGCTGTTTCCATAGTTTGGCTATTGTAGATAATGTTGCTATAAACATCAGGATGTACATATCCCTTTGAATTAGTGTTTTTGTATTCTTTGGGTAAATACCTAGTAGTGCAATTGCTAGATCGTAAGTTAGTTCTATTTTTAACTTTTTGAGGACCCTCCATACTGTTCTCCAGAGTGGCTGCCCCAGTTTGCAGTCCCACCAACAGTACACAAGAGCTGGGGCATCTGGGTGGCTCAATTGGTTAAGCATCTACCTTCGGCTCAGGTCATGATCCCAGGGTCCTAGGACTGAGCCCCACATCTCAGCTCCCTGCTCAGTGGGAGTCTGCTTGTCCCTCTCCCTCCGCCCCTCCCCCACTTGTGCTCTCTCAAATAAATAAAATCTTAAAAAAAAAAGTGCATGAGGGTTCCCCTTTCTCCACACCCTCGCCAACACCTGTTTGTGTTATTGATTTTAGCCATGATCACAGGTAGGAGGTGATATCACATTGTAGTTTTGATTTGCATTTCCCTGATGATGAGTGATGTTGAGCATCTTTTCATGTTTGTTGGCATTCTGTATATCTTCTTTGGAGAAATGTCTATCCATGTCTTCTGCCCATTTTTTAAATTAGATTATTTGTTTTTTGGGTGTTGAGTTGTATCTGTTCTTTATATATTTTGGATACTAACCCTTTGTCAGATATGTCATTTGCAAATATCTTCTCCCATTCTGTAAGTTGCTTTTTAGTTTTGTTAATTGTTTCCTTTGCTGTGAGAAAGCTTTTGATGAAGTCCCCATAGTTTATTTTTGCTTTTGTTTCCATTGCCTCAGGAGACATATCTAGAAAAAAGTTGCTACAGCCATGTCAGAGACCTGTTTTCCTCTGGGATTTTTATGATTTGGAGTCTCACATTTAGGTTTCTCATCCATTTTTTTTTTTTTTTTAATTTATTTGAGAATGAGAGACAGAGAGCACGAGAGGGAAGAGGGCAGAGGGAGAAGCAGACTCCCCGCTGAGCAGGGAGCCCGATGCGGGACTCAATCCCAGGACTCCAGGATCACGACCTGAGCCGAAGGCAGTCGCTTAACCGACTGAGCCACCCAGGCGCCCTCTCATCCATTCTTAATTTCTTTCTGTGTATGGTGTAAGAAAGTGGACCAGTTTCATTCTTTTGCATATTGCTGTCCAGTGTTCCCATTTGTTAGAGACTGTCTTTTTTTTCCATTGGATATTCTTTCCTGCTCTTTCGAAGATTTTAACTGACCATACAGCTGTGAATTCACTTCTGGGCTCTCTATTCTGTTCCACGATTTATGTGTCTGTTTTTGTGCCAGTACCATACTGTGTTGATCACTACAGCTTTGTGATGTAACTTTGAAATCTGGAATTGTGATGCCTCCAGCTTTGCTTTTCTTTTTCAAGGGGGCTCTGGCTGTTTGGGGTCTTCTGTGGTTCCATAAAGGTCTTAGGATTGTTTGGTTGTTTTTTTGTTTTTAAAGAAATACAGTAATTAACTTCAGAACCTGCTTGCTTTAGATTCTGTGGCTCCCCTCATCAAGTCAGAACTTAAAAATCAGTGTATGTAACCCTAACCAAATAGGTGTATTTTTTATCTACTATGTTACAGTAAAGGCCCACAAAAAGATATAACGAACAACACAATACCCACCTCCGTGGTTAAGAAAGAAAATCTTATCATCATAGTCAAATCCCCTTTGTGAACTATGTCTGAACACAGACACTTCAGGGAGGTGCGAGCTAACACCTCCGTCTGTCTGCACTTCTAGATGCTTTCACAGCACATGTGCACAGCCCGGCAACTCCATCACCCATGTGTGTATCAGTGGCAGCATACCTTACGTAATCTTCCACACCGGGGGGAGATCTGTGTCTACACTGACTTGTATAGTAATAACGTATTTTCCCTGATGCATCCCAACATTAACTGATCACAATCTATTTACCTATTCTACATGGTAACTTCCCAGCACATGCTATGACGTTTCTGCACAAGCGTCCTAGTATTTATAGCTAAAACTTTTTCTGGAGTATATATCAAAAGGGGATTACCTGTCCTTGGCATGAGCATATTAACCTCAACAGATGCTGCCCACTGGCCTCCATCTCCCTCCCACCAGCAGAGTGGACAGGTGTAATCTTTCTCTGGCCTCACATCTCTCCAAAGCTCATAACTGTTAGATACTGATTTTTTTTCCAGTGAAATAGAATGGAAAGTTTTTCATTATGGTTATAATTTGCATTACAACTGAATTCAAGAATCTTTTCCATACTTATGAAGCTTGCCAGTGATTCCTTTGTGAACCGCCTCATTATCTCTTTTGCCCATATGTGTATTAGATTATTTGCCTTTTTCTTAACGAAAAGGCCAAATATGGATTTTTCATTTAAAAAAAATTTTTTTTTTAAGATTTTATTTATTTATTTGACAGAGAGAGAGAGACAGCAAGAGCAGGAACACAAGCAGGGGGAGCGGGAGAGGGAGAAGAAGGCTTCCCGCCGAGCAGGGAGCCCAATGTGGGACTCGATCCCAGGACCCTGGGATCATGACCTGAGCCTAAGGCAGGCGCTTAACGACTGAGCCACTCAGGCGACTTTGGATTTTTCATTTTTTAAAAAATGTACATAAAATGATCAAACTAGATAGCTTGAAACCCTAAAAATACCGTTCAGAAGAATCAAGGTTATATTCAAACCACCACCCATCAATTTACAGCTTCGTACTAGACCAATTCACTGGGTGTTAAACATTTTGTGGCTGAAAGCTTTACCGCCTGAAAAAGAATAATACAGAGTAGTTCCCAAACCCCGAACGTTAAGAGACATTTCAGAAGCTTGGAGATGATCTGTGTTAATATCTGGAAATGCTGCTGACTCTGAGGAATTTGAACATAATCTAAGATTTGTCCTCAAAATGTCCTTCCCTCTTCAAAATATTTAACAATTAACCAACATCCTAGAAATATAACTGTCCTTAATAACAACTTTCTTACTACCTAGAATTAATAAAGCTTTGATCGGAAATGACTAAGAAAACCCAATCATGTTTGGAGACTTATTTTCAACTGGTATTAAGCTGTTCCTTATGTGAAGGTTTCAGGCCACCCAAATGCATGGTAACACTCTGTATGACTTTTTTTTTTTTTTTTTTAAGATTTTATTTATTTATTTGACAGAGAGAGAGACAGCGAGAGAGGGAACACAAGCAGGGGGGGTGGGAGAGGGAGAAGCAGGCTTCCTGCTGAGCAGGGAGCCCGATGCGGGGCTCGATCCCAGGACCCTGGAATCATGACCTGAGCCGAAGGCAGGCGCTTAACGACTGAGCCACCCAGGCGCCCCACTCTGTATGACTTTTAACAACAAACAAGATATAAGCATAACCCAGAAAGTGAATGTCTGTATCTCACATGCTCATTTAGCATCATTTGCTGAGCACTTTCTGTGTATCAGGCCTTGGGGAAACAGAGCCGAAGCAGTCTATGTCATCCAGAAGTTTACAGTACATGGAAGAGAGAAAGGAGAGCACCCACTGAATGCACTTTTAGACTTCCCCCTCCAAGCTTAGTGTCCTCAGGGTAGTTCTAAGGCACTGCCACAAAGACATTTTGTGGAAATGGTTCTAGAATTATCTTTATAAAATACAGTCTGAGCTCTGACTATCCCAGACAAGTTCTCTCTTCTTTGGAAACTGGGATTCTGTGGGAAAAATCAGCCCGCTGGTCCTTATGATGGTGAATCATCACTCAAGGAGGCTCAGCTCTGCAAATATAGCTACAACCACTCAGAGCTAGCTACATCTGTTCAAAGATGTAATAATGCTAGCTCGGTTATAAAATATGACCTGGTTTCCCTGCAGAGCTCACAAGCTGGTTCTGCAGCAGAGGCCCTGGGAATTTCACCTGCAGGAGCTCTCACTGACTGAACCCTGCTGATGACCACTGGGAAGTCGTCGAGTGGAGGTATAAACCAACAAACAACTTCTTCAGGTAGCACAGCCAAGGACACCCCCACTCCAGGGGCATTTCTGTAACCTTCCAGCCCTATGTGCCTAGGCAAGAAACACCTTTGCAGAGTTGCTGTCCTCTCCGGCCTTTCCTGACCATATACACCAGATACTCCCTGGGCCCTGAACAGTGAAATGTGCCATATCAATAACTATGGTTGGTACAGAGTAAACACATTCCCTTCACAGAATGTGCATCTCATCCCCAAGTCTGGGAATGGTGTTATGCTGAGAACCAGGGGTCTTCATTCAGGAATGTGGATAAACCCTCCCTGGCAACCTCCAATAGCTCGCCCTGCCTGAGGTCTCCTCTCTCCAGCTGGGAAGCCACCTCCAACACTGGGCCTCCAACAAACCCATCTAATGACATCTCCAACAGGTCTGACCCTAACCAGCAGCTGGAACAAGATGCTGAAAAGCCTCCCATGGTCTGTTCGATAGGGTTGGTAAAATCATAGTGAAGGATAGGCAATGAGAAACAATTAATGAGAAAATCAAATACAAAAGAAATAGTGGGTACTCAGAAAGGCTGGGAGTTGACCTGATTCCTGAAATCCAGCTCTCCCACATAAAACAAAACTTGTGTTTGTCCAGCTCTTGAGTGTCAAGGACAAAGGCAGCACCAGTGTCATGTAGCAGCAGCGGGGAAAGACGAGCCACCACCAGGAGAGGCTCGGGTCCAAACCAGGTTCAGTGCCAGTACGACGCCCAGGGGCCCTCCGCAACCCCAAGATCAGCGTGCAACCCCAGATGCCGTGTGCACGCCTGGGTGACCTGTGGCTGGAGGTGGAGGACAAGAACGGATGCCAGTGGTGAGAGGGGAGCTGCTGACACAGCACGCCCTGACTGCTGGGGGAGAACGAGAAGTGCGTGGAGAAGAGGTGGACAGCGGCCTGCCGCCACCTGGTGGCACTGAGCCCCCCAGCCGTGGCGGACGGAGCCTGGTCTAGGCTGTGAGAGGCTGTGGTGAATGTGAGAACTGCCCACAGAGAGCGCAGCAGCCCTCGCTGGTGCGGCAGGAAGGGATCCCCTCGGAGGCCTGGAGGCCAAGGCTTGTGAGATACACCACTGCCGCAGACAGCAGGCCTGCCATCCAGCACAAAGCACCTCAAGAGGCCGAGCATCAGCGGGTGCGTCTGGCCCCCAGATATCAGAAGTTTCTAGATTTGGAGAATCTTCCCACAAAACAAGCAGATAAACCAGGGCAAGTGGGAAATTACACAGCCCAAAAGGACAGGACGCTGAAAGAACGCACTGAGGCCGAGTCACAAGAATGTCCCACTTGTTATTCTGTGGGTATGTGCCACCAAAGTGATGGCCCTGGGTCCCACAGTAGAATCAAGTCTATTCCAAGGCCACTGGCCCACAGGGACTTCAAGAGGAAGCAAAAGGAACAGGGCACCCCGAGCCACCCTTGATCCTGGGAAATGTGTCTTTCATGTCATGTCATGGTAAACCCAAGGCCACCCAAACTCGAGCAGAGCGGGCAGATGGGCCCTATGAAGCTTGTCACAGCACAATGGGAGGAAAAGGGCTGAAGAGGAGCCAGGAGAGAGGGGGAATTTGAAAATGCTGAAGCAAGAGATGACAACTAACTGAGCAAAACCCCAGAGGGCAGCTAATCAAAACCAGAGGTGGCAGTGGGTGCCTGGGTGGCTCAGTTGGTTGGGCGACTGCCTTCGGCCCGCATCGGGGTCCCTGCTCAGCGGGGAGTCTGCTTCTCCCTCTGACCCTCCCCCCTCTCATGTGCTCTCTCTCTCATTCTCTCTCTCAAATAAATAAATAAAATCTTTAAAAAAAAAAAAAAAAAGAGGTGGCAGGACCACTCACCCAAGAGCCCCAGAAGGCCACAGATTCATCTGACATGTGAGAGAAAGTGAGGGTGGGTGAGTATCTTTGAGGCAGCGTCGTGAGGAAGTTCACACCCACACCCCCATTCTCCCTGGGGAGCAGGAACGAAAGCCTCTGCTGGGAGCCCGTCTGCAGAGGACTAGGGAACAGCAAAGTGGCCAAGGTCACAGAGTCTGAAGTCTGACCTAGCCACTGTGAAGACAAGAGTGGAGACTGATGAGGACACAGAGAGGAGTCCGACAGGAGCTTCGGGCCAGGAGAGGGTGACATGGTGTGGCTGCACTGGGAACCTTCTTGTCCAGCATCACTGGGCAGCCCAGGCTGCAGGAAAGGAGGCTAATGGCTGGTCCAAGGCTGGAGCGTCGGGAAGCGGTGGCGAGGGACCTGAGGCTGCTGACGTGTATGCTCCATAATGGGATCCCGGTGTGCTAGATGCAAGGGGAAGCTGGGGAAGGTGGCAGGGTGGTCGGGAGGGAAGAGGAGTGGTGAGCAGCAGGCGCTCTCAGCAGGGCTAGGGGAGTGATGAGCAAAGGAGAAGGAACAGAGACAGTACAGACCTAAGCGCTGCAGTGGGGTCTGCCATTTCAGAGGCTGAACAAAGGCCAGAGTGTGGCCACAGGACTGGATTATTCGCAGTGTAGAGCACCATCTCTGGAGCTGAGAAAGGCAAGCAACCCTGACATCAGAGTATTGAAAGAATCATCCACAAACATGATCACGTCATTCAAAACAGCAGGGAATGGTGGACAGAGGAAGCCATAATCCCAGTGCTTGCTGAGTGGACAAAGAGAAGCAATGGTGGACGGGGAGATCCTGGCTGCTTGAAATCTGAAGAAGGAAAAGGTTTTATATGAAGTGGAAAAGAAATGGCTTTTTTTAAATGGACTTTAAAAATGAAAGCCAGGGGCGCCTGGGTGGCTCAGCTGGTGAAGCGTCCGCCCTCAGCTCAGGTCATGATCTCAGGGTCCTGGGATGGAGTCCCACATCGGGCTCCCTGCTCAGCAGGGAGTCCGCCCCCCCCCCAACTCATGTGCTCTCTCTCTCTAATAAATAAAATCTTAAAAAAAAAAACAAAAAACCAAAGCTAGGACTTACAGTTTCCAGTTCTGCACGTTCAGGAGCTGGAGGCCACCACACCATCCTAACAATAAGTAAAAAGCTCAACACACTGAAAAATCAACAAGTCCTCTTAGATCCCAAAGACTGGGGAGGACACAGGGCAAACTGCTTCCCCAAGATGAGAAAGAGACAGAAAGGTGAGTATAGGGGGTCACAGCTTACTGGAGCATAGGGTCATGAGTGGAAGCCACTGCAAGAACAGAAGCAGGGGCAGGAAACCTGAGCTGACCTGGTGAACCTCCAGAGGCTCGGCGTAGACAAGTGTGAGAATTAACAGGTTGAAGGGGACTCAGTCATGGCGGCCTCCACAATAGCATGACACGTACCTCTGGGAGCCCGACCAGGCTTCCAGAGCAGGCACAGGGGCAAAGCACCCACTTTGACACATACCCGGGCACTCTGTTCTTCCCAACAAGGCCTGCCCTCAGGGGAAACGAGTCAACCAGAGCCTAACTCTAGGGAAAGGAAATAACCAACACCAGCCCACTCCAGCAATCCTCTTCCACTTAAGGGGGACAGGGGGAAGAAATAACTGAGAGACACTTGTGAAGTTCAGTGTCCAGAGCAAAGGCTCACTGGAAGCATGAGCCCTGATCACAGGACTATAGAATGTATCCCTCCCTCCCAACACCTCACCACCACGGTACTAAAGGTTATTCACAGCAGTTCCTTCCCAGGACATCTGGCTATCAAGAAAAAAAATCACAAGGCAAAAGGCTAAAGAACACATTTGCAGACAGAGAACACAACAGAGCCAGACATGGCCGACATGTTAGAATTATCAGCCGGGAATTCAGAACAATTCTGACTAATATGCCAGAGGCTCTGATGGGTAAAGCAGACAGCATGCAAGAACAGATGGGCAAACGTAAAGAGAGAGATGGAAATCCTAAGAAAGCACCAGAAAAAAACACTAGAGACAAAAACACTGTAACAGAAATGAAGAATGCATTTGATGGGCTTCCTAGTGGACTGGACATGGCTGAGAAAGCATCTCTGAACTGGAGGATATATCAAAAGAAACCGGCAAAACTACAACACAAAGGGAACAAAGACAAAAAACCAGAGCAGAATGCCCAAGGACTGTGGGACGACACAGAAGGTATGACCTCTGTGAAGTGGGAACAGCAGAGGAGAAGCGAGAGAGAAAGCAGCGGAAGACATACCTGAAGCAATAATGACTGAGAATCCCCTAAACTACCGTCAGACAGCAAACCACCTCCCCAGGAGGCTCAGAGAACACCAAGCAGCGTAAGTGCAAAAATCAACTACACCTGCGAACATCATTTCCAAACTGCAGAAAATCAGAGATAAAGAAAAAAATCCTGAACAGGGAAGCCAAAGGAAAAAAACACCTACCTAAACGGGACCATAGACAAGAATTACACCGGCTTCTCCTCAGAGAGGAGAGCAAAATATTTAAAGTGTTGAGAGGGGAAAAAAACCAAAAAACAAAAAACCTAGAATTCTGCATCCAATGAAATTATCCTTTAAAAAATAATGGAGAAGGGCGCCTGGGTGGCTCCGTCAGTTGAGTGTCTGTCTTCAGCTCAGGTCATGATCCTAGGGTCCTGGGATCAAGCCCCACATCAGGCTCCCTGCTCAGTGGGGAACCTGCTTCTCCCTCTGCCTGCAGCTCCCCCTGCTTGTTCTCTTTCTTTCTCTCACTGACAATAAAATCTTTAAAAAAATGAAGGAGAAACGAAGAGTTTCTTAGACAAAAATTGGAATTTGCTGCCAATAGACCTGCCTTGCAAGAAATGTTAAAAGCTCTTTAGAGAAAAGGAACATAAGTCAGAACTCAAATCTACTTTAAAAAAAGAAAGAGGTCTGAAGAAGGAATAAGTGAAGGAAAAGTAAAAACTTGCTTTTCGTATTCTTGATCTATCAGCAGTTCATTCAAAATAACAGGCACGACGTCAGTCAATGATCATGACTTGCAGGTAAGGAAGTGCGTGGCAGCAGGGACACGAGGCATGGGGAGCTAGGAATCAGGATGACCACGTGACCAGAAGGCACTCCTAACACCTGGGAGCTGACACGGTATTATCTGAAAGAAGTGGATTAGTTGTAAACATACTGCAAGCTGTAGGGCAGCAAGGAAAACCAGTGAAAAAGTAGTTTAGCTGATTCACTACAAAAGGAGAGAAAACGGAACCATATAAAATGCTCAATTAAAACCATGCAAGGCAGAAAAAGAGGGGAAGACAAAAACAGGACAAAGACCAAAGGCAACAAATAGAGAAGAGTCACGGGTGTGGTCGACATTAGTCCAACGGTATCAGTCATCACTGTGACCGTCAATGGTCCAAACGCACCTATGGAAAGACTGACCATCAGAGTGGATCAAAGACACAGCTCAACTGTATGTAGTCTATGAGAAGCCCACTTTAAATATAAAGATAAATATAGATTAAAAGTGGGGCACCTGGGTGGCTATGTCAGTTAAGCATTCAACTCTTGGTTTCGGCTCAGGTCATGATCTCAGGGCTATGAGACCAAGCCCCACACTGGGCTCTGCGCTGGGCATGAAGCCTGCTTAAGATTCTCTCCCTCCCTCTGCCTCTCCCCCTTCCCCCCCTCTAAAAAAATATAGATTAAAAGTAAGCAGATGGAGGAAAATATACCATTTTAACACCAACTGAAAGAAAGTAGGAGCAGTTATGTTAATTTCAGACACAGCAACTTCAGAACAAAGGAAGTTACCAGGGATAAAGAACGGTATTACATAATAAAAGAGGGTCAATCCTTCAAGAAGATATAACAATCCTTAACATATATGCACCTAACAACAGAGCGTTAAACCATGTGAAGCAAAAAAATTGCAAGTAGAAATAGATAAATCCACTATTATAACTAGAGACTTTAACACCCCTCAGACCACAGTGGAATTCAACTAGAAATCAGTAACAGAAAGATAACTGGAAAATCCCTAAGTACCTGGAGATTAAACAACATACTTCTAAATAACACATGGATCAAAGAAGTCTCAAGAGAAATTTAAAAATATTTTGAACTGGGGCGCCTGGGTGGCTCAGTCATTTAAGCGTCTGCCTTCAGCTCAGGTCATGATCCCAGGGTCCTGGGATTAAGCCCCACATCAGGCTCCCAGCTCCACAGGAAGCCTGCTTCTCCCTCTCCTTCTCCTGCTTGTGTTCCCTCTCTCACTGTCCTCTCTCTGTCAAATAAATAAAATCTTAAAAAATATATATTTTGAACTAAATGAAAATGAAAATACAACTTACCAAATTTGTGAGATGCAGCAAAAGCAGTGCTCAGAGGGAAATGTATAGTACTGGATACATGTTAGAAAAGAAGAAGGATCTAAAATCAATCATCCAGGTTTCCACCTCAGGAAACCACAAAAAATAAAAGCAAATTAAGTCCATAATAAGCAGAAGAAACAAATAAGAATTAAAGCAGAAATCAATAAAATTGAATATAGAAACCAGTAGGAAAAAAAAATCAAGAAAACCAAAAGCTGTTTCTTTGAAAAGAACTTGACAGAGGATACACATTACTAACATCAGAAATGAAAAAAGGGACATCACTACAGATCCCATGGAAATTGAAAGGATAATAACCAAATACTAGGAACAACTCAATGTCCACAAATTGGATAACCTGGGTGAAATGGACCTGTTCCCTGAAAGACACAATCTGTCAAAACTCACACAAGAAGAAACAGATGACCTGTATAGGCCTTTATCTATTAAAGAAATTGAGTCAGTAATTAATAACCTTCCAAAACAGAAAACACCAGGCCCAGATGGGTTCACGGGTGAATTCTACCCAATATTTAAGGAAGAAATTATATTAATTCTCTACAATCTCTTTCAGAGGACAGAAGCAGAGAATATTTCCTAACTCATTCTATGAGAACAGCATTACCCAAATACCAAAACCAGATAAAGACAAGAAAACTATAGACCAATACCTCTCATGAACACAGATGCAAAAAACCTCAACAAAATATTAGTGAATTAAATCCAAAAATGCGTAAATAGAATTATACACCATGGCCAAGTGGCATTTATCCTAGGTATGCAAGGCTGGTTCAATACTTGAAAACCAATTAATGTAATCCATCACATCAATAGACTAAAAAGAAAAATCACAAAATCAGATCAATAGATTTAGAAAAAGCATTTGACAAAATCCAATATCCATTCATGATAAAAACTCTCAGTAAACTAGGAATAGTTTACTGGACAAACTTGACAAACTGGTTTCAGCTCAGGTCATGATTTCAAGTCATGATCTCAGGGTTGTGAGACTGAACCCTGCATTGGCCTCCTTGCTGGGCATGGAGTCTGCCATGGAGAGGACAGGAGAAGACAGGAAAGACAGGGCAGGAAAGGACAAAAGATAGATTGGGGCGCCTGGGTGGCTCAGTTGGCTAAGCCTCCAACTCTTAGTTTCGGCTCAGGTCATGACCTCAGGGTCATGAGATTGAGTCCTGTGTGGAGCTCTGAGCTCAGCAGGGAGTCTGCCTCTTTCCCTTTTCATCTCCCTCTGCCCCTCCCCCTGCTCACACACATACGTGCATGCACTCTCTCCCTCAAATAAATAAATCTTTTTTTAAAAAATGTATACAGATTGGGAAGGAAGAAATAAAACTGTCTTTGTCCACAGATGACATAATCATCTATGTAGAAAATCTAAAAGAATCAACCAAAAAAAACTCCTAGAACTAATAAGATTATAACAAGTTTTCAGGATACCAGTAACCATACAAAAGTCAACTGCTTTCCTATATACCAACAATGTACAAGTAGAATTTGAGATTAAAAATGCAATACCATTCACATTAGCAAGCCCTAAAAATTAAATACTCAGGTATATATCTAACAAGATACGTATAAGATCTGTATGAAAAAAACTACACAACTCTGATGAACCAAAGAACTAAATAAATGGAAGACAGAAAGAAAGACAAGAAAGGAGAAAAAAGAAAGGAAGGGGAGGGGAGGGGAGGGAAGGGAAGGGAGAAAGATAGATAGACTGGGGCTCCTGGGTGGCACAGTTGGTTCAACGTTCAACTCTTGGGTTCAGCTCAGGTCATGATCTCAGGGTCATGAGATCCAGCCCTGCATCAGGCTCTGAGCTCAGTGAGGAGTCTACTGGAGTTTCTCTCTCCCTCTCCCTCTGCCCCTCCATTCTCTCTCTCTCTCAAATAAATAAATAAATCTTAAAAAAAAAAAGAAAAGAAAGATAGATAGATTGATTCTACTTTCATGGATAGGAAGACTCAACATTGTCAAGATGTCAGCTCTTCCCAACTTGATCTGTAGATGCAATGCAATCCCAATCAAAATCCCAGCAAGTTATTTTGTGGATATTAGCAAACTGACTCTAAGGTTATATGGAGAGGCAAAAAGCCCAAAATAGCCAACACAGCACTGAAAAAGAACAAAGTTATAGGACCAACACTACCTGACTTCAAGACTCACCATAAAGCTACAGTGATCAAAACAGTGTGGTATTGGTGACAGAAAAGACAAATAGATCAATGGAACAGAACAGAGCTCAGTAATAGACCCACACAAATATAGTTAACGGATCCTTGGCAAAGAAACAAAGGCAACACAAGGGAGCAAAGAGAGTCTCTTCAACAAGTGGCACTAGAACAACTGGACGTCCACACACACAAAAATGAATCTGGATACAAATCTTACATGCTTCATAAAAATTACCTCAAAGTGAATCACAGACCCAAATGTAAAATGCAAAACTATAAAGCTCCCAGGGAATAACTGGGAGAACATCTATGACCCATACGGTGATGCCTGTTGTAGACACAACACCAAAGCTGTGAAAAAAATAATTGATAAGCTGGACTTCATTAAAATTAAAAACTTCTGTGAAAGACCATGTCAGGAAACTAAGAAGTCAAGCTACAGACTGAGAGAAAATATTTGCAAAAGACACATCTGATAAAGGAATATTATCCAAAATATACAAAGAACTCTTAAAACTCAAAGCCATGAGAAGACATGGAGGGACCGTGAGTGTGGATCACTGAGTGACAGAGCCAGTCTGAGAGGACAGCGTTCTGTGTGATTCCAGCGACAGGACTCTCTGGCAAAGGCAGAACTGTGGAGACAGTAAAGGGTCCATGGTTGCAGGGGCAGGGGGAGGAAAGAAGAACAGGTAGAATACGACACGTTTCTAGGGGAGTGAAAACACTCTGTATGTTACTGTACTGATGAATATATGTCATAATACATTGGTCCAAACCGACCGAATGTACAGCACTAAGATTAAATTCAGGTATACTATGGTCTTTGGATGATTATGATGTGTCAATGTAGGTTCATTGTTGGCAAAAAAAAAAAAAATACCATTCTGGTGAGTGATGTTGATAGTGGAAAAGACTAGGCATGTGTGGGGGCAGAAGGTACATGGAAAATCTCTGTATCTTCCTCCAAATTTTGCTGTGAAACCAAAACTGCTCTAAAAAATTTAAGTCTTTTTTAAAAAAATCCCCATCTCTGGGTCTGAGGCACCCAAACTGCTGAAAATGAGTAGCCTTTGATCATAGAGGTGAAAAGGAAAGCAAAATCCCCAGGAAAGAGGCAAGTTACAGTCCAGAGAGAGAGGCCAAAAAGATAAGTTTACTTGCAGTACAAGAAAGGTCCTGGTTCCAGAGGACTCCAGGTTGGGAGTGAGCAGTGACGAAAAACATGACCAAGCGGCATGCAAATCAGAAGGCGGCCAGAGATTATGAAGTAAGAAGAGCCGCTTCGGGACGGTGCATGCTGAGATCCCAAGTGGGGTTTGAGGCGAACAGTCCATATGTGGGCTTTGCTCCCTGGCAGATGGAAAACTGCCAAGAAAACAAGCAAACATCTCTGAATGCAAGTCTGCCCATCTCCCACTGCAGGACAAGGGCTGCCTAAGATGCAAAGGCACAGAGCTCCATGTGCTGGAACCACAGAGACTAGAAGAGATGCAGCCCCCACACAAAGCCTTGCCTCAGAAGTGGAGCAGGGGGCTAACTGGCCCCATAAACACTGACCTTGTACAGACCACAGATGCAAACAATGGTGTAGTATCCCAGAACACATAAAAAACAACAGCAAGTCGTGAAAAATACAACCCAACAGAAAACAGGCAACAGACATGAACAGGTAATTCACAGGAAAAAAACCTGTTCTGAACCTGTGCAAAGAGTTTCAACCTCACTGGTAATATCCATCTCGAGACAGGCAGACAGATGTAGAGAACACAAGCATTCTTTATAAGACAGTAACAAAGAATGAAGCACTGAGGAAGGTGTGGGAGACCCAGAACACTGCTGCCGTGTAGGTGAAGTGCAGGCTTTGGTGACCCGTTTGGCAGCATCTTATCAACCTGAAAGTGTGCTTTCCTTCCTTCTCAAATACTGCACTTCGGGGACAGCTCCTAGAGAAGCGCTCACAAGGAGGTATTTGCCACAGATGCTCACTACACCGCTCCACGTGAGGAGTAAAACCTGAAAATAACCTAGTGCCTGTCAGTCAAGGATAAAATGACCCAAATGTCACACCTTCTCTCATGCAAGATATGTAAAAGGAATTAACTAGATCCATAGAGCCACATGTAAAAACATACACAAAACCATATGAGTTAGACATTATGTTGTATTATATATTGCTCATGAACATATATTTGTTAGCACAAAATATCAGAATAGACTCGAGAATCTGCTTCCAGATAAGGTGGGAGTCACACCCCACCCTCCTGCTTCCACTGAACACAGCTATGAATTCTGAACAGAATATATGGAGCAACTCCGTGAAACCCCAGAAAAGTAAACAGGAGCAAGCAGGCAGACTGGGAAGAAGTCCAGAATTCCAAGAACCAGCAACCCATCAGCAAGTTTACCACTCAGCCTCCAAGCCCAGGCGCAGCACTGACTTGCACAGAGTGCCACTGAGGCTGCAGCATCAGGAAGGGGCCCTGCAGAGCGTGGGGCCCCCACGTCACCCTGGCTGTGTGGGAAGGAAATCTTCCCCAGCCCTGGAAGCTGCAGAAGTCAGACACAGCAGGGCACGTGGAACCCCAGCACTCCAGGCGAAGGACAGTAACTACCAAGTACCCAGCACACGGCAGACAGTAAAGAGATCAGGCAGGTGACCTCACAAGGCTCTTCAGAACCCCTGGCCTCACACCAGGCTGTGCACATGTGAGTCCAATCACAAACAGCACATCCCAGCCTGAGGAGTAAATTGCCAGCGATGACCCAGGTGTCAGGCTGGCACGGGTGGCACCAGAGGCCAGTTCTGAAGCTCGAAGTGACCCTGAAAGCATGATACCCAAAAGGCTGGTCAGAGCTTGTGATCTGGACCCAACCAGGCTGACTGCCTGCTCAAACAAAAACATCAACACTCTCCACAGTTTCAACAAGACCCAGGGTCTCACAATATTCAGATGTCCACAATACAACCCAAAATTACTCAGCACATGAAGAAATGGGAACAATCCCAACTCGCATGGGAAAAAACCACCAAGAAACACCAGACCAAGATGACAGAGACTTTAAAGAAGCTATTAGAAACAATGTTCCAAGGAGGAAAAGCACCCACCTAGAATGAACAGTGTGATAGGCAGAATCCTAAAATGGCCCAACATCTCCTGCCCTAGTCCCCAGGCTGGACACAATGTAACACCCTGGTCGTGGTCAGTTCTATGGCAGAGAGTCACTGCAAACGTAACTGACATGACTCCTCAGGTGACTCTGAGTTCATCAAAAGGAAGTTTATCCCGTGATGCCTAACTAAACCCATGAGCCCATCAAAAGCACAGCATTCTCTCTAGCTGGTAGCAGAAGAGGAAGTCCGAGAGCTCCCAAGTGTAAGAAGGATTCAGTGAGCTGCCAGAGCTCGAAGATGGGTGGCTCATATAATCAGAAATTCGGTCAGCCCCGCAAGCTAAAAAAGCCCCCATGTGACAGCCAGCGAGGAACAGGGGCCTAAGTCCTACAAGTGCAAGGAACTGGATTCGCCAGCAACCTGAACATTCCTAGAAGCACTCTTGCCCAGAGCCCCTGGAAAAGAGCCCAGCCTGGACAACACCTTGGTTTTGGCCAGAGACCCTAGTCAGAGACCCGGGCAAGCCATCTCAGACTTCTAACCTACAGAAGCATGAAGGACGTGTTGTTTTAACCACGAGACTTGTTACCCAGTAGAAACCCAATACAGGTTTGGGTCCCTGGCAGTGGGACACTGCTGTAACAAATGAATACAGGTTCATTTCGAGGTAATTAATATAAACTGAAGTGTCACATAATAGCATCTGGGACTCACTGATTGCTCTAAGGTGAGAACATTGTTTTCGTTTCTTATGATTTTTCTAAAAGAGTACTGAATAAAGAGTGCATCCCTTAATTCTCCAGGCAATGTGTTTCTTCTATTTTTTTTAGAACTATTGCCAAGTTAACTGTGTTTACTTGAAAAAGAAGCCCAATCAGCAAATTCTAACTATTAACTAAATAAACATGAGCTTTTTAACATCGTCCACCGTACACTTTGAGTTTGGTACACTGTCCTGGCTTCAGGTCCCCCAGAAGCTGCAGTATGGTGTCCAGCAGCACCCGACTTGAGTTAACCAAGAACTCGCGACCACACGCTATGGCAGCAACATCTGCAACAGAAAGACAGAACAGAGCATCAGAATCACGGTTACTCCAGAGTCTGGAAAAGCTGCCCCGAGACAGAGCATTTTTTGCTATTTTTTCCTGAACAGACCTAATGAAAACACAGACTAGCCCACGAGGTGCTACCAAACAGCGCCATCCAGGAGCTGACAGCCCAAAAAGAGTAACTGACAACCACAGCGGTTATTAAGGTGATGAGTAATGTCCTCTGTGATTAGCAGATGCCTCGGGAGCGGAACAGAGCACGGAATCTAAGTGCGTCTGCAACCGGACCACAGCATGCTCCAGAATACCGGATTACACAGCTCTGGGCAGTCAGGGCTCAAACTGAAGGTGGATGCGTATTACTTTATCTGGGACCAAAGACACTAAAATCCACTTTCAGTCCTGGGAGTGAAATCCTAATGACTTTGAACCACAATAGCAAACTGAAATCATGAGATCAAGAAAGAATATGAACACCATCCTGAGAAAGGCTCTTTTTCTAAATTTTACATCCTATTGTGGGTCGGCAAGTATCATGTTTCTTCATGCCTGAGGCCCTGCAAAACCAACATGGAGATCAAGCCAGGTAATTCCCGGGGCTCCGTCTGGCATTCCAAGGCCGCAGCTCATACTGGTTCTGTCAGCAGCACTGGACACCCATCAGGTTACATCAGTGCTCCCAGGGTACTTAGCATGCGTTGGTGGGACCCTTCTTTAGCTAGGTCTAAGAGTACAGGAACTAGCGCTCCTAACTCAAAGGCACAGGCCCAACTGGAAGAGAAGCAGGGCAGCAGCCATGGCCTCCCCGCTCCGAGGGGTGTGCTTCCAGTAATTCACAGGTAGACGCGTCTCACATGTGATCCTCATAAATAGCCTTTACTAGTTTAAGGAACTTTTCTTCTATTTTCAGTTTGCTGTTAATTATCAAGAATGGAGGATGAATTTTATCACTTATTTCTTCTGCCTCTGATTAATCTGATGGCAGAATATAAAATTTTTTTTTAAAGATTTTATTTATTTATTTGAGAGAGAGAGAATGAGAGAGAGCACATGAGAGGGGGGACGGTCAGAGGGAGAAGCAGACTCCCTGCCGAGCAGGGAGCCTGATGTGGGACTCGATCCCGGGACTCCAGGATCATGGCCTGAGCCAGAGGCAGTTGCTTAACCAACTGAGCCACCCAGGCGCCCCAGAATATAAAATTTTATCTATGCTACCAGATCAACTTTATGGAATCAATCCTGGACATTCCTATTTATTTTTGTCTATCTGGACTGAGAAGAATCAAGAGAGGGATATTAAAAGTCTCTTAAACCTAACAGATATTTTTTTTCCCACTTCTGCTTGCCTTTCCAGCAAGTTTCACCTCATAAATTGATGCAGTGTTATCTGGTATATAATTTCACTTTACTGAAGATGGGACCCTTCACTGACATGAACTTGCCTTCTTTGTTCAATGAATTTGAACCTGATAATTATATTTTCTAGTATATGACATACTCTAATTTTAGTAAAGAAACATTTGCGGGGAAACTGAACCTTCAAGCATTTGGCATCATAAACTCATAGAAAGTCATTTTAAGGTTGTTTTTCAGAGGAAAGCCTTCTTTGAGCAACTATAGCTGACCACCTCCTGGAAATCCCACAGAAAAACTTACATCTAGCTACATCCTTTAGTAGCCAATTTCCAGAGATGACTTGCCCACAGACCATGCCTCCAACATGTAAACCCTGAATTGTCCCTGCTCTGTGACTTGTGTAACTAGCAGAATGCAGCAGAACTAACACTGTGTGACTTTCAAGGCTTCTACCTTGGTCTCTTGCCACCTTCTCTAGAAGCCCAGAGTCACTAAGAAAGAACTCTAACTATGCTGAGGCTGCCATGATGCAAAGACCATAGAAAGAGGGCACAGTGAGAAGCCCTGAGACTACATGAGGAGAGCGGCCCCCACGAGCCCCCCACTGTTCCATCGCTCCATGCTTTGAGCGGCCCCAGCTGAGGCCCCATACACGGCAGAGGGGCAGCAAATCACCCCTGCCAGGCCCTGAGCAAACTGCAGGCTCATAAGCAAAGTAAATGTGCTTGTTTAAAGACCTGAAGCTTCAGGTGGTTTGTTATAAGCAACAGAGAACAGGACATCACTAAGGTATCACCAAAGAAAGTGTTACAGAGCAAAACATCATCCAACAAAGCACAACAAATCCCGTACCATGTATCCAGTATTGGAATAGCAAACGCCAATCCTGTACTTCACTGAGTATCAATAACTAAAGAGCAAACTACCAAGTAAAATAAGTATGAATTAATTCCTACACATGGCCCCAGTATTCGTCAATCTGTTTGGGATGCTTATGAGGCAACTCCAAGACTACAAAGGATTGCTAGTGTGATTTTCTGTTAAAATGTACTTATATTTTATAGGTTTATTTTTCTTTAAAATTATTTACAATTATTTCTATAAGTTACCATAGTAATTACATAATTTAAGAAATTAATCTGGTGTCAGTTATGGATGCTGATAAAAATACAAAGAGTTGAGGAATGCCTGGCTGGCTCAGTCAGAGGAGGATGCGATTCTTAATCTCAGGGTCATGAGTTCAAGCCCCAGGCTGGGTGTAGAGATTACTTAAAAAAAATCTTGGGGTGCCTGGGTGGCTCAGTCAGTTAAGCGTCTGCCTTTTGCTCAGGTCATGATCCTGGGGTCCTGGGATCAAGCTCCGCGCTGGGCTCCCTGCTCAGCGGGGAGCCTGCTTCTCCCTCTCCCTCTGCCCCTCCACCCTGCTTCTGTTCTCTCTCATCCTGTCTCTCTCTCTCAATAAAATCTTTTTTTTAAAGTCTTAAATACATATATACAAAGAGTTGAGATGTGTTATGTCTGATATTTTTGCTTTAGGTTGTAATAATTTTGTCTTATTTTCATCAATAGAAATAATAACAAGGTACTAGCATAATGACAGAAATATAGATCAATGGTAGAATTGAGAATCCAGAAATAAGCCCTCATATTATTTTCCTCAACTGATTTTCAAGAAGGCTGTCAAAATAATTGAATGGAGAAAGGACAAATGAATAATCTTTTTAACAAATGGTGCTGGAACAACTGGATATTCCCATGCAAACAAATAAAGTCGAACCTCTGACAACAAATATAAAAATTAACTCAAAATGGACCAAAGACTTAAATGTCCAGCTAAAACTATAAAAGTCTTAGAAGAAAACATAGGGATAAATCTTCATGACCTTGGGGCGCCTGGGTGGCTCAGTCGGTTAAGCGACTGCCTTCGGCTCAGGTCATGATCCTGGAGTCCCGGGATCGAGTCCCGCATCGGGCTCCCTGCTCAGCAGGGGGTCTGCTTCTCCCTCTGACCCTCCTCCCTCTCATGTGCTCTCTCTCATTCTCTCTCTCTCAAATAAATAAAATCTTAAAAAATATATATATATATATAAATCTTCATGACCTTGGATTAGACAATGGTTTCTCAGATGTGACACCAAAAACACAAGCAACTAAAGATAAAAAAACTGGATATCATCAAAATTTAAAACTTCTGTACTTCAAAGGATGCTATCAAGAAAGTAATAAGGCAAGTGACAGAATGAGAGAAAAATTTTATAAATCACATATCTGATAAGGGACTGGTATCTGGAATATACAAAAAAAACTCTTACAAATTTCAAAATGGGCAAAAGTGTTGAATAAACATTTCCCCAAGGAAGACATACAGATGGCCAATAAGTACATGAAAGGATGCTCAACATTATCAGCCAGCAGGGAAATGCACATCAAAACCACAGTTAGATCCCACTTCACGCCCACTAGGATGGCCACAATCAGAAAGTTAATTAAAAAATACTGATGAGTATCTGGAGCAACTGAAGCCCTCAGGCATTGCTGGTAGGATTGGAAAATGGCCTGACAGCCCCTCAGATGGTTAAAACCATATGATCATGTGACCCAGCAATTCTACCCCTAGAAATGAAAACACATGTCCTCACCAAAACTTGTACACAAATGTTCACAGCATCATTATTCATAATAACAAAAAAGTAGAAACAACCCAACATCCATCAACTGATAATGAATAAATGTGGTATGGCCGTACACAATATCACCCTGCCATACAAAGGAATGACGTGGACAGACCTCGAAAACATGACACTAAGTGAAAGAAGCCTGGCACAAAGGACCACATACGCTATGATTCTACCATATGAAATGTCAAGAATAGGCAAATCCAGAGATAGAAAGCAGATCAGTGGTTGCCTAGAGCTTGGGGAATGGCAGTATTGGGGAGTGATGGCTAAGGTTAGGGGGATTTCTTCCTTTCTTCTCAGGGTGATGAAAATGATTCAAAATGAACTGTGGAAATGGAGGCACAACCACATGAAACCATCAAAGTGTATACTTTAAATTGGCGATTTGTAGAGTATATTATTATATCTCAGAAAACCTGTTTAAAAATAAATTTAAAATAGGGGCGCCTGGGTGGCTCAGTCATTAACCGTCTGCCTTCGGCTTGGGTCATGATCCCAGGGTCCTGGGATCGAGCCCCGCATCAGGCTCCCTGGTCAGCGGGAAGCCTGCTTCTCCCTCTCCCACTCCCCCTGCTTGTGTTCCCTCTCTCGCTGTGTCTCTCTCTGTCAAATAAATAAAATCTTAAAAAAAAAAAAAAAAGAAATCCAAACTGTGCTGAAGAGGTCAACCTGCATGGATGGGCTGGGAGATAAAATTCAGGGGCGCCTGGGGTGGCTCAGTCATTAAGCATCTGCCTTCGGCTCAGGTCATGATCCCAGGGTCCTGGGATCGAGTCCCACATCGGGCTCCCTGCTCCGCGGGAAGCCTGCTTCTCCCTCTCCCACTCCCCCTGCTTGTGTTCCCTCTCTCGCTGTGTCTCTGTCAAATAAATAAGTAAAATCTTAAAAAAAAAAAAAAAAAGAAAGAAAGAAAGAAATCCAAACTGTGCTGAAGAGGTCAACCTGCATGGATGGGTTGGGAGATAAAATTCAGGGGCGCCTGGGTGGCTCAGTCGTTAAGCATCTGCCTTCGGCTCAGGCCCTGATCCCAGGGTCCTGGGATCGAGCCCCACGTCGGGCTCCCTGCTCGGCGGGAAGCCTGCGTCTCCCTCTCCTACTCCCCCTGCTTATGTTCCCTCTCTCGCTTTGTCTCTCTCTGTCAAATAAATAAATAAAATCTTTTTTAAAAAATTAATTAATTAATTAAAAATAACAGTAACAACAGAGATACAATTTTCATGTTTGATACATTACTTAGTCTCAGCTGCTCATCTTGGACCTGTTCTTGTATATAAACCTCTTATCTGCAGTACTAACACTGTACCATATTTTTTTTAAGAAACATAAGCAAGTTTCCTCTAATTTTAATATTGTGACCTTTGTTTTATTGTTTGTTTTTTGTTTCTTTGCATTTGCTGTAGTAGTTTCTTATCAAGTCAATTATTCAGCTGTCAGGGGTGAGGGAGAGCGTCAAGGGCCATGGGCAGTCTCAATGTGAAAACTCTGCTTCTGTACGCTTTTCATGGAAACCCCCCTCGGAGCTGAGAGGATGCCCAGTCCCACTGGGAAGTGGCCCCCAGAACTCAGTTTTGCTCGTAGTTTGGCTGATCTGATTTTTGTGGGACTACAGAAGGATGACTTGTAGAAATCCCAGAGAATTCTCCCATACACAAATTATAGCTGATCGGAATATTAATTTGTCCAACTATGTATGATTCAAGAAATTACACCAAGAATGAACTATGTCCCAAAATCTCTATGAGGAAAAGATTCTATGGACAGAGTCCAATAACTAGACCAAAAGCCAAAAGAGTTCTGCTAAATCTTTACTTAATTTCTTGATGCCCTCTTGAGCTGAAGCCTCAGAAGGCCACAGGCCAACTGTGACCAGCTTCACAGAAAAAGGACTAGTCATTCCTTGTACCAGTCCCTGCAATCCCCTAGTATCACCTGTTTTTTAAAAAGCCTAATGGTCGGGGCGCCTGGGTGGCTCAGTCGTTAAGCATCTGCCTTCAGCTCAGGTCATGATCTCAGGGTCCTGGGATCGAGCCCCGCATCAGGCTCCCCGCTCCGTAGGAAGCCTGCTTCTCCTTCTCCCCCTCCCCCTGCTTGTGTTTCCTCTCTCGCTGTGTCTCTCTCTGTCAAATAAATAAATAAAATCTTTAAAAAAAAAAAAAAGCCTAATGGTCAAGGATATGGCTTCATCCAAGATCTGTGAACAAGTAACAAAACAATTATACCCCATTTTGCTGTACTGCCCAATCATATGCCACCCACCCTCTCTTTGTGCCTTCTGAAGCCAAATTCTTTTTTTTTTTTTTAAGATTTTATTTATTTATTTGCCAGAGAGAGAGAGAGAGCAAGTGAGCACAAGCAGGGGGAGCGGCAGGCAGAGGGAGAAGCAGGCTTCCTGCTGAGTAAGGAGCCCGATGTGGGACTCGATACCAGAACCCTGAGATCATGACCTGAGCTGAAGCCAGACGTTTAACAAACTGAGCCACACAGGCATCCTTTTTTTTTTTTAGATGAAGCCAAATTCTTTACAGTAACAGATTAATGCTCAGGTTTCTTTAGTGTCCCATTCTATAAAGTTGGCCAATTTACTTGCCTTCACCTAGAAAAACCAACAATTCACCTAGAAAGTTATATCCCCAGGGATTCACTGAAGTTCCACACTTCTCTCAAATCTTAATCCCAGATCTTAAGGATACTTGGGTGAAGTCTTGGTTGGGGATCCCTCTGATCCAACATGTACATTAACTGCCTCTTATGTTCCATTAATCTGGAAAACTCCAAGGTTGACTATAATTATTTCCTCACTGAGCAAGATGAAAAGGGACATGAGCATCTAAGGAAACACTCCAATTCCACAAAACAGCATTTCTTTATCTAGGCCATACTCCGTCAACTGAAGGAAAGCTATTATCTAAGGAAAGATTACAAAATATCCAAAATTATCCAAGACTAATCACTAAAAGACAATTAAGAAAATTTCTATGACTAACTAGATATTGTAGATAATATATACCAAATTCTCCTGAATTAGCAAGACATCTGTGTGACTTAACTAAATCAAGTATGTCAGAACCATGCCCATGGAACACAGAAACAAAAAATGCCTTCAATGATCCTGAAATTTCTTTCAACAATTACCTCTCATATCCCAGAGTATCATAAATCTGTCTATGTACATGAAAGGTTAAGGTCATGATCTAGGGCAGTGGTTCTCAAAGTGGCAGAGAAAGGTGATTTTGCTCCTAGGAGATACTCGGCAATATCTGGAGACATTTTTGATTGTCACACTTCGGGGGCTACTACAGGCCTCTCTAATGGGTAGAGTCTAAGCGTGCTGCTAACCTCCTACAACACAAAGGAAGGCTCCCACAACAGAAAATTCTAGTGCTGAGATTGAAAAGTGATGCTCTAGGAATGTTACCTCAACAACAAGGCATGCATCAAAGACCCACCTCCTCTCAGAGCCTGTCCCTTGACCCAGGAGGCAAGGCTTACTGCCTACTTATCTCAGAGCAACTGCCACTCAGCCAAATCCAACAGTCTTCAGGCCTGAACTAGGATCACCTTTTAGCCTTATGGCATCACACGCAGTATCATCCCAAACACTAACTAGAAATACCAGCACTTTTCTTCTAGTCAGTTAACTAATCATGAAACAGTGCTCCTTCCTCCTTTTCATAAGTTAGTATGTCAACGGAACACCCTCAACCCAGCCCCTTATTACACTTGTCTGATGACAGAGAGCCTCCTAGTTATCTCTGTAGTTCAAGAAGTGTCCATGCCAGAAGAGAATTTAGGAAGGACACTCCTGCCCAGAGCCTGCCTTAGTGCTGCTTGTTGCTCGGTCTTACCTCACTAGGGAAAAGGAGCAATTCTGGGCTGCTTATGAAGTCACCTGGGTCATGGTTTCAGAGTGTCTTTCTTCTTCTAGTGCATCCAGTTACACAGCTCCATTATCTGTTGCCTGAGTCTTAAATGCTTCTGTTTGGCTACTGTCCTGACAGTAAATTCAATAAATGATTCAGACACAGAACCAGGACAAAATGATGGTGATCAGTACTCAAACTGGAGATCAGCTCTCTACAAGCCAACCTCGCCTTTAAGGACATCCAACAACAGTGGTGAGGATCTAGGCAGTCCCTGATGATCTCTCCTAGAGCTCAACCACCTCCAACAACACCAAAGATACATACCCACACACACACACAGAAAAAGATGGACTGTCCTGAAGACACAGGAAAAAGTAGCCATCAGAGTGTAAAATGGCACAGTTGCTGGGGAAAATGGTCTGGCAGTTTCTTAGAAAGTGAAGCACAGAACTATCCTATGACCCGGCAATTCCACTCCTAGGTGTATGCCCAAGAGAACCAAAAACATGCGTTCACACAGAAACTTCTACATGAATGTTCACAGCAGCAAGACCTGTAATAGCCAAAGAGTGGAAACCACCCAAGTGCTATCACGGACTCTTCCCTGCAGACTCGGACTAGCAGACAGAAGACCACACACAGGTCAAGGGACAGAACTGGCACCTTCCCCTTCCACAGGCACAACCACTCAAGCCTAGGGTTAGCACAGACCTCAGTCACCACGTGGGGTCTGAGACACTCCTCAGAAGATGAAACCGAGGGTCACGGACACAAGAACACAGGGCTGGTCAGAGACAGAAGCTGAACTGGCCACTGGGCCTCAACTCCCAGCCCATCTCTTTCCCACATTGCTTGCCTGCGGTAGTGCGAGTATGTGGGAGGACAGGGACAAGTAGAAGAATGGAGAAGTGATGGTCACCGACACAAGGGTGCTCTGCTATCAAGTCTCAGGAGCTCTTACATTCATGACATGGGTGAGTTTACTGTATGTAAATTTTAATTTTTTGTAAGTTTTTATTTCAATTCCAGGTAGCTAACATACAGTGTAATATTAGTTTCAGGTGTGCAATGTAGTGATTGGACTTCCATACATCACCCGGTGCTCATCAGGACAAGTGCACTCCTCACTCCCCACCCCCTATTTCCTCTATCCCCCGGCTCACCTCCCCCTCTGGTGACCACCAGTGTAGTGTGTTGTCTAGAGTTAAGAGTCTGTTCCTTGGTTTCTCTCTCTCTCTCTCTTTTTCCCCTTTTCTTGTTTGTTTTGTTTCTTAAATTCCACATTTGAGTGAGATCATACAGTATTTTCCTTCTCTGACTTATCTCACTTTGCATGCCTTCTGTTTAAAAAAAGACCTTAAAACAATTTAAAAAGTGGAGCAATGCAAGCCCCCTCCACCTGAAGGCGCCCTGTCGGAAGCGTGCCATGCGATCCTGGAAAAGGGCCAGGCTAAACCAGGACTGGCCCAGACACTGTCACAGTCTCAATATCCACCTCAAAGAAGTACCACCAATTTTTAAGGGATTATGAAGAAAATGTCTACACAGGTTCTACCTTATTAGGATTTCAGTAAATGAAGGATAATGCCATGAGGAAAAATAAGATTTCCTCTCTCTTTAATAGCAGAGAATTACCCTAAGAGTGGCATAGGACAGAGCAGAAAGGAAAGAGCAATGGGAAAGAGCAAATATATAAAGAGTAAATCTAACAGTCATGGCAATAGATCTAACTATTTCACTGACATCAGAACAATAATACTAGTAACTACCACCTCCCACTATACTAAGATAGGATTTATTAATTATCTAGTTACTTGGCCTTATTCCTTACAGCAGTTTTGCCATAGAATTCTATCCTAGAAAAACTGTAATCTTTGGGAGACAATTTAGGGTTTTGGAATTATTTAATTATTGTACCAAAACAATAGCAAGAGCTTCGCTTACGCTTAAGGCTTCTACTTCAGCTAGATGTTCGTAAAATGATTCCTAATAACAAGCAGCTAAACTTAGTTTTGTTTTGACTTCCTTCCACGCACAGAACTGAACAGAACATGCAAAACCATCCTGTTTCCTAGATCAGTCTTCTTACTGACCGACGCTTACCAGATTCGCGGGGGGGGGGGGGGGGGGGGGGCAGTGCCCCACAACACCCACACCTGGTACCTATCCCAGGCCCACCAGATCAGGTTCTCTAGGGTAAGAACCACAGGACATTGAAAAAGTTCCAGGAGACGTTGCTGCATACACACCCCTGGCTGTAATCACCACTCCAGAGACATGGCTAACAGTCACTGCATCTCAAAAGAATGACTTACTTGTTACGATCCCAGCCAAAGCAAACACAAACTGATTTTCATTGGAATCAAGCTCCTTGACATCCCCATCCAGTGACTTCACAAAACTCTCCATTGTTTGACCAGTGATGTTGAAAAACTTCAAAGCTTTATCCTGAAAGTTTGGAAAGGAAAGTATCACAGCCCTGCACAAACACTGGTACAAAACATTACAAGAGTACAAAGGCATAAAAGGAAGACTCTGTGTTAATGACAGAAGCAGTATTCAAAAGTCTGCTCCTTCATTCCAAGTTCCCATATGGAAAAGAACAGAAAAAGGAAATCTGGAATCTGTAGAAAAACTACCCTGCAGACTGATGGAAGGAGCAAAATAAAATATATGTGAGGGAACAGCATGAGTTTACAGTGGTGGCAGTATGAGGATGGGTTCATCCAAAATCCACTAGGAATATGCTAGAAAAATACGTTCTCTGTTGGTTCCAGGCATGAAGCCACAGGTTTCAACCATTGGAGAATGGAGTTTCAAACAAAATCTTAACAGAAACCTCAACATGTCAAGAGACAAAGGCAGTGAGCAGGCTTGCTGGGCACTTTAAATCTTCATTACTCAGCAGAAGTCCCTCCAAGCACACAGAACTTTTGAAACGCTTCCCGGGGTGCTAGGGTTCTAAGGGATAGCTTCAAAGCCGACACATACATACCAACGGCACAAGGCAACTTCACGGGCTGATAGAATGTTCTGAGCCTGGGTTGTGGGGATGGTTACACAACTCTGGAAATGAGCTAAAACCACTAAAATTGTACACTCACAAATGGGTAAATTTTATGTGTAAATTACACGTAAATAAAGCTCAATAAATGTTAAAATACAATTAATCTCCACTAAAGTCACACACAATTTTTGTTTCTCCAAGTCATAAGTAATGGATTGCTGGCCTCCTGTCGAACCTCCCCCGTATCTGTACTCCCATTCACAAGCACACCCTCCTCCTAGAGTGCAGCCACAGGCCCCTGGCACCACACCTGCCTTCCCTGCCCCTCACAGCAGGGCGCTGCCTGAGCCCTGAGCCACCAGAAGGGCCTGCCAGTTAGTCTTCCTGTCTCGTTCCCACACCCACCCTGCTCCTATCCACCCTCATTCACAGTCAGGACAATCTTCCTGAAGTCTCTCGCCCCACCATTCTTTTACTCAAAACCCTCAGGAATCCAGTCTTACCACCCTACTGGGTAAAATCAGCAACCTGGCTTCTGAGGCCTCCCAAAATCACATTGCATCCTACTTCCGCAGGGTTATCTCCCCATGACTTTACCGCACTGACCCTCTACTCTGTGTCCACTGACCCATGCGTGGCCCCCAACACTAACTTCAGGCTTCTCAGCCCATGCCTCTGATGATGCCATTCCTCTCCCCTCCCCATTGTCTGCCCTTGCCACCTACTCGAGTTCATCAAAGGCCATGTCAAACCTCTCTTCCTCTGGGAAGTTTTCTGAGTGTGTGGGAGTGTGTGTGCGTACTACTAAAGTACACAAATACATAAATAACATGCAACTTTCAACAAATCAAATATTGCGTTACTCATGGGATAACCTACAGAGAAGCACTTAAACTCTGTTAAATGTGTGTAGATGTCAAGGAACTGAAGTGGTACCACCCCACAAACACCACACAGACTCATTCCGCACCCCTAGAGCACCGGCTTACACCAGGCCCTACACACTGCTGGGCCCGGCGCTACTGGATGAATGAACACAAGATGTGGACTTCATCTGTAAGCTCCTTAGTACACACTGTACCCTCTGGGTTCCATCAACACTGATGGACAATACCCAGGGAGCCCAGTGGTCATGCTTACTCCTCCCAGAATGGCTTTGACGACGTCCTCACTGCTGGAGACGCCCCACAAAAGGGTGCAGGCCGCTGCTCCCATTTCCGTACAGTATTCTGCCTGCTGCAGGAGTTGCTGCTTTGCTTCATTCAGCTGCTGTCGAAGAGCGAGTTTCTCCTAAAATCAAAACAGAATAAAATCGGCAAAATGAATAGCATTCAACCTTGAAATACCTCTACTGTGTTTCTCATTCAAAGATTTAAAAAAAAAAAAAAAAGCACAAAGAATTACAGAAAACAGTTGGCAAATGAAAACCGGTCCTTAGACAGCCATAATCTCTAACTTTTAAAACTTCAGAGGAAAAATAACACTCTCAAAAAAGAACATGCTGCTGTATTAGAGCACAAGTATTGCCAAAGATTTGAATTCATCTTGAATTCAAAATGAAGGCACCTCAGGTCCCAAGTGGCTATTCCCAGAATCAACACTGATGGGGACACCTAAACAAAGTAACAGAGCACCATTTCTAGTAGAAGAGCCTGACCCCCGCCCCCCCCCCCCCCCCCGCCCCAGATAGCTCCCTCCACTGGAAAGACACCAGATGACACAGCTAAGCCCGGCTAGGACAGATGGGGCAGAGACAGAGAGAAGTGAGAAGGAGGGCCTCCCAGGCATGCCGCACATGGCGAGCTGAGTGCCAGTGTGACAGAAAGACGGAGGTCAGTGGGGATTCTGAAGAATACCGCTGGAAAATCTCAGCCAGGGCTCTTAACAGTGAATTGTCCTCCTGATAGTCCCTTAGACCACACAAACAAGCCTAAAGGCTCGTTTCAGGTGGCTCTTGGGTAGTATGGGGCTTTCTGACCTCCCCCAACCTCCACCACTGGTTGCACTATTGTTGTTACCTAAAGTTCCCTCAAAAGGTGAGAGCATTTCCTTACTTAAAAGAGATAAACTTAAGAAATATAGAAACCTGGTGGCTCAGTCGGTTGAGCATCTGACTCTTGATTTCGGCTCAGTTTGTGATCTCAGGGTGGTCGGATGGAGCCTTGTGTCAGGCTCCATGCTCAGCTGGGGGTCTGCTTCCCTCTCCCTCTGCCCCCTCCCCATTTGCATGCACACGCACTCTCTCTCAAATAAATAAATCTTTTTTAGAAAGTTAAAGTATTCTAGGGGCGCCTGGGTGGCTCAATTGTTAAGCTTCTGCCTTCAGCTCAGGTCATGATCTCAGGGTCCTGGGATCGAGCCCCACATCGGGCTCCCTGGTCCGCGGAAAGCCTGCTTCTCCCTCTCCCACTCCCCCTGCTTGTGTTCCCTCTCTCGCTATGTCTCTGTCAAAATAAAAATAAATTTTTAAAAAATCTTAAAAAAAAAGTTAAAGTATTCTAGATGTTTTAGGTTTTTCTTTTAGAGAGGTGAGTGCAGGACAGTTAGAGGGGGAAGAAAAGGAAGCAATGGGCCACAAATCAAACTTGACCTAGGGTGGCCCATTCACATCTACCGGGGATGATGTATTTGGTATGCAGAGTTCCATACACATTCAGACATATATTCACACTTGTTTTAGGAGAAAAGATGGTCACTGAACCTATGACACATGCTAATACTGCCTTAGGTGATCACAAATTCTGGTTTCATCCTAATAGTAGTCTGGATTCCTAGTTCTGTTCTTCAGGGGTCTGTAGCCAAACCCACTCAAGTCAGGGGGACATGTGCAAACCTACATCAAACACTTCCTTTCCGAACTCTAGCCTTCCTCACAGTTGAAGCAGTCTGTATTCCAATTAGTCTGTTTATGATGGTTCTTTGACAAGATCACACAATAACTGCTGAGAATGACCAGACAGGATGGTCTTCACTGCAATCATATTTGGTGGCTTCAGGCAGATATGCCCTGACAAAGGGAAGCACGTATAGTACAATAATATCAAGAAAAACTCAACAAAAGTAATTCCATTCACAATAATATCAAAAATAAGAAAAAGAAAAAACTTAAGAAAAGTAGTTTAAGCCCTGTATAGTAAAAACTACAAAGCGTTGCTTGGAAAAAGTACAGAAGAGGTCAATCAATGGAAAGACATACCATGTTCATGGACTAGAAGACTAATATAGGTAAGATGATAATCTCCCCAAACTGACCTACAGATTCAATGTCTATCAAATCCCTGTCAAAATTTCAGCAGGCTTGTTTGTACAAACAGATAATCTAATTTTAAAATGCATACGGAAATGCAAAAAAAAAAGTGTGAAAAAGAAAACCAAGGTTGACGAGAACTAACACCGCCTGATTTCAAAAACAAAAAACAAAAACCTATTCTAAAGCTATAGAGGGCGCCTGGGTGGCTCAGTTGGTTAAGCGACTGCCTTCGACTCAGGTCATGATCCTGGAGTCCTGGGATCGAGTCCCGCATCGGGCTCCCTGCTCGGCAGGGAGTCTGCTTCTCCCTCTCCCGCTCCTCCCTCTTGTGCTCTCTCTCTCTCACTCTCTCTCTCAAATAAGTAAATAAAATCTTTAAAAAAAATTAAAAAAAATTTTAAAAAAAAGCTATAGATATCAAACCAGTGTGGTATTAGTATAAGGATAGACATATAGATCAATGAAACATTAACACTTATGGCAATTGATTTTAACAGAAGTGCCAAGGCAATTCAATGGAAAAAGTATAGTCTCTTTAACAAATTGATGCTAAAACAAATAGATAGATATTCATATGCAAAATAATAATAACTCAAAATGAATCACAGACCTAAATGTAAAATCTCTAGGAAAAAATCTCTGTGGCCTTGGGTTAGGCAAATATTTCTTAGATATCATAACAAAATCATAATCCATTAAAAAATAATAAATTGAACTTCATCAACATTTAAAACTTTTACTCCTCAAAAGATACCATCAAGAAAGTACAAAGACAAGTGATAGACTAAAATAAATTATTTCCTTTTTTAAAAAAGATTTTATTTATTTATTTTGAGAGAGAGAGCGCGTGTGAGAGAAGAGAGAGCACAAGCAGAGAGGAGGAGCAGAGACAGAGGGAGAAGCAGGTTCCCCACTGAGCAAGAAGCCCAATGCGGGACTTGATCCCAGATCCCTGGAATCATGACCTGAGCCAAAGGCAGACGCTTAACTGACTGAACCAGCTGGGTGCCCCAAGAGACTCTTAACCATAGGAAACAAACTGAGGGTTGCTGGAGGGGTAAGGGGTGGGGGGATGGGGTAACTGGGTCATGGGCATTAAGGAGGGCACATAATGTAATGAGCACTGGGTGTTATTACAACTGATGAATCACTGAATTCTACCTCTGAAACTAATAATATACTATATGTTAACTACATTGAATTTAAATTTTAAAAAAAGATGATGTTGGTTGGGAAAAAAATAGGCAAAAGTTGTACACCAGAAACTTACATAACATTGTGTGTCAACTTTGTTTCAATAACAAAAACATAATTTAGGCAAAAGATGTAAACAGACATTTATCCAAAAAATATATGAATGACATGAAAAGATGTTCAACATGAGGGTAATGGAAATTAAAACCACAATGAGATACCATTACACACTCACTAAAACGGCTATAACTCAAAGTACTAACAATACCAAGTGTTCACAAGAATATGGAAAAGTAGGACTTCACATATTGCTGGGTGGAATGCAGAAAGGCACACTCACTCTTGGTAAACAGTGTGGCAGTTTCTCACAAAGTTAACCGTATACTCACCATATGACCCAACAATTTCACTCCCAGGTAACCCCCAAGAAAAATTAAAATATATGTCCACACAAACACTTGTACATGAATGTTCATAGCAGTATTATTCATAAGAGTCAAAAATCGGAAGTTACTAAATGTCTATCAACTGGTGAAAAGATAAAGAAAATGCGGTACAATAGAAAGGAACAACAATTGACACGTGCTAACATAAATGAACTTCCAAAGCATTACACCAAACATAAAAGACTATATTCTATTTCTGTATTTCTATAAAATATTCAGAAAAGGTAAATCTGCAGAGACAGCAGATCTATGGTTGCCTAGGGCTGAGCAAGGGAGCAAGGACTAACTACAAACAAGTATGTGATAGAAATGTTCTAAAAACTGGACAAAATCCAGCACTCACTCATGATAAAAATTCTCAGCAAACTAGCAATAGAAGGGAACTTCCTCAACTTGATAAAAAGCATCTACAAAACACTGCAGCTAAAATCATATTTACGTCTATAATGGGGAAGGCTACAAACAAATGGGGGTGGGGGTACATGGGAAATCTCTGTATTTTCCACTCAAATTTTGCTGTGAACCCAATGGAATATTACTCAGCCACACAAAAAAAAAAAAAAACCAAAATCTTGCCATTTGCAATGACATGGATGGAGCTAGAGAGTATTATGCTAAGCGAAATAAGTCAGTCAGAGAAAGACAAATACCATATGATCTCACTCATACATGGAATATAAGAAACAAAACAAAGGTGGGGGGGAAGGTGAGAGAGAGGCAAACCAAGAAACAGACTCAATTCTAGAGAACACATTGATGGTGACTGGAGGGGAGGTGGGCAGGGGGATGGGGAGTCAGACGGGCACTTGTCCTGATGAACACCGGGTGCTGTACGGAAGTGTTGAATCACTATATTGTTCATCTGAAAATAACATTACACTGTATGTAACTAACTGGAATTTAAATAAAAACTAAAAAAAACCCAAGGCCTATTTTTTTTTTAAATCATACTTACTGGTGAGAGATTGCTTTCCCCCAAGGTCAGGAACAAGGCAAGATTGTCTGCAGAAGTTCCAGACAGTGTAATAACGCAAAAGAGACAAAGGCAGAGAGAGTAGAAGGAAGAACTAGAACTGTCCCTATTGGTGGATGACATGATTGTCTATATAAGATCTCAAGGAATCTAAAAAAAATTCCCAGACTTCATAAGTGAGTTCAGCCAGATCACAAGTTACAAGATCAACACACAAAAAGCAATCACATTGCTATATGCTAACAACAAAAAAGTGAAAACTAAAATTTAAAACACAACACCATTTAAAATTGTTCCAAAGAAAACGAAATGCCAGACACCTGGGTGGCTCAGTCAGTTAAGCATCTGCCTTCAGCTCCGGTCATAATCCCAGGGTCCTGGGATCGAGCCCTGCATTGGGCTCCCTGTTCCTTGGGGAGTCTGCTCTCCCTCTCCCTCTTCCTGCTGCTCCCCCTGTTTGTGCTCTGTCACTCGCTCACTCTCTCTCAAATAAAATGTTTAAAAAAGAAAGAAAGAAAGAAAAGAAAGAAAAAGAAAGAAAGAAAGAAAGAAAGAAAGAAAGAAAGAAAGAAAGAAAGAAAGAAAGAAAGAAAGAAAGAAAAGAAAGAAACAAAAGAAAGAAAAGAAAAGAAAAAGAAAAAGAAAAAGAAATGCATCCTGGCTGCTGGTCCCTTGTCTCCTGTGGCCAGTCTGCAGACCACTCTGAGTCAGTGCTACAGGCCTATGCCTTGCCAAGACTCACCACTGTCTGCCCAGCTCGGCCCCGCGATGCTGGTGGACCTCAGCAAGTAGTCTGGGCCCCTCAGCCTGCAGGAAGACGACAAGTGGCCACAGCATCCACTGCAGGTCAAATACACCAGGGCGGAGGTCGACGAGCTGGGCAAAGTGCTGATGCCCCCCAGGTTAAGAACCAGCCCACCTGTATTGCACGGGATGGCCTTGATCCAGGTAAACACTACACCTTGGTCATGACAGACCGAGATGCTCCCAGCAGGAAGAACCCCAAATACAGGCAATGGCACCATTTTCTAGTGGTCAACATGAAGGGCAAGGACATCAGCAGTGGCTGATTTCTCTCCGATTACATGGGATCTGGGCCTCCCAAGGCCTTCTACTTTTACATCTGGCTGGTTTACAAGCAGGATGGGCCACTGAAGTGTGACAAGGCCATTCTCAGCAAACAATCTGGAGACCACTGTGGTAAATTCAAAGTGGCATCTTCCCATAAAAACTATGAGCATAGGGGCGCCTGGGTGGCTCAGTTGGTTAAGTGACCGCCTTCAGCTCGGGTCGTGATCCCAGGGTTCTGGGATCGAGCCCCGCATCGGGCTCCCTGCTCAGCCGGAAGCCTGCTTCTTCCTCTCCCACTCCCCCTGCTTGTGTTCCCTCTCACGCTGTCTCTCTCTCTCTCTCTCTCCCTGTCAAATAAATAAATAAAATCTTAAAAAAAAAAAAAAAAAAAAACTATGAGCGTGGGCCCCTGGCGGCCGGCACGTGTTCCCGGGTTGAATAGGACAACTATGTGCCCAACTCTGTGAGCAGCTGTCTGGAAGTGAAGAAAAGACAGGAGCCCTACATTGGGCTCCCTGCTCAGCGGAAAGCCTCCTTCTCCTCTCCCACTCCCCCTGCTTGTGTTCCCTCTCTCACTGTGTCTCTGTCAAATAAATAAATAAAATCTTTAAAAAAAAAAGAAAAAGACAAAACAAGACAGGAGATGGGAACGTCTTGGAGATGCCCAGCAGTGCTCTCAAGCTCAGTGATACCGGTAGATTTCTCCCCTTCCCCAGTCCCATTCTCCCCCCAGGGGGACCTTTCCTTCTGCCGATCCTTTGTAATTCGACCCGATCACACCCGTTATGTTCTGATGAAATCTGAACTCTGTTTTGGAGGACATGTTGGTACTAGGATGGGCTCATAAAATTGTCAGCATAAGAAGAGCAACCCAGAATTTAAAGAAGAAAAATTTCAAGTGAAAAGATCAGGTCTACAGTAATAGAGCAGAGCATCAAAGAATCTTTAAGAGAGGTTTAAAAAAAAACAGATTCATTGCCTCTGTCTTGGTGAGTCTGAGTCTGCAATTGTGCATAATGGCATCTTCTGGGTCACATCTTCATGACAGTGTCTCTCACACCGCTAGTCCCCAGTATGTTACGTCTGGGACTGGTTCCTGGGGGTCAGTGTCTCTGGTTCCTTTAAAGAGCAGTACTGGAGGGCGCCTGGGTGGCTCAGTTGGTTGGGCGACTGCCTTCGGCTCAGGTCATGATCCTGGAGTCCCGGGATCGAGTCCTGCATCAGGCTCCCTGCTCGGCGGGGAGCCTGCTTCTCCCTCTGACCCTCCCCCCTCTCATGTGCTCTCTCTCTCTCATTCTCTCTCAAATAAATAAATAAAATCTAAAAAAAAAAAAAAAAGAGCAGTACTGGAAACAGCAATAGGGAGAGTCGCTTTGTGGTTCTGTGCAGTCGTCTAGGTGAGCTGGGGGCTGGGTGAGTGGTGGTGAGAAATCCCCAAGTCTGCACTATTAAACTGATCACTCTTCACTGGTAGAAGAAAAGCCAGTCTGGAGTTCCAGAATGCTGTATTAACTCTGCTACTTGCTTAGAGTTGAATAAAAATAAAAACGTTCTGTGGAACCAAAAAAAGAAAGAAAGAAAACGAAAGGCTTAAGTAAAAATCTAACAAAATGTGGATAGGTTCTGTGTGCTGAAAATTACGAACCGTTGATAAAGGAGATTAAAGACAACGTAAAGAAGTGGAAAGACATGCTTTATGTTTATGGACTGCAAGATTCGACATAGACAAGATTGCAGTTCTCCCAAAACTGACATACAGGCATGACGCAATTTCCATCAAAATCCCAGCATGAATGTTTATAGATACTGATAAGCTTATTATAAAATGTATATGGAAAAGTAAAGGGCCTGTCTAGACAATTTGGGGGAAGAAGAATTCAATGGGAAGAATCGCTTTACCCAATGCTGAGGCTCACTACGTGGCCACAGTAACAGCGCTAGTGAGCTTTGGCAGAACAGATCAACAGGCCAGAGCGAAGAACCCAGAACACACCTGGCAAATGTGCCCAACTGGTCACTCACAGAGGCAAAAAGCAGGTCCACAGAGTAAACATCATCTCTCCCACAAAGCGCAAGAGCAACTGGACCCCCCCCCCAAAAAAATAAACCTCAACTGAAATTCATACCTTATACAAAACCTAACTCAAAATGGATCAAGAATTTAAATATAACATATAAAAATATTAGAAAAAAGAAAATCTTGGGGACCCAGGGTTATGAGGAAAGTTCTTACAGCACTAAACGCACAATCATGGAAGAAAAAAGTCAACAAACTGGACCTCAGCAGACTGAACACACGTGCTCTGCGAAAGACCGCATGAAGAAGATGAAGCGACACGCTCCAGCCTGGCAGGAACTCTTTGCAAACCACGTGTCCAGTAAAGGACTTCTATCTAGCATACATCAAGAACTCTCTCAACTCAACAGGAAAAAAAATAATCCCATTAGAAAGTGGGCAAAAGACATGAGCAGATCTTTCACAGGAGAGGATACACAGACAACAAATGAGCACGTTAAGAGATCTCAACATGACTGGCCAGGAGAGAAATGCAAAGTCAGGCCACCTCACGTCTGCTAGAACGGCTGAAATAAAACCAGTGATAACACCAGATGCCAGGTAGGATGTAGAAGAAATGAATCACTCATAGATTGCTGGAAGGAATGTAAAATGGGGCAGCCACTCCGCAAAACAACTTGGCAATTTCTTACAAAACCAAACATGCAGGGGCACCTGGGGCTCAGTCGGTTGGGCCGCTGACTCTTAGTTTTGACTCAGTTCATGATGTCAGGGTCGTGGGATCTAGCCCCCTGTCGGGCTCCTCACTCAGCAGGGAGTCTGCTGGAGATTCTCTCTCTCTCCCTCTGCCCCTCCCCCCACTCATCACCCCTCCCCTTTCTAAAATAAATCAACCTTAAAAAAAAAAAAACTGAACATGCATTAGCATGCAACCCAGAGACTGCACTCTTGGGCATTTACCCAAAGAAATGAAAACATACAATCACACAAAAACCTATGCACAGATGTTCACTGTACCTCTATTCATAATAGTGAAAAACTGGAAACAGCCCAAATGTCCTTCGATGGGAGGTGAGTTAAATAACTGTGATACTTCCATACTATGGAATACTATACAGCAATAAAAAGGAACAGACTACTGATTCAAGCAAGAATTTGGATGAATCTGAGTGAAAAAAGTCACTTTCATGACATTCTTGAAATAAAATTATAGAGATCAACGTGTGGCAACTATGTGTCAGTGGATGCCAGGAGGAAAGCGCAGGGAACAGGGCAGGTGTGGCTGTGGCACGGAGTACGAAAGGATCTCTGTGCTGATGGGAGAGTTTGGTATGTTGAATATAGTGGTAGTTACATGAATCTATACGTGTGATAAAACTGCACAGCACTGGGGTGCCAGGGGGATCAGTCGGTTCACTGTCCAACTCGTGAAGTTCAGGTCCTGATCTCTGGGTCATGGGATCGGCCCCGAGTCAGGCTCCACGCTCAGCAGGGAGTCTGCTCGTCCCTCTCCCTCTGCTCCTCCCCTGGCATGCTCTCTCTCTCAAATAAATAAAATCTTTTTTAAAAAACCGCACAGAACTAGTCACACACACACACACACACACACACGAGTGCATGCGGCACCGCTGACCTACAAACAAACACACCCCGTGGGTTGTCCGGGCGCTGGTCCCCGGGCTCTCGCCGTGCACTGCAGTGAGGCCAGACGCTACCCCAGGGCAAACCGGATACAGGCACAGGGGACGTCCCTGGATTTTTCTGTACCTTCCTGTGCATCCACAATTCTTTCTAAAAACTTTTAACCAAAAGCAAAATGGACTGCGGTGAAAGTGGTATAACTGCATATAGTTACTAAAAATGACCAAACTTTACTTTTACAACAGATTACTGTCATGCAAAATATATCTCAATAGAGCTGCTTTTAAAAAAGAAACAATAATTGAGTCCTGACATGTTTACGTATTTAAAGTGAATACTCATACCTGACAGAGTATCAAGCACCAGACTTTCAGGATTCCTTCAAAACCCTCTGTAGTTCATCTCTGATTTTAACTGAAATATACTATCAGCTCATTTTTCTTTAAAAAGTTTCCTGAAATGGGCGCCTGGGTGGCTCAGTTGGTTAAGCGACTGCCTTCGGCTCAGGTCATGATCCTGGAGTCCCAGGATCGAGTCCCGCGTCGGGCTCCCTGCTCAGCAGGGAGTCTTCTTCTCCCTCTCCCGCTCCCCCCTCTTGTGCTTTCTCTCTCTCTCTCACTCTCTCTCTCAAATAAATAAATAAAATCTTTAAAAAAAAAAAAAGTTTCCTGAAATAATATATATACAATGGTTGCAACAACTTCCCTTTTATTATTACAACACATCCTAACTTTCCTAATGCTTTCCTAACACATCAAATACACAGAGAAGCAGACATGGGCAGTCCCCTGCAAGTGAGTTAGCTAACCGTGAATGGTGCAGAGTTAACTCTGAAAACACATGGAGAAGACAAAGGCCGAGGTCAGCAGCTGAAGCCCTGTCAGAGGGCACAGCTGAACTTGCACAGAAAACAACATATACCAGCTGCTGTTACTAGTACTGCTCTTGCTTTACTATTATTTTTTTAAAGATTTTGTTTATTTATTTGACAGAGAGAGACACAGCAAGAGAGAGAGCACAAGCAGGGGGAGTGGGAGAGGGAGAAGCAGGCTTCCCGCCGAGCAGGGAGCCCGATGCGGGGCTCGATCCCAGGACCCTGGGATCATGACCTGAGCCGAAGGCAGTCGCTTAATGACTGAGCCACCCAGGCGCCCCTTGCTTTACTATTTAAGAATAAAAACACACACGCTCCGAATTTCATCACAAGTGGCAGGATAGTTTAGTTTTACAGAAGAGAAGAGGAAATAATGTATTCCATACAAAAAGCAAGAATGTATAATTTTAAAGAAATACTATTAGTCTCAGCAAATAATAGAACATATTGGTTATTTCTAAAATATCAATAAATGATCCCCTAGGTTAATTACAAATATTTGTAGTTAATACGTCTCTGATTATAAATTATTATGTGCACTTTTTTCAAGATTCTTATACTGTGACTTCTAATGTTCTGAAGTGTTTGTTTTAAGATTTTATTTATTTATTTGATAGAGAGAGAGTGAGGGAGAGCATGAGCAGGGTGAGGGGCAGAGGGAGAAACAGGCTCTCCGCTGAGCAGGGAGCCTGATGCAGGGCTCCATCCCAGGACTCATGACTTGAGCTGAAGGCAGACGCTTAACTGACTGAGCCACCCAGGCGCCCCTGAAGTGGTCTTTTAAACATAGAAATTAGGGGTGCCTGGGTAGTTCAGTTGGTTGAGTGTCTGACTCTTAATTTCAGCTCAGGTCATGATCCTGGGGGCCCTGAGACAGAGCCCCACATCTGGCTCCATGCTCAGTGGGGAGTTTGCTTCTCTCTCTCCCTCTGTACCCCCACCCCCGAGCTCGAGTGCCCACACACGCGCTTTCTCAAATAAATAAATCTTTTTAAAAAGTAAGAAGTAATAAAAGTAAAATTAATAGGAAGTGACAATCACAAGGCACCCAGTAAATATTTTCCACATTAAACGGTCATAAAATCGCAATGTTCGACTATTTTCCAACCCATTCAGAATTACGTACATTTTGTTATTTTTTAAGATTTATTTATTTATTTTAGAGAGTGTGTACACATATGCAAGAGCACAGGGAGCGGGGAGGGGCAGAGGAGAGAGAGACTCTCAAGCAGACTCCCCACTGAGCACTGAGCCCAATGCGGGCCTCGATCCCATGACCCTGAGATCATGACCACAATCAAGAGTCCGACACTTAACTGACTGAGCCACCTAGGAGCCCCCAGAATTCCATACATTTTAAAATACACTCTCTTGAGACTTAAGGGCTAGAACGGCCGCCAGCCACACCATTCTGCAGGCTCAGCCATGACACTGATGTGTTAGGCGGCGGCCTGTGAGCATCGTACCTTCTTCTCTCTCCTGCTGTCAGCCTGCACGGTCTCCAGGCGGGCTTTGAAGTGCTCACAATCCATTCTCAGTTGCTCTAATTCTTGCTCTTTCCTTTCCAGGTCTAGAAGGAGAGAGAGACAATAACTCAGTATTTCAAGTCATGAATCTCCTCTAAGAACCCAATGTGCCTAACCTCTTGGGAAAACAGGCACTGGCTGCTCAGGTGGGATTAGTCACAGAACCAGTCCTTCAGTGGCCAACATTCTGAAGGTTTTGCTTTTCAGGTTCCTATCAGTTTTTAGCCCATACCAGAAAGTACTTTTGTTGTTGTTGTTTTCAGTCTTACATTGTTAAGACCTCACTTTACTGCCAGACTTGTACTCAAGGCTTTAAGGAAGTGGGTTATGTAAGAGATTGAAGGCAGGACTGAGAAGCCCGACTGTCTCGTGGCACAGACTTGTATCTGCTCCATCAAAAGCGGGAGGGAGCTCAGCGAGGAGACGGCACCAGCCGGGGCTGATTCACAGCACTCGTCTCACCAACTGGCAGACTGACTCAGGAGGAAGAACTGCAGTGGCAGTCAGTGGAGGGCTGGCAGCAACGGAGATCAGACAGGAAAAGGCCCAGTGATAGCAGGGAACTGTGGCTTTCTTCCTCTCCACCAGATTCATTTAGATGGTGATTCAAATCGCCAACAAAAATCCCCAAGACATCCACATTAATGTCTGAAATCAAAAGTTTTATCAACTTTAAATAAAAGATATTATGATGCAGAAATACTGACATTTAAAAAGCAAAGAAATACAGAACTTAAAATTTTAAGCGTCTTGACCTCAGGCACTAAGAAATCATCCATTTTTATGCTACCGTATATACTGAGATTCGAGGTGGAATACAGTACTCAGAGTTAATGGCGTTACCTTCTCTGATGAAAGTAGCAATGCTTGTGGACAGTGATTCCCAAATGTCAGTGTCCACCAGAATCCCCTACAGGGCTTGTTCAAACACAGGCTGCTGCCCCCTCCCCCCCCCCCCCACCTTTGTCAGAGTTTCTGATTCAGCAGGCCTGAGGTGGGCCGGAGAACCTGCACTTCCAGCAAGTTCCCAGGTGAGGCAGATACCGCTGGTCTGGGAACAGACTTTGCGAAAGCACTTCAGGACAACAGCCTGGTCTCTGGTCATTAACAAAATGAAATCAACACACAACCAGCTATCGCCAATGAGGGAGCCCAGCCTCAGGAACATGGGGGCGGAAAAACCAGAAGGCAGTGGGAGGCAACAGCCTGAAAACTGGCACCTCCCTCCACCTGAGAGGGGAGATGGCTGACAGCGCTCCGTCCAGTGAGGTGCAGACAAGAGGAGGGGTGCGGCTTCATGGCCAGGCTCTGAGAAGGCGGGGGGACTGCCAAGAACAGCAGGGGCATCCCCAAAGCTCTGGAGAAATGAAGGCAGCCTGCATTTTCCAGGGAACCTTTGCCCTAGAGGGAAGATGAGCACCTAACGCTAAGTATTCAGTCACAGATTATGAAACCAGCTGGCAGAACTTCTCTTAAAATGCGTTTCTCAGAAACCACGTGAAGTAAAGTGGGACTATCTCTTCTGCCTCGAATCTTCCCTTCTACAATCACACCACGGACTCTCCCCGGAATTCTACTCTGCCCTCCAAATCCTGGCTGCCCAAGAAATCAACTATCAGTCAAGAGCTATGCTTTAAAAGCTACACAGCTGCCCTGTGTCACAATGTTAAACGAAAACTTACGTAGTTATAATTATGAATGAACAATGACGTGCATACGGTCACAAAAAAAACAAAATGAAAAAAGGAACTAAAATAAAATTACTAGTGCTGCAAACTTTTTCTTTGCAGTTCACTTTTCAATTTTCGTGTATCATTAAGCTGTATGTCACTCAAACGTGGCAAAGAAAATATAAAATTCCATCCCTATAAGCCTTACTGTGTATAAAAATATGAGGGAATAAATACTGGCCACCCAAAAGATTTTCATTAGGGCAACTTCATAACCGCTCTGTGTAGCCGTACATGAGCTTCCATAGGCTACTATAATGAGGGGACAGCGTCAGACATCCCACTCTCCCCCAGGTACCCCAAAGAATTCAAAGTCAGCATCCTGGATGCCACACCTGCCCACCGCAAGCACCCGGAGGCAGCAGGTGCCTTTCCGCTGCACGAGGCCGCCGCCTTGTGGCCAGCTGGGAGCACTGCCGCCACCTTCCCACAAAACCGGCAAACCCTAGCTTTCTCAGCCTGGCCCCCAGTTGTGCCTGCCACCCTGAACAAACCCCACAAGGCAGGCATTTTCAGGGTTCATTTTCTGATACACCCCAAATCCCTACAGTGGTACGTGGAATTTTACAAATATTTGTCACACAAATGAATTTCACTTCTCTACCCGTTCCTTCTGCTAATCCTTGAGTAGAGAAAAATACACAGCCACTTTGGTTATATGTCTCATAATGAGAATATACTGCTTCTGTGATTTTTTTTTTAAACCAGGGACAGAAAATATGGACAGTGAATGACACATCATACAAAGTCAAGACATTGACTTACCCAGCCTCCATATCAGAAAAGGAAAGGAGCTGCCACCCAGCCTAAACTGTCTTCTAACTGCTCATCTAAATCTCCATTTAACTGTTAACTGAATGAAAGGGTGGCCAAGACAGACTCCCAATATATAGAAACAATCTGCATCACAGGCCACTTCCATATCAATATGGCTTCTGAAATTCACAATCCTTTTTCGAAAGTTTCAATAACAGGAGAATGGCTGTATCTCTTAATGCTTAACTTATTCATCGGAAGGGTACAGAGAACTATTAACTGACAGGAGACAGAGCTACAAAGGAAAAGCAGCATTTCAAAAACACTGAGCAAAGAAATGTAAACCATACGAAAGGGATCGATTTCTCCTACCCTTTCTTTACCACCTGGCATGCTTATAGTAAGCATAATAAACTATCAGTTGTTTTGTGTTAATATGAAAGGATTGTTTTTGACCAAAACAGCTTAAAGTCTCAAACCCAAAATGAAGGGTTTTTAACAGCTCTTAACTTCTCCCTTCATATGACTAATAGGTTTAGAAAAGAATTTACAATTAGCTGCTAACAGACCCCATCTTTAATGTGAATTGAGATTTGGAGGGTACGTAACAAAGCACCACAAAGTGGACAGCTTATGACAACAGAAACATCTCCCCTAGTTCTGGGGGCTACAGGCCTGAGACCAGAGTGTCAGCAGGCTCGGGCTCTCTCTGAAACCTGTGGGCGAGGATCCTTCCCTGGCTCCTCCACCTTTCAGTAGCCTCGATCTTCCAGAATTCCCAACTGCCTCCGCTGTCACTGGGCCTCCTCCCAGTCTCTTCACATCAGCTTCCCTGTGCATGTCTGTCTCTGTGTCCAAATGTACCCTTTTATAAGGACACCAGTCATTCTGGATCAGGGCCCACCCTTAAGACCTCATTTTCACTTAATCAGCCTGTCAACAATTTAAGCTCAAAAAGTGAAAAAATGAAAAAAAAATGAAAAAATGACACTATTTCAGGATTCATTAAAAAGGGGGGGGGGCTTCAGTTAAAGAGCTTAAGTGCATTTCAAATCCTTCTACCCACTATAAGCCAGCCAAACAACACTTTGTCAATCTTTTTAAAACAAATCAAACGGGGTGGGTGGGGAGAAAGAGTTGGAACCAGAACATGGAAATAGCATTTTTTTCCTGCACTGCTAAAAATCTGCTCCCCAAACCACTCTTCATCTTCTAACTTAAAGGCCATTTGAGTTATCTTTTATAAGATGAAGAAAATGTGTGACTAACAGGAATTTGTTCTATATTGGCATTGCCAATGGACTTGGCAGCACCTTATATCACTAACTTCAACATCTGAGGGTTGGAGCTCCCTAGTATACCTGTAAATTACCAAGGAAAAGGGTCAGATTTTGTCCTTTGCATATCCCTACATTACCTAGCAGTGCTTGACAGATGCCAGGCACAGAGTGAACACCTCCCTGATGGACTTACCAACTACAACCACTGAACACTTGAAAATAAATACCATCACAAAAAACTAAGATCAATCTTGCTGAAGTCAATCAAATGAGTTCTGCTAACGTACTTTTCAAACCAGAGAGTCAGGAAATGTTTTCATTTACTGGCATACAAATACAAAGTTAACGACTGGGTGTCAGGAGTGATATATTCAAATAACGTATGTCTCTACTTTCTCCATCTTGGCTACCTTCCCACCTCCTCTGTCCATAAGCCCCTGTAAGTCTTCTCTCCCAGTCCGCTGTGTGCTGGACCATCTCCACATGCCCTTTAGATCCATTCTCCACCATGCTCTGTGCTCCCAAGAGGCTAAAGTCATCATCCAAAGCACCCGGGCTTCCTGGCTTTTTGCTTCCTGTTAGATTTGGACAGTGACAGGCTCCACAGGGACTGGGGACGAGAGGAGACCTGGGACATTTCCTTCTCCACTGTGTCATCCCCGCCAATCTTCCTTCCCAATACAACAACCAGTCCAGGGTCAGGTATGGCCTTTGGTTGTATCTTTAGCCTCCTTTAATTTGGAACATCTCCACAGTCTATCTTTACTGTATGACATTACAATGTGTTTTTAACAATTTAAAAATCACAACCACCTATACGGAAGGACTTCCATTTCCAGCTATGACAGATCAATCATCAGATCAATCTTCCCACTGAGAATAATTAGAAAAGCAGAATTTAAACAAACTAACTCCTCTGAAGGTATGTGAGAGTTACTGACTCACAGGGGCCCTCAGGCCAGGACCTAGAGAGGGGGAAAGTGCACCAAGGTGCAGGAGCCCAGCCTCCCACCCCACTCCTCCCAGGGACCATGACATACTCCAAAGCAGCACAGGCAAAGAGGCAGCAAAGCTGGGCAGAGTGGTCAGCGGTGGCACGGGGCTGAGAAATGAAAATACACGACAGAGCTGTCGGACAGCCAAGACTTAGGGTGGGCCATGATCCCGGAGGACAAGGAAGCACAGAAAAATGAGCTGCCGGCAGAGCCGTCTCCCTCTCCCAGGTGCTCAGCAATGCGTAAGCAGCACACAGAGGCTGCAGAGGTGGGCAGAGAGTGGGGGCGGGGGGTGTGTCACGCACAACTTGCTAGAGAAAAATACTATCATCCAAAGTCTCTACAAGTTTTCATTTTAAAAAATCCATTAATCAGGGGTGCCTGGGTGGCTCAGTCGTTAAGCGTCTGCCTTCGGCTCAGGTCATGATCCCAGCGTCCTGGGATCGAGCCCCACATCAGGCTCCCTGCTCGGCGGGGAGTCTGCTTCTCCCTCTCCCACTCCCCCTGCTTGTGTTCCCTCTCTCACTGTGTCTCTCTCTGTCAAATACATAAATAAATAAAATTAAAACAAAAAAATAAAAAATCCATTAATCAGTAAAAATTACCAAGATTACCAAGAGGGAAAATAGACACTACAAGCAGACCAAAAGGTGATCCAGCTAATGGATTTACCAGATTCAGACTTTAAAATAACTGTGGTTAATGTTCCAACAAAAAGGCAGAAAGAATTTCATCAGGGAGCTGGAATAAAACACAATGAAGTAAAAAAATCAATATAAAAACTAATAAATACTAATAATGAACAATATAAAAATAAATAATAAAACTAATGAAGAATTCAGAATCAAATCCACACATACACAGCCATTTAGAACAAAAACAACCGTGTAGTACAGGAGGGGAAGGCTGACTTTTCAGTGAATGGTGTGGGGCCAGTTGGCCACACGTGGCTAGTGGCTGTTTTTTAAACAGACAGGGACAACATGAATCACATAATACCTTCATCATCACAGAAAGTTCTACTGGACCATGCTGACATGCACATATTTTAAATTACAAAAAATAACTTTTTTCTGTTCCTAGAGAAAATTAGTCAAATCTCCCCCCAGTGTATCACGGCTGCACTAGTTTATATTCATTACTGATGTTCACGGAACAAAACAAGGCTGGTTCCCAGTATTAACACTTAAACATGAATTTAAGTAAATTTTAAAAGGTCAAAACTAATGTTGCAGATTTTAAAGTGTCAGAAATGAGACTGCAATTTATGTCTGATGTCAACAGGAAATGTTACATAATTCCAATGGAGACTCTGGGTTGAGTATCTGACACCTGCCACTAAGATTTGTTCCTAAATTATATGATAGAGTTGTTTCTAAATTATATCATCTAACATGGCAAAGGCAACATATGTATTTGAAAGGTGTTCTCTAGGAGAGGCCAAATGGCTTTTCCACCACCTCTCTCCAAATGAACCAGTGCCAGTAAGACAGGCAAGGAATTATTAGACCTTGTGACTTCACTGTGAAACAAAAACATCTGACCCCACTGGCTTCAAGCTTCCAGATCAGTTTCATTGAAAAGCATCCTGATGCTGCAAAGTGAAATGCTTAAAAACTTCACCATTTGCAATTCCTGATCTCTGTGATTTATGTCTTTTCCCTGTTACTTAACAACCAAAACTAAAAACAGAAATTGGACCCTGAGGATGGTACTGCATCTGATTTCCGAAATCTCTTATATTTTGTTTTCATCAAAACACCTTCATTGTACCGATTTTACAAGTAATGTTCTGAACAGATTTTTCTAAATATGCAGAAAATACAACTTTTATCTATTTTACATATTGAACTACATACTAAATAGGATTTTATTTTTTAAAAAATAGGGTTCTAGGGGCACCTGGTGGCTCAGTCGGTTAGCGTCCAAGTCTTGATCTCAGCTCAGATCATGACCTCAGGGTTGTGCAATCAAGCCCCGAGTTGGCGGGGGGGGGGATCCACGCTCAGCGGGGAGTCAGCTTGAGGTTCTCTCCCTCTGCCCTTCCCCCACTTGCACACGCGTACACGAGCTCTCTCTAAAATAAGTCTTTAAAAAATAGGACTCTGGTTTAAAACAAACATTTTGACACACATTCACGCAGTTATAACTCCGTTATTGTTAGATGAACAGATGCTAAAAGGTGAGAGACAAGGGGGTGAGCTGACTTTTACCAAGTACTTCCAAGGCTCTGCTTTGCCAAGTCATCTCATGGAGACATGAGGACACCATGGGTACCCCCATTTTACACAGATGAGAAAGAATAAGAATTCAAACGAGCTCAGTCATACTCCAAAGCTCCCTACACCTTTTCTAAATTCACAGAGTGATGCTGTTCTAGCCAGAATGGAGACTGCTGGGTCAAGAACAGAGCACTTCCTTCACTCCACCAAGTGTTCAGCGGCCCCTCCACCTTCAACAGGTCCTCTTCCCTGAGGGCGCCCCCAGAGCCCCACGCGACGCCACGCGCTTCCCAAAGACAGTCTCTTTTTAAGCCTCGCCACCGCCTGTCCCCGTTTTACAGACAGGGGAGTTTGTCCAAAGCGGTGTACAGGCCGCTCCGTATTTCCACCACCGAGCTCTGCCCTCCCTTCTTCACCAAGACCATTTCTTCGTGCGTCCCTTCCACGCCATCCGCACAGCCTTAATCCCACACTCAGATGAGTCCAAGACCTTCCTTGGTGAGCACTCTATCATTAATTCTCCTTCATCTTCCACCCAATTCCTCCAACTTATCCTCCACTCAGATACGAAAATCATTCCCCTGAAAACGTAATTTTAGTCGCTTTTTCGATATCATTTCCATGGAGTAACTTCCACCTGCTGCTCATCTCAAATTAAAAACAATAAGCTACAATTATTTTGTCTTCTATAAACCACTGACATATACTGACCTTGACTCTGCTATACCCCAATCCTTGCTCCACGTATCAAGCAGAAAAACTAGCTTATCAGCCAGCAATCAACTCCGCTGTCTCTCCCGTCTGTGACTTTCACACACGCCATCACCCCAGCTGAAAACACCTTCCTCTTATCCTTCTAACAAGGCACGCCTCACTCCTCAATGCTCATCTATTCCCAGAAGATTTCAGGCAAAAGCCTAGCCAGTACAATTCCAAATTCCACCATTTACCTGCCCGGTTTCCTAAAGGGAGTTACTATGCTAGAGTCAGATGAAGTCCCATTCACTACTTGACACTCGTTTTATCAACGTGGGTCCTTTAGGGCCTAAGCCCATCCAAGCCAACCATACCTACGCTCCAAAAGAAGCTTCCCCTCGAACCAGATATAGTTGCCCTCTGCTCTCGCCCGGCCTGCATTCATTCCTCCCTTTGTGCTGCCTTTTGCCACTTCCTAAGCTGAGAAGCATACACCCACTGTAGAAGCAAAGGAAGCTCTGATACTGGTCAAAGCCAAGAGCCCTCCTGGACCACGGGGCCAGGAAGGCAGATGGATCAACATGTCCTACAGCTCTTGCTGCCTCCTTGTGATCCTTGGATTGTCTCTGGGGGAGCCATTCTCAAGGCCATGGCTCATGTGATTTGTCTCAGAAGGCCCAGGGAAGAGTCACCGGACCTAGTCTTTACAAAAAGGAAAAGGAGGGAATCTTTGTTTTCCTTCATGTCACCCAAGTAGCAAAAATTCAACAGCGAAAACTGAGTAAAAGATGCCGTAGGAGGACATCTTCCAGGCCAGGCCTCAGGCCAGAGAAGCAGAAGGCTTCAAGGGCCAGCTCAAGTTCAAAGTTCCCAGTAAAGCCTCCAGCACAAGCATGCACCAAGTCCTCTGTCCACTTTGATCCTCCCTTTCTCTTAACGCCCAGGCGCCTATAGCACACTAGCTTCATGAGATACCGAGCAATTTAGAAAGAAGAACATACAGAGATGGGGTGGGAAGTCTCTCAGGACCAAATATTCACACACAGAGAATACAACGGGAGGCAGAAACAGGGGCCCTGCCCTCCCACCGACTTACACAGTAGGATGACAATGAAGCGACTTCATCTGAAGAACAGTACCATGTGCTGTAACAAGAACACCCGACAGGACTGACAGGAGGACAGAGCTTATCTAGGCAGTCAGATAAGGAAGTGAGTCTGCACCTGAGGCTAAGTCCAATCATACAAAGTCTTTCAAGCCACCGTACCATTTTGTTTAGGTTTTTGGGTGGTAGTGTTTTAGGGGAGGGGTTTTTTTTTTTTTTTTTGGTCTTTCCTAAAAGCAAGGAGAAGCCATTGAAGACATAAGCAGGGGAATGACATAACCAAACTTAACTATTAAAAACTACACAGGCGACGGTGTACAGGACAGACTAGAAAGTGACAATGAGCGGACAGACAGGAGGCAGAGATTCGGGGAACATGATGGTGGCCTGGGCTCGGTGGTGGCAGTGGAGGCAGGTTAGTGAATTCAGGATGCACCCATGAGGGGAAATGTACAGGACTTATGGGAAGGAGGTTGGGGGGCTGGAAGGAGAGTGAATAGTGAGGAGAGGTGGGCAATGAGGAGGATCCTAGGTCTCTAGGTGGACACTTATGCCCTGGGGAGACTGAGGAAGCCCAGTCTGGGGTGGGGTAGGGGTTTGGATACCATGAGTCAGAGATAAGAAAGTAGAAATCTGTCCTGCAGTTTGTTAGGCTGGGTCAACAGAGGTATAAAGCCAGCTGCCAAGTTAACAGGAAACAATGTTTCTCCCAAGAACACACTGGACAGGAAAGTATCATGAAGACCCCTTTCAGTGACTGCTGATTTCTTATTCACAAAAAGCTTATTTTGTAAAATCCCAGACTGTCAGAAATTCTGCTGTTTGGAATTACACCAGTAAAAAGGAAACATCCCACTGTCCCTGTAGGATCGAAGTCACTGGGACAAAGGGGAGCAGCCTTGATTTCTAGCTAGCTACAGAGCTTCAAATGAGGGATTTCCAGACACAGTATTCTACGTCGAGCTAAACTTTGTAGTTTTCAAAGAAATGAGGCCTGGGCCCACTGTAGTAGGATACGGTGATGGCCCCACACACAGCCCTACTTTGCTTACAGCCCATCGAAATGTGGTTTAATGTGCACTTCACCCAAACTCCACTCTTTCCCAAAACCCACAGCAACTCTAGCCTTTCATTGGCAAGATGCCCACAGTTCCTCTGGGGTGTGTCTCCCTCGTGGCAACAAACCAATAAACCTGACCTCGTTGGACTACAGGTGCTTCCTGATGGCTGCAGGCTGATTAGGCTAGGACAAACACGGAAAATCTGAAACCATGGTGAAACGGGCAAGAAGAAAAGCCAAGTAGGAGCTGGATACAGGGCCCTAACTAAGCCTGGGGGTCTGGGCCAAACCTAGGGCCAGAGATAAACCTAGGAGCCGCTGGCACCAAGATGGGAACTAAAGCTATGTGTGCATGAGACCACCCATGGAAAAGCCGTGGAGTGAGGGGACAAGGGGCCTAGGCCTGAACCTCAGGCAACTCCAGTAGCTGAAAGGCTGCTGCAGAGGACGCATCAGCAAAGCAAACCAAGACGAGATGGCCAGAGAGCGAGAAGAGATGACTACAGGGCCTGGGGACCGTGAGGCAAGAGCTCCTAAAGTCTAACTCTGATCAAGTCACCACAGATTCGCCTGTGGCCCTCGCTCTCGTATGTACCACAATTTTGATTTTGTGATCTCTAAAGATGGACTCGTGCTAACCAATTCATGAGACCCTGATGTAGTTTTCAGAACGCCGGCTTATTAATTTGCAGTGAGACACAACCACTCAGCACGCCGACACTCTCTACTACGGGTAGGCACCTTCCTTCCCTAAAGATAAATGCACATGGGTGACTAGGTGCTCTCAGAAGGCCTCTGGCTGAGCATGGGATCAGAACCAGGGGCTAAGCCAATGACCTGGAGCTACAACATAACCAGTGACCTAGAGCATATCCCGCAGGGTCTCCATGGGAGACAAAATCCCAGATCTTGAGATGTGTGGAAAGGACTGCTTACAGAGAGGAGAGCCGGGGCTGGTGAGGCCCCCCGAGACTAGCAACAGCCCTCCAGATGGAGGAATCGGAGAAAAACTGACACCAGAGCCCAGCGAGAATGGAGACTGTCAAGGAGGTCCTAGGGTGGGAGTCACAGCTGTGGAGGGAGCAGGAGGAAACACCCCAATCTCTCGCTCCGTCTGTGATGCCTCCCACTGGTGAGCCCTGCTGGCGGCCAGCAAGGAAGTCAGAGGCAGGCAGGGTGCAGGAGTACCGTCCAGAGCACGCCACAGGGCAGCACAGGGTGGATCTGAGGATTCCAAAGAGAAACTAAGCAGCACGGGGGGCTGTGGTGACCAGGAGCATTTTCCCTTCCCACTGTGCATGGTTGCCCTCCTGACCAGGTGCATCTGCACAAACCAGAAGTGTGTACTATTGAGTCCAGATACCTTCTTGTCTGCATCAGTGTTGGAGACACGCTCTGGGCCCCTCAAAAACACTTCTCCCAGAGACCATGCAGAGACTGTGAGTAGTCCAATGCAGGGTGCCAGACCAGCTTTATGCACCAAAGGCTGATTTAAATGTTACTCAGCCTCAGTCAGGCAAGTGCAGAATCGATCCCAGAATCTAAAAACTTCAATAGGTTCCCAGACTGATACCTGAGGTAATGGCTCAGGTCAAATCTCAAACTCTGAATGAACAAGTCCTGGCAATTCTGGACTTAAATCAGTGCTAGAAACTGACCTGTCAGGGCTGGTGGGGCACCTGGTGGCTCAGTCACCATCTCCAACTCTTGGTTTCGGTCATGATTTCAGGGCCGGGGGATCGAGCCCACATCAGGCTTCGAGCTCAGCAGAGAGTCTGCTTCGGATTCCCTCTCTCCCTCTGCCTCCCACACACCCCCCGTTCTCTAAAATATATAAATAAATCTTCAAAAAAACCCGACCTGTCCATTCACCTAGAAACAAGGAAACACACACCGATCTCTACAGACGCATTTAACTCCATGCAAGGTTTCCATGTGGCAGGATCTTTAATTTACACAAGCACTTAAATCGTAGAGTAGAGCTTTTTAAATCAAGGATGAGAGTAGAAAGAGAAGACAAACTCCAGAAAGCTGGCCACTCTTCCCCCACTGCCAACTTACACACGTCTGAGCTGCCCGCTCCAGGGTGCCTCTCTTCCTTATGCCCCCCGCCTGTCCCAAACGTAATCACAAGGACTTAACAGCGTTTAAGGCTTATGTACCACTACTCTACAGTTGTTCCTGTAAGATCAACCTGCTGGCCTAGACTGCTGTCACCGTCCACGACTGCTAAACGTAGGGAAGACTCACTTTTTTCTACAATCTTTAATTTCTGGAAGCTTTCCAGCACCTCCCCATTTAGTATTCGGGGCAAGAAGTCCCGGATCTGCATTACTTCAGTTGTCAGCCGTTCCAGGTCCTTCTTTCTCACTTTAACGAATTCCTCCTTAGTCCCCACGTGCTAAAAGAACAAGCAGATTTTAACACCGTTACGTCTCTCTCCCGAGTCGGCGGGCTTCCTCCCTTCGACACCTGCTTCTCATGAAGGCTTCAGAAGCACGGCTCTACCCAACGTGCCCTCGGCTCCGCAGACTGCGAAGTGGGCGCCCGTTTTTTGTTTCTCGTCTGCACCCGAGGCCCTCCCCCGAAAGCCGAAGAAGATGCCAGCCGCCGTTCCTGTCCGGCCCGGCGCCCGGCGCCCGCAGACGAGGCGGACGTTCACCGGCTCCCACTCGGTGCGCCCCCGCCCCCCACCCCGCGTTGGCCTCCGCCACCCTTCAGCGGTGTCAGGCCGCAAACAGGGGCACGGGCAGGCTGGTGGCCTTCAGCGAGCGCCGTGAGCCGGGTCTCGCCCACCTCCCCTGCAGCGGAGGTCACAGCGTGGGGACCTGGGGCCCGCGCCGTCCCTGCACCTGGCACCGAGGGCTGGGCTCGGGCCACACGTGCCACCGTCGCGCCCCCTGCCCCAGAGCGCAGCCCCCGCGCGCTCGGCGGCGCCCCACCCCGGGGGCCACCCTGCCACGGACGAGGCCCAGGGCAGCCCGGGGAGCACTAGGCAAGACCAAGCGCGTCGCCACACAGCGCGGGAAAGACACTGGGGGCAGCGCGGGCCTCCTCACTGACCCGGCGGGCCTCCTCAGCGCCGCCTGCCTCGCCCATGGCCGCCGCCGCAGCCTCCGCTCCTGCGCCTGCGCCGCTGCGCGCCCTCTGACCCCTCACGCCCGAAAGCGCGGGAACGCGTCCGCACTGGCGTCGGAAAACGGAGCGCAGCGAGGCTCAAACCTCGCAGAGTTTGAGCGGCGTTCTCGGCCCCGCGCACCAGGGTTGGGGTCGGCGAGATCCCGCGTCGGCTTTCCTGGCTTAACCGGATTTTTAAACTCGTTAACTGCAAAGTAGAAGGACAGTGAGACTCCAGTGTAAGTGTCAAGTTAAATAGGTCGAACTGGACCTTTCCCGTTTGGCAAGGGACGATGCTTTCAAGGGAACCGCCCGCACGGGGCTGGCGACTATGCTCCCTCGCTGGGCTCTAAGCTCCATTCGCAAGGCTCGAAGCTTTCTGACAGCGGTAGTTTACTAGTAAACTAGTTGCACCTCGTCTGCCCCGGATAGGGAAGGTCAGTCCAGCCAGCTGGCTAAGCAACTGAGACGACCACCGTGAATTGGAAGATGCCATCTCGTCCACTCACTTGCCCCCACATGCCCACCGAGTTTGCAAATTAGGGTGCAGCCTGTGGGTTCAAATGTACTGGGTTATTGCACAACTAAGACTTCGTCTGTTTCTGAAATTGGCAGGGAGCCAACACCGGAGTCCTCTGAATATTCTCCAGGCCTGGGAACAGACTCACAAGTACACCCTCTAAATCTCTGCGCCCATGCCGGGACCTGTACCAGCCCATCATCCCCTGCATCTGTCCGTGTACCTGCCTCTGTCGCTGCCATCCCCTGCACCAGGATCTGCCCCTGCCATCCCCTGCAAAGAGCTGACCCTGACCCTGTCCCTGCCATCCCCTGCACCGAGACCTGCCCCTGCCATCCCCTGCACCAGGATCTGCCCCTGCCATCCCCTGCACCAGGATCTGCCCCTGCCATCCCCTGCAAAGAGCTGACCCTGACCCTGTCCCTGCCATCCCCTGCACCGAGACCTGCCCCTGCCATCCCCTGCAAAGAGCTGACCCTGACCCTGCCCCTGCCATCCCCTGCAAAGAGCTGACCCTGACCCTGTCCCTGCCATCCGCTGCAAAGAGCTGACCCTGACCCTGTCCCTGCCATCCGCTGCACCGAGACCTGCCCCTGCCATCCCCTGCACCAGGATCTGCCCCTGCCATCCCCTGCAAAGAGCTGACCCTGACCCTGTCCCTGCCATCCGCTGCACCGAGACCTGCCTCTGCCATCCCCTGCACCAGGATCTGCCCCTGCCATCCCCTGCAAAGAGCTGACCCTGCCCCTGCCCCTGCCATCCCCTGCAAAGAGCTGACCCTGACCCTGTCCCTGCCATCCGCTGCAAAGAGCTGACCCTGACCCTGTCCCTGCCATCCGCTGCACCGAGACCTGCCCCTGCCATCCCCTGCACCAGGATCTGCCCCTGCCATCCCCTGCAAAGAGCTGACCCTGACCCTGTCCCTGCCATCCGCTGCACCGAGACCTGCCTCTGCCATCCCCTGCACCAGGATCTGCCCCTGCCATCCCCTGCAAAGAGCTGACCCTGACCCTGTCCCTGCCATCCGCTGCACCGAGACCTGCCTCTGCCATCCCCTGCACCGAGACCTGCCCCTGCCATCCCCTGCACCAGGATCTGCCCCTGCCATCCCCTGCAGAGCTGACCCTGACCCTGTCCCTGCCATCCGCTGCACCGAGACCTGCCCCTGCCATCCCCTGCACCAGGATCTGCCCCTGCCATCCCCTGCACAGAGAGCTGACCCTAACCCTGCCATCCCCTGCATCGGGACCTGATCCTGACCCTACCATGCTCTGCACCGGGACCTGCCCTGTCCCTACCTCTGCCCCTGCCCCGCCCCCGCCCCGGGACCCGGATACTGGGGACGCTGGAAGGCACCGCCTCCAACAGCAGCAGAGCCTCAGACCGGGCCCCCATCAGGGCGACCCCTCAATGGGGCTGTCCCCCACATCCCGCCCAAAACCCCTACGACTGCCGCCCTTCTCTGTCTGCACCCCGCAGAGGCGGCTCAAGGAGTCCAGTACAATTAAAAACTCGGCGCCGTCTATCTCGTAGGCGAGCAGTCGATCGGATGGAGTTTCCGTAGAGCGGGCTTGAAGAGTCTAGACCACTGAAATTGGCCATCCGTCTCTTCCTGGCCAAGACTCAACGCTAGCTAACCCCGCCGCCAAACGCCCGGAGCTGTGGCGACTACGGACAGCCGAAGCGCGGAGGCACGGCCGGACGCCGACCGGCTCGCTCCGCCCGCGGCCGGGGTCTGCCGCGCTCGCCCCCAGAAGGCGGGCGAGCGGCGGCGGCCGGCGCCTTTGTGACGCCATCAGCCCGCGCGCGCCGCCGCCGCTAGCCGCCTTCTGCGCAGTCGCGGTCCCGGGCTGCTCGGCGGCGGCGGCGGCGGCGGCGGGAGGTTGCGGGCGGCTGGTTGCGGCCGGGGATGGTCCAGCGGGCGCGATGGCCCCCGCCATGCAGCCGGCCGAGCTCCGGTTCGCCCAGCGGCTGGCGTCCCACGAGAAGGGCATCCGGGACCGGGCGGTGAAGAAGCTGCGCCAGTACCTCAGCGTGAAGACGCAGAGGGAGACAGGTGGGCGCCCGGCGGTCATCCGCGCACATGGCGGCCCGGCCGGGGGGAGCCGGGGGAGCCGGGGGGAGCCGCGGGCGCGGCTGCCTCGCGCCTGTGTGCGTCCGCCCGCGGGAACCGCAGCCCGCCGGGTCCAGCCCGCCGCGACGGTCGAGGGGCCGCAGCCCGCAGGGGCTGGCTCGTGCGCCCAAGGCCACAGGGAGCGGGGAGGCTGGGAGTGGGCCAGTCTGCCCGGCCCTCGAGTCGCCGCACCAGGCCCGAGCGTTTCTGCTGTGCTCTCCCTGGATCCGCGCGTTGCCTGGACCAACACCTTCGGTGGCCCGAGTTACCGCAGACAAGACAGACAGAATCCCTACTTTCAAAGTTGCGCCAGGAAACCGGGCCGGGGGGGGGGTAACTAAAAGAGAGTTTTGTAAGGGTAGGAAGGGAAAGGACAATCAAGGGAAGAGGGGGCTCCTTTCCACAGGCTGTTCTGGGAGGGCCTCCGGGGTGATGATCGGGTGTGAACAGAGGCGGGAGCGGAGAGCGGAGCGTGCCCCAGAAGTGGCTGGAAGACCAGTTAAGGGACGCGTTAGGACTTAAAGCTGGAGGAGTGGGCAGTGGCCAGGTAACACTGGGCTTCATAGTTAGTTTCCTGACTGCGGTGGGATGCCATTGAAGGATTTCGTGTATCTGATCCAAAACGTGTTCTGTAAGCTCTTGAGGGTGTGAACTACGATATGCAGTGGGGGGTTTATGTTGTGCTTGGATACATTTTGATTTGTTTACTGCTAATACCAGTACCTTTAGAGTCTACTTGAAGCAACAGATACTATCTACCCCGGTACTGACTTTCTTAGTTTGGGTTATTTTGAGGAGACATCACAAAGGACTACCCAGGAAAAAGAAAATACAGTTTTATGGGAAGTCTGCTAGAAATGAATGAAGACCAAATTCCTAACTTCAGTTCTGCTGGGGATCTGCCTGAGAGATTTCACTCACTGTCATGGTTTCAGGGATCCCAAGTCCGCTGAAGGTTCCTAACCTGAAGTCTCCAGAGCAGACCTGGCTGCTTTCAGCTCAGATAGGCCTTGTGAACAGAGCACTTCCGCCTGCGTGTCCCATGGGCACCTCAGACGCCCAAAAGTGTTTCATTTTCCTCCCCCTAAAACCCGTTCTGCTTCACTTCTGCCACCATCCACTCAGAATCTGGCTGGACACACAGCAGTGTCCTGGACTCCTCTTCCTGACCCTCTCCCCACCCCTCATCCGTTGTCTCTTGCTTCTGCCTGTTTCATCTTCTGAGTTACTCTGCCCTCCCTGAGTTCCCTTTATCTCATCTAGATTCTGAACTTGCTTACTTCCTAACCAGTCTCCTTAACTCTGTTTGCCCCTCTCTTGAACCTCTCCTCCACAAACCAGCCCAGCACATCTTCTGAAACTGTTCTCATCGCGTCACCACCTTCTTGGATTTCCAGGTCTGCAGGCAATGGTGTGTCCTCCCTTTCCCTTCCCACCTCAGTCCCTATATATGACTGCTTCGTACTGGTTCTTGGTGTACAGTTTCTCTCCTCTGCCTTTGCGTCTCTTGTTCACTCCCAGCATTCAGTCCAACATCGCTTCCTCCAGACTGCCTTCCCTACCATCTCACACCACCCCTCCAGGATTCCAAAATAGCCAGTGTATCTCTACCATGGCACTTAGCTGCTGCTTCGTTATCTGTTAGTGTATCATTCTTCCCCAAACAGTGTAAGCTTCCGTCTGTCTGCTTAGCTGGAAGTGGGAGCACATCCAGGCGTATGCAGGCCTGCCTGTACACAAGAACAGAAGGCCAGATGCAGTGCATATGGGCTGAGACAGCCAGACAGAGCTTGTTGCTCAAACCCCTTTGACGAGCAGGCCCGGCATCTGAGGGGACACAGGGGTGTGAGGCCAGTAGGTGTACACCAGTGCCCCCAGGGTCCTGTCTGGTCAGCACCCATCACACTGAGAGTGAGTTATTTCATATCTCTTGTTCACCACCATGTCCACATTGCATGGAGTACGCTGGGCCTCCAGAAGAGGAACTGTACGATGAACGTGGTAGACAGTGACCATGGGGCATGCTGCCCCTGAGCCCCATCAACATGAAATGCCAGTTGGGGAATAACGTGACATTTGGGTCTGATGTGTGGGTCTCATTGACAGGCTCACAATTTGTTGTGTTTTGTCGTGTGCATAGTAAAGGAAATATGAAATCTTAGTCTTACTGATACAAAGAACTGCCCATCAGCAACATAAATAGCTTTGTGATTTTTTTTTTTTTTAAGTGACCTTGGGGCACCTGGATGGCTCAGTCAGTTAAGTGTCTGACTCTTGATCTCAACTCAGGTCTTGATCTTGGGGTTGTGAGTTCAAGCCCTGTGTTGGGCTCCACACTAGGCAGGGAGCCTACTTAATAAAAAATAAGAAAATAATCTCTGCACCTAGAGTGGGTCTCAAACTCACAGCCCTGAGATCTAGAGTCAGATGCTCCACCGACTGGGTCAGCCAGGCGCCCTGATAGCCTTGTGATTTTGAAAACAAATTGGAAATCTTTGTAGTGCTTAAAGCAGCTAAATAACTGTTCATGCAGAGCACTCACAGAATGATCACTGTCCTTGGTTTTAGTCGTGAGAGCTCATTTGTACTGTTCGTTCATTCATTCATGTCTTTAGCAAACACAGAGCACCTACTGTGTGCTGTTACTATTCTTGGAACTGGGAATAGAGCAGTGAACAAAAGACAGAATCCGCCCCTCCCCCAAGTTTTATTGATTTTACAACTTTAAACATTTAACATCTACAGAAATTGGGATGTATCTTAAAATCAACTTTGTGAGCATTTTATTTGCCCTCTTTCATTTGGTGGCACATAAAAGAACCATACTTCTTAGGACTGATGGGGTCTCAGATTCAGCAGTGGGGGAATGTTTCTTCATACTAATAGTTTTAGGGGTCTCTGGACCCCATAGGTAGAATAAATGAGAGCTGTGGATGTTTTAACTGACCAGGTGTGGACTCACCCCGACCTAAAATGACTCCCGAGCTCATTTCGCGCAAAGAGTAGCAGTCAGGTTTTCTCATTTCGCAGCTTGTTGGAATTTACTCTGCCCACATCTCACTTCGTGTGCGCCTCATTTGTTGTGAAATAACTAAACCTATGTTATTGCCAGAAACTTAGTGGCATTAGTTTAAGAAAGTTAGCTCCAAGAAGACAGATCAAAAAGCAGTTGTGGGCTGAAACTGCTTCAGTGAGTACTTTACCCTATGAGTGAAGAGAAATTAAATGATGAGCATTTCTCTGTTTTACTTTAAATGTTTCCAAAATGGGTATTTTAGGCCTTTGGCCATGGAATGAATAAGTCATGGGATGAAAGGTACAGAGAATATAGGCGGTGATACTGTAACAATGTCATGTGGGTGACACATGGTAGCTATGCTTGTGGTAAGCACCTGAAACTGATGTAACACTGTGTCAACTGTAAGTCCATTTCTTAACAAAAATGGGGGGTTCAGTCAGTAGAGCATGGTACTCAGTCTCGGGGTCATGAGTTTGAGCCCCACATTGGGGGTGGAGATTACTTAATAAATAAAAGTTTTTTAAAAAATTGGCACGTTGTTTTGACCAGCTAAATTCCTGGGTGAAAACAAATTATTTTTATACATATGTTGAAAGTACATGTATTAAAAGGGAAAAGAGCTTCAGTAGCCTGTGGGTGGAGAACATGAGATAATCATAATACCAGGAGGGCTGAATAGTGCTTTACTCTTACAAAATGCTTCCAGTACATGCTTTTAATTTTGATCCTAACCATAAACTGTACATATTCTATAGGTGAGGGAACAGGTCCAAAGGCTAGCTGATGGTTTTCTAATACAGCACAGCCAATAAGTAGTGAGCTGGGGCCTAGCCATGGGTTTGTGTCCACAACACTTTGCTACCTCACATAGGAAGAAACAGAATATGTGTTCAAGTCCAGCCCCCTTTCCTGCCCACTGTCTAGGGTCTACTGTCACCCTGTTACTTTGTTGAAATCCTTGGTTTTCCATTACATAAACCTCTCTAGCACATCCTTTGCCCCTTTGCCTATTAGGGGTATGGGTTAACCACAGATACTTGGTATATCAAATTATCACTTGGAGTTGGTTTGACACAGTGGTGCCCTTAGAAGAACTATCTGGAGATAAATACACATTGTGCTGTTTTTAAGTGAAGAAGGCCGGGATATGGAATACGTAGCGCGTGTGATGCTCTATCTAGGTTACACACACACAGCCATGCATCTGCGTTTCTGTACTAGGTGTAAGCATTATGTCAGTGTACAGGAAGGATGTGGAAAGATGCACGTCAGGCAGATAACAGTGGTCCCTCTGGGGTTCAGGGGGTAGTAAACAAGGCACTTCTGATTGTGTAACTTTTGGTGTAATATATTAATATATTGTTGTTGTTGCAATAAAAATGTGTTTTTATTGGTTAAGACTTCTTTTCAGTTACAACTTGACAGAACATCCATGCCAAACTAGTTTGTTTTGTTTCTTTATTTGAGAGAGAGAGCATGTGCGAACGCAAGCAAGCAAGCAGGGGGAGGAGCAGAGAGGAAGGGAGAAAGAATATCAAGCAGATCCCATGACCCCGACCCAAAACCAAGAGTCAGACACTTAACCGACTGAGCTACCCAGGTGCCCCCAAGCCAAACTAGTTTGAAGAGGAAAAACCAAAGCACAGCTTCATGGAGGAGCTCAACTGACAGCACCAGAACTGTTTCTCCGTAGCAAACTCTGCTCCCCTAGATTGCTTCCCTTCTCATGCAGGCTCCCCAGCACGTGCAGGTGCAGACTGCATCCTCTTCAAGTCTGCTAGGAGAGAGCAAGAGCCTCTCTGGTGGGCTCATCTGTCCAGCCTTGAACCAGCCCTGTGGCCATTTGGCATCAGCCCAGCTTGCTGGCTCCCCTTTCTGTGGGCCGAGCCCCACCCGGACCCCTGCCTCCCTCCCCAAGCCCTGCCTGGAGGATCAGTGCTGGAGGGGGTGACGGTCCAGCTGCCCCGCAGAGGCGGGGGCTGCCCGGCACCAGGCCTCACACGGGAACCAGTGTCATTCACTCCTGTGTGCTCTCGAGTTTGCCAGTGTTCATGGTTTTCCAGTTTCGTTACGAAGAGTTGTCTACACAGAATGAAAACAGCCCATGGTAACACTTTAGAGACCTCCTGCACTCCTTTTTTCCTTCTTTTTCTTAAGGACTCTCTCAAATATGTACAAAGTGGACTCACTGTTCCGCTTCAGCCCTTGTTACTACCTGCCTGGTTTGTCCCCTCCATCCACTTCCTCCTTCCACTAATGCGTCGTGAAGCAAATCGCAGACATCCCCCCTCCACACACCTCACTGGATCTCCAGACCATGAGAACTCTTTGTAACACAACCAGAGGACCATTCTCACACCTTTTTAAAAAATTCCTTCATATGAAATAACTGATCTGAGTTCTCCCGTCACCTTGTGAATTTTTCTGTGGCACAGAATCCAAGCAGGAGCCAGCCACACATCCGGTCGCTCTGTCTCTGGCTCCCGTCCGTCTTTCCCTTGCGGTTTACTTGTTGCCGGAACCGGGCCACTTGCCCCAGGGAGTCCCCTGCATTCGGTGTTTTGCAGACTGTACCCCATGGTCTCATTTGACATATTCTGCTGTCCCCCGTGCTTGCCCGCAAACTCGTATTAACAGTCAGATTCGACATGATGTTGGTTAGTTTTGATTTTTGTAAGAATACTTAGCAGGTGGTGCTGTGCTCTTCCTGTTGATGACCGGTGTCTCTGCAAGCTAAGATGCGTCAGTGGGCGTCTGATTTAGCCATCCTGAGTTCCTTGCCCTGACCCACTAACTCATGATTGAATATAAGCACAGGTCACAGTGACAAAGTTCCTGTGATCCTGATTGCTGTTGTCTCAGCTCTGGGGGAATCTCACTCACGCCATAGTTGTGCTAGCAATAGGCAGGCCCCCCAGGTGTGGTTTATTCATAACAAGGTGGGAGGGGTGGGGAAGCTAGTTGCCACGTTGTTTGCCCAACCCCTAAAGGAAATACATTTTGGGCGCCTGGGTGGCTCAGTTGGTTAAGCAACTGCCTTCGGCTCAGGTCATGATCCTGGAGTCCCTGGATCGAGTCCCGCATTGGGCTCCCTGCTCAGCAAGGAGCCTGCTTCTCCCTCTAACCCTCCCCCCTCTCATGTACTCTCTCTCATTCTCGCTCTCTCAAATAAATAAATAAATCTTAAAAAAAAAATATTTAAAGGAAATACATTTTAATAAACCTTACTCTAGTTTCTGGTATAGTGGTTTTAAGTGAGAAACTAGCACAAAGAATCAAAATGCACTGTAATAAAATTGTTGATATGAGAAAGGTGTTTGGTAACTTGGAAGTCAGTATCTATGTATCTATGTACCTTTAAAGATACACTCTCACTGTGAATGCACTAAACTTCAGTACGTCAAGAGGGATTTGTTTGCGACTTTTTAATCATCTTTTGGTGTATTGAAATTACATTGATCCCCAATGTATGTACTTCTTTACATTCACCTAGTTTGTTCTTCTTTGATATTCCAAAAGATTTTTCCTAATATCTCCCAGTGAAGTGTTAACACAGACCATTGGTACCATGCGCCAAGACTCAAGGATTCTGTTTGTTCTCCAGGGGTTTGGAAACTCCAAGAATGTACACTTACCTGATTTTTGAGATCCCTTATGTCACTCAGCAATTATTGTATGATACCGAGGATCTACCCAGGAGCTAGAAGGCTGTATGTGACTCATGTCTTGGTCGGAGGTAGTATAGGGCTTGAAAATGAGTCCAAACAAGGCTAACCAAGGTGATGTCACTTAAAACAAGGCAAACACTGCCCAGTTAATGAAAACTGTAACCAGGTGGGAAAGAGATAGGGCTATAGCCAAGTTTGACCTCTTGGCAGGAACCTTAAAAGGGTGTCTTTGCAAAAATATCCCAAAGCTAAATATCCCAAAGCTCTCCCAGTTTCCCCAGGGCCAGTTGTATGGGACTTAAGCAAATCCTGCATGTTTTGTAAGATTTGCAATTTCGTTTTGTAAGAGCAATGCAAATGTTGGAATGCAGAGTGAGATGCTAGTTTTAGGCAGAGAGAAGCACACAGAGGGAGTTCATTTTATAAATGACCACCTTATTAGTTTTTTGTTGTAATGACATGTACTTCCTTACACTACTCAGAGAACGAGGACACACCACCACTACCACCTGCCCCATAAATGGTAAAACTATATAACCTATACATGTTTATTTTGTACCACAAGGAAGTGTATGCTTAAAAAAGACATTTGCGGGGGCACCTGGGTGGCTCAGTCATTAAGCGTCTGCCTTTGGCTCAGGTCACGATCTCAGGGTCCTGGGATCGAGCTCCTCATCGGGCTCCCTGCTCAGTGGGGAGTCTGCTTCTCCCTCCTCTTACCCCCCTACACCACACCCCCCCCCCGTTTGTGCTTGGTCTCTGCTCGCTCTCAAACAAATAAATAAAATCGTAAAAAAAAAGACATTTGTGGGTAAGAGAATGAAAACGTTTGTGGTATTATTGTCCCTGCTCTCGTGGCAGTTCTGGACGCTAAGAAGGGAAATGCGAGAACTCTAAGATGTTTGTGCTGTTTTGTCCCCTAGGAGGTTTCAGTCAAGAAGAACTTCTAAAAATATGGAAAGGGCTCTTCTATTGCATGTGGGTGCAGGATGAACCCCTCCTACAGGTAACATACAGTTCCCTTTGTCATATGACTGGGGTTTTTTGGCCCAGATGGATAAAAGGGCTTGCTCGTTTTCTGCTGGGTCAGTCTCCTGTGCACGTAAACACATTGTGAAGTCACTGCTCAGGACTCAGTTGCCTACCTCTTGTCCATCTAGAGAGGGACACAGTGGCCAAGCAGTGAGGTTATCTTTTCAAATAATGAAGAATATGCATGAAATGGAGATTTCCTATGTCTCTGTCACAGTTTCATAGGTTGGTTCTGTGGAAGATTTTAACATATTTTAAAGTTCCTGTTTCATCTGTTATTATTGGTGGTCAGTCGTGGCACGGCACTGGTCTAAGAGCCTGTGAGCACTGGGCACCGAGCCCACCTCTGCCATGCGTTGAGTGGGTGCCGGGACTGGGCAGCCACCTTGCCAGAGGTCAAGATCTTTGTAGAGCAAGCAGTGGACCTGCCCCTGACACCCCAGCCTTAAAGTCAAGTGGAGACTTGGCACAGATATGCATGTGCTTTTGGACCCATCTGCCAAGTACACTGAGCCCCACCACCAGAACCATTTCAGAAAGTGACTCTAACTGTTGACAGAGCTTCACTGTATGCCAAAGAGCAGACCCGCTTTTGTCGAGTGGAGGGTAAGCCTTGAGGAACGCTGCTTAAAGCCTGCAATATGTAAAACGTCGTAGACTTGACTTGTCTGGATTTTAGTGTGCGACTTTACCACTCTCCCCAAGCCATGTAATAGCAGGCTTTGATTTATTGCTTTGACTCCACTGAACATATTTTGAGTAGGACAGCAGGGCAAAATATTTTTAAGTTACATTCAGAAGTAACAACCAACAGCTTTAGTGGAGGAAGAAAACAGATGAACAGGAGCATCATTTTCCAGTCTGGGAGTTCATTTAAAATGGGTGAGGAAGACGTGAGCCCAGATGAAGTGCAGGTCATACTGAGGAGGACTGTTCTTATGTCACTCGTGAGCAGGATTCTTTTGTGGACACTCCCCAGGGCGGTCTCTTCCTAGACCCGGACCACCAAATTCTCCCCATCAGTGAGCTTGCTGCGTTGTAGCAGGACTTGACTTCACGTTGCCCTTTTGCCCTGGACAGAGCCTGGATGGGTGCTGTTAACCTTCGCTTCCTGCCCCCCTGCCCATTGCAGCCTGCCTGCGAGCAAGCTGAGGCCAGGACTGTGTTCCCCACGCACCCCTGAGGAGTGACAGTCCCCGTGTCTAACTACCAGGGATCCCCTTGCTTGCATCAGTGTGCCATAATTTGGGAGCTTAGGATAGACTCTCCATTCAGTGATAGATTTTTTGACAGCGAGTTTCCCTCCCTAGGTCATTTGAACTGAAACTAGAGATACTTTTCTAAACATGCAGCGTGATCCTTAGACGCATGTTATGTTGGCATAGCGGTCCCCTGAGATTGGGAACTGCAATTGGGTAAAACTGAAACAGTGACGTCACAGGAGGCCCAGACGCCGGCAGGTGTCGTGTCCCCGTGCCGCCGCGCAGTAACCCCGCTGTCTCTCCCCGACCCCGCCTTTGCAGGAGGAGCTAGCGGACACTATTTCCCAACTCGTCCACGTTGTTAACAACTCAGAGGCCCGTAAGTCCTGATGTTTTCATGACTTTCAAAACTTCCTCATTCATCGGCTTGGGTAACTTGCCTAGGAAACTAAGCGCCATTGTTTCTCCTTCCTCGAGGGTTTCCTTTTTCCAGGGGGCTTGTTGAACAAGCACCTGGGGCCACCAGTGTGCACCTGGCGGGCGACAGACCTTCCCGGTGGAAAAGCCGTGACCCCAAAAGAGGGCCGATAAAAGAGGCATCTCGTGCAGTATTGCGTGACCTCTCCAAAAGATTTAAAAAAAAAATTTTTTTTTTTTTTTAAGAAATGAAACTCTCCAGAGTCTGCACATTCTGGGTTGCTGTAACGCTCTCAGAGGCTGTGCATGCATGGGCCAGGGCTTGCTGGAACCTCTGGCGGCCAGGCTGTCCTCCTGAAAACTGGAGCCATGTGAGGTCATCACTGGTAATAAACCAGAAAGTAAGCCCTCTTTACCAAAAAGAACAAAGGGAGAAAATGAATGCATTATTCCCGAGACATTCAGGCTTTGATTCCTGACGAAGGAAGAGAAAGCAGAATTGGTTGTTGGTTCTGCTTAGCGCTCCTCAGGGCTGAGCCTTAGTAACCGCAGTGGCTCTGTGTTTCAGCCGGGCCCCAGCCCACTCATAATGAGCAGAATTCTACACGTGGAGTATCTTCTAGGTTTCACATACCAAGAAAGAATTATGCAAAAAGAAGTAAAAACAAACAGAAAAATTCGACAGCTATTTTTGGATGGAAAAGTGGTAGATTCATGGCTCAGAAGAGAAAAATAGAACATTTTGTTAGTGCTCAACCAGCTGACACAGAACATGAAACAAAAAGCTGAGTTTCTACGTGGATCATCCAAGTGTTCATCAGAATTAATGGCTCTGGATTGATTGTTAGGTGTAGGTGGGCAGAAAGGGCCTGTAGACATGGCTCAGAGAATTTTTGATTTTAATAGAAACAAGGCTTTGCGGTGGATAAAGAAAAACACTCCATAGAGCATTGTAGTTGAACATCAAGATGTCATCAGCCATTTGTGGAAATGGAAAATAAATATTTAGCAAGTTTAATTATTGACCAAATTTTCTAGCTGCCAAAAAAATTCTTGAAAAGGTACAAAATAATCCTAGTTTGTTTCCCTTTGTTACTTTCTTGCTTTATGCTAATACGTGAACCTGACAAGCAAGCATTCAAAGCCTTTTGTTTGCTGCAGAACACCTGTTCATTCAAACCTTTTGGCAAACGATGAATCGGGAGTGGAAGGGGATAGACCGGCTGCGCTTGGGCAAATACTGTATGGTAAGATCGGAGCGCCTTTCCCCCCCCTTTTGCTTCCAAAGCCTGTGAAGGGCAGCATGTTGAGCTTCTTCAGAACAGTGGGAAGTCTTTGTGAAGCAGAGCAAGCTCCAGGCTTAGTGTGGCGAGAGGTGATGTGATCAGGGGACAGCATTTGCATGTGTGCTCAAAGGCTCTGTTTTCTCTTTCAGCTGTTGGTGAGTTTGGGGATCCTTAGTTAACATTTTCTGATGAAAGTTCACTGTGATGACAGTGACTGTATTTTCACTTTATAGATGCGGGTGTACCAGTTCCATCGGTCTCTTCATTCTGCTAACTGATGGACATTTCTTACTTTCCCTTTTGTAACAAAAGTTTTCTCTCTCTAGCTGATCCGTCTGGTCCTGAGGCAGTCCTTTGAAGTTCTGAAGAGACATGGCTGGGAAGAAAGGTTGGTAAAGTATTAGGACAAGCATTTAGCGGCTTTAAAACTTTTAAAGCAATAGCGTGTTTTTCAAGCATTTGAATTAGCGAGCTGGGATGAGTTGCCTGATCTCTGCCTTCCACTCTGCTGATTTCCTGTGAGAAGCAGAACCTCCTTATGCATCAAGAACTCAAAGCCGGGTAGAGGCTCCTGAAGGACTTGAGCCCACGTGCAGTGTTTTATACCCATCCCGGGGGTTGCTTTTCTCCTTGTGAACCGCGCTCAGCCTTGCGCTGTTTGTTATGCGGCATAGCACGAGAACGAACAGGACTATTTTCTTTCGGGGAAGAGAGAAGCGTTGGCATGCTGTAGTTAACAGAAACGTGTGTGTTGTTTTCTTCAGCCGAATCAAGCTCTTCCTCGATGTCTTGATGAAAGAAATCCTGCATCCTGAGAGCCAGTCTCCGAATGGAGTCAAGTTCCACTTCATAGATATTTATCTGGATGAACTGTCCAAAGTGGGAGGGAAAGAGGTAAGAAGCAGTGAGACACCGGGCCGGCGGTGTCGTGAGACCGCAGCTGACTGGACCAGGACTCTGGCTGTCCTCGTGGTCCCCGGGCTGTGGAGGAAACACTGCGCTCAGCAACAGGATCAGCATAATGGGCTCCAGCTGTCTTCTGACAAATCCTTCCCCATCTGGGACTCTGGCCTAAGCAGCGAATGGGACCTGTGAACAAAGATTGTGCGCTAAGGGTGTTCTTGGAAGTCTTACTTACAAACAGTTGAAAGCAACTAACGTAGTCCAATAATAACACAGGGACGTGGTCACGGTGTTGATTTTTTAAAAAGCAGTAGGGAAGAAAAGCAGCAGATAAAGCTTTGCTCATGGATGCCTTTCTCAAGTGTGTCTTTACCCATAAGTACACAGTGCGGGAAAGGAGACATTTTAGCTTGCATGTGATTATCTTAATTTGGCACTATATATAGGCAGTTTTTGTTTTTTTATTTTTACACTTTTTTTTTTTACAGGTGTTCTGCAACGAACACTTTTTTTTTAATTGAAAGGAAGTAGAAATACTACATCTTTAAAAATTGGTTCATCTTACAGTTTCTGACAACATCTGTGTAGAACCTGTCTGCAGAGCAGGAAACGCAGAACAGCATGGGTTGGTGGGCTGGTTTTCTCTGGTCATTGCACTTTGATGCCCAGGTGGCCGGAAGATGGCCATGACCTTTAGCCTGGCTCCGAGCACCTGGGCGGTTCACACAGAGTGCATTTTGGGTATTGAACTGAAGTGTTTTCCTGATCTAACCTATGTGAAAAATGCGAATGGCTCCTTTTTCTAGGACATATCAGAAAAATCATTTCTATTCTGTTTCTAAATTTCAGCTTTTGGCAGATCAGAATCTCAAGTTTATTGATCCATTCTGCAAAATTGCTGCCAAGACTAAGGAGTGAGTCCCATGTTTGTTTTTGCTGCTTCATTTGGTACTTAATTGTGGGTAATGGTGGGGAAATTGTTGGGAGGCTCAACGCAAGATACCTGTGATGGTTTGTCCAAAGCCCAGAACAGCTGAGCTCTGAATTTCCGTTAGCCAGATGTGTGACGCTTTGAGTCACACCTGGGCTCCGCTGGCTTGACCCCAGACATTCCAGGAGTCACACCCTCCACAGCCACAGTTCCGGCTGCCTTCATCACATGGCTGTCTGCTGGCCTGCACCGCTGTGGCTGGCTGGCGGGCGATGGGTCATGGCAGGCGCTCAGGAGGCTGGAGGGGGCCGCGCGTGATGCACCCCACCACACCCGCTAAATGAGTGGCCATCTGTTGTCATCACCTTCTCTCTGCTATGCTTCCACCCTCAGCCAGACATTGGTGCAGACGATAACGAGGGGTGTTCTTGAAGTCATTGTAGACCAGTCTCCTTTCGGACCCGAAGAGACCCTAGAACAGAAAACTCAAGGGGGTGAGAGCGAGTTCTCCGAAGAAGAGATGCCTGAAAACAAGACGGCGTGGAGAAAACCAGTCCGTAAAAAGAAGCCGGGTGAGACGGTTCCCTTGAACGGTCTGTTTAGATAAAGTTTTCATCAACTGAACACCTTTTAATGCATTTGTTGGAGTCTCACTGATACAACCTAAGAGTTCGTCAAAGGAGGCCCCACTGTGGGCCCGCCCTGGGAAGGGAGGCCGAGGTGCACTGACGTGTGGCCCTGTGCCCGGGAACCCCCCCCACGCCTGCCGTACCCACACCACCTCCCAGCGTCACACGAATCCCCCCAGGGTTTCATGTTGTCGTTGCTCTTGCTTTGGCTTTTGTTTGTTTCTATTGTTTTGGGGTTTTTCATGTTTAAACATCCTAAGAACTTGCTTCTGCAAGAGGGTCCTGGGCGCTCACGCTGCAAAGCGCATCTGTTTCCATAGCTCTGCCTCCTCTCCTCCAGGTGCCCCCGGGGCTCGTTTAACCCTGTGGCTGCCGCCGCTGAGCCAGTCCTAGTCCGCAGGGGCCGCCTATGGAGCCCGCATTTCAAGCTGCGGACCCCTCCGACCCTGGGGGTGCTTTACGGCATCTCAGGGCACAGCATTAGGTAAACAGTGTGGTCAGGGTATACCCGGGCGCTTGAAATGTTACATAGACATGAAAAAGCCGAGATTTCAAAAACTAACAGCCAGAGGAAATTTAAACATTTTTTTAATAACAGGACACAAGACTCTATGTACAAGGAGCCTGGTTTGGTATGTGCCCTTAAAAATCTGGAAGGATACCAGAATGTCAATCGGTGGCCATGCGTGGCAGAGTTATGGGTGACTTCTGCTTTCTTTGTACTTTTGTGTGTTGTTTCAAATTTTCTACAGCGATTATGTATTATTTTTTAATCAGAAAAACAATCTTTTAAAAAGAAAGGAGAACTTTAATCTTAAATTCGGCGTGGGTGACGGGATTAACCAGCTGACCTTGAGCAGGTGTCGTGTGGTCGTGGGGGCTGTCCCCTGCTCCTCCCGCACGCCAGGTCTGTGTGTGAGCTGTTCACCCTCTCCCGGCTCCGTGTGTCTCGCGTGTTGCCCAGGATCTGCGCAGGGCCCTGCTCCGTCTCCTCCAGGCTGTGCCCGGAGGCCCCGCCACTAACAAGCTGCTAGGGTTTGGCGAGTTATGAGTTTTCTCAGTGATTTCTATCTGCTGCTTCGTGGGAGTTGGTGCTCTTTGAATTCTTTTTTAAACGTTAAGAGTTGTATTAGTATTAATTTGCGTCTGATGAGGCATCCCCATGAGAAGTTAGTGTGTTACCTGTATAAGTTTTTACCACAGCCTCAAATTTGCCTGAAGCCGGGGGCAGACTCCTGAGTGCACTGTGTTCCCGCTTGCTGGGCCTCCAGCCTAGGGGCTCCTGTGCCCCGCTGCCAGGGTCAACAGGGAGACGGCGCGCGCCGGAGGGCACCGAGGGCAGCAGAGGTTTGGTCTGTGACGTCATTCAAAGGCCAAATGTGTGATTTCTCTGGGACTTCCTTGAACAAGACTTCTGTGGGAGATGACGAGTGTGTGTGCAGGGTTTTCTCTCTGAAGAGATAGAGAGCATGGTTCCTCTGCAAGGGGTCATTGCTGTGTCTTTGAAGAGCTCTGTCTCTGGGTGTGTTTTGATAGCGCTGGGCAAGCACCACTCCAGAAAGGACGGGGTCCACGACGACGGGGAGAGAGGCGGTGGGCGCCTGGAGGACGCTGGGCCCCTGCTCCAGGTTGGTAGAACGTAGACTGCCTGTGCAGTGGCCTGGCTAAGTGGGAATTAGGGTCAGAGCTCATTATCCCCAAGGCCCGCGGATACAGTCGTCCTTAATCCCTTCGCTCGCTGATGTCACCCTCACGATGAGCTTACTGGAGACAGATTTAAACGGGACAGAATTCTGAAAGATGTCAGTCTTCACTCTGGCTTGAACCGTAGGTTCCACTCCCTACAACAAAGGCTGCTCCGTGCTTTTGCAATAAAGGTTACTGTGTTACCGAGCGCAAGTTGGACGTCTAGGTTAAATTTACGAGGAAGCACACCCAGACAAGTTTTATGTGGTGTGTCTTACCACAATTTTTTTTAAAGAAAGAATAAATAGAACAGATGAAGAATAGCGTCCCCCAAGAATAAGTAGAAGAGATTTTCTCAAAGATAGCACTTAACCTTTTGGTCTCTGAGTGTTAGCACTCAGCTGTTTACCGTCCTGCTGAGCACACCCAGAGCCCCACATTGCTGGTTTCTGCGAGCAGTGGAAGTGACTTTCTAAGGCAGAGTGTGGTTTGCCTGCGGGCTCATGTTTTGTTGCTTTTCTCGCACAGTTCGACTACAAGGCTGTTGCTGACCGACTCCTGGAAATCACCAACAAGAAGAACATCCCTCCCTTCAACAGGAAGCGTCTCTCCAAACTCATCAAAAAGTAAGTGACCGGGGGGCGCAGTCTGCGGACTCTCACCCACGTTTGCGCATGCTCACCTCTGCCCTGCCTTCGTCACGTCTAGCCGTAGCATGCAGCGTGCTCACGTCAGCGGAAGGGTTTCAGGGAAGAGCCACTCCCCTGCCCACACATGTCCGCTCCACGTGCCCCTGCACTCGAGTCCTGTAGCCACCACCTCATGGTGTGAAGGGAAGTCAGTTGGTAATGGCCAGTGTTAGCAGAGCCCGAAATTGCGGCGTAAGTGTGCCGCTTAGGTCTGGTCGGGGTCCCTCACCTCCCATCACGGTGATGCCCGAGTGTGGGCATACTGGTAATTCGGCACGGAACAGCACCGTGGCTTCTCGTGGGTGGCGACAGGGAACAGCCGAGGTGGACTGCCACTGTGTGAGCAGGTGCTCTCCTGAGCCCTGGACACGAATGAGTTCACGTTAAGCAAAGCCCTGTAGGACGGCTTCTGTAATTTCCCCACCTCACAGATAGCTCAGCCGGGGCACAGGGCTTGCCCGACGTCCCAGCTGACAGGTGGCGGAGCTGGACTCAGACCCACTGTCTGTGCCCCCAGAGCTCTGCCCCCCCGCCCAGCACACGGCTCCCGCACTTCCTTTTTGTTCTAACACCAGCACTGCGTGGAGCATTCTCTCTACCGGATGAACAGAGAGGACAGTGGGGCATAAGCAGAGATGGAAGCTGCTTCAGTCTTGAGAAAGAATTTTTAGTTTCTTCTGTTCTGTGTGAATGAACCAAGATAGAGTCTCTTGATCGCCGTGCCCTTGGGGGCAATTTGTCCTTCACTTCAGGCCTTTGCATCACACCACCTTTAGCCTCCCCTTCTAGAAGGAAAAGAAAGTGAACTAACGCCCAAATAGCACAGCTTAAACATTGTGTGTGTGTGTTTACAGAAGACAGAAGGAAGGGCTTTCTTCAGGGACTTTTGTTCTTTGTTTCAGGTTTCAGGATCTCTCCGAAGGTGAGGAGGTCCGAGGATTACAGCGGGTGATGTTACATGGATGTGGCCCCACTGAAGCACTTAGAGCAAATACTAAAAAACAGTAAAAAGAGAGTTGATCTCTTCAGGCTCCCTCTCCTTTGCTGCCATGGTCACTTGTGCCCCTGGGGAAAAGCTGTTGTCCGTGGTGGTGACACGTGAGCGGGGGCGGGCGCGGCTGAGCCCCAGGGGCTGCGCCATCAGGGTGCCCCCCCACGGATGCAGTTCCCACATCCGCAGCAGGTCTGGGCTGGGGAGGTCATGAGAGCAGGCATGAGGACACAGAAGTCAGGGTGGATAATCTTCCTGCGTGAGGTGGGGACAGAGTCGTGGTCTCAGGAAGCTGACGAGACGGGGCTCTGCTGTCCGGCAGGTGGTGTATCTCCACTCAGTTTTGCCGAGGCTGTTTCTGCTGATGAAGATGACCGAACCCTCAACCAAGGAAGGCATAAGAAAAAAGGAAATAAACTTGTAGAGGAAAAGGAGCTGGAGAAAGAGAAAGGTGAGCCGCGAAGCTCAACGTGGCGAGGGAGGAGGAGGAGGAGGAGGGCGCAGACAGCCCTCGGGGAGCAGGAGGGCTGGGCCCGGGGCTTCCTGGGTCAGGGCAGAGCCGCAGCTTAAGCTCGTGCTGGCTGAAGAGGAAAGATCTGAGTGTGTGTGATTTTCACGGCCTCCCCGAACGGAAAGCCCATGGTTCCTCCTGGGGGCGCCTCCAGGGGCAGCGGGCGAGGGTGTCGAGAACCCTAGACACACGCATGCTCGGAGCCAGTGCTTCATGCCCGCCCTGGACCTGTGGTTCTCATGGGCCTGAACATGACTGCGGTTCCGTCTCTGGGAACCGGCACCCGGAGGGTCTGGCCCCAGCTGGGCCAGGGCAAGCATGGCGCCCGACAACCAAGCCCGCGGCCACCCCCATCCCAAACACTTGTTCACAGGCTTGGGTGTCTTTCTAGGAAACAGGTTCTTTCTTGCTGAGGAAGAGGGGAGCGAAGCCAGCGTTCAGAAGAGAAAAAGGAAGAAAAAGAAGAAGAACCACCTCCAGCCTGAACATTTAGGGTCGGGGACGGAAGCCATGCCCCCAGAACAGAATGGGGGTGGCGAGCCAGGGGCTGGCGCGGGCCGAGCCCCGAAGACACCGGCGGTGGAGCCAGGGACAGCGGCCGCCCCTGGCCCCCAGGAGCAGAGTGGCGCGGAGACCGCCGCAGCGCTCAGCAGGAGGAAGCGGCCCCGGAAGAGGAGCCCCGGGGTGCAGGGCGGGAGCGAGGAGTCTGCGTCACCACCACCTCTGGAGGACACGGCCCCCGGTGGCCCCGGCAGCGCCCATGCTCAGGACCCGGCTCCGCGAGCTTCCCTGGCCAGCAGGGCCCCGGTCCCGAAGAGGAAGCGGAAACTCGGAGCCCTCCCGGTCAACGGCAGCGGCACCCCCGCACTGGCCTGGCCCCCGCCCCCGGGCGGGAGGCTGAAGAAAAAGAAGGGGGAGCCCGGCAGCCTCGACCTGTACAGCCCGTCCAGTCAGAAAGCTGCCATCTTGAAAAAGAGGAAGAGGATGAAGGAGATGTCTAAGTCAGTAGCGTGCGGCCGCGTGTTGGAGTCCGAGGCCATGCTCGTCCAGGCTCTGGTAAGGCAGCCGGCCCCGATTTACGGGGGCAGGGGCGAGGGGACAGGCCAGAGCTCCGGACCAAGGAGCAGGCCTGGTTTGTGACAGCCTCGACCAACGGGGAAATACACGGGCGCCTCTTGCTGGCAGCCGAGACCGTCGCCCTGGACCCCCCGCCCGACAGGCTGCTCCCTCGGAGGCTGCAGAAGGGCCAGCGCCAAGCCGGCAGGAGTGTCCCCCTGGCCAAGCGCACTGCTGCCACTTCCATGGGCGGTCGGGCATGTCCGTCAAACCCTGCTCCCTGTTCCTTCAAGTCCCAGCCAACCTTTGGCCCTTTTCGGGCTAGTTCTCTTATCTTGCTTATTTTTTTAACGGAAAGCCTGTCTGTGCTTACACGTCTAGAGCCGGTGTAAACGAGGGGCCGGGCTCTGGATCTGCTTTCCACGTCCCCCCGTGGCCCTGCAGTGCGTCTGTCCCACCTTGTCGTGAGGCAGGAGCAGTTACAAAACCGACCACGGGGCTGCCGGTATTTACTCCCGGCCCTTCCCCAACAGGCTTGCTGGCCGCGTCCAGCACACGCGTGGGCAGGCACTGGTGTGCGGCGCTCGGGGCCGAGGCCCTGGGTAACGGGCACCCGTGTGTGCTTGGCTAAGTGCTGATCCCAGGCTGATGGTGTCTCTGACGGGTTAGGTGAGTCCGTTTGTGGTCAGCAGAAGTCTCAGCTGGGGAAACACGGAACTCTCCACTGGGCTCCGGGGAGCCTGTTCTCGCCTTAGAATATCAGGAAAATCTCCGAGTCTCATTTCTCAGGTCCCGGCAATCTTCCCTGGTGTTGGAACTATTGCTAAGTGAGCCACAGGGTCAAGAAAGGTTTTCCTCTGAGAACGGGTCCTGTGTCCCTGACGTGGGGCGGAGGTGCTCGAGAGAGGCCCCCGGGTCTGCCCCTCACTTGCGGCACCGTGGGGTCTGCTAAGGGAAGGCAGCAGTTTCCAAGCTAGGAATGCCAAGACCTGGCGGAAACCAGCAACGTGATGTCAGCCACGTTGGGCTCCAGACCCCCAGGGACCTCAGGCTAGAGCAGGGCCCTCGCCAGGGGTGGCAGCCGGTCGTAACACACCCAGGGAGGGTGATCTGCCTGTAACCGACCTGCAGGTCCTAACTGGGGCCTCGGGCTTGCTCTTCCGTACCAGGCTTTTCAGTGGACAGTGAGGTCTTTGATCAGAAATGAGAAAATGAGTTACTCTGTAACAGGTGGTCTTTGAAAGGCAGTAGTCTTCCCGAACAGGGGAGCTAAGGTGGAAGATAAAGATGGGTTCTTGTGGCTGAACAGCTAGGAAACCTTTGGTCCTGTGTGCCTGGAGTCCGCACCTGCCGAGTCCAAGAGCTGTGTGTCGTCCGGTGCAGGAAGCGCTGGGCGTGGGGTGTCCGAGCTGGAGACGCTTCATCCTGTGGCCCCACGTTCCCTCCTTGCGCGCGGGCGTGACCTCTCCTCTCGCCCCTCCCTCACGCAGGGAGGCGGGGGTGCTTTCAGCCCCTTGAAGAAGCAGCAGCTGAGGGCAGAGAACGACTTCGTGAGGTTCGACACCCCCTTCTTACCAAAGCCGCTGTTCTTCAGAAAAGCCAAGGGCAGCGCCACTCCAGCCTCTGCGCCCCGTGCCGTGCAGGTACGTGAGCTCAGCCCCATCCGACTGCCCCCAACCTCCCCGTGGCCACACAGCCCATTCCTGCCTGAGAGCCACGCACCCGGGCACTGTGTGCTGGGCCTCGGGCCCCACTGCCGCCCTCCTGAGCCTGGGTCTGCCATGCTGGGGGTCCCCAGGCCGGGGGTGGAGCTGGGGCTCTGGCCTCCGCCTGGTAGCGTGAGCTTGTCTGTCAGTGGTCTGGGATGGCCTGAGGGAGGGCCCTTCCTGACGGAGGGTTTCCCGGGGACAGCGCAGTCTGAACGCCTCCACCACTGCTGTCTCCCTCCTTTTGTCATTCTCCCTTCGCAGCGAGACAAGACGCCATCCAGTTCCAAGAAAGTCACCTTCGGGCTGAACAGAAACATGACTGCAGGTGAGTGTGGGGCACACAGGCCCTGACGTGTTCCCGAGTCAGAAGTCCAGCCCCCGAATGGTTAGTGGGTGGCCAGGGTTGGGTGCGGAGGGTTTTCTCAGGGCCTCTGGAAGGAGCCTGCCTGGCAGAAGATGCGTTGAAAAGCCATCTCCTCGAGCCTGCCGACGCAGAGCACTTGGGGCCCTCCTGGCCTGGGGACGACGGACAGTCCCCCAGCCATGGCTGCCTCTGCTAACATTGGGAGCCATGTGCCCAGAGGGAGGCAGAAAGAGGGATGTTCTTGTCTGGTTGCTTTTAGTACTGGTGCCGTTCGCTTGTTCTGTTTTATAAACGGAAACCAAACTCTCTCAAAGCATGCAGTGCATTTAAGACCTGACTGTTCATAGGGCTCACAAGTAAATATGTGCGTGTGTGCACATGCGTGTGTATCAGGAGGGGAGGGACCATCCGGGGGGGCCTGAGGTAGGTGCTCCTGGGCTTTCGAGGCCTTGTTTCGGGAGCTGGAGACAGTGAGAGGAGCAGATCAGCTGGAAGGAAAGGCTCTTCCCGTGGCCACTGGAGCCTCAGGTTCATCCGTGTTCCCTGAGCGCCCATGACCCCCCGAGGCCCTCCTTTCAGAACCTGACCCACCTGGTGCCCCCTCCCATGCCGTCCGCGGACATTGGTTCATTTGTTCCTGTGAAGCAGGATGCTGACTCCATTTCCTCCGAAAGCTCCGGGCCCGCTCTCTGCAGGGCCTCGTGACAGGCACTGCCCTGCTGGGGTGCACGGCCCGGCTCCCGTGGGGGCTGCCGGCAGTGTGAACTGGACACTGCTTGGCTGGGTGGGCAGGTCGGAAGTGCTACTCCATTAACGTGTGGCCTTGCTTTCATCCGGGGCAGAATTCAAGAAGACAGACAAGAGCATCCTGGTCAGTCCCACCGGCCCCTCCCGAGTGGCCTTCAACCCTGAGCAGAGACCCCTCCATGGAGTGCTAAAGACCCCCACGAGCTCACCCACCAGCACCCCCCTGGGGACCAAGACGCTGCTGACCGCCACGCCAAAGAGAAGGCCGACGGCTATGGACTTCTTCTAGGGTAGTAGCAGGGTCCTTTTAAAGACTGTGTTTGTACAGATAGTCTATAAATTATAACTTTAAAAAGGTGCGGCCTTTTTTATTGTTTTATAAATCCCCGTAAATTGTATAAACGAGGTTCTGAGCGGGAGCTGCTGCTTCTCCATCCCTTCTGCGGGGGCTGTGGGCGTCTGGCTGAAGGTTTTGCTACAAACGCCGTTGGTGGGTGAGGTCTCCGGGGCCTCGGCGTTTGCGGGTGACTTCCGTGACCCCCACCAGGGTGGGAGCCGAGCACAGTGACCGTCCGTCACGTGGCACTGGTCTGTCGGCGCCGCGGGAGCCTGGAGGCGGGGGCCTCGCCCGCGGACGGCAGAGCTCAGGCACTCAGCACTGCGCCTGCGTGCGGGGCTGGCTGCTGGTGGCTTTCGGTCTCCACCAAGCACGCGGGGTCTTCCTCCCCCGTTCCCCGGATGTGTGTGCCGGGGAGACGCGCGTAACCGGTTCAGCACTACGGTGGTGGCTTCTTCCAGGACCTGCAGGTGGGGCGGGGGAGGAAGAGCCTCCACGCTCGGGTCGCTGCTTCCCTCCGCTGGGCCTTGTTTCCTTCCCTGTGTTCCTACCTCTCAGGCCAGCCCAAAGTGTCTTGACCGGTGAGCGCCCCTCGGCTCTCCTCCGGGACTGTGAGCGCGCTCCTTCCTCCGGGTCCTGTGCTCTGGTTGCTCCTCTTACCTTCTACGTAAGCCTTTGAGCCCCCCGAAGTGACTGGCCTTCCCAAAGGCAGCTTTCCCGACTCAGACGAAAATTCATTTCTTCAGAGGTGTGGCAAGTGTCTGAAAGCCTGAGATCCTGCTGGAAGGCAGAAATCAGCAGCCTTTAAGGATTGTTTGTGCATATTTATTTGTCCGTAGCTACCTTTTATCTGAAGTATTGAAGCTTGCACTTAAGATTTTTATAGACTTCTGATTTTAGTTCATGGCAAATGTCGGTGGCAGGCACTCAGGCTTCAGCTGGAGGAGCAGGGACGGGGCTTGGGGAAGCTGCGTCCATCCCTCGAGCCTGAGTGACGGACGGGAGGCAGATTCAGAAATCAGGTGGTCACCTAAGGAGAGCCAGTGGGCCCCAGCTCCTGTTTGAGTTTACGAAATAACAATCACAGAGCTCAAGAAGAGGTACAAAACTCGGGGGTCTGTAGTTTGGGCACAGGGTTGCTCAGTGCTGCCCTGGCCTGCTCTCTGCTCAGGGGACCTCGGGCCTTCTGGGAGTGAAAGCTGCCTCCCCCTTCCTGCCTCCGCCCCACGCAGGCCCCCAGCATTGCCTCAATGGGACGGGCCACCGCTTTGCATGACGAGGGAGGCCCCTTGGCTTGGCGGGACTGTGTTGATTTGACTTTGGTTTCTGCATCACGTCGTCAGGGTGGGGCTCTGTCGGCACATGGGCCGCCGCGGGGTCAGGTGGCCGGTGCACTGCGGAGGCCCGCTGAGAGGGAAGTATGAACCTTGTCCTTTGCCTGCTCTATAATAAAGTTTTGTCCTAATTAGTCCACGAGAGAAGACATCATTCACATGGAGCTGTCAGATAGTCCCTGTAACGAGAAGTCTTACGTCCAAGATGCTGTGGTGTTTGCATGGGGCTTTTGTGCTGCATTCGGTAAAAGGCTCAAAACCAAATCTGATCGTGGGAGATTAGATTGGAATATTCAAATATTTTTAACTTTTTTTTTTTTTAACTTTTTGTTTAAAAAAAAAAAGTGTCTCATTATCCTTGGCCAGATTATTTTTCTAACAGTTTATTTTAGCTTTAAAGATGGGTCATGCAGTCCAGCGGGGTTGAGATGTTTTAGCAAAGCATCCGAGGGCACAGTCGGGTGAACGCAGGGACCTCCCTTCATGCGCACACGGCGCCCGTCAGTTCCTCAGACGCCCCACAGAGCGTCCAGGAGATGGGCCTGCTGGTTGATGCCGCACCTCCGGACTCGGGTCCAGGAGGGACCTCGGACTCCATCCCTCCTCCTCTACATCTGTCCTCACTTACTCCATTTCGTGGGTAAGTTTAGTAGGTTTACTATGGCTTATTTTTAATGCCTAAATTTTGGCAACAAAAGAAGGAAGAAAACTTTTTTTTAATTCTCATTACACACACACACAACAAGAAAGTGTTGCACAAAGAAAATGTATTTAGAGTACCAGTTTTCTATTCAATGCATGTTATTTTCCTAGGCAGAGTTGCTAAGGGGACTTGGAAGTCCAAAACTGGCAATCATTTACATTAATGCTAGTGATCTTACAGTATTTTGTAAAACGGTCACCTTCCGCCCGACCCCATATGTCTGGTTAGTTTTGTACAATTTGGTATCACACTTTATAAACACAATCCTTTCTAATTCCTATTTACCTGAAAGCACAAAGGAGGGTCAGGGAGATCCGGAAGCGCTTGTTAGTGTTGGAAAGGACATGAAATGGAACCTGTCTTTGGATCTGTGTGTTTACCTGACTGCTGGCAAGAACTGCGTGTTTACGATCAGTCTGTACTCCTGTCTGCAGAGTGTGTCTGTCACATCAAAGCCAAGTCCAATAAACAAAACCTGTCTTTGCACTCACATTTGTACTTGACGTGGGCTGTCTGTGTGCGTGGAAGTACACCTCTGGGGAACCACGGAAAGGCAGGGAGTCGGCGGGTGCTGACATCAGCCCCACATGCCTGACAGCAAGGTTCTGCAGGCCCCTGTCCATCCTCCGCACACCCCCTACCTGGAGCCAGCGAGGGGCTGCTGGGCACGGCTCCTGGAGAGGTTCCCGCAGAAACACTGCTGCCGGGCCTGATGCTTCTGCTCCACGGGCCTCACGTCTGAGCGTGAGCAGAGAGGTGCCCGTGTCCCAGGTGGAGACACCCAGCTCCGTCCCAGAGACGTGGCTGCCACTAGGGTGGTGAGGCCGCAGTCCACCGGGCAACCGCCTACTGCCCTGCTTGGGGGACCAGCGACAGGCTCCATGGGTGCTCTTTACCTTCATGTGCACATGTTCCCGAACAAACTTCCTCAGCTGTGGTCTGGATCCCAGACCGGTTCCTCGGTGGGTGACTTAACCCCTAAAATAACAACGCAAATACCAGTAAGACCTGTCCCCACCGTTCGTCGTCCTGACCTGACCCCAACACCACACCCACGTCTCTTCATCCACTCCTCCGACAGCAGCCAGTTGGGTTTCGGGCTCCTGCTCTTCTAAAACGTAGCTCAGGTGTCAGCTGGGGCTTGCGTTCTACACCGTGGTGTGAACGCAAACTCCCAGAAGGGGGTCCAAGGCCACCCAGGCCTGATTGTCTGCCTCTGCCCAGTGCTTGTTCTCCCTTCACCCCAAAGGGGGGGCACAGGGCCTTCCGCCCACCCCCACCCTGTCCCAAGATGCTGCAGGCATCAGGGAGCAAACCTGTTCCCCAGGGCTTGGGGTCAGGAGTCCCATCATTCATCCACCACAGGCCTAAAACCGCACACATCAGGGTTTTTGGTTTTCGGTTTTTTAAGATTTATTTCAGAGAAGGGGAGAGAGTAAGCATGAGTCGGGGGAGGGGGAGAGGAAGAAGCAGACTCCCCGCTGAGCAGGGAGCCCACTGCGGGACTTGATCCCAGGACCCTGGGACCATGACCTGAGCTGAAGGCAGAGGCTTAACTGACTGAGGCACCCAGGCGCCCCTGCGCACATCAGTTTTCAGAGTGGTCCGTCACAGGCTTTCTCCCCGTTTCCATGTCCGGACTCAGCTCCCCGGGGGCAGCCACTCTTCCACACTCCATGATGGGCTCAGCTCTGTCCCCGTGTTTCCACTCGAGCTCACGTGTGTGCAGCAGAAAACTGTTGCCGTGGCAGGAGCCACCCTCCTTAGCAGGCAGGTTGCAAAGCAGCTGTCCCCCTCCACATCATGACAGGACACACCATCGGTTCCACAGTACCCCTCCATCAGCCGTGCTTGTTGAGCACCCGCCGTGTGTCAGGCCCTGCTCTGTGCTCTGTGCTCTGTGCTGCAGGGGCGACAGTCCGCAGGGTCCGGGCCCTGCCAGAGCGGACTAAAGGGGAAGACAGGTGAAGTCAGAGATCCCGGGAGGAGAGCGGGGAGCACGCCCGGGGCTGGTGCTGTCTCGTGAGGAATAATCCCCCCCCATACGTCTGGCCAGTCTTGTACAGTTTGGTACCAGACTTTACACTGTGTGATCCTTCTAAGTTTCTACTGAACTTAATGAAAGTACAGACAATCTGGAAGCGGTGCTGCTTGTACTAAGTGTTGGAAAGAACATTACACAGAATCCATGGTTTCATTTGTATATGTTTCTTCCTTCATGTACCTGACTCCGGCAAAGACTGTTCACGAGAAGGTAGCATTTGAACAGAGGCCCAAAGAGATTGACAAGTGAAGCCATATGGGTGTCTGGAGAAGATACTGCAGAAGGAGCAGCACATACAAAGGCCCTGCGGCAGGTACCTGTTCAGTGAATTCTAAGAACAGTAAGGAGGCAGGACTTCTGGAAAGGGAGTGTGAATTGCTAAGGGACCCGGTAGAGACCTCTGATAACGCTGGTCAGAATCAGCAACAACAACTATTCAGAGTCTCTGGAGATTGATCAAAGGGCTTACAACAAATTGAGAGGCATTTATTCAATAAAATCCACAGCAGCTGGGAAAGGACGGTAGGAGGGAGGCTGTGACCGCTGGGGGCTGCGGCCTCGGAAACCCTCGGCAGGCGGGCAGCCATCCCTGTGGGGCCAGAGGCTGGAGAGGGGCTGTGTGGGTGCTGGGGGATGCTCCTAGAGCCCGCACAGAGCGGACCGTGGCTTGGAGCACAGGCCTGCCTCCATCCCAGGGGTGTGGGAGCTCCCTGCCACCCCCACCAGACACCTTCTCGCCTGCCAGGCTCTGTGCTCACCTGTCACTGTGTCTAGTCTTCACGGCTTCCGGAAAGGAAATCCTCCCGAGTCCCTGTTTCCCGGCAAGGAAATCAGGCTTCAGCAGTCAGGGAGCCATGAGGGGGCCACGGGGCTGTGGGTTTGCCCCTCACAGCGTGGACCCCAGCCAGCACAGGGCACCACACAGAACTTGGGCCCCACCCAGACCCACCGAATCAGCCCTGAGGCTCACTGGGGCCAGGGGATTTGACGCACGCAGGGGGCAGAAGCGCGGGTCCAAGACCTGCAGCCTTGAGCAGGGGCCCTTGGCCCAGAGCGGGCGTCAGCAAATACCTGCCGAACTGAACTGAATCCAGTCGGAAAACCACACGAGCACAGGGCTCCTGCTTTGCTCTGTGTCCGCGAGCTCAGGACTGAGGGCGGCTGGTTTTCCGCAGCCCGTCCCATGTGTCTGGAGAAACGCCCCGGGGAGGTGCTGAGCCAGGCACCGTGGGTAACCCCAACAGGCATTGTCTGCCGGGTTCTGCCTCAAGCGCAGATCACCCCCTAACCTCAGTCTCTAGGCTGTGGATCTGCCTAGGACTCAGCGGTCAGTAAGTCCTGGGTTAGCCCGTCAGGTCCAGACACGTGGCTGGAGTGTGCAGCCCATGGACAGAACCTGGAATACACGTGATTTCACCAACGCCCCAACTAAGTACCACTTGTCTATGAATGAGACCTAAGCCCAGTTTTATTTAAAAAAAAAACCTGCGGGAGCCAGGTCTGAACACGGGGTCCGCACGCTCCGTAGTGACCCTACTGGGGGGCTGGCAAAGGCGGGAGGAGGCCCAGCGCCCACCCTGAACCACCCGCCACGGAGTGCCCACCTGCTCCCATCACCCCACGCTCGCTCCCTGAAAGGGGCCCCGGGTCTCTCTCCACGTGCGATTGCCGGGGAAGTGCCAGGCCCCGCGATGCAGGCAGCAACAGCCTGTTCAATGTGATTTCAGAAGCAAACGGAAGATCCTCTACCTCCAAAAATCTGGCTTCCACAATTAGATTCATCCCTTTCATTTGCACTTTTGACTTCCATAAAACTTGAGGGAGAAATGATACTGATTCATACCTAAAATTGTCTCCTGTGTTTTTTATTTGCCAATTTTCAAATAAATCATTAAAAAAAGAAGAAAGTCTCACGTCAGTCTGTGTCTTGAGCACCTGCCACATTCGTGTAAACGCACACAGGCGTGCCCAGAAAGAAGACCAGAAAGCTGTCTGCCCTCGGGACGTGGGACTGTGACCGGTTTCCATTTTCTTCCCTGTAATGTTTGTCTTCTTCCCAAGTTGTCTACGACATGAGTTTCTCTTGCAACCAGAGAACTGTGAGCGATCTTTACGCATCTCTGTGGGGCGCAGTAAGAAAAAGCGGTTGCCAGGAAGGTAACGGCAAGAATCTGGGTCAGCACACCGTGTCCGGTCAGACGGCGCAGGGAACTCCTACTATGAGAGCGAATTCCTTCGCTTTCCCTCCATTCTTTCTCTGTGAATAATTTGCCCCAACAGGCCCCTTGAGGGTCTAAAATTCCTGGCTGTTGGCCCAGATTTTGCTTCTTTTCCGAACTGAAGTATCACTAAGGAGAAAGAAGAAACATTTCCAGTAAAGCCTGGTCCGAAAGAGCAGGGGAGTCTCAAGGTTATTTCTTTGGGTCAGGAACGGTAAGCAGAGAGCCCCTCATGGGCTTAAGATGACTCTTATTACACATTTTCCTGAACTCTTGGGAGAAAACTCTCCAGATGGCCTGGAGCTGTTTCAGGGAGAGCACAGGGGTTGTCATGGTGACCAGCTTATTGACCCAACACTGCAAGGTGAGTCTCAAACCAGACCAGCGTGTTTGAGGATTAAAAAGTAGAACCACACCCACACAGGTCAGGAAAGAATCTAAGGGGATTCTCTAGTGTTCCTGACATTGACCCAAAGTGCTCTCAAGGTTCAAAAGATCTTGGCTCTTCCCAAGAGGAAAGTGAAAAAGATAATCCATCCAAATAAAGAACACCCTGGAACCCAGGCCTGAGGTTCAGTTGTTGCCTCTTTGTTTTTTTTAAGTTTTTGGGTTTTTTTAAGTAATTTCTACACCCAACGTGGGGTTTGAACTCACGACCCCGAGATCACACGTTCTTCCAACTGAGCCAGCCAGGAGCCCCGAGTTGTTGCTTCTTAAGAAAGACATTCTTGGGGCACCAGGGTGGCTTAGTCAGTTGAGCGTCAGACTTTTTTTTTTTTTTTTTAAGATTTTACTTATTTATTTGAGAGAGAGAGAGTGAGAGAGAGCAGGGGGAGGAGCAGAGGGAGAAGGAGAGAGAGAATCCCACTCACCACAGAGCCTGACATGTGGCTTGATACCAGGCGCCCTGAAGTCTGACTCTTGATCTTAGCTCAGGCCTTGATCTCAGGCGCATGAGTTCAAACTCCATGTTGGGCTCCAAGCTGGGCATGGAACTTACTTAAAAAATTTAAAAAAATTTTAAAAAGAATATTCTGGAACTGAGAAATGTCCAAAAGCCTGTTCTCAGAAGGATGGAGCCACTTGTAAATATGGAAGGATTTCAAACTAGATTCTTCACCCCATAAAAATGGCGGCTCGGAGCCCAGCAGTCATGAGAGAAAGTGAAATTTTCCACCAGCTCTGTTCCGGCAGGCCAAGGATATCCTGATAAATAATGACGAGGAGACTTTCCAGAACCCTCACGCACGCCCCGCCCAGGTCTCAGTCTCCACATGGGGCGATCTGCTGGATCCCCTCGACACCGCTTTATATCCTCTTCTTACTTCTACACTTGAAGAAATGGGGACTCTGAGTCCAAGAGCTGACCTAACTTGTCACTCCAAGGTGGCCCAGGGCATTGGAGGAGCTAGAATCCGCCCGGGCGGTGCGGCTTCAGACTCCAGAGCTCACCCGTGTGTATGACCTGCCTTTTCCCATTTTCTGTATTCTCCGTGCCTGGCATCTGGGCCTGGCCGACTGGGGAGAGACTACCCCTCCCAGGGTTAGTCAACCCTCAGAGACAGCAACTGTGCCTTTCACATGCAAAGTAACCAGCCCAGAGCCCACATTCCCCACCACTCCTCCCGCTATCCCTCTGCCCAGGGCCAGAGACCAGACAACCGGAGACAGCCCTGTACCCCAGAGCCTGCCACAGGTATTCAAACTAATCCATAACCACCCTGCTTGCCTGCCTTGCCTTGCCTTTCTCCTAGAAACCCCAATAAATTCTCCTGTCCGTGCCGCCCCATTCCCAACCCACCTGGTGCTTCCCCACGTGGCCCTGAGTGGTGTGGTGCCCCCACCTCTTGGAAAGTTCAAGTGGCAAACTATCTTTTCAATGGCAGTGTGTCCCCATCTGTTGACCTCACCGTCTGTGAATAATAACAAAACCGTACTTTACAACACTTGGCTACCGCCTCTCCGGCAAGAACAAAACCCAGCCAGCGGGACCGAGAGCGGCCTCGTGGAATGTTATTGTAGAGATCACCATGGAGGCTCTCTTGTCAAGCAGGGGCCTGCGTCTAGCAGTGAGGCGAGCAATTCGGGGTCCTGCAGTGCTACCAGCACCAGCCGACCACAGCCCAGAACCGACAACTAGCAGAAGCAGAGGAGGTCTGCAGGGCCCAAGACTGATGACATCCCTTTAGAAAGGGAGGATTTTTGCAGCAAACCGTCAGGTTCCTCAGACACTGACCCCTGCACCTCTGACCACGTCGAACAGGCAGCTGCCGCCGGGGCTCCGCCCGACTGATCTCCAAGAGGAACCGAGATCCTTCCCTGATGGAACGTAAGAAGCAGTTTAAGCGCCGAGCACTGACCGGGGCAGGACTGAGGCCTTCCCTCAACCGCGCGCCCACAGACTGACGTCGCATGGGGATCGTTCACTTCCTACGTCCTATTTTGCCTAATGTGTTGTGTGGCCCGTCTCCTGCTTTGCTTTGGGTGACCTGCAAGAAGCCAAGTCCAACACGTGGTGAGATGTCACTGAGTTTGGACTCCTGAACCTGCCTCATCGGCATGTTAACCTTGAGGACGGAATAAAGCCGGCGCTGGGAAAGACGTTCCTCGTGTGCGCGCCCTCGTAGCGTGCCCGTGAAATTGCGGTATGCGAGGTGCTGTGGTCCGTAGAGGCAGGGCTTCAAAGAAACACCTGGTCCACAAGGTAAAGGATGTTTGCAGTTATCATCTTAGCTCCGGCTGCCACAACAGAATCCCTCAGGCTGGGCAGTTCCAACGACAGATACTTATTCTCCCAGTTCTGGGCGCTGGAAGTCGAAGGTTCCACTTGGACTTGCCCGGATTCGGCCCAGTGAGAGCTCGCTCCCCGGCTTGTAGGTGTCCTCTCCCGCTCACTGCGCGCTCCCGTGCCTGTCCTCACTGTTTGCACGCAGGGACCCCGCTCTCTGCTGCTGCCGCTTCTAAGGACCCAAACCTACCAAATCAGGCACCTCCCCTTACGACCCCCTTAAACCTTCATTACCCCGCAAAGGCCCAATTCCAAAACCATCACTTTGAGGGGTAGGGCTTCAACATATGAATCCTGGGGGATACAACATATAATATAATAGTGATGGTAGTGGTTAAGTCTCTGGAGGCCCCCATCCCCTGTAGCCGACATCAGAGACAGCACTCTGGTTGGGAGGAGCCTGGGGACAGTGATGACTTTTTCGGAGACTGAAATCAGTATTCACGGTCTGCCGGTAGGACACATTTGACGCTGGGGAGGCCTCAGAAAATCTGGGACACACGATGATAGCTGAGTCCAGCCAGCTTGTCGCTTCATGGCTGTCTGCCTCTTGGGGACCAATGCCAGCGCCTGGGACCATTAGGGGGGCAAGCTTGAAGGCCAGCGGGCGGTGCACCGGGGTGAAGTCCGGACTCTGACACAGGTACCCAGGTGCCTTCAGCAGCAGAAACGGATTCTCTCCCAGCTCTGGAGGCCAGAGGCCCAAGATGAGGGCGTGAACGGGGCTGGTTCCTTCTGAGGGCTGTGGAGGCGAGTGCGCTCCCCTTCTTCATAAGGACACCAGTCATGCTGGAGTTAGGGCCCACCCTAACGGCTTCACTTTAACTTGATTGCATCTGCAGAAGGCCCTATTTCTAAATAAGGTCACAGCCCCAGGTACCGGGGAGGTGGACACAGGCCCAAGTAGGGTTCCAGCCCCAGGGTGCCGCTCTGAAGGTGTAATAACCAGGACACAGAGGTGCACAGACACCCCAGAGAGACAGGCTCGGCCACAAATTCTCTCGGTTCCCTCAGTTCTTTCTCAGTGAAGCACCTTCTGGGAACCTCCTGGACCCCACCCACTTGCCTCTCCAGCCACCCTCCCCCCAAGGGACCTGGCAGTCAGCTGCCTCTTCCTAATCAGCTAAGAGCGACTCTGCAGGGCATTTGCTCTGTGTTGGGGACTGAGTCCTCTCCCAGGAAGGGCGGGTCTGCCTTGGAAGGATGGGGTGGGGGTGGGGGGCGTCCTGAGGGGCTCTGCAGCCCTCCCCCACCCCGACACAGCGGTGAGGCAGCCCATTCATCATCTGGCTGGCAGGTCTGCGAGTATCTTTTCAATAGACTGGTGGTTTCTGAGGGTCTTCACTATCTGAGTCCTCAGGAAGGAGGTTTGTTTGCGGACTGATACTTAGCAGCAACAGTGCTCATAAAATACCCTTTATCTGCCCAACCTGCGTGGTCCCAGAAGCACCTGTAGAGTAGAAAGAGCGCCCCGGTGGCCGGGCTCAGTGAAGTGGGACACTGGCTAGTTTACCAGCTTCTCCAGATGACTCTCCCGTGACTAGCTTGGGACCCAGGGGCGCACTGGGAGTGAGGATCTTTCCAAAGCCCAATGAAAAGTGAACTCACCAAAATGTCATGTCCAGGGTTTTGACCTCTACCTGGGCCGTCTGTCAGGAAGAGGGTATCAGAGCCTGGGGTCCAGGAGGCCTGTCAGCCTCTTCCCCCCTTAGTGCTCTGGATTTACCTGGGCTGAAGGTGTGAGGGGGGTGTGGATGAAGAACGGGGAGGGTGCTTATGAGGTTTGTCCAGAAAAGCAGAGGGACAGGAGGTGAGAGATCTAGGTGGGGAGCGGTGAGATCAGGGGCAGAGACAGATTCATCAGGCCCTCCTAAGAGCCAAGGGCAGCTGACCTCACAGAGTAGGACAGAGAGAAGGCAGTGAGGACAGTGGCTAGTGCTCCTGACCCCTGCAGTCCACAGGGCTCTCACCCAGCAACACCTGTCACTGCTTCTGTAACCTCTGGTTTCTCTTCCTGTTTCCTCCTGGGTAAAACTGGATGAACCTCTACCATATTAGGTGTTGGGATTTCCAGTGTGTTAATGCTGGAAATGGGTTAGCACATAGTAAGCGCTCAATGTTAGCTATTATTATTAATTAGGATGTACTTCCTCTTGAAAAGTGGGACAGCTAAGGCATTGCCCTCCTTCCTCTCTATGCCCGCACTTGCCAGCACCGCATCAGGCTTCACCCCAGGATAGAGAGGTTTAAACACAAGCAGCCAAGGGACCCACATCACCCAGTCCTAAAGTGTGAAGCCCCCGGGGCAGCTCGGGAAACTCAAGGGGGAACCCAAGGAATGCCTCAGCCCGTGGAGGTGGGAGTGGGAGGTGAAGGGCGGGGTAGCGACTCGTGCTTAATGGTGGGCTCTGAAGGTGGAGATGGGGCGGGCGGTGGTGCGTGGACACCCGGCACCCTGAAGCAGGAGGGTCGGCCATGTGTCCAGGGCTGGGGGGGACCGGGCGCCTCGGGGTCCCCAAGGTGTCACGGCACCGCGGAGATGTCCTCCCCCCAGGCCTCTGCGGGGGTGGGGGGTGGGGGCGGCACGGCCGGCCGCTCCTTGTCCCCTAGACGGGCGCCCCGGGAGGGCAGGGCCGGCCCCTGGCGCTGCGGGGGGTCGCCGGCCCTGACGCCCCTGGGTGGGGGAGCGGGCACCGCGGGGCGGGCGACTCCCGCGGCGCGGGCCCAAGTCGCACGCGCTCCGGGTCAGAGGCCCGCGGACCTCGGACAGGGAAGGAGCGACGCGACGGTGCCCTGGCGGGTGGACCGAGAGCCCTCCCACCCCCGGCGTCCGGCACGGCGGCGGCCCGCCCACGCGCCGGAGCGCGAGGGACGCCGCGGCCGCCGCCGCCGCCCGGGCCCCCCGCCGCGCGGCCCCGCCTGTCCCGGTCCCGGGGCGGGCGGGCCGGGGGGCGGGGCGGGCGGAAGCCCCGCCCCCAGCCCGCGCCGAGCGGCCCCGGCGGTTCCCGGCCGCGCTGAGGTCACAAGGAGGCGGCCTGGCGCCCGAGCCGAGCGCCTGCGCCGAACGGAGCCGAGCGGAACCCGGCGAGCGGGGGACACGCGGACGCCCGCTCGGCCCCGCGTCGGCGCGGCAGGCCCGGCATGGAGGAGGAGTGCCGGGTGCTCTCCATCCAGAGCCACGTCGTCCGCGGCTACGTGGGCAACCGGGCGGCCACGTTCCCGCTGCAGGTAAGCGCCCACAGCCGGCCCGGCTTACGTAACCGGCCGGGGTCCCCGCGCGAGGGCCCGCGGCGGGGCGCCCGCCGCCGACCCCCGTGACCTTGGCCCGGCCGGCGCTGCGCCGCTGCGGGAGCAGGGGGCCCCTGCGCGGGGCGGGCTCCCGCCGAGCGTCAGGCCCCCGCGCGTGAGCTGTGGCGCGCTCGCCCCCCGCGCCCCTGCCTGCGGCGGGCGGCCGGGGGCTCCCTGCAGACGTGAGAATGCGGCGGGCTGCCTCCTGCCCCTGCCCCGGGGGCGCAGGAGGAGGGAGGGAAGGCAGGTGTTTGCAGGGCTCACCTGCTGGGAGGGGGAGGGGCAAGCTCGCGGACTCTGGCTCCCCGGGGCCGGGGTGGGTCCCAGCTTCTGGGAGGTGGTCGCTAGAGAGGCGGGTGGGGCAGAGAAGGCCTCCCTGCAGGGGTTGGCTCTGAAGAAGAAAAGCCGAGAGACAGATTCAGGCCCGTACCCTTTGGCTTTAGAAGCTGCGTTTCAGAGGTTTTATAGCCTCTACTTCATGGCGGGCTTCCCTCCCTCCTCTCCTGCCGGTCCTTAATGGGTCTCCCAGGCCAGGTACCCACTGCTTCCTGCTGCAGCCCCAAGGTTATGGCTGGATGGCCCTTGGAGGGGCAGAAGGAGGCCTGGATGCGGTGGGCATGAAAGCCAGAGGCCAGAGGCAATACCAGGGTGATGGGCACTTCCCTGCCTTGTCTGCCCAGCCGGGGTGCTGGGTGGCCACGGCAAGGTCGTGGCTCTCCTGGACTAGCCACCTTTGGCCTGTTGTCCCTGGCCTGCACCCCCCGGGGGCAGGAAGCAGGTGTGGCTGGGCCACTGCGTGCCCCTTGCTCCTTGGAGTAGGGTGGATTGTGCGGGCAGGGTCACTGGAGTGGTCCTGTGCTTGGGGAGAAAGGTGCAGGGTCTCTGAAGCAGGGGCCCACCTGGAAGGCAGGACCAGGCAGGGCTCTTGAGAACAGCTTCAGCCTGTTGCCCCAGTGGTAGGAGCAGCCCTCGCCCTTCTTGGCCAGGGAGCCATAGGAGTTGCCCTTGGCAGAGGTGTGCAGGGCCCCTGCTGGCTTCCCTGTGTCCTGGGCCCAGTCCCTCCTCCCTGTCCATCCACACCCACTCTCCTCTTTCTCCCTGCACTGGGCACACCGTTCCCCTCCTCGGCTCACCTGGGTCCTCCAGGAATGCACCCTTGTTCCTTCCAGGCATGTTCTGAACTTCCACACCAAAGTGCCTCTTAAGGTTGAGCTACGGTTCTTACCTGGGGTTTCGCTAGTGCCTGGCATCCTTACCTGTGTGCTGGGGCTGTGGGACACAGGCTGGGGGCAAGGGTGATGGTCATGTCATCTCCTTCTACCTGTCGTGGGGCGTGGAGGGGCTCTTGCCTCTGATTTGACCCATCCCGGCACTTCCTTCTAGGGTTGTGAGGCCCAGGAAGAGTATGGCAGGGTAGTCTCCGAAGGCAGGGGGCCATCTTCCACACTGAGCTCAGTTGCTTCATCTGTAGAATGGGCATGATGCCTACTCCCAAGTTGTTTTAGGGCCAGGGGAGATGGGTGTGTGAACATCTCTTGGAGTTGCTGGCTACTGAATGAGGTGGGTCGGCATGCCCGGGGCGCTGTACTCACCCACCACCATGCAGGAGGACCAGACAGGAAGGTAGGGCTGGGTGGCACATAAGTGTGCCTGGGGCATCTCGTGGAGGCTGGGACCTCTGCCAGGAGGGATGTGGGTTGGGTTTTCAGTTACTTATCTATGTGTGTTTTTTGCCCTAATTTCCTCCTCTTTCTCCTAATTACCGGAATAAGATAGAGGGTTGGGGGATGGAGAGGGCTGAGGAGGGGAGAAGGCCAGGGGTGGTGGTCCTCCAAACATGCTCCCCCCAAGCTGGACCCCAAACAGGGCAATGTCCGTGTGTTCGGGCGGCTGTAACAAAGTACCGCAGGCCGGGCAGCTCAAACAGCAGGTGTTTATGGTCCCTCAGTTCTGGAGGCTGGAGTCCAAGATCAAGGTGTCAGCACGGCGGTGTCTGCGTGGCATGTGGATGCTGTGTTCACCTGGTTCCTCTGTGTGTGTCTGTGACCTGATCTCATAGGGACACCAGTCAGATTGCTTCGGAGCACCTGGTGACCTTGTTCTACCTTAATTACCTCTTTAAAGATCCTGTCTTCAAATACAGTCACATTCTGAGGTGCTGGGGACCAGGGTTTCAACATAGGAATTTGGGGAACACAATTCAGCCCACAAAGAGAACAATTTCCAGAAATTTCTTAGTTCACTGGACACACTTAGTGCTTCCTTGAGCAGAGTCTAGATTTCTTATCAGCCTGCAAATGCTTGTTTTGGCCCCGGTTGCTTAGCTCTGGGAGGATCAAACAGTTAATACTGCAGGGTGCTCCACAGGGTCCCATGCGGGCGTTTTGCTCCCCCCCCCCCCCATCTGTGCACCGCTGGAGCAGAGCCAGGCAGTGAGAGGGGTGGGGATGGCTGCCGAATGACCTCGGACCAGCCTTAGCGCAGGACGGGCTGGGTTGGACAGAGCCTGGAATAGGCTTGGAGGCCCACACTTGCACGTTCCAGCAGGGGTCCTGAAGGGAATCATCCTGGATCGCCCAGAGTTGTGCTCAGTGGGGAGTATGTTCTCAATTTGGCCGATCCGGTAGAGCTGGACTAAGGCATGCTTGTGCACGCAGCTGAGTGTGGGAAGAGAACTTAGCAAGGGCAGCAGGAGGTGGGCCCAGGCTGAGCCCCACAGATTTGGAGAGACCGGAGAAGCCCCTGTGGGGACTGGCCCACTGTCCCTTTGTCTTGGAGTTCGGCTCAGGGACGGGGCGCTGCCGGCTGAGCCTTCCCAAGCCTCATGTGCACAGTGAGAACAGTACTCTTGGCAGTCAGCGGGGGCCCGGCTCCCAGGGCACTGCCCAGACGGAGCTCTGCCGGGGGTGCTCGTTCCTGGGGTGCTCCCGCCGCTCCACCGTGAGTGTGTCTGTGGTGCAGACGTGTGCTGGCTGGAGGCCTGCGAGGCTGGGCTTCAGGGCCCTGGTTCCCAAACTGCTTCTTGCCAGGTCCCCAAAGCGCACTGCTTGCCGTCTCAGGCAGGCAGCCCATGAGCAGCCGCCCTCCCTGGGCAGAGAAAAATGTCAGATGAAACACAGAGGAGCAGAACCTTGACCCTGTTTTTGAATTTTGTTTTCAGGCCGAGTCCAAAGTATATTCTAGTGACTGGTGACAGGAAGTAGAACGTCGGGCAGGATGACCCCATGTTTGCAGAGCAAGGAGAGTAAGGGCATGGTCTTCATGGCCCTGTCCGTGGAGAGAGGGCTGCCAAGTCAAGGCCAGACAGGCCGATGATGCGTCGGGGGCGCCTCCCTGTGCACGGCTGGGCCTTCCTGCTGCTCTGGCCTTAGGTTCTGAGGCCGGGAAAGAGCACGGAAGGGTGAGGTAGGGTGAGATGAAGTGCACCCCGGCGCCTCTTGCCTCCCACACCAGATACTGGTGGGACTGCCTCCTCTTGGAAATTGGAAACCTAACGTTCTCCCGGGCCGGGAGGTACAGTCCGAGCGAGCCGGCTGCGTGTATGTCGGCACGTTGGATTGGCAGCGCCTACCGTGGGGAGCGGAGGTCCCAGAATCCCCCAGGCAGCCGCACCACCCGCTTCTGAGCTATCGTGGTGAAGGTACAGCAGATCTGCGAGCCTTGGGGTGGTGTGAGTGTCCCGGGGCCACTCTCCCAAGTGTTGCAGACTGAGGGGATTAAAACCAGAGATTCTCTCGCCGCGCTGGGGGCCAGAAGCTGAAGTCAGGGTGTTGGTGGAGCCGCATGCCATCTGAGGGCTCCAGGGGAGGAGCCTTCCTTGCCATGGACAGGTGGGATCTCTGTGCTGGGCTGGGGGCATCGCTGGAGGGTCACAGTGGAGAGGTGCAGCCTTGAAAGGTCACCTCCAGTAGCCTTGAGAATCTGACTTGGGCTTTTGCCTAAAACCCACTTAAATCCCATGTCAGGATCTCCGTGACGGTGTGGGGGTGGCGGGGAGTCGTTTATTTCCAGCTTTTCACTTTTAAGAACCCCTGGAGCCTCAAGGTGGCCTTCTTCAGAGGAAGATCTTTACATTTTTTCCTTAGCACTCCTAGGATAGAAGGGCCTCGTGCAGCAGAACTACATTTGGTAAGAATGTCACCCTGCCCCCTTTACAAGACATGGTTTTTGCCTTAATGTTTTTCCTGGTGATGCCCATATTGGCAAACAGTACAAGACCACTGACACGTGGACATTCACATCCTTGGAGGTGGTGTGTTGGGTTTGGAACATGTCCCAAGCATGTTCTGGAATGTTCCCTTGTGCTCCAGGACACGTAGCTCTGCTTGCTTCACTTCCTGCCAGTTGTAATGATTCCTGTTGCCACAGCCTCTGGAAGTCCCCGGGCTGGTCGGGGCTGTGCCAGTCATTGCTTTTGCTGTTTCCCCAAGAAGGTCCAGAATTGCTTAATTTCTTGATTTCCTAACTCTCTTTCTTGGTTTGGGACTAAGGTTTCTGTTGTTCCTCTTCGCTTGTCATGGAGAAAGCAAGAACTTAATTGGTCCCATTTTCTGATCCCCCCCCCCCCCCCGCCTTGTCTGCGTGCGTGTGCGTGTGTGTGTGTGTTGTGTGTGCGCTGTCCTCTGGGTGGGGCCCTGTCTCCTGTCTAAGTGACTGTCCTCACAGGGGTCTGGGGTAGCACTGTGCCCTCTGGAAGGGAGTGTGTGTCCGTGCGCAGGGGGCTTACATGACGCGGGGGCCGTCGGCTTCGTGGCTCACCGGCTTGGTCATGCCCGGGGCACGCCTGCGTGGAACTTCTGAAATAGAACCAGCCCGTTCTGCTCACACAGCTATGTGGAAGAGTGACACCGAGGAACGGAATAAATGATGGAGTTTCTCCAGAAGAAAGGAGGCAGGTGTGGGGCCCCAGGCCATGTGGTAGCATCACGTGGTTGGCCCAGGGGCGCAATGCCTCTCTTCCCTGCCCACCCAAAGCAGCCGCCCTGTTCCCTGTCCATACCGGATGCTGCCGGGAGACCCGTTCTCTTAGGGCGTTGTAGCGCAGCCCAGCCCCCAGCAGAACCCGACCGCTAGCACACGGACCCTGTGCAGGCCTGGGGGGCATGGGGTGTGCTGTGAGCAGCGTGGGGGTCCAGGGCTGTGACAGCTGAGGCGGGGGCGCACACGTGGGCAGAGGGCCGTAGGACTGCAGGTGAGCTGCAGGCCGCTTCAGGGATGGAGGGCTGTTTCCAGTAGGAGTTCCTGTTGGAGGTCAGAGGACAGTGGACGTGGGTAGAGCTGAACTGCGGGGCTGAGTAGTTACAGGAGGTGGGCAGGACAGCGGGCACTCAGCCCCGAGGCTGATCAGGATGCCCTCAGTCACATGACACTCTGGTGTCCCCTCTTTCCTAATTCTCATTTCCTGTAGAAGCAGCTCCAGGTCTTGCAAAACAAGCCATAGTGAGGATTCTTGAAGACAGTGACCCCCCCTCCCCCAGAGGAACCGGGGTGGTCTGGGCAGGATGGGGGAGCTGTGCTGGAATATTCCAGAGCTTCCCCACTCCTGCTGTTCTGAGTGCTCTGCATCCCTGCGAGGGCGGATCGCCTGCCGAGCTGCTGAGTTAATGACCGTGTCTTGCGTGGCTGTCAGCAGAGTGTGTTGATGATGCGGCAGTGAGGGGGATCTGGCTGCAGAGAACATGCGTCACCTGCCCAGGGCCCCTCCCCCTCCCCAGGGGCTGGCTGGGGAGAGGGAGCGTGCCTTGTTGTGGGGGCTGCTTGGCCAAGGCTCCGGGTTTTTTCTGAATGGGAGTGGGCTTGCTGGTGGAGCCCGAGGCCGGGGCTTTGGCCATGCCAGCCTTCATCCTGAGGTTCAGGGGATGGTGGACGCGTCCTAGGGGCTCACGGTTGGTGGCGCCCCAGAACCCTAAACCACCACCAAGCCCGGGTGCTGCAGCAGAGGCTGAGAAGGCAAGGACCTGCACAAGGTCTCGGGGGCTTGAGAGAAAGGTAGTCTACGTTCAGGACATCTCACAGAGACATAGGGGTTTCAGAGCTTTTGCGGGGGTCAGAACGTGGGCAGCAGCTCTGCAGCCAAAATGTGGAATCATGGCGTGCTGGGACACACAGCCAGGGGGTTCTGCGGGCTGGGGTTTCACGGGTACACCTGGGGGCTGGGGGGGTGGTGAGGACCATCACGCAGGCCTGCACTAGGCGGTGCGAACAGAGACGAGGCTGCCAGCCTGGAGGTGCTGGGAGGAGGGGACTCTGCTTGGGGGCGGGGAGCAGCAAGAGTGGGTGGGGGCCGTGTTCCCCTCCTGTGGCAAGGGCTTTTCTTCAGCTGTCCTTCCTGGGTCGAACAGCATTTCTTCCTCTTTTTCTGTCTTGAATTATCTTTTGCATCTTTTCACTGTGTGCTGCTGGTGCGCGCGTAGATGTTTAAAAAGTGGGGGGTCGCGGAGGCTGATTCCTGTGTGTGTGCCCGTTTCCATGGTGACCGCACGCTGCCCGGGCCGTGGAAGAGGTGTGTGCGCGGTGGCCTCCGTTATGGGGGATCCTGCCATAGTCCAGTCGCTTAGGAGCGAGCTCATTCTAAGAGGTGGTCAAGTAATTAGGGAGGGCTGAGGCTAGGCGAGTTGTTACATTTGTTTTTCATTTGATTCCTGTAAGTTTTGTGATTCCAGCTTTAGTAACAGTGGGGCTTTAGTAACAGTTCCACGTAAGACAGTCTTGCACTCCTTCCCTCCTCCAGAGGCTGATACCCCTTCTGCTCCCCCACCCAAACACCTGCTTCCACAGCGCACCTGTAATGAGAGTGGACTCCACGGGGTGATCTCCCTGGGGCCCCAGTCCCTGATCGCGGGAGAGCGATCCCCCTCCGCGGTGCCACCCACACTCAAATGGGGTTGTGCGGGGTGGGCACGGTCACTGGGGCCGTCTTTAGGATCCCGTCTCCCCAGGGGCTGTGGGCTGCAAGGTTCACCATGGAACGATGTGACTCTCACCCACGAGAATACACAGACAGACAGTGCCGTCCCATAAGTTGGCCCGATACGGGGCAGTCTTGTCCATCCGCGCAGCCCACGGGGCACGAGGGACTGTTCCCATGGAATGGGACTCACGCGAAGTCTGTCCGGGGACAGGAGTTTGGATGTGCGCCGCACACAGAGCAGACGGTGGGCGTGGCTGGGGAGAACCCAGGCCACCCACCGCAGCGCTCACCGTGCGTCCCGGACACTGCAACGGACTCCTGGACCAAGAATCAGTCTGTGTGGCTCCCCCCGGGGCCGGGGAAGAGGCGGGGGCAGCAGGGTCCCGTCCAGAAGTGGGGACCAGAGCAGTTACCTCCACAGAGGATTTATTAGCTATTAACCAGGTACCACTGTCCCCCGCTTTCCGGAAATTCACTTGTACAAACGGCCTCCATGGCTACCTCTTTACGCTAACCGGGGGAAACCTGGAGAGGATTTTTGCTTTTATGGAAAAACCATTACTGTACTAACGCAGGCCCCTCATTAAAACGGAATGGAGCAATGTGAACCTCTGGAAAGCATGGGGTGCCCCTCACTTTCGGCTGCTTTGGCTTGCCCCAGGTTCCCGAGGGCCGCCTGCTTTCGGAAAGCGCGGGAAACCTGCGTTCCGAGCCGCGGGGTCCTCGTGGAGGCACCTGCGCGCCCCCGCACCTGGCACCTTCCGGAAGCGGCTGTGCGGCCGGCGGGAAGCTGGGAGGGGCGCTGGGCCCGCAGGGGCGTGTGGGGAGGGGCTGTGCCTGGGGTGCGAGCCCACAGGGGCCCCGCCGGCTGAGGGGTGGAGGGTGCGGCCCACCGGACGGGGCGGGGCCGCTGCGGCACCTGCTGGCGGGGTAGTCGGCCCGCGCCTGCGCAGTGGCGTGCCCGCGGGGGGGGGCAGGGTGCGGGCCCTGCGCGCGGCACGTGCGCTGAGTAATGAGCCGCGTGCGCTGGCCCGGGGCTCGGCTCCCTGTCGATCAGAAGCGCGAACTAGGGCCTTCATTCTCCTATCGGCTTGCCAGCTTCAAAGGATTAATCATCTACACGCCCAGAAGCACTGGAGCAGGGTATTTTGGCAGGGGTTTCGGGATTTGTGTCATGGTCGCTTCCAAGCTGTTTCTCTAGACTCGACTAGAATCCTAAGGGATTCGAAGCAGCGCTGGCTGAAGCTGGGGGCAGGAGTCTGTGCACCGGGCGGGCAAATTTGCAAAGGGCCAGTTTCAACTGTAGTTTAGCGAGACTGGTGATTTGTATTTTATTTAAGTTCTGATAATATCCGCTTAAATATTTTGGAGAGGCTTGCTCGATAGAGATCACAGGTGTGTAGCTCAGTGAACGATCACGGAGGGAGCTCCCCTGTGGGCCACCCCCCCCCCCGGCCGCCACGGGCAGCGGGGAGTGTGAGCAGCACCCCGACGTCCACTCCCCACACCCAGCTGCCCGAGCAGCCTCTCCAGACCACCAGAGCAGTGGGGCCTAGCTCTGAAGGTTCAGGGGAGACTTGGAGGGTGGGGTGGATGGTGTTGGGGTGAGTAGGGGAAGAGGCTGGGAAGTCATTGGTGTGCAGGAGAGGGAGGGGACGGCCAGGGACTGGCCACCCACGGCCCTTGGGTTCCTGTTCTCCTTGTCTCTCCCACACACCCGCCAGTCTTTCTCCTTGCATCTCTCCACCCGTCCCGCTGTCTCCTTCTCTGGCATATTCCACGGGACACCGGCCCACCCCATGCGGCCCCTCTGTAGGAACTGAGGTTTGTGTCCCTGTGCCCTGTGGGCTATCTGTCTCCGAAGTTTGTTGAAATCTCTCACCCACGTCCCCTGTCCTGTCCTTGTGGACCAGTGTCATAAAAGGCTCCTTTGTTCTTTCTCATTTTCCTGGGGTTGGGGAAGGAGAAGGGTCCAAAAGTCAGCAGGCTGCGTGAACCCGACGGCATTTGGTTTATGGGGGTGTTAACACTGTGAGGCCTGCTTCCGCTCCTTGCCCTCATTCCCCTAGGGTCACACCCACTCTTCCATCAGCAGCTGGGCTCATGGGGCTCTGATGTCCCACACCCCCGCCGGGCGGCTGTCCTGGCCCTTCTGTTGGTGCCTCCTGGTGTTCCACTGCTTGTGTGTGGCTTGTGTGGTTGGGGTCTCCCGGCAGCCCGTGGGCGGCCTCAGCCTCTCAGTTCTCAGGTGTGGACTGAGACCTGGCCGGGGTGGGAGGGAGTAGCGGGGAGGCGCCACACCCACTGGGGTCTGGAGCAGGGGGCCAGTGAGACAGATGTGTCAGCAGATACTCATTAGGCCCTGCTCTGCCCCCACATGTCCTGAAGAACGGGCTCGTGCCCTCCTGGAGCCCCTGCCCGTCCCAGGGGCAGCTGTGCAGGCATGGTGGGACTGGGGGCCACAGAGGGGGTGGGCGTGGTGGGACTGGGAGCACTGACGAGAGGTGAGGAGACAGGATCCTTCCAGGCTGACGAGCCGGCCCCTCGGTGCCCTCATGCAGGCGGGTGCTGGCTGCTGGCATGGGCCCAGCGCCAACCCCAGAGGGAGCTGTGGAACAGACATCTTTCTGTCGTGACATGGTTTCACATGGCTCCAGAGTCAGGCTGGCCACGAGCCCGTTTGGACTCGAGTATCCCACAGACAGGTTGTGGTTGGAGCCCATGTGTGAGCCCTGACCTCCCCCTCCCCCCCGCCCAGCCTGCCTCATTCACACAGGGGTGGGGGGCACAGAAGGAAGGCCTGAGTGAGGGCAGCCCTGTGCCGATGGCCCCGGGGCCCCACCCCTTGCTCTCGTAGGGGGCCTGCCTGGTTCCCACGGGTCTGGAGGACTTGGGCAGGCCCTGGTAACGCTGCTCACACTGATGAGGCTTTGGTTTGCTCCTGGGTGTTCGGGCCTCACCTTGTGGTGGCTGGCAGCTCACGGCTTTACCCTTACCCTGAGCCCCAGAGGCCTTGTGCAGTACTGGGCAGACTTCCTCAGGCAGCCCGCTCTGGGAGGGATGAGGAGGGACACAGTGGATGCTCTGAGAGCTGTCAAGGGTCCGTGTAGCAGGGCCCTGGTCCTGGGTCTGTCTGCAATGAGGCCAGCCAGGGCCAGCCGGGAAGGTCAGGTGGAAGAGGCCAGTGGGGCCTGGCAGGGACCCAGGGCCAGCGTAGGACACGAAGGCTGAGGGCTGGGCTGGGCAGCGTCCTGATGCCCACCACCTCTGACGGCCAGGGATCATGGGAAGGGCCCCACAGATAATGTGGCTCATCCCCCAGGGGGCTCCGCAGCCGTCTTGTTGCCTGAGTGAATCCATACCTGCCTGTTAAATGGGAGAAATGGGAAAGGTGAGCAAAAGGAAAGATCTCCCTGGGATTTGCCACTTCACTGGCAAACAACTGTCCACACTGGCTTGCGGGGGAGGCATCTGGGCCGTTTGGGACGCAACCTTTCTTCCCCTTCATTGAAGGAGGAGCTCTTACTTTTTATGAGCTTTCTTTTTAACTCCGTGGCACCTGGAACCTGCGTGCAGTCACCTCCCTGTGCGGTGAGGCGCGTGCCTAGCTGTGATGCAGCCACAGGGTGGCCACCTGCCCCCCAGGCCAGGTCAGCTGGCTCTGCACTGAGGTCCCGCCTTGCAGCCAGCGGGCCGGGGCTGAAGTGCCCCGGAGGCTCGAGAGCCAGGCTCCTGGGGACGGAGCGGCCAGCTGTGCCGTCCAGCAGGGAGCCCTTGGCCCTGCCCCCCCAGAGGGGTGGTGCCTCAAACCCACGTTCTCGAAACAAAGAGGGCCTCACAGCCCTCTCTCTGTGTCTGAACAGATGGACGCCTCGCTGTCTTGCACTTTCAAGCGTTTTCGCTTGGCAGGACTTCCAAGGCTTGGCCCTCCAAGCTGGTGGCTCCCCGACATGCTTCCAAACGCAGCCCCTCACCACACGCATGGATGAACCCTGCTCAGGGAGAGCCTGCTGCCTGCCCCCGGGGTCCTGGCTCTCTCACACCTGGTCCTTCTCTGTCTCGCAGGTTTTGGGATTTGAGATTGACGCGCTGAACTCTGTCCAGTTTTCCAACCACACAGGTAAGGCGTTGTTGGCCTGAGCAGTCACCAGAAAGCGGAGTGTGGGCCGGAGAAAGGGCCTTTAGAGATCTGGGGGCCCCACCCCTCATCTGATGGTCAGGAGGTGGAGCCGAGGGGCTGCCCGGCACGTGAGGGGCGGAGGGGGCTGGGTTGGCCCGGCCTTGGGTGTGGCTGCTGCATTTGAATCTCAGCCCCGTTGCTTGAAGCTGAGTGACCCCGGGCAGGTTGGGGGAGCCTCCCGGCACCTCAGTCTCCTCTGTGAAACAGGGACCTGCTCCTAGCTTCTGCTGCGGGGCCGAGCCCCTTCCAGGTGACCGCGGGCCGTGAGCAGGGCCCCGCGTGTGCACGTGCCACTGGTCGACGGTCCTGATTCTCTCTGTTAAAAACCAGCGCCTCGGAAACTCACGTGGTGTCGTCTGTCTCAGCTCAGGGGACCCAAGGACACCTGTGCACAGAGGCTTTGAAACAGAACTGCTAACTCTGGGGCCCGTGAGGGACACTGCCCTCGGAAAGGTCCCGAGTTGTCGGGACAAGCTTCCCGAGCCCGCTCCCCACGCCCCCGACCCCACGGCCTCGGGAGCTGCCTCCCCTGTGACCCCACAGTGCTGTAGAGGCAGGGGCATGAGGCCACTCCCTTCCTGGAAGCACCCCAACATCACGTCTCCTGAAGTTACTCTGAACGCAGACAGAACCCCGGGAGCACAGAGCGTCCTGGAGAGCGCCGGCAGGGTGTGCGGGTGGGTGCCTGGGCCTCAGCCCGCACGCTTAGGAAAGATAACCCGAAGCTCCTGGTGTGGCTTTTCTCGGAAGGGATGGGGCATCGTGAGTCATGAACTGAGGGGAAGAATGACGTTTGGGATTCAGAAGAAAACCGTTCTCACCAAAAGCCCTTCCCTACTTTGGCTTTGCTGAGGGCTCTTGCTGAGAAATTTGGAGAAGCCCTAAGAAGTTTAATTCGGCGAACTTCCCTGAATCCCACAGGTTCTATTGGCTGTTTCAACCACCTTCCTTTTTGTTTGTTTAAGTAAATGAGCCAAACTGGCTTGGCCACTAAATGTTGGCGTTAACTTCATTGCTAAATATCACATGGCACCGTAATCAGCATCGGTTCAGTAGAAGCCAAGAACCTGCCACTGCGCTTTGCACAGATCTCAGGCTGAGGGAGGGGCCCTCGGGGGGCTTCGGGAGCACGCAGCTGCCTTCTGGGCTCCCACAGAGCCTCTTCAGTTGGTGGTGGACCGACCATCCCGAGGGGTCCTCTGACCCTGACCCAGAAGGGGTGGATGAAGACCAGACCCCCGAGTGTGTGGAGCCCACGCAGGTGCAGGGGGTAGTTAGGGCCAGAAGGGGATGGGGGGTTCCCGTCCAGTGGGGCCTACTCCTGCGGTTCCTGGCAGGGCCCCCACCCCAGCCTCTGGATGCCACGCAGTGCCTGCCTGGTCAGGGGACCCCTCAGGCAGTTCCCGGCCGGCAGTGACCCCGAGCACCCCCACTTGGGCTCAACAGGGCTGTGTATGCAGCCTGATCCCGAATCTCAGGGGGTCAGTCCTGGACTTTGGACCCGGAAGTATTTAGGGTCTTTTTTTTTTTTTTTTATCTTTCTCTCTCTCTTTTTTTTTTAAAGATAGATGAAGAGTGTGCTTGTGAAGTCAGGGGGCGAGGCAGAGGGAGAGGAGAGAATCCTTTTTTTTTTTTAAAGATTTTAAGATTTTATATATTTATTTGAGAGAGAGCACAAGCAGGGGGAGGGGCAGAGGGAGAGAGAGAGCAGACTCCCCGCTGAGCATGGAGCCCGACACGGGGCTCGATCTCAACCCTGAGACCATGACCGGAGCCGAAATCAAGAGTTGGATGCTCAACGACAGACTGGGTGCCCCGGTTTTTACCTTTTTATTTAATTTTTATTTTTTTAATTTTTAAAATAGATTTTATTTATTGAGCGTGAGCAGAGGCAGAGGGAGAGAGAATCTCAAGCAGACTCCCCACTGAGCACAGAGCCCGACGAGGGGCTCGATCCCATGACCCTGAGATCATGACCTGAACTGAAACCACGAGCCACTTCCGACTGCACCACCCAGGCGCCCCATTACCTCTTTGTAAAAAGAACCGGGAGCACTCAAAGTATCCATTAAGGCCTGTGTATGCGGGGAGAAAGTCACTGCACCACCTGTCCCCATCCGTGAGCGTCCTTGCCCAGCACTGCACTGCTCCAGCTGTCTGGCCAAGGCCTCGCTGTTGTGCTGTTCCCACCATGTGGTCCTACTGTGTGCTCAGTGCTTGGCTCACACTGTGCGTGCCTGGCCAAGACATTTCAACCACATGCCGTCTTACCCTGCTCAATGAGCGGTCCTGTGGATTGCATGCGGGGACCCCTGAGCAATGCCTGGTCACTGCAGAAGCTTCTGAATGTGGCCGCCCACACTGCTTGTTTCCTGGGGTCGGACCCATGTAGGGGCACTTCCAGCAGCTCTGTTCCCAAGTACACAGTCCTGCGAGCTGTGATCCGCTCTTCCAGGTCAGAAAGCCCTTCTTGCTTTATTTAAAAAAAAATTTTTTTTAAGATTTATTTGAGGAGGAGAGAGAGAGCACACACAAGCAGGGGGAGCAGCAGAGGGAAAGGGAGAAGCAGGCTCCCCACTGAGCAGGGAGCCTGATGCGGGACTCGATCCCAGGACCCCAAATCATGACCTGAGCTGAAGGCAGACGCTTAATTGACTGAGCCACCCAGGCGCCCCTGACCTTTTTTTTTTTTTTTTAATATTTTATTTATTTATCTGAGAGAGAGAATGGGAGACAGAGAGCATGAGAGGGGAAGGGTCAGAGGGAGAAGCAGACCCCCCGCCGAGCAGGGAGCCCGATGTGGGACTCAATCCCGGGGCTCCAGGATCATGACCCGAGCTGAAGGCAGTTGCTTAACCAACTGAGCCACCCAGGCGCCCGCCCCTGACCTTTTTTTAAACAACACCTTTCTTATGATATTTATGTGCCATCAAGTTAATTCACCTGGTGACGTGTGTAATTCGGTGGTTGTAGTACACTCACAGAGGGAACATTTTCACTGCTCCAGGAAACTGTACCAGAGTAACTCCCTGATCCTCACCATTGCCCCTCCTCCTGGCCGCTGGACCACTCATCTCTCATTCTCCTCGGATTTGCCCATTCTGGAGATTTCGTATAAACGGAATCATATGACAGGTGACCTTTGGTGTCTGACTTCTTCCACTGAGCCTCATGTTCTCCAGGCTCATCCGTGTGGTAGTGTGCCCATGTGCCACTCCTGGTCATCGCTGAGTAATAGCCCATCACAGTATGGACAGACCACACTTTGCTTCTCTGTCCATTTGTTGATGGGCATGGGTTTATGAATCATGGCTGCTAGGAATGCTGCTGGGGGCACCCGGGTGGCTCAGTCGGTTGAGCATCTGAGTCTTGATTTTGGCTCAGGCCATGATCTCAGGGTCGTGAGACTGAGCCCCACATCGGGCTCTGCACTCAGCAGAGTCCACTTGAGATTCTCTCCCTCTGCCCCTCCCCCCCTCAAATAAACAAACAAATCTTTGGAAACAATGAATGCTGCTGTTGTGAACATCTTTGTGCACACGTTAGTGTTCTCCCGGTGGATAGACCCAGGAGCACACTTGCTGGATCGGATAGTAACTCCGTGTTTGATCGTGTGAACGACTGCCAGACTGTTCTCCATGCTGGCTGCACCACGTTTCGGCCCTACCTCGAAGTCTAAGAGCTCATCCTCTTCAGGACATCCTGTTTGACTTGTCTTTGTCTTTTGCATTCTAGCCAGCCTAGTGATGCGAACGGAATCTGTTAAAAAATGAAATTCAACCAAGTAAATTTGCAGATCTAATTGGTTTTGTTAAATGATTCATGAGTTGGGCAGCATCCCATCTGGCAAGTAGAGGGGAGCTCCACTGAGCTGAACCGAAGAGAGGTTTTTATTTATTTATTTATTTTTATTTTTTTAAAGATTTTATCCATTTATTTGACAGAGAGAGACACAGCGAGAGAGGGAACACAAGCAGGGGGAGTGGGAGAGGGAGAAAGCAGGCTTCCCGCCGAGCAGGGAGCCCGATGTGGGGCTCGATCCCAGGACTCTGGGATCATGACCTGAGCTAAAGGCAGGCGCTTAACGGCTGAGCCACCCAGGCACCCCCGAAGAGAGGTTTTTAAAGATTTATTTAGGGCGCCTGGGTGGCTCAGTCGTTACGCATCTGCCTTCGGCTCAGGTCATGATCCCAGGGTCCTGGGATCGAGTCCCACATCGGGCTTCTCCCTCTCCCACTCCCCCTGCTTGTGTTCCTGCTCTCGCTATGTCTCTCTCTGTTAAATAAATAAATAAAATCTTTAAAAAAAAAAGATTTATTTATTGATTTTAGAGAAAGAGGGAGAGAGACAGAGTGTGGGGGGAGTGGCAGAGGCAGAGAGAATCCCAAGCAGACCCTGCACTGAGCGTGGAGCCCAATGTGGGGCTCTGTCTCATGACTCTGAGATCATGACCTGAGCCGACACCAAGAGTCAGAGGCTCAACCGACAGCACCATCCAGGTTATACTGCAGTTAGCTTCAGTATTAAGTCTTGGTTTACCGACTTGGGGTCTTCACGTAAGTGACACCATTGGGGGCCTGTTTCTTCTAACAGAGCTCATTGTGGTTCGAGTCAGAAATGGCTGTAGATCAGGGCACCTGGGTGGCTCAGTCGGTTAAGCGTCTGCCTTCGGCTCAGGTCATGATCCCAGGGTCCTGGGATCGAGCCCCGCATCGGGCTCCCTGCTCGGCGGGAAGCCTGCTTCTCCCTCTCCCTCTGCTACTCCCTCTGTTGATGCTTTCTCTGTGTCAAATAAATAAATAAAATCTTTAAAAAAAAGAAAAAAAAGGCCATAGATTGAGGCCAGAGAGGCTCCATCCTGGGTGAGCAGGTTTTCCGGAGTAGGGCTGGCACACTTTCCCTGTTAAGGGCCAGATAATAAATAACTGGGGCTTGGCACCTTCTGTGCCCTCACGGCGTGAAAGCAGCCAGAGACCACATATAAAGGACAGGACACAGCTAAGGTCCGATAAAACTGTAGCTTTATTAACAGACACTGAAAATGGAATTTCATAGAATTCTCACAAGTCATAAAGTATTACTTGTTTTTTTCCCCAACCATGTAGAAACGTAAAAACTCATTCTCAGCTTGGAGGCCATGCAAAAGCATGCAGCAGGCCAGATTAGGCTCACGGGGCCTGGTTTGTTGACCCCTACTCTGGGTCCGCGTTTCTCGGGTTTGCTGTGGATGAGAATAGGCTGGGGCCTTGCTAAACCTGAGTGCCAGGCCCACCCCCAAAGACGGACTCACCTGGCTGGGCCTAGGCCTGAGAATCTGCATTTCAGATGAGCTCCCAGGGGTGCTGGTGCTGCCAGTCTCAGAGACCCCGCTGGGGAGAGGAAGGGTGATGTGCTTTGGAGCTCAAGGGTCAGAGGGACATTCCTAGGGGTTAAGGATAGCCACAGTGTGCCAGGGGCCCCCAGGACCACCCCCAGACCTGGCAATTTGCTAGGGGACCTCCCAGGACTCAACAGGAGCTAAATCAGCCCAGGGCAAGAGCTGGTGGGGAGAAGTGAGGCACCAGGCCCACACTCCAGAGCCACCAAGTTTTCATGGGTGAGCTGCGGGGTGTCTGTGGTGTGGCCCCAGCCCTCAGCCTCGTGGGCAGGGGTCCTCCTACGTGGCAGGGGGGTCCCCTAGGAGTCCCGTTGGCAGCATGCTCACTGCCTGTGTGCCTGGAGCGAGCACAGCACCCTGGGCACCTGGTAGGGCTGAGAACCCAGGTCACATCTGGCTCTTGGTCAGAGCTTGACCCAAGACTGGCTCCACTTGCAGCTGAGTCTTGCGGGGCTGGGGTGGCGGGACGTGACGGGCCCTGCCTACTGGGCGTTTGGCCCGGATGGGGTATGTGCACAGCAGAGATTGGCAGAGTGAGCCTCCCACACACCCCACGCACCCCACAATTCAGGGAGAAGGCACACAGCTGCGTCTAGTGTGTCAGCATGCCAGCTTGGAGAGCTGACCGTCCTTGTGGTGCCGGATCGGCTCCGGAGAGTGTGGGCGGTGGGAGGGGGACCCCTGGTGTCAGCAGTAAGAACTCCGGGGGCATACGAGCCAGGGGTGTTTGGGGGGGTTCTCTGAGGCTGATGGTGTCAGGGCAGGGAGCCGCTGAAGCACGGCATCTCGGGCCTTGCATCAGCCCCCGGGGAGAGCACTGTCCCCTGGCGTCATCGAGCGATTGGGCCGCGGTGGGCCGTTGGGTGTCAAGGGCCTGAACGTTCTGCTCTCCCCACAGGCTATGCACACTGGAAGGGTCAAGTGCTGAACTCAGATGAGCTCCACGAGCTCTACGAGGGGCTGAAGCTGAACAGCGTGAATAAATATGACTACGTGCTCACGGGTGAGTCCGCGGGAGCTGGGTGCTGGTCCCTGTGTGCCTCGCTCTAGCGGGGGCTGGGCTCGGCCCTGGTCCCGGCCTCCTTCAAGGACGGATGGCCTTTGCCACCCGAGTGACTGCCAGGCCCCCATAGCAGGACCTTGGGGGTCCCGGCCACATGGTGCTCACTCAGATGGGTCATGCTGGGGACCACACTACTGGGACCATGTGGGGGACACATGGGGATGAAAACACCTAGGTCAGCCACCTACGGTCACCTGCTGCCTTGGTTCCTTAGTTAAGTTTATGGTAAAAATATGTATTTGTATTTATCTACGTAGTTAGAAGGGAACACGCTTATTGAAAATGGAAGAGACAATAGGGAAAGTGTTCCTTGTACACCTCTCACTCACAGCTTCTTCCATTCACTTAACACTTTTGGGAAATGCCTGGTGTCCCCTCAATGACTACAGACATTGGGGACACTTTGTGCCCTGCCCACCGTTCTCTGGAGCAGAATGGTTTTGGTGGCGCTTTCTCCTTGGGTGTGGTCAGTTGCTGTGAGCCTTCTGGTTTATGAGGGTTGCCCGGATTTCCCTCCCAAAGGTTACATGAGGGACAAGTCCTTCCTGGCCTCAGTGGTGGACATCGTGCAGGAGCTGAAGAAGCAGAACTCCAAGCTGGTGTATGGTGGGTGCTGGGCCATCACCTCCTCGGTCAGGGTGGACCTGCGGCCCTTGCATGGGTGGCTTGGCCTCCTTCCTTCTGGCGCCCCTCCTTCCCATTCTACCTCCCCCAGCCTGTACGCTTTGAATGTGCTGGGCGTGCAGGGGTGTGTGCTTTCAGGGCTCTGGAAAGGCTTCAGGATGTCTTCACAGTGACCCTGGCGTCTGTGGGGACAGTTAAAGAGAAGTGGGTTGCATACGTGTGGTAACCTGTGTCCACATGTGAAGGCTGGAGAGGCCAGACCCTGCGGTTGGGGTGTGTGTGGCCACTGTTGGTCCTAGAGAGGGTGGCGGAGGGTGTGGATGTCCCGGGTGGGGCCTGTCTAGTGAGGGTGGACATGCCAGGTGGGGCCCAGCCGTGGAGGGCGAGGCTGAGGCACGTGCCAGGCCTGTCTGTCCCTAGCTCCAGGCGGCCACACCAGCCCCTAGGGTGTCTGCCACCCAAAGGCCTCTCCTGCTAAGAGACATGGAAGATTCGGGTTACTCTTTCCCCCTGGGACTCAGACGTGCACATTCAGGGCTCTGCAGGGCCCTCCCACGTATGTGACACTTCCTACATCCAGGAGGGAACTCCAGTGGCCTGACGTGGGGGCCCCACCATCGAGAGCAGGAGCCGGGTTTGGGGGGCGTTGTGCAGCCCCTTCCATCAGAGGCTCTGTGCAGCACCTGCGTGTTCTTGTCACTTCAGCCATGCAGACTGGGCCTTCCCTGGGGTGCAGGTGTCCCAGGTGTAGAGGCCAGTCCCCACCCTCAGCTGGCCTGATGCCAGGTCCCACACTGCGGCCCACTGCCCAAAGGGAACGAGCTTGTATGGGGACAGGCGACACTGGCCTCAACCAGGAGGAGCGAATGGGACTGCTCTTCTGTGTCCCTCTCTCAAAAAAGGTGCAAATGATGGTCAGATAGAAATCAGAGCACTCAGTCGTCTCGGACGACAAAACGCAGAACGCCAAGTGACAAGGCGACTGAAGGTAGGAGGTGCTTTTCCCACGCTCTTAGCTGCATACGTGAAATTTAACAAGGAAAAGAAATGTTAAGGGCCCTCATCCTGTTGGGTGCAGCGATTGTTAATAGATGCCCTTTGTGTCTCCGCAGTGTGCGACCCGGTGATGGGTGACGAATGGAATGGCCAAGGCTCCATGGTTAGTGATTTCATGCGTGTGCTTCCACACATAGGACACTGCACACGTCCTGTGTCATCCTCACCTTGAAGTAAGGGTTGGCAGACGGGGTTTCCTGTAAAGCACCAGAGAGCAGATATTTGGGGCCCTACGATCCGCTGTATCAAAAAGCAGCCCCGGGCATCTGGCTGGCTCAGTTGGTGGAGCAGTGTGCGGCTCTTGATCTCAGGGTCATGAGTTCGAGCCCCATGTTGGGTGTAGAGATGACTTAAAAATAAAATTTTCAAGAAAAAAAAAAAAAGCCACAGTTCGCAAAGGAACAGACATGGCCATTCCCTAATAAAATTTTACATATGGACACTGAAATTTGAATTTCCTATAACTTCAGTGTCACAAATGTTATTTTTTTACCTTCCCCCCAACCACATAAGAGCAGACGGGCCGTAGCTTCCCGCCCCTGACGTCATGTAGAGCAGGGGACGCCATCCAGTGAGGAAGGCGGAAATCCAGCGGCAAGGATCACCCCATGGCTCCCAGAGAGACCTAGACCGGGAGGGTTGGCGGGGGTCAGCCCATGCTGGCTGCGCAGCGCCCCTGTTGCGGGCCCCCACCTGGACCACGGGGCTCCCCGGCAAACATGCTCTCCTCTGTGTGCGTCAGCCTATGTCCCTTGTCGCCCCTTTCCTTCAGTACGTTCCAGAGGATCTCCTTCCCGTTTACAAAGAGAAGGTTGTGCCGGTTGCAGACATTATAACCCCCAACCAGTTTGAGGCTGAGTAAGTAATCTGAAACCACTGAAGCTTTCAGACCTCCTCCCGGGGCTTGCCGGTCAGGAAGGCCCTGCCTCAGAGCCGAGCAGAGATCTGGCAGCAGGGTGGGGGACAGGCCATTCTGCCTAAGGGTGCCCTGGCCCGACAACAGCAGCAGGTGGTCATTTCACCCCAAGTCCTGTGATCGTGCTGACGCCTAGCCATTTTCCTGAGCAGCAAGAGCCTTTGGGGACAGAAAGTGGAGGAGCTGAGGGCACACGTGGGTGACACAGGCCACGGGTTGGAGAGCCCATGCCAGCTGGTGCAGGGGACCATCCTGGTACTCCAAAATCCACATCCCAAATCTCTACATGGGATTAAAAGGAGTCAGCTGGGCCCTCGTGGTAGCGAGCTTCAGAGGGCTCTTCTTGGACTGCGGGGCCCCCTGATGAAGAACCAGTGCGGGGGGTAGGGGTGGGTAATGAGCAGTACCTGGTGCCGTGGGGTGCGTAACTGAGTGTCGACATGGGTTCATCTCTGCCACAGTGCAGTTTCTTGGGCCATCAGTGGGGTCCCCCCTGTCTCTGAGGCTGCCTTTTGAAGGAGGGGTGGGTGGGGTGCCTGGACTCCTAGGGACCTGGGGTCCTCGACCTGGCCCGTCCATCCTGGAGGATGGCAGCTCACCCCGAGGACCCTTGGTGGACCTGTGTGAGAGCGGTATGTTAACCATTTGCAGTTTGCATTTTGCATTTTGACTTTCAGTGGATGTTGGTCACTCTCATGGGCCACTGAGGGGCCATGTGCTGCTGTCCCTTGCTGTGGCTAGATTTCACTCTTGGCTGGTCCTTAGCCACGTCGCGGTGGCGACCAGGTCTGTGATGGCCAGCAGACACTGAGCTCCTGCGGGATGGGAGCGGGTTACCAGTGCCACAGTAGCTCTGGGGATGTTTCCAGCAGGACCCAGAGATTCAGGGTCTCACCTGTGCTCACCTGTCTTACAGGTTACTGAGCGGCAGGAAGATCCACAGTCAAGAAGAAGCGTTAGCGGTAAGACCTCCAGAGGCCTGGCATGGGACAAGTGGCACCGGGCGTGGTGGGGAGGGGACAGCTATATGCCCTTGGGGGGGGATGGGCACCCCGCTGGCCAGCAGGGGCTGAGGGATGTGTTGTAAATTCCGTGGGGCCCCCGTGTGGGGCACCTGCACCTCTAACGTGCGTCCGGGTCTGGGCTGACCCGCTGCCTGCTCTGCTCATAGCAGGTGCCTGGAGGGGGGCTTCCTGGGGCAGCCGTAACAGAGTGCCACAGACCAGCATATGAGAACAGAAGTGTCTTCTCTGTGGCCCCGGGGGCCAGGAGTCCGACATCAGGGCGTCGGTGGGACCGTCCTCGGCCTAAGTCAGTGCGGAGGAACCGTTCCTTGCCTGCCTCCCAGCTTCTGGCGTCCCTGGGTTTGTAGACCCATCGCCAGGCTCTGCCTCTGTCTTAAGTGGCCTCCCGTTGGTGCGTCTGTGTCCCCCTCTCTTTCTGAGGACGCGGGGCAGATCGGATCCAGGCCCGTGCTGGTGAGCGCGTCCTGACCTGCTTGCATCTGCGCAGACCCTGTTTCCAAAGCAGGAAACAGGAGACGCTCCAAGGCTGTGGGCCGAGGGTTGCAGCAGTTCCGGTGCCGTGAGTCCCGCGCACCGTGACCTGTGTGTGTGCACGGGAGGCCCGCCCTCCGGACGAGCGTGCCATCGCCCCAGCCAGTGTAGACAGAGAAGACGGGCCCAGAAACCGTCTGTGCCAGGCGGGGTCCAGCAGAGACCAGCAAGAGGGCGTGTGCGCGGCTGGCACGTCGGGGTGTTGGTGTGTGCACGTGTACGTATGTGCGGTGGTGCGCTGCTGGGCACACGGGTGCAGGTGTCTGTGTGTGCACGAAGAGGCTTATCACAAGGTGCTGTCTTGCACCTTTGGGGGCCGGGCGGGCACATCCGGGACCCGCCGCGGGGCCCGCTGACGGGAGAGGCCAGGCCGGGCACATCCGGGAGCCGCGGGAGAGGCCAGGCGGGCACATCCGGGAGCCGCGGGAGAGGCCAGGCGGGCACATCCGGGAGCCGCGGGAGAGGCCAGGCGGGCACATCCGGGAGCCGCGGGAGAGGCCAGGCGGGCACATCCGGGACCCGCGGGAGAGGGCAGAAGGGCACATCCGGGAGCCGCGGGAGAGGGCAGAAGGGCACATCCGGGACCCGCGGGAGAGGCCAGAAGGGCACATCCGGGAGCCGCGGGAGAGGCCAGGCGGGCACATCCGGGACCCGCGGGAGAGGGCAGAAGGGCACATCCGGGACCCGCGGGAGAGGCCAGAAGGGCACATCCGGGAGCCGCGGGAGAGGCCAGGCGGGCACATCCGGGACCCGCGGGAGAGGGCAGAAGGGCACATCCGGGACCCGCGGGAGAGGCCAGAAGGGCACATCCGGGAGCCGCGGGAGAGGCCAGGCGGGCACATCCGGGACCCGCGGGAGAGGGCAGAAGGGCACATCCGGGACCCGCGGGAGAGGCCAGGCGGGCACATCCGGGACCCGCGGGAGAGGCCAGGCGGGCACATCCGGGACCCGCGGGAGAGGCCAGAAGGGCACATCCGGGACCCGCGGGAGAGGCCAGAAGGGCACATCCGGGAGCCGCGGGAGAGGCCAGGCGGGCACATCCGGGAGCCGCGGGAGAGGCCAGGCGGGCACATCCGGGAGCCGCGGGAGAGGGCAGAAGGGCACATCCGGGACCCGCGGGAGAGGCCAGGCGGGCACATCCGGGAGCCGCGGGAGAGGCCAGGCGGGCACATCCGGGAGCCGCGGGAGAGGCCAGGCGGGCACATCCGGGACCCGCCGCGGGGCCCGCTGACGGGAGAGGCCGTCTGCAAGTGAGGCAGGTGAGGTTTCTTCTTGGAAGCTCCTCTCAGCCTCCCCCACGGCACTTGTAGCCCGTCTGTGGTGGAGCCGTAGATGCGGTTCCTGGCCGCGCGCCCGAGCGGCCGCGGGGTCCGGCGCAGCAGGGCCCTCCGCCGTCCATGGCTGGGCCCCCTCACAGCGGTGGGCTCGCTCCGGCAGGGGGCAGGTCCGCCCGGCAGGCCCAGTCAGGGGCGCGGCGGGCCGAGGGGCCGAGGGGCCGTGGAGCGTGTCCCCCCGCGTGCGCAGGGAACAGGGCTGCCCCCGGCGGCCTGCGCGGGGCTCGGAGCGGAGCGTGCGGCCGGAGCTGCCGCCCCAGGCGACGGGCCCTCCGCCAGCCGTGACGGGAGAGCCGCTTGGAGGGCGGGCGCCGCCGCGCGACTCCCCGGCTCCTAGGCCCAGGGCCGAGGAGCGTCGGGGCGCCGCCGCGTGGGCTGACGCGGGGGCCCGCCCGGGCCGGGAGCAGAAAGCCCGGACGCATGGGCCGCTTCGGCCGCTTGGGCGTCCGCCCGAGAGCCTTTCGGGGCGCAGGGCGGCCCCCGGCGGGCGGGCGGGCGGGCGGGCGGCCTGGCCCCCTTCCCGGAGGTGAGCGGCCCTCTGGCTAGGCTGCACTCTCCGGAGCCCCGGGGTACCCAGCGGGGGTTTCGTCCCAGGCCTGTGTTCTGGAGCGCGCGATGGGCTGCGTGGAGCCAGCTGGAAGGACAGCCCGGCGCGCGGGCTTGGCCCCTCCTCCGAGTGCGGGTGCGGCGGGGGTGGGGCCCGGCGGGCCCGGCTTCAGGCCTCGGGCAGGGGCGCCGGGCGCGCGGCTCCCACGGACGAGCTGCCGCTCCGCTCGCGCGGGCTGGTTGCCCACGTTCAGGGCGTCTGGCCTCCGCCCCGTGAAGCCAGGCCGTTCTCGTGCGTTCTTGGCGCAAGGGCCGCCGGTGCCTGGCTGCTCGGGCAGCTGGGAGCCCTGGCAAAGGTGGCCAAGATGTGGCTGATGCCCCCCTGTGCCCTGGCAGGTCATGGACGAGCTGCACGCCATGGGCCCTGACACGGTGGTCATCACCAGCTCCAACCTGCTCTCCCCGAGGGGCGGGGACTACCTGATTGCGCTGGGGAGCCAGAGGATCCGTAAGTGCTGGGAGGGCCTGTGGGGCCTCCCGCCGCGATCCTTAATCGCGTAGATGCCCCTGAGTTGGTGTTTTCTGCCCGGTGCCAACAGGACACACGAGGTCGGGGTCACACTCACAGCCCCAGAGGGCACGCGGCCTTCTCACCACTCCGTCTGTGTCTGTGGGCGAGCACCCCCCACACCCCCATGCACCCCTGCACACACACCCCCATTTGAGTAGGTCCACCGTCCCTGTGGCTCTCCGCGCCCTCATTACTCCTCCTGCCCTGGGCTCCCTCTGCATCCCGTGCCAGGTGCTGGTCCCCCCAGGCCATCCTGCTGGGGGTTCCAGTATCCACGCTCTTCCTGGGGATGGGGCGTCCGTCCCAGTGAGCCCCTGAGAGGCAACAGTGGCCCTCCTTGCCACCGTGCAGGGGAGAAGTGGGGACGGGGGCGGGCCGGTTCCCAGTCCTCCACTGGCCCAGGGTCTTAGGGCCCACTGGCCGTGCTCTTCTCCAGGGAACCCCGATGGCTCTGTGGTGACAGAACGCATCCGCATGGAGATGCACAAGGTCGATGCAGTCTTTGTGGGCACCGGGGACCTCTTCGCCGCCATGCTCCTGGCGTGGACGCACAAACATCCCAACAACCTCAAGGTCAGCAGGATGAGCCCCCTCCCTGCCTCCAGCAGGGACGATCTGGGTGCTGCAGGGGCTTAAACAGCAGGACTGCGTACACCATGCTGGAGTTGGCCGGGTCCGGCTACGGGGCAGTCCTGAGCCAGACGAAGTCCCGGGGCTGTGAGCCAAGGCCTGAGAGGGGTCATTGTGGCCTCAGTGAGTCTGTAACTGGGAGCATCTCCCAGGAGAGCAGCCCAGTCAACGTTTGCCCTGAAATGTCATTGCCCCAGTGACTCAATAGACTCAGAGGCTGGGAGCCCCCTCGGAGGGATGAGGGACAGGGCTCCGAATTCAGACTTGCAAAGACGCTCATCTCTTGCTAGCAGTTGTCTGTGTGTCCATCTCTCCCCCCATTTCCCACATTGTGTGTAAAAGTCCACAAATGCATGTGTATACAGAGAAAGCCATTTTGCGCAGGCATTGCTGGACAAGGGGAGCAGTTGCTACTGATCTGGTAAATTGGGGTATGGGGTGTCGGGGGTCTTTCCCGTGTGTTCCATCGTGAAGCTCAGGAGTGACAGCCGCATTCTCTGCCTCTTTCTGCACTGCATGCAGTATAGTTGCTTTATGACACCAGTCATGCTGTGTCTTTCTTCAGCATTGTTAGAACCACAGAACTGGAGACCCGCTGTGCAAAAGGCCACCCCAGCTGTTGGGCCCCTCTTTGCATACTGTGGTGGCAGAGGAGGAGGCCCCTATCTCTGGAATGTGCATAGGAGGGGCAGCTGTGAGGGGTGGTTAAGAGAGAAAGCATGCCTCATCTGTGTTGGGTCCACTGGAGGAAGGAGGAACTTCGAGTTGGGATCTGGAAGTGGGTTCCCCGAAAGCTGTCTTTATTGGACACCAGGAGGGGCCCTGTCTCCCCCCGGGGGCAGGCACATGCCCTCCGTATCACATCAGTCCCACTTGTGACACACAGGGCTTGGGCAGAGCCCAGCCACTCTTGCCTACAGGGCTCAGGGACAGGTGCTGTGATGTGAAGCCCTAATGTGCTGTGTCCTGGCCGGTGCCCCCTGGCCCCCGACACCCAGGGATGAGGGTGAGCACAGACCTGCTGTTTTAGTTGGCAGCCGTGGGCGTTCCGTCTGGTACAGGGCACCTTGGCCAGCTGGTGCCCAGTGGAGGCCTTGCTGCTGGGCTGCCTGAGGCTAAATCCAGGTTCAGCACAGCCCTGGGTCCGGAATTGGGTGGGAGGGCGTTCCAGTCACTTCCCCAGCTCCTGATAAGCCCTGAGTCTTTGACTTTGAGACGCCAACAAGCAATGACTTTGGCCAACTCTGGGGTAGGAGCTCTTTTCCGTGTAGAGTCTTTACAACTACTTCATTCCAGAAACACTTGTATTAAGCACCTACTGCACGCCTGACGATATCGACAGGTCCTAAGTCTCAGCCCTTCCCCAGAGTACACGGGCCAGAGGGAGGCGGTTAATTTTAGTACGCAGGCATTTTCCCAGCTCTCCCAGGATCTTTGTGGTGAGCCGTCCCAGGGTGGGGAGCATGTGATGGTAAAGCCAGTGCCCTGGTGACTTGGGTGGAGACAGTGCTGTGGACGCAGAAGACCCTATGCGGACTCTGGGCATCATGGGAATGGGGGAGCCACAAGGTGTGTGTATCCCTGTGCCCCCCTTCCCCACAGGTGGCCTGTGAGAAGACCGTGTCTGCCATGCACCACGTTCTGCAGCGGACCATCAAATGTGCAAAAGGTACCTCCTGGAGAGGGCCAAGGGTGCGTGAGGTGGCTGGCACTTAGAGCGGCGGGGGGGAGGGGGGAGACAGCTCTGGTGCTGGTAGCGGGGTCTCTGAGGCTCCTGCTGCCACCGCTGGCCTTCGCGCAGGGGCAGGGCCAGCCTGTGGGGTGTGAGCCCGGGGTGGGAACTCCAGAGGTGGTGTGGGCTGTCAGGGCTCAGGCAAGGGAAGGGGGGAGGAACGTCGGGGCAGCTTCTGCTCTGTCCCTGTCATTGACGTTTTGTCCTGTAGCCCAGGCAGTGGGAGGGCTGAAGCCCAGCCCGGCGCAGCTGGAGCTGAGGATGGTCCAGAGCAAAAAGGACATCGAGAACCCGGAGATCGTGGTCCAGGCCACAGTGCTGTGAGGCCCGTGTTCCGCACCCCAGTGCACGGCGTGTGGTGTCTCCCTTGTCCTGTGAACATGTAGCGTCTGCCTTAGAGCTGTGACTGAAACTTGGTCTTTTTTTCGTTCATGAGTGTCCAGCATCAACTGGTCTTATTGTGAAAACGTGCTGGTCGTGCTTTTCAGAAGTAACAAAGCAATCACAGAAATCTAATTTGAGGAATGCAGCTCCCCGCGGCTCTACTGTTGGGGCGTGGTGTGTCCCGTCCCGAGTGGGCTGGGGCTGGGGAAGCCCGGGTTCTGTGTGTCCCCAAGGAAGACTTGGGTTTTAACCATTTGCGTCTGGAAGAATTATGCCAAATCTCTGTGTTGTCTTTCTGACCTGACCCTCTCTGCTCCCACTTCAGACATTTTGTTTGTCACTTAGCTGTTGGGTAGGTCACCAGGGAGGGTTTCCCTGCGGGGACAGATTGACAGCAGCTGGCCCGGCACACCCAGGCACTGTGCAGTCATGCTGGGGGGCACCTTTCCAGGACCCTGAACATTCAGGCTGGTCTGCATGTGTCATGCCCATCCGTGGGCCCAGGGACCTGCTGGGTGACGTGATGGAGATGAGGAAAAGTCCCGTGGGTCAAGGACAGCTTGTAGGAGGACTAGCACATTGTGTTCCCTAGTTTGTGGCACAGCAGGTCGAGTACGCACTGTGTTTGCCCCCGTTGCCGGGAACAGATGAATCCAGCCATGGTGCCGGTGCAGAGATGGGTACGGGGGGGCAGCGGGGGATACCTGCCCCTCCCTGCTCGGTTCTGCATTCTGTGCCAGTCGGAAGCCAGGAAGCAAGAGGCCCCTCGAAAAGCCAGCTGCAGCGGCCCCCGCCCCTCACAGGAGAGGGTGTCTGCACCTCAGGGAGGGGCCAGGGCAGAGTGCCAGAGGAGCAGCTCCCAGATGCCTCTGGCAGAGGCCACAACCTAGGCCTTGACACCAGGCTGGTTGTCCACTGCTGGGGCGACCCCTCTGGCCCCACCTTGCCCAGAAGTTTGGGGACCCCAGGTGTGGCTGCAAGCAGGGAGTGGCGCCCATCCTGAAGACTCAGCCTGCCTCCCGGCGCTCAGCACCGGCCCCCGAGCCCCCATCCCCACTCGGGGGGTACAGAGGTCCACCTCTCCCGGAAGCTCACAGCCTGCAGGATGGGGGTCAGATGGCGGCCCCTGGGAAAGCAAGCCCTCCCCGGGGAGCCCCTTGCGTATGTCCCACGTGCAGGTCCTGTCCTGCAGCCCGCACCCCCCTTCTGCGGCAGTTCCCCGTGGCCTCCGGAACCACTGCCACCTCCTCAGTGCTGTGTTCTTCACTCCGATGAAGACTCCCTGAAACCAAGAAACGCTGGTCTCCGTGTTGTTCCATCCACTTTCTTTCTTCCCAATCCGTCCACATCCTGAGTGTCTTAACTTACGCATTAGGGCCCAACAGCCTGTGCACAGGGTCAGTGGTTCGTGGCTCCCACGGCGGGTGCAGGTCAGGATATCTGTGTCCCTGTCCTGTGTCCGGGTTCTGAGGACCGGGCTCCGGTTAGCCCTGGGGCAGAGACTGGCCGCCTGTCACTGCCAAGCAGAGCTGGGGAGACGGCCATGCCACCAGCCAGCAAGTTTGTCCCTCTCTTTTTTAATATCGAGAGCAAGGGTAAGATGGGAAGGAATCTAAATGTGTGTCTCCGCAGTGGGATGACGGAAAAGCCTCCCCGGAGCTATTGGTGTAGGGCGGAAGGGCTCACTGTGTGTGTCCGGCGGCCATGGGGCACACCCCGCAAACACTGTTTGACTCCCTGTTCTTTATCTTTTATTTCAGAGGCTTAGCCTTTGTGTTCCACTCAGTTCCTTTACTTCCCTTTACTATATGTAGGATGATTATTCCACCCGTAAAGCTTCCTGTCACATCGTGAACTTTCTGGCGGGATCCAGGACGTTTTCCTCTGTCTCCTCTGATTGTGAAGCCCCAAGCACTGGGAGAGGTGGTGTCGAGCCCTCTGCATCGGCAGCGGGAACCGGGCGTCCTGAGAGCCTCTGCAGAGTGTGGGGCTCCTGTAGAAACATTCAGGGGCACCTGGGTGGCTCAGCTGTTAAGCGTCTGCCTTCGGCTCAGGTCATGATCCCAGGGTCCTGGGAGCTTCTGTGGGAGACTGTCCAACCCTCCAGCTCCCAGCAATGTGTGTGTGTCCCGTGCTGCCGCTGAGCCCATGCGATCCTAGGCTCAGTTCTCTGTGTACATAGAGGCCCTGGCTTGTCAGTGCTTAGAATTTCCCACCCAGGAGTCCACCGTGGTCATTAGCAGTGGTTTTTTTATACAGGTTGGGTCCAAATTAGAATTAATCTTTGTTTCTACTTTCCATAGTTTAGTAACATGCAAAGTAATAATTATATATTTTGAGATGAGAGATGTATTGGTCCTTAATCGCCCGCTTATGACCAGAGTACAGATTTCAATAGTTTTTCAAAGCTTCTGTGACCTTAAAGATGAATTACAAAATATCCTTTTTTAAAAACCATTTTCAAATCATTGTCAAGTTCTGCTAAGGTAACCGTGTTAATCTGCATTATTTTTGTAATATATGTCAGCGATGATACAAATGATGCTTTGTTGTCCTGTTCTTAAACTTGCTGTAACCAGTTTTTAAAACACCGTCTAATTATTCAGTGGACTGAGTGTGTTTTGGCGAAAGTGCCCTAATGAATAAGTGGAGGGTGCTTTTCATGTTCGGCCGGAGGCCAGAGCGCGCTGCCTGCACCATGATGCCTGAGTCCTCAGTGCAGATGTACGATCCCCTCCCACCTCCATCATGCAGGAAAAGTAATGCTGTGTGCTGGAGATGGAGGGCAGGGTGAATCCTTGCCTCTGGGGAGGAGGCGGGGGGGGGAGCAGGGCCAGGCGGCTGGGCCCTGGCATCACTGGGTGTCCTGAGGCCACTCCTGACTCCGCCATACCTCCTTGCTTGACCTCATGTTCACTCCCAGATGAAATGTACAGTAAAGGAGGTGACAGCATTCTGACTGCTGGATTGGCACCATGAGCACGCCCTCTCCTTACCCATCCTGCCCTTTGATGGGACCACTTGCCTGGGGCTTCGGGTCTACATCTTCCTGAATCAGAGGCCCCCTGTGAGCACCCTGTATTCCCACACCAGAAGAGCCGGGAGTCCCTGTCTTCCTTGTCTGCCCCCCACCCGGTTGCTTGGGCGTCCCTTAAGCACGTCTCCCGTGGGACGGGGTTTCGACAGGAACCCCCCACCCCAGCACTTGCCTGGGCCAGAAATCGGGGAAGGAAGTTTGAGTGGGCAGAGGGGATCATGCGCAGAGCAGGACGCTGTGAGTATGGTCCTCGCCGTCTGAGTCTGGGTGGGAGCCGTGTGGCCCCCAGACTCGGCCCACCAGAGGGGCATGGCTGTGGAGCCCACCAGTGTTCACTGCATGCCACCTCCCGCTGCCAGGCTGCAGGGGGCCTCCCTTCTCATCCTGTCACTCACCCATGCAGCTCTTTGCACTGACAATTCCCTACAGAGCCAGGTCCTGTGTGTTCATAGAGGGAGCACAGTAGATGTATGAGCTGGCTGGGCACTCAGAAGGACCCCCATCCCTGGGCGGGCAGCTCTGGGAGGCCAGGTCCACTGCCCCAAGCCCGGAAGCCTCGCGCTTGGGCCTGGTTGGTCTGGAGGGACGACACCCCCCCAGGAGACCTCCTACTTCATTTCTGCCCCGAGGTCGCTGGTCAGGCTGGACCCCCGAAGCACAGGGCACAGTGATCAAATGCCTGCACACATGTGGCCACAGAGCTGGTGTGCGCACGTGTGTGTCTGTGCTGTGGTCACTTCGTGGCACGGGCAGTCGAGCAGTCGGAGGGTCTGTGCAGGGGAGAAGTGTCCTGAACCCACGTGTGTTTATATTATAGAGCGCTCACTATGGTTGCAGAATCCAGCCCTGCACTTGCAGCCTCTGCCGGCAGGGGGTGAGTAAGCAGGGTCTGGGCCCCACCTCTGTGCTTGCACACCTCCCCACCCCTCTGGGGGCGCTTCAGTAGTGCACAAGTCTCCAGTGACTGGAGCCCGGTCTTGGGGTCTGCTCCCCAGGGGCTGTGCTTGCAGCGGGCTGGCCAGGTTCCTAAAATGCCAGGCTGCTAGGGCGCATGTCTCCCTGCGGACTTGTGCAGGTGGTTCTCAGTACAAAACCGTTGGTTTTACTGTGTGCCGATGCTGATTAATCATTGTCTCACAAACGACACAATGTGTTCCTTTGCTTAAGACAGAATTTGATGAGTGTCTTTAGTTGCGACTTAGAGAATATTTCCAAACTTTGGATTAACAGAAAGTTCTTCCCAGAATTTTCTTTTAAAATTCTGGCAGGGTAAACATGTTTTAAAACCTTTCCCACTGTCGGAGACCAGCAGAGCCCTGAACTCTGAGCCCCAGCTGCCAATGAACTTTGAGTGGGGGTGAACGAGGTCAACTGCAGCTCCTCTCCGCCCTTGGCCCCACACCAGTATGGGGCAGGTTTCCACCTTCTCCATCCGGAAGCCCATTCTGGTGGGAAAGGCCTTCCTGAGGCTGTGGGCCACTTAACTGGCCAGGGCGTCACTCACTGTCCTGCAGGTTGCCCGTGAAGCCAGAGAGCAAGGGTCCCTGCCCTTCGCCTGGCAGAATTGAGCTGAGGAACGGAGAGGGCAGCCTGCCACCCTAAACCTCTGGGCCGCATGCTCTGCAGAGCCGGGCAGTCTGGGGAGGGAGCTGGGGTCCCCCCTGCCGCCCACACTGTTCTGAGCTGTGGAACAAGGTCCCTGGCTTCAAAGCCACTTTGTTTACTTTCTCACGTGGGACCCAGCTCCTGGCACGAGGAGGGTAATTGTCCAGGGAAAGAAATGGAAAGTTGGGCCTGGTCTCAGCCTTCAGCATATCCCAGAGAACAGAGGGGAAGCAAAATGCGCAGCAAGACTATAGACCCCCCACAAAATACCTGGGACCATTGTCCTGACTGGCAGCGTAGATGTTACTCTTAGGAGCGGGAGGTGAGTCCCTCATGTACAACATCCAGCCCCCAAGGATGAGGAGTGTGTGGATGGCGTTTTGAATGCTTTTGACTGTACAGCTACATACTTTCTAATTTAGAATTTTAGTTGGGATTTTGGCCAATGATGGCAAAACTGGACGGACAGGAGGACCGAGGCGCTGACTCCGAGCCTGACCAGCGCTGGCCTGGGCCTTCCTGGAAATGAACTCAGATGGTGGCGGCGGCTGCTGTGTGGGAGAGGGAGGGGGGGGTCTCTGAGGTCCAGGGGGTGGTTTGGGCAGCCCCGGGGTCTCCAGCCCTACCTCCTGTGCGTGTAGGATGTTAATAAAGTCCCTACCAGCACTGTAAGGTCCGTGTCTGTGTGCTATTGACTCATGATTATCCACAAATAAATCTCTTTCTGATGATGGTTTTGCAGTGCAGTGATTTATTTTCCTGTGAGGAACTCCCCGTTAATTATCCCCTAGTACCTGAAGCCCCTCGCCCCCCGGACAGCCCGCCCGCCCGCCCCGCAGTGCTTATTGCTGAGACGCATGGGAGTGAGGCCCTGAACGTGCCCCCCTCTTAAAGGAATGAGCCTGCCCGAGGGACCCGACCTTACCCCCGCTCTGAGGCCCAGGTCTCCTCTCTCATCTGCTCTGTGCCCTGGGGGCTGGCCTGTGAGCTCCACCTGAGGGCAGGGGTGCTGGGGAGGGTGGGACTCCTGGCCTGTGAGCTCTGCCTGAGGGCAGGGTTGCTGGGGAGGGTGGGACTCCTGGCCTGTGAGCTCTGCCTGAGGGCAGGGGTGCCGGGGAGGGTGCGACTCCCTTTCCCCAGCCCCTCCAGGCCAGACTCGGAGAACCGGCTTTAGCCACTGATGTGTGTCACTGCTCCTTCTGGGTTCCAGTGCCTGGGTTTCAATTCCCTCACCCCTGGGTGGTGACGGTGCTGGTCATACTGGCCGGGCAGGTACCGAGCTCCCACTGTGAGTCACCCACACCTTTGTGAATAAATCCGCAGGCAGTCTCCAGGAACACCAGGCTCCTCGCCTGCCAGAGAGGCGGAGGAGGGTGGGAGAGGACATGGGAATCGCTTTATGTCTGGAATGTCACACTCCACCTCTCGAACCCACTGCGGACTCTCCCATGCCCCTTCGCGGGCCCGCAAGGCCCTCCTGGTGGACGACTGTGTGTGGCTGGTGTAACTCACTTCCACAGATGCAGGGCCTTAGAGCAACGCTGACGCACGCCCAGCGCGGAGGGCAGACAGGTCAAGATAGGCGGGCAGGGCTGCTTCCTCCTAGAGGCTCCGGGGAGAATGTACTCCCTGCCTTTTCCAGCTTCTAGAGGGGCTACATTCCTGGCTCGTGGCCCCCCACATCACAGCCAGCAGTGTAGCCTCTCTGATCTGACTCTGACCCCTGCCTCCTCTTCTAAGGACCCTAGGATGACATTGGGCCCCCCAGAGAGTCCAGGATCACCGCTCCAACGCAAGACCCTTGGCTTAATCACATCTGAAATGTCCCCTTGCCAAGTAAGGTAACATCCACAGGTTCGGGGCCATCCTCGGGGGGGACCCACTTCAGCCCTCTGCGTCCTAGGGGGTGTGAGGTACCTGGGTCCTCACACAGTCACCTGTCTCTCCGAGGCTCTGCATGGAAGATCCAGCAGAGGACCACGCGTGGCTATCAAACCTCAACCATCGGGAGGATTCCTGGTTCGGGCTTCCCCTGGGGGGGTTGGGAAGGCCAGCCTGGAGACCACACCACCTAGGGCTTTCCCAGACTGGGTTCCCAGAAAAGAGCCTAGCCTAGTCCCACTCTTGAGCACAGTAGTATGGAGGGGGGGGTGCCATCCCAGGCTGGCAGGTGAGGACAGAAAAAGGGACAAGGCAGGGAGAGAAGATGCCCGATGGGGTGTGACCTAGCTGGCCAGGCGGCCTGCTGGGCTTCCAGGTCTCCCATCTTCTCCAGTGGGTCGAAGTCCACCCCACAGGGGTGGGCACCCCTGGGCTTTGGAGGAGTGCTGCCTCGCCCCAGGGCGGGTGTGGGTCCCACCGGGCTGGACATTGGTGCCGGAGCTGCCGCAGCGGAGGCCAGGGCAGGTTGGGATGGACAGGCTAGGGAGGCCCGGGGCCTGCAAAGGTGAGCTGGGTACGGTACAGTGACAGGAAGCCCTGAATCAGATGAGGAGTCCCCTCCTCCATCATGTGGTCACTTGCCAACCACCTGCCTGCCAGCTGCTGCCAACTCTGTGCTCGTGGTCCCCGTGCAGCGGGGGCGCCAGCTGGAAGGCCGTGTGCCTGTGTACCCGAGAGGCCACCAGTTCCCGCACAGGGCCAGCACCTGTTTGCATTCCCAGCCCACTGGGGGGGTTACAGGCTTCTGGACATTTGTCAGGGGAGCAGGACGGAGACGGCCTCAGCGCGGTTTCACTCTGCTCTTCTCTCATGAAGACTGTCACGTGGAGGGGCGCCTGGGGGGCTCGTCGATGAAGCATCTGCCTGCCGTGTCGGGTCATGATCCCGGGGTCCTGGGATCGAGCCCCGCATCAGGCTCCCTGCTGCTCCCTTTCCCTCTCCCTCTGTGGGCTCTCTCTCAAATCAATCAATCTTTTAAAAAAAGTGTTACATGGGCATTTTAATAATTGTGATTGTGTTCAGGTCTTTGATTATTTTACAATAGGATTTTTCATCCTTTTCTCCCCACTTTTAAGAGTTCTTTATACATTAGCAGTGTTAACCCTTAATAAGTTACAAATACGTTCTCCAAGTCTGTAATTGGAGTTGCAGATTAAAAGCCTTTGTCCAGACCTGGACTATAGAGGAATTCATATGTTCCTTTAGAATTCTCATTTTTTTCTAGCCCTTGTCTGCTGGAGCCATGTGCCTGCTTTTGCAAGGACAGAAAATGCATGAATGCCACTTCCAAGCAGCTCAGTGAGAGTCTCCTAGGCACCCCACCTGGTGGTGACAGATTACCCACACCGATGATTGTGTCCAGTGCATGAGTGACATCAGTTACTTGTTCCTCTATCTCCAGGCCGATGTGCACCTGATCTCATCTGAGTCAGCTGACTGTGCTTTCCGCAGGCACCGTGTGCCAGGAGCAGTTAGAGACCGGGTGTGGTGGGGTCTGCTCCTCTGAGCTGGTGAGGAAGCCGGGGGCCCCCTGGAAGGGCACAACCAGGGCTGGCAGAGTGCACTGACCTGTCCGGCCCGGGGGGGGAGATGCAGGGTCAGGCCTTGGGAAAAGTGACATTCGCCGAGAATTCTGGGCGGAGGAGAGGAAGCTCACCTGAGGGCAGCTGGGAAAGGTGCCCACCTGCTGGCCCAGGGGGGCTCGTTCCCACCTGGGGAGCTTGAGCACCGGGGTCTGTGACACTCAGCAGTGGGCTGGGTCCCTTTCACAGTCTTCTTGGTCCTGGAGGAACAGATGGTACTCCCAGGGGTGAATGGAGGAGGGCTCAGTGAGGGGCCAGGTTGGGGGGGGCATCACCAGCCTGGCACGAAGGGCTACCTGGTGGGTGAGTTGCAGAACTAGAGAAAAGTCCTGTCGTAGGGAGACATGGACAGGAGCCCCGTGGTGGTCCCTGCACTGAGGGACCAGGGGGCAGATGGAAGAGCGTATGTCCCCCAAACCAGCTCTGGATTACTGTCCCCATGCTGAGTTGCAAAATATGCTCAATCTTCATTTCAATGCAAAATTGCTTGACTGCCAAGAATAAGAGCCTGTTAGGAAAGCTCTTTATTCTAGTTCAAGGACAGCAACTAGGACGCACACAGCTCGTATTAGGGTGTTCTTCAAAGCTTCGAAGCTGTTTGCTCACCACGCTGCCCTAGCGCACCCTTCCTTCCCTCGAGATCCAGACAGCCCGATCCTGCAGCCGCAGAGCCAGCTCGACGTGCCCCACGCCGCAGACACAAAGAGGTCTGGGAATCCGAGACCAACTTGAACCCTCGAGAACAACCTTCTGCCACGACCTGAACCACAGACACCTCACCAGTCCTCCCTCTCCCGATAACAGTAACTTTGTGCCCTTTGCTTATGAAACGCAGACACAGGGCAAACCAAGCACAGGACTGACGTCACTGATGCAGGGAACCCTCTGCTGAGAACTGGAGATGTGCCGTTGCCCAGGTGCTCCACTGTACCAGCACACGCAGCTCAGAGCAGAAGTTCAAGAGACTCTGCAGGAGGCTGATGCTCAGCGAGGCCGACTGACTCTTCTGCACGCCCACCTCTGTTACCTGAAATGTTACAGCCTGTTGCGCACACATCTGTGTATTTCTACAGAGTGTAAGGCGGTGTGTGAATGCGTCCAAGTACCCTGGAGCTAAGGGTCTAGAATCAGATTTACCCAAATCCTTCCATTTTTATGGGGGAAACTAGGCCTGGAGACAGGATGGAGTCAAGGCATGAGTGTGGGTAGCCGTGGCTGGAACACAGGCTCCTGGAATCCCGGGTCCTCCGCCCACTCACTGGGACCTTGGGCAACTCCCCCGGGGCGCAGCTCTGCAGGGGGAGGGCGGGGGCTGGCCAGCTGCGGCCAGCGCGTGACCCAGGAGGGGCCCCCCCTGCACAGCAGCCAGTAGCTCTAAAACCACCGCATAAACACGTCCCTTCACCTCCCGACGCTCCTGTATGTGATTATGGTTTCAGGTCAAAGAAAACACCCAAACAAAGGAGTAAGTTCGTAAACATTTAAAAATATGGATTTAAAGAGAATATAAGCCCTCTTTGAAAGTAATTAAGATCAGTGACTGTGTTGACTTTGTCTCTCCCGCTGAAAGTCAGGAACAGAGTCACAAAAGAGGTGGTGACATCCCCCCCCAAGTGGCCCCGTGTAGAAACGACATTTACTTTTGATCCCAGACACGTTCACAGAGGACAGAACCACATGGACGAGCCCTATTCAGGGTGGGAACTAGAAATACGCCAACTCGTCATGCCTGGCTTTGTTGGTCTGATAGCTGGACAAGGCCACGGGCTTGTTTTCGTGCGGGAGACTTCGAAATACTCGAAGGTGCACAAACTCATCATCGTCAACTTGAACCTGGAGAGATGGAAGGGGGTAAGGCGAGTGAGGGGCAGGCAGGCCCTGTGACCCCACGTGCCCCTGCTGGGCCAGCCTGCATGACAAAGGCCCTGGATAGGGGTAGGGGGATCCCTTCGGGTCATCAGCTTCCTGCTCGCCACCCTCCCGGCCACCCACCACCCGTGGCTGACCCTCACCTTGATGAAGTAGTTCATCCCTGCGACCACCTGGCTCCTGAATTCCACAGCCTTAAAGGTAGCATACTTTTTATTTTCCTGTTCTTCCAGCTGGGGCTTCACCTTGGGGAGGGGACAGAACGGAGAACCTTAGTGGCTTCGCTCCTGCGAGAGGTGCTCACACAGTCTATTTCTCATGTGAAATGCTACACACTGGATTCCTGTGTTACCCTTTACAGCCTTTCTGTAACCTGATTGTTCTTTATAGCGGAGGGACGCATTAAACTCTTAGCTCTCCCCATAAAGCGCAGAAAACAATGCCTTCAATCTACCAGTTTCCATGGTCCTATTTCAGTAGATCACTGGCCCTTCCTGTTCTAGGAATATCATGGGATATTTTAATATTGTCACCATTACGGGGCACCTGGGTGGCTCTGTCGGTGAAGCGTCTGCCTTTGCCTCGGGTCATGATCCTGGGGTCCTGGGATCAAGCCCCGCATCGGGCTCCCTGTTCAGCGGGGAGTCTGCTTCTCCCTCTCCCTCTGCTCCTCCCCCTTGCTTTTGTGTGCACACGCTCTCTCTAATAAATAAAATCTTTAAAAAATATGTATTTTTACCATTACTGTACTATATGCCAATTTACAACCTGTTTTCAGTCTTAACACTTGAACGGTTTGTTTGAAAGGCTATATAATTTTTTACTCTTAAAATTGAGAAGGAAATCATTTTCAAAATTTTAAACTAGATTTTACATTCAGTTTAAAGGTACTCTTCCGTCATATAGGTGTGCCCCAATTCTCTTCACTGTTTCCCTGCTGTGGGCGCTACTGGGCTGTTCCTGCATGTCTCCCTTAACATGGGATGCAGCAGACACAGGGCTTCGCAGTAAAAAGCACTTTGCTGCATTTTGAGAGGATTTCTTCCAGATGCAGAGCCTCTGGGCAGAAGCTGATCCTCGTCTTCAATGTCAAATAGTATTCCTACTTTTGGGTCAATCCTGTTTTCCAAGGTCTTGGCCTTTTAGGAACTGAGCATCTTTAGGGCATAGGAATACAGGCTTGTCTCTTTTTTTAAAATCTCATCTAGTCTAAGAGTTCCTCCCGGGGTCGACAGTAGGCACTGCAGTGTGCAGGCTTCGTGAGGGAGGGACGGGGCTGGTTCCAGAGGGTTCGAGGTTTCTGTTACACTGGCTGCAGGAGGCAGGCTCGTTCCTGGGAGGCCAGGGGCGGGTCCCCACCCTACACACAGTGAGTCAAAAGGCTGCCTGTGTGGCCTTCAGGGAGGCGCCCCTGCTGGGGAGAACGGACAGAAGGCTGGACTCCGGCAGCCAGGTAGGGAGAAGGCCGGCCATGCTCTCTCCGTGTCACTGCCCGTCGTCACGGTGGCACCTGCCTGTCTCCCCGGGGCCAGCGCCTACCTGCGTCTCAAGACTCACCTGGAGCCCCCCTTCTTCGTGCAAGCGCCATGCTAGGTCTGCGCGGAACGGACTTCGCAGTTTACAAAACTAGGGGCTTGGGGTGTGGGGGGCTGAGCGACACCCTCAGGACGGCCCCGGGGGCTGGGAAAGGAATCACCTCTCCCTTCGCTGGCTTCGGGACTGGAGGCAGGAAAGCCTCGGGCTGCAGGCAAGGGATGGTAAGGACACCCCGACAGAGGTGGTGCGACAGGCAGTGTGGCCAGGCCTGGGCCCTGCTGCAGAAGGGCCGCTCATGGACACTGGTGCCCAGCGGGACCAAGAGGGGGCCGGAGGTCGGTTAGCAGCCTTCAGGGGATCGGGCGGGGGCAGAGGACCAGGGAAGGCCCCAGTACAGGACTGGCAGGCGCCTGTCATTGACTGGCGCGGGTACAGAATGTCCTCGAAGCCGGTCAGTCCCAGAGGGCTACTCTTGCGTGCAGCCCAGAGTGCTCCCCTAAGGAGTCAGTACAAACGTGCCGGAGGTGGCGTCCCTGCCTCTCCTCCTGGAGACCTGCCAGCAGATGGGCTGGCCGCCTCGGTTTCCCCCAGCAGCAACACCACTGCGCCAGGTCACTTTCCAGTGGTCAACAGCAAACGACCCTACACACGTTCAGCACTCCGCAGGCAAGTGAGGAATTTCCTAGTCGCGGAAGAGCAGGAGCGGCGAGGAAGGGCAGGGCCCTCCAGCCCAGGCTGCGGGGAAGAGCCCGGAGCCGCGGCCCAGTCGGGGCTCGCCCAGCAGTCGCGGCAAATTCCTCATTTTCACAGGTCTCGTGGGGCTGAGTCACCGCCCTTCACGGCGGTCGGATGGCGGAGCCACTCGGGCCAGGCCGGGGCCGCCCGGCGCAGCGGGCCCAGGGCGGCGGCAGGGGCCCCAGGCCTCCTCCCCGCTCCGGACCCGGGCCTTCGCGGCCCCGACCCGCAGCCCGCCCGTGCCCCGCGCGCCGCCACCTGCTGCGGTCGTGGAGCTGGAACCCAGGCGGGCCGGCCCGGCGCCCGGCGGCTGGAAGGCGCTCTGGGAGGCGACCCCAGGCTGGCCCCCGCGGGCCCCGCCCGCTCCCGCCTACCTGGTCGGCGATGGCCTGGGTCTCGGCCGTGGCGGGCTGCGAGGCGGTGGGCGCCCCGCACATCATGCTGGCGGCGGACGGAAGAGGAGCGACGAGCGGAGGAGGAGCGGCGGGCGGAGCAACGCCCAGCGCCCAGGTGTCCGCTCCGCTTAAAGGGGGCGGCGGTCACGTGGCTCGGCGCGGGGGCGGGGCCGAGGGCCGGCGCGGGGGCGGGGCCGAGGGCGGGGCGGGGCTAGGCCCGAGGGATGGCGGCGGCGGGCGGAGCAACGCCCAGCGCCCAGGTGTCCGCTCTGCTTAAAGGGGGCGGCGGTCACGTGGCTCGGGGCGGGGGCGGGGCCGAGGACGGGGGGGCGGGGCCGGGGCGGGGCGGGGCGGGGCTAGGCCCGAGGGATGGCGGCGCAGGGCCCGGGCGGAGGATGGTCGCAGTCCCCTCCGCTGGGCGCGCGCGGGGCGGGCGAGCACCTGGGGCCCTCACTGCCCGCACCGTCTGGGGACCAGTGGTCGCGTGCTGTAGGGGGGTCCCCGCACTGTGGCTTTGGTTTCGTCTTTCTCTGGCCGGTCGGGGCGGAGTGTCCCCACTGCAGGGGACAGTTGGGGTCAGGCCCCACGTGGCGGTGGGGGTGGGTTGTTCAGGGGACGGTCTGGAGTCTCATCCTGTGCAGGGCTGGACGCAGCGATGGGGTGGGGCAGGGGGTGGGCCACAGGCAAGTGGTGAGCAGGACCTGAGATAAGAGCTGCCGGAGGGCAGGGGAGAGGGGCCTGTGCCCAGCCAGGACCTGGAGGAGCTGGGCACAGGGGCAGGAGGCTGTCACGGAATCCCAGAGGCCAGGATCAGGCCCTGCCCTGCCTCACCCCCCTATGCATTCAACCACCCTGCCTCGCTCATCTGCAAGGCCTGGCCCAACACCCCACTTGTGCCAGCCACACTGGACATCAGTCACCAGCATGTGACTCAGAGGCACGGTGGAGAGTTGGCCTGTGTGAACAGAGGAGACATGAAACTGCCCCGGACATGGGGAGGAGATGGCTCCCAAGGCTTCGGCCCGGCTGGGGGAGGTGTGGTCAGAGCGAGGGCATTTGGGAAGGGCTAGGTTAGGGCAGGATTTGGGTTAGGATTAGACAGATTCCACCACCCAGGGAAGGTCCCACACTTTATTCAGGGCAGGGGTAGGGCCCATGCTAGGAGCTGTCTGGACAGGACTGGTCTTTAGAAAGGTCCAGGCCCCGGCTGCCGGTGACCCACCCATCAGCTGTCGCTGGCCTCCCCTCTCACTGGGTGCTGACCCTGCAGGAGCAGGCCCACCTTTAGCTGCTGGTGGGCCCAACACAGAGCCCCGGCGAGCAGGTGTGTGGGAGACAAGGCTTTCTGGTACCTGCCAGGGGCAAAGCCTGGTTTGTAAGTTCAGGAAGGGTGGGAGGTCAGGGGTGGCTGAGCCCTGGGGAGCTGGGAAGGGGAAATCCCACAACCTGTTCACAATTGCGTAAATGTGTGAGTGAGTCGGATTTGACTCCATAAAAATGGAAAACTCCTCTATGTGGGAAACAAAGCATCAGAAAATAATTGCCAAGATGAGGAAAGGAAGGCAATTCTCTGGTCTTGTCATGTCCTGCAGCTCAGTGGGCTTTGCCCACCTCTCCCTCCTCTCATCCCTCCATCCATCCTTTGCTCCATCTTGCAATGTGTTAAAAAGAAAACCAGCAGGCCCAGAACGGAGCCACTTAGGCCAAGTCACCAAGCCAGGACTTCATCCCTAACCTAACCACACCCTTCCCCAGTGCCAACCTCCCCCAGAAATGTAGTCCTAACTGGCCAGTGAGGAATGTTCTGGTGGCCACCAAGGAGGTACCTGGTCCCTTGGGCCCTGTTCCTCCCCCAAAGGAAGAGGAGGGAATCTGCAGGATCAGATCCCTGCTGTTCCCCCTGAGGGAAGGTGACCTTACCTGAAATCATCTTTCCTTCTTTCTTCTTTTTTTTTTTTTTTAGATTTTTAAAATTTATTTGACAGAGAGAGAGACAGCAGAGAGGGAACACAAGCAGAGGGAGTGGGAGAGGGAGAAGCAGGCTTCCCACGGAGCAGGGGGCCCGATGCGGGGCTCGATCCCAGGACCCTGGGATCACGACCTGAGCCGAAGGCAGATGCTTAACGACTGAGCCACCCAGGCGCCCCTGAATTTTATTTTATAACAGATGCCTCCTCAGGTCTCACGCGCTCTCTCCCTGCTGGACCCCGCTCCTCATGTGCTGACATTTTACAGATAGGAGGCTACAAGGCTACACCCGGGGAAATAAGCAAAGCGAACCCAAAGGAGAGCAAGCAAAGCCTGCTTATTCAGAGCTGGTGCAGCAAGGGGGCCCCCACCAGCGCTGGGGTTTGGCAGAGACTCACAGCAGGCAGGGGTGGGGGACAGCTTGTCATGGAAGAAAAGGAAGACTCAGGCGTGCTCTGTGGAGTCTGTGGGTGGGCTCGCTACAAGCTGGGCATCCTGTGGGATTGATTTCAGGGGCGTATTCGATTTTCTCCGGATGTCCTGAGTTCGGAGGGGAAGAGAAGGTGGCAGTCACGGCCGACTCCGGACTAGTCCAGGGGTGGGGCTGCGGAGGCCTGTGGCCGCGGTCTGGCTTCCAGATGGTTCTTACAGAGGTTGTGGGTCAGAGTTCTCTGGTCTGGCCACTGACCCTATGTGTGGTGGGTCTCTGGTGCTGCTGTCAGAAGCCAGGGTTTTCTTACCGCTGCAGGTCTGGGTCCCCACGGATGCTTACGAGCAGCCACAGGGAGCAGGCTCTGGAGGCCAAATGCTCGAGTGCAGATGCAGGTCTCCCTTGTACCCGCTGTGTGGCATAGGACTAGTTGCCGAACATCTCTGGCCCTCTCTGTGCGGATAATACTCAGACGCAATCTCACAGGGTTTTGAGTTTAAGTAGTAAATGAGTTAATCAGTGTGAAATGTTCGGGACAGCATCCGAGCCCCAGGGCGAGCTGATAGTGTTATTACTACGACTGTCTCTAATTCGTACACTAACGTAAATCTCTCCCATAATTAGCATCACTTTTTCTATCCAAAGGCCCTGGAAAAGGCTGACATTTATCTCTCATTCCTTGATGCCCCGGGTTCTCATCTTGCTGGAGCCAGAGAAAAAGACCAAATATCATGTCTCCGCACCTGGAGTCCTAGAGCCACTCCAGGGCCTTCGATATCACTTCAGCCTGAGATCTGTGAAGCCCTGCCTGTGAAGCCTCTGATTTTCCCGGCATGCGGAAGGCGAGGGGTTTTTTTCTCAGCATCTCAGGCTTCTTTCTTCCTCAGCAAGATGCTCACCTCCTTTGCTTTCCTCTTTGTGCTCTTAGGCAGGTGATCCACACGCCTGCTCCCGGAGCTAATCAGTTGGTGCTTATGTTCCCTCATGCAAAAAATTGTCATCAGAATGTGTTGCTAATTAAATTCTAGCCCAAGAAACCCTTAAAAAAAAAAAAAAGAAAGGAAAAACAGAAAGAAAAGGAAAGATGGAACATTTATACAACTAAGCATTTACTGGTTACCAGTTCATCTTCACTAGCAAGGGAAGTAACAGTGAAGATAAACCCAAAACCAGGTGCCCCACGCGGGCACACCAGGGTCCTGCCTCCCACCTTAGGGTGCATGTCAGGCCTGGCCACCTGCAGTTGCTACAGACTGAGTGAACTATGGCTTTACATCTGAGCCAGGGCCCTTGAAGGGAACCAGCACCGGCCGAGGCAGCCCTGAGCCCCTCTGGAGGGGTGGAGCGAACTGCAGAAATTGGGACAAGTCAGGGGCGCCTGGGTGGCTCAGTTGGTTAAGCGACTGCCTTCGGCTCAGGTCATGATCCTGGAGTCCCGGGATCGAGTCCCACATCGGGCTCCCTGCTTGGCAGGGAGTCTGCTTCTCCCTCTGACCCTCCTCCCTCTCATGCTCTCTGTCTCTCATTCTCTCTCTCTCTCAAATAAATAAATAAAATCTTTAAAAAAAAAAAAAAAGAAATTGGGACAAGTCAAAGGGGCGAACAGATGTAAAATCTTAAAAGGCCCTTGTTGTAAATTAATGCAGGCCTAGGGTTTCCTAAGCAAGGAAGCCTCCGCAGAATCAAAGGGAAGGAAGCCCGGGATCCGGGTTGGGGGGCAGTTGACTCTCTGGGTATGCCTGGTGCCCCTGCCCTGGGCACGCCAGTGGTTCTCTCTGCGTCTCCTAATGACCTGTGTCCTTGCTGGGGTCCCCAGCAGCCAGACGGGCGGCATTGGGTCTGGTCCTCACCGTTGTATCTGTCACACAGGAGGCCCTAAATAAATATTTGATTCTCATACACTTCTGTAAATCACAAATAAAACCACAGTTGGAGCAATCAATGCCAGGAATCAAGGAAAATTCTTGGATGGAGAGAAAATGTATAAAAATTTCCATCCCAGAATTTAGAAGCCCCTCCGTGCCCAGCCCCTGTCCATAACAAGGGGCTGTGCTGTTGGGAGGAAGTGCTTCTAGAAGGGCATTTCCCCATTTCCCTGCCCGCTGCTCCCCCAGCTGCTTGTTGAAATGCCAGTTTGCAGGCTTTCCCTGGAGACTCGGGTCCCCGGGGGCTCGGTGGAGCCCAGGCGCCACGGAGCCGTTCGCAGTAGCCATCTCTGAGGGTGGACGTAGGCATTTAATAACTTTGCTCCCTGTGATTTTCTGTATTTTTCCAAAGCTTTTTTAAACAACTTTTTGTTCTTAGAAAAAAGAATTGTCTTATTTTGGAATACTGCCTATTCTTTTTTTTTTTTTTAAAGGTTTTATTTATTTATTTGACAGAGAGATAGACAGAAGAGCACAAGCAGAGGGAGTGGCAGAGGGAGAGGGAGAAGCAGGCTCTGCACTGAGCAGGGAACCCGATGCGGGACTCGATCCCAGGACCCTGAGATCATGACCTGAACCGAAGGCAGACGCTTAACCCCGCAGGTGCCCCAGGAATACTGCCTATTCTTGAGAAGTTAATAATACCACGGGAAACTGCTAGGTGTGTCACTAAAAAGCAGTTTCAAAACTGTCAATATCGTGTGATTAATATAATAAGTTATATTAATAAATTAATGTGTAATTAATAAAAAATCGTGTGCACAGAAGAGAATGAGCAGCTATGTGCCAACTTGTTCATTCAGACCATGAGACTGTGTCTGGTTCCTTCCTGTAACTTCTTATTTCCCTAATATTCTATAATGAAAAACTGAGAGCGTAAGCATGAGGAAGAAGCCTACGTGTGCTCCGTGAGTGAATGAGTTTGAGTCTGGAGAGAAGGTCTGCAGACAGTGGGCTCGGGGCTCGGGTGAGGAGGGTGAGGCCCCTGGGCGGGGCACCTGAGCAGAGTCCTGGGGAGGACGGCGGGCTCTCACACCCTCCCGGGCACCGTGGGTCAGCCTGGGCGTATCCTTGGCCTTGTCTCTTACAGGCTCTGAGCAGAAGTGTCACCGCTGAGCCTCTTTGCTCACCTACAGAATGGCAAAGTCATACTTCCCTTGCAGCACGGTTTTAGGGTTTACTAACGGTGGGTGCAAAGTCTCATGAGATGGTGGTGCTATGACTGATTTTATCTTCCTTCCCCCTTCTGTAGCGGGATCCATAGTGTCTCCCTGAAAGTCACGTGCACCCGGAACCTGAGAAGGGGATGTGAATTTGGAAATAGGGTCTTGGCAACTGTCATTAGTTAAGAGAGGTGACTAGTGGACCAGGGTGGGCCCTAAATCCAATGACCGGTACCCTTATAAGAAAACCAGAAGACACAGCGGTGTGGGGGAGGAGGCCAGACGATGAGGGAGGCGGAGACTGCAGCAAAGCAGCCCTGAGCCAAGGCTCGCTGGGAGCCCGGGGGAGGCAGGACGGATCCTCCCCTAGAGTCTCCAGAGGGAGCAACACGCAGGATCCATAAACAGGGATTTTTCTGCCTTCCAGAAAACAAAACACGGGCAGGACAAGGATGAGAAGTGGGCCTACGTGATACTGTACGGAAATATGATGGTCCTTACTATTTGTGGAAGAAATAGGCATACTTCTGTGGCTAATTCGTACCCAGTGAGCTGTTCACAGCTGTCCTTCACACTGTCACCACCTGACACCGTTCTGGGTGCGGGCGGATAGACACACACAGCTTCGTCTTTGTGCAGCAGACACGATAGGGTAATGTGTGTACCAGCTGAAAAAGACACCCATTCCCCAAAGTCCTGTTAGACTTCCTTTTTTTTTCTTTTCTAATACTTAAAACTTTTTATACTGAAATAATTTTAGGTTCCAAAGATAGTATAGTTTCTGTAAACGTTCCCTAAATGTTGGCATTGTACATGAGCAGGAACAGCAGTTTTCAGAAGCAGGAAATAAGCCTTGCTTTACAACAGATGAGCTGACCCACAGCACTGACTCATTCACCGTTGTCCCAGTAAAGCCATCTTTCTGGCCCAGGCTCCTGCCACATTGCGTGCTGTCAGTTTCTCCGTCTTTGTCGTTCAGGATCGTGATCCTTTTAAAGAGTATAGATCACCTTTTTTGAGGACTGATTCTCTTTGGGGCTTGCGGGATATTTCCTCATGATCAGGTTGAGTTTTATCATAAAGGAATGTGGGGAGCAGGGGCATTGGCAGGAATCTCAAGGACAAGATGGTTTTCCTTCAGCTGACTCATTCACAAAGCAGGTGCACGATGCGTGGGTAGCGGGGCCATAAGTCAGGCTTTTGGTTCAAACAAAGTTTATGTACAGTCATGCTGACTTAGACAGAAATCTAAACTGGCTCCCCTTGTCTATCCGGTCTTTAGAGAGTTTTTTTTTTTTTTTTTTTTTTTTTTTTCCCCTCACTGTGTCCTTTCAGTGCATCTTATTGAGGGTACCTGGTATCCATGTGTCTTCTCCCGGGTAATACTGACTTCCATCTTGAATAAAGTGGTGTCTGCCAGGTTTCTCCACTGTAGAGTTACTACTTTCCTATTGTAACTAGTAAGTACCTTTGAGACTCTGCAAATATATTTCCTATCATACTTTTGCCACTAATTTTAGTATCCTTTGCTGGTTCTTGCCTGCAATGCACAGCAGACTTTGAAAAGTTTCGGAAAGAGGGGTAATTTCGCATTCAGAATAGAGCACATTCATTCATTCATTCATTTTTTAAAGATTTTATTTATTTGATAGAGAGAGAGACACAGCAAGAGAGGGAACACAAGCAGCAGGAGTGGGAGAGGGAGAAGCAGGCTCCCCGCTGAGCAGGGAGTCTGATGCGGGGCTCGATCCCAGGACCCTGGGATCCTGACCTGAGCTGAAGGCAGATGCCTAATGACGGAGCCACCCAGGCGCCCTATTCATTTATATATTTTTTAAAAGATTTATTTTGAGAGAGAGAGAGTGTGCCTGCGAGTGCGAGCAAGCATGGGGGAAGGAGCAGAGTGAGAGAATCTCAAGCAGACTCCCCACTGAGTGCGGAGCCTGACACGGAGGCTCAATCTCACAACCCTGAGATCATGACCTGAGCAGAGTCAGACGCCCAACCAACCGAGCCACCCAGATGCCCTGCACATTTATTTTTTAGGTACACTGGATATGATGCAAATCTTTCATTAGCTGCCAGCATCTAATAGCTGTTTATACCATAAAGCATATTTTTAAAGTAGATGTTGGTGCATTTCGTTATTTTGGTGAAATTTTGTGTCACAAATTCACTATGTGTTTATTAAAATTGCTCTTTTCTTAGGCTTGGTTGTCTCCCATCTTCTTTTTCCTGCTTTAGGACTGTTCCCAGCCATCACGCTGCCCTTTGTATAGCGCACGAGTGTGTCTCTTCATTGCCCGACCTTGTCTTGTTCACATCACTATTTATAGATGGCACCTAAACAGTTGGTGGAAGAGTTCATTCTGATTCTAAAACGAGTTTCTAGGGGCGCCTGGGTGGCTCAGTCAGTTAAGGGTCTCCCCTCAGCTCAGGTCATGATCCCGGGGTCCTGGGTTCCAGCCCCGCATCGGGCTCCCTGCTCAGCGGGGAGTCTGCTTCTCTCTCCCTCTGCCCCCCACCTGCTTGTGCTCTGTCAAATAAATAAAATCTTAAAAATAAAACCAGTTTGTAAAATGTTTCCCAACTTTTTGTCATGAAAATCTCCAAACACAGAGAAAGTTGGAAAAACAGGGCAATGCTTGTGCTCCTGCCACTTGAGTCAACCTTTGCTAACATTTTGCCCCACTTGCTTATCTACGAGTGATTATTGAGTTAACTTCCGGACATCCCGACACTTCACTATCACCACTTTGCGGTTATTTCCTAAAAGTAAGAACATTTGCAATAGCTGGTACTGGCAGACTACCGTCCATGGGCCAGATCCATAACGCCACCTGGTTTTGTTTTGTTGTGAAGTCAGCTCTATGCCCAACATGGGGCTCAAACTCACGCCCCCACGATCAAGAGTCGAGTGCTCTGACTGAGCCAGCCAAACACCCCACATACCACCTGGTTTTGAAAATAAAGTTTTATTGGTACAGAGCCATGCTCATCCTTCACGTTTTGTCTGAGGCTGCTCTTGCCCCACAGCAGTCGTTTGGCCCGTAATTCTGGAAATACTTACTGTCTTACCTGTGTAGAAAAGAGTTGACCTAAGTCCTGACTGCTCTCCTTACAACCTCATGCTCATAAGGTTGGCTGGTGTCTGAGAATGTGGATGTCAAGAGGGTTCCCACCACTATGTGATAAGAGCGCCTCACTGGGCCAAAACCATTTGCACAAATAATGTGGCTTGTTGACCCTAAAAATAAAAAGTTGTTTTTACCAGCTAAAATGGGTTTATTCAGGAATAGCAGAGAATTGTAATTGGAAACAAGCAAGCTACTGAAAAACCACAGGCTAGTCCGACGAAGGAGAGAAACTTTATTTTATGGGGAAGAAGGAGGAAGTTGGAAGAGGTTGTTTTGAACAGACGTCCGTTGGAGAAAAGCATGAGTTCGGGGTGATGATGGCTTCTCATCAGCTACATTGCAGAGGTGGCCGATCTCTTGTAGGAGATGCAGGATGCATCTTTCCCTGTTGGTGATTCTTTCCCGCGGAGGATTCTTCTGCTGCATCTGTGATTGAAAATTCTTCCTGTAATTGCGGTTGAGTGGTGAGGATCCCCCTTCTAGCTTCCCAGCTCCACTTGGGTGAGGTTTCCTTTCGTTGTCACAGGCTTGTGATGAACACCAGCTCTCCCTCTGGGAGTCTGGAATTTTGGTACGAGCCAGGCAGAGGGTTCCCATGTGATTAGCCCCTGGTAGAAGCCTGGCACTGATCTCTGACCAGCTGCCTGCTAGATAACATCTCACAAGTGTGTCACAGCCCTTTGCTGTGAATTAAGCAAATTCTGTGTGGCCCCACCAGGAGAAGCTTCTGGAAGCTTCCTCCTTGACTCACTCAGCAAGGCTTTTCCCTGTGCTGATTTTGCTTTGTATCCTTTTGCCTTAATAAATCATAGTCATGAGTCCTCCTAGCAGATCAGGGAACCTGGGGGTAGTCATGGGTTTCCTGGACACATAGCCCTTTATAGAAAAATTCTGCTGAACCTCATTCTACATAAACACCATCACACCCTAGAAAAGAAACAATTATCCTGTACCATAATCTGCACAGAGTCTGTATGAAAACTTTCTCAATTATTTCCAAAATGACTTCTTAGCTTTTTCTTTAAACCAGAGTCCAGTCAAGATTTTATGTTGCATTCCCTCCTCTTACATCTATTCATCCATTCAGTCCTTGCTTAGGACATTAACTTTGTGAAGACGTCAGAACAGCTGTCTTGCAAACTGTCCCAGACCTGAGTTCGTGGTTTTCTCATGCACTGTGGGCAGCCTTCCTCCACATCCTGAAAGCAGGGGTGCAGACCGAGGCTGGGCGAGCTTGAGGCTCATCTGCCCCACAAGTGACCCTGGTGTCAGCCAGCGCTCTTGCTCCAATAGACGCCAACTGTTGCTCCTTATCGCACTTTCTTGAGACATTGACGACGTCCAGCCCAGACGGCAGCAGGATGCCTAGAAGCCCCCTTGCCACACATCCCCTCCCCGCCCACGATCAGGGCTGAGCACACACCGAACCCCACGCTTGGTCACGCACTCTCCGCCTGCTCTCTGGCCTGCACCCCGACCCTCTCTCTAGACAGCTCTCGGTGTCCGTCTTGCCGGCGGTGGAGAGGTCCGTGGTTGGGGCTGCCGCCACCCAAACTAAACTCCTCCCTTTCTCCTTTCCAATTATCCGCTTCTCTCGGGAGGGGCTCATCCGACTTGGTTCGGCTCCTCCTGGCCAGGCCGCCCGAGTCCCACAAGGGCTTCCGTCCCGTCCCCGAGTCAGCGGCTGTGACAGACCCCGGGGCACGTGGCGGGCCCCTCGGGGCGCGGCTGAAACCCGCCCGCGCCGCCGCTCTCCCTCGGTGACTTTCGCCGGAGTCAGTGGTCCACGGGGGCCGCACGGGGTCTTTCTCCAACCCCTCACCGGCCGGGGTGAACTACAGTCCCCTAGCAGGCGCACGCTTCGCGGCCTCTCTTTAAGCGGACCCTCGGCAGAACCAGGCGACTCGCCCACTACGGGGCCCGGCCGCTAAGCGGCGGCGCCCGCGGCCGGGAGCGGCGGTCGCGGCCCTGTGACGTCACGCGCAGCCCGAGGGAGCCCGGCGCGGCCCTGTGACGTCACGCGCAGCCCGAGGGAGCCCGGCGCGGCCGTGTGACGTCGCGCGCGCGCCGAGTGGAGAAGACGTGGTCGCGGAAGCCCGGGGGTCCGGGCCGTTCGCCATGGTTCCGCGCGTGCCGCTCCCGCCGGAGATCCAGCTGGCCCAGCGGCTGGCCGGAAACGAGCAGGTGACCCGGGACCGGGCGGTGAAGAAGCTCCGGAAGTACATCGTGGCCAGGACCCAGCGGGCCGCAGGTTGGCGCGGGGCTGGCGGGGTCGGGGCGCCTTTGGGCCGGGCCGGGCCGGGCGGGGTGCGCCGGGGGTCGGCGGAGGCGCGGTCTGTGGCGTGTGTGTCGGGGGGGGGGGAGTCTCCGAACCACGTGGTCCTGCACGCGGTCAGGCCCGCGCGGCGGCGTCTGCGACGGTGCCTCCCACAGCCCCACCCCTGCCGGCGAGCCCTTGGCGCTGCGCCCCACCCCGCGGGGAGCCGGCGTCCCCTTCTGACCGTAGCCCCTGCTGCCCCTGCTGCCCGCTGTTTGGGCGCTCGGAGCGGCGTTTGTTGCTGTTGGCAGTTCTCTCCGTATAGTTATCGGGTTGTGGTCCGAGTGAGACTGCGGCGGATCGTCCGCCAGGGCGGAGGACATGCTTCCTGCGAGCTGGCCCCTCTAGGGCTGGTTCCGAAAGCGTGGCCCCGTGGGCAGCATCGGCATCACCCCGACGCCTGTTAGAAAGGCAGATTATGAGTCCCATTCCAGCCCCAAGGAGTCAAACGCTGGCGGTTGGGCCAGCAGCCTGGTGTAAGCAGCTCTCCAGGCGGTTTCCATCCTGGTGCTGAAGTCGGAGAACCCCTGCTTCAGGAGCAGCGCGCCAGACACAGTTAGGACCGCCATAAATATTTCAGGGGTTTTATATGTCTGCGTGTCTTACTAGTTTGAATGAGTTAATTTTTCCTCTTAAAATTTGAAGCCTAATACAGAAAAGTGCACAAACCGCGACATGTAAAGCTGAATGAGTTATCGCCGGCAAATCCATGCAACGTTCAGTGTCCACAAGTGGAATACGGTGCCTTGGATATGGATACTTGCAGATTCTTAGTGTTTATTGAATAACGAAAGGGCCGTTAGGTGGGGGAATACTAACAGCCACAGGTCCAGCGGGTTCTGAGTTGAGAGGATGAAAGGGAGGGGAGGGAGGGCCTCCAGGAGAGGGGAGGGCCAGGTATGTTTCTACTTAGAGCGCTTTGATCTAATTCAGCCACTCAACATTTCTCTGGCTTTGTTCCTGGCAGTAAAAAGTTGGGTTTGCTTTGTCTGAGTGTCACTGTTTTTGGTGCAGGTGGCTTCACTCATGACGAGCTGCTGAAGGTCTGGAAGGGACTGTTTTATTGCATGTGGATGCAGGACAAGCCGCTCCTCCAGGTGAGTGTATGAGGAAGTAGCAGAAGCATCACTGGGAGGACAGATGGGCAGGTGGTTGACCCTCATTTTAACGTAGCGGAAGACACTGAATGAGTTATGAAGTTTTATAGCTTCAACACTTTATTTATTTATTTAAGATCTTATTTATTTGGGGCGCCTGGGTGGCTCAGTTGGTTAAGCAACTGCCTTCGGCTCAGGTCATGATCCTAGAGTCCCGGGATCGAGTCCCGCATCGGGCTCCCTGCTCAGCGGGGAGTCTGCTTCTCCCTCTCCCGCTCCCCTCTCTTGTGCTCTCTCTCTCTCTCACTCTCTCTCTCTCAAATAAATAAATAAAATCTTTAAAAAAAAATCTTATTTATTTGACAGAGGGAGACAGCGAGAGCGGGAACACAAGCAGGGGGAGTGGGAGAGGGAGAAGCAGGCTTCCCGCGGAGCAGGGAGCCCGATGCGGGGCTCGATCCCAGGACCCTGGGATCATGACCTGAGCCGAAGGCAGATGCTTAACGACTGAGCCACCCAGGCGCCCCTAGCTTCAACACTTTGTTTACAGTCAGAGGGCCGAGGCCTTTGGTTAGAGTGTGTGTGGTGCTGCTGAGGGGAGCACTGCTGTGACAGGTGGTTGCCAGCTCGGGTGTGTGTCCGAGGCGGCAGACCGCGCCGAAATAGGGAAACTGAGGGACAGAATCCAAGTCTGCTGAGAAAAGGGTTTCTCCTGCTAGGTTTTTTTTTTTTAATTATTTTTCTAAGAATTAGACTATTTTTAGAGCAGTTTTAGGTTCACAGCGAAATTGAGGTACAGAGAACTCTCATACAGCCCCTTCCTGCACACGTGAACAGCCCCTCCCAACCAGAGCTGTGCGTTCGTTACAGGTGATCAACCTGCCTCACACAGACCGTCCGCAGAGCCCATAGTGAGTGTGAGGGTTCACCGTTAGTGTGTGCATTCTGTGGGTTTGGACAAGTGTGTGGTGACATGCCCCACTAGGACAGGATCTTACAGTGCAGTTGCACTGCCCTAAGATGCTAGCTTTTTTTTTTAAGATTCTATTTATTTATTTAGAGAGCATGCGTGGGGGGGACAGAGGGGAAGGGACAGAGAATCCCAAGCAGACTCCACACAGTGAGGAGCCCGATGCAGGGCTTGATCTCACGACCCTGAGATGGTGACCTGAGCCGAAACCAAGAGTCAGACGCCCAGCTTCCTGAGCCATCCAGGCGCCCCTCATGCCGGCCTTTTTAAAACAGTGTTTGTCAGAGTGAATTGTTTACTTTTTTTCAGAATTACCTGGTGGTGAGGGTACTTATTTAAAATGCAGACTCCTGTGCTGTATTTGATGCCTACTGAGGGGAGGCTCTGGGATTGTCTGTTTAGCAAGTGCCCTAGGGGATGCTTAGCACAGTGACACTGGCAGGCAGCGAGTAGTTTCTGGGGTCTGGTCCGTCTCTTCCTGCTGGTCACGTGGCCCCATCTCTCCCGTGCCCCCCTTTGACTGTCAATCTCTGTTGCTTGAGGCTCAGCCCCGGTCGTGGGAGCAGTGGCTGCCCTTGCTTGTGATGAGCTTCTATTGGTTCTGGCTGCAGGGGGAGGCCTCTTGCAACTGTGCAGCTTGCAGACCTGAAGCACGCTGGGTAGAAAGGCCGGTGGGAGCTGGTTCTCGTGGTGAGCGAGTGGAGATTTCGTGTGGTTGTCTTTCTGTTGTGGCTTCTTGTTGTAAGGCCGTGTTTCTTCAGGATCTGAGGGAATTTTTTCTGTTTACTACCCCAGGAGGAACTAGGGAGGACCATTTCCCAGCTCATCCATGCTTTCCAGACCACAGAGGCACGTGAGTACCCTCGCCTTGGGGAAGCCCTTTGGGAAGGGCAGAACTGCCGGGAGTTGGCTACCAGATGTGGAAGGCTTGTGTTCTTAAGATGTAGAGCAAGAGGGTGGTCCCTGTCCTGGCTTACATGTGAAATGTTGTTCTAAGTGTTCAGCAGTATTAACTTGTTTGTCCAATGGGGACCTAGCTCGAGGCTGAAGGGCCAGTAACTTGCGTTTTAAAATGAAAATGGAAATCTAGTGCAGTGTGGCCAAGTTGCTGGACCGAGTCAGCTGATGGTGGCGTTCCCTCAGGGCGCTTCCCCGACCCATCCGTTTTTGTCCTGCCCAAGATCTGTGGTTCTCAACCCTGCTGCCTGCCCTCTGTGATCGCTGGGGCATCTTTAGACATCTTGAAGTTTAGACTCCGGTCCAGTTGAATCAAGCTGTGGGGGTGGAGCCCGGGCACCTCCCTCTGACGCTCGGGGTGGGGAGCCCGCGCCCCTGGCAGAGACAGCTGTGGCTGCTGCTGGTGAGGCCCCGGTTATCCCCGGTGGGTGGGTTTAGTTCAGTTACCGGGAGGTCGGTAGAGTAGTCACAGTTAGGGACGGTAACCACTGTCTCAATTTGGGAGTGTGTCGTTAGCATCTGGGAACCTGCAGGAGAGTTTCTGTGCTCAGCAGAAGGCCAGGTACAAAACAGTCCCCTGCTGACGGTTGAATGGGTTAGTTTGCCCGTCACTGAACCGTCTGACCGACCCTTTGGAGAAACTTGTAGCTGGAGATCAGGGAGGCCCCGTTTGTTTCCCGAGGCCCAGGCGTGGGCAGGGCTGGTTCCCCAAGGCCTCTCTCCTGGGCGTGCAGACGCCGCCTTCTCCTGTGTCTTCACACGCTTGTCCCTCTGTGTCTGTGTTCTCATCTCTTGTAAGGGTACCAGTCACATTGGTGCAGGGCCCACACCAGTGACCTCATTTTACCTTAATTACCTCTTTAAAGACTTCATTTTCAAATACAGTCTTATTTGAGGTCCTGGGGTTAGGGCTTCATCATGAATTTGGGGGACACAGGTTAGCATATAGCACTGTGTGTCTGACCTACATTATCAGGAGGGTTTGTGCCTGGTGGGTTAGTGGATGTAGTGGGGCCAGGCATGGGGGTCAGGCAGGGTCGCCGGCCCGAGTAGGGGAAGAGCCACCCTGGGGGGGTCAGGCAGGGTCTCTGGCCTAAGTAGGGGAAGAGCCGGCCCATGGGGGTCAGGCAGGGTCTCCGGCCCCAGTAGGGGAAGAGCCGGCCCGTGGGGGTCAGGCAGGGTCTCCGGCCTGAGTAGGGGAAGAGCCAGCCTGTGGGGGTCAGGCAGGGTGTCCGGGTCTCCGGCCCCAGTAGGGGAAGAGCCGGCCCGTGGGGGTCAGGCAGGGTCTCCGGCCTGAGTAGGGGAAGAGCCAGCCTGTGGGGGTCAGGCAGGGTGTCCGGGTCTCCGGCCCCAGTAGGGGAAGAGCTGGCCCAAGCAGCCCTTCTCTTTTAGTGGCTTTGCCAGCTCTTTGCACCTATTCTTCAGAGAACGTGGCTGCAGATTGAGGTTGTAGCTGGGCTTTGCTTTTCTTTCTGAGGTTTCTCCAGCCCCATTTCTAAGCCCAGTTCCGAACACCCCTTCTGAGTGCAGCAGACTGGACTGAGGACCCTGGAGGTTGGCCGCACATGATGTCCTGAGCAGGTTTCCCCGTATTGTCTCACCTCACTTCCCAGAGTGGCTTCTGTGTTCCCCTGTGATCCTCTTTGGCCTTTTTTCTTCCTGCAGAGCATCTGTTCCTTCAGACATTCTGGCAAACCATGAACCGCGAGTGGACAGGCATCGACAGACTGCGCCTGGATAAGTTCTACATGGTGAGGCTGCTGGCGGCAGCGGCGGCAGGCATGGGGGGCGCGGGGCGGGGCGGGGGGAGCTGCGGGCACGGCCCCGAGCGTCTCCTGCCCTGGCAGGGCTGCGCCCTTGAGTACTGTGACCCATACGTCTCGAGGGCCTAGGGCTGCCCGGCATGTGCCCTGTCTCTGAGGGTTGGTGAGCGGCCAGAGAACTCCGTACTTAAACAGTGCACAGATTCCGGTTCAGAGGAGGCGATGAAAATGGCCTGTCTGGGGAGGATCAGGGCCGCGGCCTTGCACCCTGCTGGAGTTGCCATGAGCCGTGAGTGCCAGCAAACCTGCATGGAGTTCATGCCCTAGTCGTAGACCCTTGTCCACTTGTAGGGTGCCCAGTTGGGAAGCTGCTTTCTTCTGGGTGAGGACGTTTATAGAATGGTATGCAGAATCCCCTTTTTCTTTCTTTTTTTTTTTTTTAAAGATTTTATTTATTTATTTGACAGAGAGAGACACAGCGAGAGAGGGAACACAAGCAGGGGGAGTGGGAGAGGGAGAAGCAGGCTTCCGGCTGAGCAGGGAGCCCGATGTGGGACTCGATCCCAGGACCCTGGGATCATGACCTGAGCCGAAGGCAGACGCCTAACGACTGAGCCACCCAGGCGCCCCTCCCCTTTTTCTTTCTGATGCTGCGTTCCTCAGAATTTAGGTTATTGATTTGCCCTCAGAGACGCAGGAAAGTTGGGAGATTTACAGACTCCGTGTCCCCACCCCACATTTGAACCACACTCCTGTTCCCGCAGCGGTGTTCGCGGGCTTAGGATGGTGTTGCTGAGAGCAGGTGACCCAGCTGGGCCTCACTGAGGACGCCCGGCTGCCTTTGGGGCTGCAGTTACTCAGGATCTGCCACTGGGATCAGCTCCCAGCTCAGACTTGGCCCCGGGGTTATGTGGGCCCTGTGTACCTCAGATGTCAAGGTGAGGACCAGCTAGTGGGCAAGGCATGGAGCTCAGGAAGGGAGGAAGATGGAAGCTAAAGCATGTGAGGCCGGGGGCTGGGGCCAGGCTGTGCACTTTCACAAAGCACGGGTTTCCCAGGCAGGAGTTTCCCTAAGATGTAGTTGCTGTGCGCTTGATAGGATGGCTTCTGTTGCTTTGTGGGGGCCCGTGTGACTGCACCCAGTAGCGCAGCCCCCTGGAGAGACGAAGCGTCTGGCAGCTGTAGGCACAGTGAGTGGTGCCCCGTGTGTCCTGGGGCACACCTGACGGCCAGGAGACCCATCCCCACGTGCATCCTCTGTCACTCTACACTCCTGGAGCCCTCTGTGGGTGTGCCACTTCACATCTGGGCGGTAGGAAAACCGGCTGGAAAAGCCGTGAGCTGTTGTCAAGGGGAAACGGGGCCTCGTGGGGCAGGAGTCGGGATTTGTCATAAAGGATGAGCTTTTTTAATGGGGGAGTTACCCGCCCTGGGGATGAGAGAGAAAGCAAACACTTTCACTGTCTGTTGGGGAGAGAAGTCCTTCGGAAAGCTCAGGGGAGCCTTTCCCAAGGGGCTCAGCCTCCCCGGGGGGGACAGGCACTTTGTTCTCTGTTCCCACTCCTGAAATAGGGACTGTTCCTTTGGCTTTCGTTCATGGCCCAGCAGTTGCTCCCCAGGGTGTCTGCTGTGAGCCAGATTCCTGGTGCTCTTGGAAAGCGGGAGCATCCCAGCCTGGGGGCAGCGACACATTCTCTGGTGTCCTGTCCAACAGCTCTGGAGGGCCTGCTATGCGCTCTGGGCCACAGGGATGACCGGGGCAGAGGGGGTTCTGGGGAAATGCAGGCTGTGCCCCACTAACAGGGGTCTCCGTTCATGCCACAGCTCATGCGGATGGTCCTGAATGAGTCCTTGAAGGCCCTGAAGACGCAGGGGTGGCAAGAAAGGTTGGTACTCGCGGCACATCCCGAGAGCGGCTCCTGCTCACAGGCGAGCCCGTCTTGTCACTGGGGCCGGGGCCATATGCTTCTCTCCCAGTTACTCGTCATAAAGAGATGTCAGTCTTCCCATTAAAGGGTGACCCGATGGTGCTTAAGATGAAGGCATTTTAAAATTTTGGTTTGTGCATGTGTTCACAGAAATGAATGTTTTTGACCTTGAATGTAAGCCCTTACTATGAATCCAAATTGAGTTCTCTCATTATCATAATACTGGTTTTCAATATAATTGATGCACAGCTAAGGTGCTTTTTTTTTTCTTTTTTGGTATTACATGGCATATTCAATTCTGTTATCAATGGTATTTGCTTTGGTTCTAGAAATTTTTAATTTATCCAGACTTGTCACTTTTGACAGAGGTGCTTGTGATGGGGGTAGTCCGTGTCCCCCAAATTAAGAGGCCTGTGTTTTGTGGCCAGCATTGGGCTTCCCCTGGACCTGGGCCAGTGGGGCTCTGGTGAGCCCGATCTCTCCTACCCTGCGGGCACCCCGGGGAGCACACTGGGGCAGGGCCGGCTGAGCTGCGGCTCCCGGTGATGGCATGAATGGACGCCTCTGTACGTCCAGGAGGCAGACTGAGATCCACAGCACCAAATGGGTTCTGAGTTCACATTTTAAAGTTTTTAAAATTAAAGTTTCATCTCTTTATAGTTTTTTCTAATCATGAGAGTGACACGTTCCCAGTATAAGGAACTAGGAAAAGTTTTGTTAAACGAAGGAAATGCAACGCGAGCTCCCAACACAAAGATTTTGCAGACGCCTCTGTGTTCTGTGTGCGGGGTGCACGGTGGCGTCTGAGCACGCACAATGTCTGCGGACTGCTTTTTATTTTACTGATGACGTGTCCAAGGCGCCCCTCATGTCAGCGCCCTGCTGCGTGGTTTTGGGGGTGGGGCAAGAGGAAAGAGACTTGGAAACAATGTATTTTGAGTGGCTTTGTGATGAAACGGTGCGCTAGACCAGCGTATTTGCAGTCTGCTCATGACCATGCCCGCCAGCTCCCAGCCCAGCTGCTGCCATGGAGCGTGCGTTCCTGCCATGGGGGGGTCTCCTGGAGAGCGAGGTTACATCCTCACCCAGGGCCACTTTTTCCCCCTATAAAACAGACCAGCAGGAGTGGCCTGTAGTTCCCTGGGCTTTTCTGAGTTTAGAATTATGATGAGTGACATCATGTTTAGGGCGAGGGTGCCGCTGCGGAGCCTGATTTTCACCCTCTAATTCCCGCGAGGCGCTGAGGCCAGGGCTCTTACTGTCAGGACGTAGGGTTTGGGTCTTCGTAGGTGGCTAGTGCACAAGTGGAACTGAAGGCTGAAGGGACATTTTATTTCTGATAACTCTTGTGAGAGGAGTTCTTTCCTCACGCCGCTAAGAGATGCAGAGAGACCCTTTTGAAGAAGCTGGTAGCCTCTGATTGGGCCGTGCCATCTGTTCCTTTAGCCCGTCCCCGTTCCCGCTCAGCCGGCCAGACCTGGTTGGTTGGTCAGTGTTCGTTACTGTCACTGGCCTGGGTGGAGGGCTCTCCTTCCCTGAGCCGCAGACAGCATCCTTTCCCTTCTGTGGCCGGTGAATCCCCAGCGCTGTCCCGCGGCCCCCCCCCCCCCCCGGGGGCTCATTACGGAGTGCGTGTTCTCCAGTTCAGGTGTGGTAGTCAGCGCCCCATGCATGTAGACCAGCAAAGACTTGCCGCCAGAACTCTCTGACCCCGGAGCCCCAGGCCTCTGAGGCCACTGACAGCAGCGTGCTCAGGGGCGGCAGACGTGGCCAGCTTGGGGCCACGACTCCGTGCAGTGGGACTGGGGGAGCAGCTCTTCCGTCTCCTTTCTCTGCCTTCACTCTGCCGTGGTGTGCGCTCCCGGGCAGGTCCCCATGAGGACAGAGAGACGCGGGACGTGGTGGTGTAGCCTTTGTCATGCCAGGCCTTTCTCCTTCCACTTGTGGTCCCTGCACAGAAGGGAAGGCGTGTGCGAACGTGTATGTACACGTTTGTAGCTGAGACGCGGCCTCGCCACGTGTGCTGGTGCTGACGATGGTCACCAACCTGTAATTACGAGTCGTCTGTGATGGAGCAGACCCAGATCACCGGCCGCCTCCCGTTGGGCGGGCGCTGGCGTGTGATGGTGTTCCTGTCAGGTAGGGGACGTCGCGGGCTTGTAGCCTGCTGTGGCTGCCCGCCGTATTGGCCTCTTTCCTTCCTTAGGCACGTCGAGCAGCTGCTGGAGCTGCTGACGACGGAGATCCTGCACCCTGACAGCCAGGCCCCCAGCGGGGTGAAGAGCCACTTCCTGGAGATCTTCCTAGAGGAGCTGAGCAAAGTGGGCGCCGCTGAGGTGAGCCCAGTGGGCTGCGGGCGGTGGCTGAGCCCCCCCCTACCGTGCTCACACGCAAGGGACTGAGGCAGCTCCCCCCTCCTTTCTTTGTAGCTGACGGCAGACCAGAACCTCAAGTTCATCGATCCCTTCTGCACGATTGCTGCTCAGACCCAGGAGTGAGTGGCAGGGGGCTTCCTCCGGCCTGGTTCTTCTTTCTCACGGGGTTCCCCTGTTGGGAAGAGAGAAGGAGTTGTGTGTGTGTGACAGGGTCAGCGGAGTGGCCGCTGCTGGGGCTGGGGGGTCGGGATGGGCATACCCGGCCTAACGGGCCTGCTCCGGCACCTGCTGTCCCGCAGCTCCCTGGTTTTGCATAACATCACTCGGGGCATCTTTGAGGCGATCGTGGAACAGGCCCCGTTTGCCATCGAAGACCTCATGAATGAGTTGGATGCACAGGAGGAGGAGGATGGCATGTCGGAGGACGATGAGCACGAGCAGGATGTGCTGTCCAAGGAGCCAGGTAAGGGGAGGGTCAGCGCAGCCGTGTGAGGGCGCCCCTTCTGGCCTGGCGAGCTTTGGTGCTTGCGGGGTCCCTGCGTTCGCTTCTCGTCTGGTCCCCCTGTCCTCGGCCTGCCCCCGGCCCGGCAGCCAGGGTGTGTCCTCCCCGTCCTGGGCCTCGCCCCCCGGCCTCCTGTTCTCAGGGCGCCGTCCTGACTCCCTGGCTCCTTTCTCACCCACCGTTCCTGCCCGGTGCCTCTGCCCTGCTCACCCTTCCTCTCTGGTCCCCACCCTCCATCGCCGGGCCCACCTGTACCTCCCCGCCCCTACCCTGTCTCCCTCGCTGGGTTGCTCCACAAGATATCTTACTTTCTGGCGTGAATCACTTAAAGTTACATGAATTGCTTGTCTATCGTTCGTGGTCCTATCTCCCCACCGGATGCCGGCTCCCCCAGGACCGGGCGTTCTTTTGATCGCAGCTGCGTCCCGGTGCTGGGAGCAGCCCCAGCACAGGAGGTGCCCTCTAGATGGGGGAGTGAGCAAGCCGATGAACGGAGCCTACCACGGGGAAACATGCCACGGGTGGTGTCCCGCTGAAGGCCTTTGGGGTCAGGGCCTGGGCTTCGGTCTGGTTTGTTGACAGTCTTGATGCTGATGTGGGTCCTTGTGGGACATGGGTTGATCTCATGTGCGCCGTGGACTGGGTTGTGTCCCGTGGCTGCAGGGGTGCGTCTTCCACCACTTTCAGGACTCTTCCCTGCCTCCCACTCTTTTTTTTTTTCTTTTTGGTGGTAAAATACACATTATGTGAAGTTTACTATGTTAACTTTTTTTTCTAAGACACATTTATCCAGTGTCGTGATCAGACCATTGTTTTTAGCAATCAACAGCATGGGTGGAAAAAAAGATCTACATTAAAACCTTTTGTTGGAGTGCTTTACGCTTTCTACAGAACAGAAACTAAAATACTCTGTTATACTGTTAGTCACAAATCCAGTCCTCGAGCTTTCTGCCCCCACACACAGGTGTTTGCAGCAGCTCGGCCCTGCCGCCACGGTGCGTGGCTGAGATCCCATGTCTCTTGTAAGTCGTAGCTTCCTTGGCACTTCTGTGGCTCTTCTCTGGCTCCCCCTGTGGCTCCCTCGTGGCTCCCCCCGTGGTTCCCCCCAGTGGCTCCCCCTGTGGCCCCCCCGCCGTGGCTCCCCCCGGCTCTCCTCTCCTCCTCAGCTCTGTGTCCTGGCAGCGATGAGAACCTCCTGTCGCTCCCGTAGCTCCTGCTGCTGCCGCCACTGCCGGAACTGCCACGGCCACCTTGTTTCGTGGTTTGGCAAAGTATTGGCCTCCATCACCTCAGGGGCCAGAGCTCCTGCCTCCAAAATTCCCTCCTGTCATGGGTGCAGAATTTGGAAGATTACTGCAACTGCCGAAGTCATGCCAGCTTCCGCCGGCTGCAGAGTTGTTACCCTGTCGTTCCCAAGCCTGTTAGAGCAGCCCCACGGCCACCACCCCCACCTCGCTGCTACCAGAGCCACCTCACCCACGGAAGTACGCCCCACGGCCACCACCGAACTTTCCAGAACCACTTGGACCTCTGGCTGGAGGAAGCACTCACCTTCTTTTGCTTAGGCAGGGCTTTCCTCGCTTCACGGCTGTGGTCGTTCGCAGTCTGGTATTTCTGAGTGGCGGTCTTGTCCGCACAGTCACGGCCCTCAGATGTTACAAGAGCTGAGCCTCTCTTCTTGTCACTGCCTCCCTCAGTCATGATGTCCGTCGGTCAGTTTTCCCATAGTGTTCGGAATGATCTTCGATGGTGTTCTTCAGTGTCGTCCTTAGTGCCGCCAACAGAGATGTTTTTCACGGTTGAGTGGGCAGCAAGCCTCTGAGGACCCCCTCTTGAGAAGTCGTCTTTGCTTCCGCAACTCTTCCGTCCCCCTTGTGGGCCTCACGTTCTTGGCTGCCTCCACCTCCGTAGCGGCGCAGGTGACAAACCCAGAGCCTCTGGGGCGCTGGGTGTTTGGATCTCGTGACCCCACAGTCCGAGAGCGTCCCCCATGGCTCAGACTGGCTCCTCAGACTCTCACTGGTCCTTTGAAAGCTCAGACCTCCGATGAAGAGCTTCCAAAGCGGTCCAGGCTCTGGGAGGCTCTGACTTAGGCAGGACGGCGGTCGGCAGGGGGACTTGAACGATGCTTCCTCGGCCACATCGGTGGGCAGGAGAGATGCTGACCATGTTTAAGTGTCAAGTGCCTTCACAAGCTTGTGCAGCCACCACCACTCTTCATCTCCAGAACTTTCCATCTTTCCATACTGAAACTGTCCCTGTTAAACGCTGTCGTTTCCCCTCCCCACACCCCTTCCCCGGACCCCTGGCACCCACCTTCTACTCTGTCCCTGTGGATCTGACTGCTCTGGGTCCCTCCTGTGAGTGGGTCACACAGTGTTTGTCCTTCTGTGGCTGGCTGGCTTCACTGAGCATGGTGTCCTCAGGGTTCATCCCTGTCTTAGCATGTGTCAGTTTCTTTCCTCCTTTTGAGGCTGAGTAATATTCTGCCATAGGTATGGCCACGTTATGCTTACCCACTCACCCATCAAGGGACCCTTGGGTGCTTCCATGTCTTGGTTCTTGTGACTCATGCTGTAGTGACCTTGGGTGAACAAGGATCTCTTGGAGACCCTGCTTTCAGTTCTTTGGGGCAAATACCCAGAAGTAGGATTGTGGGGTCACACAATTCTTTTTCTAAATTTTTGAGGTCCCTCCCAGTTCCCACAGCAGCTGCATCACTTTGTATATCCACCAGCGTTGTGCAGGGTTCCAGTGTCCTGTTTTGTTGCCAGGAGCCACCCCCACGGGTGTGAGGGAGTATCTCACTGTGGTTTGGGTCTGCACGTCCCCGATGTCTTGGGGACGTGGAGCACCTTCACGCACTCGTTGGCCTTCTGTGCATCTTTCTGGAGACATGTCTGCTCAGGTCTTTTGCTTTCAGGCGAGTCGTGTGCTACTGAGCGTTAGGAGGTCTCTCTGCATTCTGGATGCTCAAGCCCTGTCAGGTCTGTGATTTGCAAGTATCTCCCCCTGTTCTGTGGGCCGCCTTTTGGATAGTGGGTTTTGATGCACAGATGTTTGAGTTTTCATGAAGTTCAGTTGGTCTGTTCTGTCACGTGTGTCTTCAGTGCCCTGTCTGAGAAGTCATTGGTGCGGCCAGTTTCGTGAGGGTTTTGCTTTGTTTTCTTTCTTTTTTAAGATTTTATTTATTTATTTGAGAGAGAGAGAGTGGGAGAGAGCACAAGTGAGGGAAGGAACAGAGAGAGGGAGATGCAGGCTCCCTGCTGAGCAGGGAGCCGGACATGGGGCTCAGTCGCAGGACCCCGGGATCATGACCTGAGCCGAAGGCAGACGCTCAACCTACTGAGCCACCCAGGCGCCCCTCCCTGCTCAGTGTTTTTTTTTTTTTTTTTTTTTTTAAGAGTTGGTTATTTGAGTTCTTACATGTGGGTCTTTTATCCCCTTTAAGTTAAATTTGTACATGGGTGAAGGACCCAGTTTCGTCCTCTTGCCTGTGGCTGTCAAGTTCTCCCAGCACCGTTTATTGAAGAAATGGTCTTTCCCCCAGGAAAGGTCATTTGACCATATAGATTCAAGGGTTCATTTTTCTGCTGCCAACTCTGACCCCCTGCTGGAGTGCTCCTAGGTGTTCCGTTCACGCCCCCTCCATCCGTGCTCCCAGCATTTCATCCAGCCATCCTGTGCGTCTTGCCCGTCCTGTCCTTCGGTAGCCTGCGTCACTCTGACACCGGGGCGCTGGCAGGCCCACTGTGCCTGCCTGTGGCCCTGCCATCCTCATTCTCTGTCCTACTCGCCTGCCTGTTGTCCAGAACTGTTCTGTATGCAGTGACATCAAAGCCTAATGATTGGAAACACGGTCTCTCTGGTCCCTTGATCCAGGTTTGCCCTGTGGCTGGACCTAGCTCCCCTTCCTTGATTCTGGAATTTCTGACACTACATTGGTTTTGTAAAATATCCACACGAAATTCCTCTTAATTCCGTTGTCAGGACGACTGCTCAGCCCCCTCCTCTGGGATGTCTCTTTCAGTGGCACCTCTCCCCTCCGTGTGAGGCTGCCCATACCCCTGCCCCACCCTACACCTGCACCTCTGCCCAGGTCATGGGCCCTGGCACACAGGGCTCTTGGTTCCCAGGTGTTTGTGTTGGGGTGCTCTGCACACTGGGCACGCACCTTTGAGTTCACGGGGGCCCTTTTGTTCCAGGCTCCCCCCATGGGGCTGCACGCGACAGGAGTGAGAAGCTGCCAGGAGATGGTGAGGACAGCGTGGGCCCTGTCCTCCAGGTGGGTGGCCTGGGCTCGCGGGCCTGGCCCTGCCTCTGCACTCCGTGAAGGCAGGCGCTCCGGGCCCTCATGTACAGAAACAGGGAGGTCTTGAAACTGGGACTGGGGGTCGGCCAACAGGGCTTGGGCTTCCCTGCCCGTCAGCCGCCTCGGGTGCGCTCCCTGCTCGCGTCGTGGGGCGCTGGGCAGAGAAGATGACAGTGCCGAGAGGTCGCCCCGGGTCCCGCTCAGGGTCAGAGCCCAGCAGAAACAGAATGCTTACTAAAGAGCCGTGAACATTGGTTATGTGTTAAATTAGTAAGAATTAGGCATATTGGCTTAAATGGCGTCTGTGTAAATTAACGTGGTTTGTGTTCTTTCTCCCTGTTCGGACGTGGCTGCCCGAGGGTGTAGTCGCAGAGGCCAGCCCGGGAGGTCCCCTCACCCGGTGGCGGCGGCCCCGGGGAGTGTGCTCGCTGCCCCGTGTTATACGCAGCGTTTGCGGAGGGGAGTTGGGAGGATGTCCGGGCGTGTCCTTGTGACCCGACCGGAGGATCTGCGCCTGGTCCACGTGCTCTCTCTGCTCACTGCACATTCCTGGAGCACCTGGGAGGTGACTGCATCTCTCTTTGTTCCACAGTTTGATTACGAGGCCGTGGCCAGCAGACTGTTCGTGGTGGCCAGTCAGCAGGGCACCCCTTCCCAGAACCGGAAGCGCCTCTACAAAGTGATTCGGAAGTAAGTTGCCCTGAAGGTGGCTGGTGACCCCTCCCCCTCCCCTTGGAGTTGCCCTCGCTCTGTTCCACTGTCTCTGGGGGCCTTTGTCCACCCTCAGAGCGCAGGTGGAGGGGCATCGAGGGCGGCCCCTGGGCAGCTGATGGGAGGGCCGCGTCCCCCCTCGTGTGGAAGTTGCGACCATGGTGAGCTCCTGTCTCTCCTTTCAGGTTGCAGGACCTTGCTGAAGGTGAGCATCTCATGCTGAGACCCTGGCCTGGAACACTGTCATCCTCCTGGGCGCACTGGCTCACGTGGTCGCCCTTCCAGTGGGATTAATCACTGCACAGGCGGGGCTTTCTCTCCGGGAGAGGGGGCTGGAGGGGTTCTGCAGCTCGTCCTCGCCCCGCTCGGTGGCTCTCGGATCCGGGTGTGTGCTGGAATCCCTGGGAAGCTTGTTTTGCTGAGTGCCTGCTGCCAGGGCAGGGGCCCGAGAACCTGCGTGTCTAGTGAGTTCCGTGGCCTGCCCTGTGGCTGGTCTGCGGTGCAGCAGGCACTTCCCCGTGTACGCCCGGTTCAGCCGGTGATAAGGCATAGGAGTGAAAATGGGCCTCTCCCCAGTTTCACTGTGAGGTTTTAGACGTAGAGCGGTGGCAGAGAGGGGGTTGATGGTGAATACTCGCATGGCCGCCACCTTGGCTCTGCCATCGGTATTTTACTGTCCTCGTATTGTTCTCCCTCCCTCCATCACACTGTACCCGCAAGTATGTTGTGCTCCTTGTGAGCTCAAGTTCGGTACTGGTAGGTAACGTTTTCATACGGTGACGTGCTTGAATACCGCGTACACGTGATGGGGTTTCCATGCACAGACCCCCATCGACACGGAGAGCATCGCCGTTGGCCCCCTCTCAGCCAATAAGCTTTTCAGGGGATCGACAACGATGTAGCGTGAGCACTCCAGGGCCTGGCTCTGGCTGGCATCTCACTGCACTCACAGCCTGGAGTCGGTGGTAGCCGTGCGGGCCTGAGCACGGGGCTGTCTGGCACGAAGTGTGCGGCCCTGAACGTGCACACTGAAAACACCTCAACCTGCCCTTAGCCTCCTGATGGCCTGCCTTGGTCCTTAGGCCTCTTCCCAGAGGATGACGTGCCCGAAAAAGCCTACAGGAACCTGCAGGAAGAGGGGCAGGAGAGGAGGACAAAGAAGCGGCCCAAATCCAGGTCACAGAAGCAGCCAGGTAGGACTGGCGGTGTCTGCCGGCCATGGGGCTTTGGTGCCTGCGGTCTGTGTCCCTTGTACCCCCTCCTCCCCAGCTCATCCACAGGGCCATGGTTAGACCCCCGCTGGGGGCTGCTCTGTGTTTGTTAACGCCCCACGTCCCGCTGGGGCACGGGGCTGCCTGCTGCCGTGGAGATGGGCCCTGTGCACCGCAACAGCCAGGGCAGGAAAGGGCTGCAGAAGAGGGATAGCTGGTGGCCCCCCCCAGCTGAGAGCCCTTCCGTGGTTGCCCGTGTGTGCTTAACGGTCTCAGGTTCGGGGGTCTGCCCTTTGAAGGGTCTCCTGGTTTGCCCTGGTTCTGCTCCTGCCCGGGCCACCTCCGTCCACGTTGGCTTACGCCTGGGCCCTCGCTGCGGTCACTGGCCTGGCTCGTGGCTCTGTTGTGCACCAGGTTGAGTCCGCTCCATTCTGGGGTCGAGCCTGCCCACCCTCTGAGTCACACCTCTGCAGCCTTCTTCCTCCCGACTCTGCCGGCTTGCTGGCTTTCCTGAAGGCCTGCTCCGGTCGGCCTGCCTGGCTGGGAGCCACCACCATGTCCCATCTGCCTGACGGCCGTGGAACTTCACATCCACACTGGCAGGACGCTCTGGTTGGCTGGGGCGGGTCTGCTGCTGAGGCCTTCGGGTCCTCTTGTGTGTCCTTTGTGTGTGGCCCTGGAGCTAGCACCTTCAGTCAGAGTGGAAGTGGGCTAACCAGGCCTTCACGGTGCCTCGTTCACGTGGCCTTGCTGTTTTAGGGAAAGGCGGGAAGGAGGACTCACGGCCAGACCCGAGCTCCGGATCCGAGAGGAGGATGAGGCGGCGGCGGCGGCGGGGCTCGGGGACTGAGCCCACGGGGCCGCAGGAGCAGCTCGGGGGCCCAGGTGGGAGAGGGGCTCGAAAGAAGAGGCGGCGGCTTCGGGCGGGGGCCAGAGTGAAGGTGGCTGGTTGCCAGGAGCTACAGACCAAGCAGCGGCCGCTGCAGAGCCGGAAGTGACCGCAGCAGGCCCAGCACACGCAGGGGGGCGCTTTCCCTGTGGCTCCTCCGTTTTGCGCTGAGTGGCGTTGGGGCGCAGGACCGCAGGGCCCTGCTCCCGAGACTCTGGACACGGACACCTGCGGCTCCCTGACGTACTGTGTTGGCAGAGGGTCGGGCCCCTTGCTCGGTGTCCGTGCTTCAGAGCGTGGACGCCGTGCTGACCTTGGTCAGGCCAGGAAGTCCCCTGAGACCTAAAACTGCCTGGGGCCGGGGACTGGCCCCACATGGGGGGTGTCCATGAATAAAATGCTCTGCAGCTCTTACGAGCAAGGTCCTACTTCTGCGGCGTTGATGCAGGAAGATCCCGGTGGTGTGAATTGACGGTCTGGTTCCCAAGTAGCGTTTATACTTTGTACCTGTTGCATGGGAACAGCTGTTCATACACCTCTCACAAAATTCGGGAGAAGATGCTGAGTTAGCTGCGGTTGTCTGGACGTCCTCTTCATAAACTTGTGTGTGGAGCGGACGCTGAACCTGTGCTTTGTGTTGGCCCTGTGGCTCGGGGTTGATGTGTCCGAGGCAGGGAGGTCGGCTCATGTGACTTAGAGGCAGAGACTCCTGCGGGCAGCCCCACGTGCCCCTCACGTTTCCCCTCAGCGCCTCTGATTCCGTTTCAGCCCTGCTCACCCGGAGGGTCCGAGGCAGTTTGCCAGACCCTGGAGAGTGCAGGTGTGAGTGAGTGCCGTGTGGGTTCCGGAGCTTTCCAGGCAGTGCTGTGGCGTGGTCAGGGCTGCATGGGTGGGAGGTGGGCACCGTCTGGGTCAGCCAGCCCTGTCGCTGCTGGGCTGAGGTGTGTGGGTGAGCCCAGCTAAAGGCCCATCCGGGCTTTGGCTGAACCCCAGTTCCTAACGCCTTGCAGCATGCTGGGGGAGTGGCGCTTGGTGACCCCCTTTCCATCAGCTGGGTGGACAGAGGCGGGGGCCCCTGGGACTGGCTGGGGCTCGGGTGGAGGCTTACTCCTCTCCTGGAGGTCATAGTTTCTGTTCTCCAAAGTGATTGGGCAGAACCGGCCTGCCCAGCACAGCTGGTGGGCCGAGCTCAGTAAAGCTCGGTGGCCTGGTGGACACGCTGAGCCCCCAAGTCTTCTCCGGTGGCGCCCCGGGCCGGGGTCCCATTGCTGTTCCTGCCTTTTCTGTGTGTGACGGGGACAGATGCTTTATTGTTTTGGTTGAAATTTCTTCGGTCAAAAAATTAAGGAAACAAGCACACTAGAAATTTCTGAAAAAACATAAGTTCTACCTGACTGCCGTCCTCAAACCAGAGTGTTCGTGGCTTCCTGAGTGTTGGGTTCTAGGCCATTCTCAGGCCACACTGTGGTCCTTCCCTCCCCGACCATGCTGTGTGGACACCGTGACTGGGCACGCTGGCAGGCTGGGATGGCTTGTGGCCCCCCTGTGTCTGACTGGCGGCATCCCCTCTGTCCCCCATCAGCACGCGCTGTCCTTGGGCAGAGCAGGGAAGCCTCAAGAGGAAATGGAGGGTGACCACCAGCCCTTGCCCCCAGGAGAGCCTGTGTCCAGGAGCAGGTGTCCTGTTTATTTCCCTGTGCGTTCTTTTTCTAAAACCGTTTTATTGAGCTGTCATTCATGCGCCTCACAAGTCCCTCGTGTCACGCGAACAGGTCCATAGTTCTCAGTACAGAGCTGTGTAGCCATCGCCAGAATCCGTGTTTGACCATTTCGTCCTGAGAGACCGCCGTCCTTGAGCTGTCCCCTCCTGGCCCCCGACCCCAGCTGACACCCACTTTGTGTCCGCACAGATGTCCCGATTCTGGACTCTCATGTAGATGGAATCCCACCACGTGGGTCTTCGTGTGCAGCTTTTCTCACGTAGCGTGTTTCCAGTGTTTATCTGTGTTTGTCGCACGCATCAGGATTTCATTGCCCGTGTGGCTGAGTGATACTCTGTTGTGTGGATTCTCAGTCTCCCCCTGCCATCCAAAAGCACCACGCTCCTGTGAAACCCTCCGTAAGCCGAGACGACATAAGGCGAAGAAGCAAGTGCCGTTAGTTTACGTGGAAAACTTCTGAGCATTCCCAGACCCCAAAAATCACTTCTCCCAGGCTCTTCTGATCCCCAGGACATGTTTAGCTAATGGACACACAAAATCAGTCGAGATCAAGCCCAGATGCTCAGGGACGCAGCCGAGAGCCCCGGGGCCGGAGGCTGAGATGCTGCGGGTGGTTCGCGGGGCAGGAGGTGGGGGGCCGCGCTCGCTGCTCGGGTGCAGTCCGCCGCCTGCATGGCGGCTCACTGCACACCCGCCGCTGGACGCGGTTTTCGCTTTTCGCCTTTTCCACCTAGAAGTGGAAATCTTCAGATTGATCTGCAAAAACAGGTAGTGAGGTAGGTCTTTCACAAGCGTGAAGTGGGGTAACGCGACCTTCCACAGAGCGGGGCGCCTGTAGCACCTGTTTGGGGCGCTTCCCCACCTGTCGGTCATGGTGAGTGGGGCCGCTGCAGACCCCCGCGTGGACACGCCCTCCTTGGGTGTGGACCCAGGCGCGGGATGTGAGGCCGGTGGCAGGTGACCGCGGTTCTGGATGGTTCCCACCTCCGGGGACGGGGTGTGGCGTCAGGCGAGGGCTCCCCGTGCCGCTCACCCCGTGAGCTCTCGTCACCACGGTGGCACAGCCGGTCGGAGCGGACTGACGGGCTGAGAGTGCCGTCTGCTCATGGCTGTGGAGAGCTTGCCTCGTCCCTGCGCAGGGGTGCACAGCGCTGGCTGTCCCACCCCGCCCCTGCCTGTCCCTTGTGGACCTGGCTGACGGGCCCCGGCAGGTGACTCCTTGGAGTAACTTAGGGAACATTTTCTATAAGTCTCTCACCTACGGCACAGCCATCGAGTTTGAGAAATTAGCATGGGCACCTCAGTGCCATCCAACCCTCTGGTCTGTTTGGTGATGCCCTCTGTGGCCCTGGGGCCCCATCTGGAGTCTCCTGCATCACATTCTCCTTACTCTTTAGTCCCTTGAACTAGGTCCTCCATCTCTGCCTCACATCCAGGACCTGGACGCTGGGTGGATCTCAGGCTGGCGGTCTTGTACGTCATCCCCACTGCGGGCGTCTGGTGGCTCCTCTCGTCTAGACGCAGGGGATGCAGGAGTCAGAAGCGAAGCTGGTTCTCTGTCCTGCCTGGGCCTCGGCTTCCTGCTGGCTTTGGTACAGAGGGTTCTTGTGAATGTGGCCCCTTCCCTTGGGGGTTGACGGTGTACGTGCTGAGGGGCTCCGGAGCCCCAGTACCCAGTTTCTCATCAAACTCTCCATTCACTCCTTGAGTGACTTGTGTTGGTGGCTCATTGTTTCCTGTTTTATCCAGTAGGTTATAATCCGTTACTGTTACTTGTTTTAATTGCATGTCCCATTTGGGCCAGTGGGAGACGTCAGGCCGGCTTCTTGGTGGGGAGCACCCACCACCTGTCACCTTTGTTACGGCAAGAATCCTCAGCTCTGGGACCAGCTGCTTCTCCCAGGACGCTGATGTGGAGGGTACAGCCCTGCCCGGCTCAGGAGGGGCTGGTGTGGGTGAGGGTCTTCTGGGGTCCCTTTGTCTTGTTTTGTTCTGAAACAGCTTTACACACATGTGCTTTATAGGCTGTTCAGTTTGCCTATTTAGAGTATGCGGTTCAGGGGTTCTCTGAGTCCATCACCACAGTCCATTTAGGACATTTTCACTCATCCCCAAAAGAAACCCCATCCTGGGGGCTTCCTTTAACTTGGGGAGAAAGCCTGTGTGAAGCTTTCGGACCAGTAGGAGCCCCCACCGTGGGGTGGTGGTGGGTGACTGATCACAAGGCTAATAGATTAATTGATCGTTTCCTTGAACAACTAAAGGGTCTAGAACAAATACGGCTTGTGTCCGAGGTGACAACAAATTCCTGTAGCAAACGTGATTTACAGTTTTGTGGTTACTCCAGCTCTGCTTCAGTGTCTCTTCTGGGCACAGGAGCTCGAGTTCAGTGGTTACGTAGGGGGCATCTGGGGATCCCTGTGCCGCCTCTGTGTTGGCACACATAGGACCACAGCTTCCGTCCTGGTGCCCAGAGACTGCCCCTGGGCCATGGGCTCTCGGCTACCAACCCCGGGTCACCAGAGTTCAAGCTTTGTCCTTGGCTTGCTGAGGAGGGTCAAGGACAGCACAGCCTTGAATTACCAGAGGGCTTGTGTCTGCCTGGGGGTCCTCTAAGTTAGCTTCTCATCAAGCACTACTGTGACCTCTGACCCCCTTCCATTTTAGCCACGACCAGGAGGGAGTCAGGCCCTGGGTGGGGTTGAGGGGGCAAAGCAGGGGGCAGCTTTTGCCCAGGCCAAAGAGACATCAGGGATGCAAGGGAGGGGGTCTTGTTGGGGTGAGGGCCGGCAGGTGAGGAGGGGCTGGTGTTTGCTGGAGGTTCATGCAGGGGAGTGACCGGCCAGGGCGGTTTTGCACCTGTCCCTCTGGTAGTGGGATAGAGGGTGGACTTGGGGACAGTCTTGCCAGCAGCCCCGGGTTGGGACGCTCTCTGATTGATGGCTTTTCACACACTGCCTTATAAAAATAGCCTCTTAATCACTAGGGGCCTGGCAGCAAAGGACTCTCCTCATCCTCAGCCCAGAAGTTCCCCAAATGGGCGGCAGGATGCAGAACCCCGACCATGGTGGCTGATGGACAGCTGGGTGCGCTGGAGGGGCAGATGGCGGGGGCCCATCCTGTGGCACGTAGCCTGCAAAGAAAGAGGAGGGCCCCAGGGGGCATCCACATGCTGCCCGCCCTGTCACTGTGGGAAGGACTGAGGCTCCCGGTCCCAGTCCTTAGCCTGTAAGGGCCAGTTAAATCCCAGCTGGAAACGTTTCCCCAAATGACCTTTCTACTGTGAAGAGAACGCGCCAACCAGCTGACTTCAGCAGTGGGCAGGCTTGGAGACTCTACTGAAAGGGGCCACTTAGCTTGTAAATTGGGCTGATTTTCTTTCCCGAGCCGGATTTGGCTGGAGGGAGCTGTGTCCAGCGGTGCCTTGTCTTCCTGCAGCAGCCGTTCCCGGGCACCCTGAGACTCCCCTCCGAAGCCCAGTCTCGCGGCACGCCGGCGGCTGCCATGGCCCATCCCTCTCCGAGGGGAGTTTCTTCGCTCTGAGCTGCCGGTCAGCCGGACGCGTGCACTCTGAGGTTGCAGCGCAGATGGCTCTGTTCCTGCGGCGTGACGTGTGGGCGTGCATGCAAAGTCACACTCACGTCTCCGTCGTCTGTCCACCTCTTGAGCCTCTACTTACCTGTGTATCTGCCTGTCATCCCTACTTCCCCACCTCCCAGTCCTCTGTCCTGTCATCTCACCTCTCTCCACCCACTTACTTGTCCTCATCCTGTTCATCACCCACCTGCCCTTTACGGAAGAGACGATTGAAGAACCGTGGCAATTCTTATCTGTAAAGTAACCTGTTTCCTCACGTGTTAACCCCATGGTGTCTTCTCTCCACGGCGTCCTCCCCCATGGCGGTGTCCTCTGTGGAGTGGCCTTGTTTACGTGGAGCCCTCCATCCTTGTGTGGGTGAAGGGCAGGGTGGAGGTCCAGGGAGGGCAGCCCAGCCTCCTTGGGTGGCCCCTTGGGATGTCTGCTTCCCCTGCTTCTCCCCCATGTCCTCTCGCTCATCCGCTCCCATTGCCCTGGGACCTGCCACAGGGAGCGGGTGCAGTCCCACCAGCTGCCTCTGGGGGCGCCCTTGGTCCTTGGATTACATCTCTAGTCCCTCCCGGCCAGGTCATCAGGAATGCTGTCCCACTGGCCAGTGGCTAAAGCCCCATCTTGTTCTTTTTCTTGGCACTGTCTCCTGTGCCCCGGGTGGGTGAGCAGGGCTCTGAGTCTGTCCGATGGGGATGGTTGCATGGATCCTCACCCAGCCCAGTTGGCCCAGTAGCCTGTTTTGTCCTCCAGGCCCCAGGCTGGACGCAGGTCGGGGTCCTTCGAGCCTGGTTTCTCACCTCCAGCCTGCCTGGCCCCACAGGTGAGGCCAATGTGGGGGCTTCCTTTCTGGGCTGCCCAGGCCCCTCCCTCCAGGGGTGACTGGCAGAGCTCCAGGCTCTGTACCCCGCGCTCGTCCCTCTCCTGGAGGCTGCAGACTCTTCACTGCCAATGGCTGGGAAGCAGGCCCCAGGAAGAATGTGCATCCCTGCCCAGGGCCCTCTTGGCTGGCGCTGCAGACCTCGAAGGCGGAGCGTGAAGGTGGGCAGGCAGCCCTACACACTTGGCAGATGGGCCTGGGGAAATCTGTGGCGCCTGTGGCCCCAAGGCTTGCCGCCCTGCCTGCCTCTTGGAAGTCTCTGGATTCATAGGGTCGGAGGCTGATGTGCAGGCAAAGGAGAGGTGTGGCCCCCAGGGCCTGTTGGAAGCCAGGTTTGGGGGTGGTGGGGTGGGTGCTCCTGCCGACGTAGCCAGTGCCCTCCCGTCTGAGGTGGGCGAGGGAAAGGTGCCCTGGTCCCCCCTCGGGTGGGTCCCTAACCACCTCGTCTGCCTGTGGGTGGGGTCGGTGATTTCCGTTGGCTCCACGGGGTGTCCCTGCTGCCAGCACCCCATTTCTGGAAACCCAGGAGTGTGGGTAGAGCCCCAGGCAGAAAGCTGTGGGGAACCAGCCTTACCCCTGTCCTTTCCCGGGGTGGGGCGGCAGGGCCTCCGGACTTTACGGTTTGCCCGTGGGTCACAACCCCTGCCCCCGCCGCTTATTTGCACAGCCGGGCAGCCTGATGGGTGGCCACACAGCATGGGAAGAAAGGGGAGTCAGCCCGAGGGCTGGGTCAGCGGTGCGTAGCCAGCGCACCCAGCAGGCGGGCACGCCGCGGCTCCTTTGTGTAGTTTGACGGGGCCCTGGGTGGCCGCGCTAGGTTCTCGCCCCCTGCGGGGCCTTGCTTATGGGGGCACTGTGGACACCTCCTCTCTTCCGAGCGTGCGCCCGCCGCACTTAGGAACCTGCACCGTGGGATTCTGAGTAACGACATTCGGTTCTTTGCAGTGGCCTGCACTCCCCGCGGGTCCCCGGCAGTCCGGCTCACTGCCCCTCCCTGCGGTCACCCCCTTCCCTCTTGTTTCTTTCCTCCCTTCTTCTCTCTGCTTTTCTCTGTAAATGCTCATTCAGTCTTGCACACTCGGGGGCTGGGACCGCAGTGCTGAGGTCGGGCGCCAGGGCGCAGCCCTGCGGGCTCCTGCTCAGGGTCTCACGTGCTGAAGTTGAGGTGAGGGCAGGGCTGCTGTCACAGGTGAGGTGTGGGGTCCCCGTCCCAGCCCACTGGTGGCTGGCAGAGTTCAGTTCTTGGCAGCTGGGGGCCTGAGGTCTCTTGTTCTTGCTGGTTGTCCGCAGCTCCTGGCCGGTGCCCACGGCCACTCGGCTCCCATCCATTCCTCCATCCTCTTCTCTGCACTCTAGCCTGCCTGATTAGGACAGGCCCACACATGCTGGGGCTGACTAAGCATCCTGCCCCCACAGTCCCCAAGTCCAGGCCTTCTCTCTCCTGAGTCTTATACTTCAGAGCTTGGCCCCGTCCCTTTCCTGCCCCCGGAAAATTCCTGCTCTGGGAGGATTGCCAGAGTGAAAGGGATCGAAAATACTGGAATGTTGCGGGGGTGGGGGGCAGTTAGGATTGACTAAGCCAGAGAGTGGCCCCAAACTCCCTGGACACCCAAAGCACTCCGCCTTGCTTGGCAGTGCCGCGGATTTCCCTGGCCAGGGTCCAGGGGTTGTGCTGGGCAACGGGGCAGGGGGTGGAGAGGGGGCGTTCTGGGTCACCTCATCACCCCACCTTGTGCACAGCCTGGTCGCCCCGCCCCACCATCTGCCTTTCCCTGTGTGCCCTCACCCTGCACCGCAGAGCATCCTGTGGCCAGGGACAGGGTTGACTCAGCTCGGCGTCACCAGCCCTCAGTGTGTCAGGGCGCCCTAGGAGCTCCTGACACGTGGTGCCTGGGCCACCCGGGGGGCAGGGGGACAAGCGTGTAACTGAGTGCCTGTGGCTGGTCCTGTCTCTTCCGTGGTGGGTTAGTTCCTGGGCTGGCTCCTTTCTGGGGAGTGAATCCTGCCTTCCATGCTGGAGGGCCAGACCACTCCCAGGGGCTGAGCCAGCACTTCTCGGGTTGGGTAATCCCTTGGGCACACCCCAGGACCCCATTTCCTTCTTGGCACTTGAGTGGCGTGGGCCTTGCCCTGGGGTGTGTCTGCCCTTGCACCCTGAGAGGGAGGACAATCCAGTCATTATGGCTCTTGGCAGCCCTCCTGTTGAAGAACAGAACGCCTTGTCTTTTTTTTTTTTTTTAAGATTTTTGTTTATTTATTTGACAGAGAGGGAACACAAGCAGGGGTAGTGGGAGAGGGAGAATAGGCTTCCCGCTGAGCAGGGAGCCCACTGTGGGGCTCGATCTCAGGACCCTGGCATCGTGACCTGAGCCGAAGGCAGATGCTTAACGACTGAGCCACCCAGGGGCCCCCAGAACGCCCTGTCTTGCTTAAAGGCCCTGGGTCACCCAGATGTGGAGAAACCATCCCCCTGCCCATTCTCCCTGCTGAGGCCTGAGCCCTGAGCCCTGCACACCCACAGCTCTGCTTCCGAGGGCCCCCTGCCCACCGGGCCAGGCCCCTGCTTCTCTCAGCCCGTGTTCCCAAGGGGAACAGCCCCGACCTGACGCCTTTTCTCAGAGCCCCTTTGCTTTGTGCCAGTCTGAATGGTCCTGAATCCTCTCTTCCAGATCTTTCCTGGGCGGGAAGCAGACTCGGCTGTTTCAGTGTTGGGTGGATTGGGCCTTGGGGGTCCCTGAGTTTGTATCATGTGTGGAGGCTTCTGAGGGGCGAGGCAGCCCTACCTTCCGCTTCCCAGCCCCGTGTCTGTGGCAGCTTGCTGGACGGTCAAGGCTGTCTTTTTGTAATTATTTATGTACTACGTTCTGCCCTGATGTGAATCGGTGATGTGCTTGGGTTTCGGGAGCGACATGTTGATTTGGAATGCTTCGACTAACTGAAGCCAGACTCAGGCTGGCTGAAACAGGAGACGGGATTCAGTGGCCCTCGCCTCGGGGGAAATCTGGAGGTGGTGCAGGCCTCAGGTGAGGTCACTGCTGGGCAGGCCCCTGTCCCTTCACCAAGCAGCCGTGCTGGGGCTCCGCTCGCCCTCGCTCACCGGCTCGGAGACGCTCTGTCTGGAGGGGCCTGCTGCTGGCCACCCGGTCCCTCCCACAGAACTCCCGGGCCCACGGCACATGAACGGGAGACCCTGGGTGGGGCAGGCGGTGCGTCCAGTCTCCCCGACGTGAGGTTTCAAAGCAGGAAGCATCGTCTTCCCCTTTACTTGGGGTAGACTTCTGACAAGGGTGAGGAGTCGTAAGTGGGGCTGATGCCTGGCTGTCCGTGCAGCGCTGACAGGCCCCCAGCCCCAGGACTCCTGCAGGTTTTCTGCTGTGCTCGAGGCACCTGCGTGTGTCTCTGAAGGAGCTGGAGGCTGGCATTCCTCAGGGTTCCCAAGGAGTCCTGGCAGGGAGGAGCAGGGGCTGGTGTGGGAGGAACCTGGAGCTGCTGTCAGCTGGAGGCCAGCTTCCAGTCGGGACTGGAACCTGTGACGTGTGGGCGAGGCGTCCAGGGGGCCCTGCCCAGGTTTCGGGTCGCCGTGGGAGGCTCCCGCTCTCTCTGTGAACCGGGGCTGAAGCCTGCGGCCCAGGGTGGATGTGGCGCCGGCATTGGCCTGCAGCCAATTGGGGCAGTCATCAGTGAGTCATCTGCTTGGAAGCAGAGCCTGAGTCGGGGATTCTCGTCCTGCTGCCCCCAGAAGGTGGGAGGGCAGCGGGAGGGCAGCGAGGAGTAGCCAGGACGTTCTGCCTGGCACCCCCAGAGCTCTGGAGCACCAACGAGCCACAGAGCTGGGCCTGTCGCGAAGCTGGGTCCCGTTGTTTGGACTGGGTCCCCCCACCCCGCCTTGGAATCAATCACTGGCCATGAAGTGCGCGTAAGACCTTGGTGAGGATGTTCAAGGTATGTGGGGCCCATGTCTGGAATGGGGTGGGGGGGTCCCAGAGGCAGGACCGGCTGCAGGATTTGTGGGGCCCTGTGCAAAATTAACGTATGGGGCCTCTCTTTAAAATGAAGGATGTTGAGCCGGCGACGGCCGGGCATTAGCCCAGATGCAGGCCGTCTGTGTGCGGGCCCCGGGACAGGAGCTTTGTGCCGCTGTGCCGTGGGCTGTCCCTGGCATGGAGCCCCGGTGTGCGCCTCCGCAGAGGGCCCACCACGCGCCTGGCTCCATTGTCTGGGAGCTCACGTTCCAGTGGAGGAAGAGCTGGGGTTTGGGGAAGGCAGAGTGGGTTGAGGGGTTGGCTGTGGCAGGTGAGGGGCCGTCTGGGGAGGTCACCTTTCACAGATCCCGGAGGGGGCAGAGCCGAGTCAAGCAGCTGCTTGGGGCAGTGTCCTCGGCCGGGGGCAGCCAGCGGGGAGGAGCGCTGTCCGTCCACTCGGGCTGTCTTAACCAATGCGCAGACCCAGGCTCAAACCACGGCAGCGTGCTCTGTCCCAGGGCTGGAGCGGGAGGTCCGAGATCAGCTGTGGGCAGGGCTGGCTCCTCTCGAGGCCTTGCCTGGGCGCGTGGACATGTCTTCTCCCGCGTCCTCATGTGCTCGTCCCTCTGTGTGTCTGTGTCCTCATCCCCTCTGCTCATGGGGACACCGGTCCGATCGGGTTAAGACCCACCCTGTGACCCTGTTTTAACTGAACCACCTGTACCTCTGGGTGCAGTTGCATCCTGAAGTGCTGGGGGTCAGGACTCGGACCTGTGAGTTTGGGGGGCACGCGGTTCAGTCCAGAACAGGCACTGAGGTCTGAGGAGTGCGCCCAGAGGTCTGCAGACCGAGAGTTACGTCAGGAGCCCTCAGGAAAAGTACCTTGGCCGCTGCAGCGATGGTGAAAATAGTAACGCATTTCTCAGCGTCCTTCTGGGGATTGTTGTCCCCTCTCTAGCAGTGATCAGATGGACACTTGCAGACTCTAGCATAAAATGGAAGGCAGTTTTTGTGAAACTCCACGTCCCCAAACCACAACACACCTTACATAACTTGTGCCATGGTTTGCTCTCCAGAAAGCTCAACAATTTTTTTCCTTTTTAGAGCGAGTGTGCGTGTGCGCCTGAAGCGGGGGAGGGGCAGAGGGAGAGGGAATCCCAAGCAGACTCCCCGCTGAGCATGGAGCCTGACCCAGGGCTCGATCCCACGACCCTGAGATCACAACCTGAGCTGACAAGACTCAGACGCTAAACCCACTGAGCCACCCAGGCGCCCCTCAACCTTTTATTAGAAAACACCAGGCTGTGTCCGTGTGCATGGGGCAGAAGGAGGGGTGGGTCTCCCCACATTCTAACCCCCCAGCAGCCCCGTGTCCCCAGAGCAAAGAAAGCAGGAGGCAAAATGTCACCAGGAGTTAGCTTCATCTCAGGGTCAGGATGAGCCAAATGCTCCCCTCTCCGACGGGATGGTCTCCACCCCTCCCTGTGCAGCCCCCGCCCACCCCACGCGCTCTCCCCACCATTTGTGTCCCACCACGCCCGTGGGCAGGTGCAGCGTGGGAGCTTGGACGTCACGTTTCCAGGGACGGGTGTTGTGTTGGCAGTGCCACGCCGGGCCCCGGCCAGCACTCAGGCTGTCAGGAGGTGTCACGAGGGCGCGAGCTGCCACGGGGCGGAGCCATCAGATGGCGGAGGAAGTACGTCACTGAGGACTTTGGAGGGTGCTGGGGACCCCGTTTGTCCTTTGGAAAAGGATTAATGAAGGGCAGGAGTCACGCCCCGACCCTGCCCTTCCCATCCAGGTGCTCCCAGACCCGCTCCTGCCAGGAGGGTGGTCCAGAGGCCAGGAGGGCGACTTTAGAGAAAGAATAGATGAGGAAGGAAGGGTGGCCTCCATCGTGCAGCCCCGACCGGGTCAAGGGATCCAGGTGGTGAAAACCCGCGGTGCTGACCCCACAAAACAGAAACAAGCAGACATGTGGCTCCTGGTAGAGGAACACACCGCCGCCTGCGAGGGCATCTTGCCCAGAAGGAGAGGGAAGAACCTGAATCGGGTTAAACCTACAGAGCCAAGACCAGTTCACAGACGCTGGGGACAGAAGGACACGCTCGGTGACACAAGTGGGGAATCCACAGGATGGGCAACCTGGTTCTTCAAAGAAACTGTGAAAAGGGGGAAGGTGAAAATCCTATTTTCATGATTTTCACTTTATTGTCACCCCGTAGGGATTTGGAAATGAGATGTTTAAAAAGCCAAGCATTTACGTGAGACCAACGTATTAATTGGTTAGGTTATTTTGTAAAATTGAAATCATTTTAACTATAAATCATTCTGTTCTAGTTTATGCAAACGGGAAGTCTGAATCTACACACAACGTACTCTTGCCCTGGGGCCGGGCCCTAGGTAACTTACCCGTGCTCCGTGCACACTCCTGGTGCTCTCCTGGGGGTGCAGGCTGAGGAGTCGCCGGGACAGGACCCTGGAGGGAGGGTTGGACCCTGCCGGGCAGCCTGCTGCTTCCAGACCTGACCTGGAGGGAAACGTATACATTCTCACTGTTAGGTGACTTTCACCCTCTCTTCCCCGCAGCCAGCACCGGCACCCCGGTCATGGCCGAGACGGCCACTGTGCCCTGACCCTTGGGGGGGTCGCATAGAGTGTGTGTGTTTGAGTCTGTCCGCCCCAGAAGCCAGGTAGAGAAAACCACTCAGAGGCAGTGTGTGGCTTCCTGCGATCACAAGGGGACCCCAGCCGGGTCAGTAGCACCCCGTGGCCCCCGGAAGCACCCCCATGTGCCCCCCGCCAAATAAGGGCTGTCCCGACTTGCACAGTTACCACCGCCTGTGTGTTTGAATGGGGTCACCGCCCAACCACGCCTCCTAGAGCCTCCAGTGTAGTCAGTCGTTCCCGTCACAGTTCAGACCATTCTTGGGCTGGTAAATACAACCTGTGATTCACCATTAGCGGCCTCGAGGACACCTGCCTGCACAGTCATCGTGTCCGGTTCGAATGTGCCCATCACCCCAGAGGAACCGGCACCCGTCGGCGCTCGCCCCCCCCCGCCCTTGGCGCCCCCGATCCTCTCTCGGTCTCCACGGACTTGTCAGTGCTGCACATTCTTGTAAATGGAAGCGCACACTCCGTGGCCCTTTGTGCCTGGCTCCTCTGGCTACTCATCGTGGCCTCGAGGCCCACGCTCGTCGTGGGGGGTCAGTGCTTCCCCCCTGCTTGTGGCCGAGTGACACAACACCGTGCAGGTGGACTGAGCTGTGCTTGTCCCTTCATCTGTTGGTGGCGCTGCTGTGAACCTGGAATGGTTCACTTCGTCTGGTGTTCGCCAAGTGGGTTCCTGTGCCCCGTGGTGACTCTGCCGGGCTTACTGGGAACCACCGAACTGGCCCCCTGACTCTTAGCTTCAAAGTGCGCCGCTTCTCTTCGGGCTGTAGCTCCATCCGCCTCTTCTTACCGTTTATCTCGTGAAGCCCGGGCCCTTGGCCCCAGGGTGTCCCACAGCCGGGCCTGGCTGGCTGTGTCCGTGGGGTGCAGGGGCATTGGTTGAGTCCCGTTGCCTGTGCGTGGTAGGTACGTCTGATCCGTGGCTTGTAGCCACACGGAGCCCCGTGGGTTCACATACTCCTCCCCTCGCTGGAGAGCCGCCTGGACAGCCAGGATTGCCCACAGCCCTGGTCTGTGCTGCCATGAACGGCCTGGGACACCTCCTCCCTGGGACCAGCAAGGGTGTGGGTGGCATCAGGGCCTTGACCCGGGGGACCCTGGGCCTGGCAGACACAGGGCTGTGGTCCCAGGGACCTCACAGGGTGACCATGGTTTGGGGGGGCACCATGACTCGTGTACAAATGCATTTGTGTTCATACTTTGCTTGGGTCCATAGGAACACGTCCACGGTTGAAGTGCAGAAGGACCATGGTGTGTGTGCGTGAGCGCACGTGTGTGTGCAGGAGAGCTGGCCGCCCTCTACTGGGCCCCCCGCCGGCAGCACGCTGAGGCTCCGCCGGGGGAATGTGGCTTGCCCTCTCCCCCGACTCCGACACTTGCTGTCCCCGTGCGCGGCGTCTGCCCAGTCCCTTCCCGCCTTGGCCCCGCAGGGAAGCCATCCCTCCTGACGCCCAGCATGGGCAGGCGAGGGCCCCTGTCTCCCTGGTGCTCAGCAGGTGCTGGGCCCTGGCCGGCCTGGGACGCGTGACGGGCCTCACGAGGGTCCTGCGTTCCCAGTGAGGTGGAGCCTCCTTCATGTGCATGGTTGCCGCTGGCGTCCCCCCAGTTTCCTTTGGTGCCGTCTGCCCCCCGTTGCTCAGGAGCCTGAAGCAGCTCCGTCTGCCTGAGGGCCCACATTGGAGGCCGTGTCCAGCAGCCACTGTGGCCCAGAGACGTGCGGACCAGGTGTCCCCTCAGACCCAGGCTGGGGTCCGCCACCCCTCTGCCTCAGGTTTCCCCCGGGGGTGGCCCTAAAAGTCACCCAAGTTCTGTTGGGGTGGATATGGTGGTGGGGAGGGCCACAGAGCTGCCACCTGCTGGTTCCCTGGGGCCTGCAGTCCTCAGGGCTCTGTCCCAAGACCCAGGACAGAACCCCCAAGAAAGAAGGTTTTGCCGGGGACACGTCATCCCGAGTGGGCGTGGGTGCATCACAGGCAAGTGACGTTCAGGTGGAGTTGGGACGAACCGCTGAGACATCTAGCAGAGTTCCGGAAAGGGGCTCCACATGGGGGTGCTCCCACTCACGCATGGCCGCTGCAGAAGGGCCTGGAAGCTCAGGGCAGGGGCGGGCTAGAGAGGAGCCGAAACCCAGCAGCGGGGTGTGGGGCGCCAGGGCGGCGTGTCTGGGTGAAGTGCTGCAGCCCCTCAGGTGGCCCCTTGAGAACCTGGGAAGGCTGATGAAAGGCTCCGTCCCGGGACTGGCCGATGCAGGGTCTCAGGCTCGGCCCTCGGGTCTGCACACCCGTGGAGCCGGCTCGGGGTCCCCCCTCAGGGCACACCCGAGACAACCGGAGCCTGGGTGCTGGGGGGCGTTGATGAAGACTTGTATCGCGTCCTCACCTGCTGGCTGGCCTGGACTTTTTCCCCGACCCTGACAGCCCTTCGCTCCTTGACCACGGGCAGGGGAGACGTCTCGAGGTTCCGGAGGGTCACTCCCGGGGTGCCCGAGGTTCTTGGTGGAAGCGCTGTCTGGGGACCAGCCTCACGGGACCCAGCGTGGCAGGGAGGTGGCAGGGCAGCTGCGGCCGGTCAGCTTGCGCTCTGTCTGTGTCACCTGGCACACTGTCCCCCATACCTCGGCAGCCTCTGGCCCGGGTCTGGGCCCACGCAAGGTGCTGTCCCCGAGGGCCAGCCTGTGTACCTCCCCAAAGGTCCCTCCAGGGGCTCAGGACCCCCACAGCCCAACTCCGCCTCAGGCTTCCATCGTGCTGCCACCTGGCTGCCCCGGTCAGGAGGGCCCCCTGGCCCCTGAGAGGACAAGGCACGTGCACGCGGGCTTCGTCGCCTTATCCCCGTGGTGACTGCACTGACCTGGCTTCCTGGCGAGTGACTTAAGGGTGAAGCAGCACTCCGGCCCAAGCAGGGGGCTACCTTACCTGCCGGTGGGGTGCCGGCCCTACGGGGGGTGCCAGGCAGTGGGAGGGAGCCGGAGAGCCAGGCCCCGTCTGCCGCGCTGCGATTGGCGGTAGCCCCGGCCTCAGGTTGTGTGAGGACTCACTAAATTAATGCGTGTAAAGTACTGACAGGCCTGCGGGCACAGAGTGGCTGTGGGCAAGTGTTAGCCATCGGGTGTTTGGTGGTTTTTCCAGCCTGCTTGTGCGGCCCGGAGGCCGACCTCCAAGCTGTGGGAGGACGTCAGCGGGTGGCCGTGGAGTCAGAGAGGCTGGAGCCGAGGGGGTAAGTCGGGAAGCTTGCTGAACCTGCGTGTGTGAGCCGCCCTCCTTCCCTGGTGACAGGGCTTAGCAGAGAGGAGAGTTGCCTGCGCCCTCAGGGAAATGCGACGGAGCAGTTTATTTAAAGGAAGTTATATTTTTGGAGAGGCCTTGGAAGTACACTCGTCGCTTAAGAGAAAAGAGGCAGTTTTATTGCAAACCCGCCAGAGACACGAGGTCCGTCAGCCAAGGTTTCAGCCCTTTGTGTTCTTCAGCGCTCTGAAATGTAAAAGCAGCGTCACAATAGTAATTTGTGGCTCTTCAGTAGTCGCCTATAAATAGTGGAACAGACTGAGCTGGAGCGATGAAGGTGCTTGGAATAGCAATTAACTCGCCCAGTGAATCCCGGCAGAGCGGAGTGGTTGCGGGAAGGGACGGGCAGGGGCCAGACGCTGTGCGCCGCGGTCCTGTGCGTGGTCCCCCGGAGCCCCCGTGCTCTCTAAACCGCCCTGGCCGTGGGCCATTTCTGGGTAGGGGCAGTTCTGGCCCCAGCCCACCTGCCGTCCCCGCCGCCCGGAGAGCCCACAGCAGACTCCTGGTGTCGGGGAGCACCGTCCACCCAGGCCCAGAGGGGCCCCTGGCTTCTGCGGGCTCTTGCCCACGTGAGGACCTCTCCCTGTGCTGCTCTGCTCTGCGGGCAGCCGGGGGGCGGCGGGAGGGCCACTGGGCGCGGGCGCGGGCGTGTGCGCGTGCTGGGGGTGCCCCCAGCGAAACGGCTGCGGGCGTCCGGGGCAGGCTCCGACTCCTGCTTCCCAAGGACCCCGCCACTCCGGTGACCGGAGGACCTCACCGGCTGCAGCCGGTCTTCCACCCGTGCTTTGGGGGTCAAGCTGCTGTTCACCGTGAGACACAACTGCCAGTTAACTTCCCAGCAAGAATGGGTTTATCTGGGGACGACAGAACCGCAGCCCCCAAACAGCTAGCTGAGGCAACACCGTAGACAAGTCGGAACAGCGCAGAGGAGGCTCTTTTATAGAGGATGGGAGGGGGTGGGGGCTCGGGCTGTTGTAAACAGAAAGTCCATTGGAGTAAACTGGGCTCTGGAAGTGTAGTGGCCTCTCATTGGCTGGGCTGTGACAGTCTTTCATTGGCTGGGCTGTGACAGTCTCACTTTGGCTGGGCAGTGACTGTCTCTCATTGGCTGGGCTGTGACAGTCTCTCATTGGCTGGGCCGAGACTGTCTCTCATTGGCTGGGCAGGCCATGACGTCTCATATTGGCTGGGCCGTGACAGTCTCTCATTGGCTGGGCGGGCCATGACGTCTCATATTGGCTGGGCCCTGACAGTCTCATTGGCTGGGCCCTGACAGTCTCATTGGCTGGGCCGAGACTGTCTCTCATTGGCTGGGCGGGCCATGACGTCTCATATTGGCTGGGCCATGACGTCTCATATTGGCTGGGCCATGACAGTCTCTCATTGGCTGGGCCGTGACAGTCTCATTGGCTGGGCCGAGACTGTCTCTCATTGGCTGGGCGGGCCATGACGTCTCATATTGGCTGGGCCCTGACAGTCTCATTGGCTGGGCCCTGACAGTCTCTCATTGGCTGGGCCGAGACTGTCTCTCATTGGCTGGGCCGTGACAGTCTCTCATTGGCTGGGCCGTGACAGTCTCTCATTGGCTGGGCCGTGACAGTCTCTCATTGGCTGGGCCGTGACAATGTCTCTCACTGGCTGGGCTGTTGCCAGGGCAAGAGGAAACCTTCCTTTTTTCTGCCGGGATAGTAAAGTACTAGCTGAAGTAGCATCCACCTGCACGGTGTGCCTTTTGTCAGGTGTGTAGCCGCAGACAGTGGTAGGAGGTGAGCCTCCTGCTGGCCTCCAGACTCCATTCCCCCTTATTAATGGTCGCAGGGCCGGGTCAGCGGGAGGTGAGTGAGAAGAGACCTCAGCTAGGCCAGGGCGCCATCCTGCCTTTATTGAAAGCTTTGATATTCTGTTCATCAGTTTTTTGGGTATCTATTTGGCTTATTAGAATATTGAAATAAAGTATAATTCATCCCCATGGCTGAGTTTCTGCCACCACCTTATATTTTTTGTTCAAATGAGCAAGGCTCTCCCGCCCGGCCTTGCCCTGCCCGCAGGATCGCCAGGGCCTCACTTGACCCTGGAGGACCCGGGGCCAGCCTGCCCCGGATGTGGCCATGCCCTTGGGCTTAGTGGGACGGGAGGGGCAGGAAGAGAGGACCCTCCAGTGGGGCCTCCACCCTGCCGACATGGGGAGCGCCTGGACAGGCAGGGAGGGGAGGCCTGCAGTCACCCCATCCCCCTGGGGAGCGGCCAAGATTCCTGTCCTCAGATGCCTGTCCCCGCTTCAGTGCTGAGCTAATGAGTTTTACGGCCTAAGAAGTAAAAATAAAGCACAACAAAAACCAAAGGAATGCCTTGCCAAAGTAGCAGGCAGACAACAGATTCAGTTTTTGTTTTTTTCTGCCTCAAGCTCGTCACTGAGTGTCAAAAACCAAGGAGCATAAAGGGCCCCGGATGTGAGCTCAGCCCCTAACGTGAGTGTGTGTGAATGTGAGCATGTAAGCACGTGCAGGTGTGTATATGTGTGCAAGTGTGAGCCTGAGCATGTGGCCTTGGGTGTGTGTGTACACACGAGTGTGAGCAAGTGTGTAAGCACATGCAAATGCGGGCATGTGCCAGTGTGAGCATGAACGTGTAAATGTGTGTGTGTGTGAGAGACACACACAGCCAGCTGGACAAGTCCCCAGAGAATTAAGCTGAGTACAAAAAAGTCAACCCCCCCAAATTGCATATGTATGATCCTTTGAGAAAACATCCTTAAAATGACGAAATTATGGAGCCAGGAAGGATGGGCAGTTGGTGGTCGGGAGTAAAGGGGGTGTGGCTGTGGGAGGGTGGCCACACCAAGGTCGGCATCCTAATGTGATCCTGTACTACGGTTCTGCAGGTGTTACCACTGGAGGACCCAGGTAAAGGGCGTCTGTTATTTCTGATAATGGCACGTGAATCTACTGTTCTCTCAAAATGAAAAGTTTGTTTTTATTTATTTTTTAGGGGGTGGGGGGAGAGGCAGAGGGAGAAAGAGAATCTCAAGCAGGCTCCATGCCCAGTGTGGAGCCCAGCACGGGGCTCGATGCCACCCACGACCCTGAGATCATGACCTGAGCCTAAATCAAGGGTCAGACGCTCAACCAACGGAGCCACCCAGGCGCCCCTCAAAATGAAAAGTTTAACAATAAAGGACGGCAGGCAGGACCGGGGCGGATGCGACTGTGCGCCAGGTGCTCTAGATCCTTCCGAGCACCAGGGCCCGATGGCTTCCCTGGGGCAGGCTCTTTGTCCCGCTCCGAAACTTGCCGACCGGAGGCTTGGGCTGGCTTGCTGAGATGCGCCCCCTGTAACAGACGTCTCCTGGCCAGAGAGATTGGGAAGGTGAGCCCAGACGTTAGACACCACCTCACTCTCCCTGGCTCTCGCAGTGACACCCGCCTCCCCTCTGGTGTATTTCAACGTTGCTGTCCTCTCTGCGGCAGAAGAGAATCACAGCCACGCCGCCTTTGTACGCCCAAGAAGCCAGGCAGCTCCAGAGACAATGTGCCGGATCTTTTATGTTTAATCTTTTCTCTCGTTCGGTTTGCCAGTGTTTCGTGTTGACTTCAATTGGACTTTGAGCAAGTTTGCAAAGAGGAATGAGCACGTGACTGAGCTAGCAGCAAGACGGGAGCAGTGCTGGTGGGGAGAGTGCATCCCCTTGCCGACTTTGGCTGTGGACCTGGTGTCCCACTCCCTGGCTTGGCTGGGGGGCTGCTCTCTGTGGGACCCTTCCTGTGTCCTCACCGGCAGGTGTGTGGTGCCCACCAAATACAGACCATCAAGGGGACCACGTGTCTCCCGATGTGTGTCTGACTTTACGGACTCAGCATCCTGGGCACCGTCACAAGGGCAGAGGCTCCAGCATGAGATGCTCTGCATTTTCACTTCAGATTCAGCTGACGTGAGAACGGGATGGAGCCAGAGACTCACCAGGGACCACACGCAGCAGATGCAGAGCACAGAGAATTTTAGCCACGGCGTTGGCAGAATGAAATACGAACAAAGTGAATTCCCTCCTCTGATCTCTCCTGTAGGCTCATGGCTTAATCTGCTCATTTCTTCCCATTTATTTTCTTCTATTTATAAGTTGCTGGCACTGTGTAATTTTATCTGGTTGTGGTCACAGAGAGGAATTGAGAATTTGATTTTGAACCATCCGTAGAACAAGAATTGCTGTCCTCTGGTCTGACTGCTCCCTGTGCTTGGGGCAGAGCTCACATGGCAAAAGCTTTCCCTGCACTCACTGGGGCCTTGTGTCCCACAAGAAGCTCTACTTGACACCAAAAGGCTGCCTGGTTTTCCATCTCAGCTCTGTGTGTGTGTGTGTGTGTGCACATAAGTGTGTGTGTCTATTGAGAAGAAAGCAGTTGTAAAGGGTGAAAAATACAGGTTTTAGAATGAAAAGTCCAGCGTTTGGCTCTAGAATTTGCCTGCTGTTTAAACTTGGGCTTCCCAAACTTAAGGTCACTTCATGTCACGAAGTGGCTACTGGAGCTCCAACAATCACAACCATATTCTGGGCAGGAACAAGGAGGATGAATGAAGCAGGGACGAGAGAGAAAGGACTCCTCCCTCGGCAGAGGCAGCCCTCTTTAAGGAACTCTTCTAGAAGTCCCAGCCCATCATTTATAATTTGTTCGCCAGCCCCTCTCTGCCAGGGGAGCTGAGAAACATTTCTAGAGCTGCACAGCCAATCCTGGGGTTGTGTTAGGAGGGAGGAGGGGAGAGTGGATGTGGGACATGTGGTCATTGGTCTCCCTACTGAAGGAGGCTCCCCTGCTCAGCCCGCTTACCTTAGCCCCTATTGATTTTGTTCATGGCACTAAGCACAGTTTGTAACTATGGGTTTTGTCTGTGTCCCCATAAGAATGAGAGCTCTACTGAGTGCGGGGGCCGGGCTGATCCATCCCCCCAACCCCGGCCAACTGTTGGTCCACAGAGGAGTGCAGTGTGGGTGTTTGCTGGGAGGGGGGTCTGAGCCCTGTCTCCCTGGGCAGGTGAAGGGACGCCCCCCCACTCCCGGATTCAAGCCCACATGCGGAGGGAGTACAGGACTCACTGAAACCCACCAACCATCCCAAACTCACACTCTGGCAGAAATGTGCATCTGGTCTGTTATCACAGCTGTTAAGGAGGAGGGGGCTGGAGCGAAGTGGAGGCCCATCACCTCTGACTAGGCCGTGGCCCTTGGGAAGGGGGCACGCGGCCCCCAGGACACGTAGTCTGGAAATAAGCAGTGTGTTTACAGCTTTAATTTGTCTTTAGTTACGAAATTTAACTTCGTATCTCAAATAATATCAGTGGAAAGCATAAGGAAGGGGTTTTTAAATTATCAAATTGTGTTTATTGGGGGAAAAACTCCTCCCCGTCCCTCTTTTCAATTTCTAAAAGTAACCACTTTTTTTTTTTTTAATAGACGTTAACGTTTTTGCTTTAATCATCCGTTTGCTCCTGTCCAAGCCTTGACCTGGCTCAGTTTGGGTGCTGGGGATGCTGGCACAGGATGGAGCCTGGGGACGGGGCTGTGGGCACTTAGCAAGCTGCTGCATCTGGGACGGGCAGGGGCAGGAAAGGCTGAGGTGTGGCCAGGACCTGGCAGATCTCCATGGACAGAGCGGGTGAGCTCCAGCATTTCCGTAATGGGCCAGAGTCCTGGAGGCTTAGGGCAGAGGGACCTGGCGCCCCAGCAGGCAACAAGGAAGTGGCCCAGATCTCCCAGCATAGGCCCCTGGGGCTGGGGGGCCCTGTTCCTGTCTGCTGCTGAGAGGCTCTGACCCCAGACTTCTGGTGTCAGATAGCCCCGAAACCCCGCGGGCCGGGCAGCCTCAGCAGCGAGCTCCGGGGTGATGCAGTCGGAAACAGGGAAAATGGCATGACCGAGCGGCAGTTTCTACTATGAGCAGTCAGCTTCTAGAACCTTACCTTGCCGTGCCCCTGACAGGAGCCAGGACGGATCTGACAGCTCTGAGAGTCCGTGCCTCCCTCGAGGCCCCAGGCTTGTCCTCGGAGGCTCACGGGCCTGCTGCCTTCCGCTCTGTGTCCACGTTCCCATACGCCAACCACCCACCAACCACTGAAAGCAGTTTTCTCCCCGCTTTCAGGCCTGGGGTGGGGTACCTGCCCAGAACCCCTGTCCCTGGCTGTTCTATTCTTAGGTGGTTTTGGGTGAAATGAACTCTCTTGTTTTTGTTTTTGTGTGTTTTTTTAAAGATTTTTTTTTTTTATTTATTTGACAGAGACAAATAGGGGGAGTGGGAGAGGGAGAAGCAGGCTTCCCGCTGAGCAGGGAGCCAGATGCGGGGCTCGATCCCAGGACCCTGGGACCATGACCTGAGCCGAAGGCAGATGCTTAACGACTGAGCCACCCAGACGCCCCATGAACTCTCTTGTTATCTGGAAGGCAGGCACCAGGAAATGACTTGCTCTCCTAACTGTAAGGAGTCTAAGCAAGTAGGACTCACAACGGAGTCCCAGGGGCTCACCCTCCAACCCGAAGCATCAGGTTTGGCTGACCCCCGCCCTAAGACCTTGATCTCAGACAGGGTCTTGTTGTTGGTCTTCCAGAATCCTCTCAAGTTCCTGTTTCTGCTCTGTTCTCTGCAAACAAGGAAGCAGCTCAGAGAGAGGTCCTGAATTGTCCAAGGTCCCTCAGGCCGTCAGGGGCACGAGCCATGGGGCAGGTGCTCCCCGGTGACTCTAGTCGAGGTCTGCCACCCACAGGGGCTGGAGCAGATCCGCTGCCCCCTGAGGCCTCCTGACTCTGTGTCTGTCCCTGGGTGACCTTGGCCTCTGCTTCATCTGGGGCAATATGCTGGGATCGGTTGGGAGGCCTGCGGAGATCCCTGCTGCGGGTGCATCCATGTCTGAGCCCCACAGAGCCCTTAGGCCATCCTTCCCCAGGAGGGCCTGTGCTCTCCTGGGACCCTTTCCCAATACTGTCGTGAGACTCAGGACAAAACTGGCCCAAGATGGCTGAGTGGGGAGCAGTGTCTCAGGGCTGCACCCCTTCCCCTTCTATCAGTCTGTGCTCCTGGGACCCCTCGCCCACTGCCCTCTGTCCTCTCCTGCGAGCACGCTGCCTGCCCCACCGTCCCCAGCCCTGCCCGAGCCTCGGGTCCAGAGGGTTTTTCCTCTCCATCCGTGGTGCACTTTCCAGAGGAACCCAAAATATCTGTTTCTAGAGGTGTTGGCATTCAAGAGCTGTAGATGACTCACGTCTCAGCCAATGTCTCCCTCCTTGGCGCCCACGCCACTGGGCCTATTTCTAGCCGCTGGGTTGCACGTGGTGTTCAGAAAAGCCGGGTTAGCCAGCGTCACCTTCTTAACCAGACAGTCCATCGGCTGGTTTGTGCTGAGTTCCAGGTGGGCTGTCTGTGGCCTGGTCCCGGAAGGCCGATGTGCCTGCTGACCGAGGCGTGTTCATGTCCAGCGTCGTTCGCCCTCCTGTTTACGTGTGTTCAACTGCAGCCTGAGAGTTTGAGACGGGTGTTTGGAGTCTGAAAGCTGGGGTACCAGTAGCATGTTACGTGTGTGCCCTGCTTTAGGAGGTGCGCACCTTCTGAGCTCTGGCACCTTCAGAGGGGCCACAGTGGCTGTCACCATTCCTGCCCTGGAGACGAGGACACTGAGGGTCAGAGTGGTCACCTGGATTAGAGAGCAGGGGGACTTCCACCTCTTTCATTCAGTCGACTCCAATTTTCTCACCCATAAGGAGAAGATAGTGACCCCTTGAAGTGATGTCGCTTATCTTCAGGAGGTGTTTGGAAGAGATTGACTTGGAGGTGACTCCGTGCGCACAGAAGGCGCTCACTGTGGGGGCCCTCCTTGCATCTGTGGGTGTCTCTCAGGTTCCTGCCCCGCGGTGCGCGCTGCTGGGACTGCGGCCCCGGGCTCATCCCTCAGAGCCCAGCTCCTCTCTCTGAGCACCCGCCCACCCCGACAGTCCGTTCCCCAGCTCGGCGGGACAGGCGAGGCCACATGGCTGTGCCTCAGCATTTGAAAACAAGCTAACAGTCCGTCTGTTGATGGCTGATGGATCTGCTCCATCCTCCCACCTGACACGTTGCCACCGAGCCCCAGACCGGGTCAGACCTTGGACACTGGCTGCTCTGAGGTGGGTTCTGGAAGGCAGTGGCATGGGGAGCGCTGACCCTGTTCCCTGCTGCCCCTCCTCTTCCTGGCCCTGGCCCTCCTGCTCCCCTCCCCCCTCCACAGGCAGCCCCTCGGGCCGGGGGTGGCCCTCCCTCATAGGATGCAGACCCTGGAGGTGGGCGGGGGGTCACGGGGCAAGAAATCCAGGTCCTGGTGGCTGGAATGGGGTCTGGAAGGCCAGAGTGGGGTCAGGTCCTCCTCTCGGCCCTGCAGGTGCCTTGTTCTCTGGGGTGAGGCTCAGCCTCTGACAGGAGGGGCCTCTTTGCCCCGCCTGGGGAGTCGTGACCTCTCGTGCCCTTTCAGAGCCTCTTGGCTTTACTGTCTCTGGACCTTTGGCCCCTTGCTCCCCGCCCCCCAGTGACCACCCAGAGACCAGCTCTGTAAAAGCAGTTCCCGTGCCTGCCCCTCTGCTCTAGAGGCCAGGAGAGCATCTGAGAGGCCCCAGAGCACATGGTCCAGCAGGTCAGGGCCATGGGAGTCGGAGGTTACAGCCCCCATGTGGGGGCGGCCCCCAGGCCTGGCCGCAGTCAGCCTGCTCTGCTGGGGCGCACACCCACCCTGATCACTAAGAACCCTCTGTGGCTGGTAGTAAAGACACTAAATTCTATCGTGTCCCCACACGTGGCATGTGCTCAATCCATACTTTCCTTCTACGGCTGCTTCGATCCAAGACCTACCGTACCCCAGACTTTATGGCCCAAGCCCCCATATCCCAGACGTTGGTGCTGTGTGCCCTTCACAGTGGAAGGCTTTAGGATGGGAGGAAACGCTAAGGAAATTGAAGACTTCCCGGATAGGGGACCTCGTTTCTTCACTGCCCACGTGTGAAGGTCTGAGTGCAGGGAGACCCGGGGCAGTGGTGGGGGTGCTGAGGTCCTGGATGATCAGGAGGTGCCTGAGGGCCCAGAGAGAAGGAAAGGTGGTGCATCAGTGTATGGTGGCCCAGGATGATTACTGAGCAATGACCGAGTGATCCGGCGGTGCCCCCACAGGGACACAGACCTGCGGGGTCTGGCTAACCTCCCCCAGAGGACAGGGAGGACAGGGCTGAGGGGAGGACACTGGGCCCGAGTGGGGAGTCTGCTGCGCCTGGTGGTTCCTCTGGGGCTGGCCCTCGACTTCTGGCCTTGGTCCCATGAGAGCAGACCGCATGGACAAGACCTGACCGGTCCTCTACCAGATGTAGTCAGGGCAGGTGCGTGGTCTGTGGCGCCCTTGTTCAAAAAGCATAAGGGAGCTGAGGCCCGGGCAGAGGCCTGGGGTGCCGGTGGCCCCTGCTGCAGGGGGCTCTGGAGTTGAAGGCACCAGTGCTGGGGGCAGGGAGGAGTGGGTGAGATTAGGGTGGAGGGGGCTGGTCCGCGCAGAGGAGGCACAGCGGCAACCACCTCCCGTGGGGTGCCCTGCACGGGGCCCCCGCCCTGGCCCGGGCTTCCTGGATTCTGGATTCATGGCCTCTATGGAACGCTAACGCCCTTGACTGCTGTCTGGGATGTGTGGCTCGGGTCTGGACTGGCCTCTCACCCCCTCTGGGTGTTTCTGCTATGGAACAGGGACTCCCCGTCCTCTGGGTCTGAGCTCATCCCCTCTCTGCCCCTTGGGGCTCCTAAGACTTCTGAGCCTGCTGGACACTGGCTGAGGGGCTCCCAGATGCTCTGGGAGATGGTCCCTCCTAGTGCATCTTGTCACCTGGGCAAAGTGCTGTCCTGGGGCTGTAGCTGTAAGGGTATTCGGCCCTTCCAGGCAGCACAGCCCTTTCATTTCTGTAGATAGAAACACCGGCCTTTGTCCCGGTCACAGCACAGTGTCCCCACCTGTAACGTGAGAGTAAGGAGACTTTCAGCAACTAAATGGTAAAATGTGCTTAAGTCCCCAGCTCAGGGCCTACTGAGTGCTCACTGAAGGCGATCCCCGACAGCGGCGGCCTCTCAAGGAACGTGATGGCCCGAGGGTTAACAGCCTGGCAACATCGGGGGCGCCGGGACCCTCGTCCCTTGGGACGCTGCAGCTGACTCGGGCCCATTAGCAAAGTTAAAATACAGGGGCGGCTGGGTGGCTCCATCAGTTAGGTGTCCGACTCTTGGTTTCTGCTCAGGTTGTGATCTGAGGGTCGTGAAATCCAGCCCTTGCGTCGGGCTCCTTGCTGTGCTGGAGATTCTCCCTTTCCCTTGGCCCCTCCCACCCGCTCGTGCTCTCTCTCTCTCTCAATAAATGAATCTTAAAAAAAAGTTAAAACATGAAAGGCCATGTTCACCTTAGAATTCAAACCAGCTAGTCAGTTTATATCAATTAAAATCATTTTTTGACTGAATGTTCATCTGATTGATGAGGGGTGGCCCTGAGGCCGGCTGGGCCCATCGGGCACCAGAAAGTCAGAAAACTTAGTAAGACAGATCGATGCCACCAACATGTGGCTCTCGGGAAACCACTCAAGAAAAAATGGTAATCCTTTGGCAAGAATGACCAAGGAAAAAACCCCCCAAAATTTTGAATAAATGATATGAACCAAAAAAGAGACCTGCTTAGCAGACAAACATCACGAGAACTTTGTGATGAACAACTTCATACCGATATATTAAAAATTTGGACAAAAGGCCAGTTCCTAAAAATTCAAAACCAATGATTTGGCAGAATTGGTACAAAGGAAGAAAAGCTCTGGAAACACCGAGAGCCGTCAGAGAGATGGGCTCAGCAGTTTACAAGCAAACGGCAAAATCAGAGCATTAAAGCAGACCGGTGGCAAGGGCAATCTCGTTTGGACTTAGCTGGCTTTGGAGGCGGGCGCCGTCGGACGGCAGGACGGGCACGCGCTCAGAGACCCCTGGGGCAGCCCGAAGCTGGGAGCAGGACATTAACAGTGGCTCACTCGGACACGGCGGTTGAAAGACATGAAGCATCCACGCGTCAGCGCGGATACAGGTGCGGGGCACAAGGGACAGGACCGCGTGGCCACTTAAAGCATAGTTTCTAAAGGAAAGAACACGTGAAGTCACAGGACTGGCAGTGTGACCCACGTTCCAGTCGCCCCCGAATGGCCCTGAGCTGGAAGGAGTAGGGATCTGCACACCTTGTACACAGTAGGCACTTAATGTCGGCTTATTGGAAATTTAAAGGCATTAAACCTGGAACTGAGAGTGGAAGTTTCTGGCAAACACGACCTCGTGGGTGTGAGACTGCATTGAGATCCATCGAAGGACCGCAGGCACCATGTGCTCGATCCTCTGTCCTGCCCTGCGGGGAGGGCGTCTGGGAGGGGGTGTCGTCTACACCGCTCCCACTGATGCGTGGTGCAGGCCTGTTGCACAAGTAAAGCCCAGCAAGCGAACTCGTGGGCGGTTTTGTAAAGATGCCCCCCTTTTTTTTTTAAGATTTTATTTATTTATTTGACAGAGAGAGACACAGCGAGAGAGGGAACACAAGCAGGGAGAGTGGGAGAGGGAGATGCTTCTCCACAGCCGGGAAGCTGAGCAAGGAGCCAGATGCGGGGCTCGATCCCAGGACCCTGGGATCATGACCTGAGCCGAAGGGAGTCGCTTAACCGACTGAGCCACCCAGACGCCCTAAAGATGTCCGTTTTATGTAAATCTTGTATGTAACAGGGTCAACTTTTCTTCTAAATTTTTGGCCAGGTGTCACTACCTGGCACTATTTCCCCTCCCCGGCTTTGTCCCCAGGCCTGCAGCTGCTGCCCCGGGTTCCCGCGGATGGCCCCGGGTCAGCAGCCTCTGGACAGGTTCTGCGGAGTTGCAGCCTTGGGGAAGCTGGTTGATTTATTTAAAAATTCATTATTAACAGGTGGACACTTTTAAGAACGTGGTGTTTGTACAAGGGATTTTCCCATTGAGAAATGTTTGTGAGAGTCTTTGATAAGCAGACGAGAGCAGAAAGTAACTGTTGGTTTCCTGTGGCTCCCCTAACAGTTGACCACACGTTTGTCCTTACGGTTCTGGAGGTCAGGAGTCCCAACATGGGGGCCTTGAGAAGGCTTCTGTCCTCCTAGCTGCTCCTCCAGGAAAATCACTTCCTCGCCGTTTCCAGGCTGGCCACCCGTACTCCTTGGCTCGCGGCCCTCGTCCATCCTCACTGCCAGTAACATGGGCACCATCCCCGTGCCCTCAGCTTCTGCCGCCACACCCCCTCTGATTCCAACCCCCCGCCTCCCGCTCGCAAGGACCTGTGATTACACCGAGTCCACACGGCCTATCCGGGACCTCTCCCTACCTTTAACCTCATCCTGTCGCCAAAGCGCCCTTTGTCCCGTAGAGTGACGGATTCACAGCTTCCGGGGCCTAACGGGTGGGGCTCTCCCCGGGTGGACCTTATTCTCTACCACGGCAACCAAGGAGAGGCTAAGCGACGCCCTCGGGTCTTGCTCTTCCAGGGGGAGGTGGCTGCCGAGAGACTAACTGGTGGAATTATTCGGATACCAAGGTAAAAACCTAGTTTTTAAGAACCTATTCTTCATTAACCACATTTCTGACCTCCACATGCCTGCTCACCTTATTACATTTCTTCAGCCAAATGAAAAAACACTTGAAAGCGAAAAAGCAATTTGTTCTCAAATCCTGGCCCTCAGTGAAATGTTCTTGAGTTGCTCTAAATATAGGACAGACCCAACTCATGGCCCAGAAACTTATCTTGGTAGGTGCTGCTGCTTCTTCAGTGGGCGTTCTGATTAGCCTTTTTTGATAGAAATAACGGCTACTTGCCACACAAGAGAAACATGGAAGGACCCCATGAGAATCAGTGGCGTGCCTGTTTTCTTCCCAAAGGGGAAGATTTTTTTTTCTCCCTGAAATGGAAAAAAAAAAATCACTCAGATTTTATTTTCCCACTACAGAAACTAAGAGTACATGCTAATTCCTCTTAGAAAATATGGGCCACTTAGCATATGATAAAATATATCCTGCTGGAAGGACTCTAAACTGGTTTAATTCTTTCAGAAGAGCGTTTTGGCAGCACAAATTCAGAGCCTTAAAAAACACTCCTGTTCTGGGAAATGATCCTGCGGAAATTTACTCCAGATACCAAAAACACATCATGCATGACTCTGGGTCTTCATGGCACTTCTCTGAGAGTAAAAGCTCACCAGAAAGAGGGAAGGCTTGAGAAAGCAATCGTGAACATATTGGATGGGATATTATGCCATGAATCATAATTTTCCGAAGAATTACAATAACTGGGGAGTGGGGGGGATGTGTCTTAGTGGGGGTTCCCGCCAAATCCAACTCAAGGCGTAGAGGTGATGGATCCCTTTGGGGCATGAGATGGGAAGGGAGAAAGGGAGGGGAACAGACTGCTTTCTCTGGTGAGCAGGAAGCCAGGTGGGAACCCGGAGAACACCCTCAAGGTGCCCCCACAAAGGAGCCAAAGCAGCCATGGTTGCTTTTGTGACACCAACCCCCCAGGGCCTCCCCAGCTCCATGCGCCACCCCACGCAGGCCCTGTGGCCGGAGCCACCCTTGGGCAGAGATGCAAGGAACGGGTGTTGGAACTGCCTTTGGAGAAGCCTGAGGACACGTGGGCCAGGCACCAACAGGGTTTGCTACAACATGCTTAGTCCTCAGTACAGGGTGCACGGTTTTATACACACGGCCAGCCCAGCTACGTAAAACACATGGACTGCGCATGCGAAAGGGACTGGAAGAAAGGACACTGAGATGTTAGCAGGGTTGCTCTCTGAGCAGTAGGGAAGACTGTGGAGTTCTTCTTTCTTTTCGGTTTATTATATCTACTTTGCTGCATTTCCCAGCTTTTTGCAATAAAATTTTATGATTTTAGTAATAAATAAGCCACACACATAAAAAATGATGTGGTGACAGAAATTGAAGAATACCCAAATAATCAGTGACATATACACTATTCAGTGTTTTGTAAGATTTAATATTGTAAAAAATCAATTCTTCCCAAATCAATCTAGTGGTTTAATGAAAAATCGCAACCCTAGTCCCAATGGACTTCTGTTGGAGACATTGACAAACTGGCTCTAACATTTGTATGGAAATGCAAAGGACCTAGAATATCTAAAGCTATCTTGAAAAAGAACAGTTGGAGAACACATTACCAGATTTCAAGTATCACTATAAAACCACAGTGATGGAGACAGTGTGGGATTGGCAAAGAAAGTAAAATACATCGATGGATGGGCAGGATAGAGAGTCCAGAAATAGACCCTCACTCGTGCTATCATTTGATTTTCAGCAAAGGCACTAAAGCAATCTAATGGGGGTGAGAAGGTCTTTTCAATAAGTAATTTTGAAACTAGAAACCCACATGGAAAATAATGAATCGTGATCCCTACCTCACACCGTACTCAGAAATTAAATGGAGGTGGATCCCAGACCTGAATGTGAAAGCTACAACTAGAAACCTTCTAGAAGCAAGCATAAGGGAATGTCTTTTTGACTTGAGGGTAGGCGAAGACTACTTAGAAAGCACACAGAGAGCCATAACCAGAAGAGAAAATCTGATGTATTGGACTTCATCAAAATTAGGAAGTTCCGCTCATCAAAAGACATCATTAAGAAATAAACAGGCAAGCCACAGATTGGGAGGAAATATTTGCAAATTATATCAAAGGACTGGAGTCCAGTATAGCAAAGAACTGCCCGGGCTCAACAATAAGAAGACAACTCAATTAAGAAACAGGCAAATGGTTTGGACAGACACCTCACCAAAGAAGACACACTGTGCCCAACAGGCACATGACGTGTCCACTTTAATAGACACCACCCTCCATGAGCTCCCAGCACGGCACTTGTCAGAATGGCTAAGATTACACAGACGGTATGGTTAGCCCCGGCGTGGAGCGACAGGAGCTCCTAGCACTGGTGGGGGGCGTGTAAAATGCCACAACCCTTTGGTGAGCTATCTGAAAGTACACGCGTGAGGCCCTGTAACCCAGCAATGGCTCCCTTCGGGCTTTACTGAGAGGAGTGAACAGATACGTTCACCAGAAGACTTTGACGAGCATCCCTGTAGCTGCTTGTCCCGGCTCGGGCTGCTGGATCAGAGCACTGTTCACTCCTCTCTGTTCTGGAGGCTGGGAGGCCGAGCCTCGGCCGGGCGCTGTGAGGGCCTCTTCCCGGTTGCCGCCTGCTGGCTTCTCGCAGTGCCCTTGCCTAGTGGACAGAGAGCGAGCTAGCTCTCCCACCTCTTCTGATAAACTCATTTCATCTTAACATAAATAACACATTTTCATGGAAAAACAAAACCAAACCAAACCCTGTATGTTCCTAAAGACGAAAACTTGAACGAGAAGCGTGGCATGTGTTACGGTTTTGCAGACCTCTGTAATAACCTGGCCCCGTTGAAGACAGCGGGGTCCCGACTTGCCCTGGCTCCTGCCTGTCGTATTTGTGGCTGCCGTGCCTGAAGAGGGTCTGCCTCACGCAGACACGTGCTCGGGAAGAGGAGCGTCGTGAGGGCCTTTTGCAGTACTCACGGCAACGCTTAACAGTTGCCATGTTGGCTTTGTGTGTTTCTTTAAGGAAATTTGCAGCAATTGTCCACTCGTTATAATAATGCAAGATCCAGTCCCTACTCCAGGGTCCCCCCTTGTGCTCACAGGTCACGTGGGGGTGTCCGGTCAGGGCCCGCGGCCCCCGCAGCAGCCCGGAACCTCTGGTCCCCATGTGGAGGAACACCCCCGCGTCCTCTCCGCCCTCTCTTCGCGTGGCAGTCTGAAGTCCCAGGCCCGTGCAGAAGGTCCACGGTTTGGCTGTCAGGGTGATTGCTGTGCTGTTCCTCGTCACCACGGAAAGGGCAAGAGGAAGGGTGGTCACTGCCCTTTAAATGCCAGTCTGCAGGGTGAGGCATCTGCATGTCACCTCCCGGTGACAAGTGACACTTGCCTCCTCTCCTTCCCTCTCTCGTCGATGTCACTATGGACTTGTGGGATGTCACTTAGTACTGTGCGGTCTACATCACCCACTGCTCCTTTTTATGCCCCAGGTTTGGCCAGAGGGAGGCCCCATGCCACCCCACGGACTCTGCCTCCCCTGCCCTGGGACCAGCCCCCTCTCCGCTGCCCGGACAGAAGCCCCTCTCTAGCTCCCCTGCGCCCCTCATGCCCTCACGGGGGGCCGGGCATGGGATGGTGCTGGCCTTCCTGCTGGCGTCCCACACCACACTCTGTGGGGCCGCTCTGCCTCCCTCTCGCCAGTCCTTCCAGGCACGGAAGCTTTTGGGCTCTCCCGTCACGTTCTTTTGTTTTTAAGGCTTTTTTTTCCAACTGTGCCATATGACACGGCTTCTGGGGCACCTGAAACGGAGCCATGGGTTTCCGACGTAGCGTGATCTTTTAGACTTTTGGAACTGCTCTAGATTTTGCTTTTGGCATTCGTGAATAAAACACCAGATTCTTCTCTTTCCCTTGGTCTCTGCTCCCACATGTCATCAGCAGACTGTAGCAGCCCCAGCTGGGAGAAAGACGTTTCCACACATGGCCGTGCCCTCCCTGGCCCAGGCCTGCAAGGACCCCTGTCCCTCACTTGTTTCTTGTGTAGATGGCTCCCGAACAGCTCTGTGACTTTGCAAAGGAGGAGCTGGGGCCACGTTTCCCTGGGTCTGATCCACCGGCAAGGCAGCCGCTGGTGATGTGGGAGACTGTGGCCTGGCTCCCAGTGGCTGTGCAGGCAGGGAAAGGCACATGGTGTGAAGCTGGTGATGGTTTCCAGGGAGTCCCCGTGGCAGGATGGCCCGAGGTTGCAGAGTGGGTGCTCAAGGGCCATCCCCGCTCCCTGGCTTCCCCTGGGGTCCTTCTCCCTGAGGCACACGAATGGCTTCCCTTCCCTTGACCAGGTCTGACCCGTATAACCGGACAGCCCACCGCCACACAAGGTCAGAGGGGTCCTGTAAGACACAGGTCAGCTCCGCTCACTCTGCAACCTTCCAGGGCTTCCCAGCGACTCAGGGGGAGCTTAGTCTTCCTTTAAAGAGAGGGTATGTGGCCGAAGAACCAAAAGCAGGGACTCCAATAAACACCTGTTCACGGCAGCCCTGTTCACAATGGCCAGAGGAGGAAACAACCCAAGTGTTCACCTCTGGTCAGGGGATAAACACAATGTGGACATGCATACAGTGAGTGGAGTATTACTCCGCTGTGGAAAGGACCGAAGCATGGACACATGCTGTATAGCACATCATACCCAGCAAAAGAAGCCAGACACGGAAGGACACATGTTGTACGAGTCCATTTACAGGAACCATCCAGAACGGGTAAATCCACAGAAACAGAAGGCAGGGGCTGGGGAGGGGCGGGGAGAAACTGCTGCCCAGTCAGGGTGCAACCTGGGGGGACGGACACGTGAAACTCCGTAGCGCTGGTGGTTGTTCAACATGGCGCAGGTGCCCTGGGATGTTGGACCATCTCTCGGGGTGCTGAGCCAGCCTTCCCTGTAGCTCAGCCAGTGGTCCCATGGGCCTCCAGAGGTGGACCACGGTGCATGCCCCTGGGGCAGAGCAGGGCCACAGACAGTCCCTGGGGTAGCCAGGCCCCCCCGAGGCCACTCCAGGCCATGCTACCACTTTGGAAGAGTAGGCCTGGAGGGCATGTCCTTCAAGCTTAGCTGGCCCACACATCTCCTTTGGTGTCTCCATGGGCACGCACACCCCACCCCCCAACACTGGCCTCACTGAGTGTCTCCCCTGCTCCAGAACATGGTGTGCCTGCCTCCTCCACACAGACCTTCTGCCTCCATGTGGCAGACAAACAGCGGTCACCCCAAAAGCAGCTACCAAGAGGTCCAGGGACCAATCTGCATGTGGGAGGCTCCTTGCTCAGGGAACAGCTCTCCTGAGCCTTGTATTTCTCTCCTGAGCCTCTGCACATGGCAGTGCGGTGACGAGGTGTCCTCACAGAGCCCACCATGCTTTGGCTGAGACCTGGGGACCATGACCGCCTCTCTAGTGGGAATGGGACGTAGGTAACCTCACCTCCGATCAACTCTCAGGAAAGTAGATTGTGTTTCCCCATCCACGGCCTTCTGTTCACAGATCCAGCTGGTCTTGTCCAGCAACATGGCATGTCTATGCTGGGCTCGCCCTTCCATCACTTTGCTACATGTGGTGGCGTGTGTCAGGACTTCATTCCTTTCATGGTGGAGTTGTGACCCGTTGTACATGTGCCAGATTTTGTTATCTGTTCATCAGATGGTAGGCATTTGACTTGTTTCTACTTCTTGGCTATTATGAATAATGCTGCTAAGAACATTCATGTACAAGTATTTTGTGAACGTGTGTTTATTTCCTTTGGGTATATACCCAGGAGTGGAATTGGGTCATATGGTAACGCTGCACTGAATCTTTTAAGAAATTGCCAATCTGTTTTCCAAAGTGGTTGTACCATTTTACAGTGCCACCCAGCAGCAATGAATGAGAGTTCCGATTTTTCTTCATCCTTACCAACACTTGTGTCTGTGTTGGTAAGGATGTCTGTCTTTTTCAGTATAACCATCCGAGTGGGTGTGAAATGGTATCTCATCGTGGTTTTGATTTGCAGTTCCCTTCTGACTAGTGATGTTGAACATATTTTCATGTGATTCTTGGTCATTTGTTTGTCTTCTTTGGAGAAATATGTATTTCTATCCTTAGCCCATTTTTTATGGGGTTGTCATTTTATTGTTGATTTGTATATTCTGCATACAAGTCCCTTATCAGACGTATGACTTGCAAATATTTTCTCTCATTCTCTGGGTGGTTGTTTCACTTTTTTGATGGTGTCCTTTGAAGGACAAAGGTTTTAATAAAGTCCAATTTTTTTCTTTGATTGCTTGTGCTCTTGGTGTCATGTCTAAAAAACCATTACATAATCCAAAGTTATGAAGATTTGGACCTATGTTTCCTTCTTAAAATCTTATAGTTTTAGCTCCTACACTTAGGTCTTTGGTCCCTATTGAGTAAAGTTTTGTATATGGTGTGAGGTAGGGAATCTAACTTTATCCTTTTGCATGTCAGTATTATGTTGTCTCAGCACCATTTGTTGAAAAGATTATTCTAATTGAATGGACTTGGAACCCCCTTTTTTTTTTTTTTAAGATTTTATTTATTTATTTGGCAGAGAGAGAGCAGGAGAGCGGCAGAGGGAGAGGGAGAAACAGGCCCCTTGCCGAGCAGGGAGCCTGATGCGGGGCCCGATCCCAGGACCCTGGGATCATGACCTGAGCCCAAGGCAGTCGCTTAACCAACTGAGCCACCCAGGCGCCCCTTGGAACCCTTTTTGAAAATCAATTGACTATAAATTTAAGAGTTTATTTCTGGACTTTCAATTCTATTCTACTGATTCATCTGTCTATCCTTATGCCCAAATATACCATTTTGTTTATTATAGCTTGGAGTAGCTTTTGAAATCAAGAGGTATAAGTCCCCCAACTTTGTTTTTCTGTTTCAAGATTGTTTGGCTCTTCTCGGTCTTTTGTATTTCCATATAATTTTAGGATCAGCTTGTTAATTTATGCAAAAGATAGGGATTGAATTGAATCTGTAGATCAATTTGGGGAGTATTGCCATCTTAATGATATTAAGTCTTTTGATCCGTGAACGTAAATATCTTTCCACTTATTTAATTCCTTTCACTAATATTTTGTAGTTTTCATTGTATAGGTCTTACATGTCTTTTGTTAAATTTATTCCTATTTTATTCCTTTTGATCCTATTATAAATGGAATTGTACCCTTAATTTTGTTTTCTGATTCTTCATTGCTAGTGCATACACATAAAATTGATTTTTGTGTATTGATCTTGTATCTTGCAACTCTGCTGAACTTGCTTACTAGTTATAATAGTATTTTTGTGGATTTTCTTAGGATTTTCAATATACAAGATCATATCATCTGCAAATAAGTGCTTTCTTTTTAGAGGGGGTAGTGGAGGGGCAGAGAGAGAGGGAGGAAGAGAATCTTAAGCAGGCTCCACACGTAGCACAGAGCACAAGGCAGGGCTCAATCTCACGACCCTGAGATCATGACCTGAGCTGAAATCAAGAGTCAGACACTAAACTGATTGAGCCACCCAGGTGCTCCCAAATAAGTGCTTTTTATTTTTTTTCTTACCTAATTTCCCTGGCTGGAATCTCTAGTATAGTGCTGAATAGAATTGGTGAGCATGGACATCCTTGTCTTATTCCTGATCTTAGGAAGAAAGCAGTCAGTCTTTCATCATTAAATGTGATTTTGGCTGTGAGTTTTTGCACATGTCCATTGTCATATTGAGGAAGTTCTATTCCTGGTTCCTTAGAGTTTTTATTATAAAAGAGAATTAAATTTAGTCTTCTCTACTGAGAAGATCACATTTTCTATTAATATGTGTCTTACACTGATTGATATTCATAGTTTGAACTGAACATGAATTCCTGGAATAAACCCCACTTGGTCATGGTATATAATTCTTTTTATATATTGCTGGATTTGGTGCCCTAGTATTTTGTTGAGGATTTCTGTGTGTATATTCACAAGGGATATAGTCTGTATTTTTCTTTGATTGTGGTGTCTTTGCCTGGCTTGGCATTAGTGTAAACTAGCTTCATAGAATGAGTTGGGAAGTGTTTACCTCTCTTCTATTTTTTGGAAGGGTTTGTAAAGGATTGGTGTTCATTTTTCCTTAAATGTTTGATAGAATTTACCAGTGTAGTAATCTTCGCCTGGCTTTTTTTTTGTGGGGGTAGTTTTTTAAAAAGTTACCAATTCAATGTCTTTACTTGCTATAGGTCCATTGAAATTTTCTTTCTTCTTGAGCCAGTTTTGGCAGTTTGTCTTTTTAAGAATTTGTTCATTTCATCTAGGTTATTAAACATTTTGGTATACAATTGTTCAGTTTCCTTATAATCCTTTTTATTTCTATGAGGTCAGTAGGAATGTCTCTTCTTTCTTATTCTAGTAATTTGAGTCTTTTTTTTTTTGGTCTTAGCCTAACTGAAAGTTTATCTATTTTGTTGATCTTTTTAAGGGGCTAACTTCTGGTTTCACTGATTTTCTATATGACTTTACTATTCTTTATTTCATTTATTTCTGCTCTAATATTTATTATTTCCTCCTTTTGCTTGCTTTGGGTTTACTTTGCTTTTCTATTTCTTGTTTCTTAAGGTGGAAGTTTAGGTTACTGATTTGAGATCTTTCTTCCTAAGGTTGGTATTTACAGTCATAAATTCCCATATAAGCACTGCTTCACTGCATCTCCTACATTTTGGCATGTTGTATTTTCATTTTCACTTATCTTAAAGTATCTTCTAATTTATCTTATATTTTTTCTTTGACCCATTGGTGATTTAGGAATCGGTTGTTTAATTTTCACATATTTGTGAATTTCCCAAATTTCTTTCTATTAATGATTTCTAATTTCTAGATTCTCAGAATATGAGGGTGTTTCAAGGCCCCCTGTGGACATCTCATTACTCAGCTTTTCCTTTTAAGTTTTTTTTTTAAATTTTATTTTATTATGTTTTGTTAGTTACCATACAATACATCATTAGTTTTTGATGTAGTGATCCACGATCCATTGTTTTCGTATAACACCCAGTGCTCCATGCAGTACGTGCCCTCCTTAATACCCATCACCGGGCTAACCCATCCCCCTCCCCCCTCCCCTCTAAAACCCTCAGTTTGTTTCTCAGAGTCCATAGTCTCTCATGGTTCATCTCTCCCTCCAAATTCCACCCCCTTCATTTTTCCCTTCCTTCTCCTAATGTCCTCCGTGCTATTCCTTATGTTCCACAAATAAGTGAAACCATATGATAATTGACTTTCTCTGCTTGACTTAGTTCACTTAGCATAATCTTCTCCAGTCCCATCCATGTTGATGTAGAAGTTGGGTATTCATCCTTTCTGTTGGCTGAGTAATATTCCATTGTATATATGGACCACATCTTCTTTATCCATTCATCTGTTGAAGGGCGTCTCGGCTCTTTCCACAGTTTGGCTATTGCGGACATTGCTGCTATGAACATTGGGGTGCATATGGCCCTTCTTTTCACTACATCTGTGTTTTTGGGGTAAATACCCAGGAGCGCAATTGCTGGATCATAGGGTAGCTCTATTTTTAACTTCTTGAGGAACCTCCACACTGTTCTCCAAAGTGGCTATACCAACTTGCATTCCCACCAACGGTGTAAGAGGGTTCCCCTTTCTCCACAACCTCTCCAACATTTGTTGTTTCTTTCCCTGTCCATTTTTGCCATTCTAACTGGTGTAAGGTGGTATCTCAATGTGGTTTTGATTTGAATTTCTCTGATGGCTAATGATGATGAACATTTTTTCATGTGTCTGTTAGCCATTTGTATGTCTTCTTCAGAGAAGTGTCTTTTCATGTCTTCTGCCCATTTTTTGACTTGATTATTTGTTTTTTGGGTGTTGAGTTTGAGAAGTTCTTTATAGATTTTGGATACCAGCCCTTTATCTGTAGTGTCATTTGCAAATACCTTCTCCCATTCTGTGGGTTGCCTCTTTGTTTTGTTGACTGTTTCCTTTGATGTGCAGAAGCTCTTTATCTTGATGAAGTCCCAAAAGTTCATTTTTGCTTTTGTTTTGGAGATGTATCTTGAAAGAAGTTGCTGTGGGCGATGTCAAAGAGTTTACTGCCTATGTTCTCCTCTAGGAGTTTGATGGATTCCTGTCTCACATTGAGGTCTTTCATCCATTTTGAGTTTATCTTTGTGTAGGGTGTTAGAGAATGGTCAAGTTTCATTCTTCTGCATGTGGCTGTCCAATTTGCCCAGCACCATTTATTGAAGAGACTTTTTTCCATTGCATGTTTTTTCCTGCTTTGTCAAAGATTATTTGACCATAGAGTTGAGGGTCCATATCTGGGTTCTCTATTCTGTTCCATTGGTCTATATGTCTGTTTTTGTGCCAGTACCATGCTGTCTTGGTGATCACAGCTTTGTAATATAGCTTGACATCGGGCAACGTGATGCCCCCAGCTTTGTTTTTCTTTTTCAACATTTCCTTGGGGATTTGGGGTCTTTTCTGATTCCATACAAATTTTAGGATTGTTTGTTCCAGCACTTTGAAAAATGTCATTGGAATTTTGATCGGGATGGCATTGAAGATATAGATTGCTCTGGGTAGCATAGACATTTTAACAACGTTTATTCTTCTGATCCGTGAGTATGGAATGTTTTTCCATCTTTTAGTGTCTTCTTCAATTTCTTTCATGAGTGTTCTGTAGTTCCTAGAATATAGATCCTTTACCTCTTTGGTTAGGTTTATTCCGAGGTATCTTATGGTTTTTGGTGCTATCGTAAGTGGAATCTAATTTCTCTAATTTCTCTTTCTACAGTTGCGTTGTTAGTGTATAAGAAAGCAACTGATTTCTGTGCATTGATTTTGTATCCAATCCATTACTGAATTGCTGGATGAGTTCTAGTAATTTGGGGGTGGAGTCTTTTGGATTTTCCACATAAAGTATCATGTCATCTGTGAAAAGAGAGAGTTTGACTTCTTCTTTGCCAGTTTAAATACCTTTTATTTCTTTTTGTTGTCTGATTGCTGTTGCTAGGACTTCTAGTACTATGTTGAACAATAGTGGTGAAAGTGGGCATCCTTGACGTGTTCCTGATCTTAAGGGAAAGGCTCTCAGCTTTTCCCCATTGAGGATGATATTTGCTGTGGGTTTTTCATAGATGGATTTTATGAACTTGAGGAATGTTCCCTCTATCCCTATACTCTGAAGAGTTTTAATCAGGAAAAGATGTTTTATTTTGTCAAATGCTTTGTCTGCATCAATTGAGAGGACCATATGGTTCTTCTCTTCCTCTTATTAATGTGTTCTGTCACATCTATTGATTTGCGAATGTTGAACCACCCTTGCATCCCAGGGATAAATCCCACTTGGTCATGGTGGATGGTCCTTTTAATGTATTGTTGGATCCTATTAGCTAGGATTTTGTTGAGGATTTTGGAAACCATATTCATCAGGGATATCGGTCTGAAATTTTCCTTTTTGATGGGGTCTTTGCCTGGCTTGGGGATTAAGGTAATGCTGGCCTCATAGAATGAGTTTGGAAGTTTTCCTTCTGTTTCTATTTTTTGAAAGAGCTTCAGTAGAATAGGTATTATTTCTTCTTTTTTTTTTTTTTTAAGATTTTTATTTATTTCACAGAGAGAAACATAGCAAGAGAGGGAACACAAGCAGGGGGAGTAGGAGAGGGAGAAGCAGGCTTCCCGCCGAGCAGGGAGCCCGATGCGGGGCTCGATCCCAGGACCCTGGGACCATGACCTGAGCCAAAGGCAGACGCTTAACGACTGAGCCACCCAGGCGCCCCGGTATTATTTCTTCTTTGAATGTTTGGTAGAATTCCCCAGGGAATCCATCAGGCCCAGGACTCTTGTTTTTTGGGAGGTTTTTGATCACTGCTTCAATCTCGTTACTGGTTATTGGCCTATTCAGGTTGTCAGTTTCTTTCTGTTTCAGTCTTGGCAGTTTATAGGTTTCCAGGAAGGCCTCCGTTTCATCCAAATTGCTCAGTTTATTGGCATATAGTTGTTGATAATAATTTCTAATAATTGTTTCTATTTCCTTGGTGTTAGTCGTGATCTCTCCCCTTTCATTCATAATTTATTAATTTGGGTCCTTTCTCTTTTCTTTTGGATAAGTCTGGCCAGTGGTTTATCAGTCTTATTAATTCTTTCAAAGAACCAACTTCTAGTTTCGTTGATCTGATCTACTGTGTTTCTGGTTTCTAATTCATTGATCTCTGCTCTAATTTTAATTATTTCTCTTCTAATGCGTGGCTTAGGCATCGTCTGTTGCTTTTTCTCTAGTTCTTTAAGGTGTAGAGTTAGTCGGTGAATTCGGGATTTTTCTATTTTTTTGAGTGAGGCTTGGATGGCTATGTATTTCCCCCTTAGGGCCTCCTTTGCAGTATCCCGTAGGTTTTTCCTGGTTGACCCAAACATTCTTGGGCAGAGTGGTCTTTAGCTTCCAAGTGTTTAAATTTCTGCCAGATTTTTTCTTGTGATTGAGTTCCAGTTTTAAAGCATTGTGGTCTGAGAATATGCAGTAAATAATCTCAATCTTTTGGTATCGGTTGAGACCTGATTTGTGACCCAGTATGTGGTCTATTCTGGAGAAAGTTCCATGTGCACTCGAGAAGAATGAGTATTCTGTTGTTTTAGGGTGGAATGTTCTGTATATATCTATAAGGTCCATCTGGTCCAGTGTATCATTCAAAGCTCTTGTTTCCTTGTTGATTTTCTGCTTAGATGATCTGTCTATTGCTGAGAGTGGAGTATTGAGGTCTCCTACACTTAACGTATTGTTATCAATATGACTCTTTATTTTGGTTAACAGTTGGCTTATGTAGATGGCTGCTCCCATGTTGGGGGCATAGATATTTACAACTGTTAGATCTTCTTGTTGGATAGACCCTGTAAGAATGATATAGTGTCCTTCTGTGTCTCTAATTACAGACTTTAGTTTAAAATCTAATTTGTTTTATATAAGAATTACTACCCCAGCTTTCTTTTGAGGTCTGCTGGCATGGAAGACGGATCTCCATCCCTTCACTTTCAGTCTGGATGTATCTTTAGGTACAAAATGAGTCTCTTGTAGGCAGCATATGGATGGGTCCTGTCTTTTTATCCAATCTGCAACCCTGTGCCGTTTTATGGGAGCGTTTAGGCCATTCACGTTGAGAGTGATTATTGAAAGATATGAATTAACTGTCATCATGTTGCCTGTGAAGACATTGTTTTTATAGATTGTCCCTGTAAATTTCTGTTGTAGATCACTCTTGGGGTCTTTCTCCTTTTATAGAAGCCCCCTTAATATTTCTTGCAGGGCTGGATTAGTGGTCACATATTCTTTCAGTTTCTGCCGGCCGTGGAAGCTCTGCATCTCTCCATCCATTCTAAATGACAGCCTTGCCGGATAAAGTATTCTTGGCTGCATGTTCTTCTCGTTTAGTACCCCGAATATGTCTTGCCAGGCCTTTCTGGCTTGCCAGGTTTCTGTGGATAGGTCTGACGTTATTCTGATGTTCCTCCCTCTGTATGTAAGCAATCTCTTCCCCCTAACTGCCCTTAAGATCGTTTCCTTGGTTCTAAGATTTGCAAGTTTTACTATTACATGCCGTGGTGTTGGCCTGTTTTCCTTGATCTTAGGAGAGGTCCTCTCTGCCTCTAGGACTCGAATGTTTGTTTCATTCCCCAGATTAGGGAAGTTCTCAGCTACGATTTGTTCAAATACATCTTCTAGTCCTCTTTCTCTCTCCACTCCCTCCAGAATTCCAATTATTCTGACATTGGAACGCTTCATGGTGTCACTTATTTCTCTGATTCTATTTTCATGGATTCTGAGTTGTTTTTCTCTGGCCTCCTCTTTTCCCTTTTTATCTATTATATTGTCTTCCAGGTCGCTTATTCGTTCTTCTGCCTCACTTACCCTAGCTGTTAGATTATCTAGATTGGATTGGATCTCATTGATAGCATTATTAAGTTCTGCCAATTCAGCTTTCATTTCTGCCCTTAGAGACTCTTCATTGCCATTAATTGATTTCTCCATTCTAGCTATTGTCTTCACAATTGCTAGCCTGAATTCCATCTCCAACATCTTGGTTGTATCTGCGTCCATTTGTAAATCTGCGGCATAAGTCATAATCTCTGAATCTTTTCTATTTTGGGGGCTCCTCCTCCTAGTCATTCTGTTGATGGGTGTTTGAGGGAATGTATAGAGTCCAAATTATTGACCAGAACCCAAGCAAGATGCACCTGTTTTCTTGGGACCTTAAGGTTGCTGGCCTCTTGTTTTCCCAGCCTGTCTTCTGCAGGAGGGGCCTGCCGTGCTGTTACTCAGGCAACCCTGTTTGGGTGGAGTTGCCCTGACCCCTGTGGCGGGGGTTTGGCTCAGTGGAAACCGTTTTTTTGGGGCTTTTGTTCTCTGGCGGCTTTCCCTGGCGGCTTTCTGCACCTCTTCCATGAGTCAGAGCAGAAGAGACCGTTTCCAGCCCTCTGCCTCAGAGCAGAGAGATTGCAGTCTGTTCTTCAGTGAGCTCTCCAGGCCACACTGTCTCAGTTTCTGTCTGTGCTGCTATAAACTGCAGTGTCCTGGATTGTGCGCCTCTCCGCAGAGCCCCCAGTCCTGCCTCCAGGTCAGGGCACGTCTCTGCCCTTTGTGCTTCTAAAACCGCCAGCTGCTCCCAGTTCACACACGTGACCCGCCGGTCTGGGTTTCCGCCCCGGGGGCTGCCCTAAAGTCCTTTCCCTGCTGCTACCGGTCTGCAAGTCTGTGCTCGTCCCCAGCGCGTGAGGCTGTCGCTCACGGGCGGTGTAGGATCCCCACGGCCAGGCACCCTCCCGCCGCCGTTTATCCTCCGATATCTGCCCACAGAATCATGGCTCCCCGCTTTGCACCTCAAAACCAACCGCCTGCAATATTCTGCTTGTAGAGATCCAGATCTTCTTACATCTCAGGCTGGTTTCATGGGTGCTCAGAGTGGTCTGGTAGATATCCAGCTCAGTTCCGGGGACCGGTTGGAATAGGGCCCCCTACCCCTCCGCCATCTTTCCTTCCCCCCTCTCCTTTTAAGTTTTTGGTCAACTTACTCACCTCACTTGAGGTGATGCAGCTTCAGCAGCAGTGCTGAAACAGTCGCCACTGATTGTTTTCAACAATCATCCTAGGGAAAAAGCTATTCACAAGAAGTAAGGTTTGAGTCAGGTCAAATAAAAATAAGCCCTGCTTGTCTTTATTTCTGGGTTTCCAGGGAGCTACCAGACAGGCCAAATAATGACAATTATCATATCGGGAGATGGGGCTTTTGGCAAGCCCCCAAAACATTCTAGCCCCTCCAGTGGGTGCTAGGCTGCTGGTTTTTATGGTTCCTGGGATTGTGACGCTGTTGGTTTTCAAGACCACTGCAGAGATGAAGAGGTGGATGGGAATGGAACAAGCTAAAATGCCCTCAGAGGTCATTGTTCTTTCTCAGATTTAGTTGTTTTTCTTGAATTTCTTGAGATTCTTGTTGCAAGCCTTTGGTTAAATTCCGAAGTTTAGAAAATTAGTTTTAATAAATTTTGCCAATGTTCTCATCGCTTTTATGGAGAAACAAATTTTTGGAGGTCCTTATCCTATATTCTGAAAGTGGCTGTCCCTGAAGCTTTTTCCTTTTAAACATCAAATACAGGATCAAATTCTGTCTAAAATATTCTCTCTCTCATTTTGATGTGTGGCTGGCTCTCCCTGTTACTAGTCCAGCCCTGGCAGGGGGCTAAACCCTCAGATCTGTGTGACCAACGATGGACATTCTGGTGGGTTTGGGGTTAGGGGTCCAGGAAAGAAAATGATCCATGTACAGACTGTGTGTCTAGAGGCCATAGGCTCTTCTAGCACCTTCTGGCCATGTCATCTCAGCCGGTGGACCTGGCCATGTGGGAGCCCACAAGAATGTGGTTGGGGGAGGATCTAAGAGTGGTGAGTTAGAAAAGACATGGGAATGGAACAAAAACGTCTGGGCCGAGCTGGGCAGGAAGCTAGTTTTTCAAATGTGAATATCCAGAGCTGGCCGTGGTGCTGAAGAACAGGGCTCGAGTGGGGAAGGCCAAGGAGAGCGGCAGAGTGTTATAACATCTGGGGTAGGACCACGCTGGGGCCAGGCAGCCAGCGGAAGGAGGAGGCATTTTGAATGTTCTCAGCCCCAAGGAAGCAGTCAAAAGATGGGAGCCTCGTCTTCTTCCCTCCCACTGACATCCTGGTAGGTGTTACATATTTACGTATATCACAAGCTTTGGCACCAAATCTCCCTACAGGAAAACTCACAAGCTAGGAAGCAATTACATATAACAGCAGCTGTCTGAGGCAGGTACTGTTCACAGCTGTTTCTTTCAGATAAGGACAAAAATTAGACCTTGGATTTAAATAGCACCTTCCCAGCTTCCCTTCAAGGAGTGCAGAGCATCACGTGGAATTAACTAAACTAGTTAAACTTTTCTGAGTTACACAGTAATTTGGGGGAACAGCTCAGAAGCACCCCCGTGTTCCTGACACCTGATTTTCCAAGGCTGCCGAATTAAAAAGGATAGAATAAAAGGGAAGATACAGCGTAAAGCCGCTATAAAATCTATTTTGTCGTACAGAATCATTTCTGCTGTGCCTTGAGCCTCAGGGGGCGGGCCGTCTACAGACCCCTTGCCCCACCCTGGGAATTAACCTCTCCTGTGGGGTCTCCCAGGACTGAGAGCAAGGCCTTTTGGTTAGTCCTGTCCTGGGCCCACTGGGATGGGGCCAGGCTGGGACTTTGACCTGGGGCCAGGACCATAGTCCAGGGAGAGATGGAATGTCACAGTGTGTCTGAGGAGCATGGCTTTTAACTCTGTAGCTTCAGTCATTAAAGTATGTCCCAACTTTTCTTTTTCTTTTCTTTTTTTTTTTTTTAAAGATTTTATTTATTTATTCATGAGAGACAGAGAGAGAGAGGCAGAGGGAGAAGCAGCCTCCCAAGGAGCAGAGAGCCCGATGCGGGACTCGATCCCAGGACTCCGGGACCATGACCTGAGCCGAAGGCAGATGCTTAACCATCTGAGCCACCCAGGCGCCCTGTCCCAACTTTTTAATGGCTTTATTGGGAGCCTGGCTGACTTAGCTGGTTAAGCATCTGCCTTCAGCTTAGGTCGTGATCTCGGGGTCCTGGGATCGAGCCCCCACTGAGCAGGGAGCCTGCTTCTCCCTCTCTCTCTGCCCCTCCCCCTGATCATGCTCGCTGTCTCTCTCTCAAATAGATAAGTAAAATCTTTAAAAAATAACAATAAAAAAAATAAAGATGGCTTTATTGGCATACAACTCACATGCCATATGATCATCAGTTTAATGTGTACAATTCAAGGGGTTTTCATATATTCACAGATATGTCTAAACATCCCCACACTCAATTTTAGAACATTTTCATCACCCGCAAAACAAACCCCTTCTGTGGACAACTAGGAGACATTTTCAGCATCAGACTAATGTTTGAAAAGGTTAAATGTGTAAAGACCCTATATTTTTTCATACTACTAAAAAAATACCGTCATATTTGGAGGTGGTAAAGGATCAAATTAACACAGTGAACAAGGGGGAATAAAGGGGAAAAAAAAAAAAAAAGAAACCTCATACCTTTCGGCTATGGACCTTCTTGTCCTCCTGCCCCCTCCCCCAGCCCCACTCCAGGAAACCCCCAATCCTTTCTCTGTTGCTATGAATGTGCCTGTTCTGGACCTTTGACGTCAGTGGAGTGGCGCAGTGTCAGCTGCCCTACAACCTATCACATGGGAAAGGAATGACTAATGACAGGGACTGACTTAGGGGAGCCTCATCCTGGGGTACGCGTCTTCAGAGATTTAACCCAGACCTCTCTGCTGCTCAGAACCTTCCAGCAGCTCCTGGCTCGCTCCGTGGAAAGGCCAGAGGCTCTTCCTGACCCAGGAGGCCCTGCACGCCTGTGACCTTGCCTGGACCAGCCATGCTAGCCTCCTTGCTGCTCCCGGAACTCACCAGGGGTGCACCCCACCTCCCCAGTGCACACTCCTCCTTGGAAAGCTTATCACTACCTGAGGTTCTATGTATTCTACTTAGGTATCTGTTTGTCAGCTGACTCTCCTTCCCCGGGAGAGGCTCAGCTCCACCATCAGGGGCTCTGGTTCTATGCTCTTTGCTCACTGCTGTAGCCCCGGGGCTGAGTGCTGTGTTGAGTGGATCAGTTAGCCCAAAGTCTTTAGGCAGCCATGTTTGGCCCTGGAAAAGTTGGTCTTGACCATGATTGTCACGTTTTCCTCCTACCCCCATCCCTACCACTTGCGCACATCCTTCTCAGTCTTGTAGCCTATAGGTGGTGATAGGAAAAGCTAGCATGAGGTTTCTTGTGAATGTCTTATCGGGGAATGCTGCCTCCCCCATGTGAAGGCTGTCTTGAGTAGAGAGGCCACTCTGCCTTCCCCACGTGCATCTCTTCCCTGGCTGGTAAAGCGGCTGCAGTCTTGTACCGACTAGTCAGTCTTTGATGCATACTTCTGCCAAAAAAAATGTTTTGCAGAAACATTTTGCAGTAATGGCTGATATTGGCTGGGCTCTCTGGGCTCGAGATTCGGCTGCCCCATGTTGTGTTCGTTCCAGACTCAGGCTGAGGAGCTGTGATCCCCGGGGCACCTCCTCACCATCAGGGGAGGAGACTCGGCTGTCTCAGCTCAGAGCCAGCTCGCTGGTACTCCTCCCCACGTTCCATTGGCAGGTCTCATGGCCAAGCCCAGGCCCACAGGGTAGGGGCGTTCATTCTGGCCAGGCCAAGTGGGGGACCTGGGGACAGATGGTATAGCCTGCCAGCACAGATTCTCCTGTAGAGGGATGTGTGGAAGGTCAGAGGAACTGGAAGTGCTCCGGGCATCTGGAGCAGACAGGGAGGCCAAAGGAAGGTGCATCCAGTTATCTCATTCCCTCTTACCAACGGACACCTGGACCCCGGACTCTGAGCTCACTGGAGTTGGACGGAACCTTGGCACCCTGGGTCTATACCCCTCACCAGACTTGGAGAAGTGACAAGCCAGGGGCCCCGTGGGTCAGGAGGAGCGATTGGGACGTGACCAGGCTCCGGGGCCTGGCAGTGCTGGAGGGCTTTGCCTGGGTCTTGAATCAAGTGCCCGTCTGAGAAAGCCCTATGGGGCCGGAGAGATGGAGTGATGGTGCCAGGCGTGTGCGCAAGCCCCTTGCTGAGCTCTTTATTGGAGCCAACTTGTTTCTTCCTGACAACAATCTGCTGAGGCAGGTGCTGTTTTATCCCATTCTACCGACGAGGGGACTGAGGCCTGGAGCGGGCACGGCGCTGTGTGGGGACCCTGGCCCACCTGCGCCTGGAGCGTGGGTCTTTAACCTCTGGGCTGTCCCTGCGGCGTGCACAGCTGGTGTCCAGCAGGGGTTGCTTCCACGGCCTCACGGAGCTGCTTCCTGCTCCCGGGGCGGTGACCCTTGCTTCAGGCTGGACGTGCTCCCCTCCTATTCCACAGAGGGACAGGAGAGTGGTGGTGTCCGCCCTGTCTTGTGGGTTGAGGTGGCAGATGAGATACACAGTACAGCTGTTGCTGACTTGCCTCTGGATGGGGGTCACAGCAGAGGCCCCAGCCAGCCCGCTGCCATCCGCTGGGGCTGAAGACTGGCGGGGGCCACGGGCTCAGGCCTGGGATGAGGGGTTAGTGGCAGCTCTGACCAATCCTCCGCATCGTCTCCGACTGATGGACTAGAGTTAGGGCCTACGGTGTCCAGAAGCCGCCCCAGGTGAAAAAGAAGCAGATAGAGTTTTGGGCCCAAAGTCCTCTGGTTTAGACCACTCCGCACAGCCCTGCACGGCTAGAGCGCTCTGTGCCCGGGATGCGGGAGGCCGGCAGCACCAGGGTCCATGGGGCTTCTCCCTCCTGCCCTGGGACAGCAGCTTGAAGGTGCTTCCAATGCCAAGGTCTGCTGCCTGGCAGGGCCTGCCTCCTGGTGCCACCCCAGCCAGAGAATATTCCAGACGGTGCGGCTCAGCATGCCTGCTGGGAATGCTGGTGTTGCAGTCACTCCACAGAAGGCAGATGAACCCCCACCCAGATTTCGTTCTGATGTGGGGACTGCACCAAGAAGGAATGGGAAGGTGGTTTCTCACACGGCGAGGCTTTTGGAGGCGGGCGGAGGTCTCCTCGGCAGGTCGGCTCAAGGCTGGAGAGCAGGGAGGGGCTGGCTGCGGCCTCCCTGGGGGGCTGGGTTGGAGGGCAGGGGGAGAGGGCTCCAACACGGGGCCAGAGGCTTGCATGGTTTGAGGCTCTGCCTGGAAGCCAGCAGCGGGCAGACACACATGACTGTCCATTGCAGGCAGGAGCACAGTGACATCGGGCCTGGGGTCCAGGGTCTCCCCAAGCTGACATGGAGGTGTCAGCTGGTCTGTGCTCGTCTGCAGGCGGGGTCTCCTGCCGGCTGTCCTGGTTGTAGGCAGAATTCAGCATGCTGCTGGTGCGGCCCCTCCGGGTTCCCTCCCATGGTCCCTCCCTCTTCAAAGCCAGCAGCAGAGTTGTCCCCACCTCTCTAGGTCTCTGCTTCCTCTGTTCTGGCTCCGGACCCAGATGGGAAGGGCCCTGTGCCTGGGCCAGGCTGCTCTCATCATCTCCCCGACGTGAGGTCAACGGTTTGGGTCTTAACGACATCCTCAGAACCCTCCAGCTGCACCACCCTGAGAATCTGGGGACCATGGGGAGAAGGGGTGCACCCCAGGATGGGAATCTTGGAGTCCATCTCAGAATTCTGCTGCCCACACCCTGTATACATTGGGCGCTTAATGGATACTTGCTAAAGGTGGCGAGATAGCCGTGGGATTGAGAATGATGGGATTCTTCCGAGGCTGGGTCTACTTTCCGTGGACACAGATGGAGCCGACGCCTACTTCCTGTGGACACAGGCCCGCAGCTGGCAGGGGTGGGGGTGGGGGGTGCCTGCAGCGTCCCGGGGTGCCTGGGGACTCGCGCCGGCTTCTGTTCAGCCCTGTGAGCGACCACTGCTGTCCCCCGCTGGTGAAGGATGAGCCACTCGCCCAATGGGTGAGCCTCCTGGGACGGCCGTGACAAGTCACCACGGGCTGGGGGCATAAAGCAGCAGAAAAACAGCAGAAATGTGTCCTCACAGCTCTGGAGGCCAGATGCTGAAGCTCGAGGGGTCGGCAGGGCACCCCGAGGTCACCCGAGGTCACCTTGTCCAGCTCCCAGCTCCTGGCGCTCCTGGCTGTGGCCTCCGTGGTCACACGGCCATCCTCCCTCTGTGTCTGCGTCTTCTCTTGTGTTTCTCCTCAGGACAGCTGTCGTTGGATTTAGGGCCCTGCATAGACCCTTTCCCAAAGAAGGCCACACTCACAGGTTTGGGTTCAGACGTGCATATATGTCTCTGGGGCCACTGTTCAGCCTGCCACGCCCAGAGTCACACACAACTCAGGCCTGGGTCCCCAGCAGCAAGCTGCGTGCAGGGTCCAGCCCACTGTGTGCCCACTGTAAGACAAGGGGACTCAGCTCCCCTGGCGGTGCTCTCATATGGGGTGACAAACTCACGCTAACATTAGCCCTGAAATTCCCATGTCCCAGAGACCCCACAGTCCTGGGCCAGCTGCGACAGTTTGTGTCTTGATCCGGGTCCCAGAGTGGAATGCTTAGTTCCAGATGAAGGCTTCGGCTAACTCGGTGCTGCCGGCAGGGATTAGGGGCTCCAGAAACCTCGTGGGGAGCACCAGTGGAGGGTTCAGCTCCCCCGCCAGCCCCGAGGAGTCAGCCTCCTGACCTTTCAGAGCCCGAGGCAGAGCCAGGGAGGGTGTCCTTACAGGACCGCTTGCGGGCAGGAAATGGGGGAGGCAGGGCCTTCTTGCTGATCTTGATGGGACAGGGCTGAGGACGGGCTTGCTGGAGGTCTTTCTTTCTTGCGTGTGGGGACCCAGTGGTGCCGCATCCACCGAGAGACATGGGGATCCTTCCCCTTTCATGCGTGCTCCGTGATCTTTCGTCATCCAGACACTGCGAGTACTGCCATCTTGGTGAACCTGGTGTGTGAGAGGCACTGTTGGAGGTTGTCCCTCTCTCCAGCTTGGGCCCCTCCCCCCCAGAGGCTCATGAGGACCTTCAGCCATTTCTGGGGGGTACCGGCATGGTCTGGTGAGACCTCCTTCCAGGTCACAGACTGTTCCTCCCGTGGTGAAAGGGGTGAGAGAGCTCTTTGGGCCCCTTTCGTAAGGGCACCTCCTCCAGGAGGCCCACCCTCCTGACCTACTCAGCTCCCAGAGGTCCCACCCTAATACCATCACATGAGGGGGGTAGGGTTTAACAGGTACTTTTCAAGGACACAGACATTTGGACCACAGCACTAAATGGGCCCCGCACCCTAGCTTGCCCCTGTGTGGGCTTCTCATGAGGACTGGCCACCTGGGTATTTGCAGATGTTGTCTCCGCAGCTAGAACATGGGTCCTGGTCTCTGCGGTGGGGTGGGTTGTCTTGGAACTTCTTACCCTCGGGGCTCTAGTCCTTGGCCCATCTCTGCCCGGGTGGGAGGTCAAATGGGGGCAGAGCCCCAGCATCCTGACTCCCTAGGGCCAATGTTGGATTTTATCTTTGGGCAGTGACAGGCGAGCAGTGGGGTAGGCAGATGATGGGGGCCCGCAGAGGCGGGGGAGGCAGATGGGGCCTGGGGGAGCCTACTTCTTGCTCTTGCGTCCCTCCCATGCCGGCAATGATCTGCACAGTCCTTCCAGCCCTTGGGCAGAGGTAGGGACATTTTCTTTCTCTGGAGCCAGTGGGCCTCTTTGTGCCAGGAGCTCCTGAGAAGTGAAGGGGACGGCAATGAACATGGATTGCAAACCGGGTCCTTCAGGAGGGTCTCGGGCTGACTTGGCCCAGACCTGCACCCCTGGGTGCACCCCCCCCAAGGAAGGTGCTTCTGCTGAATGGGAGGGTGACATCCACACTATTGGGGACCTTTGTGCCTCAGGGCTGGTGGCCCTCCAAGAGCAGGGGTTCAGCCTCCCACCTCACCAGACAGCATGGCCTGGAACTGCTCCCCATACCAGGTTAGGGTGTGGGAGACTGAGGCCGTGCAGCTGGGCCTCTGCCTGCCTTTGCATGGGTTCATGCTTCTGGAGGGCAGTCTCGAAGGAGGTATCAGGCTTCAGATGTCCTTATTCTTTGATCTGAAAGTTCTCTTTCTAGAAACAGCCAGTGGGAGCAATGTGCAAGTGCTCAAAGGTGTGGACAGGTGTGTGTGCTTCACCCACTTGGGGGCACACCCACCCCGTCGGTATCAAGAGGAAGTCTGGACTTCCTTGGTGAGGTTAGGGATCCTCTGTCCCGACACGTCTGAGATCCTGGTGGCTCCATCAGCCCCCGAGGTCGGTCCTGTCCCCAGCACCACGCCCACCTTGGCACGTGCGAAGGGCCCCTCTCAGGTGCTCCCTGGGTCAGAGCCGCTCTCCCCAAACATCCAGAGCTCAGTCCTGACACCACCTGCCCAGTGCCCTCTGGCCTGGCCAGGACCATGCCTGTGGGCAACAGTGCATCTCAAAGGGGAATGAGTACGGCCCTGACCCCTTCCACCCGGGAGCCTCTCTGGCCCACATCAGATGATCCTGCCTGCTCAGCCCTCCCCAGGCCGCCTGCCTGCCCCAGGGCCCGGCTCTCCCCTGTCCTTGGCCAGCCTTCCCAGGGGCTTCTGCAGACAGAAAAGGAGGAGGGATGCCTGGCATCCACCTTCCAGAGAAAGGCTGACTCCTCTTCGTAAGATTCAGTTCTCTCAGGCAAGAGTGTCATTGTGTAGAGTGGCTGACAAAACTGCAAACTGGCAGATCCCCATTCCCAGGAGCTGGTCCGCATTGTGCGATTTCATGCACAGGAATATCTCTCACCAGTGAGAGACGTTGCCGTGAGAAGGGTCTACAATGTGTTGTCAAACCAAAGGGACGTGTACAGTTTAATCCTATTGATGTTAAAGACACAAGTATATATAAAATCGTATCTAAAAGGTCTGAAGGCTCAACATCAGCGTATTAACAGTGGTTATGTTTTGGGGTTGATTATGGGGAGACATGTTATTTCATGCACACCTGAATTCCTGGGATTGGAATTCTGGGCAGCTCCGCTCAATCCCCTGCACCGAGGGCTGTGGCCAGCCCCCAGCAGCCCAGGGCCGTGTCCCAGGACCACGCAGCCCCCTGTGGGTTCATGCCTGGGAGCCCCTCCCCTCCCTCCTTGCAGCATTATTGAGCGGTCACATTTGTGAATGCGCCCCTGCCCCGTTAAAGTGTCCGTATATGGGTGCCCTGCAAGCTGGGCCCCTCTTTCTTGAGGACCTGGAAGCCGTTCCCTTGCATGGAGCCCTGCAGAAGGAGTGGAGTCCCAGCCTGACAATCCCCTCCTTCCTCCTTCTCCCTTGGGAACACCGCTGCTGTGGCCTCTGGGCAAAGCCAGTGGGCTCAGCTCTTCTGAAATTGCATCGTTACTGGGAATTACAAATAAAATCCGTCTCTGTAACTAGTCACTAGTGTCAGCCTTCGTGTATCTTTGGCAGGATTTTTTTTAATAATCTGGTATTACTCTCATTAACAACAAAATATTTCCATTATGAAAATTACTGCTTTACTCGTCATGCGTTCAAAAATCAAGCCGTGTGTGGAGTCCAGTGGGAAAATGTGTGTAATGCTGTAGGAATAGCAGGGAGCTCCTGTCCCTGGGAAAGCAGGTGAATGCATCCGAGTGGCTTGAACCGTTAGGAGCTCCTGTCCTGGACCTCTGGCCACACAGTGCAGCTCGAAGAGAGATGAGCGCAGCCCCCACCCCCAGCCCCCAGCAGCAAAGGAAGGTCCTGAGGATCCTGTGTGCAGACACCGGCGGTGGGGGGCAGCCTTCGCCCCCGAAGTGCTGGATGCTGCCCCTGGGACAGAGCCCCATGTGCCAGGATCCAAACATGGGCACCAGCAGGGATGGGGGCAGGCTGGCCTGAGGGAGAGCATCCCCAGGATGAGACCCAACACCCCCAGAGGGAGTTACAGAGGAGAATACTCCTGGGCGGTTCACTTGGGTTCCTAAGACCAGCGATTTGTGTGCTTCCATGGGGTTCTAATCCCAGTCATTCTGGAAATACATCTACCGTTGTTGGATTAATTTCACTTGCCTTTCCATCAAGGGTGCTGGGATTCACATGCATCTGTATGCACATGAATGCACACACCCATGTACACACATGGAAACATGCATGCACACACATGGAGAAACACACATGCACACAAGGAACACCTGGAAACACGTGTACAATGGAGCACATGGAAACACACAGAAACACCACACACGGAACACATGGAAACACACATGTACACACGGAAATATGCACGCATACACAGGAACATACGCACACACAGGAACACGTATGCACACACATAAGCAAGAGCACGTGGGTGGATTTTATTTTGTGAACTCTAACATACTTCTAGATGGGTGGAGATGGCTCCCGGTGACAACGTGACCCCGGGGATAGTGGCCTGTAGTGCAGGGGAGAACCAGCCCCCAGCCCACGGAGTCTGCAGAGGTTTTCTCTCTAGAACAGTCTATCACACACCTCCACCGGCACCATGACCTGACTCGCTGTCAAAGAGGATCATCAGGCCAGCTCGGGGCGTGGGGAGACAATGGGGTATGTCAACCCTGAGCAAACCTGAAAGCAGGTTTGGTTGGAAGCATGGTCATCCTCAGGACACACGCACACACATGGGGAACTAGGGGACGCCAGCCGGCTCGAGGTCGGGGCCTGGGGGTCACAGGCAGGGAAACCTTGTAAGTTATGGTCCCAGGCGGGACAGCTCTGAGAAGGGAAGGGGGCACTGTTATCAATGACGCCAGGACAGGAGCCTAATGCGGGCAGTCCTGGGCAACCCTGGGCATCGGTCACCCCCTGGCGCAGTGTCCCTGAGAGTCCACTCCACGTTGGTGGATGTGTGGCCTTGACCCACTACAACCACTGAACCGAACTCTGAGAGGGACCTGCTTTGGGGCAGCAGGACCTGAGGCTGGGCCGGAAGGCCCACTTCCAAGTCTGTCCCCAGCTCCTCCCTGGGGTCCACGTGGTCCACCCCAGGGGGCGGGGTGGGCCCGGTGGCCTGGCTGGAGTGTGGCAGTGAGCTGACATCCTGGGGGGGTGGGTGCTGGCCACGTGAGAGGGTGAGGCATGTGTTCACGTCTGAACAAGGAAGCTCGGTTCCTGTGGGGCTGGCAGCTGGGGAGGTGTGGCTGCTGTGGAACTCGGGGGGGGTTCTCAACAAGGCAGACGCGGAGCTCCCAGATGACTGGCCACTTGCCCCCGCGACCTGCCCCAGGGAACCGGACGCAGGTGTCCAGATGAGCCTGCATATGCGTGGGCACAGCGGCCCTGTTCTCAGCGCCCAAAAGGTGCAAGCGACCCATGTGTCCGCGGACGGACAGATGGAGCAACCTGCTGGGGTCCGTGCACACGGGGAATAGCACTCGGCCCTGGAAAGGACGTGGATGGACCTCCGGGACGTTATGCTCCGCGTGGTTTTGCTCACATGAATGGTGCGGGACAGGCAGGCCCAGACATGTGGGGGGCAGGGGGTGGCTGCTGAGGACTGGGGGCAGGCGGGAGTGGGGCGTGACGGCTAGAGGAGAGAGTTCCGGAGCTGGATGGTGGGGATGTTTGCACGGCCCTGTGAGCGCTCCGGCGCCACTGACCCGCACACTTTGAAATGATCCAAGTGGCAAATGTGACATGTATTTCACACCATAAACACTGGGGTGGAGGTTTGCTGGCACCAGGCTCAGAGTAGCCCGCCCCCCTCGAGCCTCCATGGAGCACAGCATTTAGTTGCTGCGTCCCTCACTCCTGGCGGTGAGGCCGGGGAGCGGAGGGGACAGGGGAACACGGCATGGCGGCACCTCCCCAGGGGGGAGAGCCCCCTCTCGGACCCTCTCCCTGGGACGTGAGAAGCTGTCCCCTGCGGCTGCACGCAGTGTTTGCACGTGAGACCCTCTACCTATCGGTGTGGGTTTGCTCCTTCAGGATTCCTCCTGTAGGTGTCGTTGGGGCATCCTGGGGTCCCCCCCGGCTTTGTCCTCCGTCTGGGGTGTGAGAGAGTTCCTTTACCTGCAGGATGCCTGTGGCTGGTGTGGATGTGAATCTCTAGGTGTCCCCAGTGTGGACATGGCGGTGAGGACCAGGACAGGCGCCGCCCAGCCGGATCTGCGGTGTTTGGGGTGAGCGTACGCTGCGGCCGCTTGCCCTGCGGTGGGGGTCTCCCCGGAGGACTCGCACCCCGCGGACGCAAGGTCCCAAGCACCCCGGGGCGGGGAGGAGAGACACGGGGTGCGCAGGTGCATTCGTGGGAAAACCTCCCGAGCCCTGGGTTCAAGTGAACCTGGGTTCACCACTCACGCACCTGAGATTTTAGGCAAGTTATGTGAACTTTTTGAGCCTTGGTTTCCTCAAATGTAAAACGGGATATGATAGTAACAATCTGAGAGCATGTACTCCCGGAGTTCCTGCGAGAGGTGCATGCTCCCGCTGTGTGTGCGGAGACGCGGGGCTGGCCCCACCCCTGCGGCGGTGTCCTGAGCCTCCCGCTGTCACAGCCTGCCGGGCCCGCGCGAGAAGTGGCCATGGTCACCGTCACCGTGGGGAGGGTCCTCCTGCATCCAGGGCGCTGCAATGAGTGCTTGCTGGTTTAATCCAGAAGAAAAGCGGTTTTCCTTTTTAGATAAATGTATTTCCCTTACGTACTTAGAACTGGACCCGTGGTGCCTTAGCTGCCAGAAAATAGCCAAATTCATGCCTGATCCTTTCAACTCTGATTCCTTATGCTTTCTTTAACAGAAGCTCTCTTTATATGCTTATCTTGCACCCTTCCTTTTTGGTTTTGTGGTTGTTGGTTTATTGTGCTTTTGAAAATGCTGTGGCTTTAAAAACAAAACCGATTTTTTAATTACCCAAGCGGTACAGAAATGTATTCTTGTAAAAAGTTAAAAACGAGGGTGCCTGGGTGGTTCAGTCGTTAAGCGTCTGCCTTCGGCTCAGGTCGTGATCCCAGGGTCCTGGGATCGAGCCCCGCATCGGGCTCCCTGCTCAGCGGGAGGCCTGCTTCTCCCTCCCCCACTCCCCCTGCTTGTGTTCCCTCTCTCGCTGTCTCTCTCTCTGTCAAATAAATAAATAACATCTTAAAAAAGAAGAAAAATCACAGATCAGGGAGCTTCTGGGTTAGTGACTGCGTCCACGTGCACCCAACTCCACCCTCAGGTCCCTTCATTGCCCCATCCCAGGATCCACTCCCTCGGCCCTTGGGAGTGTGGGGTCTGCCTGTCCGGGTCCCCTACGATGTGCCCAGAGTATGTGGAATGCTGTGCAGCTTGAGTTCTTCCTGTAAGTGGGATCATATAACACACACCATGTACTACTTTTTGTATTCAACCCCATACCTTGGAGATCTTTCGAAATGTCAAATAGCAAATATCATGATATTTGAAGTGATTTAATGCGGAGTCACGGGCCCCTCCCGCTGCCCCCGCCTCTGTTAACACAGGTGGGGGGTCCCGGGGGGGACGTCACCCAGCCAGTGTTGCTATTCTGCTTGTCGCCCTGTGTGTGTTCCCACAAGATCATGCGGTCTGGAGACCAGAATTCTGGCTAAATCAAGGAGCTCTCCTCAGATCGGGGAGGAGTGTTGGGTCACAGCAAGCTGTGGGAGCAAGCCGGCGCTTACTGCGAAACAGGGTTGAAGTTGAAGGGCCTCGCGGACGGCCCGCCCTGTCCAGCCACTGCCGTGTCCCTCCTGGGCCTGGGGTGTGTGCCGTCAGGCTGGCACTCGCTGGCCATCTCCGCTTACGGAGCCTGCATCTGATGATGACTCAGGATGTCCACACTCGGGTGCTGTGGGCAGACTGTGGTGCCCAGATGGCTGGCACTCGGCAAGGCAGAAGCCTTGGGCTGCCAAGGGCCTCAAGAGAGGCATGCACAGGCCAGGGGGCCGGACCAGGAGGGGCAGGGGGACCGCACGGAGCAGGAGGGTAGAACCGGATGTGGAAACCCCCCTTTCCAGGGAGGCACAGTAAGACGGGGCGTCCTGAGCGTCCTGAGTGTGCCAGCCTGAGCAGGCTGTCACCGGGCGGTTCCGGGGTGAGGTGCGGGGGCTCCGCCAATAGGCCGTCTCCCATCCAGCCCCTCTCCTGGGTTGAGAACTGTTCCAGCTGCTTGGCCCCTAGACCTGGAACAAGCCCCTAAGCTTGGGCTTTCCTGTCGCCCGTGCTTGTCATCACCCCTGAGCAGAGACTGCACCCCGATCACCAAGCCCAGGCCTGGGCTGAGTCTGTGATTTGCTGGGTGTTGTGGGTTGAGCTGTGGCCCCCAGAAAGATATGTTGGAGCCCTAATCCCCAGTTGCAAATGTGACCTTGTTTGGAGACTGGGTCATCGCAGACGTAATGAGTTAAGACGATTTCAGACTGGAGCCGGGTGGACCCTAATCCAGTGGCTGTGTCCTTACGTGGAGGCCGAGCGAAGACACAGGGAGAAGCCACGTGACGATGGAGACACAGCGCGGGCTGATGTGGCACAAGCCAGGGGACCCTGGAGCCCCCAGAGCTGGACGAGGCAGGACGGATCCTCCCCCAGAGCCTTCAGAAAGGGCAGGGCCCTGTGCGCCCTTGATCTGGGACGTCCGGCCTCCAGAATGTGGGAGGACAGACCTCCATTGTTCCAAGCTGCCCCGCATGCATTCATTTGTCCAGCAGCCCCAGGAAACTCATACCTCAGGTGATTTGTCTTCTGGAAATGACTTTTCTGGCTACATCCTGATCCCGTCCCCATCCCCCAAACATTCCTGGGAATGGAGAGGCACCGGATGAGCATGTCGCATAAACCTGTCCTCACCCCAAGGCCACCAGGATCTACACAGAGGGCACTGGAAACAGCTAAGGAAGTCGGAGGCCAGCAGAATGGGCCCCTGGAGGCCTTCCTCTCAGCTCTGGCTACGGGGCTCCTGAGGGGCCTCCTGCTCGGTGACCTTCTTGAGCCTCACTCAGGTGGGCCTGGACCCCACAGACCCTGCTCTGCTCTGCGCGTCTTCGAGAAGCTCCTGGAAGCTCCTGGAAGCCTGGTGTGTAGCTCCCAGCTCAGTGGAAGGGACGCCTCAAAGTTCTCTCCCTGTCTGAGGCTTCACCTTCATCTACACTGGGGGCTGCCTGCCATCTTTCCCCCTGGTGCCACGGGGGCCCCCTCGAAGCCAAGCTGCTGACCCTGCCCTGGGTTGTCTTGGGCTGCGTCTTGGCCCCACTGGCACAAAGCTGAGGCCTAGCTGGGTCATGTTTGCCTGGGCCTGGAGGTGAGCGTGCCGTGTGCCCCTCGGGGTGGCCCTGGGAGGGAGGCTGGGGCACGTGGCCTGTAGGCGTGGGGAAGGGGGGGACAGAGTCAACCCGAAGCAGAGATGGGGTGCCTTGCCCTAACTCACCCCTCCCCATGAGCCTGCGAACCCGGGCCTCCTCCTTCCTGAAACAGACCCTCAGGTAGAACAGGCAGCTCAACCCTCTCCCCCTCCATGGCCCACGACCCTGACACGGTCCCAGGACAGCCGAGCAGAGCTCACGTCAGACAGACATCAGGACCCGCCAGCCGCGAGACAGGCGCTCCCTCCCCGCCGTTCACGCCCACAGGTGCCAGGGACACACACTCCCGTGAGAGCGGAGCCCTCTTCCTTTCTTTATGCAAATGTTTTACTGGAGCCTGAATGGGGCGCAGCCGTAGGGAGACGTGCGCGAGTTTCTTCTGTACGGGATTCCTCCTCTGATATGACAAGTGGCATTCATCACTTTAAAGATAATGATGTTTGCGAGAGCAAATATTGTTTTGCTGTAATTTTATTTTGCTAAAGGCAGTTTGTAAATTGTTTGGATTGGGAGTTCTGGAAAACCAACCCCGTTTTCATATCGGATTCCGTAATGAAATGAGACGCGCACTCCCACAGGGACAGACAGCACACTCGCTGCAGGCCGCGTGAGGCTCTGAAGCCGGAGCTTGGTGGCGGGGGGCCCTGAGTCAGGGGATGGCCCCACGAGGCAGGGGTGTGTGCGGTGACCTGCTCCCGGGACAGCCCAGTCGGGGTGGAGGTCGGCTGGCTCCAGGCCCTGTGCCTGGGTGGGGCCACGGGGGCGGCACACGGGGCCCGACCCCGGGTCCGGGAGCTGGTGCCCTTCTCCGTGGGGCAGTGTGAGCCTCCTGCTCAGCAACGGGGTCCGAGAGTCTGAACAAGCAGCCCAGGAACCCCATGAATTGCCGGCAACCCCAGGAGCTAGGAGAGGGGCCTGGGCCGAATCATCGCCAGAGGAAACCACGCCCGCCGATGGCACCTTGACCTCGGACCCCTGGCCTCCAGGCCTGTGGGAGGATCTCATTTGCCATCTCTGTCCCCCATCTGTCCTTGGCAGTGGTGGCCCCAGGGCACGCACCCCGGGCTGGGTTGGGGCTCCAGCAGAGCAGGGTTGAGCGCGCCCTCAGGGAGAAGTACGTGACTGTGTTCGGTGTGGGCAGAGAGGGCAGGGACGTTTCAGTTTCCTCTCCTTGGGCACCCCTGCAGCCTGGGTTGCTGGATTTATTTTGATAGATTTTTTAAAAATAAAGGTAAAGCCCTTCTCGCAACGTTCTCAGACTCAGCATGTGTCGGAGTCCCCGGAGGGCTTGTTAGAACACAGATCCCTGGGCCCCATCCCCGAGTTGTTGATTCAGCAGGTCTGGGGTGAGCCCGGAAAACTGGCTTCCTGAGGCTCCCATCTTGCCTGGGGCAGGCCCCGGGTCACCTTCTAAGAATGACTGCTTTATAGAGTTGAACAGGTAAATGCATAAATAATTCAAATCATAAAATAGAATCTCCGACCTTCCCGGATGAAGAGGGAGGAAGAGCTGATCGAGGTGATCATCATGCCCACCCGAGCCCTGCCATGCAGCTGATTTTATCTAGCACCCCACGCCAGACACCCCGTGAGGCACCATTGACCTGATACCTATCGATCCTCACAACACTCCTGAAGGCAGTGTTTCCTTTCAATCTCCCATTTGAAGTGGGGAAACGGAGGCGCAGCGTGGTTAAAAAACCTGCCTAAGGTCACACAGTCATAAGCGGCAGAGGCAGGATTGGGACCCAGGAGACGGGCCCAGCCAGGATGGCGGGTTGCTGGATGTGTCTGGAGCACGATTCAGAGGGGCGCAGGTTCATTTCAGTGGGAGCTGGAGCCCGGAGGGCCGAGGAGACAGGCCTGAGGCCGTGGGAAGAGTGCAGTGAGATGGGCAGGTCCGCGGGGGGACGGGGCCCCCTCGGGGTTCTGCTGGCATCTGGAGAATGCGGGTTTCTTAATTCAGACACCAGCAGAAACTCAGAGCCGTACAGTAGTGTTGATTGTCTTAGTAAATAGACCGTGATGATTTGTAATTAGCAATTCATTTTCTGCGAGAAGATTGTTTCTCAGTTGCTTGAAAATAGTCTTTGAGTATCTCCAATATTCTCTCCACAATTGTACTTTACTGATTTGCAGCGAGCTGCACCACCACCGTGACGAGGGGGCACAGAGCGAAAGTGAGGCAGGCCCGGATCGGCCCGCAGGGCCGCGAAGCCCCGAATCTTCCAGCGCCGACTCTTGGTGTCTGGCTCTAGGGTTGAGCAGCGGAAAGGGGGAGTTCTAGGTGGGAGAGCTGTTTGGGGCCTCCCCATAACCTGTAGGTCAGGGGGAGGGGCCCGAGGGGCTGCTGGCCACGGCCTTGCCCGCAAGGGTTCAGCTCCCAGGAGATGTTCAGCAAGCAGGAGCTCAGAGGAGACATGAGGGACGGGCAGTGGGGGCCATCGCCATGGACCACTGCGGGGGGGGAGGCGCGCTGGATGCGCATCTGGGGGGCAGAGCCGGGGCACAGGACTGGCGGGGCTGCGAGGGCGGGAGGACAGAACGCCACCACCACTGTCTGCCTGGGCTGTCGACCCAAATCCTGCAGATGGGGGCTCCAACCTGTTATTACCTGTTACATTCCTCCCCTCCTGCTCTGGGGGGTAAAGTCTGAGCCCCAGGCCAGGACGTGTGGACTCCTGGACGTGTGGACGTCACCGCCTCTGCCCCGTGTGCTCAGGATGGCTGGCTCATGCACTCGCCCTCAGTGGAGGGACCACTATCTGTGGCTGAGGGGGCCCCGAGGAGCTCACAGCACAGCGACGGCTTTGGGGGACAGGGAGGAATCCAGGGGGCAAATTCTTCTTCCTGCCTCACGAATGGCCAGGAGCTGAGACAGAGCGGCCAGTGTGGGCTGAACCCCACATTCTTCCTGCCCTCCTGCCCCCCCATCCCCCTTGCCCCCTCCCCCATCCCCTTACCCCTTCCTGTTTTCCTTGTCCTCCCATCCCCCCACCCCCCACCCCTCCTGACCTGTCTCTTCCCTCCCTCCAGCTGCCCTGGGTTGCTGACGGTGTTCCCCGCGCTGCACTTCTTACCCCCCCCGACTCGTTTACTTTACCCCTGGACGTTTGGGCCTCTTCACCCCCTGCTCCTCTTCCCCATCCCCCATCCCTCTGGCAGCCGCCAGTCTGTTCTCTGCATTTATGAGTCTGGTTCTGGTTTTGTTTGATTTCTTGAATTCCACATGTGAGTGAGGTCATACGATCACTGTTCTTCTCTGACTGACTTACTTCACTTCGCATAATACCTTCTAGTTCCATCCATGTTGTGGCAAATGGTAAGATTTCATTCTTTTTTATGGCTGAGTAGTAGTCCATTCCACACACACACACACACACACACCCCCCACATCTTCTTTACCCATTCATCAGTGGATGCACACTGGGGCTGCTTCCATATCCTAGCTGTTGTAGACAATGCTGCTAAAACATCAGGATGCATATATCTTTTCAAATTAGTGTTTTCATTTCCTTTGGGTAAATACCCAGTAGTATAATTACTGGATCATAGCGTAGCTCTATTTTTAACTTTCTGAGGACCCTCCATACTGTTTTCCAGAGTGGCTGCACCAGCTCGCATTCCCACCAGCAATGCACGAGGGTTCCTTTTTCTCCACATCCTCGCCAACACTTTTTGTTTCTTGCGTGTGTGTGTGTGTGTGTGTGTGTTTAATTTTAGCCATTCTGACAGGTGTGAGGTGGTATCTCGCCGTGGTTTGGATTTGGATTTCCCTGATGATGAGTGATGTTGAGCATCTTTTCATGTGTCTGTTGGCCATCTGGATGTCTTCTTTAGAAAAATGTCCGTTCAGCCCATGTTTTCTTGAGTACTGACAGTCAAAGCCAATCGCAAAAGCCCAGGCATGTGCTGGGTGAGTGGAAGGAGGTGGGCAGAAGGCGGCCGCTGAGCGGATCTGCCCCTGGGAGTCCAGGCAGGGGTCAGAGTGGGGGTCGAGGGTGCCCCCCGTGGAGGTAAGAGTCCTACCTTGTGGGCAGAGTCCACATTCCCTGGTGCACAGGGAGATCTTACAAATTCAAACCCCGTCTTCATCAGGGCAGAAACGTCCTTGAGACCGCAACGCTTCCATGAGCCAGGCTATGACATCAATGATGGCGGGTTTGCCATGAGAAGGCCCGGCTCTCAGCAGTCCACCTGCTCGTCGATTCTAGATTGCCTGGTGTTGGAGTGATGCTCGCGTGGCAGTGGTTCGCACCTGGGGGCTTGTACGGCCCTGGGAGGGAGCAGACAGCCAGCCCACTTCCATTCGAGGGGGGCATCCCCTCCTGGGGCAGAGAGGCCGGGGGGCGTGTGTGCTCAGGTCTCTTGGTAGCAACAGTGGTGGACGTGTCACACCTAGACTCTCATTTCACCTGCAAGACAGTTTTGCACCAGGAATTCTGATCCCCATTTTGCTCCAGAGATCACACATGCCAAGGTCACAAGCGATGAAGTTGGGAGTTGGCAGGGATCTGGCCATGGCGGGAGGGGCTGCAGAAGGAGCCAGAGCCTATATGTCCCCAGGAGAGAGGGTCAGAGATGGGTTGGCAGAGATGGGTTGGCACCACGTAGGCATCCTGCCGATGCCCTAGGAATGAGTCTGAGCCTCAACCGCTAGGCCCAGAGGGGTGTGCAGACCATCCAGGCCACCCTCCCACCTGCTGGGAGCGTCCACTCCTGTCCCCAGCTCTGCAGCGGCTCTCGCCCAAATTCTCCGTGAATGGCAAGTGCCTGGCCAACTTCCAGGGAGGGATGTTTTTTTCTGTCAAGGGATGGAGGTTCTGCTCCTCCTACTTTTATTCATTATTCACAAGGAGTTGGGCAAAGAAGCTCTCCAGCCAAAGGGACTAGGCCTTGATACTCCCAGGCTGCGTGACCTCCGGCAAGTTACTTAGCCTCTCTGTGCTTCAGTTTCGGGACCACAGTCCCTACGTCACAGAGTCGTTAGAACAGCATGGCATGTAGAGGACCCGCAGCAGGTGCTGGCTCCTGTCCCCAGCATCGTCATCCCTGTCATCACTGTTTCACTATTCCTGGCCCCGATTCTGATTCACTGGGTCGGCAGGTGCAGAGACTCTCTCTCGAGGATGATTGCTAGACAGTCGTTACTTTTGCTCTTGTTTCTCTTTCCTGCAAGATTCCAGGGGCCCTCTAGATCTTGTTCCGCAAAGGCGGAGGTCCCAGCTGAGCCCCGGCTGAGGGGGGCGGCAGGGACGGGAATGGCAGAGCAGAGCCGCTCTGCTTTCTCCGACGGCATGCCCGTGACAGCTCTCCTGCCCGCACCCTTGACCTGAGAAGACTTAGCGTAACATGAGTAATACATGCTTCTTGCAAAAAATAAACATAATGAGAGAGAGAGAACACGTGTGTATGGGCCGAGTGTTTGGGGGGCTGTCACCCCCAAATTCATGTTAAGTCTTGTATTCGGCATATGTTAAATGTACTGTTTGGAGAGGGGGTCTTTAAAGAGGTCACTAGGTGGCCCTAATGTAGTAGGACTGGTGTCCTAATAGGAAGAGGAGATGAGGACAGACACACATGCAGGGGACGACCACGTGAGGCCGCGGGAGAAGGTAGCATCCCCCCCCCATCAAGGAAAGAGGCCTCAGCGGGAGGCGATGCTGCCGACAGCGTGACCTTGGACTTCCAACCTCCAGCCTGAGAGGGTGGACCGTTGTTTGGGTCATGCCCGCTGTGGGGCTGTTAGTGTGGCCCCACAGACCAACACACCGTGTGCAGCGAAGACACTGCTCGTCCCTGGGGGCCCTCCAGCGATTCCAGGGATGCCCTCGGCGGCGGCAGAGCCTCCGAGTGTGAAAGTGGACAGTGCCCAGGGGCTGGGGGCAGCGGGGCCGGGTGGGGTTCCAGGGTGGAAACGAGCAGGCAAGATGGACAGTGACAAGGGCCACGAGGACACTGAAGGGTGCTGCTGGGGAGACTGGGAGTCGGCGGGGTGGGGAAGGGCCCCTGGGAGGGATGGCAGAGAAACCTCCAGCATGGCTTTCCCCGCGTGCCTTCACCTGGCCCTCCCAGAGCCCTCACGGGGCAGGTGGGGCGGCACATGATTCCCCTTGAACCATACGGGGAACTGAGGTGCAGAAGAGCAAGATGATCCACTCAGCCAGGTGAGAACCCGGTCCCCCCACCGAACCAGCCCTGTGACAGCAAGTCCAAGGGTCCTTCCATCTGGGACGACCTCTCCCATCCCCACCAGTTCTGGGTCCAGACGCAGAGGAGGCTTGTGTGACAGGAGTCATTCCATCTCACGGGGTGGAGGGCACCTGCCAGCCCGGCCTCCACCCCAAGCCCTGCCTAGCCCTGAGGAAACGGGAGCACGCACACTCACTTCAAAACTACACTGTTCCCGTCCACAGCCCGTCCCCCAGTGAAAGGATGTGTTTCTTTTGCGTGTCTTGACGTGACCCTCATGTCCCTCCTCCTCTGCATGTTCCCAGAAAGTGATGGTGAGCTTGCTTTTAATGCCCCCGCTGGTGTGCAGACCAGGTCCTTCCCAGGGGCCAGCAAAGTGCGGTCCGGGGGCACTTCTCCATGCCTCTTTTTCCAGAAACAACTCCTCTTCCATTATTCTGAGTATTTGGGTTTTTAGAGTATTTTATTCCCCATCACATCATGTTATCATCTGCGCAGGTAATAACCCCCAAAACCCTGGAGGTTCTCCTCCCCTTCATACTAACACACTGGGTTGTTTCTTCTGGAAGTATTTCCGGAGCCCCCCGACAACAGCGCTGACTAGCTCCCTTTCCTACTTCCCGCACGGTAGGTCTGTGAGCTGGGTTCGGGCTCTCCCGCAGGCATCAGAAATGCTATATTGCAACAGGTGAACATGTAGAAATAGCATATTTTTTTGTTTTTTTGAACACCAGAGAACAATCTGAAAGCTGATTTGGTGCAAAGAAAAAAATGACAGTTTTTGTGTGTCTGGGTGGGGGTGGGAGGGAGGGCGAGCCTCGTTTGAGCGATCACGCTGACTGCATGTTCCCCGCCCGCCTACCCTGTGGACAGAGCCAGCCCAGGGCAGTGGCCGCTGTCTTTATGAGGAGCCTGGGTCACGTTACCGATTTAGAGACCTGGGGGCCTTCAGGTCGGGGTCTGCACGCGCGCAAAATGCCCACCTGGACTGCAGAGTTGGCTGCAGCCCCGGGGAGCGCCCCGGTCGGGCAGCATCTCTGATGTGCAGGGCCGTCCGTGTCAGGTAGGGCCTCCAGGCAGAGCGCACGCAGTGCGGCTTAGGGCACAAGGGGCTTGAGGGCGTGGTAATGCCTGCAAAAGATAAAGGGGGGCAGGACTGGACAGACGGAGTCTCAGACCTCCACGCAGCTGCCCAAGGCTCGGAGCCCAGATGGCCTGTTGGGGGCGCCAGGCCCTGAGCTGACGCACTGCGGTACCCTACCCACTCCCACACACTGGGCTACACAGGGAGGGGGCCTCACAGCCGGCCTCTGCTCGCCCTCCGGCCCAGCTGCCCTCCCTCTTGGCACCCCTGACTCTACCCGGGGACTCACTAAGGGATGCTGAGGACAGTCCACGGCTATCAGCTGTGTGGCTCTCATCAGAACAGGCCCTGCGCTCAGCTCACAGGTCCTCAATCCCCACAGCTCGGTGGCTGCATCCGGAAGTTACTTCTCTCCCCGCCTGGCGGAGTGGGACACCCACCTTCATAGCTATAATGAGCCCAGATTCAAACCCGGGGCTTTATCCCTCCGCCGAGGGCCTCCCCACGTGCTGCACATTTGCCCGAGTTCTGTCCTCTGCAGAGTACTGGCTTCACCCACTCCTGTGACCTTGACCTCCAGGCTGCTCCCGCCAGGCTTCCCCCCAGGGCGGGCCTCCACTTAATATTCTCCACTGACACTTGACGTCTCGTGTGACTCAGGACCTCCAGGCTGAACACCGTTTCTCAACAGCCACCTCGGGATGGGGTCGTCGTGTGCCCTGGGGGTTCCCAGTCTCTGCTGTGAAAAATCCCTTTTAGGGTTTTGCCCATAGAGAAGCCCATTTTTAAAATAATTTGTCTCCTGTGGGGCTCCTGGGTGGTTCCGTTGGTTAAGCCTCTGACTCCTGATTTCAACTCAGGTCTTGATCTCGGGGTCATGAGTTCGAGCCCCGTTTTGGGCTCCACACCCAGCGTGAAGCCTACTTAAAGTACTACTCCTACCACTCCTAGTAGTAATTTGTCTCCTGAAAAACTCCTAGTAGTAATTTGTCTCCTGAAAAACTTACATTTGTAACCATTGTTTTTCCTGCTATGTATGAATTAAAAACATATAGCATCTATCCATTTGAGGCTAGAGGCTAGATGTTGGAGTTAATCAATTTCTAGGAAAGTTACTATCTTTAGTTTTGGTAAATTTTTACATCTTGGGTAAATATGCACTTCAGACTTTTAGAAATGCCTGAGTTAGCCCACAGCCATAGCTCTCTTGGCAAATTCTTGGGGATCAGGGAAGTCTGGGGTGGGAACCTCCTTGCTTTATAGGAAAGGGAACGAAGACCCAAATGGGTCATGTCCTTGACCAAGGTCACAGGCTAAGCTCCCAGCCTTGTCTCTCAGTTCCCCGGAGTGACGACAAGCTGACGTCCGTCCGGTTTAGCTGCTCCGGGAAGCCCTCCTCAGCCCGGACCCACCTGGAGCCCACGTTGCCACCGGAGCCCTTGAGCAGGCCTTGGGCAGGGCTCGACTGGGGAAGTTCTCCAATGAGACAGACTCTCCAAACAGGAAAGACTGCTTCTAGGCTTGGAGGCAGGCAACTGTCTGCCCTTTGATCTTAGGACCACCTCCTGGGCTCTGGTTTACTTACCTGTGAAATGGGATCAAGCCAGTTGGGTCAGAGATTTAGAGCAAGTAATGAATGGGGAGCCCTCTCCCAGGACCTATGTCCCCCTCGTCCCCCTCGTGGAGGGTACTCAAGTAACCCTCCCCTGCTTCTTAGTCATGCACCAAGCCCCTCTGTCTGCACATGTGTGCCACCTAACACCCTGGGTAAGACTTGTCCTTTCCTCATTTTAATTTAGGCAGCTGGGGACCCAAGTCCCTCTCCCAACGTAGAAACCATCATTGCTGGGGCCGCCTGGAGCCCCGCACAGCGGCTGAGTCAGGGTCCGGAGCCAGGCTTCGGCTCTGCTGCGCACGGGCAGCCGAGACGCTGGCCTCCCTGGGCCTCAGTCTCTCCAAAGGTAAAAGAGCTGCCAGTAGCGTGCGTCTCAGGGCTGGGTTTTGATAAGTAGGTGAAATAATGCACATATATAATAAACTCAGTAAACCTTAGGCAGGACCACGTTTCCCGTCCATCTGAGTTCGTGCTCTGCCCAGGGCCCAGTAAGTAGTTAAGGGCTGGTTGGCTGACTTGCAAGTTTAAATGTTTACTCTGCTCATATGTTCAGTTGAGCTTTTCCAGATGCAAATTCCTGCTAGCTTAGGTCTGAATGATCATAGATTCTATCTGAATATAGATTAGATGACATTGATGATGCTTTACTGTGTTGAGACAAATACAGTATTTTGAGCTGATCTAAAAGTTCGAAGTAACTATTAAGTGGCCATCAAGTGTCTGAACGATGAGGTACATTTAATTCGTTTTTTAGAAGTATTTATAAAATGTGTGCATACAGTAAATTTAAACTTTACTACCTAGTAACAATGAAGTTGCCTTACCCCTCTCCAGCCAATAACAGTCTCAGATAACAGTCTCACATTGATCCTTCCAGAAGTTTTCTGGATGTGTACATGCGTATACTGATTCTCAGTACAGGAAGGAGATCCTTGTATACACACTGCCCTGCATCTTTCCTCTCTGTCTTTTTTAATTTAACAGATCTTGGAGATTATATAGTATCAGCATGTGTAGAACCACATTAATTTTTTATTTTTTTAATTTATTTTTATTTTTTTTAAAGATTTTATTTATTTGAGAGAGAAAATGAGATAGAGAGCATGAGAGGGGGGAGGGTCAGAGAGAGAGGCAGACTCCCCGCTGAGCAGGGAGCCTGACGCGGGACTCCAGGATCATGACCTGAGCCGAAGGCAGTCGCTTAACCAACTGAGCCACCCAGGCGCCCAAAACCACATTAATTTTTTAATGTTCTAAATTAAATATATTATTAAATGAATATGCTGGAGTTTATGGAACCAGGTGTCTATGGGTTGTTTTCAGATTTTTGTTAATTATATGCCGTAAGTCAGAACATCCTTCTATGCACATCTGCAGGCGCCTGTGGGAATTTACCTGTAGGACAAGACAGCTAGAAGAGACGCTGCGGGCTCCAGGGTTTTAGGAGTAATACATTTCCACCAAGCATGCAAGCCATAACTCCTTTTTCAAGCATAAGGGAGTTGTGAGTAGAACAGGTGCACGTATGTGTATTTTATTTTATTTTAGTCCAAGTGTTTTCTGAAATAATGGGAGGAGGTTTAAAATAAGACCCAGCTGATTGTAACAGCGCCTGGTATTTTAAATAGTTTTCCAGTGAAACCGGTCCAAGTTCAGGAGGTCCAGCTTGACCTGAGGACCTGAACAGGCAGCGGGTCAGGCGAGGTACCCAGTGGAGAAAGCAGACTGGAGATGACCCTCCTCCTGGCTGCACTCCCTGGGACTGTCCAGGCTGGCCACCAGCAGGTGCTCCGTGGGGAACTCAGGCAACCCTGTCCAGCTCGGGCGCTCTTCAGGCAAGAGGGGAGAGCGGTCAGTGACCTGGGAGCGGGGTACACTAGCGAGGCCGGTTCCCGGCGACCGCCCCCCCACCCCAGTTCCGGGAAGCTTCCTCCAGGATCAAATTGATACAATGTTGCCGGCCTGGTGCCAACTATAAATAAGTCAAAGGGCGCTGCACGTGGGTCTGAAATCTATCCTCCCGCGGAGCCGAGGCTCCCAAGACGGTCCCCACGGTGACGCGCGGGATCCACCCCCCCGCGGCGGCGGTAACACCCCCCCTCTCCCCCTCCCCGGGCCGTGACCCGGGCTAGGGGAGGTGCTCACGCCCGGAAACAAGCCGGTGCCCGCGGGGGAGAGGGGACCCCAGGGAAATGGGGGGGTTCGCGGGGTCGCCCGACCCGCGGTGCTGTCTCCCCGCCCCCCCACATACTGCGCCCCCACCCGGTCCCCTCCCTGCGTCAGTCCCGCCTCCTGACCTGCCTGGCTGGTCCCTCAACCCGCGTGCCCCGCCGGCTCCGGTCCCCGCCCCGGATTCACGCGCGTCCGTTCCCCGACCTCTGCCAGGACCCCCTCCCCGCCTGCGCCCCCCCGTCCCCCCTCCCCCCCCCGGCCAGGAACCCCGCTGTCCCGCGTCCCTCCCCACGTGTCCCCCGGCCCCCACGTGTGTCCCCCCGGCCCCCCCCGCGCCCCCCCGAGCGCCCCCCCGCGTGTCCCCGCGTGTCCCCCCCGCGTGTCCCCCCCTCCTCGCGCGCCGGCGGAACTGTGGGATCGCCGCGCACAGGAAGTGGCGGGGCGGCGCGGCCGAGGGCGGAGGGCGGCGGGCCGGGCGGGGCGGGATGGGGGCCGGGGGCGGCGGGCGCCGCACTCGCTGAGGCCCGACGCAGGGTCGGGCGCGCCCAGGGCCGGAGCGCAGCGGCCGGAGTGGCCGTGGAGGCGACGCCGAGGCCGCGCGCGCGACGAGCAGGTGGCGGCGGCTGCAGGTGAGCGGCGCGGCCCCCACCGAGGTCGGGCCCCCCTCCCGCCGCCCGAGGTCGCTCCCCTCCCCCCGCCCCCCGCCGCCCCAGGTCGCTCCTCCGCCGGAGGTCGGCCCCCGCCCGAAGTCGGCCCCGGGCCCGCTGGCCCCGCGCCACAGTGGGCCGGCTGCGCTCCGCCCGGCGTGGGGCCTGCGGGAGGACGGGGCGGGGGGGGGGGGGGCGGCTGGGGGTGGTCCGTGGGCCCGGGTCGTCCCCGCACCCCTGGCCTCCCCGGTGCCTTGTCCGGCGGAGGCCCAGGACACCTCCCCGTCTGCCCCTCTCAGGCCGCTGCAGCCTCCAGGGGAGGGGGCCGGCGGGGGGTGAGGAGGGGGGAGCCGCTGGGGGAGGGTCGCCCCGGGAGGGGCCTGGTGGCCGGGGCTGAGGGAGGGCGCGACCCCCCCACCCCGGACTCTGCTCGGGCCCCCTCTGCTCCCCCTGCGGTCGCGACGGGCCCCCTGCCTGGCTCGGGGGCACTGGGGACCTGGGACCCTGCGCAGCGCCCCTGACCCCAGCAGGCCGTGGTCCAGGCTTAGTTTCACTTTTTGCTCAATCCGAGGGAGGGCTGCAGGTGGAGATGCAAAGGGGGTGGCGTGTGCTGAGTTTTCAGATTTGACTTTGGCGTTTGGACCAAGGCCGACTGTGAATTTCCACCGTTCCAGTCAAGTGATGGGGTCAGTCAGTGATCCAAGAGCTGTTTGGGGCCCGAGCCACCTTCACCCCCAGGGCCACCCCCAGGACCCTGGAAAGGAGGATTATTAGCAGTTGCAGCTACCTTGAAAAATTGTGCAGTTGTGTTTTTTTTTTTTTAACTTTGAGAGAAGTTCAGTGCAGTAGGGAAAATGCTTTTATAAATGGCTTCCTGGGCCTTTTTTTTTTTTTAGCACAATACTAATAGTCTTGTCTAGGGGAATACTTGAACAGGTAGGTTCCTTTTTGTAGGAAACATGATCTTAATAGAAGGAAAAATGAGGACCGCTGGCCTTCAGAGTCTGGGATGGGAAGCAGCGCCCATCCGAGAAGTGACAGTCATCCCAGGGAGCCCAGGTCCACCACTGGTGTGCTGGTGCTGCTGGGGCCCGGTGTGGGGGCTACACCCAGAGCCCCCACCCCCATCCCGTGCTCCAGGTTAAAGTTCTGCAGGCTGATGATACTCACTTATGGGTTGCTAGTCCACGTTTCTCTGTTGAAAAGCTTCATAGGGAGTCTCAGTCAGATTCTGAACGTTCCCTAATTTGATCACTTCCTTGCTGCCCCCTCTTCCTTTTCTAGATCATCATGACTATGCACCCCCCCTTCTCATCCCCTTCAAAGTTTTAGAATTAGCCTGTTATGGCTCACTTCTGTATCCATTTCTCAGTCACCCTTAGGGATCTCCATGATTACATTGTTTAAAAGAGAGGCTACATGGGATTGACAGTCAGGATGGGAAGGGCCTCTTCTTGGCCCTGGAAGGTACAGTCGCCTTAATGTCTCGAGCCAGATGTCATGTGTATGTGTATGCATAGTGGCCATGCGTGGCTGGAGTTTGCTGTTCATGCCACCCATGTGGGGCCCTACCTGGAGAATCTCTACCAAGAGGTCTGTGTCTTAACAATAAACTGAGGCATGTGTGAGAGCAGGGTGAGAGGCAGGGTTGTAGGATGGTCAGGGAAGGTGCAGGAGGGATATTTCAACTGCCTCCAGGGAGGGTGTCCTCGGCCCTGGGCTGGCCCACGTGGCAGGCTCAGCGCCTGCATGAGTGCTCCCTGGCCTGAACACGGTCTGTGGGCCAGCGCTGGGGAAGCAAACAAAGCAGATGTTTTATTTTGAAAGGTAGAAAAAGTGTATCCACCAAGGTGATCTGTCCATTTTTACTCCTGCTTCCCACTGAGTTCACCCTGATACGTAGCCCGTGGCCTCTGATCACACCTCAACCTTGGAAAAGAGGTCTGCGAGAACAGAGGTCTGGCTGCCTGCTGAAGGTTAGGTCACAGATCAGCATGACCAGGTTTAAACTAAGATCCACGGGCTCCCATCTTCTGAGACCCCACCATCTGCTAAAAGTCCATACATTTTCATCTGGGGTCAGATCAGAGGTAGGAAGGAAATATTGAAATCCTTGTAAACAGGGAAAATAAAAAACAGAAGTTGTGTTGAGAGGAGCCAGATTCACTGGGGTTTTTTTTGGACGGGAAGGGTCTGGTTAACTTGTCCAATCACATTTTACCTCTGAAATGCACACCTTATGGTGACTTTCAGCCTGACTTAACATGGGAGACAGGGGAGGGCACGCTTACGGTGTGGACCAGGTGCCCCTCACTGTTAGCAGCGGCCCCCGTCAGATCTGGCAAAAGCAGTAACTTCCGTCTCTAGCCCTTTCTTCCCTCCCTGGCCTTGTCAGAACTCAAAAGAGTTTACTGGTAGAAGTTGTGGCTGATTGATATTTATAGAGCAAAGGACCTGAGTGGCTACATTTGTCTGTTTCTTTTTAAATGATTTGTATAAGGTAAGATCTTTAGTTACTCAGTAAGGTCAGACTGAATTTTGTAAAGCAATTACTTAGAAATTTCATAGATTTGACTTTTGGTTAACCAAAGAATATTTGAGACTTTAAATGAGTTGTTTCAAGTTGTAAGGGAAAATGTCTGTGACTTAATTGCCCTTCCTAAAACTACTTTGTAATAATCTTAACATTCATCGCAAATTACTAATTGCAAAATGCTGCATTTTAGGCAAACACATGAGTGGTATGTCCTTGGACAGGCTTCCTTTCAGTTATTAAAAGAATTTGCCATGTTTGGATTATCTTTGTGGAGCGAAGTGTGAGAGGTGGTGATCTTGGGAGGGCATCTGTGCGACCATTTGGGAGGTGGCAGGCGGGCTGGGGGGAGGCTGGCCCCTGCCCTCACTGCAGGGTGCAGTCTCACCAGCTGTGGACGCTGTGGTTTGACCGCTGTCCCTTCCCGAGCATAGCTGGAAGGGTCGCAGGTAGGGTACATCTTTCGATGCTGGTGCTAGCAGATCGATATGTGACAGGCGACATTCTTCCATACGATTCAGAACCGAGGCTGGGCACGTGGTAGGAGCAGCGTGCCAGTGGCCAAGAGGCCTGTCCCCAGGCGACTTGGGGAGGCCATGCATTATTAATGTGGATCTTCTCGATTCCTTTCTGAAAGTGGGTGGGGAGTGAAATCTGTAATAAAGAAAAATGGTAATGAATTCTACCGCGAGCAGTAGTAAAAAGCTGTATGCTGCAAGGAAGTACCTTCAGCCAGATGTGTCGCTCAGCGGCGAATTGTATCCCCTATGGTGGGAACCTGGTGGGAGAGCTAAGCTCTCTTCATCACATCGTTGGCTGACCTGAAGACTTTAGAAGCATGTGCTGACGTTAGGAGTGTCCCCTGCCTCCTCACTGAGGCTTTACATATTGTCCTGTGATAACAGCTACAATGATGGGGGCTCTGTGAGGTGTTTCACGTGCAGATTATGTTGTCTGATTCTTGGAAAAGCCCTGTGAGGACACTGGCCTCGCCCCCATTACATGGATGGAGAAACTGAGCGGGGAGGACTTGGTGGGGGTTGCTCAGCCAGCAGGTGATGAATCTAGATTTCAAAGGTCTTCTTGAATCCAGAGCACCTTGATACTCAGAAAACTCAGTTATGAAAAAATCTACATTTTTGAAACTAAGTGGTTGGCTTCGCGCAAGTAGTCATTTAAAAACTTTTTACTTCCAGAAGGCTACGCTTGGTGGACTGGGGATCAGAAATCCCCATCTGAGATGGTGGAAACAGATACATGCTAGATATGATGTTGCATTGGAGAAAAAGTCAGGTTATGCAAATTCGTGTGTGCTCAGCTGCCTTGTGCCCTTGGTGGGAGTGAGGTGAAGGGCTGTCCTGGGGACGAGTGTAAGGAGTGCACCAGTGGTTGGTCCAGCATTCCGAGCACTGGTTTCTACTGGAGGCCACTGTCCAAGTCTAACTGGAGCCATTGAATGAATATGCCTTTTATTAGGAAGATACACATAATCCTCATGTTCAGAGAGAAGTCCGTCAACTGGTATACCTTGCAAAATAAGGCTTAATAGCAGCGATTTTTGCCAAAATGGGCCAGAAGTCAATTCTTACATGGAGAGTGCATCAGTTTGGGTGCCGCAGGAAGCAGATGCCCAAAAGAGAGGGGCAGGAGGTTAGCTGGGAGAGAGGCTGTGGAGGCCAAGGGGCGCAGGGGCGGGGTGCTACGGGGGCCCTCACCGTGTAGGTCTGATGAGGTGAGAGGAGACAGCGGTGGTGGAGAGCTGGGGAGGGAGGACCTCTCATGCAGCTCTGAGAAGGTCTCAGCCAGGGGCCTCTGGCTGGGACTGCCCCCAGCCCGGGAGCCCGGGATCCCTCAGGCCCGGCTGAGCGTGGAGGGTGCGTTGCCACCGTGCGGCAGGTTCTCCCTTGAGGGGGCTCTGAGTGTCCAAGCCCTGTGACTGCCTCACAGATGACGTTTAGTGCCTTCCACAAAAGTGGAAGGACGTGGTAAACATGATCCTCCAGTGCTGATAATTGTGCAGCATGGGTAGTGAGTTGGTTTTGTTTTAGAAAAAGCCCTGTGGTTATGGCAGGTCTCCTTCGCTGGGCCTGGCGGTGAGCTGGTACCCAACAGCAAAGCATCCGGTGCTGGGAAAGAACCGGGGGCTTCCAGATGGCCGTGGAGGGCAGAGCACACACACGTTAGCACCCGTTAGTGGTTATTTTCAGCTGTGTGAGTCAAGGGGCGTACTACTATAACTTGGGCTCTAGCGAACGTGTTAGAAAATGCAGTGCAGGGGAGCCTGGGTGGTTCCGTCGTTAGGCGTCTGCCTTCGGCTCAGGTCATGGACCCAGGGTCCTGGGATTGAGCCCCGCGTCAGGCTCCCTGCTCAGCCGGGAGCCTGCTTCTCCCTCTCCTACTCCCCCTGCTTGTGTTCCCTCTCTCGCTGTGTCTCTCTCTGTCAAATAAATAAATTAAAAAATCTTTAAAAAAAAAAAAGAAAGAAAGAAAATGCAGTGGCAGTCTGCAGTTCACCTCTGGCTCCAGGCTAATGTGGCATTTTCCTGGAGCTCCAACTGCTTTGTGCCCTTCACTTCTTTTCTTTATAGTGTAGGGAGTTATTGGGTACAAACATTTCTTTTTTGGTAAATAAAACTACATAAAAGTTGTGAACACAGATTCTGACAGAGGCCAGGCAGGAAGGGGAGCCAGGGGAAATGTAGGTGTGAAACAGAGGAGGACGGCTATGTGGACAAGAGTGATGGCCGAGGCCTCTTCTCTTGGGCATGCTTGCCGGACCCCCAGCACTGCCCCAGCCAGCATGACCCCAACACGGACCCCCAGACACCCCCAGCTTTGACCCCCAGCACTGAACCCTCACCCCCAGCACTGACTCCCAGCCAGCATGACCCCCAGCTGACATGGCCAGGTGAATGCAGGACGAGAGGAAGTAGATCTTTGGTCTGCTAGGACAAGGCAGAAATCTGGTTTTTTTTTTTTTTTTTTAAAGATTTCATTTATTTATTTGACAGCGAGAGAGGGAACACAAGCAGAGGGGGAGCAGCAGAGGGAGAAGCAGGCTCCCTGCTGAGCTGGGAGCCTGATGTGGGGCTCGATCCCAGGACCCCGGGATCATGACCTGTGCCGAAGGCAGATGCTTAACTGACTGAGCCACCCAGGAGCCCCTGAGAAATCTGGGTTGTTGTATGCAATTATTTTTAACAAACTGCAGACCAAATAAAAAAATGTTGCTGCCCGAATTCAGCCTATAGGTCATAATTTTTATAACACCTAGTCTAAAACATTTGTTTAATTTTTGAAATAAAGTAACTGAGCTAATGAAAGGAGGACAAAATGGGCACTTTTTAAATGCATGAGAAGCAAAAACATGGATAACAGAAACCCGAGGCTTCATGTGCAGATGAAAACCAAAATATTGTTCATCCATCTCAAGCAGGGCTGCTGGAAACAGGATGGGGGTTCTCTGATGGCGTGGGGAGGGGACCCAGAGTCCGTGTCTGCCGGGAAACGGGAACTCTGTGCGTCTCTACGTGTGTGCAGGAGGCCCTCCTCAAGTCAGCACGAAGATCAGGTCCACGAAAAATGTTTACAGAATGTGCCCGAATGCTCGCCGGACAGCACTCCTAATCCGGACCCGTGTCTGCGGACCCCCTTGGCCACTGGCCCGCTGCAGGTTACAGCCACCAGGTGGCGAGGCTCTGGCACGCGAGTGTGCCTGGCGGCCCCGCTCTTTCTCCAACGCGTGTCCCTCGCTGCACAACGGGGGACGCACGTGCTCTCGAGCACTTGATCCTGTCATGAGTTCTCACAAGTGGAGTGGATGCAAAATGTCCTGTCTAATTGTGGCCTTGATTTGCATTTCCTGCTTGATGCTGCTGAGCGTCTCCCTGCACGGACGGCCGCCCGTGTTCCCGCTCTGAGTTCCTTCACCTGCTTCTTACCTGTGGTTCTGCACCATCCATTTCCTCGTGTGTGTGCCTCCGGCCTTCTCCCAGCTGTGTCCTGTCTTCTTCCTTTATTGATGAATAGAACCGCCTGATTTCCTGTGGATTCACCCATCTTTCCTTTTATGGGTGCTGCCTTTTGCCTGTTGCTGAGAAGTCCTTCCCCACGCTGGGGCACTCATGCGCGCTCCTGCGTTCTCTTGTGGAAGTTCTGAGGTTTGCCTCCCACCTGGAGGCCCCTCATTCCTCTGGAGCTGACTCTGTGGTGTGAGAAGCGGGGAGCCAGTGCTCTTCTGTCCCCCACGGGAGCGCCGCTTGTCCACAGTGGTCCCCGCCCCCCTGGTGGCACTGCGGCCACGTGGCCACGTGTGCAGGTGCCCTCTGTCTGGTTCTCTGTCCCTCTGGTCGGTGCGTCTGCTCATCCTTCCTGCGGGGTCTCAGGAGCAGCTGGCCATTCCTGCTCTTTGCTTCTCCATGTTACGTGTTAAAGTCGGCTTCTGAAGTCTCATGAAAAACTGTCAGGATTTTGACTGAAATGGCACTGACTGTGTAGATCAGCTGGGAGGAATTTTTCGCCTTCACGGGCCATTCTTCCTGCTGTGAATGTGGCCTGTGTCTCCATTAATGCAGATTGTCTGTGGCTTCCAGTGAGTCTCCCCCACGTTCCTCAGCCTGCCTTACGTCTGCACTTACGATTACTCCCAGGGGCCCTGATGACTTCTGTTGCTTTTCTAAGTGGCATTTTTAAATTTTATTTTTTATTAAAAATTTTTTCTAACCCCTTGTTGGTGTTGAGCAGAAATGCATTTGATTTGGGGTATTGCTTTGATAGCCAGTCACCTTACCAATCTCCATTTCCTGTCATTTATTTGTAGATGTTTAGGATTTTCTTTTTCTTTTTTTAATTTACTTGTTCATTTTGGGGGGGCAGAGGGAGAGGGAGAATCTCAAGCAGACTCCCCGCTGAGGACGGCCGTGGGGCTCCATCCTGCAACCCTGAGACTGTGACCTGAACTGAAACCAAGAATCAGATGCTTAACTGACTGAGCCCCCCACATGCCCCCCCTTTTCGGGTTTTTCTGTGTGGACGTCATGTCATCTGGGAGTGGTAATGGCTTTGTCTCTTGCTTGTGCCTTCTTGTTTTACGGCCAGTCTGGGGCCTTCAGGACAGTGTTGAATGGAAGTGCGACAGGGTGTCCCGGTTTTGTTCCTGATTTTAGGGAAACACTGCTGTTTCCCTTTCCGGTGTTGGCACGACAACTAAGCAGTTCCAAATGTTAGTTCTTTTTTTACTTTTTAGAGAGGGGGTGCAGAGGGAGGGGGAGAGAGAATCCCAAGCAGACTCCCCGCCCAGTGCAGAGCCCGACATGGGGCTCAACCCCACGGCCCTGAGATCATGACCTGAGCTGGAACCACGAGTCAGAGGCTTAACCGACTGAGCCCCCCAGGCACCGCTCCCCTCGCCCCCAATCTTAGCTCTGAATCCTCCTGTTGCTCTCCCTGGGATCAGAGGTGGGAAGACAAAGAAAAATATAAAGAGTAAAGACTCACCTGCACATCAGGGAGATGTGGAAATGTAACCCGGGGAGGTGCTGGCCCACGCACCAGGGGCTGCGACATGAAAAGGCTGCAGAAACCCAGTGTTTGGGAAGGTGTGGAGCAAACGGGCACTGCGCGGGGGAGGCCACGTGGTGGGGCCTGCCCCGGAGCCAGTTCACTCCCGGGCGTGCACCAGTATGCGTACATCAGGACCCCCATGCAGGACGTCCCGGCAGCTGTGGTCCTAATGCACAAACCCTGGAAGTGCTCTAGATGCCCGTCTCCAAAGAACACGAAGAGGTAACAGCTTCTGGAATATTCACACGGCGGGGAAGAGAATGAAGCGGTTACACGAGCAGGCGTGTGTGGCTGTCACGGGCGGGCCGAGCAAAGGGTGCGTATGTCCCGGTTCCGTTCCCGCGGACACTGCTGCGCGGCTGGGCCTGGGGAGCGGCTTCCCGGCGGGGCGGGGAGCGTGCACGGCTCCTGGGGGCGCTGCAACGGTGTCTTCCTCGAGCCATGTGTTGGTCACATGGATGTGTGTGCTGTGTGCACTTTCCTGTGTGTATATTATACTGAAATCAAAAGTTTTAAAAAAGAGTAAACGAGAAAATTATAGAGACAGAAGGCAGGCACAGGAATCCAACAGCTGTATCATCAGTGAACCGAATAGCCCGACCAGGAAACCCACACGGTGCAGCTGCCAGCGACGTTCTGGAAGCTTCCGTCGCTGGAGAGTCCTGTGCTGAGCGCCTGCACCACCCGGAGCCTGACCCGGGGGGGCGATGGAGAGACCGGCTTGCAGATACTCCCAGGGCCCAGGGACCGTGCCTGTCAGGGAGAGGAAAGCAAGCAGCCCGCTGGGGGTGGGGGTGGGGGTCTCAGGAGAGAAAATGGGAGCCGCAGGCTTGTCCGGACACGCGGTCCTTCCAGGCCCGCTGGGAAAGCTCCAGCCAACCGCAAGGGGATGGTCAGCTCGTGTGTGTCCGCGGTGGTGGCAGGAGGGCGGCACGCGGCTGTGACAGTGACAAGGGCCGTCCAGCCGGTGCGGCCGACCTGAGAGTGAGCGGCCCCGCCTAGCGGGCTGCACCCCGTGGCAGGCAGCGCACTCCGGGCCCCCGGGGACTCCGAGGTGCCTTTGGCCCCAGCCAGGAGTGACCCGGGCGGCAGGTCCCACATCCCTGAGTGGGACACACCCCGCCCGGGAGGCTTGGGGGGAGGTAGGGGGCTCCTCACAGTCACACTAACCACGGTGTCAGCCGCGCTCCCGGGACACATGCTCCAGGTACCCTCTGCTGGTGCGAGGTGGCCTGGCCAGGCTTAGGCTCAGGCACAGCCCAGGGGCCTGTCTCTGGGTGGCTGGCTTCCTGTCCCTCAGGGGAAGCTCCTCGGGTTTAGAGCCACGTCCGCAGGGTGGGGGAGAGGGGTGAGAACACCTTTTCAAGCTCTCGTGTTGGAGGATGACATACTGGGAGGGGACTCAAGAGGTCAGCGGTTCCTTCGCATGGGGGGCAGGGGGACGGTGTGGCAGGGCACCGATATTAATATACCTCCTTGGACAGTGTCACCTGTTCGAAACGGTGAAGTTACAGGAACAGAGATTGCCTATTTTTCTGTATATGCTTCCTTTCAGGTTAAGAAAGTTGTCTTGTTTCTAAGAATATTTTGCTGAAAAGGTTTTATAAAGACTTCTTCTGCATGTATTGAGCGGATCATGTACGATTTTTCCATTCATCTGCTAATTTGGTGAAGTACATGGGTCCTTCTTTGCCTTCCTGGAAGTATCCCAGCTTGGCTGTGGTGTATGATTTTTTGCTACATTACTGTGGTTGGTGGGTAATATTTTGTGGGGGATTGTCTGCAACTGTGTCCAAAGTGAGTTTGGCTTCTAATTGTCCTTTGTCACATCCTGTCCTTGTGTGGTCTGCTCCGAATGAGCCAGGCTCCTGAGGGGTGGTGAATCCTCTCTGCTGTGTGGCAGAGCTTCTGCAAGACCGAGGTCGCGCGTTCTAGGTGTTCTCTTGGTTGCAGCCTGGCCTCTGTGTGGATCCACGATTAGGTCCTGGTTCTGTCTTTTTAAGAGCCGCAGACCCGTCAGGGTTTCCAGTCCTGCCTGGATACAGTTTGGTAGCTTCTTTTCCCAGGGAGTAATCTGCATGTGCTCGCTGTTTCCGTATCACCGTGTCATCCCCTGCTTCCGCGGCACAGGGCTCCGGGCGTCGCCGGGTCCTCAGGCTCGGGCTGCCAACAAGGTGCCACCGCGGCTGCGGTCTTACCTGAAGGCTCGACAGAAGGGCCCTTTCCAAGTTCACTCCTGCTTTGTCGTCAGGATTCAGCCCCTGCCAGTACTTGGTCTGAGCGCCTCCCAACATGGCAGCTCGCGTGGCGGAGCGTGCCGGCAGGACGCAAGTCCCGGTGCTGGGAGGCTTCATCCCACGTGGCCCTCCGTGGCTCTCGTGAGCCCCTTCTGGGAGAAGCCCATGGCGAGGGGGTTGCGCCAGGCTGTGAACCACGGGGGCATCTTGGGGCTGTCGACCACATTCTCCGTCACATTCATCTTCTCCGTTTCTTGGTGCAAAGGTCATACTATTTTCTTAGTTTTCAAATCTCTCTCTGACATGAAGTTCCCTTTCATTTCTAAAATTGTTTTTGCTTTTCTCCTCCTAGCACAGGTTTCTCTCTGTTACTTTATTGCTGTTGATGAAGAGCCTGCGTTGGGTTGGCGGCTCACCTCCACAGTTCCTTTGCCTTCCCCGCCTTTATTTCTCGCCGTGTTCCTTGGGTTTATTCCAGTGTCTCTTTCTAGGTTACTGAGTTGACTCATTATTATTCTTTTAATTCTGTATTATTTTTTCTAAGCAAAGCTTCTTAATTTTGAGACCTGATTTCTGTCCTCAGACTTTCGGGCTCTCCCTGTCCCCACTCTGCTCTGCTGCGTGCCGTGTGTTTGGGGTGCGGTGCTCTCCCTGATCAGTCTCAGCACCTTTAAATGTCCTTGTTTTCCTGTGACCCAGGGGTGAAACAGAAGGCGCTTTTACTTCCTAAATGCATGGCGATTTTATTACTGACGTCAGCTTCAGCACCTTGTGGGCAGAGGCCACGGTGTATGTGGCGCTGAGTGTCCGGCCGTTTCTGAGACTTGGATGGTGTCACGTCACGTGCCCTGGCCGACGCGGTGGCCGTCCCGCCAGCTGGCTTCCCGAGCCCGTCTCCGGTTCTCTCCGGCCGCTCTGCGCTCCCTCCCTCTGGCGGTCTTCCGTCTCACTGCGGGGGGGGCTTTCTTCTCACTCATCCTGCTCTGGATTCTGTGTGCTTCCTGGAGATCAAGTGTTGTGCTTTTCATCATTCTGGAGAAACCCTGGCCATTAGTTTGCTGAGCGCTGCTAGGCTGGATCGCACCACCCTCCAGCGTCTTCACCCTTGTTCTTGCTGCTTCTCTGTCATTTCGTGCTGCATCCTGGGTGATTTTTTCCGGCCCCCAGCTCTGCCTCCCCGCCCCGTCTGCTGTGTAACCAGCTCATGAAACTTTTCATTCTCTTTGGGGTGCCTGGGTGGTTCTGTCGGTTAGGCATCCGACTCTTGATTTTGGCTCAGGTCATGGTCTCAGGGTCGTGGGATCGAGCCCCATGTTGGGCTCTGCACTTGCTTGAGATTCTCTCTCTCCCTGTCCCTCCCTACCTCCCCCCTCCTCCCACTTGTGTGCACATGCGCACACGCACTCGCTCTCTCTCTCAAGTAAATCTTTAAAAAACAAAATTCTCTTCAGTTCCTTCCAAATTTGCTGCTCTTCTTGCTGGGTATTCTGTTCCTTGCATGGATTTCAGTTTCCTTTTTATCTCCAAACACTTCATATACAGCTGCTAATAATATCAAATAATGAGGATGATAGTCACAGTAATACCAGAGTCTGCATTTCTTGAGGGTTGAATCCCACCACTTGCCCTGCTGCGTCTCATGCCCGGAAGCCAGTCTCTTGTGTAAATTTGGATCGTGGGCTGACATTCGGGTGGGCCCTGTCCGTAGCTTCCTGCAAGTCTCCCCGGAGAGGTTCTGCTGCTGCCGGGAGTCCCGGAGTGGGACTGATCTGGGAATGTGTTAGTTCCTTTTTCTTTCTTTCTTTTAAGATTTATTTATTTTAGAGCGAGAGAGAGTGAATAGGGGCAGCAGAGGGAGAGAATCTCAAGCAGACTCCCCTCTGAGCACGGCGCCCGACTGGGGCTGGATCTCATGACCCTGAGATCATGACCTGAGCCGAAACCAAGAGTCAGACTCTTACCAACGGAGCCCCCCAGGCGCCCCCAGGTTAATTTTCTGGACTCAAACAGGGACTTCTAAAGATGTCACTGGCTAATAAGAAGGTCTGCCGATAGGGGAAGGGGAGAGAATATCACAGCCTTCGGTGTCCCTAATGACTGAGGTCACCTGGGGACACACATGTACTCTCGGGGAGTCTAAGTCGAGAAGACCCTCCCTCCCCAGCTCGTCCTTGTCAAGCGCTGTAACAAGTTTCAGACGCAGTTACAAAATGTGACTCAGAATTTGTCCTCGGTGACCTCGGCTTTCTGTTGACTCCTCTGCCATCCATCCACCTGGGGTGATCTCTGCTGTTTGAGAACCAGCAAAGTCACCATGTGAACAGTTTCGTTCAGGTGAGGCTTGTTCGCTGGCTGAAGAGCCCCCATTCACATGCGGTACATGGTACACACAGTAATGCCAGGCGTTTTAAAAAAGATGATGCTGACGTCTTAGTGTGTGATAGATCACATGTGCAGATTTTGGAACTAGAATCTAAATGTAAAGGAAAGGCTATTCGGTATCTAGAACAGGGTTATTCTCAGGGCTCATCTGAGGCTGTCTTCACGCTGTGTGGTGAGCCCCTGCCCCCAGCTCTGGTCCCAGCCCTGCACCTTCCACCGCACACTGTGCATCTTCTCTCAGGTGGGCACTGGGAGCTCAGTGGGTCCTTTCCTGTCCATTCTGCTGGCACCCACAACCCTTCCGCCGTCTCCCCAGGCCCTGCCGGGGACCCCCTTTCCTCTGTGTCCCTCCCCCTTTCCCAGCCACTCACTTGTGGAACCTCCTGCTTCCAAGCCCCACCACCCTGCCTCTAGGCAGGCCGCACTGGGTTACTCCAGCGAATTCACTCCGATAGCCCGAAGGCCGTCCCTGCTCCCCTCTGCTCTGATCCCCTGCGGGGACTCTCCACTGACATCCACCTCTTCCTCACACTCTTCTCCTGCTACACCCGTTCTTTGGCTTCCCCACTGAGCCAGGTTCTGACTCGGCCTTCACACACCTACGTCTAGACCGCTCTTTCCCTCTTTGCCTGGTGAAATCTAGGTATCCTTCAACTTGGCTGTCACTTTGCTAGGGAAGCCGTCCCCTTCCCTGTGAGTTAAGACACCCGCACACATGCTTTTAACACACGGTCCCACCTTGCACACGGTCTTTGTGGCCCGCCTTCCTTAGCTCACATTGTGCTGCTGAGCTTTGCCGTTCGTGCTTGTCATTGGGTAAAGACCATGAGGGTTGGTCTTGGCTCCATTGGGTTCGCAGCCAGCACACTGTGGAAGCGCATCAGAAGGAGGTGTGCACCATCAGGCACCACGTGGCATTGGAGATGGCACGTGGGCAGTGTGCAGCGGTCTTGGCCGGGCTGCCCCCAGGACCAGAGCACTTAGAAGGTGACTTGGGCTGGTGGGTGCCTCATCGAGAAGGGAGAGCAGGAATAGGAACCAGGGCTGAGCTCCGCACAGGCTTGTTCCAGCCGGCCCGGGTGACCAGCACCCCGGCGTGCCCGTCCTCTGGCGCCGGCTTCTCCCTGCTTTTCCCCGTGGGGTGGAGCTGGGGGAGAGGGTGGGTTTTGTCCGTGGCCGCGGCAGCATGGTGGTTACAGCGGAGCGTCTCGCTGGGTCCTGGCGTGTCTCTGGAACACAGTAGAGGCTGTTCTGCCAGCCCGCACCAAAACGGGATGACTGTGTGTCATCCCAGAGCTGGGCGACGTGTCGGTGCCAACTTTTGCCTTGCTGCTGAATCATTTCATGGCTCAGCACATCTCAGAGTAGCATCTTTTCTTCCTGGAAGCCACCAGCCTGACAGCAGCAGGGACTGCTCGCTCATGAGCGCCCCTGGGACAGCTGCATGGCTGCTTGGAGGGGACAGGTAGGGCGCCTGTCCCTCTGTGCTGGTGTGGTTCTGATGCAGCCTCTCAGGGGCGCGTGTGAGAGCTGCGGGGCCACGCGCACCCTTGTGGACCCTGAGCGTCTGGGGCTGCGTGCGGCCGCAGGCTCCCAGAGCTGCGACCTGTTCGCTGTGTGCATGGTTCCCCGTGTCACAATTTTGCTTATTGCTGTGGGGGTGTGTATGGGTCACATCTACGCCTGTGGCCTTTTGAAAATGAACCTCGAAATTTGCAATCACATGGATGGTAGGACAGGTTTATTTAACAAGAGTGCTCTTACTCCCGCTCATACCTCCACCAGGGAAGGGAGAGAGAGGCGCCGGGCCGCCCCCGTATGCGGACACCTGCACGTTTCGGGTGTGACATGCGTGACACTTAACAGTGTGTTGTCTGTCGCCGCTGGAAAGATTGTTTCCAGGGCTGGTGGTTTGACAGCAGAGTTCACCCTCAGGACACGGTGGGGTGGTGGGGGCGGGCAGGGGGAGAGAGAATGCAAACAACAGGGAGGCTTCTTATAAATGAGATTGTTTGAAATGGTAAGTTCATCAGTTTGTTAAGGGCTACTGTAACCTAGCGGCTTAAGTAACAGAAGTGTTTGGTTACAGTTTTGGAGGCTGGAAGTCCGAAACCAAGATGTCTGCAGGGTTGGTTTCCTCCGGGGGCCGGGAGGGTGGCTGTGTCCAGGCGTCTGTCCTTGCTCTGCAGACGACCGTCTTTCCCGTCTCTCCACGTGGTGCCCTTCCTGCATGTGTCTCCGTGTCCCTAGATTAGGGCCCACCCTGGTGACCCCATCTTCACAAGCTGCGTCTGCTATGCCCCTGTTTCCAGATGCGGCCTCCTTGTGAGGCCCTGGGGGTCAGGCCCTCAGTGTGTGAATCCAGGGAGGACATGATTCCACCCATAACAGTAAGCTGTCTTTATTTGCCAGGAGCTCTTGTAAAGCCCTGATTACTGCTGGGATTTGGGGGGATTAGAAGGGAACTGTTCAACCGTGTACAGTGAGGTGCATTCTAGTCGAGACCTGTTGTACCAGGCACACGCTGGTGGTGGCAGTCTGTGCGTGGCCCCCTGCCTCCGAGCTCATGCCGGACCATAATCCGGAAAAGTGCGTTTCCTTTGCCCTGAGTGGCGGTGTCCATGCTGGTGGGTGGTGGTGGTGGTGGTCGTGGACCCTCCGGGGTCAGACAGGCTATGCCCGAGCCTGGTGTCCACGCCGGATCCTGCCTTGGTTCACCTCCCCTTGTCCCACCTCTCACCGAAGTCACCACGAGGAAGCTTCGTGCCTGACGGCAAATGCTGGCATCCCTGGGGCCGCAGTGCCTGGGCAGTGGCGGGATGGTGGCCCAGCAACGGCCTGGCTCACAGGGTCCAGGCTGTGGCCAGCAGCAGACCGCCCGGCCTTAACAAGAACAGTTTTGGGAAAAGAAGGAACTTGAAAAGGGAACGATGATAATTACTCATCATTTGTTCTTTGTCATTTATTATGCATTTATTTCCAGAAAGAGATTGGTTTCTTCTTCTCCTTCCAAATTTTGTAGAAGAAAAAGAAAATTGGAAGTATTTAATAATTCTATCTAATTTCTACTCTGTAACTTGTGATTATATTGCATTTCCAAGAAGGAGTTGGCTTTTTTTTTTAATTAGGAAATACTTTAGGAAAAGAAAACACATAAAATATTGACCCCCCTGTACCTACTAACCAGTGGCGGAATTAATTCATCATTATAGACACATTTGAAGCAAAAGAACTAGTGAAACTAAAAGCTTCTAAAAACCATGTAAATGGAAAAGGGAAGTGGGAGGAAGACAATCCCGAGAGAATGTCATATCTTAGCTTGTGCTGCCTGAGAGCTCCCGAGGCCCATCTCGCGGGGGCCACATCTCACGGGGCCACGCTTGAGGTGTGCCCGCTGAATTCAAATGTGTTCTCACTGTGAAAGGTGCATCCATTCCAAGACTTAGTAGGAGAAAAAAGAATGTAAAGTATCTCATTAATGTTCTTTTATATTGATTAGAAGTGGAAATGATAATATTTTGGATGTGAATTGGGTTAAATAAAATATGACTACATGATTTTTGCCTGTTTCTTGTTGCTTTTTTAACGTGCCTGCTAGGGGCTCTACGACTGAAGGTATGCATTGCATCCGTGGCCCATGTCATGTTCCCACTAGATGGTGCTCATCATGATTCTCAGGAGCTTCACGGGGGGAGGGAGGCAACATGGGACCCGGGGCAGCCCCTCATCTCCGAAACCTACAGCCCCAGAGCGAGTGAGGCGGGTCTAACATGTGTCTACCCGCCGGACCCCGGGCCCCCTTTGTGCAAGTGCACTTGATACACAGAAAATGCTTACAACAGGGTCTGGCGAATACCGACCACCCATGAGTTTGCTATTATTATTACTAAAATATCCAGTAGTAGCTCCTTTACAGTATAGACAGGGATTGTGTAGATAGTCCCCACCCAGAATTTTAGAAGGCTGTGTGTTCCACCGTGGAGATGCTTGGGCATGTCTACCCCAGGAGACAGGGTGGACCGCCCTTGCCTGTGGCAGGTGTGGCTGAGAGAGGCAGGGGGATGGGAGCCCCACGCCTCCCCGGGGTCGCGTTGGGTTGACAAGGCAGAGTGCATCTTCCTGGGTGGATCTCGTAGGTGGCTGCGTTCCTGGAGGGCCACCGGGCCGGAGGGCCAGCGGATTTCTCCGGCCACAGGTCTGCGGTGGTCCAGGCCGCCTCGGTGCCGTGCCCTGGCTGGGCTGTGGGAAGCTGCCACCCAGGTCCTCCTGTCACCTCTGGCCTTGGGAACGGCAGGCTGGCCACCAAGCTGCATCCCAGGCCCAGGCCCTCTCCCTTGTTGTATGGACCGGGCCCTGGACGCAGGCTCTCCCTTGTTGTATGGACCGTGCCTGTCTGTGCCATGGGAGCAAACACCAAGTGGCCGTGGGGCCCTCCCTGCTCCTCCTTCCCCCACTCTGTCCTTCCCCGTCCTTCTCTGTCACGGGAACGTTTGAGTGCAGTGATCTAAGTAGTGCCTTTCTCAGTAAATACGCTCTCCGCTGGAGAACACACTGTGGCGAGTGCCCCGGCTCCCCCCGGCCGCCTCTTCCTTCTCGCTGCTCCTCCTTCGGCAGTTTCTGGGAGGGGCACCTGTGCTTCCTGGTCTACGTGAGCTTGTGTGGCCGCATGGCCCTTGCGGTCTCTGCCCCCGGCTGAGGGTCCGACCTCGAGTGTGGGCACCCCGCAGCGTGGACCGTGCCTGCCATCTCTCTTGTTCCTGCGTCTGCCACCCCTCTCCCCGTCCCCTTCACAATCCAGTTCACCAGAGCCTGGCACCAGGGCGCCAGCGTCCCTGCCGGGTGGCCTCCAGGCCGGAGCAGTGGCCCCCAGGCAACGGGCGCCTGCGGAATAACGTCCTGCCCCGTGTCTCTCTCCACTTCCGCAGGCCGCTGTCTGATGTCGCTGATGTGGAAGGAGCCGTGTTGCCCTGTTCCGCAGCCCTGCTGCCCAGGTCGCCCGCCGCGTGCAGAGGTGGCCATCCCCAGGGGCAGGGGCTCGGTGGCGCTGGGACTCCTGCTGTGGCTGTTTGGGGTGTCTGTATCTCCTTAACCATTTTGTCAATTATTCTTCCCAGGACTTTGTCCTTTCAGCTACATTTGAAGTATATTGCCATAAAGCTGTTCATAAACCCCACTTGGTCTTAAAAACCCTGCAGCATTGGGTTCTTTTTCCCGACGTTATTCATGAGTCTCTCTCTCTCTCTATCTTGTCTCTTGTCAAAACTCTGTCAATTTCATCGATCCTTTCAAAGAGCCAGCTTTCTGGCTTTCTGTACAGTTTTTATTTCATTAATTTCTGCTTTTTATGTTATTTCCTTTCATTTTCATTTACTTTTTGTTTCTCTAACTTCTTGAGTCGTGTTTTATGTCAATTGTTTGCAGCCTCTTAAAATTTTCTGCCGTACACTTAGGTGTAACCCTCGATCACTGAACTGTTTCAGCCTTTATAAGTCGTGATAGGAAATCCTTTTGTTACTATTCCATTCAGTGGATTTTTAAATATGTAAATTTTTTCACCATTGATAACTGTTTTGGATTTCTAAACCTATGGTGAGGGCGCCTGGGTGGCTCAGTCGTTAAGCATCTGCCTTTGGCTCAGGTCATGATCCCGGGGTCCTGGGATCGAGCCCAGGCTCCCTGGGAGAGAAAAGGCTCTCTGCTCCATGGGAAGCCTGCTTCTCCCTCTCCCACTCCCCCTGCTTGTGTTCCCTCTCTCGCTGTGTCTCTCTCTGTCAAATAAATAAAATCTTTAAAAATAAATAAATAAATGAATAAATAAACCTATGGCGATTTTATCAAATATCTTTTTGTTGCCTTTTAAAATTATTATTTTATTTTTTTTAGCTTCAGTGTATTGTGGTCAAAGAATATGCTCTGACTGCTGCTTGTCTTTGGAAATGTGTTGAGACTTGCTTTATGGCCCAGCATCTGGTTCAGTTTTGGAAATGTCCTATGTGTCTTTGAAAAGATTATATTCTGCACTTGGTGGGGACTGTGTTTTGTGTAGGTTCATAAAGTTTATGAATCATGGTATTCAAACCCTCCATATCAGGTTGGCAAACCACAGCCCATGGGCCAAATCTGGCTCTCCACCTGTTTCTTTCTTTCTTTCTTTCTTTTTTTTAAAGATTTTATTTATTTATTTATTTATTTGACAGAGAGAGACACAGCGAGAGAGGGAACACAAGCAGGGGGAGTAGGAGAGGGAGAAGCAGGCTTCCCGCCGAGCAGGGAGCCCAGGACCCTGGGATCATGACCTAAGCTGAAGGCAGATGCTTCACCGACTGAGCCCCTCAGGCGCCCGCCACCTGTTTCTATAAATAAGATTTTATGGGATCCCAGAGACACTCGTTTGTTTCCGTGTCATTCGTGGCTGTTTTGCACGAGGACAGGGTTGAGTAATTGTGGTAGAGACCATTTGGCCTAAAAAAAATGACAGTATTTCCTGTCTGGCCCTTCCCAGAACATGTGTGTGCCTCCTCGTCCTTATTGATGTCTTTCTTAGATATCCCTGCTCTATCAGTTAGGAAAGAGGTCCAGTTATCTCCGTGGATTTGTCTTATCCTTGCACTGACATCCCCTTGCTTTATGTATTTGGGGGCTGTGTTATTAGTGATACAGTTTCTAAATTGTATCCTCCTTGTGGCTGGAGTGTCTGCTTCGCTGAGGAAGGCGTCTACACCTCTCCCCCCCCCCCCCCCCCGTGATGCTGTGGGCTTTACCTCTACTTAGAAATTCACATAGAACCAGCAGCTGTGGGTCAGCATGTGCCTGCAGAGCTCCTCTTGCTTTTAACCTTTCTGTCTCTTTATCTCATAGCTGTGCCTCAGAAGTAGCATATGATTAAAGTTTTTTTAAATTGAAGTTTGACAATGGTTTTTTTAAAGTCTGACAGTCAATTAAAATTTTTTTAAACTGGAGCCTTTATCCAGTTTCCTTTAAATGTAATTACTGATGAAGTGAGTTTCAGTCTGCCACCTTGTATTTTCTGACTGCTTTATCTGTGCCGTATATCCCCCTTCCTTCTCTTTCCTTGCTTTTTTTTTTTTTTTTTGAGGTAATTACTGATCCTTTCATTTTTATGCCCTCTAGCAGTTTGGAAGTTACAGACTTTTCTTTTGATGGTTTCCTCAGAAATTACAACATTCACAGTTGTCAATTATCTGACATTAACCAGGTCTTTACTCTTTTTTTTTTTTTTATTGAGAGAGAGAGCATGAGAGAGAGGAGGGTCAGAGAGAGAAGCAGACCCCCTGCTGAGCAGGGAGCCCGATGCGGGACTCGATCCCGGGACTCCAGGATCATGACCTGAGCCGAAGGCAGTCGCTTAACCAACTGAGCCACCCAGGCGCCCCACCCGTTCTTTACTCTTGGGGATGATCCAGGGACTCGGCACACACCGAATGCCCCTTCCCAACACATGCGTGGTTGCGTGTTTAATTTTTTTTTAACCTCATCAGACATTCTGCTGTATTACTTCTTGTTTCAAGTTTGTAGATGTATTTGCCACTCTCTTTGCATTTTATTCTGTTTTGCATCTCTGGTTTTCCAGAGAGCACTTTTCCTGCTCGAAGCCTGCGTGTGTTAGAGATTCCTTCGGCTTGATTCTGCTGCTGGAAAACCCTTCCCATTTCTGTTTGTCTGAAAGGCTGTTTGGCTTTTCAGAGGCATATTGCTGGTTGGAGACTTCTCGGGTGGCGGGGGGGGGGGGGGGCCCTTCTAGCACGTTGAAGATCTATGCATGGGCCTTTGCCATCCTTTGTATGCTAAGAAACCATTGCCAGGCTGTCTCTTCTGTGAAGGTAATCTGTCTTTTCTGTGGCTGCTCTTAAGATCAAAATTAAAACCCTTTGTGCTTCAAAGGACACCATCGAGAAAGTAAAAAGATAAAACCCATGGAATAGGAGAAAATATTTTCAAGTCACATACCTGACAAGGGACCTGCATCCCTCTCACGAGTCCGGGACTGGGCTCTTGGCTTTGTTGAACACTGGGAAGGGGTGAGGAGGAGGAGGGCCCTGCTGCCCCTGCAGCGTGGGCTCCGGCAGCGCCCCGAGACAGCCTTCCCCTGCGCCACGGCCCCCACGCCCCCCCATCCCCATGCAGAGCAGCACCCCATCTGCCCCACATGCTGGAGCATCAACTGCTGGTCTGGAGACTTCTCAGGCACCTCCTGGCCTCCAGAGCTGCTTCTGCCTCAGCCCCAGCTGAGTGTCAGGAGAAAGGGGACTTCGGGTGGTGAGCTACTTAGGACAGGACGTCAGTGATGTTCCTGACCTCACCAAATAAATCGGGAAGAGATCGTTAATTGAGAAGAAGAAGGGCCTTGAGTGTTTCAAGGTGTTTTCAGCACGTGGCGTATCTTCAGGCACTGGCTTGTCTTTTTGCTAATTAGCTGCAGGCTCGCCATTCTCGGTTCACGTGGGCAGCGCACAATCCCAGTGTTCTTCTAAAATAGCAAACGGGCTTCTAATGAGATGCTTCCATTGACAGTGACTGATCCGAGACTGGAAAGAGAAAGGTAAGCGCTTTTGTTCTTTTCAAGAGCTGGCTTTAAGTTAGCTACGTGGTAGTCAGGCCCATTCTGGTGACGTAGGTCCTGCCTTAGATTTACTTACAGCTCGGAGCTTCTCAGACCAGATGGACCATTTAAGTCCATTGGAGAGGTGCACTTGGGATTAGTGGAAAATTGAATTAAAAATCCAAAGTTTCAAAAAAAATTACAGGGTTTCACCCCTGACTTTTAGCCATGATGGGGAGACACGGACTGGATTTCACATCCTGCCTGAAGTAGCAGGAAAGCAAACAGGTGTGCAAGGCTGTAGGTTCCAGAGGCTGCACAGCAGGGCATGGGACAGTTTGTCCCTGTGAGGGGAGCCCCTGGCCTCCCATACTATTGCCCACAGTGTCCAGCTGAGCACAAGGAGAAGGAGCCCAGGACCAGCTGGAGACACTCTGGCATCAAGGGGTTCCACCGAGGCTAGAATTTGTGGGGAAACAGTGGAGATGAGGAGATTGTGTAGAGACAGGGCTCTAGAGAGCTCAGGAGGGGGTCCTCCTGGTCGTTGGGTGAGCACTGATCTGTGCATATGTGTGCAAATATCACCAAGATGAGAGGAGAAAGCGCTGGAGAGGAGTAGGTTCTGGTCATTCACCCAGGGCTGGGAATGAAGTTTGTGTTCTCACCCGACCTCACAGTTCAAAGGGCGTGGGGTAGAGTCCTCAGAAGGTCATTGCCTTAGCCCTAGATGCGGCCTGCTCAGGACTCAGCTGACAAAGCTTATGGCAAACCTTGAAACATCAGACTGATTCTAAGTAATTTAACTATGTCCCTGATTAAAGCCTCACCAGAAGGACTGCAGCAAAACAGCCTCCAACAACATGAAGTTCACAATGTCTGGAGCCAGTCAAAAATCACTTGCCCTACAAATAAGTGGGACAATATAACCCAAAAGAGGAGAGAAATCAACAACGAGAAACAGATCTGGGTGGAACCGCATCTGTCCAGACAGTAGGATGAGCAGGCGAGGATGTTAAAATGTCAATTATAAATACACTCCATGTGTTCAGTGACACAGAGAAAATGTGAACAAGGAGAAAGCAGAAGGTATGGAAAAGATCCAGTGAGTCTTCTAGAAAATGCACTAGATGGGGTTCAGACTAGGTCAGACTTTGTAGAGACAAGACCAGTATTCATGAAGAGATAGTCCTAGAAACTTCCTACAACAAAACCTGGAAAACAGTGGGGATAAAAAAAAGAACAGAGTGTGGGTGGGACCATATCAGGTGGAATAGCATATGAAATTGAATTCAGAGAAAGAGGTGTGTGTGGTGGGAAATATTTGAAGAAAATAGTTAGAATTTTCCTGAATCTGATGAAAGCTCATTTCTAAGAAGCTCGACAAGCCCCAAGCAGAAGAAACGGGAAGAAAACTACACCAGTGCACATTGTAATCAACTTTCTGGAAATTTAAAAAGCAGAAAAATCTTAGAAACAGCCAGAGGCAAAACCCTACTATGCACAGAGGAACAAAGATGGAATTCATGGCGCACTTCCCGTCAGAAACTATGTAATCCCGATGATGGAGGAGCATCTTCCAAATACTGAGAGGAGGAAATCTTCAAGCTACGGTTCTAAAGACAACAGAATATCTATCCAAAGTGGAGGCAAAATAAAGACTTTTCAGAGTTCAAAAGCTGAAAAAATGTATCTCTGGCATACTCTCTTTAGGGACTGTGAAGGGGCTCCTTCAGGGAGGAGCCAGAAATTTGGATCTGAAGGAATGGAGAGCAGCAGAAGTGCAGGCAAGTAGAAAAGACCTTTGTCCCCTTGTGTTAAAAAAAAAAAACCACACCAAAAAACAGATGATTTACTGTTTAAAGATAATAATGACATCTTGTAGTTTGCAATGTAAGTGGAAATAAAAGGTCTGCAACAATGTAGCACAAAGTCTAGGAGGAACAAAATGGAAACTGTTGTTAAGTTCTTAAAATGAACAGGAAGCATTAAAATATTGGAAAGTAGACAGGGATGTAGTGAAGGTGTTTTGTAAACCCTAGGACAGCCACTAAGAAATAGCAGGGAGGTCTAGTAACAAGCTGTGGTAGAAATAAAATAGAATCATTAAAAAAATCATGAGTCCAGAAGAAGATAGAAAAAAGAAAAAATGAAGTAAAGAAATTCAGATAGGACAAATAGAAAGATGATGGATTTAAACCCAACCATACTGACAATCCCATCAAATGCGGATGGCCTGAAAATTCCAAATAAGAGACATTTTGTCAGAGATTGTCAGATCAAAAAGATTAAAGTGCTATCCACATTAAATATAAAGACAGTTTATTTTTTTCATTTTTTAAAAAGATTTTACTTATTTGAGAGAGCACACGCATGAGCACAAGCGGGGGTGGGGGAGGGGCAGAGGGAGAGGGAGAAGCAGACCCTGCTGAGCAGGGAGCCCAACGTGGGACTTGATCCCATGACCCTGAGGTCATGACCTGAGCCAAAATCAAGAGCTGGATGCTTAACTGACTGAGCTACCCAGGAGCCCCAAAAGACCCAGTTTAAAGGAAAAGGTTGGAAAGAGCCATACTGCACAAATGCAAATCCGAAGATAGGTGAGTCAGATAAGTTAGATTTCAGGACCAGAAGTATTCCAGGAGTAAGAATGATATGTTATCCTGGTAAAGGCAGTCAGCTCATCAAGAAAGCATAACATGTTGAATAGGTATGCACTTAATAACAGCCTCAAAATAAAAGTAGCACAAAATGATATGCTTGAAAGGAGACCTACAGATGCAGTCACAGTTGGGGACTTCAGCGCTCCTGTCTCAGTACTGATGGGACCAGTAGACATAACATCAGTAAAGATGTAGGAGACTCGGACCACGCTATCACCCACCTCGGCCTGCTTGGGTTTATAGACTAGCACCCCACCCGGCGGTGGCAGCAGGACTCGCGTGCGGAACGTTCACCGAGACAGACCACGTTCTGGACAATAAAACAAGTCTCAGAACATGGAAAAGGACTCAACCATGCAAAGTATGGTCTCTGACCAACAGAGAATTAACTAGAAATCAGTGATCGAAAGATATCTGGAAAAATCCGCAAACACTTGGAAACAAAATAAGCACACTTCTCAATAGCCACTGGTTCAAAGAGGAAATCACAAAGGAAACTAGACACCATTTTGAACTTGGTGGAAGTCAACACATAATGTGTCACAATTTGTGGAATGCAGGTAAACCAGTGCTTAGAGAGATTTATAGCATTAAATGATCATACTAGAACATAAAACTTCTCAAATCAATGATTTCAGCTTCAACCTTAAGAAAAAGCAAACTAAAGAAAGAGATAACAAATAGCAGAAATCAATGAAATAGAAAACAAACAATAGGAAAAAACCCCAAAAGTTGGTTCTTTGAAAGGATCGTTAAAATTGATAAACCCCTAGTTAGACTGATCAGGAAAGAGAGAAAGAGAAGAGAACCACCAAAATCAGAAACGAGAGATGAGAAATCACTACATATCCCATAGGTGTTAAAATGATGGCAAAGGAATATTCTGAAAAACTTTGGGGAAATTTTAGAACATGGATGAAATGGACAAATTCCTGAAAAGATACAAATCACTAAAACTTACTCAAGTCAAAATAGGTAACCGGAATAACCTTGTATCTATTGAAAAATTGAATTTATATACAAAAGTCTTTCAACAGAGAAAATGCTTGTCCAGATGACTTCATTGATGAATTCTATCAGACATTTAAGGAAGAAATAATACTAATTCTGCACAAGGTCCCCCAGTCATTGGAAGAGGATGGTTGAGTACTTCTCAACCCACTTCATGAGGCCAGCATTGCCCTGATATAAAACCAGGCAAAGACTGTAGACCAGTATCCCTCATGAGCAAAATCCTTCATGAATTAGAACATTTTAACAAGTCAAATCCAACAACGTGTAAAATGGACACTGCATCATAATCAAGGGGGATTTACCCCAGGAATGCAAGATTGGTTTAACATTTAAAATCAATCACTGTAGGGGCGCCTGAGTGGCTCAGTCGTTGGGCGTCTGCCTTCGGCTCAGGTCATGGTCCCGGGGTCCTGGGATCGAGCCCCACATCGGGCTCCCCGCTCGGCAGGAAGCCTGCTTCTCCCTCTGCCTGCTGCTCCCCCTGCTTGTGTTCCCTCTCTCGCTGTCTCTCTCTCTGTCAAATAAATAATAAAAATTAAAAAAAAATCAATCACTATAATTCACTGTATTAACAGACAAAAAAGAAAAACCATGTAACTATCCTAATGCAAAAAAAAAAAAAAAAAAAAAGCCCTTGACAAACTTTAATACTCATTTATGCTAAAAAACCCACAAGCTCTCAGCAGTCTAGTAGTGGGCACCTGAGTCTGATAAAGGGCATCCGTGCAAACCTACAGCTAGCACTGTACTTAATGCTGGGGAACCAAGGGCTCTCCTTCTCATATCGGGAGCAAGGCAAGCATGCCTCACCACTTCTGCTCAACATTATGCTAGAAAAGTGGCAAGAAAAATAGCAAGAAAAATAAATAAAGGATGTACAGAATGGAAAAGAAGTAAAATTGTCTTTATTCAAAGGTGGCATGATGGTTTATATGGAAAATCCTAAAAAATCTATTAAAAAGCTACTAGAATGGGTGGAGTTAGTGAATTTACAGGGTACAAGGTCAATCTAACAAAATTAATTTTATTTCTGTATACTAGCATTGAACAATTAAAAGCTGTAATAAAACACCATTTATAAGAGCTTCAAAAATATGAAATTCTTATGGATAAATATAAGCAAAAAGTATGCTGAGAAATTAAAGACTAAATGGGAAGACCTATAGTCTGTTATTGGCCAGAAGGCCCAATGTTACTGAAATGTTAATTCTACCAAAATTGATCTGTAGATTCAGTGCAATCACGATCAAAATCCTGGCAAGGGTTTTTGTAGAAATTTACAAACTTATTCCAAAATTTACACAGAAATCCAATGACCTAGAACCGCCAGGATGATTTTAAGAGACAAAAGATTACCTGATTTTGAGACTTTCTCCACTGCTATAGCAATATAGACATTGTGGAACTGGCAAAAGGTATACATGAAGATCAACGGGACAGAACAGATTTCAGAAGCAAACCCACACGTTTATGGTCCATTGATTCCCAACGAAAGTGCCAACGTGATTCAATGGGGAAAGGAGCCAGGACTCTTGGACCCCCGTGTATATATATACACACATATATATGTGTTCGTTGTTCAAAAGCAACGAACCTTCGCCCTCCTTCATCCCCTATGGAAAAATTAAAAATGGATCACAGACCTGAGTGTGAAAGCTGAAGCTGTAAGATCGACAGGAGAAGAAATGCGGTGTACACACAGAGTGGAGTGTTATTCAGCCTTAGAGGCGACGTTCGGACCCACGTTACGGCCCGGATGAACCTTGACGACATCGTGCTCAGGGACGGGAACCAGACACAGGAGGATGAAGCCTGCGTGAGTCCACTTAGACGCGGGCCCGGGGACGACCAGAGCCACAGGTCCCGGGAGCAGTGGGAGCCAGCGTGGGGGCGGACGGGTCAGTGTTTCCTGGGGACAGAGTTCCTGGATGTGGACACTGGGGATGGTGGCAAAACAGTGTGGACGTACTGAACACCACTGACCTGGACACTTAGAAATGGTTAAGATGGGAAATTTCTGTATGTTTTGCCACAGTTTAAAACAAACTGAAACAAGAGCCACATTTAGCCAGCGAGCCTGGGCTTCTGCTTTGTGGACGCCCGGCTGGCGCGATGCCGGAGAGGGGGCTGCGCCCATGGGTCGGCAGGGGTGGCTGCGGGTGGGGTCTGGTGTAGGGGCGATGGGGGGCCTCTGCCTCCAGAGGCCCGGAGGCCAGAGGCTGCCCTGCTTCACGTCCCGGAGGTGGCCACCTTCAGCTATCCCCGCGCCTGCAGGGGACGAGGAAATGTGTGACCTCCGGGTCTCTCTGGGTTTGTTCCTCTCCAAGCCATCTGTTGCACCTCCTTATCAGGCGGTGGGGAGGGAGGAATGGCACTTGAAAGGGCCCCAAATAGGCCGCATCCCTGATTCTGCCTGAGTCGGTGGCATCTTCGTGCACAGCTCTCAGCTTCCCTGGGGTGCGTGCCGTTTGATTTGCAGCCAACAGTATGTGCTGTGGCCAGCGTGGGGTTTCCAGTCCTCCGTAAGCAGTCGTGTTCGTGCCTCTCACTTTCAGACGTCATGTTGGAGCCCGTAAGGACGATTGTCCCACCAGCCCTGCTGCCCCGTGCCTCGGTGGGTCAGATGGAGGTGCGGGGACATGCGTGCACGTGTGTGTGTGTGTGCGTGCACGTGATTCTGTTCCCTGTGATAGCGCTGGACTGGGTCCGCACCGGGATCTGGCGCTGGCTCGTGCTGGCGGGCGTGGGCGCCCAGCCATGAGCGCACCCTGCCTGTCCAGCCTCGACGGCACTAAGGGAAGCACGGGAGGCCCAGCCAGGCCTTACTGCATCGTCAGCTGATTTTCTTGGGGAGGTAGATACTTTAAAGGTTTCCTGTGGCCAAAAGGGTATTTATTGTAACCAGTCCCTGTTTGTCCAAAATCCAGTGATTTGGGTAATCTGATAAAGTGCTTTCCCTTCTGTTCTTTCCCGGGCGGGATGAACTGAGTTAGAAACGGGGCCACGCTGAAAGCCACGCACGGTCCAGGGCCTTCTGTGGGGGCCCAGTAGCCGCTGACACCCACAGAGCCGCACCCGGACTTGGTTAGCAGACCTGGAAGGCCAGGAGTCTGTCCGTCAGGAGACGGAGCGGTGGCCATCCAGCTTCGGCGTCCAGGGCTGGACGGGTGACCTGGAGGCCAGTGTGCGTGTTTGCCGTGAGGAGAGCCCATGTTTGCATGGGGCGGTCTGCTGCTGTGGGCCTCCCCCTGACCCACCGCGAAGCCCAGTGATAACCAGTGGCGTTGGGGGACAGCACCCAATCCGGTGGGTGCTGGTTCTCCTGGGCCTGAGGGTAGAGCCTGTGCCTCCAGGGACCCGGGCCTCTCTCCCATCCTTCCGTGTCCCAACTCCCAGCACTCAGGGACCTTCCTCTCAGGTTCCCTCCTGTGCCCATGCTCATTCCTGGGGTCTTCCACCACTGGGTGACGAGTGACAGGTTCCTTTTCTGTCAGTCGAGCCGTGAGCACAGGGCCTCCGCCTGCCCGGGCTTCTTTGGGCCTGGGAGTCGGCTGTCTTTGCGAGAACTTTCTGCAGAGAGGCCCGGACATTGTGGGCAGGAAGTTTAACCTCCTGAGTGGTAATTGCAACAAACGGTGTGCTGATAGCTACCATTTGGTAAAAACAAACAACTCTTAGGGTTTGAGTGGGGTTGATGGAGCCTCAGACTTTCTACACTTGGAGTCACTCATGGCTTATGTAAAACACAGGCACCGCTTTAGTTTTCAAATTGAAGTTACTTTGTTTACGGTCTCCTTAGAGTCAAGTATTTCATTATGAGCCCTTGTTTGCTAAGCGGGGATATAGATGTGATCCCCTCGCTAACCTACCCACTACCCTGAGCAGCTCATCCCCAGCGTTCTGAATCAACAAAAGGTCATCTGCTTTTCTTCACTGTTGGTGAGTTCATAACACTGCTTGGGGTCTCGACTGTGAAATTGTTGCAAGCTACTGGTTGTCTGCAAAAGGAAATCAAGCCATTCCGTGGCCTCCAGTGGAACTCTTGGTGTGTGCCTTTCCTTTGATTATGGTCTGGCCACGGTGGCACAACGCTCAAGCCTGAGAGGTTCTCTCCCTCCTCAGGGCTCCGGCCAGGGGTGCTGGCCCCCCGCGTGCCGCCGAGAGCCTTTGGATCCGTGAAGCATGTTGCATCATGCACGGCAGGCACATGTCCCTGACGATGTCTTGTTTCTGGGGGAGAGTGGCCACGGGTCACTGGCCATCAGCCAGACCTCTCCCAGCAAGATGGAATTTGGGGAGGGCAGAGATGGAAATCACTTTGATCTCCCTCATTTCTGGGGTTGGGGACTGCAGAGTAACACTTGAGGCTGACAGAAAGGAGGGGAGGAAGAATGGCAGGTTAGGAGCGTTGTGCTCTCCAGGCCTGGTAATAGCTATGGGACCCTTCCCAGACCTGATTTATAACCAAGCATCCAGTAAGATTAAATCAACATTCACAAACCAAACGACTTTTAGGGGTGTGTGTGTGTGTGTGTGTGTGTGTGCAGTGGACCACTTTTTTTTTAAGTTTCAGAGGCAGAGTTCAGTGATTCATCAGTTGCATATAACACCCAGTGCTCATTCCATCATGGGCCCTCCTTCATGCCCGTCACCCGGTTACCCCATCTCCCCACCCACCTCCCCTCCAGCAACCCTCAGTTTGTTCCCTAGAGTTAGTGTCTTATGGTTTGCCTCCCTCTCTGATTTCATCTTATTTTAAAATATTTTCCCTTCCATCCCCCAGTTCTTCTGTTTGTTTCTTGAGTTCCACATACAGGAAAGGCATAGCAAAGCCAAACACAATAGAGATGATGTGCGACAGTGACCACCCCCCACAAAGCTGATAATCCTCAACATGGAAATAAAGCAAATCGTTCATTTATGACCTCACCGGCACCTCTCAAAAGATGTCGAAATACCTAATAAACACATGAAAACAGGCGTGCAACTTCATTAGTCATCAGAGAACTGAGAATTAGAACGCACTGATGTGGAGTCTGTACGGAGCCAGGGTTGACGAGGGCGTGCAGCTGTGGGGCGCTGGTCCATCATGGAATGTGACGTGCACCCCAAAGAGGGCAAAGGGCCTCACCGATCACTCAAACCCGCTGTGGCCCACGTGTCCTGTGGACCTCAACCCAGGCCGTAATGCGGGGAGGCGCCTTCCTAGCTAAGATTGCAGAGGGCAGGGGGAGGGATTGCTCTCCAAGAAAGCAGGGGAGGTAGAAAGGCCAGGGCACCTCCGGCTCCAGGTGCCTGGAGCTCTTGGTGTAGTTCCCACTGCTGTGGGAGGAGAAATTCCTGACCCTGCAGGTGGTATGAGGGGGCCAAGCAAAGGGCTCAGACTTTGACCGGCCAAGTTGTGTCTAGAGAAGGCAGATATCCTACAAGGTGAGCTTTCTTCCTGAAAAAACGAATCTTATCAGTGCTCAGGGTAATTGGTTAGACTGTTGTTACCACTGTAGAGACAAAAGGTTAGAACTTAATAAGCAAGCAAGGTAATTTTTTTCTTAACATTTAATTATAATTTATTTAATAATTAATTAATAATATTTAATTAATAATAATTAATAATTAAATTACTATTTAATTATAAAACTAATGCATGCTTGTGAAAATTGAACACAGAACCAAATGTAATACATAATCAAGATTTCATTCTTTATTCCACTGCAAGTCCCAGTCTTTCCTGGCTGTGGTTGATCCTTCCAGAACTTGTAAAAATACACGTAAAAACATACATACATGCGCAGAGTTTTCGAAAACACATTTATATGTGTTTATAATGTATATCTGCGCCAATGACTGTGACTTGGCCTGGAAGTTTTTTACGACGCGCAGCTCTGCTTCATTCCGAGGACTTCCTTCTGCATGCGTGTTCTGGAGCATGCGTGTGTATACGTACGTGCACACGCACCCACACACTGTAGGAAATGTCTGCATTACTGTTTCAGAGCACAGCTACCAGTTACTGGTTCATTAGAACCAGCGCACGCTCTCCAGCCTGGCAGTGTGCGTGAGTGGCCCCGACGGGCTTGCGCTATGCTCGTTGCTGTGCTGTGCGGCTAGCCGAGGCCCGGTGAGCGCCGTGGAGGCAGTGTCCGTGGAGGGCGACGAGGGGCCTTGGGGCTCTGCAGTGTCGAAGCCCTGCCGGGCTCCTGGAGCGTGGGCTTCGCCTCCTTAGCTTTGGCCCGGGCTCTCCCTTTCTGTCCACGTGCGGCTGGTGCTGTGCGTAAGTGGCTTTGGAGCTGAGAGATCATCACCTTGCAGGGAAGATGGAATGAGTATGTAGGATATTTCAGACTGACTCTTACTTTATTGTTTTTGTCAGGAAGTGAAGTTGAATTTTGTTAAATTACCAGCCTAGCAGTCTTGTTAAAGAGATATAAAGAATTTTATTGATTTCCCAATATCAAACCATCCTTGCATTCATGGACCAGACCCCACTTGGTCATGATGTATTGTCTTGTTAACGTGCTATTAGATTTAGTTTGCTAATAATTTTTTTTTACCAATTTTTGTATTCATATTCATAAGCAAGAAGTTCTTGAACTTTTGTTCTCTTTACTCTCTTAAAATTATTGAGGCCTGCAGAGAGCTTTGTGTGTGTCTGTGCAAGTCCTGTGTCTTGTGGGTCTCAGCTGGGGGTGATTGCCTCTGTCACCGCCAAGGGGACATTTGGCAACTTCAGGAGATGTTTTTGGTTAACACAGCTGGTGGTGCAGGGTGTCATTCCTGGTAAGCAGTGCGCGGGCAGGGATGCTGGTGGACAGCCTGCCATGCACAGGACAGCTTCTGGTCCAAAATCTCAGCAGTATCCTGGTCAAGAAATCCTACTGTCCATGTAGACTATTTTAGAAATTAATCCTGAGAACATTTAAAAATATTTAATCATCCATTTAAAATAGAAGCAATAAACTGATTACATGTTAACATAAATAATCTTTTTTATAAAGAAAAACTACATTTTCCACAGCTGAACCCAGGGAGTGAGGAGAGTGGCACTGTTTTATAGTTTTACGAGTCTCTTTCATGTCTGGCAACAGAGGAAGCAGCCAGAATCAGCTGCTTCTGAATTCAGTCTGTGTTGTTTAGTTGAAGTACATAAAGACAGCCCTGCCTCATCAAGACATACTGGGAAAACAGGGGACTTCTGTGTCCCCTGCTGGGGGCTTGGGGACCCCAGGCTCCTTGCATCACACATGGGAGCCATCGATGTAGACAGGCTTCCTTATTCTGTGTTCCTTCTTCCGTGTGCATACAGTGCCATGCTGTCTTCATAAAAGGCATCTGGACTTTTTCTTTAAATTTCTTTAAATTGTATGAAGATAACCTGTTCTTAGAGGATTGGTAGAATTAACTTGCAAAATCATCTGAGTTTGGCATCTTTCATTAGAAGTAACTGACAGATACCTTTTCATTCTATAAAAATAGGTCTGCTTTGGGGTGCTTGGGTGGCTCAGTGGGTTAAGTGTCCAACTCTTGGTTTCGGCTCAGGTCATGATCTCAGGGTCATGCGATCAAGTGCGCTTCGGGCTCTGTCCTTAGCGGGGAGTCTGCTTGGGATTCTCTCTCTCTCTCTCTACCCCTCCTGCTTGCGTGCTCTCTCTCTCTCACATAAATAAATAGATCTTTAAAAAAATAGGTCTGCTTGGGGTGCCTGGGTGGCTCATTTGGTTAAGCATCTGCCTTCATCTGGGTTCATGGTCCCAGGGTCCTGGGATCAAGCCCTGCATCGGACGCCCTCTCAGCAGGAGGCCTGTTTCTCCCTCTCCCACTCCCCCTGCTTGTGTTCCTGCTCTCGCTCTCTCTCTCTCTGTCAAATAAATAAATAAAATCTTAAAAAAAAAAATTAGGTCTACTTAGTTTCTTTTTTGTGGTCCCTTTCTTTGTAAATTTTTTCCCTCTAGAAAATACCCATTTCAGTTAGGCTTTCAAATTTGTTTGCACAGACATGTGCAATTATTTCCACGATTTAAAAAAAAAAAAGTTTTCTTTTGATGGTTATTCCGTTTTTTTATTTTGTGTATTTTTGTTCTACTTTTTCTTCATTATTTTTTATTGCTATGGGTGACTTAACTGTTTTATTGATTTTTTTTCAAGTTTAGCTATTAATTAGAATTTTTTAAACTCACTGTTTGTTTTTACTTTTCTTAATTCCTTCCTGACTTTGTAATTCTCTTTTAGCTTTTCGAGTTGGAAGCTTGATTCTATTATTTTCATGCTTTCATTCCTAAAGATTTAAATACCTAATGTGATAACTTTTCTTCTAAGCACGGCTTCAGTTTCATTGTGCTTTTTAGAAATCATATACTTTTGGTTTCTATATCCCCAGAGAGGACTGTCTAAGAGGAGGATGGATGGTCACCTCTCAGGGGAAAGGCTCTGTTTTTGGATCTTGTTATTAGTTGCTAGCAAACATTGTCTGCACTCCAAATACGATTTGGAACTTGTTGATTATTTCTTTGTTGCTTAATATGTGAATGTCCCACGGGCAGGTGAAAAGAGTTGTGGCTTTCCTCACCAGCGACAGGATTAGCGCCAGAGCCTTAGACCCACCTCCTGAGCCTCCCTGCTTACCGTCCTTTTGACCGCTGTTCTTCCTCGGGTTGGAAGAGACGGAGCCGCGTGTCCCATTATTAGCGTGCTGTGAGTTGTTCTTTAACATCCCCCGTGACTTCTGCTTTATGAAAAGTGCTGTGGGTTATTTGGCGCACAGAGGTGAAACTGTTTTGTCTTCTTTAAGAATTTGAGTTCCTAGCATCATAAACATTCCTGCTTTGTCTCATTTCATTTCGCCGGGTCTGACCGTCTACTGTCCAATACTAAGATTTTGAATCCTCTTTTTACATTTTGCATTTTCCCAGTGCACGTTTATTATTTTCAGCCCTGCTAAGTTGCTTTGGTGGAGGTATCTCTCTTATATGTAGCGGAGTTTGATTTTATTTTGTGAGCCAGTGTGAAAATAGTTGGCTTTCAGCAGGTGATCTCTGCCTGTCCCCATGTGTGTGCATCAGTGCTTCGTTACTTTGGTTGTATTTGGAGAGGAACAGATAAGATGTGTGCCCATGCACAAAACACACATCCTTTTGTATGTGGTCCTTGTTTTTAGCCTTTCTGGTTGTTTTGTTTGGTTGTGTTTTTGTCTTTGGTGGTGTTGACCTTTGGGAAGGTGCGCTTCGCCTAATCCCAGCCTATCCGTGTGTCCTTCCTGGTGGCTCGGGCACGGCCCCCGCCTGTCTCTCCAGGGCCGCTTGCCTCAAGCCCATTTTACCACCTTGCTTCATTACTGTGGCCTTCTTGTGTGGGTGTTTGAGCATCATGTCTGTGGCCTTGAGTTTCTGTCTTTCTGTGACTCAGTGTTTGGGCTCGTCTGTTGCCTCACATCTCGCAGATGCAGGCCTCACCTGCTGCTTGTCCTTGTTGTGATCGCTGAGACGCGGGGACTCCCTGCATCACCACTGCCATCATCCTCATCCTCACCCCTCATTTTACTGCCTTCTCTTGAGCTGACGTCTGTTAGCTCATCTACCCGCTGAGCCCTTGTGGTGGTGTCCTCACAGCAGCATCAGGATGTGGGTTGGCCTCGCTCAGGCTCGTCGGTGTCCCTACTTTCTTCCTAAATAGCGGGAAGACCTTAGAACCAGGACTTGGATTCTGCAGTGTCTTCAAACCCTCGTTTCCTGGGCACGCAGCACCGAGGTGTGTGTACCCATGCGCTCTCCCTGGGTCCTCCCCACGGTTCTGGATGCGGGCTCTGGGCGCCAACTGCAAACGAGGGTCCTGGAGCCTGGAGAAGGGCCTTGGAGCAAACTGCAGGCTGGCTTGTTGCTTTGTGTGCGTGTCGCTTGCCGGCCCCGCCTCTCCCAGGATGCAGGCCACGCGTGTTTGTTCTGTTACACGGCTGTGACCACAGACAGCCTGATGGGCGCGGGTTAAGTCCACGCCAGTAGCTTTCGCCATGTTCCCCCACCAGCACCCTGGAGCATGGGGACCCTCCCGCCAGCGGGCAGGTGCGCCGTGGATAGCTCAGTGCTCGTGTGTGTGCATCTTCCCGCATGAGCGTGGGACTCTGGGCTGAGCTGCCGGTCTGCTCCCTGCAGGGATACTAAGAACTTGACGAGGCATTGGACTTGAACATGGCAATGAACAAATTTAGAACACTTCAGTTATTCAGTGCCTTTGACAGGTTGTTCTCAGTGGTAACAAAACACTAACAAAACACATCAAAAGGCTGTCCTTTTGATGATCAGTAATTAGCTCCCTGCTGCTGATTCTCAGAGCTAAGTTTTCCCAGGAAGGTGTTCATTACTGTGTCACGAGAGTGTTGGGATGGGCCAGGCCTGGACTTGGGACGAGCGTGGTAGGGGACGCGCCACAGGGACAGGGAGATCGTGGCTCACCAGCAGAAGGGGCAGTGCCACGAGCTCTTCTTGCTGGTTTCTCTGGACCTTGATGCTGTTTTGTAAAGGTTTACAAGAGGACATAGGCTTCTTTATTTGGGCTAAATTCTGTCGAATGAAGATTTTCCCTTTTGTAGATTAAACTCCTTAATCCTGTGATGTCAGCAGAAGGAGAGGGACCCTCAGGTGAGGAGGGAGGCTTTGGCTCTTGGTTCCAGTAAGACGTCCAGTAAGGGCTGGGGTGTTCTCTCTGCTGTGTGACTCAATGCTGCACGTGCTAGGGACACAGCATAGATAGCAATGCGTGCTGGCTTTTTCAGAAGTCCAGTTGCATATAAAGAACTGCGCCCGTTGAGGCTTTGAAAACCCAAACAACTTTGAAGTGAAGACAGACTTTGCTGGAAAGTTTCCATTGATCCCTGGGTTTGGAGCTGTGGTGTCCAGTGTGGTTTGTCGGCGAAGGGTGGGGACTCACCCCCAGGAAGTGTCCCCAGGAGGTCAGGCCTCCAGGTGGCCGGGGAGAGGGCAGGCTGCCCTACCCTGCCATCAGGTAGTGTGGATCTCATTTGACAATCTACTGACTTTGGCGGAGGGCCTGCCACTTGCCAAGTGCCCCTCTGTGGAGGGCACAGGCTGTGGGGGACGTGACCCAGACACATGTGAGGGCTGCGTTCCAGGGGGTAGTAGGGAGGCGATGGTCGTGAACAAAATTTCCATGATCTTCCCAGGGCAGAGAGAACCTGGTGGATTACAGGGGACAGGCGTGGAGGTCAGGAGAAGGTGATGGGGCTCAGTTGCAGTGCTGGGTGGGGGGCAGCCAGACTTGCCGTGGTTTGAGTGCGTGCATGTGCACGCGTGTGTGACTGGGCGTGTGTGGGAGGGACGTGTGTGCTGTGCATGGTGCACATGTGTGTGTTTGCAAAGAATCAGGACCGTGCATCTCAGGGCTCCTGGGCATTATGACTGGGTGTGGGGGGAGGCGTGTGTGTGTGTTTGGAAGAAATCAGGATCATGCATCTCGGGGCTCCTGGGGGTTCCCCTGGCTTCAGGGAAGGCGGAGGGGCAGGAGTGCGGGGGCCACAGTGAGCGTGCCGCCGCCAGACCGCATAGCACAGCGTCGTCGAGAGGTTCTAGCCGCCAGTGGAGGGACGGCCGAGGCCGGGTCCCATGCACATCTGGTGATGGGAAGACGGGGAGGAGGAGGAGGTACGGGAGGCCAAGGTGTGGAGGATCCCGGTCGGTGGCGGGTAGTGTGTGAGCCCGGTGGCCACACGGCTATGATTCCAGGGCAGACGTGAGTGGCCGTGCTGGCCGGCCCGGATTCACTTGCCCACAGGGCGCCACCACGGCCAACGGGGTGTTTAGGCTTAACCTCTCCACGACGTGGGGTGGACAGCCGCAGTCCAGGACAAGGCACGGGGTGATAGGCACAGGCAGTTGGCATGTGTCCCTGCAGCCTGGGGCCAGTTGGACAGCATGTGGCCTGTGGCCAAAGGCAGGAGGCTGCACTAGAGCCCCCTTCTCTGTGGACAGATGGACACGGGTGGCCCCAGCTTCAGAGGTGCCCATAGGACCTCACAGGTGTCCTGAGCTCCGGGGGGACCCGGGGGAAGTGAGCTGCCACACCCACTTCTTGTGGGTCCTGGAGGTATGCACGGCGCACGTGCCACGCACACCCACGGCACTGTGCCACGCACACCTGCACCCACGGCACACGTGCCACGCACACCCATGGCTCCATGCCACGCACACCCACGGCACACGTGCCACGCACACCCACGGCACCGTGCCACGCACACCCGCACCCACGGCACACGTGCCACACACACCCATGGCTCCGTGCCACGCACACCTGCACCCACAGCATGCGTGCCATGCACACCCACGGCACAGTGCCACGCACACCCACGGCACCATGCCACGCACACCCGCACCCACGGCACACATGCCACACACACCCATGGCTCCGTGCCATGCACACCTGCACCCACAGCACGCGTGCCATGCACACCCACGGCACATGTGCCATGCACACCCACGGCACATGTGCCACGCACACCCACGGCACCGTGCCACGCACACCCGCACCCATGGCACACGTGCCACGCACACCCACGGCTCCGTGCCACGCACACCCGCACCCACGGCACGCGTGCCACGCACACCCACACCCATGGCACACGTGCCACGCACACCCATGGCTCCATGCCACGCACACCCTCGGCACTGTGCCATGCACACCCGCACCCACAGCACGTGTGCTACGCACACCCACGGCTCCGTGCCACGCACACCTGCACCCACAGCACACGTGCCACGCGCACCCACGGCACCGTGCCACGCACACCCGCACCCACGGCACACGTGCCACGCACACCCACACCCATGGCACACGTGCCACGCACACCCATGGCTCCATGCCACGCACACCCTCGGCACTGTGCCATGCACACCCGCACCCACAGCACGTGTGCTACGCACACCCACGGCTCCGTGCCACGCACACCTGCACCCACGGCACACGTGCCACGCACACCCACAGCTCCGTGCCATGCACACCCATGGCACCGTGCCATGCACACCCGCACCCACAGCACGTGTCCACGCACACCCACGGCACCGTGCCACACACACCCGCACCCACGGCTCTGTGCCACGCACACCCATGGCACACATGCCACGCACACCCGCAGCTCCATGCCACGCACACCCACGGCACCGTGCCACGCACACTCCCATACACATCACACATGCACACACACACCACACACACAGCTTTCTTTAGAAACAAAGATCTGAAACAATTTGGCGAATGTTTCATCTCCGTGGTAGGTGCACGGGTACATGAGATGTTGGTTTTGTGTTTGACTTTCCAAATAAAAAATAGACGTCCGTGCCACGAGGGGCGTGGTAAGGCATCACTGAGGGCTCCGTCCCGGGGGCAGAGCCCTCCGTGTGGTGCAAGGGGCTGCTGGGGGCTCTGCTGCCAGCAAACCTTGGGTGAGGCGGCTTCTCGTGCAACCAGCAGAGGGTGAGGGGGTGGGGAGTGCGGCCCTCGGGGGCGCTGAGTGTGGAGGAGCCTGTCCCTTGTCAGGTACTCTGAGCTGGGCCCTGCTTGGGGAGGGAGCCCCCGCTCGGCCTCCCAACGTGCAGGAGAGTGTGTTCCTGAGAGATCCGGCTGCCCCTGCCCGGCGGCATTGGGCTGGCACGAGGAGCAAAGGGGCCAGGCGAGCAGGGGTGCTTCAGGGAGGAATGGGGCGCACCGTCCCTTGGGGCCATGCTGGGTGCAGCCTCCAGGCTGTCTGTGAACAGAAGCTCCCCCCCGGGACCTGTTACAGTGTGGACCTCATCCTCATGCCACAAGGACGAGACCTGGGATTGGGTGCATCTCCGTGTTCGTGAACCGGGGTGGGGGGCTATGCAGCCCAGGATAGTTTTTGCTGACGAAAGACATCTGTGCTGCAGGGTTCTACGTCCGTGAGGAGCAGGTTCGCTCTGCGTCCGAGTGCGCACAGGCCAGTTTCTCTCCCGTTGCCAGCAAGCCCGGGGCAGGCTCGGCAGCAGCTACCTGGACCACAGGGACCAGGCTCCCTCTGACGTCCTCCTCTGCCTGCAGCTTCTTTTCCCCTGACTACAGCTTGCTGGTCTCAGGAGGGCTGCTTACCCAGGCCCTTCCATCTGCATTCCAGGCAGGAAGGAGAAGGGCATGTCTGGGCCATTTCCTAGTGGCTTGTGTCTCCCAGGCCATACACTGCGGCCCTGGTCACAGGGGACTGGGTCCCTCCCTGCTTGGCCAGCGGTGGCCTGCCTGACAGGATGTCTGTCCTGTTGGTACAGAAGTGAAGGACAGTGGACTCTGGGTGGGCCGCCCACTCCGTCCCACCATGCAGCAGAGTAGCCCGTATTCCAGAACTTTGACCTGAGTTTGATGGAAGGAGTGTCCTGCCCCGTGTCCTTGGGTCTCCTCCTCACTATGCCCCACACACATCAGTAGTTCTACCCGGGTAGACTTGCCTTTCTGTTTTTCAGCGTGGGGGGCTAGTCAGGTCCTGGCTTTTGGTCTCTGTGGAGATAAAAAGGAGAAAGGCCACAGCCTCCGTCTCCACAGGGCTCTCCCCCGTCACTCATGAGCTGGACGTGGGCAGCGGCTGCCCGAGGCCACACTGCTATCTGTTTCTGCCTCCTGGTTACCCAGAGTTAAGTCACGGGTGAAAAGGACACCCCGGAGAGCCCGCCCCACTGCGGCTCCGACGGGGAGGGGCTGAGGGCCGGATAAAAGTCAGCCCGTGCACTCCGTTGCTTTCAAGGGACCGCCTGGCTCGCCTGGCCCAGGGGACCTCAGGTAAGCACGGGCTGTGTCACTCCCCCTCCCGCAGAACTGATGGCCTTCCCTGCTGAGCAGGGGGCCCCCATGCACCGTGCAGCTGCTGCGCAAGCCTGGGCGTGGAGGGGCCCCCCCGTCTGTGAGTCCGCACCCTCCGTGAGTTCCCGGGACAGCAGGGCTGGGCCGGGTTACTCACCCAGGGAACCCCCCACCTTTGCTCAGCCTGTAGGAGAGTCCTCGTGGCTCATCCGTCCTAATCCTGAGCTCCAAAGCAAAGGCGAAGCCTCTGGGTAAATAAGATGTTGTCTGGACCTGTCTTAGGGCCGTCTCCAGGGCTCGGGACTCCGCACTGGAATCTGTCAGGCCACGGAGCGGAGTGCTCTCTGGGTCTGTACATTCTCCCTGCTCAGGGGGCCAGAGGCTGTTGTCTGCCACAAATGTCACTTGAGTAACCTTTGGCAGAGCCAGACAGTCCAATGTCCGGTGCCACGGCCACACACGGCTGTTGAGCCCTTGGAAGGGAGCGGCTGAGTCAGGAGGCAGTGGGAGTTAGCGCCCAGGCCTCACGGACCTGCAGGAAACAGTGTGAGCGGCTCCTCCAAGCCTTTTTTTTTTTAATAATTTATTTGAGAGGGAGAGGGGGTGGGAAGCACAGAGGCAGAGAGAGAGAGGGAGAAGCAGGCTCCGTGCTGAGCAGGGAGCCCGATGCGGGACTCGATCCCAGGACCCTGGCGTCAGGACCTGAGCTGAAGGCAGACGCTTAACCACTGAGCCCCCCCAGGCACCCCGCTCCTCTCCTCTTTAATGTCACATGTTGAAAGGATGTATTTTGGCTACATTGGGTTAAATCAAATACATCATTAAATTAAGCTCCCCTTTTGCTTTTGCTGTTTTAATGCAGCTACAAGAACGTGTAAATTACCTGCGCGGCTCACTCTTTCCCTCGGCCGGCCCACTAGCTTGCAACACGCGTTCCCTCTTTGCTCCCTTCTTCAGCGCTTGTGAAAGCTGGAGAATTCTTACGTGCTCCCGATAGAGAGGGGCTGATTAGCTGTCAGATCTGCTTTCCTTGGCTGGAGGGCAGCCCGCCGGGGCCACGGGAGGGGTTTCTGCTGCATGCAGAAAGCGTCTGGGGCCTGTTAGAGAAGACCCGGGCGCCCAGGCATGCAGCTGGGGGCAGTTGAACGCCTCCCAAGGAAACCAAAGCAACAGAATGAGCTCAAACTATGGCAGATGTCCCCACGGCCCAGGAATGGACCGAAGCCCCCGGGGAGGGCTGAGGCCATGAGCACCTCGCTACCTGTCTGGTGGAGTGGGGGGTGGACGGGTGAGCATAGTCGGGGAGGGGCTGATGGATGGCACCTCGCTACCTGTCTGGTGGAGTGGGGGGTGGACGGGTGAGCGGAGTGCGTGGTGCCCACAGGCCAGTCCCAGGAAGGAGGGGCGGACACAGGACCACTGAGTGCTCCATGGACGGTGCAGGCCGGCAGCCCTGGGAGGGGATGGGAGGGCCAGATGCCGTCTCCCGGGCACCAGAAGACACACGTCCATCTGAACAGGTGCCACGGCTGGTCTGTCTGACCCGCAAACCCCAGGGTGGACTGAGGGCACCCACAATCAGGAGGGAGCTGGAGGGCTTGCCTTTTAGCCCCAGAGCTAGGACGAGCTGGCTGTATGTGGGCTGTTTATGGTGCGCCTATCAGGGAGGACGTCTTCGAAGCACAGGTCAACAGGAACGTGCCTGGTGCCTGAGAGAAGGTTCCTGGTCATCTGGTGTCCTGGCGAGGTAGATGAGGTGAGCCGGTTGCACCAGGGCGCTCCCCACAGAGCCCGAGCACAGTGCGGGAGGAAGTGGCCATGAGGGAGCATGGTGGTGGCGTCGGGCGAGACCACCAGGGTCATTGTGCTGGGTCTCAAGTCCCCGTGTTCACGGCTGGTCTGCTTGAATCTAACAGGATCTGTGGGCACATTTTGTGTCAATCCAGGCGTGTGGCCTGGATAAGGGCGAGGTGGTGGGTGCTGCTGGGCTTGGCAGACCAGGCAGGGCTGAGATAATCTCTTGTAAAGATTATAAAGATAACACAACTCATTTTCAAAAATAAAGAATGCTAGATTTCTTTCCCCAGTTCCCTGCTGCATCGCAGCGCCCCGAGCCCGGGCTGCTGAAGCAGGGAGGGGCCGGAGTGGCGCTTGTCGTGGGTGTGGGTGGGTGATGCGGCACCCAGCGGGGTCTCTGAGAGTGGAGCACCTGCAGCTGAGCACCTGGGCAATGCTGAGTCCTTGTCCTCTGTCAGCTGTCACTCCATTATCTGTGTGTGACCTGCCAGACCCTGGCAGACTCTGGGCGCGAACCAGACGGTGACATCCACCGCTGGAGGTGCCTCTGGCAGAGTCCCACGGGCCGGCCGCTCATCAACAACGCACATGCACTTCTCACACTTCTGGAGGCCGGGAGTCCAAGATCAAGGTGCCGGCAGATTTGGTGTCGGGGAGGCCCCTTCCTGCTTCACAGCTGGTGGCTTCTTGCTGGGTCCTCATGGGGGAAGGGCGAGGGAGCTCTTGGGGTCTCTTTCCTAAGGGCACTGACCCCAGCATGGGGGCTCCCCTCTCATGACCTGACCACCTCCAAAGGCCCGCCTCCTAATGCCGTCACTCGGGGATCAGGTTCCAGCTCGTGAACTTGGCGGGCACAAACCTTCAGTCCCTGGCAGATGGCTCTGAGTGAGAAAACCACTCGGTGTCCGGTGTGCGCCAGCATTTGGCAACTACAGACAGAACAGCGGTCAGCCCTGGGCATCGGGGAGACGATGGCTGACCTCCTGTCCCCTGCCCTGCTTCTGCACGGTCTCACGTTTTTAGAGCAAGAATGTCGTACTCCCAACTAATTTACAAAATCTCATTAGGGCTCGAGAGCTGGGGTGTTTTTACTTTGAAAAATTTTTTTTTTTAGACTTTATTTATTTGTCGGAGAGAGAGGAGAGAGAGAGCAAGCACAAGTAGGGGGATCTGCAGGCAGAGGGAGAGGGAGAAGCAGGCTTCCCACCGAGCAGGGAGCCCGATGCGCTTCTCGATCCCAGGACCCTGGGATCATGACCTGAGCTGAAGGCAGACACTTAACGACTGAGCCACCCAGGCATCCCTGGGGTGTTTTTACTTTAAAATGTTTATTTGAGCTGAAGAACTGGGCGGATGGGTTACACCAGCCCGTGGGTGGGTGTGACATCCCAGTGTCCCAGATTGAAGGGTGTGTCTTCGGAGTTTTTCCCAATCTGTGCAGACCTGATTTTGGAAGCTAGCCAGAGAACGCGCCTTTAAGCAGTGTCCCTGTGGGCACGCCTCCACTGCCCCCTTCGTTGGCTGGAAGCCCAGGTGGTCAGCCGTCGGGGAGACCTGCCTTTCGGTGGGAGGAGAGAATGGGACTTCTGCTTGGTTGGGCCTCTTGGTTGCTTAGGGCACAGTCCCTGCTTATGGAAGCAGTGGTTTTGCAGGTAGATGGCCTGGGTCAGAATCCTGATTCTGCTCTTTCTCTGCTGTGTGACTGGGCTGAACGAGTGGACGTGCACGGGGCCGTCAGGATGCCCAGTGACAGTGTGAATGCAGAGGCAGCTTGAACAGTTGTCACCCCCCCGTAGGACTGCGAACTCCAGGTGTGTTAGAGCATCTTGACCGTGGTTCTGGAACTCAGGCTCCCCTCTGGGCAGCTGGGACAGGTGGGCAGCAGGTACACGTAGCAGCCGTCTAGCTACTGGGCAGCCTCCTGGAGGGGAGAGTAAGGCCCTCTGCAGGAGAGTGGACGGCTCAGGGGGCTCAGGCCCGGTGGTCGCCTGACCCCCCAGGGCCTCTGCAGCATTCCCGTGGCGGCTCCGTGCTCCTGAGAGGGACATGGGCAACAGCAAAGCGCACTTGTCTGAGAAGACGTGTGTGGAGGTGGGAAGGACACCCAGGAGCTCGCTCAGGAGACTAGTGGTCCCACCACCGGTCACCGGGCACAGCAGTCTGGCACACGTCCCTGTGTGGCAGCCCCTCCTGTCACCTGCAGCTGGTGGCCCACAGCAAGCAGGGGAGCGAGGCCCCCGGGGTTCCTGGGCCCTCGGCTTGCTCCGCACCTGTCCGGCCCCTGGACATCCTGCAGCCGTGGGAGGCGGGGTCCAGCCCAGCTTCTCCTCCAGTCCCCCGACCCCACCAGGCACTGTGCCACCAGGAACAACAGGGGTCCTCCACGCAACTGTGTTCTTACCACCGGCATCACCGAGTACAGGAGGGCTTTGTATGCCAGCTCCCAGGTGCCGCGTGCTGTCAGCGTGTCAGACCAAACCAGAGAGTTGGGGCATGGACGGAGCACCCCCCAGGCTCTCCCCGGTGCGGGCGCTTCACCGGGTTCTGTGCTCTGGGAAAGCGCTGGCTTTCGTGGGGACATTCGGAAGAGCAGGGTGGCAGCTTCCTGGCGGTTACATACCCCCCTGCCTGGGAGCAGAGAGCCCCCCAGCTGGGCTGTCTGTGCGCCAGTCACTTGGCGTAAAGGCTCGGTAGAACTTCAAATAGTGATTTTTAGTTGAAATGATGAGGAACCAAGCAAGCTGATGCAAATGAATTTTGAGATTCACAATCGTTGTCAAACAGATTTCAGGTCTGAAACTGTATTTCATTTACAAATTGCTTTCCGGGTAGGAGTGTGTTTGGGGATGAGTGACAAACGGGTGGTGCTGGGTCCTGGCCACAGCATCAGGCTTCCTGGGAGGGGTGCGTGCGCAGGAGTATCGGCTCCGGACACGATGCCCGGCTGCCCTACTTGGATAGCACGCTGACATTTGTCCGCAGCGCTCCTTTGTACCAGCCTGGGTGGAGGTTGCCGCTCTAGCAGCTGCCTCGTGGTTCTCCCAGGGGCTTCAGTGCCGGGCACGCGTCCTCCTCCCCATCATCCACCCCTGGACGGCAGCTGCAGGGGGGACACGCAGCCTGCCAACCAGTCTCAAGTGCAGAGACTTGGGAAAATAAGTGTGCATCCTTGTTACCCTAGTGCATGGTTCCCCGAGGCGGCCGAGGGCCGGGACGTCTGTGGGAGGTGTGGGACGTGGACCCTTGTGTCTGAGAGTGGCCGGGCATCTCCAGGCCCACCTCCCCAGGAGTGGTAGCATTCTCCCCAGACACCTGCTGCCCTGACACCCCGCCGTGCGCAGTCGTCCGGACCGGCCTGCGTCAGCGCCACACGGAAATTATAAGCCGCACAAACAGCGGCTGGTGCTGAGAGTTTCCAAAGATGCTTCAAAGCACTTGAGACTTGGCCGCCGGTTTTCCTGCGCTCACACCTCGGCTGTTTACCTGTGTTTGGTTTGCATAGTAACCCGTGTTCTCCACGTGTCCGGTGTGGATTGGAAGGGCTTCGTGTCAGCCATCCCCGAGAGTGCCGGCGTCACCCCTGCATCCTCCACCCCCGTCTCGTTTACCCCAGAGTGAGTCCAAGCAGCGAGCCTTCCCAGGAACGCAGTTTGCTTTCTGCTCCTTTCTGACTTGGTCTCGCATTCAAAGCTGCGGAGTGGGTTGAGTACTACCCTGCCCACCTCCCACAGCTGCGTGGAGCGGACTGCACCCTTGGCCGTGTCCTCTGGAACAGCCTGGACGTGCCCAGGACTGGAGGACACTTCCCTGCGCTTGGGCCTCTCACTGCTCCTTCCTGGGACCAGCAGAGACGCTCAGGAAGCTCATAACCTTTCCAAAGAAGGGCTGCCGGCGAGCGCCAGGAGCTCCGTGTCCTAGCGGTCAGTGGGGGACAGGGGTGAGGTGTGGGTCATGCCACTGTCCGCAGGAGGGGCCCAAGGACGCCTTCCAGGGAGGCCAGTGAATGCTTTGGCCCCTTTCCTCCCTGTTGCTCATCTGGCAGTGTGTTGCTGGCACCCGGAGGTTCTTCCCCTGTTCTGATGTTGCGCTAAATCTGGATAAACAGGCTGGTGAAATGGCGCGTTCCCCGTGGGCTGGCAGCGTCTCGTTAACCTAATGAATGCGGTGAGACTTTGTAGGGAGGGCGTCTCACTGCTAGGACACGTGTGTCTGTGAGTCCGGCAGCAAGAGGCTTGCAGCAGAGCGCCGAGCACTTCTTCCCTTCTGGAAACTCTGCGCTTCGCTCTGCAGCCCTAGGGCAGCAGGGTTTTCCTGAGGCCCCGGCCGTCAGGAGCCAACAGTGTCTGTGGGGAACTGCAGGGAATAGTGATTGGCTGTGATGTGACTGGGGCGTGGAGACGTCCGGACGAGCTCCAGGATGCCCTGCCCGCCCCGGGGAGCGGCTGGCTTCGCTTCTGGGGGCCTGGCGTGGAACTGGCCACGCTGGGGGCAGCAGCGTGCTTAGAGGCCACGTCAGCCACATCTGGTTTCAGATGCTGGGACTGCCAGCTATTTGGTGATTTGGGGCCCAGAGACTTGGAGTTGGTGGCACTTCCCGGACAGCAGAGCCACTGTGATCGTTAAATGCGTAATTTGCATGTTGCACCTGTCACTTGGCTTGGCCTTGGCGTGGCCTGCCTGACCCCTCACCCATGTGTGTGGGTGGGACGTCTGTGTCCTCTCACCGATGCGCCTCAGTGGGGCTTCATGCATGTGGGCAAGGCCCCCCGGAGCCCCCACCAGCGTGTCTGGGCCTGGCCCCTGTGGTCTCTCTTCACTCCCGTGTTGACTCTGCCGTCTCTCACACCGCAGTGTTAACAAGCCCTCCCCGTTAACTCGGGTCATCAGCAACCGACTCGGGGACGGTCCGGGGGGAGGGCTGCCCACCCCGAGGGGCCAGGACTGCAGGTGAAGCTGGTATCAGGGCATCTGTTCCTGTGTGGGGCCAAGCTAGCTGGGGACAGTCAGAGTTCTGCGGAGCACGGCCCAGGACTGGAGGTGAGCGGGGAGAGAGGATGGGGCCGGGGGGCTCATAGCAGGGAGGCGGACAGAAGGAGCAGGGAGCCCAGGGCTGGCCGCACTGCCCCACCTGCCCCTCCCCTGGAGGCCGCTGTCCTGGAGGCTGGAGAGAGGCGCCACTCGCTGTGCAGCCCGTGGGGGAGTGGTGGCCGCCGCAGGCCGAGCGCATGGCCCATGGGGCCTTTCTCTGCACCCCCGGCCTCAGGCTTCCCTGCCCCCCTCCCTCCCGGTGCTTGTGCTTTATGAACTTTCTGATGGTTGACTCTCTGGGGACAGTCAGAGTTCTGCGGAGCATGGCCCAGGACTACTTTATTTCTGGGTGTTTGTTGGTACCTCGTTTCCCGGATCAGGAGAGCGTCTGCCCCTCATTAGGGGCCCCTCATCATCATCACGGGCCACTCTGCTGGACGAAGGGGTCAGCAGGGAATACGGAGAACTAGTCTTTGACGCTCTGCGTAACCGTCCCAACATATCCGTCATTGCACGTTGCCCCGTGTCTGCTGGTTATAATGAAGCCCACCAGTTAAGAAGAGTCAGTCTCCCCCGAGCTTCCCTGTCAGGTGTACGAGAGAGGGAATGTGAGCTTCCCTGGGAGAGACTATTCAGTCTGAAGTAAAGGTGCTACATAGTTTTGAAAGATACCTTTTTTGTTGCTTCTCTGAGGACCCCGCACAGGATTTTCATCAACACAGTCTTTGCTCTGCTCTTGTACTATTTTGATATAAATCACTGATTTTCAGGCCCAGGGAAATAATCTAGAGATTAGATTCCTGTGACATTTTCTTGTGCAGTGTGCTCAAGTTAGCTTTGTTCCCCTTGCCTTTAACAAGGCGGTGTGGAGAGTGGGGGCCGCGCACCCGGCGGGAGTGGGGGCGGCCCTCAGGCCAGGACGGCGTGGCCCAGGCCCGGGTCAGGAGCCTGCCCGGTGGGGCCTCCGTCCAACAGAAACAGAGCTGCGGGGGCATCTTTATTTCAAAACAAACACAGCCAGGATCTAAACGTTCTCAATTTTACACAAAAAATATAAAGAGAGTAATAAGATTTATACCTATTTCAATGTCCCATACAGTTGGTGTCACCAAGAACAGGTTTGAGGCTTTGCTCTGGTTTGGCTCTGAGCCCGGAGAGAAATCTTGGGTATTTCTTTTCATCTCTGTGGCCATTGTCCTCCCCAGGAAGGGGGCTGGGAAGGACCCAGCACTTTCCCTGCACTCGCCTCTTAAATGTCATCCTCACCCCACCCCCGGAGTAACAGTCGTTCACACCTCCCAGTAGGGGAAACTGAGGCTCATCTGGGGTCAGAATCCAGGCTGTGCTGAGCACCATCTCACCAGGGCCAACACAGCGGGCCTCCTGCCGTGCCGCTGGGAGGGAAGGGGCTCTTGCCACCATGCACCGGAGCCCCCAAGGGCCACAGTCCCTCAGCCAGAGCACCACACGCCTGTGGCCCACGTCGTGCCCAGCGTGGAAACGGGACGCCAGAGGCTCGGGAGTGGCTCTGCTTCAGTCTGACCATTCCGGTTCTCTCCCCCACGTTCGAAGCACTCGGACAGAGGGTGAGTGCGTCACTGTCCTCCGGGGGCCCAGAGTCCGGTGGAAAACAGGAGCGAAGCGGACCCCCGTGAACAGGGTGCCACAGCCTCTGGAGGAAGGCGCTGACAGGCCTGGACGTGGCCCAGAGGAGCCCCTGGGGTTCCAGTCTCGTGGCCGAGCCGGTCAGGGGGGCCTGCAGCTGTGTGGGGGTGTGCACCCACGACCCACCCTGTGAACATAGAGGAGCCTGGGGACAAGGACAGGACATGGGGTGCGTCTCAGGGGCCTAGAATTTGGCAGGTGTGTTGGGGGGCTGGCAGAGGCAGCTGGGGGTGGGCTGTGACCCAGTGTCTACTTCAGACACGTCATTCTGGCTGTGCCGTGGGGGCGGGGGGGCGGCTGGAGCACAGGAGTCACCGGCCACCAGAAGCCGTTCCCAAGGAGGGAACCAGCCTGGCCTTGGAAAGCCTGCGCAGGTGTGTGCATGCGGGGCATGGCCTGGGCAAAGGTCAGTTCCAGGTGCCACCTCACGGGACAAGTCAGGGGCACCTGCTGCCCTTCGTGGAGACCTTGGCTCAGCCATGGGGCTTCACAAGCTCACAGGCCGGCATCCCCACATGTCACAGAACAGGGTCCCCCGAGGGGTGGTTCTGCACCTACTGAGCAGCTCTCTGCAAGAGGAGGGTCTTCTTTTCATGGTTTAGTAGAAAGGCAGCCATCTGGATGCCTGGCAGGGATCAGGATTGTTGCTCGGGCTCTCAGCACCTCCGGGGCACTGCTGTCTCCTAGGACGATGGCACAGCTATTTTAGAGCTGGTCCTCCAAGGCCAGCAGCTCCTCCAGCCACTTTGGGGATTAAGGACTCGGAAAGCCTTAGCCAGCAACATGATGCTCAGGGCAATCCTCCAGAGCCCCTTCCCGCGGAGGGTAATGACCGCTTCTCGGGCCAGAAGCCAGATGACAGAAGCCTCTAGAAGGACCCCAGGACCACCACCTCGGGGTCCCCCGGGACGTGCCCACACTGCAGACTCCCTGCCGGCCGTGCAGGGTGTAGGGCACCAGGGGCTGCAGTGGCCACGCTGGGCAGATGGGGGCACTGGGCCCGCCTCCTGTGTCAGGTGCCATGGAGGCGGCCCAAATCAGTGACTTCATTTCGTCCCAGGACAGCGTGATAGCCCCGAAGGAAGGTACACCGGCCAGGAGAATCCTCAGGATGCTCCCACCGTCAAATCTCCCCTCCCCCTTCCTCCAGTGTCTGCTGAGGCCTCCTTCATTGGGAAGACTTCTGTCCCGGGTCACCTGATGTCACCTCAGCAGCCTCAGGCGGGGAGACCGGGGAGAAGGACACACCCTCCCACCTTCGCTCATTATCTCCATTTCTGCAGCGCTGTTTTCCCGAGAGTGAGACATGTGGCTCTTCCCCACGGTCCTTTACCTGAGAACAAGGGCTGGAGTTGGGACCTGGGTGTTGTACATGTGGTCCAGGAGCCCTTGTGTGTCACAGCTGGGACCCATGAGCCTGGGACCTGGCCCCAAATACAGAGTGTCTGTCCATCCCTCGGAGGCCCCACCCCACTAGCTGGGCGCACAGCCCCGCCCCCGGCCCCGCCGTGTAGGGGTTGTTGTGCTGTTGTCAGCCTTGGAAAGGTCGGGGAGAGACGGTGTGCGCACTCTGGGGTCTGCAGTTTCGGGGTCAGGTGCCCGGGCGGGGCCCGCTGAGCTGCATCCTGGCCGAGCCCCGTGACGCCCCCTGTTTTCAGCTCCCGGCAAAGCTGCTTATTGGATTAGTGGGCCCCGGGTCGGCCCCACAGCAGGAGAAGGAGAGGCTGGTCTGGTGGGCATCATTGCAGGGAGGCCCGGTTTTGTCCGAGTTGGTCTCCGAGACTCACAGCGTGCTGCTGGGTCGGAAGGGGGCACCCCGGAAGTGCATGCTCCCCTTTTCGCTGAGCAGACCGTTTTGGCAGCCCCGGCCTATCGGACGCAGGCAGCGTCGCTCTGGACGGAATCCCTCGTCCTTATCCGCCTGCCAGAGGCTGACAGCGACTCAGGCCGCTGGTCTCCTTCGCACACATTTTCACGGGTCCGAAGATGCTGTCCAGCTACTCAGCCTACCTTTTCTCGGGGGTGTGCACTACCCTGGTAGCCGTGGCCCTGGCCTATTACTTCTACTGGTGAGTTGGGCCTGGCGGGCTCTGGGCTGTCCCGGCCCCGCGGCTGCAGCGCTGCCCCCCTCCTGCTGTCCGTGTCCCGCATGCTTGGGATGGGGACCTCATGGTTGGCAGGGAAGTCGTGTCCGGAGCTTGGCCCAGGTGACCCCCACCGCGCCAGGTAGGGTATCCGCGGATGCTTCTTTGTTTGGGACATTCCTGGAGAAGATTCAGGGGCCGCTCCCCACCACTCCCTCACCTCTGATCCCCCCGCCCACCCGCTGTGGGTGCTGGGGGTCTACAGGGTGATCCGTGAATGAAGTAGAAGGTGGTAGTACCCATTGGAGGACGCCACCCTGTTGTACCCGTAAATGCTGAGCTGGTTTATGGCGAATCAGCAGCAGGACCCGCGCGCACACAGTTCTTGCTGGGAGGTGGGGAGTCTGGGAGCTGGTGCGGGCCACACGAGTCTGGGGTTCTCCAGCCTGACCCACACGAGGATGTGATGGTGGATGGGCGTGTGTGCTCTGGGTCATCCGTTCCCACCTGTAAAATGGGTACTGTGTCTGCCCTGTCTGCACGAGACAGTCTACACCCAGGGCACCAGGTGACGGCAGTGAGCCTCATGAGGCTGGCGTTTCTCCCACAGGGTGGCTCTGGGGAAACCCAGAACCCCAGGTCTGGGGTAGCTTTATGTCTTAGAGCCAAGGGTGGGGTGATTTCCGGTGGAGAGACATCAGCTCTTCTGAAGGTTCTATCCCACATTAGTTTTGTTTTCTTCAGTACACACGCGGTCTGGTTGGGAATTCTCCGCTCTGGAAGCCTTCTCTCCTGTTGATCCGATTAACGCCTCTTCTGTTTCTGAGGAGGAGGAGGGAACACGGCCATCAGAGGGGGCAGGGCGTGTCCTTCAGGACCCGGTGGCCCTTTCCTGCCCACCAGGACCTGGGAGCCCTTTCCTCCCAAACTCTGTATTGTTTTAGAATGAATTTACGCCCCACAGGTATTTGCAGTTTAGATCTTATGTAAACCGGGTAGAACTTACAAAGAGAATTACACAGGGAGATAAACACACGAGTGATTTAGGGGAGGAATTAGCCCAGGTGAGGGAAAGAAGGACTTTCGTCCCTTATTAAAGGAGTTCTGGGCCTTGGTGAGTGTGAGGTGTTTCCCCAGGCCCCACGGAGCCCCCCTGGGAGGAGCCATCACTGACTTTTATCATCAACTTCAGGACACTCTGGAGAGTGGGGGGACCATCAGCCCAGATGTGGCGGCAGTGAAGATGCCCTCCCCCACGTCCCCGTAATGGATGGCGAGTGGAGGTCAGGAGCGGTGAGGTAGCTTGCGTGACTCTGAGAACGGGCCACCTGCAGGCCATATGGTCAGGCTTGACCCGCCCCACAGACCGCCCACCTCTCCAGGTCTCCACGTGTGTCCCAGCCACTCAGCACTCCATCCACACGTGGACAGTCCAGATTGGAGAATGTTTTTGCGGCTTGTTGTGACCTGTCTGGAGGAGTCAGGCAGCCCTTGTTGCTGTCCTTGTCCTCCACGCTCAGAACTGGGAGAAAACGTTGGGGTTTTCCTTCCCTGGGTCCCGCTGCAGGCTGGCGAGCACTCGGCTGGCATGGCAGGAGGCCTCCCCGCTGTGGCAGCCCCGACGGTCCACGGGAGGGGCCGGGAGAGGAGCACTGCGTTCTGTTCAAGAGGCCTCCAGCTTTGTGCATTTGTAAGCCCTTCAAGGAGAAGGCTCATGGCCTCCGGTGGGGAGTTTTCAGTTGCAGATACTAAGTCCTGCTTCAAGATGCCGTTGGAGAGCCACGTTCTTTCGATGGCGTTGCTGCACGGCCCGGCCCCCTCAGACGGCTGCAGCCGCCGCCTCCCCTCGACATCACAGTATCCAGGAGACAGGCCTTCTTGCCCTCTGCCCTCTTGCAGGCGAGGACTTTGTCCAGAGCGGTCTGTTCCGCGGGCCCAGGGGTGAGCCCGTCACTAGCAAGAGGGCTGGTCGCGGCCAGAGTGTGGCCAGGGGGGTAGATCTCACCGCCCCGTGCCGGAGCACCTCTCTGAAGGCAGCGTGGCGTAGCTGCGGGGTCGCAGAAGACGCCGTGCGGAGCCCCTGGCCCGCGAGTGAGGTTCGTGGGAGCCCAGCAGGTCTGTCTGCAGAGCGGCACGTCGGGGCACAGCGGCTGGGGCGGAGGGGGGCAGCCATGCTTTTCTCAGAAAGCCTCGCTTAACATTTGGGTGCAGGACCCCCAGGACCCATGTGTGAGGTGTAGGGGACGTGGGTTCCCGCTCCCACGCTCACACCTACCGTCTCTTGCCGGCCACTGTTCTGTGCAGCCACGTCGCCGGCGTGCACCTGCTTTCAGACTTCACACCTTCCTGAGCCTCATGGTGAAATGCACACTGGACTTGTTTGTGCTGCTTTTCTTTTTTTTTTAAAGATTTTATTTATTTATTTATTTGAGAGAGAGAATGAGAGGCAGAGCACGAGAGGGAAGAGAGTCAGAGGGAGAAGCAGACTCCCCGCCGAGCAGGGAGCCCGATGCGGGACTCGATCCCGGGACTCCAGGATCATGACCTGAGCCGAAGGCAGTCGCTTAACCAACTGAGCCACCCAGGCGCCCCTTTTTTTTAAATCTTTTTTTGTATTTATTTGACAGAGAGAGAGACACAGCAAGAGAGGGAACACAAGCAGGGGGAGTGGGAGAGGGAGAAGCAGGCTTCCCGCGGAGTAGGGAGCCCGATGCGGGGCTCGATCCCAGGACCCCGGGATCATGACCAGAGCCGAAGGCAGACATTTAACGACTGAGCCCCCCAGGTGCCCTTGTTTGTGCTTCTTTAAGTTGTTGAATGAAATCGGGGTAAAGGAGCCTGCCGACCCCCCATCACGGGGCATGACCTGGGAGCCCAGTAAAATCTACTTTGCGCCTTCTCACTGCTTAGGAGTGGCGTCGTGTGCGGGAGGCTGAGAACCAGGAGGCGGTCTGGGATCCAGGCAGTGGCTGGCCTCATGGCCTCCGGGGAGAAATCAGGAAGAGCTGTGTTGCCCTCCTCTCGTATCTCGAATATTTAACGAGGTCACTGGACTAAATGCCATTTGATATGGTGGCTTAGGCATTTTCCTCATTTTTAAAGAGTAAAGATCCCTGCCGCTAAAAACTGCCCTCGTAGGAGAAACATTTTAGCAGCTTGTCTGCAACGTATGAAGACGTTTGGCAGAGGCCGAGGGTGCTCTCCTTCTAGCACGCTGTTGGCGTCCCCACAGGTCCCCTCCCCACGAGCGCCTGCCTGTCCCCACCACGGCTGGTTTGTGGATAAGGTCCCGCATTGTCATAGCTGAAGTATGGTTATCCCTCTGGGTTCTTTTTGGAAAGACAAACTAGTACCAAAGCCGTTATTTGAAATTATAGCCGTAGCTGTTTCTAAAAAGTTAGTGACTTCTAATTAGATGCGTGTGCGTGTGTGTGTGTGTGTGTGTGTGTAAAGAATTAAAATCTCACTGACGTTGACTGCCCGAGGGAAAGTGGGTCTGAATTCATGAAGCTTACGAGTTAGAGATACTAAAAGCTCCCCTGAACACACAATTTGAGAAAGTGATGGGTCAGACCGTTTCTTCTCTGTAGAGCTCTTGAGCATGAATCAGGTGTCTTCAGCATGGAGTGGAGCATACGGGATTTCCCAAACTGATGTGACTGTGAGACCCTCTTGTAGCAAGTCATTTCTTAGGATTAGTGTCTGAATTGTGGGGTTTTACAGATGCTCAAAATGATTCAAGTATCTATTGTACAGAAAATGGCACCCTTGTTTGCTGGCTTGGGAACCTGAATACCCGTTAAAAGTTGGCTTAGCAAGGACCTTTTAGACATCAGTGTGTTTATGAGGTAGGGAGGGACCCTATAACTTGAAGATTTTTTTAAGAACACTCGAACAGAGCCATCCTGTGGTACTGGTAGTAAAGGTTATCTTATCCTCAGTTTCAAATAAGAAACTGAAATTCAAAATGATCACGTCACGTGTGGAGGCCAAGGACCTGGGACAAGAATGGTTTCCTGAGCCCTGGGCCCAATATGCTTGCTTCCAGCACCCACTCCTCCTTTTCAGTGGAGAACAACATGGTGGGTGTGGGGACTGGCATGTTGGCTGACTTGACTTTCTCCAGGTCATTCTCACTTGACTAAGTGACAAACAGACTGTTTCATCTTTAAAAATGATATCTCATATTCAAAATTAACCCAGATGTTAAAATGTTTTTACATTTTTATTTCTCCAAAATATAATATGCCCTGGTTTCAAGGAAGGTGAGCTCCCACCTGTCTTCTACTCACACTGCTGTTCCTGCTTATGATCCTGAATAGTTGGCATATGCTCTGTTCCTTGATTTACTAATTGTGCTCAGATCTCTGGCAGGTATTTACTGAGTAGCTACCACATGCCAGGCACTGTTCTAGATCTTTGGTTAGAGTCATTAAGTCTTTGCTGCTTGAAGGAGGAAGATCAAGTCCCATGTGAAACCAGCTGTGGAAACTCCTGCCCCATGTTAACGTGATCTGTGTTTGGATCACAGTTTCCCAGCATAGCATTTTTTATTACTTGAAAATATTAATTGCTTTGCTTTTTATTTTTGAGAAAGGAAACGTATTCCTCCCTCAAGACCAAAAATCTTCTCTCCTTAATCATATTCTTTTTTAAAAAAGATTTTATATGAGAGAGAGCATGAGAGAGAGAAACAAGCAGAGCGGGGGGAGGGTCAGAGGGAAAAGCAGGCTCCCCACCGAGCAAGGAGCCCAATGAGGGGCTCCATCCCAGGACCCTGAGATCATGACCTGAGCCGAAGGCGGACGCTTCACTGACTGAGCCACCCAGGCGCCCCCCTTAGTATTATTTTTGGCTGAAGAAATTCGTCTTGAAAGATTTCCCGTTCTGGTTTGGAGCAGTTTCTTTCTGGGCCATTCATAAGGTGGTTATCCTGGCATTTCCTTTCATTGCATAACTGGGTGAATTCTTTCTCTTAAATCCCGTGCCTTTCTCTTTGTTAGCTTCCTTTTTGTTTTGCAGGACTACATCCTCAAGTGATCTTTTCACAAAGGATGAGCAGGAGTCACATTTTCTGAAAACTGGCTTATCTCAAGACTGCTGTAATTTCTGTCTTCATTCTTTGTGTCTCTCTGGTTCTGATAGAGAAGAAACGGGGTTCAGAGAGAGGAGGATTTAATAAAGGACCGAATTACAAAGGTGCAGGCAGAGATTGGGGAAAGTGGCAAGAAGGTGAAAACCGTAAGTCGGCACATTCTTACTGAGAGCATCATTCCTTTCAGCCAGAGCTGTGTGGGGAGGGAAAGGGTCCAGGGAGAAGTCGAAGGATCAGGGAATCCAAGTTTACTTTTCTTGGTCCCAGGATCAAAATTCTGTGAAATTTGTAAAGTGGCCACATTTTGGACTGTGCGGAAGCATCACGTTCTAGGGAAAGTCTGTGGTGCTCCCCTACTCTTGACCCAAAGTTTCTGGCCAGAATGCTCCCATGACCTGGGTGCCGTGGTGGGTCCACAGTGCTGACACAGTGCTTCTGGTAGGCATGCACAGTATCTCGTGGTCCCATCAGTAGGCCCGTGGCTGTGGGTGTTACAGTGTAGACAGATCAGTGTAACGGGAGGGAGCTGGGAAGACCTAGCACAGGAGAGCCGCGGTTGCCCAATGGGGGTCGCTGTCCTCTGGGCACCATTGCTCCAGGTTGGGTCCCAGACCAGGAGTGCTCTCTGCTCACTCTCCGGTGAGGAAATAGGACCAGCACTCCTCTATGCATATAGGAAAACCGCTCCTGCCGTGGCTCAGGATGAGAACAAGTCGGGTGAGGGGGTGGACGCCCAGGGTGAGGGGACAGTTAGAGACCTTTCTCCCCACCCTGTGGCCGTCCTGCCCTGGGGTTGAATCCTCCCCGGGCCCCCATGCCTGCGGGCCCCCAGCCTCCACAGGGCCGCGAGGAGGGGACGGCGGGGGGTACTGGAGAGGGACTGGCCCGGGAGGCATGGCTGTGGGGTCATCTGGGATTCATATAAGAAAGGGTGCTGCTGTGGGCCTTGGCTGCCATTACAGAGAAACTGGGGCACAAAACAGGTTGGGTGTCAACTGTTGGGAGTTTGGGGAAAGCAGAGGAAAAGAGAAAGCGTGGGAAAGAGGCCATCTTCAGAGAGAGCAAGGGAGGAAGATCCAGGAATTGGGTTTCCACACCTACTTAGAAATGGTGGGAGGGCCGGGAGGGCCCACAGGATGCGACTGCCCATAATATCTCCCCGGACTCCACGCACTTCCCGATCTGTCCTGGAAAACCTGACTTCAGAGTGAGAAGCTCTCCCGGGGGTGTGGCACAGAGGTGAGCGGTGCCTGCTTCGCGCAGGGTCCAGCAGCTGCCATGGAAGCCGAGCCCAGGCCCGCTCCCCAGGGCTCGTGGAGCCTCTTGTGCCCGGCGCGTCCCTGAGAGCACAGTCCCCGTGACTCCGTGGGGGTGGGGCAGCACGGGGCAGCCTGGGGGCCGGACCCGGTGGTGTGCGAGGCCCCCCAGCACAGACCCTTTCCGCTTTGCCGTCTGGGGAACGGTGACAGCAGGGAAGGAAGAAGGGGCAGGGTGTGCCCTGCCCCCCTGCCCTGGTGCTGGCCATGCCCAGGCCCCGCTGCCCGAGGCCATGTGAGCTCGGGCACATTGCTCTGTGCACCTCCTGCGTCGGTGACCGCCGGCGCCCCGGGGTAGCGGGATGCTGGCCTTCGTGGAGGACCGTCTTCATTCACCTTCTACTTACTGTGTTGCATAGGTCTGATGGATGTTTTTGGAGACTGTACTATAAACCATATATATCTGAGGTGTTCTGAGTTTATGCTCAGACAGGAAGCTCAGATAAGAGTCAGCTGCGGAGTGACAGGTGCCCTTCTCCAAACCGCGCCTGTGTCCGGGACGGGAAGGGAACGTGGGGGCTCTCCCGCAGCCCTGAGGGGGGTGGAGGACGGCCATTTGAAACCCATTTCGCTCATCTCATTTTGAATCCCTACCACTCTTTTTTTTCTTTTTTTAAAGGTTTTATTTATTTGACAGAGAGAGCACAAGCAGGGGGAGTGGGAGAGGGAGAAGCAGACTCCCTGCCGAGCCGGGAGCCCGATGTGGGACTTGATCCCAGGACCCTGGGATCCTGACCTGGGCCGAAGGCAGCCGCTTAACCGACTGAGCCACCCAGGCGTCCCAAATCCCTACCACTCTTAAATCTAGTTTTTAATCACAATGCCTCTTTCATGGCTAATGTGACATTTTTTATCTTTGTAAATGGCTTTGTTCATCCTTTAAGGTTTGTATTCTTACATAGTAAACACTGTTAAATACCCATGTATTCTGGAGTTTGTACTGAAAAGCTTTCCCAGGACTCTCCCCAGGCACCCCTGCACCACCTGCTAGGGATGGGATGAGGTCACAGAGAAGGGGAGGAGGGGGAGCCCCCCCCCCCCCGGCAGCTCTGGGACACCACACTCTCCCTGGCCCTCGCCAGGTCTGCTGTTCTAGCTGAGCTCCTCTTCCCAAACCCCAAGTCTGCCCCAGGGAACCCTCAGGGAACCGAGGGGTCATTTCTGCATCTTGCCTTAGATTTCCTGTCAGTTGGCTGTCCTGTGACCTCAGATCTCTGGTGGGCCAAGAAAAGCTATGAACGTGCAGTTTGTCTGGCTTTCTTCTTGTTGTCAGGGTGGGAGTGATGAGCTCTCTGCATCCCAGGGAAAACCAGAGCTCCCATATAATTTTTTAAATTGTGGAATATATTGTACTTGTAGGAAAGTGCATTAATAACCAATTTACTGAATAATTCTAGAGCAAACCCTCGTTTGTCTCTCTAAAAGTAGAATGCCATTATTATAATGTGTAGTTCATTGTCACAAAATTACAAGTCAACTTAGCTGTGACTTTTGTATGTGTGTGAGCACGTGTTCATGCATGTGTGCATACATGTGCATGTGTGTGCGTACATGTGCACACATGAGAGCACACGTGCATGAGTGAGCATGTGTGTGCATGCATTATGAGAGTGTGCATTGTGTGTGCATGTGTATGAGAGCACATGTGCACATACATGAGTGTGCATGCACGTGCGTATGAGAACATGTGTGTGCGTGCATTGAGAGTGTGCATTGTGTGTGCATGTGTATGAGAGCACGTGTGCCCATGCATGCGTTTGCATGAGTGTGCATGCACGTGTGTATGAGAACATGTGTGTGCATGCATTATGAAAGTGCATTGTGTGCATGTGTATGAGAGCACATGTGCACATGCGTGTGCATGAGTGTGCGTTCACGCGTGTATGAGAACATGTGTGTGCATGCATTATGAGAGTGCATTGTGTGTGCATATGAGAGCACATGTGCACATGCGTGTGCATGAGTGTGTGTTCACGCGTGTATGAGAACATGTGTGTGCATGCATTATGAGAGTGTGCATTGTGTGTGTGTATGAGAGCACGTGTGCACATGCATGCGTGTGCATGAGTGTGCATTCATGCGTGTATGAGAACATCTGTGTGCATGCATTATGAGAGTGCATTGTGTGTGCATGTGTATGAGCACATGTGCACATGCATGTGTGCATTCACGCGTGTATGACATCATGTGTGTGCATGCATTATGAGTGTGCATTGTGTGTGTGCGTATGAGAACATGTGCACATGCATGCATGTGTGCATGAGTGCATTCACATGTGTATGAGAACATGTGTGTGCATGCATGAGAGCGTGTGTTGTGTGTGCGTATGACAGCACGTGTGCACATGCATGAGTGCATTCATGCATGTGAGAACGTGTGCATACATTATGAGAGTGTGCATTGTGTGTGTATGAGGGCACGTGTGCACATGCATGCGTGTGTGCATGAGTGTGCATGCATGCGTTTGTGAAAGCACATGTACATCACATGTGCACGTGTGCCTGCATGTATGAGAGCACTGTGCATACATGTGCACGCGTGTGTGCCTTCATGAGCGTGTGGTGCACATGCTTATGTGCGTGTACGAGCACATGTGTGCACGTGTGTGCCTTTGTGTACGAGCATTGTGCACGAGAGCATGAGAACGTATGCGCATGCATGTATGAGAGCATTGTGTGCGCGTGTGCACATGTGTGCCTCTGTGTATGAGAGGGTGTACATGTGTGCACATGCGCGTATGAGAACCTGTGTGTGCATGCATGCATTTTGGGACTCGGTTGCCACAATCTGCCCCCGCTGGAGAGCATTCTTCTGCTCTGGCACCACCAGCTGCCTTGGTGTGAGGAGCGCCTGCTGCGTCCTGCAGGCCCAGGGACTTGTCACAGATCTAGTGTGTAGTCACCAGGCTGTGGGAGCTTCTCACATCCCTCCCACCATGAACATCACTGCTGCAGCCAGTAAAACCATTTGAACCACCTCAGAGGGACCAACGACGCTGGAGCTTGCAGAGCTGGGGTAGGTGGGGTGCGGTGGGGGCCCGGAGGTCCTTCAGCAGCTGCCCACCCCCCCCTCCCCTGCTGTGCACGCTCAGCTCTGGCCTCCCCCACCTGCCAGGCTTCCACAGACGTGACGGTGGGAACAGACCCGGCAGCCACCACCGGGGGGGTGACAGCCCTACTGTCCTTGTCCTTGGTCCGCGGTTCCCATTCCCTTCTCAGATGGCACCTGCTGGGGATGAGTGTTACCACCACCAGGGGGGTGGCCTGGGGCGGGGGCCGCTTTGATCAATGTGGCTCTTCTGGAAGCCTCTTGCCTGGAGGGTCTCCAATGAGTCCGGCGACATTGGCGGCTCCCTTTTCTCTGAGCCCCAAGCCACTTCTCCCACGAGCTTTGTGCACCTGCTCCCCAGAGACCGCGGCCTGTCTGTGTCGGGCCAGAGTTTGAGGCTCTCAGAGGAGACTCTTGGGTGGACGCGCTCCCAGAGGCTCTGGTCCCATTGTTCTTCCAGGAACCTTTTCATGGGCGTGGCGTGATGGGGTGTGAGAGGTTCAAGATGAAGAAGCCGTGCTCCTGGTCACAAATGTACGTACAGGTAGCACGTGTCGTCCGTGTGGCAAACCGGGACAGAGCACCGACGTGGTCTATGCAGACCTGCGCGAGTAATAGTAACAGAAATGGCGGTGGGGAGCCAGGAGTTAAATCCTGCCACTCCGTCCTCTCTGCCTCTTGCAGACGGGAGCTGCCTGCGTGGTCTCCGGCCTCAGAGGACCAGGGGCTTCCTCCTGTCCACACTGTGGGTCTTCTGGATCCCAGGAAGGCTGGGACACCCTTCCTCACTGAAGAGGGCCAAGGGCAAAGGGCGTTGCCAGAGGGATCTGTCTCATCCTAGGAGAGCAGATGCCTTCCTAGAAGTCCCTGCGGACTTCTTCCCTGTGTCCCACTGACTGGAACGGGGTCCCACGTACATCCCAGACCAGCAGTTCCAAGAGGGGGTGGGGTTCCTTTAGGGCTTAGATCTGGGGCTGGGGTGCCCTCTTAGGGTTCGATTCCCACCTGGCGTCATGTGGTGGGGGAGCCCACAGAGGCTGCGTGGTACTTGTGGGGCCTGAGGGGAGCTTTTCGTATGTCATTTAATTGGATCTTTTTTACCCATTGGTTGAGAAAATATGTGATGCTAGGATTCTCATGAGCCTGGTAATGGCGTTAAGTCCATTTTGGGTTCTGTTCATTGTAACAGCATTAAACGCAATAGAAAGACAAGTGTGCCCAAGTGCAGACACGACGGGAAGTGAGTGCATGTGTAAGGCAGGTTGTCCAGCATGCGGGTGTGGGTGGTGGTTGTGGGGTGTGCGGGCGCCAGCCCTGCTTGCCTTCACGGGTCTGCTTGTCGGCTCGGAGGCCCAGGCCTCACCCTGCATTATCGAGGCTCTGTAGCAGCTGGGATATCTTGTAGGCTACTACTTCCTGGCTCTTTCTCACGGTTTCTCGGCTTCTCTGTCCTGTTTGCTTTTCCATATGAGCTGTAGGATCTGCCTGTCTAGTTCCAGGGCAGGGTGGGGACCTGTTGGTATTTTAATTAGGATTCAGTTGCATTTATAAAGGATCTTAGAAAGACTGGTTCGTGTGTCATTCCTGTATCATGTATCACTATCTAACAAACCACCCTAGATGCAGTGCTCAGAGCTGCCACCGCCTTATTGGCTCACGGATTCCATGGCTCAGCAATCTGGGCTGGGCCCCGTGGGGCGGTCCCGCTGCTGGTCTCCGCTGGGGTCATTCGAGTGGCTGCAGTCGGCCAGTCTGCGCCTGGGGCTATGAATCCACCGCCGTGGGGCCCACCTTCCACCCTCACTTAGTGGGGAGGCTGCGAGGCCTCTGTCTGTGGGGGGAGCCCTGAAGCCAGCCTGGGTTGCTCCAGGGTCTCAGATGACCCCCTGGGGCCAGGGTCCTGGAACCACTAAGTCAGAAATAACTACACCTCTCTGTTGTCGTGGTGCCCTCAGTGACTTCAGTTAGAGCTCGTTATCGGATGTTCCGAGAACGTGGATGGATCTCTGTCCATTGTGTTTCCTCTCTCCACCACTCTGCACCTGTCCCTGGTCACGGTAGTGCTTCGGTTACAGCGGCTTCTCTTGGGTTTATAGGATACAGACCTGTCATCTGCAAATAGTGATGATTTTACTCCTCCTCTTAGATTTTTAGACTTCTTGGTGGTTACAAATGCTGAGGTTGGACTGGCAACAGATGATTATTAGCAAAGTAATATGTCCTGTTTTTCAGCCGAAAGAAGGACGAGGTGGTCCCTGTAAATGAATTTACCCAGGGACTAAAGGTAGCCCCTTAAAGCCTCAAAAAGAGGACTGTGTTTGTCTAATCTGAAATTTTAGCTAGACTCGTGAAAATACCCTTGCTGCTTCCTGGCCTCGTTCAGTAACCCGCTGAGGGGATACAGCCCTTTCTCTCAGCATCGGGGCGAGCTCAGCGTGGGCAGGAGTGGCGGCATTGTGTTCTCACTCGTGATGTCATCGAGGTGCCGCAGGGTGTGCGCCCCGCTCCTGGCGCCGGGCACCCTCTGAGGCGGTGCCTCCCAGGCCGCGGGCTGGCTCTGCCCCGCCGTGTCGCTGTCAGCAGGATGTCTGTCGCCAGCGGCCCTGGGCTCCCGGCTCACATCAGATCGGCCGTGGGCCGGGGCACCTCCCAGACACGCTCGTCCAGGCCGTGTCTACAGCAAGAGCCAGGAGGAGCCGGTCAAGCAGCCAGAGTCCTACCGTGAGTGAGGTGTGTCTGCTCAGCCAGCATGAGGCTTGGTCCTGGTTCTGCGTCACGTTGCCACCTGCATTATGTTAGGTAGTTGAGGAATATTTGGGAGAGGCCATGCTCTCTCTCTCTCTCTCCTCTCCTCTTTGTTTTCAGCAGTCCATCCTGTTCAGAGAGCGTGTCCTCCAGAGCTGCCTGACTCGGAGAACTCTCCACACGCAGACTGAACACCGGGGCTTACGCCTGGTAAAGCCCAGCCTTCCTGTTTGCCTGGGAGCAGGCCGGGGCCGCTCTGCACGCTGCACGGGGGTGCTCGCCTGTGGGGTGGGAGAGCAGACGGGCAAGGAGGAAGGGAGGGAGCTGGCGGCCGCCTCTTAGTTCTGCTTCACGATGCGCTCTGAGTGCGGATGACCGAAATCCACCTGGAACGCAGCGGTTCTTAGCCCGTAATTCAGACCACGCATCAGACGTCAAAAGCGATGCATCTCTGGCGTATTTAATGTCTTCTGCCATCGCCAGCCCCCGTCTGCCCGAGGTTACACCCACCCTCAGACAGGCCAGCTGAGGCCGCCGGGCTCTGAGCGCGGCGGGACGGGGCGGCGGGCGGAGTGGCCGACCGCGGTGGCGCCTCCTCCCGGGCTCCCAGGGGCCGGGACTGCGGGTCACGAGCGCAGCTCCACGCTGGAGGCACAGCTGTGGGGCCGCTTGATGCCGTCGCAGGGTCCCATGCTGCTTCCCCGCCGTGACGTGGACACCGTGTGGGGGAGGTGCAGAGGCGTGAAAGGCGCTGAGTCCACGCGTAAACGAAATGGCAGCCCGTCCGCACATGGTCACCGGCCACCACTGAGGGTGTGGAGGATGGTGGACCTCGGTTTCTGTTCCTGTGCAAAGGCTTTGTTGGAAATATGGGGGTTTCCACCAAGATGGAGGGTGGGGGGTTGCCTGGGAGGATATCTGAATGTCAGACCACCGGACCGGCTAGTTCATGACGAAGAGGGACAATAGGGCCAGTGCTGGGGAGAGAGGGTCTGCGGGCGTCTGTGACGGGTCTGCCCTTGAGCTCGGGAAGGCCCGGCAGCGGTTCACCGGCAGGCCCTGGGGCAGGCCCTGGGCGGCAGCGCCATGCTTACAGCTGGACGTGGGAGTGGGCCTGCACGCTTCTCGAATTACGGGACTGGGAACGAGGCCTGAATATTTGTAAGAGGTGGGTCACTGTGCTGGGGCAGCCGGGTCATAGCACCAAGGGCCAGGCGGACATTTATTCCCACAGCCTGGAGGCTGACGTCGGAGATCGAGGGCTTGGCAGGGTTGGCTCCTGCGGAGGGCTGTGGGGGAAGAACCTCTTTGCAGATGACGCGTCCGCCTGTGTCTTCACATGGCCTGCCTCTGAGGGAGGCTGTGTCCTAACCTCTCTCCTGGGGACACGGGCGGATTGCGTTACGGCCCACCCCGATGACCTCATCTAACGCCATCACCTCTTTAAGGACCTGGTCTCCACATACAGCCGCATTCTCAGGTGCTGGCGGTTAAGACCCCGCCATAGCTTTTGGGGGACTCCGTTCAGCCATAACGAGAGGTGCCCCCCTGGGGTCTGAGAGTGGTCAGGCCCTGCTCAGGACGGTGCTGAGCTGCGCCACGGTGCTTCTTCGCTTCCCCTCATGGCCCTGAGCCACAGACAGCTCGGCGGCGGGAACCGCAGGCTCGGAATCAGCAGCGGAAGCCCTGGGAGGGACAGGGTGTCCAAACCACTGAGGGTCCCGCTTCTTGGGGGGCTGGAGGCCCGGGGCCGGTGTCCCTGCGGTGGCCAGTGACACCAAAGCTCCCACGTGAGGCCGCCTTGCTGCTCTGTGAACAACGTCGGCTCAGCCTCGCCAAGCCGCCTGGCCCTCTGCCCCTGTCGACTGGCCAGCAGTCAGTTCTGGGCCTTCTAGCCTGGGGGGCTGGCTCCACCCTGTAGCCCCACCTTGAGGAGCCTGAGCGTGCAGCTCGTCCCCTGCCCCCTGCAGCTCGCCTAGGGGTGCAAACTCAGGAGGCAGCCATCTCACCGTCAGGATCAAGTTGTGCAGATGCAGGATTCTGGAACAACCTAGACCTACTATCTAATGAAGGGACTTAGAGACAGGCCAGGCTTCCTTGCTGCCTCGGCGACGGCATCCGAGCATTAGCGTGAAGGTGCCGTGGGAGGGGGACAGGCTGGCTGTTCTGCCTCCAGGCTCCTCGTAAGCAGTTGGCGTCTTCGGAGGCCTGGGCGCTGGGGGCTCATCCCGGTGTCCTTCAGGCAGGGTGAAGGGCTGCATGCTGGGCCTTCTCCTCTCCGTGTATCGGGCACTCACGTCGGGGAGCAGCGTTGTGGCCAAGGGCTGGGCTCTGGCTTCCCTGTCCTGAGCGGCAGGTCTTAAAGCCGCTGGGCCTCCGTTTCTTCGTCTGTAACATGGAGGTCTAGACTCCAGGAACCCACCTTATGGGATTTATTATCACTTCATAGTCATCAGGAACCTGCAAACGAAGATCACTGTGTGATACCGTGACACCCCGGATTGGGCCCAGGGGACTCTGACCTACGGAAGTGTGGTATGCTGTCGGGAAACGGATACGAGTGCAACCCGCATGGGCACAGTGTAGCGTTGTCTGTAGGAGCTCAGACGAGCACGGCCCAGCGCTGCGGGTTCTAATCCTGGGGCGTCACCCAGAGTTCCCGATGCCCCGAGCACGGTCGGTCATAAGCAGAGGTGACGCGCAGACGGAGATGATCAGGATGGAGCGTCACCAAGTACTTCGCTTGCAGGGGAGCTGCTTAGCTTGCAGCCCTGCAGCAGAAACGCAAGCTTGGGTATTTGTTCGGATTTCTGTTAGAGAATCTTAGACCCTGAAGCATCATCTGCTACATTACAATAAGGTCCTACAGAGGACCTCAAGGGGAAGTGCAATGAAATGCATTTCCTGACTTTACGGAAGAGCTCGGTGCTGTGTGTTTTGAACACGGACGGTGGTGGTGGTGGCCGGCGGGCGCCGCGAGCATCAGACCCCATGGGCTGCATTTGCAAGAATGGAGTTCTATTTAAAAAGGAAAACTTGAGAGTGCTGGACTGTGTGCAAACGTGCAGAGTCTGACTTACACTTGTCTGGTCAGAGTTAAGCCGTTTTTAGGCGCTCTCGGCAGCCTGAGTTGCGCCTCCCCCACCGCACTCCTGCTGTGTCCATCGAGGCCGGGGAGAGGCTGGGGGCGTGCGGGCCGAGCGGGGCAGCATCCAAGCAGACGGTCAGCACTGGGTGCTCTCGTGGGGTGGGCATGTGGGAGGACCCCTGAACCGCTGCAGCTGATGTTCCTTAGTATGGAGTCTGGCCCACAGGGAGTGATGGAGTCATGCATTTGGACCCCACTTCTGGGGCGTCCAAGCCAGAGACTGACAGCCCAGGCAGGTGGCCAGCAGCAGGTCAGAACACGCCAGCCTCAGGAGAGCCCAGGGCCACGCTCACCCTCGGGTCCCGGGAGACCAGCAGACAGCGGTGGGACCGACCTGGGGTGACCGTGGAAGGACAAGGGCAGGTCGTGAACGTGAGTCATAAAGAAGGCTAGCTGTCGGAATGAAGCTCCAGGCCACATCCGTCAGCCCTCGTCAGGGTCCCTGCCGAGCCCCGGGGTCTGGGGCAGGGGGCCAGCTGGACCCCGGAAGCCAGGGTTGCAGACAGGGGTGTGGTGGTGGTGAGGCCCTGAGAAACGCGTGTCTAAGGGTCAGTGCAGCTCTGCAGGGAATCCTGGGGATGGACTTTTCCATCAGAGACTCAGGCAGCCCAGGGACCGGCTACTTCATAACCTCAGGGTTGAACTAGATTCCCGAGTGAGAGACTGCGTTCGCACAGACTTGTGCTCGAGCATGCATGGTCGCCAGGCGCCATGGGCAGGTGAGTCGGCAGACTGGGACCTCCGCGCGTGGAAGGTCGATATGCCTTCAGGCTGAATGGTGGTGTATACGTTGTGCTGAGCCACAAGGCAGCTGCCGGGTGTTTCTACTCACGTGAGCCTAGAGAAAAGGAAGCCGGATCCACAGTGCCAGAGGCTGGTGGCGTTGCCAGGGCCTGGGCGCTGCCTGGGCAGGGACGAAGGGAAGTGCCCTGATGTGACCACGGCCCCCATGGCCGTGGCTTTCCAAGTGCCCTCACCCTGCGCACCAGTGAGCACATCTGAGCTGTGCTGAGCTGCACCTTGATGGACATGTACCTCGTGCCCCAGTGATGGAATCAGCAGGTCGGCCATGGAACCTGGGAATCTGCTTTTAAAAGCATCACGGCTGATACGGCAATCTATGTGCTGGCTTCTGGGGACCCTGGTTATTCTGGTGGGAGTGCGGGTAGAGAGCCTGCCGGTTAGGTGCTAGAGGATGGGCATTGGTGCCGGGTCCAGACAAAGCCATTAGCTCTAGTACATGGAAGGAGTACGTCGTCAGGCCTGGCCTGGCTGGCATGTTCGGGACTCTGCCTTCCAGAAGCGTCCCCTGCCCGTGGGAAGCGTGTGGACGCAATCTCACTGCCTACGTTGGAATCTGGTGCTACTGCTTCTCACGGCTGGACCCCGAACAAGTCAGCTGTCTGTGCTGCTGTTTGCTTGGAGGGGACGGTTTGCAGTGTCCCCAACAATGTAGTAGGAAGTGTCTTGCTGTCCCCGTGTGTTTTCTGTTGTTTAGGTTCAGAGGATCAGTTACAGTAACTGCGGAGTAACCAGTTAGTAACAAACCATCCCAGCACTGGTCTGAGACAGACACTGCCCTTAGTTGCCCTCCCTGTCCCTTCAGCCACAGCAGGCTGGTGGCTCAGGGCTGCGGAGGGGCTGTGGCATCCGAAGGCCTGACTGGGCCTGGACGGCCAGCTTTCGCTGCCAACGTCCTCCTGACACGGCAACTGGCTCCCCCTGAGCCGACCACGTGAGGACCAGGGGCCGGGCAAAAGTTGTGCTTTTGCGACTCAGCCTCAGAAATCACAGCGGCCTGTTTCCAGCACAGTCGGTTTGGTCTCGGGGGGCAGCCGGCCCCCTGGTGCCCCCAGGTGTGCTCAGCTTGTAGAGTGAAGCAGGACCTGCCCCGGAGAGTCGGGGAGCCTGTCTCAGAGCCAGCTCCGCGCCCCATCCCCAGAGAGCATGCGGGCCCCTCTCCTGCGGACCACGGGCAGCCCTGAGTTTGGATCACAGCTTCCTGCTTGGTTCTCTGCCACGAGGGGGGGTTACAGGGCAGCTCACAGGACAAGCGCAGCCAAGAAGTGTGAGCTTTGGGCTTCACTGTTGGAAGTAAGAGATGCACGTGGAAAGGGGAGAAAGACTGGTTAGGCCCCTGGGTGAGTCACCGTGCTGTGCCAGAGCCCAGACAGAGGCTCTTAGCTTCCAAGTGCACCACAGTGTGGGAATTAAATCGTTGAGATAGTATGGATCTGTTCTATAGAGATTTCATGTGCAGTTTGATCTTTTAAATGATGCTAAAAAACGTCTAAAATAAAAACTATCTGTAATGCTTTTTCCTAGAGGTAATCAATCACTAGTAATATTTGGGGGCATTCGTTTAGGTTTTTTTCTTCCTTTCTTGTGTGCATGGGTGTGTGTGTGTGGTGTGTGTGAGAGTGTGTAGTGTGGGGGGGGGCGGTGTGCGTGACGTATGAGTGGCTTATGTCCCTTCCAGAAGGAAAGGCCGCAGAGAGTGGCATGAGTGAGCCGCTGGCTGGCGGGCTCTGCTGCGCGCCCCGTGGGTCGTCCTCCGCATGCTGCCGCCGGGGTCCCGGGCGCCCGTCCTCACTGCTGTCCCTGTCCTTTCCAGGACGGCTCTTCTCAGTGAAGGACCTTGCACTCGCTACTGAGTAGCGACCATGGGCCTGCTCGCCTACCTGAAGACCCAGTTCATGGTGCACCTGCTCATCGGGTTCGTCTTCGTGGTGAGCGGGCTGGTCATCAACTTCGTCCAGCTCTGCACGCTAGTCCTCTGGCCGGTGAACAAGCAGCTTTACCGCCGGCTCAACTGCCGCCTCGCCTACTCACTGTGGAGCCGTGAGTGTTGCCTGCGCTGCGCATGCGGGGAGGTGGGGGCTGGGCAGCAGGGGGGGGAAAGGACGTCCTTTGTGCCAGATGAACCCGAACCCCGAACAGACCGGCCTGCACTCCCTGCCGGGCGGGGGCCCCTGGGGTGGGGAATGCTCCCGATGACACATGCGGCAGGTGGGGCCCGGCTGGCGGTCCTCACGCGGGAACGGAGGGGCTGCTCAGGGGTGGCCGGCAGACGCGTGGAGGATGCTCAGCCTCTCCACGGGGTTGAGCCGAATGACATCCCGACAGCCGACTGCTTGGACCCACCGAGGACGCCGTTTTGTATGGTTAACATGGTCTTGGATATTTGAGGACAGATATGAACTCGGTTCGCCAGCTGGGCAGCGGGGCGCTGCGAGCCAACCGCGGGTGGCCTGTCCGCTCTCTGGTGCATGCGAGCACCTGTCTGTCAAGGACAAGGACCCTTGCCCGCTTTGATCTCACGTATGCGTGTAGACGTGTGTGTCTGTGGCCGACGTGCATCTGCGTGTGCGTGTGCGTATAAAATCAGTCCCCACCTGCTGGGTGACGGAGACGCCAGCGCCCCACAGCAAAGCTCACGGTTGCCGGGGCTGGACCATTGTCCCACAAGATACGAACGTGCCTGAGTGCTCCCTGCAGAAGCGCCGTCAGTACAGACCTTCTCCTCTTACCACTTGGACATCAGCACAAACCGGCAGCCGCCGTAGTGCCCCCTTCGCGGGGCGCAAATACGGTGAGTGCGCCATGGGACCCCGCAGCCCTGACCAGCGAGGGCGTCTCCCTACTGACGCAGAGCCATCTGCAAAATACATTTCTAAGCGAAAGGGGAAGGCGCACAACGAGGTTCAGGGCACACTGCTGTTTCTTTGAGGATGGCGTGTGCTGGGTGTGCACGTGTGCATGCTGGTCGTGCCTGGAGGGTCCCCTGGGTCACCAGGAAACCGAATACCCAGGGACTGGAGGAACGAGGGGCTTCCACTTTGTGCATTGTTATGTTTTACTTATTTACTGCTTGTTTGGTTTTTGTTTTTTTCCTTTTCCTTTCTACTATTTACATTTATTTACGTATATGTGTGACTTTGCGCTGTTTACGTTTTTGAGCTTAAGACCATGTTTCTTTTATAGTAAAGAGAAAACAATACCCATTTTATATCCCCTGGGAAACGGTGAGTCTCCGTTAGCCTCCCAGCTCGGGAGCAGAGGCGGGAAGACCTCCAAGGAGGCTCGGAGGCCCGCTACTTCCCGCGGCCTCAGCCGAGACCGGCGAGCTGGCCCATAGCTTTAGCTTGCCTTACACGCTCAACAGCTTCAGTTCCCAGGGTTTGGTTTCTCTTTCAGATAAAAGATTTTTGTGGGGGTGGGGGAGGGAGAATTAAAAATCCTGTCGTGTGAAACATACAATGAGCTGCTCGTGAGTATAATTGGGTAAGAGAAATACACACCAAAAGGGCAAATACTGATTAATAAAAACTAAATTGTGACTCCACCTGCAGCAGGATTGTAAGGTTAAAACACTCCCAAACAGCTCAGTCCTGGATGAGGTCGGCTTGTTAGCACGTGGCTGGGGGCACAGTACGTAAAGGGAACCTCTTAGTGCTGCCCCATCCCCTCAGCAGAGAGCGGGGGGCTGGCACTGAACCTTGAGCTTGCCTTCCAGCAGCCCCAGATGGACCAGCTGCAGGGGGGGGACTGGATTTAACTGGACCCGGAGCCGTGGCTGGGTTGGAGCAGGTTAGCAGTGCCCCTTGGGATCAGCTTGTCTGGGGGAAATACCTCCCACTTTAGGCTCGAAGAATCTCACAGATCAGGACAAAGCAAATATGAACTCATAGTCGGAGGACAAGAGACATCCGGCAGATTTAGACAAAACACTAGCAAATGGTGACAAAAGAATCAGATAGAACGCCTATAAATAAAAATTGTAATTGTAGAGTATTGTTAGAGTGAACTGTCAGCTCGTGCTGGTGAATGTGACGTCACGTTGGACCCAGCTCATGGGAGACCAGGCACAGTGACGCGAGTGTGCGGCAGAGACCCGGGAGGAGAGGGTGACACGGGCTGAAAGGAGGACGGGGAGAGAGGCTGGATCTGTGGAGGGGGCGCGGCAGGCGGTGCTGGGACAGGATCCTCCTGGGTGGATGAAGACGTGGTGCTGTGACTCCTTGAGGACAGCGTGTTCCCAGCAGGGAAAATAAACCGACACACACGCTCAGACACGCCCCAGGGAGGTCACACACGGCGGAGACAAAGAGCAGGTGCAGAAATACCCAGACGGGAAAGCCCGACTGCCGGCAGGAATGGACAGACCGACCGACGGCGGTCGTTCAAACGAGGGTGACCTAGAACAGTCTGATGCCAGCCAAGAGCGGCGGCACTCGCGGCCCATGATATGCACCTGACATTCCCGTCGGAGAAGTTCTTTAGGAAGAACAAAAGCTATCATACAGCAGGGCCTGAGGTGCTGGAAAGAGGGCAGTCAGAGAAATTGGTGAGTAGGTACATCTAAGCGATGCTGTTAAGTAATGACCATGCCCGGTTTGTGAGGCTGAGCCAGAACCAGTCAGGGCGGAAGCGGGGGTGGGGGTCGGGGGGGGCTGTGTGTGTGGGGTGGGGGAGGGAGGGAGGGAGGGGACGTTGGGGGAGAGTTCCAGTCCCACTGGGCTCACTTCTCCTTCTGGTATTCGCCAGGAGGACAGCAGTCTCTGATGTCAGACTTTGCTAACAAAAGGTGGGGTGGGAAACAGACATCATACTAACTTGAGAACTCTTAGAAGATGGGTTAAAAAAGCAAAGACAAATGCATTTTTGTAACAAAGACAACGAAGTGGAGGAAAGCCTGAGAACAAAACCTGTCTCCCGGCGGGAAGCAGACTGGAGTGAGCCCCTTGTGTGGGGAGCATCCCAGACGCCAGCGAGGGGCGCCGGCCTTCTGTTGCTGAGCGCGAGGCTGTGGGAGCCCCCGAGGGACCCGCTGAAGCGGGGGTATTCCACAGGTGTCCCCCTCCGAATTGGACTGAGTGGAAGGCTCCCCCAGATTACAGGGGCATGCGGGGAGGGCTGCAGTCACATCATTGTTTTAATGACCCTGAGCCACTGTCCAGTGTCTGGCTGGACAAGAACCCTACTCTCACCCTGTGATGCCTGGCGCCCTCCCGCTAGCCGCCCTGAGCGCGTTCCCAGTGTGACCCTCGTCCGGGCCCTGGCTCCCGCTGACCTGGCCATGCCGAACCTTCCCGGCTGGAAAAGAGAAAATCGCCTCCCTCGCAGCCGCTCTATCCAGATCGAGTCAATGCCGGGAGTTTGAGAACGGTGATGCGCAGCGAGTGGCTGAAAGAGAGAGCTTGCTCGTTCTGAATGAAGGAAATCACACCGAAAAATGAGGGCTGGGCCCAGGAGCCCACCAGCAAGACTCCTTCAGAGTGCTCCCCCGCGGGGCCAGGGTTGCAGGCACCAACGGCAGGCTGGCAGCCGCCTGGCGGCTCCACGCTCCACGGACAGAGAGGCTGCTGGTCTCCAGATGAGATGGGCAGGCACCCCCACCCGCCGTTCCCTGGGCTGCCGACTGGCAGGCGGGGAGGAGCAGCCTGGTGCGCTCCGACAGAGCCGCTCTCCGGGACGGGCCGTGGCTCGTCCTCACAGAACGTCTGTTGGGGATTTGGGGTGCCTGTCCATCCGGCCCTCCATCTGCGGTCTCTGGGCGCCTCTGGAACACAGGGATGGCTGAGAGAGCCAGCGTTCATGGACATTGACCGCGAGGCGGCCCCGCTCCGGAGCACCTGCGGGGAGGGGGCTGTGCCGTCCCTCTCGCAGGTGGGGCCACACAGCTGGGGAGGGGGCCCCCCGAGCCAGCCTGCGGCTCAGCAGCGCACTACACTCCTGCCCTTGGCGGCTCTGAGTCAGGAGGCTGAGGCCGTATTGGCTCCTCTCGAACAAAGGATAAGAAAGAACTTGCCCGTGTCCGCGGCAGCGTCGTTCCCACGAGCCCACAGTCTGAACACGTGTCCAGCGATGGATGAACGGATAGAGAAAACGTGGTCCTACGTGCAGTGGGAAATTATTTGGCCTTTACACAGGGACTCCTGCCACAGGGGACAACACGGATGAAACCTCAGGACATCGCGTGAAGTGAGGTGAGCTGGTCCCAGAAGGACACGTACTGCCCCATCCCGCTTCCAAAAGGGACCTGAAATCGGCCGCACCCTGGAGGGGCCTAGGGTTGGTGATGTGGTGCGCCGTCCAGCCCTGTGCCCCATGGTAACGGTGCCGGATTGTGCACTGGAGGTGTGTTCGGAGGGCGCGTCTCAAGTGTTCTTACTAGGATAATGGAAAAAACGCTCCCCCATTCCCCAACAAGTCTCTTTAGAAGCAACAGTCTCCACCATAGTCCCTTGTGAACCAGCTCACCCCCGGGGACTTGGCGCAGGCCCTGCCAGGGCTGCCGCCATCCGATAAACAAGAGCCACAGAGAGAGAGAGGGCGGCTCTGGGCTGTGTCTCCCCGGTGGGGGGGGGGGCAGCTGCCCCCCCCCCCACATCAGCAGGGGACGCTTCCAGATGCGCAAGCGGCCGGCCTCCTGGCCTCTGCTTTCCTTCCTTTTCTTTTCAACAGCTTTACCGAGACAAAATCCACGCTTTATACAGTCCGTACAGCCCAGTGGTCCTGGTGTAGTCACCCCAGAAAGAAACCCCATAGGCACTCACAGCCGCCGCCATCCCCCAGCCCTGCAGTCAGTCAGCTGCCTCCTGTCTGTGGGTTTGCCCGTTCTGGACATCGCATGCAGCCCCTACGGGTCGGTCCTTCAAGACGGACTCACTGTTTCCCAGGCTCGCCCAGGTTGCGGCTGGGTCACGTGACGCGGCGGTGGGACTGGTTGTGCGGCCGGCCGTGGCTCGGTGGGCATTTGGCTGGTGTCTGCTGCTCGGCGCTTTGAGCATCCGTGCACAGGTGTTTGCAGGGACGCCTGTTCTCGTGGCTCCTGGGCAGATCCCTGGGGTGCGATCGCGGGGCCGTCCCCTAGCTCCGTGTGGACACCAGTTTCCGAGAAAGTGCCCAGCACGTGCACGGCGCCAGGCGGGGCTCCTGTGTCTCCCGTCGGTGTCTGGTGACAGCCATCCCGAGGAGCGGGAAGGGGTGTCTCACTGCGGTTTGGGCGCATCCTGATGGCTGGCGATACTGAGCATCATCTCGTGTGCTTGCGGGCCGCCTGTAAATACTCGAGAAAGGTCTGTTGGGATCGTTTGTCTTCCACGCCTGCGCCTTTCTCCAGGCTTGTGAATGCGGGCTAGAAGCGGCCAGGGCTAGCAGGGTCACTGGTGCCGAGTTTGCCTCTGACAGGTGGCCTTTTCCGCTGACCCTGCCTCGGGTTGTCTCCCGGGTGGCAGGGACTGTGGCTGGTGAGTGTCCAGGTATCATCTGAGGGGCAGACCTTCCATCCAGCTCCCACCTTACAGAGAAGGAAGGGACCCCAGAGGCTGCGTGATCAGCATCACATGGGGCGCAGAGCTTATGCAGCCCCCACCTTGCCCCAGGCTGGTGGGGATGCCCATCGGGAAGGGGGGACCAGCCCCAGTCGTTGGTTCTTGGGTGTTAACGTCGTGAACTGTGGCCCGTGGAGTCCTCCAGGGGCCCTGTAAGGAAGCCACTATTTTCTCCTTTCTGTAAATGGGGAAACTGAGGCCCAGGCAGTCAGACGTGGAGCCTGCTCTCCACGCCCTGGCCTCCATCCCCCAGGGCCGGTCCCATCAGAAGATGGAGGGGCTGGTGTTGAGCACAAAAACAACGGGGCCGTCCTACGGTGATCCTGAGCGCGAAAGCCGTGCTTCTTGGTCTGTGGGGTCACCTTTCTTAGGACGCCTGGCCGTGGTGGGCATAGTCACACTGCCGACCACGTGGCCCTGGGGCTGGCTGTGTGCATGCACCCACCCCCTGTGCCCCCATTCTGTGGATAAAATGTGATCGTCCCTCAAATCACAGCACCTGTGGGAATCATAATAGGACATAAAGACGTCCACCTAAGATTATGGTTTTCTTCCACTTCTGCTTTCCATTTGTCTTTTCCCTGACTTTTGTTTAGAAAAGGTCATTACAATTTTGGAAAATTAAATTTATGAAACCTAAACCATCAAAACTCATTTCTAGCTGGAAGTCCCACCTGGATGAACATTCTGTAAAAGTCCCCTGAGCACGGGCTTGGCCGGCACCTCCTGCAGCGGGGTTCCCGTATCCAAGCCCAGCGTCCTGCACCTGCTGACGCCGCTCCCCTGTGTCTGCAGAGTTGGTCATGCTGCTGGAGTGGTGGTCCTGCACGGAGTGCACGCTGTTCACTGACCAGGCCACGGTGGACCGTTTCGGCAAGGAGCACGTGGTCATCATCCTCAACCACAACTTTGAAATTGATTTCCTCTGTGGGTGGACCATGTGTGAGCGGTTTGGCGTGCTGGGGGTGAGCCACATGGGGGTCTTGGGGAGGTGCTGGGGGTGAGCAGTGCGGGGTCCCGGGGAGGTGCTGGGGGTGAGCAGTGCAGGGTCCCAGGGAGGTGCTGGGGGTGAGCAGTGCAGGGCCCTGGGGAGGTGCTGGGGGTGAGCAGTGCAGGGTCCCGGGCAGGTGCTGGGGGTGAGCAGTGCAGGGTCCCGGGGAGGTGCTGGGGGTGAGCAGTGCAGGGTCCCAGGGAGGTGCTGGGGGTGAGCAGTGCAGGGCCCTGGGGAGGTGCTGGGGGTGAGCAGTGCAGGGTCCCGGGCAGGTGCTGGGGGTGAGCAGTGCAGGGTCCCGGGGAGGTGCTGGGGGTGAGCAGTGCAGGGTCCCAGGGAGGTGCTGGGGGTGAGCAGTGCAGGGCCCTGGGGAGGTGCTGGGGGTGAGCAGTGCAGGGTCCCGGGCAGGTGCTGGGGGTGAGCAGTGCAGGGTCCCGGGGAGGTGCTGGGGGTGAGCAGTGCAGGGTCCTGGGGAGGTGCTGGGGGTGAGCAGTGCAGTATTCCAGGGAGGTGTTGGGGGTGAGCCACACAGGCATTCTGGGAAGGTGCTGGGGGTGAGACACGTGGGGGTCCCAGGGAGGTGCTGGGGGTGAGCAGTGTGAGGTCCCAGGGAGGTGCTGGGGGTGAGCAGTGCGGGGCCCCGGGGAGGTGCTGGGGGTGAGCAGTGCAGGGCCCCGGGGAGGTGCTGGGGGTGAGCAGTGCAGGGCCCTGGGGAGGTGCTGGGGGTGAGCAGTGCAGGGTCCCGGGGAGGTGCTGGGGGTGAGCAGTGCGGGGTCCCGGGCAGGTGCTGGGGGTGAGCAGTGCGGGGTCCCGGGCAGGTGCTGGGGGTGAGCAGTGCAGGGCCCTGGGGAGGTGCTGGGGGTGAGCAGTGCGGGGTCCCGGGCAGGAGCTGGGGGTGAGCAGTGCGGGGTCCCGGGCAGGTGCTGGGGGTGAGCAGTGCAGGGTCCCGGGGAGGTGCTGGGGGTGAGCAGTGCAGGGTCCTGGGGAGATGCTGGGGGTGAGCAGTGCAGGGTCCTGGGGAGGTGCTGGGGGTGAGCAGTGCAGGGTCCTGGGTAGGTGCTGGGGTTGAGCAGTGCAGTGTTCCAGGGAGGTATTGGGGGTGAGCCACACAGGCATTCTGGGAAGGTGCTGGGGGTGAGACACGTGGGGGTCCCAGGGAGGTGCTGGGGGTGAGCAGTGCAGGGTCCCGGGGAGGTGCTGGGGGTGAGCAGTGCGGGGTCCCGGGCAGGTGCTGGGGGTGCTCCACACGGGGGCCCCAGGGAGGTGCTGGGGGTAAGCAGTGTGGGATCCCAGGGAGGTGCTGGGGGTGAGCAGTGCAGGGTCCTGGGGAGGTGCTGGGGGTGAGCAGTGCAGGGTCCTGGGGAGGTGCTGGGGTGAGCCACATGGGGACCCCGGGGAGGTGCTGAGAGTGAGTGGCATGGGGTCTGGGTTTTCCTTCTCTTCTGGTGTAGCCCCTGGACCCTCTGAGCCCAGAGTCTGAGGTCAGGTCCACCCTCAGCTCCCCAGGGCTTGTCTTGAGCTCAGGCTTATTGCATTGCCTCCCATGAACCCGTTCTTATCCAGAGTCCCTACAGAGCTCCCTTGGCCAGCTGAACTGCCTCAGGGAAATGTCAAGGGCCCCCTGAGGCAGGCCGAACAGAGCACTGCAGTGAAAGTAGCTGTACTTTGCTGTCCCAGGTCCACCCTCAGGCAGCCCAGGGCCTGGTGGCTAGAGTGGGCACCCCTCTCTCCACCAGCCTGTGCCTCAGTTTCCTTGTCTGTAGGACAGCACGCCTGCCCCCTTGGGGTCGTGCAGAAACCAGTGGCCATGCTCAGAGCAGGGCCTCCTCGTTGACGGCAAAGTCACCAAGCACCAAGCCAGTCCCAGGGGCGCCTGTGGGGGTCTTGACCCTCACCGCCTGCCCCCTCCCTCCAGAGTTCCAAAGTCCTCGCAAAGAGGGAGCTGCTTTATGTGCCCCTCATCGGCTGGACGTGGTACTTCCTGGAGATCGTGTTCTGCAAGCGGAAATGGGAGGAGGACCGGGACACTGTCATCAAGGGGCTGAAGCGCTTGTCCGACTACCCCGAGTACATGTGGGTGAGTGCCCTGTGGCTTCAGTCCGGATGCCTTTAGGTCTCCTGACCCCCCCCCCCCCGCCCCCGACTATATGATTAGCTGTGGCCGACGAGAACCCACACTGGGGAGCAATTTCACAGCAGAACCAGGGCCCTCACCTGAGCTTGCAGGCCGGGGGGCCCCTCCCAGGCCAGCTGCTTCTACCTGCCCCAGTGCAGACCCAGAGCCCTGCTGAGGGGGCCTGGAGAGGAAATGAGCCCCCTTCCTGCATCCCTGGCTCCGCTGTGCGATGGAGCCGCCCTGAGAGCACCTGCCCAGCCCCTCGGGGGGCATTCTCTGCAGGGAGTAGCTTCCGGGGAGCCAGGCTGCACAGCAGACCCCAGGGACCCTGTGGTTCTGGGGATCGATTTGTACTTCAGAGAAGATTTAGCTTGCTTTCAAGAACATCCACCCCTCAGGCCCCTGGGGCAGGGGCTTCCTCCTATTTTTCCAGCCCCTTCCATGAGTCTGATGGGCCAGCCGTCCGAAGTAGTGGCCATCGGTCAGTTTGGACATCGTTTCTGTTTCTAATCTGGTCCCTGGAAGTATTTCTTTGAGAACTGGCTACTTAGTTGCATTTCTGATCCTCATGTTGAGGCAAATGGATAACAGACTAACGATTTTCCAGTCACTGGTGGGAAGGCTGCTGCCTGGGCACCCCTTCCTGTTCCAGTTCTTTCTGGGCAGCTGTCTTTGGCATTCTTGGAGAATCCGTGCCGTGCTGTTTGCTGTTCTCGGAGGGGCTCCGTGTGGCTGGAGTGTGGCTTGCAGCCCTAAATCCAGTCACATTGTACAGGACACCTCACTTGTCACTAGAGTGTTGTGTCATTGCTCCAGATCAGCAGCACATGCTCGGTGGGGGCAACGTTGGAGCCCGTCGCCTGGGATAACCCCTGTCCCCCCCCATGCCCTAGTTCCTTCTGTACTGTGAGGGCACGCGCTTCACGGAGAAGAAGCACCGCGTCAGCATGGAGGTGGCCATCTCCAAGGGGCTGCCCGTCCTCAAGTACCACCTGCTGCCCCGAACCAGGGGCTTCACCACGGCGGTCCAGTGCCTCCGAGGGACGGGTAAGAGGCCGCCGCTCTCCCTCGGGCTCTGCGTGCAGCAAGACATGAACGTGATTTGTCCAAGACTACAGGTCTTGTGAATGACGTGTAAAATGCAGGACAGCGGGACGGAAAGGGAGAGCCAGTAGGTGGAGGCACCGTGTGTAAGCTGGTCCTAGCGTTTCAGGGGTGATAAAATGCTAGTTAATGGAATAAATGATGAATAAATAATGAAAAAGTTGTGTAACTTAAAACCTTATAAAAGGAAAAAATACATATATCTAATGAGTCCCAAAGGAGGCAAGATCAAAGATAGGGACAAAGAACAGGGAGTACAAATAGAAAGCAACGAGACCATAAATCTGAACACAAATGGTCAGTAAATGCAGTAACGTGCATCACCCACGTGTGAGGCGAGGAGCCTGCAGGGCTGAGCTGGGTGCGGGGCTGAGTCAGGTGCTGGTGTGGGGCCCAGCGGGGTGCAGGGCTGAGTCGGATGCAGGTGCGGGGCCGAGCCGGGTGTGGGTGTGAGCGTGGGTGCTGACGCAGGCGCCCGCCCAGGTCTCACCCCTGCTGCTCCCTGCAGTCGCAGCCGTCTACGACGTCACGCTGAATTTCCGTGGAAACAAGAACCCGTCTTTGCTGGGAATCCTCTATGGGAAGAAGTACGAGGCGGACATGTGTGTGAGGTGAGTACCCCTCCCCGTGTCCCCAGCTCCTGGCACTGGGCCCCCGGGCACCCAGTGGAGGCAGCCTGCTCCCCAGAACTGCAGATGTGGGGACAGACCCGAGAAGCACTCGCTGTCCTACAAGGTGAAGGAGTGGGTCTGGGGTGAAGGCAGACCCTTCTGCATGCTCTGAAGACAGGAACAACCTCTCCTGCTGGAGGGACACAGAGGCTTTTTAAAAGGGGCTGAGCTTCAGCTTGGACAGTGACTAGGATTCCCATAGGCAGAAGGGTGAGCTGTCCCAGCCCAGGGGTCTGGTGTTCTTAATAAAAGGGGGTTTTGACTTTGACCCCAGCTCCAAGCATAATTGTAGGCCGGCCCTCCAGGTCCTCCTCTTGGCTGGATCTTCCCAGTTGAACTTGGCAGCCCCGCCCCTCCCGGTTCCTTCAAATGTGCAGGAAGGCCGGACCTTCCCTGGTGCGCGCACAAATCATGGGCCCTGTTAGCGCCTCTGCCTGTCACCAGCCAGCACTGAGTATCCACCCCGGTCAGACTGGCCCCCAGGGCTCTCGGAGGCCCACTTCATGTCAATCCCGAGCACATCTAAAACAGCAACCACACCCGGTTCCTCCCCCACCAGGAATAACTTTGTGAATGTAAAGAATAAGCCAGGGGGCTTTTTCCTCCTGAAGTTTGTAGTGGATTGGCTCAGAGGAGGTATAGGTTCTCTTATTCCATCCTCGGACGGGGAGAGAGCCCCAGGTCCTTGCCCTTAGACCTCTGGAACCAGCGGGGACTGGGTGGTCCTGGTGGCCTCCAGCCCTGGCTATGGCTCTGACCAGAACATGTGCTGTGGCCCAGGGCAGTGACAGCAGTGGTGGGCTTGGGGCCTGTCCTCACCCTCGCTGGCCCCTGGGCGGTCGGGGTGGCCCGGGGCTTGGTCTCAACCGCCCCAGGTCCCAGCCTGGAGGTGGCAGAGCTGGGCGAGCCCTCCTGGTCCGGCTCCAGAGCACCAGGTTGCACTGCTCCTCCTAGTGGACAGTCACCCCTGCCGGAGAAGACCTGTGCCTTACTCTGTTGATTGTCCCCTTTGTTGCAGAAAGCCTGGGATTATACTTTACCTAATCTTATTTTAACAGACAAGTTCTTAGAACGTCTAAAAGCTTCAGTGTGCTATTTTGTGATACTTACCTTTTGGGTATTTTGAAGGAAAGCAATATTCCAGTGAGTCCAAAACATGCTTATAATCAAACAAGACAAAGCTCTCGTCGGCCGATGGAGCTTTCCTCTTTTGAGTCCTTTTCCTGTTCCCCTCCTGGTGCAGTTGCGCTGGGGGCAAGGCCAGGGGCATTCGGTGGTGGTGGCCTGAGGCTCCCCGCGTTCATCTGGCACTTGGGGCCAGCATCCTTAAAGGGGCTTGAGTCCTCTCCGGGAGATAGGTGCTCATATATTTATTTTTTTTTATCATCCTTTTGAATTCTTATTTTATACTTTTCATACTGCGTACAGCAGACCTACACAAGGACCTGGGTGTGGTGATCCACCGCAGGATGTGGATACAAACCAGGGGAGGAGGCGGCCATCCCTCAGTGGACACCCCTTCTGAGCTTTGTCTCCTTAGCTGGGGTGCACCGGTTCCCAAGAGCTTTCGGGGTCCTCAGAGTTAGAGCATTTTTGTTTACGAGGGGTTCTACGTCTCCTTCACTCCCCGGGAGTGTAGAGTGGTTCCCAGAGGCTGCGTGAACGTGGCACCGCCCTCGCTCCCGTGTCCATGTCCTTGTTCTCGTGTCCGTTTTCATTTCAAATACAGTGAAGATCGACAGGTTATAACCCACATAAAGCAAAGCTCTCCACTTTTGGAAACAGTAGGGTTAGGATAACTTCAAACACGGAGATTTTGGCAGGCTGCTCTCACTCGGGCCCACCCGGTGGTGCCCGGCGGGAAGACCACCGCCCTGGTCATTCCTGCTCCCGTGTGTCCCTAGCGTCCCCTGCTGGCGGCCTCGGGTACTGCGGCTGCCGTGGGGCGCCCTCTTGCCCTGCTTGTCTCCCCCAAGACACCTGCGCTCCTGGGCGGGTGATCCCGCTGGTGATTAGGGTCATAAGTAAGTGTCACCGAAGTCAGCTATTTGTGAGTTAAGATTAAAGTTCTGAATCTCTATTGCTTTTCATATTTGGAGCAAGTAGATTTCCTTTGTGAACTACATAATCCTCTTTGCCTAATGGAAGACGCTCTCAGTTTTGATTATTTCTGAAGAATGGACTATTAGGAAAGACCAAAACTCCTGCTGGAGCTCACAAGTGCACACCCTTCTCAGTGGAAACGGGGGCGTGGTCTGTTCCATTAAACTGCCCGTGAGCCCCCCCCACCCCCGTGAAAAGTGTTGGCTGTGCCTTGGGGAAGAACACACCTCCCTGCCCTCCCTCCGTGGCCCCTGCTGCCCCGCGGGCCAGGTGCCAGCTGCTCTGCGCGCCGGCTGAATGCCTTGGATGTGTGTGTGGTTTTAGAACTTGAGAGTGAGGCCCGACCAGAAAAGGTGGGGCCGGCGAGTCCCCCCCACCACGCAGCGACTGCTCCCCTGTTTGATGCCATCCCACGGGTAAGTCACCGTGCTTTCAATCTTCTTACCCGAACAGGAGATTTCCTCTGGAAGAGATCCCACTGGATGAGAAGGAAGCGGCTCAGTGGCTTCATAAACTGTACCAGGAGAAGGTAAAGGCACACGGCTCTCCCCTCCCCCGGGGTCTCGGGAAGAGGTTTCCGAGGGGCGGCGCACGGGGCAGGCGGGTCACGCGTGCGGATTTCCGGAGACGGGAGGACCGTGTCGCTCTCAAACACTTTCTACCTTCTTTCCAGTGTCTTTCTTAACTTGTGAGAAATCAACACACTAGAGGAAGGTGTAAAGGATGGCATGGTCTTTACACAGCCGTGGCTGATCACATTTTGCCACATTTGGTTCATCTTTTCATGTAAAAACTGATAGATCCACAGCCTACATGTATCGTGTGTGTGTGTGTGTGTGTGTGTGATTTATAGAAGAGACACAGTCTAGGTGACATGAAGAGATCCGTGGGCCAAGCACACCATTCCTTCTCCATTCCCCTGAAATGTGCCACTGGCTTGTTTTAGATACACAAACATACAGGACACAGTATCTTCATCTTCAGCATTGCGGGGGGCTTAGAGAATGACAAGATCCTTTCCACATACAACAAATATCCTTTTAAAGGCACTGGTGAGCTTTTAAGGAAATAAGGGTCAGAGAAGAACTTGGAGCTGAAAATCAGGTCATGAGCCTGTGAACCAGGAATGCCACACTCCTGCAAGTGGCATTTGCTGGTCCCCTTACCCTGGAGTCCTGAGTTTTAATGCCTACCTGGAAACAGAAGAGAGGGGTTTGACCTCATTCCAAGCAGGAACTCACCTCGCACAGTGAACTGAAAGAAACATACCTGCCAGCACAGGGAAATGACTTTGACGCTCACCTTTCTCCTCTTGGTCTCAACAAGGTCTCCCTGATAATTCATAATCACAGGTCGGCCCTCAGAGGGGCTTGGGGTTTGAATTTATCCTAGCAATATAGTTCAGGGAGAACAAAGCCAAAATATCAACCCAACAAGTGGTTCCAGGCAAACCATTCCAGAGTTCCTGAGAGAAGCACATGCAGGACTGGAAGAACACAGGTAAAATCCTGCTGGAGATGAGCATGTAACCAGACCACGAGCACAGGGCGCAGAGACACAGAACAGAAGAGGTAAACTCTCCAAACACTTCAGCCAGTGGATCAACAGAGACTAAAATCAGTATGTTTGAAGTGGTTGAGCACAAAGAAGGAACTGAAAACAAAAGAGCAATACCGACAGAAAAAAGACAGATTTGAGAAAAACCAAGTAGAATTTATAGGCAGCAAAAATCTAGGCACTGACAGTAAAATTTTAATTAATAGATTAAATGGCAGATTTGATACAGCTGAAGAGAGAGTAAACTGGAAGATTGAGAAGAAATTGCTCAGAATGTGGCACAGAGGAAGTGCAAACATAAAAGGAAGTTGAGAAGACACAGAGGGCAGACCCAGAGGTCCAATATGTAACTATGGGCAGGTCCAGAAAGAGACAAGAGTGGTGAAGAGCAGGTGTCACAGATGACAAATGTAGAGCTTCTGGAATTCCTCAGGTTCAAGAAACGCAAGTCTGGAACAGGGTAAATAAAGAGAAATCCAACCACCCCCCACCCCCCACTTATCGATGAAATTGCAGAACACGAAAGACAATGAGAAGATCTTAGAGTAACCGGAGAGAAAAGACATACTTCCTTCGAGGGAATGATCGTGAAGTTGACATTAGACACATCTTACTATGTGTCAGGATCTCTTCTAAATGTCTTATACATGTTTTATCCTCGTAATAATCTCTCTCTCACACACACACACACTGACATACACATACATTATACGTGCACAGACATAATAAAAATAGAGTAAGCCCAGAGAGAATAGAACAAATAAAATAATAAAAATAGCATAAATCATTTTAACAGAAAGCAAAGCTACAAAAGAGTGAATCAACTGTACCAAATGCTTTTAAAAAAAAAAAACCTAATAAAATAGAAAGCCATGGGCAAGAGTGACCCATTAGAAGAGTGATAGCATTGATAGGAATGAAAAGATAAGCCAACCAAGGGGCAGAGGAGAATAATATGAGAGTAGCGTCACTAACTTTATGCTCATACATTTGAAAACTTAGGTAAAATGTATGATTTCCAAGAATACAACTCTCTCTGGATGAAAAATAAAGCCTACGTGAAGAAGAAATGCAGCATGTGTGATCAAGTAGATAGAAAGGCAGATGGATCTTGAACACACTAGGTTGCAAAGAAGAATCCATCTTGGAATCCACGGCAACATGTGAGAGTTTAAAACTCTTACAATAGACATTTGTGAGCAACAGTATTTTCAACACAAGAGGAAAAATAATGTAACAGTGCATTGTTGGGAAATAGGACATTGTGTGTGTTCATTTGCGATAATTCAGTCGCAATGAACAAACTGCATATCATCAGCAGAACCAGATCACGGGGACATAATGTGCAAATACATAATGTGCAAGCACGCACATGCTCCGTGCAGAAGGCGGCGTGGCGTACGGGCCGTGCACAGACTGTGTTCACGCGCACACGCCTGTTCAGTGCATGTGTGAACAGTGTCGGGGGGGGGGACAGAGGGGCCCAGCCAGGACACAGCGGCCTCTGGAGGTGACAGAGTAGGGGCCTCATCTCTGTCCCTAAGGTTCACTTTCTAGAATCATCTAACACAGATGCAGCAAGTGGCAAGGTTTGACATATATGACTTTTGGGGGGTGTTTTTCTATTATTTGCCATGTTTTTCTATACTACTGAAAATACATAATAACATTTTCAGTTGTTTTTTGTGTCACAATTAATTTACATCAAGGGTGCCATACTATATGTGAGGTGTTCTATTTTTTCTTCTGTCAGTCACCATGGTGTTTGTACCTGTCAGCATTGACGTAATAGATTTAATTCACTCCTTTTATTTTTTTAAGAAGGTCTTTTTCTATTGCCCTTTTTTTTTAGAGAAGGGAGGGAGGGGCAGAGGGCGAGAGAGAATCCCAAGCAGGCTCCGCACCCAGCACGGAGCCCAACGCTGGGCTCTGTCCCACGACCCTGAGATCAGGACCTGAGCTGAAACCAAGAGTCGGACGCTTAACCGACTGAGCCCCCCAGGCGCCCCTGTTTTTTTTTTTTTTTTTTTAAGATTTTATTTATTTGCGAGAGAGAATGAGAGACAGAGAGCATGAGAGGGAGGAGGGTCAGAGGGAGAAGCAGACTCCCTGCCGAGCAGGGAGCCCGATACGGGACTCGATCCCGGGACTCCAGGATCATGACCTGAGCTGAAGGCAGTCGCTTAACCAACTGAGCCACCCAGGCGCCCCCCTGTTTTTAATTTAAGTAAACTCTACCCCCAGCATGGGGCTCGCGCTCAAGACCCTGACCACACGCTTTGCCGGCTGAGCCAGCCAGGCGCTCCTGCCTCACTCCTCCCCCACAGGGAGACAGGGAGACAGCCGTGCTAGTCCTTCATCTTCCTGTCTGTGAACAGGTAGGCTGTGTCCCCCTTTGCAGAGCGTGTCTCCGAGACACACTCACGCTGTAACCTGTGGGCATAGCCTCTCTGCACTTCGCGGAATTGTTCTGAGCTGCGCTTCAAAGAGACCGCCCAGTTTGCGTCCCGCAGCTGAGCGTGAGATGCCCCTTGTGAGTAGAGGGTCCGGATGGCCCCTGCCAGGCAAGATGCAGACCCTGCAGTGACCAGCCTCGGCACTTTGATCCTGATGCAACAGACAGCTTCCGAGAGGCATTGATGGCTCCCGCCTTTGGTTATTCACCTGTTAGCTCCAGTCGTAACCTGGAGCCGGACCACAGAGTTCGTGCCATGCGGTTTTCCCGTTCCGCAGATGTGGGAGCTGACTGGCGGGTGCCGGCAGGGGGGGCGTCCCGGGCCTCCCGGTCTCTTGCCCTCACTCCTGCCGCACACTCGCTGCATGATCGGAACGGCGGGCAGTGGGGCGGTGAGGGAAATGGGACAGAGTCCTGAGTCCAGTGCTCTTCCTTCCTGGCCACTCGTGTCTGGGCCACGGTGACCGAGTGCCTGCCAGGCTTCCGGGAGGGGACACAGGTGGATGCGGTTGGGGGGTCTGCAGGCGGTGGTGGTGAGACCCTCTCTGCAGTTCCAGCAGAGGCTGGCGAGGGGAAGGAGGAGGTGGGTCAGGCGCGGAGTCGGGAGGAGGCGAGGACATGAGCTCTGAGAGCCAGCCCCACGGGATGGCCTCCGCCGGCCGGGCCCAGCATTTCCTCTCCGGGAACGAGTCCGAGTGTCCCCGTGTGCCGCGGGTGAGCACTGCTTCCCCGACACGCGTGGCAGACACGCGCCACATGCATGTGTGTGTACCAGCTACGCCTCCTGGACTGGGTCCCCGTTCAGAAAGGTATGGAGCTGCCGTCTGGAAGAAGCCGCGGACCCCGAATGCATGTGGTGGGTCCCCAGGACGGTGGGCGAGCTGAGCTCACCTCCCCGACCCTCCCAACACCTGCGAGCAGGATCCTGCCACCATTCCCGGGTGTAGACGTGGGGCCAAGCCAGCGGCATGTCAAGGCAGTGGGCTGGGGTGAGGGGCTCCCGGAGAGGCCCCCGGGAAGCAAGGGGTGCCCACAGGAGGGGATGCGGTGACAGGAGATGGCCCGGCCCCAGGCACGGCTGCCGTGGCTGCAGAGAGGTGTGCCGAGGGGGGCGTGCATGCGTGTGCACCTCTTCCACCAGTGAAATGCTCTGGCAGCTCGTCTCCCTGCGCTCACCTGCTTCTTAGCCTCCTGTCCGGAGACAGAGGAAGGAGAGCTGAGGTCGCTTTTCATGGGCAATGTAGTAGGTGCAGACGATGGTGGGACTGGTGCCCAGGCCTCTGGGCCCCCAGCCAGTCAAGGCCGCTGCCCCACCAGCCCACCCTCAGGAGGTAGCCGGAGGCGACCAGGGGCCGGAGGCGCCTGCATGAGCCCGGCTTTCTTCGAGCTTCCACAAGGGTCCTGCCATCCCCGACCCATCGCACACACAGTAGTTGCTTTATTGATGGGAACGTGGATGGTGGAGTCATTTCTATCGTCAGCCCTCAGCCCTTGTGGTAGGAGAGCATCTAAAGCCGCGTGTTCTCCCTCTTTCAGGACGCCTTGCAGGAGACGTACAACCAGAAGGGCGTGTTTCCGGGGCAGCAGTTCAAACCCCCCCGCCGGCCGTGGACGCTCCTGAACTTCCTCTCCTGGGCCACGGTCCTCCTGTCTCCTCTCTTCAGTTGCGTCTTGGGTGTCTTTGCAAGTGGCTCGCCCCTCCTGATCCTGACATTCCTGGGGTTCGTCGGGGCAGGTAACGAATGCGAGTAACACAAGCTCGAGCTGGGGGCCTTCCGTGCTCCAGCCACGGCGCCCGAGCCCGGGGGCCGTCGAGGTGGCCGGCCCGTAGGGAGCAGGCTCCACCTGGAGTCATTCCGGCCTCTGTCCACTAAGCCATAGGGTCGTGTGGACCACAGCCACGTCCCGGGGCCGTCTCCCTACAAACCGACCGGCCACCGGCTCTCAGGGCATCAGCATCGTATGCTGCAGCTGGGCGGGCCCCGTGTCTGCATGGTGACCGTCTGAGGGTCTCTGAGGACATGGGCATTACTCGACAGCCCTGCACAGTCCTGGGCTCTCGGGACTCCCCCGGAACCTTCGCAGACGGACAGGCACCCGTCTGTGCCAGGCATCTTGCAGGGCGCGGCAGCCCCACCAGGCCCATGGCCACCTCCTGCTCCCACCCCCGGAGCCCCCCAGACAGGCTGGCCCCTGCGGTGGGAGGGGGGAGGGAGCGGGGAGAGGGCTGGCCTGCAGTCCCCACGGGGGCGGTGGGGGAAGGTCAGAGGCAAAAGTCGGGAACCCCCGATATCAGTTTTCCAATTGGATGGCTAAGCGACCTGTCTAACCTTGCCTTTTTCCTATTTTAAAGCTTCCTTTGGAGTCCGCCGACTAATAGGAGTAACTGAAATAGAAAAAGGCTCTAGCTACGGAAACCAAGAATTTAAGAAAAAGGAATAATTACTGGCTGTGATTGCACATACATAACCTGACGGTGGTATCCAATTAACTCAATTAAAAACAGAACAACACACACAGATCGGAACAAAAGACCCTTAGAAACTATTTTTCGTATTAACTGGTGACTAATATTGACCAGTAAACCTTGAGCCAAGAGTGAAGCCGTCGGAGGCCCGCAGACAAAGACTCTGGCTACGCCCCTGCACAGTGGGTGAGAGTCCACCACGGAGCTGGGCGCGGGAGCACGTGTGTGCGGGGGCGGGGGGCGGCCACTCCTGGGATCACCAGTCCCGCCCCGATGTCATCTCGAGAGGACTCTGCCTGCCAGAGGGAGCCTGTGGATGCTTTCTCTTCTTAAACTTAGATCCCATTTTTGTTTTTATCGGTTATTTCGGGAACTCACCCTGGCCCTTCGCCTCCTCCCCCCACCCCAGCAAACCTTCCCCTGCTCTCCCAGGATGGAGGATTTGCAGGTCCCAGGCCCCCGAAGTGCCCACCTGTCCTGCCCAGCACCGCCCCTTCGCTCCGGCCGGTGGGGTGGGCGCGCAGAGCATTCTCGGGGGGACAAGCACACGCCGAGTGTCGGATGGACGGGTAGCCCCATTTCACTGTCAGACCACGGCTTGCCCGTTTCCCCCCAACCCCGTGTGTAAGTACCTTACATCTGTTTTTATAGTGAAGGGGCCCCTTCCCCCGGTACCTGAAGCCCCCGTCCCTCTTTCTCCCTGCGGCCTCCACGGGGCTACACCCCTGTCCCCGGTGCCGGGAGAGGGCTGCCCTGCAGCCCACAGGGCTCTTGGATGCTCGTTTAAAAGTATGTCACCATCAAACCTTGCTTCTGGAGGTGGTTGGAGACTGTTCACTTGGAGCTCGTTGGCTTCTAGAGGTTTTATTTTTACAGTTGGTCTATTGATGGCTCTCCGCTCCCTGATGCAAAGTAGAGGTGGTGAGCCTCCCCCAACTCCGCCAGCCTCCCTTTCCCAAGCAGGTGCTGGGGCCCCGGGGGTGGCCTGCCCCTGTGTGGCGGGTGTCACCCCTGGGGCTTGGGGGCACTGCTCCCCCCTGCTCCCCCCGCCATGGGGTGTCTCCCCGTGACCTGACTTGGGCCCGCGGCCCAGGGGAGCTGCGTGTTCTGCAGATGGAGGCGTGGGGCTGGGGCCGCTGGGCTGGTGGAGGGAGGTGCACGGGGGGCCCCCGGCACCCGCCTCCTGGGTCCCAGCTCAAGCATCCCGCTGCACGCCCCGCCTGCGTTGGACTTCCTTCCTAAACCTCAGGCGTGCTGTTTGCAAGTCACACTCCCCTCGCCCTGTTTAGCCAGGGAAGGAAAACTAGCGGTGTTAGTCTGGTGCCCTGTAACCAGCATTCCGAAGAGAGGCCCGCTGCGTTTTCTAGGAGAGGAGGTGGAGGAAAGGGATGGGAACAATAGAAACTAAACTGGACAAATAACTATGCATCAGCCCTTAGGTCTGTGTTTTGGGAGGACTTCTCGAGACTGCACACGCTCTTTAGGAGGACAATGCTGGATTCTGTGTGGTCGCCGTGGGGCAGGGCGAGACCGAGCACAGCCCCCGCGAGGCTGCAGGGCTGAGGCAGGACCGCCCCCCTCCCTGGCCGCTCAGACCCCGCACTGCAGGGAGGGACTGCCTTAGGTTCTTTCCCTTCACCGGGCGAGCTGCTTGCCTGTCCCCGTCTGTGTATGTCACTAACTCACTAGCACCTGGGACGTTTTGGAACAGCCGTGGGGCACCGCCGTGCAGACGCATCACCTACAAGACGCAGTTTAGATCTCCCACCTGTTAACCCTAGCTCTCGTTGCCCGGAGAAGTTCTCTCCCCTGGGAACCCCTGTGCGCCGGGGGAGTCTGCCCGGAGTCGCTGAGCGAGCCGCGCGGACTCCCGTTCGCACGGAGACCCAGGCCAGCGCAGGTTTTAAATCTCAGTGATTCCCTTCCAATCTAACAGATGAGCTTGTGCACTTGATGCCAAGACCTTGAGAGCAATAAAATCTATACCATGAATGTTTGGGGTTTTTTGTTTGTTTTTGGAGGGGGATGGAGTTGCTTTTCATCCACTTCAGAAGGAAAAGGAACAGGAACTCCTTTAATTTTTAAAATAAATCAGAATAGTGCTTTTCTTTTCCCTTTACGCCCTACAACTGAGTTTCCTCTGTTGCTGACGTCATGTCCAAATTAAGGCCGAATGCTTGGACCGTGTGGGCTGGCCGCGGTTGGGGTGCACTCAGGCGCCGGGCCCTGGGCATCCCCCGCGGGCACCCTACAGGCTGAGCTCGGAGCCTGGGGGCCGCTGGTGGCTCCTCCCTCGGCTCAGACCCACGCCCGGCTCTCGGGCACCTTCCCCGCGTGCACCTCGGCCCTGCCCAGTGAGTGCAGTTCGGGTCGTGGTCACTACCCATGTGTCCAGCTGAGGAGAGGACCCCAGCTTGTTTACCCCCCTCTGGGGAGTTCCAGGGGCTCCTAAGGTGCCATGGCGGCTACCAGCACCTGGGGACTCTGATAGCAGTGTAAGTGACCGTCCCCACTGCATGGGGCTAGGAGGCGCTGGGGAAGGGCTTAGCTGGTCAGAAAGAAAGCGTGTCCTCATTTGCGATTAATCCAAAGGAAGAAGTGACCCTGGCCATCCAGTGCTTGGTGGCAGCATGGCCCTCCCTGAGGTGTCCCTGCAGTCCCTGTCCTCAAGAAGCACAGCGTCTAGTTGAAGAGATGAGTTCTGAATATACAAACCACTAAATAGCAACATAAAACAACCATGTAAGCAGCACTTAGTTATAAACAATGACGTATGGGCACTGACCCATCTTGAATCTCCACCTGTCTGTCCCTCTGACCCCCCTCTGTGCCCCAAGGCATGAGAACCTTTCCTTCCACTCGTTTAGTTACTGAGCATTAGGTTGAGCTGAGCAAAGAGTGGAGTATGCAATTCGAGAGCGGTCTCCAGGCTGTCCGTGTCCCCGTGGCCACCGCTGGGGGTCAGATTTGGGGTGAAGAATAAGTCACTCTCTGCATGTTGCTTTGTCTCTGCTGAGACGCTTAGAGGACAAGCCGCACAATCTTTCCAGCCCGCTGATTTTCAGCCCAACTGTTCAACCTTGTGCATAAGCTCATGCTTCCAAGTTCTCCCCGATACCAGCATGCTCTCCCCAGCACGCAGCGCTCAGCGTCCCATGGTGTCACGTGGCTTCTAACCCTTCCGCAGTGTAACGAGGCTTGGGGTGACAACGGTGGGCCTGGCGTGCCCACCTGCTTCCTCTCTGGACACAGTACGTCCGTGGCCCAGGTGCCTGCCCCTTTCTCTAGCGAGTGAGCTCCTGCAGGAAAGTGAGCCTCGGTGAGTGCCTGCGCCGTGGGGCAGCCGGGGCGCACGCGGACATTCGGGGTCCACGTCCTCGTCTGTCAGGGCTGGCACACCCCAGCCCAGGGACGGGTTGGGGGCAGAAGACGTCACACCGTGTTCTGCTTGGCTGAGGGGTGGACACACGTGAGCTCAGTTTTACCACGAGCATTTGCTGCGGTCCAATTCCGTGACGGTGTCATTCCCATAAGCTGCTTGGGGACATAAAGGACAAGAGCACTGTTAGGGGACTGAGGAGATGGCCAGAGAAGTGGACACCAGTCAGCCCTGTCAGCAGCTGAATGTTCTTTTCAAAGACAATTGAATTGCTTAACATTTTTATGCTCTGTAATGACACGTTCACCTGGACTTTTCTTTTCTCATAAACTCTTCCGTTTCTTAACTTTCTGTTGCAAAAGTGATGGGACAGACGTCGAACTGTGAATGAGGCCCTGAAATGCACTAAGCCGTGTTAAATTAAACCTGAGCTACTTGATGCCATGAAGAAATGCATCCGATCTGCTTGTATTTATTGTCTCAGACCTGTAAGATTTGTACGTTGTGACAATCAAATGTGACTCGCCTCAATGCCGGGAAATTCCACTGGCTTCTTAACCATAAAGACCGTCCGCAAGTACTGTAACTGTAAATGAGCATCTCTCTCTGGAAAACCACGCAAACCCCCGACTCGGTGCGTGCGACGGACGTCGGGGTTCTTTTTCTATTACTGATGATCGGTCCTACCTGACTGTCGGCCAGTTTCTAAGTGATGAATTCTATACAGGGTGCAAATGTACTATATGGATGTTTCCTTTTGTACACTTCATTTTTACAAGTTTTGCTACTCACAAGCTTTATGTAGTCGAGGATAGCGGTATTTTTGGCCAGTGGGGCCTGTGGGGACGGGGTGGGGATGGGCGAGCTAGCTGAGATTTTACCAGCCTGCGTCCCAAACAGCCGGCCACGTTTGCCGCGCTCTGTGGAGATCACTCTGCACGTGGGCGCGTGCGGGCCCGCCGAGCGGTGGTACTTTCTAGATAAAATGCTGCGGGCGCCACGTGCGCCTCTTAACATTGCTGCTGTTGGCAGAGAGCGAGGAGACATCCGTGAACGTCGTCTCCGGCGGGTCCCCTGGGGAGGCGGTGGACGCCCGGGCCGCCACCCACAGCGACCGCCCCCGCGGGGGCCGCTCTAGCTGGGGCCGTCTGCTGGGGGCGCTTCCCACGCTTCTCCATTTCATGTAAGATGCTTTCGGAAGGGAAATCGGAAAGGAGAGTGAGCATCTGGCGAGGGCACAGGAGAGAATCAGCTGGGGCACAAGGTGCTCAGTGCCCTGTGCCTAAACGCGGGTCTTAAAAGCCATCAAGGACAAAAAGGTTTTCCAAAGTAGGCATGTATATATCAAAAATTATTTTTTTGTAACAACAAAATCGTTCTGTGGAGAAAATCGAGGAACAATTTTTCTTCTTTATAAAGAAAAGAACTCTTGTTAGAACCAAGAGCTATTCCAGGTTCTCATTTGTCTGTCTTGTGAAAATAAATCGAGCTGAAAGAGTCGTGGTGCGTCCTGTGCTCGGGCAGCAGCCCCCGGTGAGGTGCTTTCCTGCCCTGCCCCCTCGGGGCTGTGGCGGCGGGGACGGGGCCACGTCCACGCTCCGCTCAGGCCACCTGAGACCAGGCTCAGATGGGCTCTCCCGAAAGCCCCACATCTAGACTCACTTTAAAAACTGTTCGTGGGGCGCCTGGGTGGCTCAGTCGGTTAAGCGACTGCCTTCGGCTCAGGTCACGATCCCGGAGTCCCGGGATCGAGTCTGGCATTGGGCTCCCTGCTCGGCAGGGAGTCTGCTTCTCCCTCTGACCCTCCCCTCTCTCATGCTCTTTATCTCATTCTCTCTCTCAAATAAAAAAATAAATAAATAAAAAACAACAAAACTGTTAGTCTCAGAGGGGCGCCTGGTGGCTCCGTCAGTTAAGCATCCGACTTGGTTCCGGCTCAGGTCGCGATCTCAGGGTCGTGGGATCGAGCCCCACGTTGGGCTCCGCGCTGGTGTGGAGGCTGCTGGAGATTCTCTCTCTCGGCGCCCCTCCCCCCTCCCACGCTCACACTCTCTCTTTCTCTCTCTCAAATAATAAATAAACCTCTAAACAATAGAAACATCGGTCCTCAGAGCACACACACGCGCACTCAGGTGTGGGGTCTGGGGCGAGGGGGGCTCTTTTCCCGGGAGACAAAACCGAAGGGCCCCGTGCCACTTGGCGTTTGGGGTTGGCAGGGTTGGGCCAGACCCTCGTCCCTGGGCATGCCGCTCTGCTCTGCCCATGTGCTGGGTCCTGTTGGGGTGCGACCATCCACTGGCAAGGACAGGCGGCTGTGGAGGCCACCCCGGACTCCTCACCTGGAGTTTTGTGCCCATCCGGGGTGCCCGGGAGGCGGGCCACGCTTCCTCGTGAGGCCCACCTGCCATGCTGGCCGCGCCCCCCCCTCTGCTTTGGCTCTGCAGGGGGGGCTCCGAATGTAGGCACCAGCCCCTGGCCACCTGATATAAGAGGTGGGGGGGGGGTGCACACACACACACATGGACGCACAAACACACACCCCAACCCAAACTGTAAGGGGAAAGCAGGGGGTGCGCACATAAGAGCAATCCCGTTAGGAAATGGTAGGAAATCACAACTCTATGCTCTGGAAATCATCCTTATTTTCATGTTTCCTCACGTTTCACGTAATGCCCGAGACCGCTGAACTGTCCAGGCGACCCCACAGCGGTGGAATTTCCAGAAGGAAAAGCTCCTCTTGCCAAAGTGCTCCCCAGAGGCTAAAAACTCAGTGAAGGACTCGAGTTGCCCTGGGGTGTCTCAGAGGAGGCAGGTGACGTCACCAGGTGCAGGCTCCAGCTCCGCCCACTCCCGGGCGGACATCCTACCGAGAAGCATGTTGTGGGGAAAGCGGGCAGAAGAAATGCATGGGGTGTATGGAAGGTGTGACGTGTGGGGGTTAGGGGCACGGTGTTTTCAGCTCTGCCCCAGCGAGAATCTGGCAGGTGGTTGAGAGGATTCCCCCCCACTGCCTGGAGCGGGGCCCGACCCCCTAAGATCACACCAGTGGGCTCCAGTAAGGCCTGCAAACTGCCTTCCCGAGGGATGTGTCTGGTAGAACAGGGTGTGTAAGTCTATGCGCAGGGACGATCGCTCCATCCAGGAGCAGCAAGCCCAGTGCTGTCCCAGCCCTGACCCCCTTCCCCATGTACTGAGTACGGAAGGGGAGGCGCTAGGAGGGCACAGGAGGGGCTCGCTGAGGTCCCAGAGCGCTCTGAGCCAGCAGGTGTGTGCAGGGGCCTGGGAGTGTCCTTGGACACAAGCAAATGCTAAGTGATCTTAAACCAAGACTGGCGCCGGGGGAGAGGATGGCTGGCTCCAGCCTGTTTGCAAAACCACCGCAAGATCTAAGGTCCCCTCGGGAGGCATCTTGAGGGTGGGATTCTCCTTCCATCCTGGAGGGACAGGAGCCCATATGCCAGGGCCCAGAGACTTGTAAGGACTCCCGGGAGCTGCAGAGCTGGAGTGCGCCTCGCCCAGGCGGGGCTCTCAACCACCGCACAGGACCGGAGAGCCTCCTGGCGCATAGTGGCCCCACAGACTGTTCTCAAATGCACTTGACGTCCTGGTAAAGGAGACCCCCGGCTGAGGCCCGATGTGGGGCCCCATCCCCAGACCCCGAGATCACGACCTGAGCCAGCCAGGCACCCCCTGCTTCGACTTTTGGAAACACCTTTTCCAGGGCCTTCCTCTGTTACAACCGCGTAAACAGATCACGGCTTGGTCTCAGCCTGGGAGAATTCCAAAGGGCTTCTCTCATGGAGGGAAGACAGGAGAGCGAACTGGCCGCCCCCCTGCACCCACCCCCGAGTGCAAACAGTCTGAGGGTGGACAGCCGCCCCTTCCTCAGAGCACAGCAGAGCTGCCGGGAGGCTGCCTCTCTCCTGGGATGTCCCTGTCTCGGGTTGTGGGAATCGAAGGGTGGAGATGGACCTCGGGTGTCATCCATCAAGCGGGTCCTGGGTCCTGTGTGCCCAGCACCTGCCGAGGCCACACGGCCTAGCCGGTCATCGTCCCATGCCCCCCAAGCACGCAGACGAGCAGAGGGAGTTGGCCATGTGACAGGCACCCCAGCCAGGCTGCGTTACCAACTCCCTCCCAGCAGGAAAGAGTCTCCCCAGGGACTCCCCGCAGGACAGGGCAGGCCGGGGCCCCTGCAGATGGGGGGGCAAGGAGCAGCCAGCCCAGGCCACTGTCGGGGAGCAACAGAGCTGGCCAGGGGCTGAGGCGGCAAAGACTGAGCTGGTTCTGGAGAGCTGCCGCGGGAGGGAGGGGCCCCAGCATGACCCGAGCCCTGCTTCCCTGGGACAGACGCTGGAGACTCTCCGGGGCCGGGTGTGCAGAGGAGAGGCTCAGAGGGCGCTGTGTGTGCCGGGGTGGGGGGCCCGTGTGACCAGGTCACCTGGGTTGGCTACCTGGCACCTCCCGGAGGAGAAAGAAACTCCCGGACCCCTAGGACAGAGGCCGTGATGCACTCGGAGCAAGGCGCCCACGGGGTCGGGCCCTGACCTCCCAGGGGGGCCGGGAGGGAGAGCGGAGCCCTGAGTGTATGCGGCCCGGCCGCTCCCGGGTCCTCGAGGGGACAGTTCTGGGCGGTGGGCGATGGGCGTCTCGAAGTGCAGAGGATTTAGAATCGCAGGGTGTGTTGTGAGGCTGGAGCTGGTATTTTGAACTATGACCAGCTGAAGGAGGGCCACAGACCCGGACCTCAGCAGCCTTCGGGGACGGGAGACCCACGGGCCGCCGGTTTGACCAGCGGTTTCAGTCCAGCCCATGACAGAAGTAGAGTCACAGGTTTATTCCTTACAGATCCCCGTCGAAGACACTCGATGGGCCAAGGAAGGGCCGTCCTTGGTCCCCGGTCACGAGCGGGCAGGAGGTAGGCAGATGGTACGGTACCTCTTACCAGGTGGTTGGGGTGGAGGTCGCTAACTTTCCATGGACTCAACTGTGAGTGGTCATTTTTATTTTATTTTATTTTTAAAGATTTATTTATTCATTTGAGAGAGAGAGGGAGAGAGAGAGAGAGCAGGGGCAGGAGCAGAGGGAGAGAGAGAATCTCCAGCAGACTCCCCGCCGAGCACGGAGCCTAACACGGGGTTCGATCCCACGACCCTGAGATCGTGACCTGAGCGGAAACAGAGTCAGACGCTCACCTAACTGAGCCACCCAGGCGCCCCTGAGTGGTCATTTTAAAACGTGCCTGGGAAAAGCAAAGCAGGAACTGCGGGGAGGCCTCCTAAGCCCCAGTCCTTATCTGAATGTCCAGACTCGGGGTGTGAGCGGGTTGTCATCTGTGAAATGCCCAGGCGGCAACTCGGAAAGACAGTTGTTTTCCTCATCACACAGCTTTCTTGGGCACTGTTCCGAGAGGGGCTCCAGGGCCCCCCGGCCTGTCCCAGGTTTGGGCTGGCACAAACAGTAAAGACTCCGTGCAGCCCTGAGCATGTTAGGAGGAGCTGGGGTCATCCTGGACACAACAGCCTTGAGCTCGTGTCTGGCCGCGTCTCAGCGCAGGGTCCGGCCCTGATGTTCTCACCGGCCGGCAGCGAGGGGCTGGGGGACGGGGCCCAGGCCTCTCCAGCTCCGGTGTCCTGCTGAGTGCCCCGTGCTGGGGCTGGGGACGCAGCCTCCAGGGGACCGGAGCCCCGAGGGAAGGCGACCTGCAAGGAAGCTGCCGGAACGGACTTAGGAAGGTCACTGCACGGCGGGGAATGTCGCAGTGAAACCCAAGTCCCCGGGTAGAACCCTCAACCTGGGCTGTCCCCCCACTGGGGACAGTTCTGTTGCTCTAAAAACCAGCGGGCTGGGCCGGGGTGGGGGCGGCAGGGGTGGATTTGGAAAGAAGCCCCAAGAGGCACCTTCAGAAGAAAAAAGTGAAAACAAAGCACCACCAACTAAGCGACCACATACTCCGGTATTTGGAACACTCACAAAGACGTCAAGAATAGTAAGACGAACAGCAGGTGCCCGTCCCCAAAGCCACCGCGGGGTCATGCGTCCTGCCCTGCCATGTCTCATGCCCTCCCTCCCGTGGGTCTGGTTATCCCTGAACAGCAGTGACAGTGAATGCTCTCGTGGTGACGTCGCTGGCCCCGCGCTGTCCTGGGCACTTGCGGGCATCGACTCGGGGTCACCATGACCCAGGAGGAAACCCTGACGCCCCAGTTTCCCCGGTCGGCCTGGCGCCGCGCTGCCTCTGTGCGTCCCGCAGGTGCGTGTCCCGGGACACACGGAGTCACACCGACAGGTTGTCCCACCGCCTGTGGCTGATCCGGGGTGGGTGCGGGACTCACGCAGGGAGCTGCAGATGATCTTTGCTGCTGTACAAAGTTTCTTTGTGTGACTGAGGCGGAGTCCATCCGTGTTGCTGCTGGAAGCCTGCTGCCCTGTGCCATGCGGCCGTGACTCTCATGTCCAAACTGCTCTGGGCTCCATGTGGGGGTGGGACGGCCGCATGGAGGAAGTGAGGCCCTGCCCTCCCGGATCCTACCTTTGTTTCCCCAAACGGGCGCGCTGTTCCCACGCCCGAGCTGAGTGCAGGTGCGGCTTTAGCCCCGCGCCTCCCTGACCGCTCTGGGGGGCCAGGTGGGTGGCAGGTGCATGCGGGCTGTTGGGGCTTCCCTCTATTTCCCACTGTAGTGGTGGCCTTTTTCTTATTAATTTATAAACATTTGCTTTTTTTCATTTTTCAATTTTATTTTTTTATTGAGGTACAGTTGACGTATAACATTGTATTAGTCTCAGGTGTATGGCATAATGATTTGATATTTGTATATTTTGTGAAATGATCACCAGGATAAGTCCAATTAACATTTGCCTTTATGTAAGTTGGATGCACTATTTTTGGGGTCAGTTTTATGCATTCTCAAAACCTCATTTCTGGCTTGTATTTTTCCTTTATTTCTGTGTCTTTTTGACACAGAGATTTTTTTTCACTAATGGAATTGAATTTACTCATCTTTTCCTTCGTGATTGTGTTTGTCTTGTGTCTTGCTAGGAAATCCTTTGCTTTCTTGGAGTCATAAAACGATTCTCTTACATTTTGTTCCAAAAGTTGTGCCGTTCATCTTTCAAGTGGAACTTGAACACATCCAGAATTGCACTGGAGGCATGGCAAATAAAAGTCAGAATGCCATTTCATTTTACCTTTCCCGCGTGGCCGTGTGAGCTGGGGATGGGCAGAGCGTGGCTCCGACTCTGGGCCCACACCTCTGCTGGGCGTGGCTTCTCGAGAAGCCCCCATGTTTCGATCTTCAAATCTGACCTGCTGTCTCATGAACCTTTCTTCTTCTACATGGATTTTAGAATCAGCTCATTGGTTCTATTAAAAAAACAAGAAAACCTGTTGGGATCTTCCCCGGAACTGGGGGGCTGCACTCATAGGGAGGATAGAAATTGTTGCAGTGTTGAGCCGTCCCGCGTGCGGGCACTTCTCCTGCCCCTTCGTACCAGCTGTCTTTTCTGTCCTCCAGTAAAGCTGCGTGAGTTTTCCATACAGGTTACGCGTGTCCCTCGTCCACGAGGACCAGATGCTCAACTCGGGCTGTACAGATTTACATGTGTCCCTAAAGTCAAACTTGCCACTTTGATTTGTGCGATGCATGGAATTCTTGCTTCTTCTGGTCTGCTTTACTCCATCCCTGGGAGGGGGATGGTGAGGTCTCCTGCACAGATGACAAGGACCATTTCTCCTAGAGGTGCTGTCCATTTCTGCCTTCCAGTGCTAGGTGCATATGAATTCACAGCTGTTCTGTTTTCTTGTGAATGGAACTTTTCCATTTGCTTTTTTGCTTTAGATCTAATCTAATGTTAACATAGTGACACGTTACTTTTTTTTTTTTTTTTGCCTCGCATACAACTCGTCCTTCCTTTTAACCCATCCGTAGACCTATAGTTTGGGTTTGTCCTTTGTGTCTCTTGTAAACAATATATCCTGATCAATTTTGGTTTTAATCCAGTAAGAAAAGAAATATCTTTTAACTGGTGAGCTTGGATCATTTACATTTATTTTTATTACTGGATTTATTTTCAGAATCCTATTCAGCGTTTTCTGTTTGTTTTCTGCCTCCTCGGTCAAGTTTTCTTCCCCCTGCTTTTCCTCCTCTACTCGTTATATTTATTCTCTCAGTGGCTCCTCTTAACATGGTTTCTTAGTGTGATGAGTCCTGAGGTTAACCATGACTCAGCCTTCTTCTGGTCACTGACAGTGCTCAGCGGGGCTAGCATCTGCCCCTTTGTGTGACCTGCCACAGTTCCCAGCATCCGTAGCTCATTCCCATTTTTTTTTTTTAAGATTTTATTTATTTATTTGACAGAGAGAGATACAGCGAGAGAGGGAACACAAGCAGGGGGAGTGGGAGAGGGAGAAGCAGGCTTCTGGCTGAGCAGGGAGCCCGATGTGGGGCTTGATCCCAGGACCCTGGGGATCATGACCTGAGCCGAAGGCAGATGCTTAATGACTGAGCCACCCAGGCACCCCGCTCGTTCCCATTTTTACACCTAAAATTACTGTTACTTTTATTTTCACATACAGTTTGTGGTTGCTTAGATTTACCCACGTTTGCAGTTTTTGTGCTCATCAGCCGTCTTTTATCTTAGGAACTCCCTCTGGGATCATTCTCTTTCTTGAAATAAACCTTTTTGAAGTTTCTTTGGTGGGATTCCTTGGAGGTAGATTCAGCTTTTGTTTTTCTGGGAATTCTTTCTCTTACTCTGGTTTTGTAATGGGAGTTTGGTGGTGGGAATAATTAGAGGCTGTCTTTGCTCTCTCTCCATACTTTTGATACTTTCTACTCTTCTTGCTGGGAAGTCGGCTGACCTTCTTATCCCCCAGGTGGTAATCTTTCTTTTCTCTCAGCCTGTTTTGCAAGTCTCCCTTTGGTGGTTCCAGCTGAACAACAATGTGTCTACACAAGCATTTCTTTTCATCTGGCTTGAAATTTGATTTGCTTCCTGAATCTTAGAATAGTCTATCTTCAGTTCTAGAAATTCCCAGCCACCATCTCTTTACATACCGCCTCTGCCCTGTTCCCTCTGATTTTCATCCTGTAACTCTAATACCTGCTCTTCTGTCCCTGGGTTTCTGACCTTCTTTCCCGTGTCCCATCTTGTTGTCTCTCTGTGCTGCATTCTCTCTAACTCTGGGTAGTTTCTTGTCTATCTTCTAATTTAGAAATTCTCTTAGCGGCTGTATCTCACCTTCCCTTTAAACAGTCCACTGAGCCTTAATCTTATTTTTGACATTATCATCACTAGGATATAAAAAAAAATACTGATTCTTTTCATATAGTATCATGGTCCTTGCTCATGGTTTCGGTCCTTTTAGTAGTTAAAACATTTTAAACATACTATTACCGTTGAATGTCTAAGCAAGAGATGCCCCAGAAAATCCCCTGAGTTCTAAAAATACTCCTCCCTGCCCTCGTGTACCAGTGTGATCGAGACAATGACCCTCTTCCGTGAAGCGACTCCTTTCTGTGATTACAGGGCCATTGGCATAAAGAAGTCACAGTGGCCAGGAGTGCCCCTTGCTTTATTTCCAGGTAACAGTGCAACTTTAGTGGGGGCTTCCCCCACATTCCTCCCAAACCAACACCTCTAATCCCACAGGATATAAGGTTGCAGGGATGAGAAGCACACTTTTGCCAGTGTTCCTGGGGTCAGTGGTGGAGGAGCCTGTCCTACGCCTATCTCCTGGTTCCCAGGTGGTGTGTTCTGATGATTGCAGACAGCACTGGACTCAGCTGTTGACCGACTACCCTGGAGTTTAACACCCCAAGCCCACAGGGTCGGGGCCCTTGCCGAGCCTTGACTAGGCACGGAAGTGCCGAGAGGCTGGCTGCTCTGGGTGATGTGATCCGACAGACTGGTGATTTCTGTGGTCACAAGTCTTTTGTTATAAAACGAGCCCTTTGATCCGAGGCTGTGGTCTGTGAGGTCCCATGCTGGTAAATCTGGCCTAGGAGAGGCCTTGAATGCCATGTGGGCACAGACCCAGTGGGGGGAAAGACCAGCCTGTGGCCCGAACTGCCATCAGCTCTGGTAACGATGACCCACTGCCCTCCAGCGCGATGGTGTCTCCTGTCGCCGGCCGGCCCCAAGGGGCTTGTTGAACTCCTTGAGAACAAGACCCTTCTCAAAGGTGGGATGGGTGGGACACTGAGCCACCTCACCCTTCGCGGGAGAGAGTTCGTGCTGCTGGTCCACCCACAGGCTCCGTCCCTGCCCTGTGGCCGCTCAATCATGAGCCCATCGTGCCCTCACTGGTCTGGCTGGAGACTGAAGAAGGCTCGCATCTGCCGGAGGAGCCATCTGTCCACCTGGTTGTCCTCTGCAGTGCATGTTCTCGCTCTGTGCGCACTGATGAGACACAAAGAGCCACAAACTTTGTCCCACCCCCTAGACTAATGCACTTCCCCGAAGGCATCCTGCCGACGCCTTTCCCCAAAACTTTCTTGACACCGGTCTTCCAATGTTGCTGCTTCCAGGCACATGGCTAGTAAGCCAAACCATTCACACTGCTTCTCCCCCTCTATGGAGAGCGACAGTGTCCCCTCCAGCCCTGCACATGGGGGGGTCTCCTCTCCCCATGGGCCTCTGGGGCCACACGTGGATTGCGCTGGGCTACAGCACGGCGCATCCGTGGTCTACACCATCCTATCAAGCGGAGCCTCTCGTGAATCCGACCTGTGATGCTCTTTCTACCGGCAGTTGTGGGGAGCACCCCAAGGGGCCGAGGTGCGTGCCGGGAGGCAGGTGTCAGGGCGGCCCTGGAGCGAGAAGGGTGCGGACCACAGTCTGTGCGCCTCGGGCCTGTTCCTGCTTGATCCCAAATGTCCTGCGGCCCTCACGTGGCCGACTGCTGCCACACCTGCCCAACTTTGCAACCTAGTGGGTCCAATCGTACGTCGCCTGGGAGGGACAGCTCCAGTCTCACGTGCTGTCCCATGGCGAGGCCCTCAGCCGCTACTAGGAGCCAGGAGCACGCCGGGAGCTCCTTTCAAATAGTGCTAAGCTCTCTGAAGCAGAAGGCACGGCGTCGCTCCAGAATCCCAGGGCCCTGCGCCCTGACTCTCCTCCGACACAGGCGGAGGCCTGGGTTACTGTCCTGTACGTGAGGACGGCAGTGGGGTGGGGGAATTTTGTGAGACACGTGACCAGGTGAGGGTGTCTGTGGCCCTCCAGGTAAGGGGGCGCTTTCCCTTGTGGGGGAGGGGGGCTGCTCCTGTTGGCCCACAGGTCGGGGGGATTCGGAGTTCAAGATTCTCAGGCTTGTCTAGTAAACTTCGCCACCGCCCTGAGTCTCAGGTCCCATTTTGTTCCTATCAGGGCCTTGTCCTTAGCACAGGCCCCCTGCGCATTGCAGCTCTCCTTCCCTTCTGATTTTTTTTTTTAAGATTTTATTTATGTATTTGTCAGCGAGAGAGAGAGAGCGCACACAAGCAGGGGGAGCAGAGGGAGAGGGAGAAGCAGGGTCCCCGCTGAGCAGGGAGCCCCACGCGGGGCTTGATCCCAGGACCCTGGGATCATAACCTGAACCGAAGGCGGACGCTTCGCCCAGGTGTCCCTGCTTTCCCTTTTGATTAAGGTGAACAACCATCCCAGTTTTCCAGAGACTGTCTTCGTGTTAGCCCTGGAATTCCCACATCCTGAAACCCCTTAGTGGTGGGCAGACTGAGAGAGTCTCATCCTTACAGTCAGATCCGGGGCCCGATTTTCAGCACAGCTGCTGTAGGGTGACCAACTGCCCAGGGACGTGCTCGGAGGGACAGCCAGGGGCACTCCTGTCAGTGTCCGGCCTGAAACCCTTCACCATCTGAAGCCATTTTCGTTCACATCAGAGAAACATCTTGTAATTAAAATTCTGTTCAAATAAGGGGAGCTTGACCCCAAAACAAAGCTATCGGTGGTGTCATTTACTTTAAAAATGCAGAATTAAGATTCACAAGTGTGTAGGGAGTGAGATCAGTTCATCCAGGGACCAAGGTCAAATCTCTTTTAGGGGCCCAAGAGCGCCTGGCCCAGAGCGCAGTTCATGGAGACGCTGATGCTGGTTTTCCCAGCCTGGCCTGAGAAGTCATTTGGGGACATGATGTATCAGAGTGAGGAGAGCAGAGTCTCCTGTTCTCGGCAGGGACATGGGGATCCGGCCCAGAGGCCACCCCGGGTGGAGGTATAACCACATCCCGCAGACACCCCAGGGCCTTCCTGCCACCCAGCCGGAGCCTCCAAAGCCACACAACCCATTTAGAAGGGGCCCCGACTAATGGCCACTTAAAAATGCATGACCACGGCTCCTGCCAGATCCTCGGCGGCCTTGGGAGGATCGATCTGCAAGATCTCTCTGGAAAGGCTCAGGGAGGCCTGGAGTCAGCGTCTCCTTCAGTCTCCGGGAGCTCTGTTGTAGGTCACTTGGGGTCCGCACCTGTCCGGCATCAGGACGAATCCTGCGGCTGGGGAGGCCCAGGTTGCTGTTTGCCCGTTTCTGCTCATCAGTAACCCCCGCGGATGCAATTCCCATCTTCCACCCTCCAGCTGGCTCCCAGCATGTGCCAGTCTCAGCTCAGACTGCAGGATTTGGCTCTTGCAACCCCGAGAGGCACCAGAGGATGCGCGGATCTGGGAGCACAGCTCCCGGGCGGAGAGCTCCGTCAGGGAGGAGCTGTGTCTCTGTGGCCCCCGGCTTCCACAGCGGCCCCATAGTCTGGGGCTGGCCCTCTCCCGGCAGGACGTTGCTGTGACCGGCACAGCGAGGAGCTCCCTGCTGGCACCTCGGGGCCCCAGGCCCAGTGCCTGGCACATAGTCATCACACTGCCGAGCTTCTACCCAGAGGGGCTGGGCGGGGCCCCCTCCGCTCCCAGAGATGCCCACTCTCAGGGGGCCGCAGCCTGAGGCCTTGGCTGCAAGTAGCTGGAGACCCAGCGAACAGAGGCCTAAATGAGGACAGGGTCGTGTTCTCCTGTGACAGGAGCTCGTAGTGACCTGGCTCAGCAGCTTGACAAGGTCACAGCCATCATCTGGCTCAGGAGACGGCCACCTGCATCTCACTGGCCAGCACGTTGTCCTGCAAACAGCGCAGGCTGACGCGTGGCTGGGAATGTGCGTGCTTGGCTTCCCTGCGTCCACGGTGGAGGCCCTGGGTGGGGCGGCGTGGGGACGTGTGCCCGGTGTCTCTGGAACATGCTACAGCCCAGCACCTCTGTTCTCAGGAATGCCCCTATTCCCTGACCCTCCAAACCACACCGAGCGTCTGAGCAGCTTCTTGTGCCCGGCACTCACTTCAGCAGCACATATACTAAAAGGGGAATGACAGAGCCGCAGGCCTGGACCTCCAGTGGTAGAACGGAGGCCTGAGCACACTGGCTTGCAAGGGAGTCGAGGGGCTTCCACGGGCCCAGGACCCCTGCGTGCAAGGGACTGTTGCCTGAGGAAAGTCTGCTTGCAGCCGTTTCCATGGTTACCAGGCCTCCTCCCTCCTCCCCGAGGGACACAGGGGCCTAGCCTCATGGGAAAGGGCCTACCTGATTTTAAAGAAAGTCCTGAGGGGCGCCTGGGTGGCTCACTTGTTAAGCGTCTGCCTTCAGCTCAGGTCATGTTCCCAGGGTCCTGGGATCGAGCCCCACATCGGGCTCCCTGCTCCGCGGGAAGCCTGCTTCTCCCTCTCCCACTCCCCCTGCTTGTGTTCCCTCTCTCGCTGTGTCTCTCTCTGTCAAATGAATAATAAATAAAATCTTAAAAAAAAAAGGTGTTGGGGGGGCGCCTGGGTGGCTCAGTCGTTAAGCGTCTGCCTTCAGCTCAGGTCATGGTCCCAGGGTCCTGGGATCAAGCCCCGCATCGGGCTCCTTGCTCCGTGGGAAGCCTGCTTCTCCCTCTCCCACTCCCCCTGCTTGTGTTCCCTCTCGCTGTGTCAAATAAATAAATAAAATCTTTTAAAAAAAAGAAAGCAAGCAAGCCCTGAAGGCACCTCTTTATTATAAGGAACCGCAAACTCGGCTGGCTTTATTTAGTTAGGATGTCTGCATAAAGTTCTGATAAGAACAATCACCCCTTTCCCAGGAGGATTCTCAAATGATAGGAGGGGTTAGACAGTCCATTTCATTTCTCTGAGTAGTTAATACACTCACCATATAGCCCAGGACACAGGGAGAAGTCCCAGTGTCCCGGGGCCTGTCTGTGGGCGTCCCCCTCCCCCCAGGCCCCTGGGGACGCTTAGCGGCTGGTAGTGTGGACATTGCAACTTGATGACTCTGCTAATCCCCACCCACAGGCTGGCTGCACTTTGTCCTTCCACCAGCAGTGTAGACAGGCCTGTTTCCCATGGTATCAACCCGGGATGGGCTGTCAAATCTACACTGTTGCCAATTTGATGAGTGTGAGATCACGGGGAACGTCCGTACCGGTCTCTGGCCCCGCAGCCGGCACGGCGCTCCTGGGGCCCTCCTCATTCCCCACGTGACAAGGGCACTCGGAGCATCTTCTGTCCTAATGAGATGACTCAGGGGGGCTCCTGGGTGGGCCTGGTCCCCAGAAAGAGCAGTGGTGACTGGAAGCTCGGAACTTTCAGGCCACCCCGCCCCCCGCCCAGTTCTCCAGGGAGGGGGAGGGGCTGGGAATGGGTCAATGAGCCATCGCAGGCCTCCGTGAGGACCCCCCATAAATCCCAACAGGACGGGGTCTGGAGAGCTCCCAGGTGGGTGCACACGTCCACACGGAGAGGGTGACGCACCCCAACTCCACGGACAGAAGCTCCTGTGCTCGGGACCCTCCCGGGCCCGCCCCATACGCCTCTCCATCTGGCTGTTCATCTGCACCCTTTATCATGTCCTTTATTATATAACGAACCCGTAAACGTGTTTCCTTGAGATCTGTGAGTCGCTCTAGCAAATTCGTTGGACCCGAGGAGGGGTCATGGGAACCCTGATTTGCAGCCTGTGGTCTGAAGTGGAGGGTCTGCTGGGACCTGCTGATTGTGATTGGCATCTGAAGTTGGAGGTGGGGAGCTCACGTCTTTACCTATTTTTATTGGGTTGGTTTTTTTCTTCTTGATTTTCAGGAGCTCTTTATATATTGTCTATTAGGAAGATTCATCCTTTGTGATATATACTACCTTTTTTTTTTCAGCTTGTTTATCTTTTGAGTTTGCTTATGTTTTTTTTCCAGGCATATGTTTTTATTTTTATAGTCGGATTTATCAGTCTTTTATTCTTTGGTCTCTGGATCTTGACACGTCATAGAAAGGCCTTCTCCACTCCAGGGTTGGAGGAGTTCACCGTCTTTTCGTCTAACAATTTCATGGCTTCACTTTCTACATGCAAATGTTTGATCTCCCTGAACCGTATCCTGGGGTATAGTTATAAGGATGGATTTAATCGGATCTTCTTCCAATTGGGTACTTGGTAGTCCAAACAAAATGTATTAAGTGCCTGTCTTTGTGTTGACTCGTTTTCACGTATCTGATAATAGTCATCATCAATATTGTGGTGAAATATCTCACCAAAGCCCTATGAGATTAGGATTAATTCCATTTGATAAGGAGATCCACAGCAATGAAGTGGGGCATATGCTGGGATTCAATGAGATACACATATGTAAACCCAGCACACGTAGGACTACTTGATAGCGGTTGGTAAATCGCTGTGCTGAATCAGAATCACTCTGCTACACGGTGAGCCTGGGTGGTGGTGGTGATAAATGGGCAGAAATGTTTGTCCCGTTGAACTAATGTGGCCCTACTCCTGAAAACAGTCGTAAAAAGAACAGAAATACAATTTATACTTCTTTATTCAATGTCTCGGTCCTGGGCTCTCCTAATACTTCCCAAAGATTTTCATTTAAGTCCATGTTCACCTTTGATTTGAAGTTCCAACTTTTTTCTTTTTTTTTTTTAAGATTTTATTTTTATTTATTTGAGAGAGAGAGAATGAGAGACAGAGAGCATGAGAGGGAGGAGGGTCAGAGGGAGAAGCAGACTCCCTACCGAGCAGGGAGCCCGATGCGGGACTCGATCCAGGGACTCCAGGATCATGACCTGAGCCGAAGGCAGTCGCCCAACCAACTGAGCCACCCAGGCGCCCATGAAGTTCCAACTTGATCACACACCAAACCCCACAGGTACTGGGGTCTGTTTCTCGTTGCGTGATGTCGTTCTGCTGGTCTGTGGACAGCACACCGTCCGTACCACCTCGTGTCGGTTGTTAAGCATTCAGGAAGGTTCTACTACCTCGTAGAGCATGCTCGTTACTCCTCCTTCACAGAATCTTCCTGGCTACCCTTTCTTGTTTATTTCTAATATCATTTTTGAAACTAGCCTTTCTAGGTATAGAAAAAACTAGCCTGTTGATATTTATGATTATAAGGATTGCATTAAATTTAGAAATCAGCTTAGGGAAAGTTGCGCATCTAGAACCGTAAGCCCTCCCAGCTCAGAGCGTGGTTCGTGTTTTCATCTGGCCAAGCCAACTTTGGGGTCTTTGGAGGTTCTCCCCATATGTGTTTTACACATTGCTTGTTAGATATATACCCCAATATTTCCTTTTTTGTTGTTGCTATTATGGGGTCCTCTCCCCCATATCTTTTGTATGGTATGCACGTGCACACATACACAGACACATGCATTATTTATCAATCACTGTAGACATATATGAAGGGTACTAATTAATTAATGCAGATTAATTTTAATATTATAGGTAACCCGCTAAATTCTCTTACTACTTGTGCTTATTTAAAATGGATGCTTTGGGCACCTGGCTGCCTCAGTTGGTTAAGTGTCTGCCTTTGGCTCAGGTCATGATCTCGGGGTCCTGAGATCGAGTCCCGCATCGGGCTCCCTGCTCCGCAGGGAGTCTGCTTCTCCCTCTGCCCACCTGCCCCCCCCCAACCCCGCTCATGCTCTCGTTCTCTCTCTCGCAAAAAGAAAGAAATAAAATCTTTAAAAAAACAAATAAGATGGATATCAGTCATCTAATTTCCAAACTGGTAATAGTTTTTATGCCTCTAATTTCTTTCTCTTGTCTAGTTGCACCATTGGCCAGTCTCTCATGCGATGTTAAACAGCCGTGGCAGTGCAGGATCCCTGTCTGGTTTCTGACTTCAAGGGAATAACTCCGGAGCCTCTGCGTTAAGCATGGAGCTGACTCGTGGGCTGGTATTTATATGACTATAATGTTACACTTGTTGCTGTATTACAGAAAAATCCGTCATTATTCTTATTTCATTAAGCACTTTTTAAAAATCAAGAATGACTGTTGAATTTGGCAAATGCCTTTTCTGAGTTAATAGAGATAATCCTAAGGGTTTTCTCCTTAGATCTATTCCTTTGATGTGTTACATGAACAGATTTTCTAATATTAACTCACCTCTTTGCTTTTGCAACAGACTCCATTTGGTAATAGATTATTCTTTAGCGTGTTGATGGATTCTACTTGCTAATATTTTAAGACTTCTGTATTGATATTTGTAAATTACATTGGCTGCTAGATTTCTTTTTCGTGCAGTCTTTATTAGGTTTTGCTTTAATATTATACTTTCCTAATGTAAAAGAGTTATAAGTTTTCCCTCTTTTTCTTTCTTTTTTTAAGAAGATTTTATTTATTTGAGACAGAGAGAGCGCATGCAAGCAGGGGAAGGGACAGAGGGAGAGGGAGAAGCAGGCTCCCCGCTGAGAAGGGAGCCCCACGCGGGGCTTGATTCTAGGACCCTAGGATCCTGACCTGAGCCTACGCTTAGCTGACTGAGCCACCCAGGCGCCCCTCCCTCTTTTTCTCTGCTGTGGGGTAGTTTAGAGATGGTGGATTTTCCCTGGGAAGCCATTTGAGTTGGGGGCTGTTTTTGGGGAGGAGCAGTTTTAACAACTTTCTCTATTATTTGGAAATTATCTGTTTAGTCTTTATTTTCCAGAGTTCATTTTTTTTCCGTAGAAAATTAAATTTCATCCCATTTTAAGATTTATTTTAAACAAATAGTTGCTTAAATTAAATCAGTACAGATGAGTCACTTAAAGCCACTTGTCCTCATTTCTGTGGTTACACTGCTTGGATCAGCCCCTTCTCCAGGTGTCCTTGCCCGCCAGCTCCGAGCCCCATCTCCCGTGGTGCCCGGCCGTGCCTTCCCCAGCTTCTCACCACTGACGTCTGCTCTCCTGCCATCGAGTTTGTGTTTCGTTCTCCAGCCTTCCAGGCCGGTGCTGAATTCGTTTATTTTCTCTCTCCCTTTCTAATATATTCGTATGTTCGCATCTAAGGCGGCGTGTTTTCCACGAGGCACAGCCGGCAGGCCCCGCAGTGCAGTGCTCTCTTGTCGGTGCTCACGGGTTGTGCAGTCTGGTTGGTAGTTGCCCTGGGACCCAAGAGCTGTTGAGAAAATTTGTAGATTCCAAGTAGAAAGGCTGTTTGGTGTCCTTATTTTGTTACCCGTTTCGGTATCGTGGCGTTACGATGGGAAGAGGTGGCTGGAGTATTCCTACAGTTTGGAAAGTTGCGGGGCTCTCGCGGGGGCTCAGTGGCCGGCCATCAGTGCTCCACGTCCCCGTGCCGGGAAGATGTGGCGCGCCCTGCGGCTGGGTTGGAAAGTCTCCCCCACGCGTACCTTACTCATCAGCGTTCGGCCTCGAATACGGTTCCTTTTTGTCCTGGTTCCGCCTTGGACTAGGAGAGGTCGAGTAAATGTTCCTCCTACCAGCAGGGTCAGCCCTTCTCTCTGTGTCCCCGGCCATGGGACATGGGAATGCGCCTAAATAACGATGGAACTCCTTCCCCGATGCGGAAGCCGGAAAGGCACAGGCACTCGGGCTGGGAACGCCAGGATGTCGTCCAGCTTCCTTGCCCTCACCCTCTTCGCTGGTTGGGTGGGTCTGCAGAGATCGTGGCAAAGGAAGAAGCAGGAGGGCGCAGGGAGGGCTCCAGGGTGGTGGTGGGGGTTGCTGCTGGGCCTCGGGGCCGAGAGCGAGAGGCAGAGAGAGCGGCAGGCCCCTCGACCCAGACCTCCCACTTGGTGCTGCTGTGCTGGCCGCGGCCAGGGCAGGAGAGACGTGCCCTGGCGAGCCATCCACCAGCACGACACCGTGTCAGCCAGTTCTAAAGCCACCTGGAGCTCCGGCCGGGTCTGCCAGGGACAGCTGGTTGACCCCTTGCGGGGAGGCCTTCAGGGCCGGCCAGAACGGGGCTGGGGCATGCAGCAGCCTGGCCAGGGTAGCCACCGGCCCTTCAGGGCTGTGGTTCTCCTTATTCATTTAAAAGCTGCAGGGAGAAACTGGGTTTTCTGTGACTAACAATTAAGTACTCAACGTCCACAATGAAGCATTTATTAGATGTGATCCTCTGAGCCGGTCAAATTCTGGGGCAGAGTATTAAACCTTTAGCATTTAGGTAAGGGCACAGGATGGAATGCGCTCTGGGTGTTACATGCAACTGATGAATTGCTAAACTCTACCTCTGAAACTAATAATAGTTTAGTTTATTAATTAGTTTAATTTATTAGTTTATTATTTAATTAACATATAGTAACTATATGTTAATTAAATTGAATCTTAAACAATTTTTTAAAAAGCAAATGAATCATTGATTTTCAGTAATCAGGCCGTGGATGCACCTGTTTTAGACCTTGGGGTTGGTGGGTGGGGCAGTGGGCGTGCGCAGCAGGACCGCATCCATTACTGACTGGCTGCATCCTGGGGGGACTCGGGTGCCGGGAGCCGGTGGTTTACTTGCTGGGGGCCCCAGAGAGAGGAGGGGGGTGCGGGGAGGGTGATGAAGGGCAGGGTGAAGAGCCGCGGTGGCTGTCTCCGTGCTGGCCGTGTCCTCGGGCTCAGGAACTGCGCATGATGCGCTCTGAGAAAGGGAGGCTTGCACAGTTGTCCACCCACTCAAGGGAGGGCCTGCCGGTGGTGACTTCCTGGTCCTTCCCGTTCTGGCCCTCGGAGAAAGTCCCGGGCCTGGAGCAGGAAAGTGGAGCCCCCAGCAAGTCCTGGAGGTGGGACCCTATGAGCGCCCGGGCCATCCAGCTGCCACGGATGAGACTGAACTGGGGCATGTGGCCTGGGGCCCCCAGCCTGTCTACTAGAGCCTGGGTGCCCCGTCAGCCCCTGTGATTGGACGGTGTTACGTTGTGCTGGCTCGGTGGGAAGAGACAACAGAAATCTGGGTTAGTTGACACCACACATCCCAATGATTTCAGCAGAGTTCTGGTGCCTCTGGAGGTGAGCCCTGAACCAGCACTTGCTTCCCGCCGCCACGTGGTGTTGGCCCCCCTGGCATGGCTAAGCCAGGCCACGGTGGGCGTCTGCCCCCAGGGCAGGGGGCAGCTCCCTGGGTGTGAGAACAGCCAGGACAATGAGGGTCTCCAGCAAGGTGGCCACTCTGGCCCCTGCCTCCCGCCTCCACCGAGCAGGACACGGGTGCCGGGCAGGCCTCTCGGGGGATAACCTCAGCTTGAAAGGAGAAAGCGAGAATGCAGGCTGTCAGGAAGCCAAGAAAAAAGCAACTGAGCTAAACATAGGAGCACTGAGCAGAATGTCCGGAAATGTCATCCACAGCGCCAGGCCTGACTTCATTATCCCTGATTATTTGAGTCACATTATGCAGAGTCAAACCTGGGAAGGGGGTGCTGTCTCTGCACAAGTGGATGCAGAGAGTGCATTCTTCATGCAAACAACACACAAGGACAACGGCAGTTACCAGGCAGGGCGCGGGCCCGGGGTGCACCCCAGCTCTGCCCTTCCACCTGCCGTCCCCCCCCCCGCCACTGCCCCGTGTTAACTGGATGGTAACAGCAGGTGTTTTATCCACCCAGGTTGGGGAGACACTGTTTCCTTAAAGGGAGCCAGAAGTGCAATTGCAGGCTCAAAGGATGGAACGTGATCACTGCTTTATAAGAGGGTGGCTTCGGGGAGTCTACCGATGCCCCCCCTCCAGCATGCTGGACTGTTTGTTTTACCCTCGCCCTCCTTGGCTCTCCCCACCCCGCCAGGGTTTTGTTAGTTTAGTAGGAAAAAAGTGTTTGTATGGCATTTCCTTGATTTCTCACGAGGTGGATTATTTCTCCATGGAATTGTTCCTACGTCTACTTTGGTGGACTGTTTGCCCACCAAGGATAAAATTCGTAGACAGCTCGGTTGCATGCAGAGAAACCTGTGGCCCAGAGGGCCGGGACCAGGCTGCCCAGCCCAGTGCAGGGCTGTGCGTGGAGATGCTCCTCATCCCGCGACCAGCGCACGAAGCACCATCACAGAGGAGTGGGTGTGGGGCAAAATGGTCAAAGGTTCACAGAGTTCGCCTTGTGGATTCTTTGGAGACTCACGTGTTACTACTTAAAGTCAGTTGGGTTTTTTTTTTTTTTTAAGATGTTGATTTTATTTTGAAAGAGAGAGAGAAAGAGAGAGAACACAGAGGAGTGGGAGAGGGAGAAGCAGACTCCCCACTGAGCAGGAAGCCGGACTCGAGACTCGATCCCAGGACCCTGAGATCATGACCTGAGCCAAAGGCTGAAACTTAACCCACTGAGCCAATCAGGGGCCCCAATCAGTTGGGTTTTTAATTAAACTTCTATTTTGAGTGCAATTGTAAGTTGCCCTTCCCCTCTTTTCTCCCCAGAGGTGACACGTGGCAGAGTTCTGGTGCCCACCTCGACCAGGACAGTGACATCGATACCGCCCAGATGCAGCCCGATCCGTCCCCACCAGGATTCTTCAGCCCCACTCCCTGCTTACCCTGTACCCTCTCCTGAACCCGTTGTTCTCCAGTTCTGTGATTTTGTCATTTCAAGAGTGTTCTATAACGGAATCACAGAGCGTGTGACCTTTTGGGGTGGGATTTCTTTACTCAGCACCGTTCTCTCGAGCCCACGCAGGTCCCTGCCCCTGCCAGCAGCATGTTCCTTTGGATTGCTGTGTAGTGCTCCATGTGCGGATGGTAGGTCTGTCACCCATCGGGGGACATCTGGGTCGTTTCCGGTCTGCGGCTACTATGTATCAGCCTGCTGTGAACATTCGCTGGCCGGCCATTCCTTCCGCCCAGGTCTCTGTGGACGGGACCTGAGCGGTGGGACAGAGCAAACACTGTGGACCTTCCCCGTAGCCACAGCACATGAAATATCCCAATACATAATGTAGCGGGCTCTTTGGAGCCTAGAGACAATGTAATGGGCTACCAGGAAAGACCATTTGGGCACAAGTTCCAGCAACCTTTAAAAAAAACAAATGCTGTCTCAGGAGAAAAGGATCTGGAGAAAGAACAGACATTGATTAATAGGAATAGCATCATGTTCACCATTATTAAAAGGAATTGCTAAACCAGTATTTGTGCTGAATTCAAGCATTTTCTAAATTCCCACATGAAAAAAAGTTCTGATAGGTCTGCTCAGAAGGAAAAGAGCCCAGGAGTCCCCTTACGGCTCACCAGCCGGAGGTTGGCTGCAGTGGAGCCGGGGACTTTTGCCCTTCCCTGCTCTCCCTCCAGAAAGGAAACTTCCATATCTTGGCTATTATAAGTATTGCTGCAGTAAACATTGGGGTGCACCTACCTTTTCAAATTCGTGTCGGAATTGTTACATTACTCTGTTGTATACTGGGAACTAATGTAACATTGTGTGTCAACTGTACTACAAGAAGTACTTTCTAGAACTGTAAGAAAAGAAAGAAAATAAAACTCTTGCAAACAAGAGCCAGGCATGGGGCCAGGACATGGTATCTGTGGGGTCTTCAGGGAGAATCCTTAGTGTCTGTTTTCCCGGAGTCTCTGAACTATGTCTCCGGGACGACAGGCTGGTGCACGGAGGCCTGCCCTGGGAGTCTACACTTGGTATTGGCAGGTTTTAAAACATTTTTATTTTGGGGGTGTCTGGGTGGCTCAGTGGGTTAAGTGTTTGGCTCCTGATTTCGGCTCAGGTCATGATCTGAGGGTCATGAGATTGAACCCTGAGTTGGGCTCCGTGCTCAGTGGGGAGTCTGCTTGAGATTCTCTCTCTCCCTCTCTCTGCCCCTCCCCCTGACACTCACGTGTGCTCTCTTTCCAAAAAAAAAAAAAAAAAGACTGAACATTTAAAAAATGTTTATTTTGACTATTTGAGTAGATGTGAAGTGATAGGTCACTGTCACCTTAATTTACCTTTCCCTAATATCTATTGGATGCTGATCATCTTTTCGTGTGATAACCGCTTGGGTTGGTCTTCCCTGTTCTTTACTCTTCTGTTGTTCCTTTCCTGCCTTGTTTTGGATTAATCAAGTATTTTATACTATTCTACTTTATTTTTTCTTTTTTTTTTAAACTTTTTTTTTTTTTAAAGATTTTATTTATTTATTTGAGAGAGAGAGAATGAGAGACAGAGAGCATGAGAGGGAGGAGGGTCAGAGGAAGAAGCAGACTCCCTGCCGAGCAGGGAGCCCGATGCGGGACTCGATCCCGGGACTCCAGGATCATGACCTGAGCCGAAGGCAGTCGCTTAATCAACTGAGCCACCCAGGCGCCCCAACTACTTTATTTTTTCTATTGTCTTCTTAGCAAATCCTTTCCAATTACTTTTTTTTCTAGGGGTTTTGCTCTGGGGCTGAATATAAGTACTCTTCCGCCGAATTCCATTGAGTCAGTGTTGTTTTACTGCAGTCTTCTCTCTTCATTCCCGAGCCTTCTCCTCTCCCACTTCTCACTCACACCTGAAATCTCCTACTTTGCAGGTGTAATAAACTCACGCACATGCGCCATCCCTGATCCACCCCATCCTCTTTGTGAGCGTTGTCGTGGCTCTCACGACCACATCCATTCTAAACCCAACCCACAACATCACTATGTATGTTTTAAACAGTTGTTTTTTAAGGGAATTTCAGAAAGAAAAAAAGCATAACAATTTATGTTTACGTAGTTGTTGATTGTTTCCAGAGCCCCTCTTCCTACTGTCTACCTGGTATCATTTCCTCTCACTCAGAAGAACATCCTTCACCAGGTCTTGTGGTACCCTGCCTGCTGGCCACAGATTCTAGCGTTCTATCTGCAAACATCTTTCTCTGCCCTCATTTTTAGAGAATTTTTTGTGGGACACAGAGTTTTGGGTTAAGTTTTAAAAATTCAGCACTTTAAAGGTTTATACCATTGGTCCTCTGGTTGATACTGTCTGACGAGAATTCAGTGGAAATTTTTGTCATTGTTCCCCAGCGGGTAACATCTTTCTTCACTGCCTGCTCTCAGGATATTCTGTTTTGGTTGTTAGCAGTTTGTGATATTCCTGTATATAAGCTTCTTTGCATGTGTTCTACTGAGGTTCTGCTTTTTTTTTTTTTTAAGATTTTATTTATTTGAGGGCGCCTGGGTGGCTCAGTTGGTTAAGCGACTGCCTTCGGCTCAGGTCATGATCCTGGAGTCCCGGGATCGAGTCCCGCATCGGGCTCCCTGCTCGGCAGGGAGTCTGCTTCTCCCTCTCCCACTCCGTTTGTGTTCCCTCTTTCGCTGTGTCTTTCTCTGTCAAATAAATAAATAAAATCTTAAAAAAAAAAGATTTTATTTATTTGAGAGAGAGAGAGTGCATGAGCAGGTGAAGGGCAGAGGGAGAGGGAGAGGGAGAAGCAGACTCCCCACTGAGCAGGGAGCCCTCAATCCCTGGACCCTGGGATCATGACCTGAGCTGAAGCTTAACCACCTGAGCCACCCAGGCACCCTCTGCTGAGTTTCTTGACCAATAAGTTGAGGTTTTTTCACCAAATTTGTGGATTTGGGGCCATTATCTTTTCAAATAAATCTGCCACATTCTGACGGCCTTCTCCTTCCGGGATTCCTATTACATGTGTGTTAGGCCACTTTATGTTGTCCCATAGGTCTCTAAGGCTCTGTTCATTTTTCTTCATCTTTTTTCTCTTTTTCAGATTGAATCATTTGTATTGATTTCTCTTCAAGGTCACTGACTCTTTCTGCTATTTCCAACCTGTTAAGCCAATGCAGTGAAATTCTCATTTCAGTAACTGTGCTTTTCAGTTCTAGACTTTGCATTTGATTATTTTTATACTTCCTCTTACTCTGCTGTGCGTCCCTGTCTTTACTCATTAAGAGCTTATATCCCCTTAATTCTTTGAGCATGCTGATTATTATAGCAGTTTTATAGTCTTAATCTGTGAAGACAGTATCTGGGCCATCTAGAGGCTGGTTTCTATTGACTACTTTGTTTCTTGACTATGGTTTACACTTTCTGGTTTTTTAGGTGTGGTGATTTTTTAGTATATGCTGGGCATTGGTAAATCATGAGTCGTAGAGACCATGGATCATCTTCCACAGAAGAGTCTTGACTTTAGTTCTTGCTGGCAATTCAACTACTATCTTTATCACCTTGACTTTGTATAGGCTTAGTTTTATGCTTTTTGTTAGGCTGGATCTGAGGAATGTTCAAGGTGTCCACAAGCCCCACCAACTTGGCAAGATTCAAATCTGAGGGCTGTCTGTCTTGCAGATTTTGTCAAGGCTTTGCCTTGTACTATTTTACGGTCAGTCTAGCGTCGACCTTATTTTAGGGCGGGGATTGGCAACCTGTGGCTCACAGGCCACATCTGGGCCATGCTCTGTTTTCATATGGCCCTGGAGCTAAGAATGGATTTTATATTTTTAAATAATTGCTTTTTCAAAAGTCCCAAAGAAAAATGCAAGACAGAAACTGTATATGACCTGCAAAGCTGAAAGTACTCATCTGGGCCTTCACAGGTAAAGTGGGCTGGCCTCTGGGCACGTGGTCCTCCATCTAGTGTCTCAGCGGGATGTCCCGGGAGTTAGGTGTCAATGAGGTCGTTCCCGCAGCACCGCTCGACCTCTACTCTTTGTGCCATGCTCGACTCTGTCACAGCCACTTTCTGGTAAGCCCTGTGGAGTCTCATCCTACACCTGCTGAGCCCAGCCGAGGCCAAGGACCTGTAGGGAATCCCCAGGCAGACTCTGGCTCCGCAGCCCTCCTTAGTTCCTTCTGCTCGGCCTCACAGCCTCCAGCTGTCTGAGACTCCGCTCTCTGCGTCCTCAGCAGCGACAGTACATAGGCTACACTCTGCACACACATTCAGAGCTTTGTTCACACTATTTCACACATACGTTCACCTTATTTCATCTGCAGACGTGACCCCAAAATGACTTTCCTTGCACAAGAAACTTACCTGCATTAAAGTGGGGCTTAATTTTGTGGCACTTCCACAAGAGGCTTACTCCCTGGGAGGCCTGTGTGGCTGGGCATGGGGGAGGGCTCAGGACACAAGTGAAAGGCCCAGTCGCACAGTCCCAGCGTCCCGCAGTTGTCACGGACACAGGCCAGTAGTGAGGGCAGGAGCGCGGGCACCCGGCGGGGAGATTCAGAAAGGGGCGGTTCTTTCCAACCCCCGCCAGAGTTGGGGTGGAGGGTGGGGGAGGGCTGGGGAGCCGGTCTCCAAGGCGAGCCTGGAGTGATTGCAGTGCTGTGGGGTCTTTGGTTGCAGCCGGAAGGTAAGTCATCTTGCCCTACTTCACGGCAGCGATACTCCTTCCTAAAACCAGTGTAACAAGAAAACACCAGACCAAGGGCTTCCCAAGGAGTAACTGCCGTTCAGCCCAGCCGTGGGAATTAGCCTGGAGCCTCGACTGCTTCCCCTGCGGTGCTGGGTGTCGGGGAAACGTAACAAGAGCTACGTTCCGGGCGAACAGACCCACAGAGGTGAGCAACTGCCACGCCACTGTCCACGTGCCCCTCCCTGGTGACCGCAGGGTGGTCCCAGGGCCCACATGCTGTCAGTGCCGCTCAGGGTCACGCCAGTGTCCAGTGACTCTCTGGGGTGCTGTCGGTGGCCCCCGCGGGCATCCCCGTGTCCATGTGCTGTCGGTGGCCCCCGTGGGCATCCCCGTGTCCACGTGCCGTCGGTGACCCTCGGGGCATCCCCGTGTCCACGTGCCGTCGGTGACCCTCGGGGCATCCCCGTGTCCACGTGCCGTCGGTGACCCTCGGGGCATCCCCGTGTCCACGTGCCGTCGGTGACCCTCGGGGCATCCCCGTGCCCACGTGCCGTCAGTGACCCTCGGGGCATCCCCGTGTCCACGTGCTGTCGGTGGCCCCCGCGGACATCCCCGTGTCCACGTGCTGTCGGTGACCCTCGGGGCATCCCCGTGTCCACGTGCTGTCGGTGGCCCCCGCGGGCATCCCCGTGTCCACGTGCTGTCGGTGACCCTCGGGGCATCCCCGTGTCCACGTGCTGTCGGTGACCCTCGGGGCATCCCCGTGTCCACGTGCTGTCGGTGACCCTCGGGGCATCCCCGTGTCCACGTGCTGTCGGTGACCCTCGGGGCATCCCCGTGTCCACGTGCTGTCGGTGACCCTCGGGGCATCCCCGTGTCCACGTGCTGTCGGTGGCCCCCGCGGGCATCCCCGTGTCCACGTGCTGTCGGTGACCCTCGGGGGCATCCCGTGTCCACGTGCTCTTGGTGACCCTCGGGGGCATCCCGTGTCCACGTGCTGTCGGTGACCCTCGGGGCATCCCCGTGTCCACGTGCTGTCGGTGACCCTTGGGGCATCCCCGTGTCCACGTGCTGTCGGTGGCCCCCGCGGGCATCCCCGTGTCCACGTGCTGTCGGTGACCCTCGGGGCATCCCCGTGTCCACGTGCTGTCGGTGACCCTCGGGCATCCCCGTGTCCACGTGCTGTCGGTGACCCTCGGGGCATCCCCGTGTCCACGTGCTGTCGGTGGCCCCCGCGGGCATCCCCGTGTCCACGTGCTGTCGGTGACCCTCGGGGCATCCCCGTGTCCACGTGCTGTCGGTGACCCTCGGGCATCCCCGTGTCCACGTGCTGTCGGTGGCCCCCGCGGGCATCCCCGTGTCCACGTGCTGTCGGTGACCCTCGGGGCATCCCCGTGTCCACGTGCTGTCGGTGACCCTCGGGGCATCCCCGTGTCCACGTGCTGTCGGTGACCCTCGGGCATCCCCGTGTCCACGTGCTGTCGGTGACCCTCGGGGCATCCCCGTGTCCACATGCTGTCGGTGGCCCCCGCGGGCATCCCCGTGTCCACGTGCTGTCGGTGACCCTCGGGGCATCCCCGTGTCCACGTGCTGTCGGTGACCCTCGGGCATCCCCGTGTCCACGTGCTGTCGGTGGCCCCCGCGGGCATCCCCGTGTCCACGTGCTGTCGGTGACCCTCGGGGCATCCCCGTGTCCACGTGCTGTCGGTGACCCTCGGGGCATCCCCGTGTCCACGTGCTGTCGGTGACCCTCGGGCATCCCCGTGTCCACGTGCTGTCGGTGACCCTCGGGCATCCCCGTGTCCACGTGCTGTCGGTGACCCTCGGGCATCCCCGTGTCCACGTGCTGTCGGTGACCCTCGGGGCATCCCCGTGTCCACGTGCTGTCGGTGACCCTCGGGCATCCCCGTGTCCACGTGCTGTCGGTGACCCTCGGGGCATCCCCGTGTCCACGTGCTGTCGGTGACCCTCGGGCATCCCCGTGTCCACGTGCTGTCGGTGACCCTCGGGGCATCCCCGTGTCCACGTGCTGTCGGTGGCCCCCGTGGGCATCCCCGTGTCCACGTGCTGTCGGTGACCCTCGGGGCATCCCCGTGTCCACGTGCTGTCGGTGACCCTCGGGCATCCCCGTGTCCACGTGCTGTCGGTGGCCCCCGCGGGCATCCCCGTGTCACGTGCTGTCGGTGACCCTCGGGGCATCCCCGTGTCCACGTGCTGTCGGTGACCCTCGGGGCATCCCCGTGTCCACGTGCTGTCGGTGACCCTCGGGCATCCCCGTGTCCACGTGCTGTCGGTGACCCTCGGGCATCCCCGTGTCCACGTGCTGTCGGTGACCCTCGGGGCATCCCCGTGTCCACGTGCTGTCGGTGGCCCCCGCGGGCATCCCCGTGTCCACGTGCTGTCGGTGACCCTCGGGGCATCCCCGTGTCCACGTGCTGTCGGTGACCCTCGGGCATCCCCGTGTCCACGTGCTGTCGGTGGCCCCCGCGGGCATCCCCGTGTCCACGTGCTGTCGGTGACCCTCGGGGCATCCCCGTGTCCACGTGCTGTCGGTGACCCTCGGGGCATCCCCGTGTCCACGTGCTGTCGGTGACCCTCGGGCATCCCCGTGTCCACGTGCTGTCGGTGACCCTCGGGCATCCCCGTGTCCACGTGCTGTCGGTGACCCTCGGGGCATCCCCGTGTCCACGTGCTGTCGTGGCCCCGGAGTCGCGCCCGCGTCCACGTGCCGCCAGGGACTGCAGCCCGGACCCCGCGTCCCGGGGATCCGCATGGTGGGCAGCGGCCGCGCCCCGGGTCGCCGGGCGCTGGGGGCGGTGGAGACCTCCCTGGGGACCGCCTCCCTGGGGAGGAGCCGCGCGTCGCTGCGCCCCACGCCGAGGGGCCGCTGCTGTCCGCGGGGCGGTGGCGCGGCTTCCGGGCCGCAGCCTTTGCGCCGCCGACGCGCACGCGGAGCCCAGCGGGGCTCGCGGGCCGCCGTCCCGCTCCCGTCGCCCGCCGTCTTTCGGTCGGAGGACAGCGCCGGCGCGCGGCCGGACGCCTCCCCTTTAAGCCGCGCGCCCCGGAAGCGGTAGCGCGGCGGCGCCGGGCCGGAAGTGGCGCGGCCGGCGGGCGGCGGGCGGCCGGCTCCGGAGCTGCCTCGCGCGGCCGGCGGGCCTCCTGTCGCGGCGCCGCTCAGGCTCGGGCTGGCCCGGCGCGGCCTCGGGGCCGCCCATGGGGCGCGGGGGGCCGGGCCGGTGACGGCGGACGCCCATGGACGCCCCCGAGGAGCCGCTGCCGCCGGTGATCTACACCATGGAGAACAAGCCCATCGTCACCTGTGAGTGCCGTGCGCGCGGGAGGGGGCGGCGGCCGTTGCGGGCGGCGCGGCCCGGCCGCTCCCTGGGACGGAGCTGTGGCCGGGGCGGCGGCGGCGGGCCCTTCGCGCCGAGGGCGACCTCCGCCCCCGCCGGACGCGCTCGCGGGCCGGGGCGGGCGCGCCCCGGGGCGGAGGGCGGGGGGCGGGGGGCCCCGGGCCGGGCCGGCGGGCCGTCCCCTCGGGGCCCGCGGGAGGGGGCCCGCGCGCTCGCGCCAGGTTTGCTTGCGCGCAGGAAAGTGCCCGAAGAGTGCGGAGCCAGGAGCCCCCCGCGGGCAGCGGCCCGGAGCCGGGGAAGCGAGCTGCGCGGCCACGGGCGTGACAGCTGCAGGCGGAGCTGGGCCGCGAGCCGCCGCTCGCCCGGGCGCGCCCCCTCCTGCGCCCTCGCCGCGGCGCCCGGGCGGGAAGCCCACTTAGAGACGCGGCTGCGAGGGTGAGGGGAGCCGCGCCCCCCCACGCCCCGCTCTGCAGGGCACGCTCTGGCCACACTTCGGCGCGCACACGGGGGCCTCGTTCCGCTGTTACGGGGGGAATTGCCCCACTGTTTACCCTCTAAGCTTAGGATCCAGTACCGAGAAAAGGACGGAGGTTCCAGGCGATGTCGGAATGTTGGCTGACCTTCTGAAGTCTTGCGGACCGGCGTTTCCGACTGTGAGGGTTTTAGGCCTTTGGAGGTATTCAGTTAGTTTCTTTTCTGCGGCCTTCCGTGCTTTGAAAGGAAGCACTCTTTCTACGGAAAATCTGGGCGCCCAGAGCCGTAGCGGGCTGTTCGGCGGGTCTTGAGCACGCTCCTGTCTCTGTGTCTTTTTTTCTTTTTCTGACTAATGGGCACACTTCTGTGCCCCCTCTTGTCAGACCCCTGAGAAACTGTGTGTTTGAGGTTTAAGTTTGTGGCTTCATCTCGATGACAAACTTCCTTAGGGCATTGGGCTGTGTCTCCTCTGAAGTTGGGCACCGGCAGAGTTCAGCAAGACTTCCCCCTCCCTCCGCCCCCGCCCCCGCTCTTATCTGTCCACAGAGTGTCTTACTTCAGACGTTGCACCGTGCTCCACCCTCAGCCCAGAGGACAGGGGCCTGTAGGGCTGATCTGGAGGCCCTGCAGGTGCCCCGTGCTTTCCAAGGCCTCAGGGAAGAGGAGCCATGCCCTGGGTGGTCGTCCTGTCAGGTGTCCGCGTAATCCAGATCCTGGAAATGCCTCGCCCAGCGCCCTGCACCTTGTGAGTGCGGGAGAATCCACATCATCGAATTATATCTCACGCCCCTTAGCTCAGACAGGTTTCCCTAGGCTTTCTGTAAATACATTTCTGAAGAAGTTCCTAAATCTCGTGACTGGGCAGGTAAATTGTTATCCTAGTAGACAGTGCTGGACTCACGGGTGTAGTGTTTACTTTCATGCCCACGAGCGTGACAGACAGCGAGACACGGTGTCCTTTCCTCCAGATTTACTGTGGTAGCCCCTGTCTGTGGAGGTGTGTCTCCGTGTGTAAAGCGCGGAATCAGTGTTGTGTGTTCCGACGGCGTCTCTGTCCTAAAGGCCCACAACCTCTGACTCATTGGAGTCTCAGGAAAGAAAGTGGCTTCGGTGAACTTTCAAAGTTAGCTGGGAAAATAAGAAAGAGCCTCTGCACGGGACAGATTTGTTAGCGTTGAGAAAAGCTGGCTTCCCAGTTCAAACTTGAAATTGCGTTTGGGGGTGTCTGTGTTTGCGGCTGCAGCTTTGGGAGGCACTTGTCCTGGTTTGCCTCTTGCTTTCTTTATCTGGTCCATTCTGTCCCTGGGCCAGTGTTTTGAAGGGAGGAGCCATGGAGACAAAGGCAGTAGGAAAGTTGCTTTTGAAGAATCACCTGGAGGCTCCTCTTCCTGGAGTTTTTGATACTATGTACATGGTCTCTTAGTTTGCAAGATTTTTGTTTTCACCGTCTGTTTGCCTCTTCTCCTGGGATACCTGGCGAGCCGCAGCCGCCCTATCAAGTCGGGGTTTGTTCCTTTCTAATGAGAGCCCCGTGTGTGCTGGGTTTGAGTTTTCTCCTAGAACGTAGGACACTTTAAGTGGACCTTTCTGAGGGGAATGTAGAGTGTGACTGGTTCAAGGAAGTTTAGGAACCATTTACGTGTGTGTCACCATGAGAAGAATGGAAAGTCCCCAGAGACTGGGGGTAACTAGAATACACGATTACTTGAAAAGCTTGCTAAGTGATTTTAATAATATTCTGAAGCTACCTAAACATTTTAATGGTCTTCACTCCATCATTAAAGAGTTTCTGAGCCTGCCGCCCAGCTGCCTCTTCCCTACTACCTCAGCAGGAGATCTCCTTAGACCCAAGACTAGTGAAGCCAGTAAGTACTAGGGACCATCCGTGAAGTGCTCGGGGTGTCTGCTGAGTGGTTGGTTAGTGGTTCTAATAGTGTGATGAATTACCTACTCATAGCAGTTGGAGTACCTGTAGTATAGTTTATTAATCATGAAAAATGCACAGTGAGACCAAATACAAATCCAGCAGATTTATTTGATCTAAATTTAAGTGTTAGCTTAGATTTTTTCTTTTTCCCCAAGCACTGGGTCAGTTCTCTGCTTTAGAGTAAAAGATGGGTTTCTGTTCCAAGGGTATGTTAGGGAAGACATGTTCCTTTTCCAGCTCTCTCCTTCAGTGGACAGAGTTACTGTAATTCCACGAATTTGTGGCATTTCTTTGTTGACTGTTGGCATCATGCCGAAAATAGCACATGCTATCAACATAGATTTTGTATAGTATTTGAAAAATCACAGTGCTCCATGCAAATGATCTGATCTCACCAGTCATTTCTTAGACGGCACTGTTTATTTTTCTGGATCTCTTCTTTTTGGGGTTCCACATCGGACACTGCGGATTTTGAAAGGGGGAAAAGGCAACAAAAATGAGCAGATTCGGGATGCTTTGTACCTGGTTGGAGTTTGATTTTTCCCCTGTAGGTTAAAGTTTTTAAATGTGCCCGTTGCTAATATCCCACCTGCCCTGAAAGTGTGCTTGTGATTTAACCACTGTCTCAGTTGAGTCCCAGAAAAGTCACTTAAAATGTCTTTTTTTCTAATTGATGCACACAAATGCAGAGCTTGGCCCATATTGAATTCTTAAGCCAGTAGCAAATCAACAGTTGAGACGCGGGAGAAACATTTGTCCTCAGAAGCCTCAGTTGTTCCATGACTGAAGGGGCTACCGGATGTGCTTGCCTGGCTTGATGATGTCGTTCGTACCTGCGCTGTGCATGCTTCAAAACGGGTGGGTCTTTTATCTGGGACCCAGGGCACCGCACCATCTCGTCCTCATCTGTGAACTAGGGACGGCTTTAGTACCGAACTCAGAGGGTCGGCGTGGAGTTGAAAGAACGAATATGGGTAAAGCACCCAGAAGAGGAATCAGTGTGCCAAACCGTTAGCTGCTAAGGAGTGATTCCTAGACTTCCTTTGTTCACATTGCTCTTAGTGTCTCAGCAACTTTTTCACGGCATCTCTAGGTTAGGAAGAATACTTAATAACTCCGTTTGTTAAATAGTTGGGTCCAAATAATTTTATTAAGTATTATGTCCTAACAGTAGTTATTTGAGGAAAATCATATGCATAAATTGGAAGGAACATTTTCTTTTTCATTCTTAGATAAGCACAGTGACATACTAATGGGATGGTTGCACCTGTTGGACATTGCACAACTTCTCTAGCTTGGGAGTCTGATTGGACATGGCCAGTCAGTTGTTTGGGTGGTACTTTCCTTTGATTGTAGCAACCACGCTGTTTTGTGATACAATGATGTCCTTGAAAGGAATGTAGCAGGATCTGATACTGAAACTGAATACCTCAAGGGGAGTGGGTACATCTCCAGCATTGCTGTTTTCCTCATAAAATCAAAATACCCTGTGGGGCCTCTGTGGGTTTGCTGTGGTACCCACGTTACTAGTATATTAACCCAACTCTAGGGTGGATTTGACCAGATAAGGTAGAAGTAAAACGTTCCTTTTCCATTTGAACTTTTGCTTACAGGCCTGATTTACAAGATGTGTTTCAGAAGCATTTCTAGTAAAATTCAGTTTATGCAAATGAAACTCAAGGGTCTGATTTTTGTTTTTAAGTTCTGATGAATGTCTGAGATAATCAAGCATGGCAGGCCTTACAGGAACGTCTTTGCCTGGAAAGGAGCGGACAATAAGGTGGTGGGGCCCCCCCACGGAGAGATGGGAAGAGCCGCGGGCTTCATCTTCAGTGCACGTGACTGACCGAGGAACTTGTCGTCTAAAAAACTTTTTGCCAGTTGTCAGTGTCTTTTCATGGGGGTCACATGGTGTCCTGTGTGTGGTCTCGGTACGCTCCGATCCCCCACTGCTGCCCGGGCCTGGGCGCTGCGGACCCGGATCTGGAGGCCAGAGCGGTGGCGGAGGACCTGGGCCCCGGGCTCCCCGGCGCGGCTCTTCCTTCCTCAGGCAGCCTCCTCGCTCTGCTGGCCTCGGAGCTCCCCGGCGGCGGCTCTCCTGCCTCCATTCCAGTCAAGTCTGCTCCGTAACTGCTATCCACCTGACTTTATGTGTATTCACAGTGGTTTGGTCTTACGGTATATTTGTTTTTTAAATAGAAATTGATGACCTTGGGGTCACCTTTGACTCCTCTTTTTCTCTCACAATTGGCAGTCAGTCTGTCCACGGATATTGTTTATCTTTGACATTTATCCAGAGGTCAGCCACTTCTCCCCACCTTTACTGTTGCTCCCCCGAACCAAGCCACCTTTTCCTCTCCCTGGGTCTGCTCCTGCGACCTCCAGGTGGCCTCCCTGGTTCCATGCCGGCCCCTTGAAGCGTGCCTCCGCTCGGACCCTTCCAGGGCTAGCCACTTTCTCAGCAGAACCCTCAAAGACCTTTCCGTGGGCTACGAGCCCCTGAGACATACAAGCCCTGGTCCTCACCCCCCACCGCCCTGGCTTCCTGGCTGTGCCTTAACCCCCCTGCAGCCCGCCCCTGCCTGCACACCCCGCACTGCTCTTCTGACCCCTCACTGCCTCCCTTTCCCTCCCGGAGCTGCTCACATACCACCTCTCACACCCCACCTACTGTTCGGCATACCGTTGACTTGATTCAGTCTTCTTGGCTTAGCACCCCGACATAAACATTTGTTTTTTCTTTGCTTATTGTCTCTCTCCACCCCTGACCCGGGCTGCCTGCAAGCCACAGGGCGGGGGTCCGGATTCTGCTGCTCACTGCTGGGCTTCTAGCACCTGCCGCAGTGCTGGGCACACAGTAGGCGCTCAGTACGTATTTGTGGGGTAAATGAGATAGATGAATGAGCGAGCGTCTCTAAGGGAAACACTGTGCTGTCTCGGATGCTTCCGTAACTTAGAGGCTTTTGACAGCATGGAGTTACTTTCTTTAAACACGTGTCTCCTTGGGACACCTCGGTGGCTCAGTCAGTTAAGCGGCTGCCTTCGGCTCGGGTCATGATCCTGGAGTCCCGGGCTTGAGTCCCGCATCGGGCTCCTTGCTCATCGGGGAGCCTGCTTCTCCCTCTCTCTCCCTCTGCTTGTGCTCTCTCTGTTAAATAAATAAAATCTTAAAAAAACAAACAAAAAACCCCCACGTGTCTCCTTGAGCTAAGACAGCTTTGTGGGAAATGCTTGGAGAGTTTGAACCCTGATCACTCAGACCTGTTTTTAGGTAAACTGCTATGTGCTTAGTCTTTGTGATATTGCAACATTTCTCTGGAGTTTTTGAATCCAGGGAATACATGTTCATCAGTAAAAGAAAGAAGGCTAACTGGTATGCTAGGGATCACATTCTTTGAACTGGTCCTTCTGAATTGAGTTCAGGAATGCTTTCTTTACTACAGGTCAATAGAAGTTTATGACCAAACCAAAGCATTCTTGGGTCTCGGATTTGGCTTCTGAGATGGAGCAGGTAGGATTGAAGGCCTGCCAACCTGGCCTTCCGATGGAGCCTTGAAAGATCTATCTGTAACCTTCAAAACCAACCTTAAACTTTAAAAATGCATAAATAAAGGAGGAGTAGATTTTTAAAATGAAGAATGGAATCTGGAAGTGGACTTGCTGGGGCAGAAGGTAAGAGCAGTTGGAGTATTGAAGTCTGCTTCCAGATAGCCCTGTGAAGAGTGCGCTCGGAGGCACGCTCCCCGCACAGGAGTGCGCTGCCCCGAGTGACGCGCAGAGTTGGGCTTTCATCGCTTCATGGAGCTTTCATCCGCGTGCTATCAGGTCCCTCCACCGTCCGTCCCCAGAGCTGTGCCGCCGGCACCATCGTCTGTCAGGTTCCCTCGTGCTCGTTAGCAGGTAATCCCTGCTCCCACCCCCAGGCGTGGGCTGCCTCTCATCTGCTTTCTGTCGCTGTACGTTGGTGTTCTCTAGACATGTCTAGAAATGAGATCGTGTGGCATGCAGTCTCGTGGCTGGCTTTTTTCACTCAGCGGTGTTTGGAGGCTCAGCATCCTCCTCTGCGGAGGTCGTGCCGTCCTCTGTCTTGTGTTCCTTCTTTCATCTCTGGAGAGTGCGCCGCGCGGATGGACCCCGTCTTGTTTATCTCTTCACCAGTTGATGGGCGTTTGGGTTGTTTCCACTTTATGGCTGTTGTGAGTAATGTTGCTGGGGACATTTGCACGCCTGCGTGTGGGCACCTTTCCCATTCTTCATGCGAAGATTCTTAGGAGCAGAATTGCTGTGTTGGATGATAAGCTTATGTCTGACTTTTTAAGAAATTGCTAGATTGTCTTCCCAAGTGTCTGTACTGCTTAACGTCCCCACCAGCAGTGGATTAGGGTTCCAGAGGCTCCATATTCTTGTGGACACACACTTGTCTGTCTTTTTTGTCATAGCTATACCAGTGGACGTGAAGTGGTATCTGATTTTGTTTTTTTTTTTTTAAGATTTTATTTATTTATTTGAGAGAGAGAATGAGCTAGAGACAGAGAGAGCATGAGATGGGGGAGCTTCAGAGGGAGAAGCAGACTTCCTGCTGAGCAGGGAGCCCGATGCGGGACTCGATCCCGGGACTCCAGGATCATGACCTGAGCCGAAGGCAGTCGCTTAACCAACTGAGCCACTCAGGCGCCCTCTGATTTTGGTTTTAATATGCATTTCCCTCATGGCTAGTGAAGTTGAGCATTTTAGCCTATTCTTATCAGCCATTTGTATATCTTCTTTAGTGACATGTTTATTCAGATATTTTGCCCATTTTTAAATTAGATTATCATTGAGTTATAAGACTTTATGATATTTGCTGATACATGTCCTTTATCAGAGCCATGATTTGCAAATACTTTTTCCTAATCTTTGGCTGTCTTTTAATTTTCTTAGTGCTATCTTTTGAAGTACATTTTTTTTTTTTTAAGATTTTTTATTTATTTCACAGAGAGAGATAGCGAGAGCAGGAACACAAGCAGGGGGAGTGGGAGAGGGAGAAGCAGGCTTCCCACCAAGCAGGGAGCCCGATGTGGGACTCGATCCCAGGACCCTGGGATCATGGACCTGAGCCGAAGGCAGACGCTTAACGACTGAGCCACCCAGGCGCCCCTTGAAGTACATTTTTAATTTTGATGAAATCTAGTTACCAATTTTTTTTCTTGTGGATTGTGCTTGTGATTATATCTAGAGTCTTTGTCCAGCACAAGTCATTGTAGTTGTTTGGGGGTGCATTTACCTGATGATTAGTGAAGTTCTTTTTATATGTTTATTGGTGATTGGGCCTCTTCTGAATCATGTGTTCAGCTGTGTTTGACATTTAAGAGGTATAGCCAAAAACATGTCTAAGACATGAATTGGAATAGCATTAGGAAAAGATGTACATTCTACTTTTGTACTTTATTCCATATGCATTAGTTTCCCAGGGCTATTGTCACAAATTATCGGAAACTTGCCGGCTTAAAACAAGGGAAATCTATTCTCTCACAGTTCTGGAGACCAGAAGCTGAAAGTCAAGGTGTTGATACGCTGTGTGCTTGCTTCTCCTGCGGCCCCAGGGGAGGATCCTCCTGCCTCTTCCAGCGCCCAGCAGTCTTTGGCGCTCCTTTGGCTTCAGTCTCTGCCTTGTCTTCACATGGCTGCTCTCTCTGCATTTGCTCTCCTGTCCCTTATCACGACACTTATCATTGGTTTTAGGGCCCACCCAGATGATCTGGGGTGATCCCATTGGAGATCCTGAACTTCTTTACATCTACAAAGATCCTTTTTCCGAATAAGGTCCCATCCACAGGTTCTGGGAGTCGGGCGTGGACAAGTCGTTTGGGGGCCGTGTTCCTTCCCTACACAGCAGTGTTGGCGCTGGCCTCCTGGCGCGTGGCAGCCAGCGCCCATTGCGTGTCTCTGGTTTTATATCACTGCTTCTATCTTTAGAGGTCTGTCCTCGCTGAGCTCTTGACCAGGGGAATGATTCCTTGGCATCTGGGATTTGGGGCTCTAGATGTTGACACAAGGTGGGATGATCTCTTAGAAATAGTGAACACTTTTTGTAATCTCTCTTTCCTTATTTTCCCCTAGGGAAACAAAGGCCTTTATTTGGAGTCTTGCGGTTATGTTCCGTAATGTTTTGTTCCTTCATATTATTTTAGGCCCTTGTTTGCAAAACTAAAAAAAAGTGAGTAGAGAAATTACGAAGAAGCTGACAACAGATTTAGACCTTGGTTTCACTGGGAACTGTTGTATGTTTGGAAAGTTTTCTTGTTTTTAACAGATCCTGTTTAGCATTTGGAAGCAATTGCATGTATTTTAGAGCTAAAATTTTAGATGGAGCCTTGGCACTAACAATAACCTGTTTGGGTAGTAATTTTTACTGCCTCATAGCTCACCATTTATGGGCACTTTTAGACCAGCTGGATCAGTAAGTTTCTAAGCACGGAGGTGAACAACAGGATGGCCTGTCAGAGGTCATTTTGAAGGTGAAGGCCTGAGAGCCGGCTTCGCTGTGCCTGACCCCTCAGTATGTGGTAGCGCAGGGAGGATCAGCATCGAGGTGCCCGACTCCTCCTCTGCCACAACTTTACCAAGCAGCTGGGGAGGCAGACATCATCTGCCCACGTGGAAGGAAGGGGGACTTGTCCCTAAAGTCACCCCTCGGAGAAAGCCTTTGCCACAGAGTTAAGTAAAATAAAAATCTCGCTTCCTTGGGTTCAGCAGTCTAAGAACTGAATCAGTCAGCCACACTAGAAATCTCCAGTATAATCTTACCCGTTCTAAAACCGCATTCATATCCCGAGAACATAATCTGACAGCCAGCACTGCCATTCTCCGCTGCAGGGTGTCCCGTGCTCTGGGGCCCTGGGTTGTCTGGTGTAGAATACGACGGGCTCAGGGGAGGCTCCCCGGTCAGCAGGCGCGCAGTGCGCGCCTGGGCCGGCCGGGCACTGTTGTAGGGTTTGGGTTACCTCCTCCCGCAAAGACCCCAGCCCTGGTAGAGCTTCCAATCCACTGAGAGGAGGAACACAGTAGGCAAAAATAGCGAATTATGTAATCAGCGATCAGTGCTGTGGAAGAAAGAAAAGGATAAGTGGGAGAATTGTAGTGTTTCACACTTTTTATGATGGAAACTTGCAAATGTATGCAAAAGTAGTGTAATGAAACCCGACAAACCTATCCCCCAACTTCAGCAGTTGGGAGAATTGGCCAGTCTTGCTTCTCTCTACCCCGTTCCCTCCAGTCCTGTGTGCTTCTGAAGCAGAGCCCAAGTATGACATCATGTGCCCGCACATGCGTGTGTAATGGACTGAAGGTTTGTCTCCCCTCCCCGCGGTTCGTGGGCTGGAGCCCTGATGGCCAATGTGCCGGTATTTGGAGCTGAGGTCTTTGGGCGGTGAGTGGGCTGGAAGAGGACGAAGGCTGGGCCCCGGGGAGGGAGCCAGTGGCCTTATGAGAGGAGGAAGAGTGCGCTCCCTCCCTTCTCACGCACATTGAGGAAAGCCCCAAACCAGGAAGACATTAGGCACCTGGAACTGAATGGCCAACACCTTGATCTTGGACTTCCGGGCTCCAGAACTGGGAGAAAACAAGTTGGTGTTGGTGTTGGAGAAAACTCCGTCATGGTATTTATTTTGTGCTGGCAGCCTGAGCTGAGACAGTGTGTGTCCCTCAAGACAGCGTATCTCTAAAAGATCAGGACTTTTAAAAAACAACTATAGGGGCGCCTGGGTGGCTCAGTCGTTAAGCGTCTGCCTTCAGCTTGGGTCATGATCCCAGGCTCCTGGGATCGAGCCCCGCATCGGGCTCCCTGCTCTGTGGGAAGCCTGCTTCTCCCTCTCCCACTCCCCCTGCTTGTGTTCCCTCTCTCGCTGTGTCTCTCTCTGTCAAATAAATGGGTGGAATCTTTTAAAACAACAACAACAACAACAACAACTATAAAGCCTTTATCTCATCTAAAAAATTTTCCCTAAAATCAAATATTCAGCATTTTCAGTGTGTCTTCAATGTCTTTTTCTTTTATAAGCTCTTTGAATTAATTGGTATCCAAATAAGGTTTTGAGATCGTGCTCTCAGTCTCTCTTCAAATCGCGGGTTTCCCTCCGTCTCCCTTTTGTTCCTGGCAGTTTCCCGAGGAGCCCGGGTTCTGTCCTGTGACCGTGTCATGCTCACTCCCCCCACTTGGCCAGCTGCGTCCCATGGTGTCCTCTGTCCTCAGGGTTCTGTGTCTCCTGGAAGGTGGTCCTTGGAGCCAGAGGCTGGGTCAGGTTCGGGTTGGATGTTTTTGGCAAGACTGTCTCCCAGCTGGTGGCGTCTCTCCACCAGTGGAATGCAGGCTCTGCTGGTGTCTCTCCGATGGGCGCAGCCCTTCTCCTGTCGCTTGTGCCCCGTGGGGTGCAGAATGGTGAGATTCTAATGTCACCGTTTTGTCTTCATTTGTTTGTGGAAATGTGTCTGTAGAAAGTGTGTATGTGGGGGCACCTGGGTGGCTCAGTTGGTTTAATGCCTGCCCAGGGCCCTGGAATCGAGCCCCACATTGTGCTCCCTGCTCTGTGGGAAGTCTGCTGCTACCTCTCCCTCTGCCACTCCCCCTGCTTGTGGGCACGTGCACTCTCTCTCTCTTAAATAAATAAATAAAATCTTTAAAAAAAGTGTATATGTGTGTTCCTTGCTTATCCAGTGGTGTGGTTTGTGTAGGAAAGGCAGACTAAATGCCTCACTCACTTCCTCTGTATAGTGAGTTGGTTCACTCAAAGTGAGTATCCTCCAGTGGTGATCAGTTACCATGTTTTTTTTTAAGTATTATTATGAATTTAAGGCTCTAAACCTACCTGCTTTGTTTCAGTCCGTGGCCGGTGCTGTCCTTACTGACGGGCAGGTGGTTCCATCTTTGCCAACTTAGCTGGCCTCCAAGTTGTAGGAATCTTTTGTTCTTTTCTTTGCTCTCTGTTGTGTTAACATGTTCCAGACTCGTTTCCAGCCTTGGCCCTGGAGTCAGCCATTTCTCTAAGAAGCCCCACTTCTTTTTAGTGGGAAAAGGTTTTTCAAGACTCCAAGCTACATGCTTGGGCTGCTGGCTGCTGCTGGGTCTTCTTTTTATGGCACAGAGCGGGAATTCAAAGGTGAAGTACACCGTAAGTTCACACTGGTCTTTGTGATTCAATTTCAGGACTTGGGGGTTTTAATGAACTGCTGGATCATCAGTGTTTTCTTTCCTCCCATTCTGTGGATACTTGGGGACGACAGAGGTAGAGTCTTCTCAGACTGGAGCTGCATCAGAATCCCCTAGTAGGCTTGTTAGAACCTGACGCCGGCTTCCACCCCAGTTTCTGATTCTGTAGGCCAGGTTGGGCCTGGGAGCAAAGCATTTCTCCCAAACACCTAGCGGATGCTGTAGGTCCCACTTTATACCGTCTCTGCCACTCCGCCGTCAACAGTGACTCGTGAGCACAGATTTAAAATGCTTTCAGTGGTTCTCTGTGGCATTTGGACGTCTCCCACCAGGAGCGCACGGTCTGACGGCCGGCCTTGTCCGAGCTCTTTCTCTGTGGTTGTGCTGCTAGCCGTGCCTGCATTTAACTCCATTTGTTTTCTTTTTTTCTGATATTTTTAGGGAAAGCTTTTTAAAAATGTAACTTTGTTTTATAATTATATAAAACATGTACATGCTTTCAAAACCAGGTCTTCCTCGCAAGGTATGTAGCGTAGATTTATGTCCTCCCCACTCTGACCCTTCCCTCATCTAAATATTCTCCTGCCATAAAAAAAAGAAATTCGTATGCATTTGTACTTCCCTTTCTTAGATAGGAGATTACAGACCAAGACACATTCCCCCCCTTCGCTTTTTCTCTCAACATTTCCTGGAGGTCTTTCCTGTTGCTTTTCATAGTCCTGTAGAACTCCTCTGTTATGTGGTTTGTGGATGTTCTGTGGTTTATTCTATTCCAGTCCTGTCCGTGGAATTGAATGTTTTTGTCTTTTGTTCTTTCAAATAGTCCTGAATCAAATAGCCTTGTGGTGCGTCTGTTGGGATGGATTCCGTCAGGGATTGCTGGGGCTGTGGTAAACTCGTAATTTTGCCAGGTATTGCTAAATTCCCCGCCGTAATGGTGAGCCTTTTGGAAGCTGCAGCTAGACCTCACTGAGAAAGTGGTCTTTGGGAGCTCTGGGGAAAGAGAGGTTTTAGGAGCCTGTCTCTCCAGAGCCCCAGGGCAGGGGTGGGCCTGGAGCAGGCAAGATCCCTTGAACTTCTAAATGCTGTGATTCAATCTGCTACAATCATCCTATATTTACTTTATTTAAAAATCTGTAAACCATTAAAGGGCTAATTCTTCAGTGCTCTTACATTTAGATGCACCCATCCATCCTTTGTTTTCTGTTTCAGCTCCTCAGTTTTAGGTTGTATTTGGTCTCTGAGCTCCAGAGAACGGAGTTGGCCTCCTGGTTAGAAGTGTTTACTTAAATCTTTTGGTGCTCTTGGTGTGTGCTGAATTTTCTTTCATGTTGAAAAAGAAAAAGACTTTGGGACTTCATATCTTGCGATTGGTCTCTCCGTATAGGCTTTGGTTCCTTTTCTGAAAACTCCCACAGTATATAATTCGATTATTGCTAACATATACTATACTTTTTCCCCTTTGATCACACCCCGGGGGGAGTAACTGTTACAGAGACTGGCTACTGCGAGAGAGAGAGAGAGAGAGAGAGAGAGAGAGGAGCAGCGTGGGAGGGCGACCATGTGCACGTGGTGCCACAGCGAGGGTGGGGGCGAAGCCGGAAGCTGGAAAGAGTAGGCATCACTTGACTGCCAGCAGTGAAATGGCAGGACTTATTGGAACGTGATCGAAAATGGGCGTTTTGGCAGGACAGCTGACAATCAGATAAAGGCGATCCCCATCATCCTCATCGTGTTGACTGTAGGAATTACTTTTCTTTCAACTTGGCCTCTGCAGTACAGAGCTGAGGGAGGGCTCCCTTGTTTCTTCTCAGATATGTGCCTCGCGATGAAGGGAGGGCAGTGTGTATACACAGAAACGGGAGTCCGTTGCCCAGTAATTTTAGGGCACAGACTAAACCTTGGCTTCTACTTCTAGAATCTGGATAACATCTGGATCTTTTTGTTTTTTGTCATGAACCTCATTCCCCACCTCCAACCCCCAAATGTGAAAGCCTTTTCTTTCTTTTTAAAGATTTTTTATTTATTTATTTAACAGAGATAGAGAGCACAAGTAGGCAGAGCGGCAGACAGAGGGAGAGGAAGAAGCAGGCTCTCCGTGGAGCAGGGAGCCCGCCGTGGGGCTCGATCCCAGGACCCTGGCTGGGATCATGACCTGAGCTGAAGGCGGTCACTTAACCAACTGAGCCACCCAGGCGCCCCGTGAAAGCCTTTTCTGTGCAGTTACTCTGGGAGGACCACTGGCGAGGTTTTCCATTTTCCATGATGATGCATTTGGTTTTCCCCATGAAAGAGCTACCAGTTTGAAGCATTACTTACTTTTCATCACTGTGCTGATGTCATACAAGAAGTATGGCACATGCGCTTTACACGTGTTTGAGCAGCCTGACCTGACTTCCCAGTTTGTGACCTTGGATGTTTTTATCATTCATTTGAAAGTCTGTTTTACCAAAAGCTCTTGAGGAACAATGCATTCGTGGCGGTCTGTGGGCAGGTACATGCATCCTTAGGGTTAACGACAGTGCTCTCTTTAACCCTTGTTTTCAAACAGGAATGCACTGCCCCCCTGGTGAACTGTAGCTTTCTTTTGTTAACAGCATACTTAGAAAATGGCTCTTTCTGAAAACTTTTCTATAAAACAAAGGCTGGGTAAGGTATATTTCCTTTGACTTATTTGTTCAAAGGTAGAATCATAGGATCCCTTGCTTGGAAGGCCTTGAAATTGGTCATCCCGTCCTAGTCCAGCCACTCCATGGCCATGTAGCTTCTAGAGTCCCTGCGAGGAGGTCCTCAGAGGGGAGACACTCAGCGCTCCAAATGCAGGTCTCTTACCTCAGCACTTGTTTACGTTGAGCTACAATCCATCCCGTCTTTGCCACCCCCTTAGTGCAGGGGGTGGGGTAGGGTAGGGAGATGCGAAGGGGCTGTGGAGTCCTGCAGGGTAAACCTAATGCCTTTAAATTAAGATGTTGCCCAACCTAAAAGAATCTGGATGTCTTTTTTTTTTTTTTTTTTAAGATTCTATTTATTTATTTGAGAGAGAGAATGAGATAGAGAGAGCATGAGATGGGAGAGGGTCAGAGGGAGAAATAGACTCCCTGCCAAGCAAGGAGTCTGATGCGGAACTCGATCCCGGGACTCCAGGATCATGACCTGAGCCGAAGGCAGTTGCTTAACCAACTGAGCCACCCAGGCGCCCAAGAATCTGGAGGTCTTCAACAGCTTAGGATACAGTGGGAGATGTGTTTTACTGGAAAAGTTATTGTTTCCCTTTACTAAGATTATACTAAAGAATTGGAAGAAAAATTATATTGTATGAGGGTATCAACAAATATTTATAAATGTGATTTAAGATCTTTTACCCAACATAAATCTCCAAATAAAAATACTGATCTTGGAAATGTATGTATTATGAGGAAAGCTACCCATCAGTTGTAAATCAGCTAAACCTTTTGTTTTTCTCTGCCACTTTCTCATGGTTACAGTGTCCTGATCCTTTTATATTTTCGTGTTAAGATTTCACAGCTGTGCATGTTTACGGGCTAGTAACTGGTAAGCAGATGACAGAAATGTTCACTATTGATGGAAGGTCTTCTGGAACCTGTACCTTCAGCCAAGCAGCATCGACAGAGCCTCTGTGCAGATTAATTAGCAAACAGCAAAATTAAGAAACAGAGAAGCAACCCAGGGAGGTAGAGAAGAATATTGAGTCCAGAGCCAGGCTGGCTGGAGGTGAATCAGTCCCAGCTTTGTCGTCGAGCAGGTTTCCATGCTTGACCTCCGGCCTTGATTTCCAGTCCATGGAGTGGCCCTCTCTCCTCAGGCCGGCTCGTGAGTTCAGAGTGAGTGTGTGCCAAGTGTTGAGGGTGTTCCAGGCCCACCGTGCAGTCTGTGTTGGCAGCAAACAGACGGCCCCTCTGACTTCTTTTAGCTAGCTCTCACCTGGTGCCAAACCCTCTGTAGCTTAGCAAGCCCTCCTGTAGCATCAGAAGAAAGGTATTATGTACAATTTTTTTTTTTAATTAAACACTTTAATTTTTCTTGTGGGTGCTGTAACAAATTACATAGACTCAGTGCCTTAAAATAACACTAATGTATTTATCTTAGAGTTCTGGAGGTCAGAAGTCTGAAATGGGTCTCATTGGGCTAAAATCAAGAGGTTGGCAGGGCTGATAACTTCTAGGAGAGAATCCATTCCCTTGTCATTTTCCGGCTTCTAGAGGCTGCCTACGTTCCTTGGCTCATGGCCCTTCCTCCATCTTCAAAGCCAACAGTGACTAGTTCAGTCATTCTCATGATACCGACTCTTAGGTTCTGGCTCTTCTGGTTCTTCTGCCTCCCTCCTCCCCACTGAATATCCCCACTCTGGGTACATTGGCCCACCTGGATAATCCGGGATAATCTCGTTATTTAAAATCACCTGATTAGCAACCTTATCTTTGGTGGACCTTATTCCTCCCTTGTCTTGTAAAGTAGCATATTCAAACATTCTGGAAAGCAGAACCAGGACAGAGTTTTCCAAATGCCCTTAACACATGTCTGGGGAAAAAAAAAAGTCATGGGGAGTAATGATTCTACAAGCATGAAAATCCTGTGTCCTTCCCAAATGAGAGTAACTTTTCAATTTATTTATTTATTTATTTATTTATTTATTTATTTATTTATTTATTTTTATTTTAAAGATTTTATTTATTTGACAGAGAGACACAGCGAGAGAGGGAACACAGGCAGGGGGAGTGGGAGAGGGAGAAGCAGGCTCCCCGCAGAGCAGGGAGCCCGATGCGGGGCTCGATCCCAGGACCCTGGGATCATGACCTGAGCCGAAGGCAGGCGCTTAACGACTGAGCCACCCAGGCGCCCCAGTAACTTTTCAATTTAGCCTTGTGTTTCTCCCGAGACATAATTTATAGCTGTCGAGCACTCAAACCACATTTGGTAATTCAAGCTACTTTTTCTGTAGACTGTTTAGTGCCAAATTCAATCTAAATGTCATAATTGAGTCCTAAAATCTTCAAAAAATTGTTGCATAAACATTATAGGAACATTAGTAACAACCAATTTATAGCTTTTTGAATGTAGGTAATACATTTTCCTTTTATGTTGGAGAGAGTATGTACCTTTTAGTTTAGGGATATCCTGTATTCCTGAAATGCAGAAAGTGAACACCCCTGTCATCTCGTCCCTCAAATAGAACCCCGCTGGACTGTTTGGTTTGGACATAGACTTCCAACAAGGTAAAGCGCTGATTGGTTGTCTTGTTGCAGGTATCTTCCTGCAAAGCAGGACATCCTCAAGTCTTGTACTCAGTCAACTTAGTGTGATTCTGTTTCGTTGCCATCTAGTGTTAAGAATTAAAAATGCGTTGCCATCTAGTGTTAAGAATTAAAAATGTGAATTTCAAAGATGTTTTGACATTAAATAACTTTGTGACTTTGTAGTTCTAGCGGACCCTAAACTAAAGTGATCGAAAGTGAAAGTTTGCACTGTTCTTCAGGTTGCCGGGGACTAATGCAAATGGTGTAGGACTGTGCAAGCAGCCTGGGACCGGGGTGGGGGTGGGGGGTTTCCGCTGGGCCTGCTGTTAAAGCGTTGGTTAGACTCATATCAGTGACAGCTTCTTGGGTCAGAAAAGATCGTCTAGCCTGCAGGTTTCTGTTTTTGCTATGATTGACTTCTTTGAAGATTAGAGTTATTTCAAAAAATAGCTGTTTTCTTACAGTCTTATTGTTGGTGATCTCAAATCCAAGTGATAACATCTATATCTGTAGTTATTTATATTTTGTCAACTGGACACATGTGTCTTTTTATGTTGATACAAGTTACTAATTATTTTCTCTGTAATGGAGTTCCCAATTCCTTCTGTTTTAAAGGTGTAAGAAAAATGTGGAATTTGTTGAAATAGGACCCATTTATGCTTAAATCACTGAAAAATATTTTTTGAATTCTTTTTCCTTCCGTGTTTAATTAGCAGTCTTATCTGCTTTTAGCATAAAAAGTTTTAAATTACATGATTAATACATATAAATATATGCTGCTAAAAATCTCAGAATTCAGGAAGTAGCAAAGGTCTGGCCAGTCATCTGACTGCATCTGACAGAAAATCCAGTTACTGCTGGCAGAAATAAGAAAGCAGGTTCATATAATCAGAAACCTGGGACTCTGCCTGCCTTCGTTGGTGGGGGGTGTCTGAGCTGGGCTTTTCGCAGCCTGGAGCAGGTGCCTGGCAGGTCTGGGCAGCACCCTGAGTGCTTGCGTCCCTCTCTTCCCAGCAGGGCGACCGTCCCCATGTTTCCCTTCACATTTGAGTGGCTTCTGTGCCTGTCCCCGTGCCGCCCGCCCCTCCTGCCAGGGTGCTGCCGTACTCGGATACTGGCCAGGGCGGAGGGTGCCTGTGGGGGTCTGCACACCCCTGGAGCCGCCCCCAGCCCTCCTATCTCCGTATGTCCCCTATAATGATGAGAACAGGGGCATATTAGACACACGCAAGGAGAGAGGTTTATGTTAATGGGGTTATGCTTTGAATTACCCTTATTAGTTATTTTGAGGAGTCTCTCCTATCTCACAAACACAAAAAGGGATCTTAGTTGTTAGGATAAATACCTTGACTTCAGTCTTTTAATAGGCCTCTTGAGGTGGAAAAATAAACAGCAATTTTCTAAACAGCGTTCTCTGAGACTGGGCGCATCAGTCTTAAAAACCTCATTTTTGCTTTTAATAGCTACTTTCTAACAGACATCAGCCAGGAAGTTGCTCTGTCTTCTAGTTCAGACCTCAAAGCTCTAAGGACTTGTCAACGTCGTGATTGGGCTGTTGGGGATTCTTCTAAGTATTCTTGTTAATTCAGTCACCTATCACAGAAGCTGAGATGTAATTCCTTCGGAGGTTTGTGCCTACACTCTCCTTTCTCCTTCGTGCTCCGGCTCCCTGGAGCCCGCATTCAGGGGCATCTCAGGGTTGCATGATACTCGATATAAAGATTGATGGCTATTAGGATAATAATGGGTGTGCATTCTGGAAAATCAGGGTAGCTTTTCTTCATTCTCAGTCAGTGTAGAGCTTCAGTGGGGTAGAAAAATTTGACCTTCAAATCTAGATCAGGGGGCACAGTGTTAGTCCGCTGGGATGCTGTGACCGAGCAGCTGAAGGGCACAGCCTGTGAGGCTGAAGCAAGCGAACGAGCAGCTTGAGTTCTGAAGGCTGGAAGTCCAAGATCAAGGTGTCCATAGGGTTGGCTGCTGAGGCTTTCCCTCCTTGCCGTGTAGACAGCTGTCTTCTCTCTCTGTCCTCACGTGAGCTTTTCATACCCCTAGTGTCTCTCTGTGTGTCCACATTTTCTCTTCTTTAAAGGGCATCAGTCAGATTGGATCAGGGCCTGAAGACCCTAAGGACCTCATTTAACTGAATCACCTCTTTAAAGACCCGATTTCCAAGTACAGTCGCATTCAGAGGTACTGGGGGTTAGGATTTCAACATGAATTTTGTGGGGGACACAGTTCTGTTTGTAAGACACTGAGGTCAAACAGTCACATTTAAGTCCACAGTTACTGTGCTAGTTGACCTGTAATCTTTTAAAATTAAATTTAGGACACAAAGATTTATTCCATGAGGGAGTATAAGAAAAATTACTTTATGGTCTCCATTTAGATGAGTTTTATTGTGAGGCTGTCTGTACCCATGTGTACTCATGTGAGACTTTGTTACGAGGACGAGTGAACACAAATGAAGCAGAAGAGAGCTTCCGCATGCTCTCCCTGATTGCTACTCAGCAGAAGAGTTGTCATTTTTGTACATTAACCTTGGACCCTTTTAAGGAGGCAATAGGATTGGCAATCCAAGATAAGAAATCTGAGGCTAACTGATTATTTTCTTACTTTAATGTTTCTAAGAGGACTACCAAATAAGTGAATACAATGAAAAATGATAAGTTAAAACATAAGAATTGTTTTTATTTTAACAAAATATGTAGTAAGAGTAACCCAAACTACTTTGTGTCAGGCCTGGGGTTCAAGGTTATTTATTTGTGTTGACTCATTTGACCTTCGCCACAGGCCAAGGTGTTCTTATTTCCCACTTCACAGGCGGCCCTCTGAGGCCCAGGTGGGGTGGTGGTGTCCCCAGGCACACTGAGCTAGGAGATGGTGTGGTGCGGAGAAGGCCCGGCCAAGGGTCTTGCCCGTTATGTCACCCCGTCCCCACCTCTGACGTTCCTTCCACTGCTCAGAAACATCACACTCTCCGCAGTGACTTGATAACGTTATATGGTTTTGGGGAGGTCTTTTTTTTTTTTTATGTTCATGTTAGCAAAATAAGCAAATGTGTTAATGGCCCACATCAATTCCCAATGATTTCTTTAAGATCAATACAAAAGCAATTTGGATAATGGTTTTGCTTAAAGTTTGAGGATCCTCCAGTGTAAGAGTTTGAGTCATCTATATTAAAAGGTCCTTTTTTAGCTTAGGTATAATGTGGTTATCCTATCATTTTATGAGAGCTAATGGACTTTCCAGTTCTGTTAAAGCTAAGATAAAAGAGCTGAGTTAAAAACTGAGCCTGCACCATGAAGTCAGACACACCTGGATTCATAACTAGGATCCGCCATGAGCTAGTTTTGTGTTCCCAACGCATTGGCCTCTCAAACCTCGCCTTCCTGATCTGTGAAATGGGGTGGTGCTTGCCTGCCTTAGCAGTTACCGCGAGGGCTAACTCGGAGAAGGCACACCAGGTGTCTTGTGTGTTGTGTGCGCACACAGAGTGTCTTGTGTATATTTTAGCTCCTGCTAGCATCTGGATGCATATTGAGTTTATTTTGGTGAAGAAGCTCACGTTCACTTCTCGGGGTTTCCTTGTCTGCATGACGATTGTGGCTGTTTGCATGAGGCAGAAGAAAGCCATGGCTGTAAGTCACACACTCGGGAGGCAGCTGGTGGACCTGAGCCAGCTCCCTCTCTCCTTAGCTTTGTGGCCTTAGGCAGGGTACTCAGCGTTTCCTAGCCTCATTCCCTGATCCTCATTCTCCTTGGGGAAAATCGTTTGGACCACGTGGAGGTGTTGTAAGGGTGAAGTTAGACTGTGGATGTCAAGTGCTGGGTTTTCTTGAGATCAGTTATTTAAAGGTATAAAACAATCTTGTTTTGTGATGTCATTTTACTAAATATAAAATTGTCTAAAATTACCAGTTCAATAAATTTTAGAGTCCATTTTGCCTGTATTCACCTAAAAATGTCATAATTGGATTTCTCTTTGTTCCTGTTGTAGGTGCTGGAGATCAGAATTTATTTACCTCTATTTATCCAACGCTTTCCCAGCAGCTTCCAAGAGAACCGATGGAATGGAGAAGGTGTGGTATATCTGTTCTTTGACTTTATCTCTCTCTTTGTTTTGTAGACATTTCTGTGAGCAAGTGAGGTAGTAAAAGTTAAAGCCTAAGTTGTCAAGTGTCTTGTAAAGAAACTGAACGTATCACATAATCTGTGGGCCTCACTTTTTAAGGAATATGTTGATTTTCTTACTGAGACAGAGGGTGGTAGAAACAAGAGTTGTTTTGAGTTAAAGGCCCTCTTTTATAGGAATGACTTCTGATTCCTCATGGTACCTAAGAGTATCTTTTCTTAAAAAATTTTTTTATTTAAATTCAGTTTAACATATAGAGTATTATTAGTTTCAGAGGTAGAGTTCAGTGATACGTCAGTTGCATATAACACCCAGGGCTCATCACGTCACGTGCCCTCCTTAGTGCCCGTCACCCGGTTACCCCATCTCCCACCGCTTACCCCTCCAGCAACCCTCAATTTGTTCCTTAGACTTAAGAGTCTGCGTCAGAGTGTCTTAAAGGCACAGGCGTTTTGGAAAGGAGACATGACTCAGACTCCGTGTTAGAGCAGAACACATGGCCTTTACCTACGGTCTCAGCAAGGCCTCTCTCCACCCTGAGCTCCTGTGCTCCTTTCTTAAGGATGAGGAACTATGTGGAAAGATGTTATTTAAAAATTAGGGGGGAAACCAGACCAGCCATCCCATTTGTCCTTTTGTATGTGATTGTTCATCTCATGACTTGTCGGAGAAGTAGTCCACATTTGAATTATCTTATTGGAAAACTCATTTCTGCTAAGATTAGCTATTATTTCTTTTTTTTTTTTTTTTTAAAGATTTTATTTATTTATTTGACAGAGAGAGAGATAGCGAGAGCAGGAACACAAGCAGGGGGAATGGGAGAGGGAGAAGCAGGCTTTTTGCCGAGTAGGGAGCCCGATGTGGGACTCAGTCCCAGGACCCTGGGATCATGACCTGAGCTGAAGGCAGACGCTTAGTGACTGAGCCACCCAGGCACCCGATTAGCTATTATTTCTAGAAAATGTTTGGAGTTTGACTTCTTAGTACAGGGATTCCGATTTTAATCAAGGTGTATACAAATTTTCGGTTGTCATTCATGCTCTTGTAGTTCCAGTTCCTGCTGCATTATTTCCCTCCGACCACTAGTGTGTACTCTGCCACATGAAGAATTGATGTGGCTTTCTGGGGGTGACTCACCAGAGATGGGGTCCAGTCTCATTTTTGTGTCTAATACCATGTTAGAAGGAGTGCGTTTTTTCAATATAGTAATTAAATGCAATATAAAGAGCAGATAGGAAGTGGGAGAATTGTTCAACATCTGAGGAGGCCCCGTGCTGTCGCAAGAGAAAATAACTCAGTGGAGGACTTAATGTCTGGAGAGATGGGGGAGTCTGCAGAGGATTTCTAATACACATTATTTAAACATACAGAAAGACAAAAGCAAAGGTGTGTGTCCGTGAAACAAGACAAGGGGTTATGAGGAAACAAGGAGAGACTGTAGATTTCGTGTGCGTTCATCTCTTCGCCTTCCTGAGCCTGCCTGAGCCGGAGGAAGGGCCGAAGGGGCATGGGGGTGCAGGGACAGAGAGGGGTGTGGGTGACGCAGTGGAGACTGGCCACCTTCCCTGGAGAAGGACGAGCGGCCTCGGGAGAGGAGGCTGAGCCTGTGTATCCTGTGCCCGCAGAGGCGGCTCCTGGAGACGCAGGTGACGGGGCCCAGGACTGCAGCAGGCGAGGCCAGAGCGCACCGGGAGGGGGCAGGCGGCGTGGGGCCACCTCCGCGGGAGCCTGCGGCTCTCGGCCCCCGCTGCGGACCTGGACCGACTGACGAGCTCCAGCCCCGTGGATTCGAGGCAGCGCAGGAAGCGGGCAGGAGGGCCAGGGTGCATCTGACCAGGTGCGGCCAGGTGGCAGAGCTCCCCGGGCAGGAGGGTAGGGAATTCATCGCGGGACAAAGCGGAGGGCCCCAGGAAGAGACTTGCCGCGTCCCCACGGTGCCTTCCTGATTGGAGCGGGAGGCCTTCTGAGGGACGCCCCCCTGGACGAAGGGCCTAACGGGGCCGCTGAGGCTTGACTGAGTGGCTGGCGCTCGGGGGTTTGCAGTTCTGTCCGGGAGCTGGGGAGGGAGCTGGGGAAGAACCAGAAATGGACTCTGTGAGCTGAGCGAAAGAAGAACGCAGGAAGACGAAAGCACATCATAAAGCTGCGTACCCAGAGTGGGCTGCCGCGTTCAGTAAGAGGGGCCATGGCGTCGGGACGACGGTCGGTGGGGAGAGGGCAGCTGGGAGGGCGGGGGGCAGAGCGGAGCCGCCTCCTCCATCACGGACATTTGGACGTCGTGTCTAAGATGAAAGCGTTCAGGGAGATACAGTGGGCTGAATGGTGGCCCTTAGAGGATACGTCCGTCTTCGAACTGCGAGTGTGAGTTTATTTGCAACGAGGATCTTGCAGTGTATTTGAGTGAAGGATCACATGAGATCATCCTGGAGTGGTGTGGGCCCTAAATCCAGTGACGGGCATCCCGGCAAGACACATGCTCGCAGAGGAGCAAGCAGTCCACGTGGACATGGCCGCAGAGATCGCAGTGAGGGGCTACAGGCCGGGACCGCCCCAGTTTGCCGGGTGGTGGGAAGGACGAGGAAGGAGTTCTCCCACAGAGTGTCCAGAGGAAGCCAACGCTGCCAACTCCTTCATTTCAAATTTCTGGCCTCCTGAGCTGGGAGAGAATTAATGTTGTTTTAAGCCTCTGGGTTTGTGGTAACTTGTCAGAGTAGCTCTAGGAAAACTAGTACAGGAGGGGAGGGATGGAGGCCGGGGTAGGCAGCTGCGTGTGTGTGTGTGTGTGTGTGTGTGTGTGTGTGAGAGAGAGAGAGAGAGAGAGTGGGAGAGAGAAAGGCCTTTTGATACTATTTGACATGTTAAAGCTGGTACATGTGACTGTGATCAAAATGTACAATTAATTGAGTAGATCTTGGGACTAAGCTTGGAGCCGAGATTTTCCTAGATGCGCTGAACTGCCGTGTGGAGGAGAGCACGTTGGGGAGTGGGAAGATGGAGCTGCGAAGCCCTGCTGCACAGCATGGGGGATGGGGACCCAGAGCTGCAGAAGGGGACACGGACACACTGAGATGGGGGGGACAACTGGAAGTTTCAGAGCAGAGGACAGAGAACGGGGGACAGGCAGTATCTGAAGAATGAAGGTCAGGATTTTCCCAGAGGTGAATCAGGGGCTTGCTGGAGCCCACGAAAAGTCCCGTGCAATGAAAGCAAAACACGGCAAACCAAAAGCCATGCCAGGAAAACAGACAGAAAAGGAAACCAGATCTGCAGTCTCTACAACATTGAAAACGCAGCGTAAGAGCCAGCGCTTCTCAAAGTACTGATGGAAAACGCCTTTCAACCTAGAAATCTGTGCTATTCAACCTCACAGGCGGAAGGGAGGACTGAGTCAGCCCCCCTCTCCCCGCCCGTGGGCCGGTGGGCCTTGCTGAGGCAGGACTGACAGGGTTTGTCCCTCGAAGGCCTGGGAGCCATCTGGGGCCAGGATGTGTCACTTTTGGCTGCACAGAGCTTCATGTGTGTGCTCTGGAGGGCCGCGCTTATGTTGTGTTCATTGCTTGCCATGCCATGCACAGAGTTGAGAAATAAAGTATGGTCACAGACCTTACCACCCTGAAATAATGAAAGGACACATCTCAACAGGAAGGAAGATGAACCCAGAATTCAGATGAAAGAAGCAGTCACCAGCAAACAAGTCATAAAAGTATTTTGCTAAACTTAAGATATCAGTCCTTTTAAAAATTAAGAGATCTAAAATTTTAGATGTGGGGAAGAAAGCAGAGAGAAGAAAGTGTACTTGTCTCGTTCAAGGAGAGGGTAGACATTTACTCTAGTCTTTAAAAGAAACATTTAAGTTTATGCATATTAAAAATAAAAATGTAACCAACAGCAGAATAGAAATAGATGGTTAAACTTTCAAACCAGCAGAGAAAAAGGATGGAAAAAGAAAACTTGATTAGTCTCACAAAGGATAGGGAAAAATAGAGAGCCTGAAAATAGAAAGTACACAAGTTCAAGCATCAGCATAATCATGTTAAATATGGTTAGTTTCAGTGTGTTAGACCCCTTAGATCAGACAAAAAATACAAGAATCCAACGTAGAGATGTGTCAGAGAGTGGAAGATGTGTTAGAGATGTGTTAGAAGTGGAAAATACTAGTGTGGAGGAAAGATGTATGGAGCCTAATGTATTTTTTAGAAGTAGAGTGAAATGGCAGCCATACCCTGATAGCTGTAGATAGGGGGTCTGCAGCCTGTGGGCTATCTCTGTGTTCCTCCCTGGGGGGAGAGGGGGTGGGTGGGTGGGCCACTCTGTTTTGGGTCATACAGGTGATCATAAAAGTATTTGTTTAGTTTAAAGCTTTCATATCTTCAAACTGCGCTTTTGACATTTGGAAATCTTTTTTTTTTTTATAGTGACTTAGAGATTCAGTGAAACTCCAAGTAATATCCATTTTTCTCAGAAGTCTGTGTTGTTGCAAAGAGCCCTGGTTAAGTAAGATATTGGTGTGCATGTGTCAGAGTAAGGTGAAAGTCTTGATGGAGAGGGAGCTTTGACACGTACTCGTGAACCATGCTGAGATAGTGTATAGAATCCTTTTGGACAGAGTATTATCATTATAATTCAGGATTAATACCATATATGTACTTTTGAATTCATGGATATGGTTAAATTATTGTTGGATTTTTTTTTTCCCCCTTTTCTTTCTGCTGAACCTTCTGTAGTCATTTTTCTTAGTGACGTTTTAAAAATTGTTCGTAGGTCCTATGGCCGGGCCCCAAAGATGATTCACCTAGAATCTAACTTTGTTCAATTCAAAGAGGAGCTGCTGCCCAAAGAAGGAAACAAAGCCCTGCTCACCTTCCCCTTCCTTCATATTTATTGGACGGAATGCTGTGTAAGTATTCACGGAGGGAGAAGAAATGACAGAAAATGCCTTGGAATAGGATTAAGGATTCACTGGTCTAGCTTTTGTTCAGACAACTCTGATTTTTCAAATTGACTTTTTAATGGACTCTACTTGGTGTCCTCTTTTCTCCTTTCCACCGTCAGATGCCTCGTGGCTTTGTCGCTCCACGCTTCTGTTCTGGTCCTGTCGTGTTGCCCTCTGGGTAACCACCAGGAACAATCTTACTTGCCATGTTTTGAGTTCTTGTGAGCTCCCTGCGCCCTCGGGGCCTCTAGGTCTTGTTAATATTTACTCCCAGCTTTGTTTCCGAACCCCCGATATTCACTGTCATGATAGCTACTTGACTTCATTCTTGTGGGTCTCTCCTGCTGGTCTGTGGGCTTTCTGAGGGCATGGGACCGCCCTGCTTCCTCACCGTCACGGTACCTCCAGGGCAGGCGCTCCGCGGCCGCCCGTCCGGGCACCTTACTTGTACTTTGCAACTGTGTATTTATGAACCCAGAAAGAAGTTTGTCACTCTTGACAGAATTCTCCTGTCATGAACTAAGAGACAACACCGTGGGTCATTTCTTTCTGTTTGTTTTAGCGATACCCAGCATACACAAATCATTCCGTGTTGTGCATTTTCACCTGAATCTGAGGATGCAGAAGTAGTGTGGTGTGATTAAAGAAGGGACTGGAAGCTTACTCCTGAACCCTTTTGCCTTTGTGGATTTTGCTTTGTAGCCTTTCTCAATGGAGTCCGCCATGCAGGGTGGGCTTATACCCCCAACAGTGAATGTGACGACACATGGGACACGTTGTCTGCCAGGGAGCTCATCAAAGGTCAGCACCCAGGGCTTTTGTTGGGGTTCAGGCACGTGGGCACCTTTTACCTGGCTCGTACCAAAACTCTAGACTCCCAGAGGGAAGGCAGGTGTTCAGCACAAGCCATAGTATTTGTACAAAGAGCTTGTGCCCAGTGAGGCCCTCTTGTCACGTGGTGGTGGGAACCATCCCATGATCCATGTTCCCAGGCCTCAGCCAAGGCCCCCACCCCTCACCCCGCTCCGTGAGCAGGCCTAAGCACGGCTGTCCTAGGCCTGAAGTGCCTCTCCTCTCTCTGGCCCCTCGGCAGTGATGTTAGATTTGATGTTGTGGTCAAGGTTTCTCCATGCTGTAGGTACTGTTTTCCGCTTGCAACTAATGAGCCATCTCTGGGGGGCCCACTGTAAAAGACCACAGGATTATCCTGCTCCTTGTCCAGCTTTCCCCTTAGATTGAGCACCCAGCGATGATTCTTCATGAACCAGTCTTTATGGAGGGCTGCAGCCAGCCCTCCTCCAAGCTGATCAGTGGTGCTCTACTCTGGGAAAGAGCCCCCGTGGGCTTCTGTGCCATGTGATGCTTTGCCATCCGTTGTCCTCACTGTGATGCTCAGGTCGTCTCCGATTTGGCCAGTGAGAGTCACTTCAGACCGGCCCCTGGGTCCTTTTCAGGGACTTCTCTAACTTTCAGGCACAACAAGATATCCTGGGCTCTCGTACCGGTGCTGCCCTTGTCTTGGAGTCGGCCGCTTCTTCCCAGAGCCCCCCGCTCCTGGTGCTGCGGGCGCGTCCGGGCCACCGGCCCTTCGGGAGACGAGCTAGAAAGGTGTGTGTCTCGGAGACCAGGCTTGATGCTGTGCCTCCGATCGGAGCCTCAGCCCCCGGGGCTCTCTGCTGCGCTGTCCAGGTGCGTGCTGGCGTCCGGACAGCAGCCCCGCAGCTGCCTCCTCGCTCAGTCCTCCGACCCGCGCAGCCGTGCTCTCAGCATTGTGGCTCCTGCCCCGCAGCTGGGGACGGTCCGTGTTCCTGTCTGGTAGGCCAGGCCGCCCTCGGGCCCGTCCTTGTCACGGTTTTCCCTTGCTCTTGCACGGGTACTTCTCCTTGTGAACGTGAGTAGTTACTGAGTTCCAGACGGAACTTCCCGGGGTTTTTATCGGGACCACGGTGAGTGTATAATTTGCCGTGTGCAGAGACAACATCTTGATGGTGTGGAGACCTTCTGACCCTGAACCAGGGAGGTCTTTCTATCTGTGCACATCTGTGTCCTTTAGAAGTATTTTAGGGATGCTTTTCTTCATGATAGAGTTTACATGTTTCTGCTTAAATTTATGTCTAAGCATTTTCCTTCTTTTGTTGCTGACGTCCATGGGGTTTTCTCTCTCATTACATCTTCTAGTTGGTTATTGTTGTGTATGTGAAGGCTGCTGATGTTTTTCATGTTAGCCTTGCAAATTCTCTTACTGTTTGAGTTTGTTTTATCACTAGTTCTCTAGGCCCCAGGGTCCCCATCATGTCATCTCTTCTCTTTCAGGTCTTAGGCCTCCAGCTGTTTCCTCTGTTTGACCCCATTGTTAAATAGTGGTGGAGACGGTGGGCATCGTTGCCTTGTTCTGACCTCCATGGGGGCTCCTGCGATGTGTGTCCAATGAGGAGGGTGCTGGCTGTGGGACGGAGCGAAACGGGCACCAGCTTGGGCGGGTATCCATCCCTTCCTGTTTCCTCAAGGATCTTTATTAGGAACACATTCTTGAATTTTGTTAATAAAGGCTTTTTCATACTCAGTGGAGATAATCATAGGGGTTTTTTCCACTTAAATTTACTGATATGTTGGGTTATGTTAGTGGGTTTCTTATTATTGAGCCATACTTGCATTCCTGGTATAACTACTGCTTGGTCAAAGTATCAGTTTTTTAATGTGGTATTGGTGTCTGTTCACCTAATTTAGGATTTTTTTTTGCATCTACGGTCACAAGTGATTGGTCTGTAAGTTTTTTCGTATTGTTTCTGTCAGGTTTAGGTATCAAAAATATAATTTGGAGTTTTCATTTATTTCCTGTTTTTGAGACAATTTATAAATGTAGCACTAGAACAGTCTGGTCTCTAAGGATTGATGGGGTTCTCCTGTGAAACCATCTGGACTTGGTACTCTTACAGGACAGTTCCTTGGAAATGGGTCTCTTACAGCCATTCGTCAATTTTGGTAAACTGTGTCTTTCTTAGAAATTATGCATTTCAGTTAAGTTATAAAATTTAATTTCTTGAAGGTGTGCAAAGTGGTCTTTTCTTGACTTTTAAAATACTCTGTGGCAATAGTTATTTCCCCATTGTTATTTCATTGTAGATTTTGTACTTTTCCCCCTTTCTTCCTTGATTAAATTAGCTACTTGTAGTTGTGGATTCTTTCTCCCCAGAGAGCCAGGATTTTTATTTCTGATATAACATTAGTGTGTTTTTTACTTTATTAATTTCTGCTTTCATTTTTATTTCCTTCCTTTTGCTTTCTTAAGGTTTACTTTGTTTTTTTCTAGTTTTTTGTTTTTTTTTTTTTGAGTTGGGAATGCATTTCTTTTCATTTTCAATTTAAATGATACAAGTCATTAAAAATAGGAATTTAAATCCCAGGATTCAATCATTTTTCAGAAAGTCTCTGCTTTCAATTTGTATTGCCCCTTTCACCCAACAGTTTAACATGACATTTTTTAATTTCCAAAAAAAAATTCTTTAAAATTTTTATTTTAAAATTCCTAATTTTATTGTATTGTGATGAGGATGTTGTATATATTTCTGCTTTCTGAAACTTACCTTTTCTCCGTGACCTAATAAATGATCAGTTTCTTGGGATGTTCCATGTTTGAGAAAGCATTTTTTCTGCTTGTTAGATTGTAATGCTAAATGTAGATCCCTACAAGCGGTCTTACCGATTTGTTGTTTAGGTCATTTATATTTTAATGTTCTGTTCACTTGACCTGTGGCTGACAACGGTGTGTTAGAGTCTTCTGTTACTGGTGTGTTTGTGTTTCTCTTGCATCATCTGTAGTTTGTGTTTTGTGTAGGTAGTTCATGTATCATTTAGTGCATAGATATTCATGACATAGTTTTTATGGAGTGAAATATGTCATTTTAAAAAATGGTTTCTTAATAGAGTGTATCATGTTGAGGAAGGCCTTGTCTGTCTGAAGGTAGTAATTGATTTTCTCTTATATTTTCTCTTAATAATTTTATAATTTGTGTTTTATATTTGATCTGTATAGCTTCAAGTTATTTTTGTGTGCGGCAGGAGGTGTGGAGGATTAAAGGTCTAATTTTATAGTCTTTTTTTTTAAGATTTTATTTATTTATTTGACAGAGAGACACAGCGAGAGAGGGAACACAAGCAGGGGGAATGGGAGAGAGAGAAGCAGCTTCCCGTGGAGCAGGGGGCCCGATGTAGGACTCTATCCCAGGACCCTGGGATCATGGCTCGAGCCGAAGGCAGACGCTTAACGACTGAGCCACCCAGGCGCCCCTAATTTTATAGTCTTAATTGGGTAGCACATTGGCCTAACAATTTCATAATCGTCTGTCTCTTTTCTACTTACTGAAAATTTCACCTTTATTTTAAACCAGTGTCATGTATGCATTATGTTCTGTTGATCATCGTCTATTCTGTGTCAGGACCAGACTTTTAATTATTGCATTTTTATAATATGTATTGATGTCTGTTCTTTTAAAATAAATCCCTTGGCTAGTATACATTTTTTTCTTCTGTGTAAATTTTAGAATCAGATCGTTAGGTATACAAATTTTATTTTCCAAAAATGATTGTACCTACATATTCCATCCCCCATGCTCTTCTCTCCATGGCAGTGATCTTCCTCCATTGAGAGGCCTGGTCAGTGTTTCCTCTAGTTGAATCAGAGTGGGCCTCTGGGAGGAGGAGGGGCCCTGTGACTTTTGAGACTAAGTCATAAAAGGTAATACATCTTCTGTGGGGCCCTCTGGGGATGCATGCTCTTAGAGCCCAGCCACCATTCTGTGAGGAAGTCAAGTGCCGCATGGGAAGGCCACCTGGAGGTGTGCAGCCCCGGTCCCAGCAGATCCTTGCCAACAAGCTAGCGATCCAGCAGCAGACACATGGTGGCCTTCTTGCTCCCAGCCTTCATGTGCCACACCCGCTGGGGCAGGCGAGCTGTGTGCCTGGTCTTGTCTAGGTCGTAGATTGGTGAGCAGAGTGAACGTTCCGGACCATTGCACATTGTAGTGGTTTGTTATAAAGCCATATAGAACAGGAGTAGCTGTTGAAAAGAGAAAGGGAAGGATGGGAGGTGTTTTGGTTGGGATTGCCTTGAATAAGTTGTAGATTCATTTGGGGAGAATCTTAAAAATCACAGGTCTTTCTTTGTATCTAGAAACATGGTCTCTCCATTCTTTTTTTTTTTTTTAAAGATTTTATTTGTCGGAGGGAGAGAGAGAGACAGAGCACAAGCAGGGGGAGAGGCAGAGGCAGAGGGAGAAGCAGGCTCCCCGCTGAGCAAGGAGCCCGATGTGGGGCTCGATCTCGGGACTCCAGGACCATGACCTGAGCTGAAGGTAGCCGCTTAGCTGACTGAGCCACCCAGGAGTCCCATGGTCTCTCCATTCTTTATGCCTTTTTGATGCCCTTAGTAATGTGTGCTAATGGGGGCGCCTGGGTGACTCAGGTGGTTAAGTGTCTGCCTTTGGCTCAGGTCATGATCTTTAGGTCCTGGGATTGAGCCCCACGTCGGGCTCTCTGCTCAGCAGGTAATCTGCTTCTCCCTCTCCTCTCCCTCTGCCCCTGCTCGTGCTCTCTCTCTCTTTCTCTGTATCTCTGTCTCAAATGAATTTAAAAAGAAAATTCTTTAAAAAAAAAAAAAAGTAATGTGTGCTTATGTTCTTTTTTTTTTTTTTTTTAAAGATTTTATTTATTTATTCATGAGAGACAGAGAGAAACAGAGGGAGAAGCAGGCTCCCAAGGAGCGGGAAGCCCGATGCGGGACTCGATCCCAGGACCCTGGGATCATGACCTGAGCCGAAGGCAGACGCTTAACCATCTGAGCCACCCAGGCGCCCGCTTATGTTTTTTATAGAAGTCTTGGGTTTTTATTGCTAGACACTTTTTGTAGACACTATGAATGAGGGTTTTTTTCCCTTTAAAATTGCATTTTCTAATAGGGAGCCTGTGTTTTGTTGTTGTTGTTGTTTTGCTTTAGTTTTGATCATTATCTGTTAAGGAAAGTTTTCTGGAGCAAGTAGATAATATTTGGGATTTTAGAATTAAAAGTAAAATTCCTGCTCTAGGTTAGTAGTTGGTTTTGGGTTTCTGGTGCACATGTGCAACATGACCTCCTTCCTTCAAACCATCACCTCCTTCCTTCAGATGGGGCTGGGCCACGCAGCCAGTTTGCCTTTGTGTCAGTGGTCTCGTTTTGGACTGGACGGTATGTTGTTACTGGCTTTGCTTTAAACAGTTATTTTGTAGAGATTAGAGGTAAGAACATATGTCTCTTAGTTCCCACTTGCTCCCCTTTCCTTCTTTAGAGGGCAGGTCCATGGTGAGAATTCTTCCAGCTTCTGTGCATCTGAGGAAGCCTTGAATTTTGCAAAATATTTTACTGGATATAGAATTCTAGACTGACAGTTCTTTATTTCTTTCCAGCAGGTAAAAGATGTTTCTCCACTGTCTTGGTTTACATTGTGACCCATGAGGATCTTTCATTCTTGTCTTTGTTATTTTGTATTTAAAGTATCTTTTTTCTCCCCCCCTTCCGTGATTTAAATTTTTTTTTCCCTTGTCACTGGTTTTAAACAGTCTATGATACGCCCTGGTGTACTTTTCTTCGTGTTTCTTGTGCTTGCAGTGTTTTAGGCTTTATGGGGTTGTAGTTTTGATTTAGATTTGGAATACTTTTGGTCATTATTTCTTCAGATACTTGTTATGTTCCTCCCTTTCCCCCTCTCCTCTGGGGCTCCAGTTACTCACATATTAGGCTCTGGAAGTCCCCCAGCTCAGTAACACTGTGCTGATGGCTTCTCAGTCTTTCTTTGTTCCATTTGGATGATTTCTGCTTCTGTGTCTTCAGGTTACCTAATCATTTCTTCTGTGGTGTCTAATCTGCTCTTAATCCCTCCTACCCAGTATGTTTTGCAGTTTAGACATTGTGGTTTTTATCTCTAGAAGATCCATAAGGGTCTTTACCTTCTTTTTAAAATATCTTCCATGTCTCTGCTTAACATCAGTTTTTCCTCTGATGGAATCTTCTTGAACACACAGAATATGGTCACAATAAGCATTTTAATGGTTTTGTTTACTAATTCTATTATCTGTATCCTTACTGAGTCTATTCTAAAGACTTTATTTATTTGACAGAGAGAAATAAAGCGAGAGAGGGAACACAAGCAGGGGGAGTGGGAGAGGGAGAAGCAGGGCACCTGCCAGGCGTGACCTCAGTGCCCCTTGCGATGCCGTGGGCTGGGAGCTCCGAGCAGTGGTCCGACTGCCTGTAGGGCTCACCTCACCTGTTTCTCTGTTTCGGTTGCTTCGGGTGATTGTGTCAGTCTTCCTCCTGCCTCTTCCGTCACCAGACAAGAGGCAATTGTCTTCTTTATTGGTTCATGTCAGTATGCACCCATTGATTCCTAGTTTGGGGAGCGTAATCCTTTCCTATCAGTATTGATTTTAATGCTCACATTGTCCCAGATTTGGCTTTGATGACCTTTCGACATGCCCTTCTTTTCTGAGCTCTCCCTAACACAAGATGTGCCAGGTCATCCTGTCCTTCCCCTGCCTGAGCCCTGGGTCATCCGCTTCTCCAGGGAGCACGGGTTGTTTTAGTGGGGAATTGTATGTAGAAACCAAGCCCTGGAGCTAGACGTGCTCTTTGTTCCAGAGCCCTCGCAGTGGACGCCGCTGGGAAGTCCATGGACGTGTGCACATGCGTGTCCATCCACACGCACATTTACGTTTATTTCCGTTTGTGTCTATGTGTGCACATGCACACACGTGTATACATGGTCCGATTCCAGTCCTGCACCGCAGGGTGATTCTAGTGTCCTCCCTTTCTGTGTTTGTAACTTCCTTCTCTGATGTGGAGAAGCCAGGCACTCACTGTCTTCACAAACCTCAAATGAGGTTTGCTTATTTGAATGATCGCCGTCAGGGAGCATTCTGTCACTGCTGTCCTCCGCCCCCCCCCCCCCAACTCAGTGCCCCCTCCCTGCCCTGGGGCTGATGCTCCACATTGAATCCCTTCCCTCCTCGGCTGATCCACAACACCCCAGATCAACTCACCCCAACAGGGAGGCCCTCTTTGCCCTTCTTGGCCTCTGACACCTCATTCCAGCCCCCCAGTCCTTCAACTTCTCACTTGGGGTTCCACATCTTGCGCTGTGATCCTTCTTGCCCTGTGTGGCTCTGGTGTCCGGCAGGGCTGCTCCCCCTCCCTTGGTGCCCTCCTCATCCCCGACTGTGGGCACCTTCCCTACCCTCCCTGCCAGTGACTTTGTTTCCTGGAGACACCTTCAACCTCACTGGCTCAGCTTGGGCGCTTCTCAACAGTCACTGGGTCTTGTTAGGAGCGTCCATGGCTGCTCACTGTCACAAGTGAGGGCCTAGATGACATACTGCTCACCTCACCAGAACGGTGGGGACTCTGCCTTGCTGTTGCTCAGCCAGGTCTCTGCCGCAAGCAGAGCGTCCCAGGGGTGGGGGACTGGTGTCTGCTCAGGGGGTGTGGCAGCCCCTCCCTGGTTTGGAGAGCTGGGAGCTAGGGCTAGGCCTGGTAGAGGGTGCTTCTCAGCTCTTCTGGGCTCCCTGGCCCTGGGCCCTGCGGTGTGATTTTAAAGACGCTGGGGTCTGTGGCCTTTGGTTACACTCTGCAGGCCTGATGCTCGTGGGCCCCAGAGCCCTGCAGAGCGCGGGCCGGTGAGGTGGAGCCAGCCCGCCCTACGAGCTGCCCTACGAGCTGCCCTTCTGTGGAGGCCGCGGTCTGCGAGTGCGTTACTGACGTGGTGGCTCACAGAAGATCGATCTTCACAAGATGGTTTTCCTCTTGTTTCTTCAGCAGAAGATCTTTCCAGATTGTTTTTTTTTTTTTTTTTTAATTTAAACTGAGGACACAGTTTTAAAAATCAGACTAAAAATTAAATAAAAGTACTCACTTCTGGAACTTTTTACTTACCAGTTAAACCACAGGAGGCACTGGGTACAGAATGTGAGATTTCTCATTCATGGATTGATCCCATTAGCATATTCAAGAAAGACTAAAAAATCCGGAGAAAATATGGGCAGGATAACAAGGAATCTTTCTATTAAAAAAAAGGGGGGGGGGAATACATATTTAAACAGTAGGTATAAATTATAGCTTGCAAAGGTTTTTAAATGCCTGATTTGGATATGAATTAAGTATCTTGGTTTTAGATTTTCATTATAGATCTGCTAAGTAGATTTATGGAGCATAAGTGCAATTATCGACAGTTACCGATAGCAAGGAAATTTTGTGTCTTCCCACTTCTCTCTGGATGAGTGGAGGCAGGCTCACGGGCTTTGGGACTCTGAGTGCGAAGCAGCATTGACTTTTTAGGACCAGGATGGTTCCCCTTTCAGTCCTTGTGAGTTAGAACAGCTCTCAAGAAGCCCTAGATTGTCCTCTTTCCTTGGGCTTGCATCGGAAGCTGCCTTGCCCCTGCTGTGGCCTGCAAGTGGCATTCGCATTGCAGTGGTTCTGGGGGGCTGGCAGAGAGCTGAGGGGCCACGGAGGACACTGCCCAGAGGCATCCTGGGCTTCCTGCAGATGCACGGCCTCCGGCCTGGGTATGAGGAGCCGCTTCGCCCCATCGCACTGGCCATGTGCCAGGGTTTGATTAACGCAGTTCTCGGGCACGAGGCCTTTGGCAGAGCAGACCTGGGTTTTCAAGTCCCAGCTTGCCCAATGGTCTGTGTTGCTGTGGGCAGTTTACTGAGCTCTCTCTCGGTCTCTTCCTCTGTGACATTGGAGCTGTCCTGCCTCGGTGTCACCGGGCCTGCCCAGAGTGCCCCCAGCCCACAGTGATGAAGCGCTGTGGCTGATGTATTCTTTGTTAGTGGACACATTTTGCTGTTAAACTGAAGGGCGTTGATGAACTTTCCTTCACAGTGACTTTTTTATTTTTAGGATACTGAAGTGTATAAAGCTACAGTAAAAGACGACCTTACCAAGTGGCAGAATGTTCTGAAAGCTCATAGCTCTGTGGACTGGCTAATAGTGGTAGTGGAAAATGATGCCAAGAAAAAAAACAAAACCAACATCCTTCCCCGAACTTCCATTGTGGACAAAATAAGGAATGATTTTTGTAATAAACAGAGTGACAGGTAAGTGTATCTTTAATTTACCTCATTGGCTGACACCTGGCCGGTGGACATTACTGCTTTCCGCGTAGGGGCTCTGACTCCGTGAGCGGAGGTGGCGGGCCTGACGCTTCAGCGTGGGTGGGGGGGGGGGGGCGCTGCTGAAGGGAAGCCCAGGGCCCCTCCTCGCGGTGTCCCTGCTCTGGCCGGTGAAACGCTGCCTGGCGACCGCAGAGGAGAGACCACACGGTGGGTTCCCTTTGAGGACCCGTCGTGCGTGTCGGTGTAGCCGGGGTTTTGGGAAGTCCCATGGTCCTCGTCTACAGCAGGGCTCCCGACACGCCTTTAGTGAGGGGGCCCCGTGTTTTGTTTGTTTACCTTAATACCTATTACGAGTGCCTCAGAACCAAAATTCTGAAATGCTGACTTGATGTTTAGAATCTGTGAAAGGGAATCCCGAAACTTTGGTGGCTACGTTATTTCATGGACTTACTTTGCCCTTGCTTCTCTCTGTCGGGCCCTGTTCTGTCTTTGGGGGGCGTGGGGGGAGCTCACTTCCCATTTCAGCAGTGCCAGGCCTAGTGGCATTTTTCCTGAGGCCTGGGGGTTTAGTCTGTAGGTTGTAGGTCAGTGCTTTGACTCCCCCAGGTCCTGGGGTGCAGCCCTGAGCCTGGTCCCTGCTCTGGTCCGGTGTGGTCTCCTGGCTTCTCCATGGCTTCACACCCATGTCACCACGCCTGTGGCACCCTCGTGGCCGGTGCTCCGAGTGCGACCAGAGACGGGAGCAGGGGCCGAGGCTACGAGGCGAAGGGCCCCTGGGAGCTCGGGGAAGAGGTGGGCTGAACCCTGGGTGTGTGGCCAGGAGAGCCCACACGGTGTCACACTGACGCTGTGACCGTGCTGTGTGTCAGGCCGCCCAGGAAATTGACAGTTCTTCAGGGGAAGGAGCCTTCGTGGGCCTCCTTTTCATGTTCCATGGTTCTGGACACAGAGTAATGTTCAGACGTGCTTCATTTATAGTTTGAAATAAATATTAGGTTGTTGAGCTTATGGTTTATCTTAGAGAAATTTCTTTTTTTCTTTTTTTTAAAGATTTTATTTGACAGAGAGAGACACAGCGAGAGAGGGAACACAAGCAGGGGGAGTGGGCGAGGGAGCCTGATGTGGGGCTGGATCCCAGGACCCTGGGATCATGACCTGAGCCGAAGGCAGACGCTTAAGGACTGAGCCACCCAGGCGTCCCTATCATAGAGAAATTTCATGACATTTGGACTTGTGGGACCTTTTCCTAAGGCCTGTTATTCATAAACTAGTTATCCCAAAGGAATCAACTTAACATTTCGACAAGATGCCCCATTACTGAGTGTCCTTCCCCTGTGTGGTTCGGGTATACCAGCACACTTGTTCTGGAAGGAGGAGGAGCAGGCCGCCAGGAGGCTTGAAGGGAAGACAGCTCTGGTGTTCCACGGGGGGAGGCCACAGGGGGCGGGGGGCGCTGACTGATGGCCAGACCAAACAGCTTCTTGGTCTCATTTCTTTGGGATTTTATTAAGTACATAAATTGGTACTAATAGGGCATATTAGTCCAAACCTGTGACATGTTCAAATTATAGGATTTTTTCCAAAGTGCCTGCTGATTCCTTTTAAGTCTATGTTACCATTTTATCTGATTGCTTAAAGTGTGTTCCTGCCGAGTCCACTGAAATCTAGCTTGTTTTTAATGACTCATTCTTTATACATGAAATCTAACTTACTAAAATTTTTAACATTTCATCTCAGTATATAAACATGCCTTCCAGCATTTTGATTTTCGTTAATTTGCAAGCTACCTTTAACAAATCTGTACTTTAATTTTTAAAGTAAAGAGCTGGGTCAGATTTTCATACATACAAATTTGATAACATCTATATTGGCAGTTGTTTTATTAGCCGGTGTGATTTCTGGCCTTTGGAAACGTTGGCACACTTGGCCCTGGGGCAGCTTAATCTTGTATGTAATTTGTGATTGTAAACACTGCATGTTCATGGTAGGGTTGTTAGAAGAAGATGATAAGCAAAGTGGAAATAGATCTTAACTCTTAGTATTTGGTATGTATTTTTCAAACTTTTTCTCAATATACCATGCATAATGCTTTGTACTTGCTTTTTGCACTTAATATGTTGTAAAAAGGTTCCCATGGACAGTGAATGTATTTCTCCCCCGTTATTGTGAGTGTGTGACACGCCCCAGGGGTGATGTCCTAGTGGTTGATCCGGTCCCCTGCTGGACAGACACGTTACCGCTCGGGATGAACAGCGTCGTAAACATCTTCCGAGCTTGGTTGTTGTGTACGTCCTTAATGATTTCCTTAGGATACATCCCTAAGAGGAAAATTGCTTGGCCAAAGGTTTTGTGCAATTTGCAGTCTTTTGGTGAGTATTGCTATCAGAGAGCTGACCCGTGAGCTGCCGGTGTGAGTGGCAGCCCCGTGACTGGCGGGGGCCCGGCCCCTGCGAGTGGCTGCCCTGGGCGCCAGGCCGCCGGTGCACGCTGGGGGGGCCCTTCTCCACACTGGCCACCCCCGTCTGAGCAGCTGTTTTGGGCTCTCCCTTCTGAATGAACCGTCCAAGCTTAATGTGAATTTCTGAAGCGTAGTTGTTTTTTGTTATAGAAAGAAGGTCTAGAAACCATGAAAGTCGAAGGGGCTGATAAGGGATAGAGAACTTAGTGAATTATGTGGTCTGCTCAGTAAGCACCGGGTCCTGGGACACAGAGACTGCCTCTGGTTGGTGCCCGTGGCCGTTTCCTCTCCCTTCCACCCGCCTAGCTTCAGGGGAGAATCCTGTGTCTGGTCAGGAATAGATGCTGATGGTTCACAACCCTGGAGAACGACTTAAGGATAAATGGCTGAACTGACAGATTCTAGCATCTCCTGTAGTGAATAAATGCGTGTTAGTCCTTTGGGGCCTTAGGAGTGAGCTGGTGGGACCCCTTTGTTTTCATGGGAAGAAACAGCACCGTGGGCTGGAATGTCTGGAATTAAAGCCAGTTACCGATTTTCAAACCTTCTTCTTGGGACTGATTACTCACCTGCTGGATTGTCTACATTGTGGGCGACTTCATATGTTTTGTCTGCTGATTTGTAATTCCAGAGATTTAGCCCTTCCTCCAAAGGGTGTGATGGGGCACAGAGACTTAGAATCTGTCCATTTTGCTACTTGCTAGTAATTAAGGCAACATATTCCTGAGGAGAAAGATTGAAGCCCATAGCACCAGTATTTTAAAATTATTTCTGAGTCCATGTTTAATCATTTTTTTTGTAAATTATTATTAACAAGGGTAAAGAAATCTAGCTTTTCCAGTCTGTTAGTTGGACACGTTACCTTTTCCAAATCCATTGGAAACTTGTAATTTTATGCCTTTGATATTTCCACACCACGGATGGTGTTTTTTTTCTTTTTTAAGTAGCCTCCATGCCCAACATGGGGCTGAACTCACAACCCTGAGATCAAGAGTCGCGTGCTCTGCTGACTGAGCCAGCCAGCTGCCCTCTTTTTGTAGTGAAATTGTATCATATCTACATGTTCAGCCGTATTCTTTAAGTTTCATTTATGAATTATTTACGAACCCTGCTCTTGTGGAGCGCACGGTGTCGGGTCTGGGGAGAGGGAGAGATCTGCCGAGAAGAAGTGTTTGCAGCACGGCACTTGCCGTGGTGGGAGTGTGATCACAGTGGGACCCAGAGGGCAGAGCAGCAGGGGCCGGGTTCCATTAGGTCGTGTGTCAGCCCAGCCGGGTTTGGAGGGGTGACTAGGAATGTGCTAGACGAAGAGAGGAGAGCCCGAGAAATTGGGTGGGCTTGGCTGGGAATAGTACGAGCAGAGCCGGACAGCGAGGCTGGGTCCCTGCCGAAACAGTAACTCTGAGTTCTGTCCTGTCAGTTCCTGGGAACCAGAGCAGTGCTTGACAGGGCGGCATGAATACGGTTTGGGGACTGATGGTGCCATGGTCACCTTACTTTACTGGGAGCCCCAGAGGCCGGGTCTGAGATGTCCTTCTGCAGCACTGACGGCTCGTGGGGCGTTAACCCAGTTTCTGATGAAACCTTTTCCTAATCTGGTTTCTCACCGCCCGCCTGATGTTTGTCACCAGTGAACGAGGGAAGGAAGTGGGGGAGGACGGCAGTTGGCACTGCAGGGAAATAGTAGCAGTTGGGCCACGTGCTGTGCTTAGAGAGTATTTTCCAGACAGTTCATTCGTGTCTCTGCAGGTGTGTCGTGCTCTCCGACCCCCTGAAGGACTCTTCTCGAACTCAGGAATCCTGGAATGCCTTCCTGACCAAACTCAGGACATCGCTTCTTATGTCTTTTACCAAAAACCTAGGCAAATTTGAGGACGACATGAGGACCTTGAGGGAGAAGAGGACTGAGCCAGGCTGGAGCTTCTGTGACTATTTCATGGTCCAGGTACGTGACGAAGGGAGAACTAGACAGCTTCCTTTTTCTCTTCCTGTCTTTATAAATAAGGCAGGTTTTTGGTGGTAATTCTTATTGGCATAGTTTTTAGTGGTAATTCTTATTGGCATAGTTTTTAAAACCCAAGAGACAGTACATAGTAGCTAACAGACGTTTCTGTCTCGGGGCCTCTCAAGCAGATCAGAGGTGGTCTCCTGGGTAGTCCTGTCATCAGCTCTCCTGCTGCTTCTGAGCTCGGCATCTGGCCTTTTATGAAAGGGCCTTGGCCTCAGAGTAACCTGGGTTTTGCTAATATGTCGGGCCTTCCGGGGTATCCACCATGGAAGTGCCTGAGGCTGAGGAGCGCTAGCAGAGGTGATGACCCGGAGGACAGAGACGCCTACTACCTGCTTGACACCGCGAGTAGATTATGACTTCCCCGGGACATTTATTTCCTCTGTGGTTTTGTTTTGTAGTCTTGGGTTCCAATAACGGACAGTCTTAAGCTAGTTTCTAGGGGAACTTTCTAACACTGCAAAGAGTGACAGGAATGTTGCCCTTGGGTTTCCTTATTCTTGTTTACCGTATTTTGACTGAAAAAAACCCTAATTTTTGTATTTAAATTGCACTTGTGTGTAAATTAATGAAGAAATAATACTTCAAGCAAATAAAAGACCAACTCTGATTAAAAATTTCGATGTTCGTCTCTGACCCTGTTACTTACACCTTAGTGGTGTTTGGGCAACAGGGTGCACATAAGGGAGTTGCTCCCGTCCACAGCTCACTGTAGGACTGACCTGTTACAGACCTTACAGATGACCCTGTCACTTCACCTTTCAGGCTTATTGAACTTGGTTTCTAAGAGCTACAGACAAGGAGAGGGGGAATCCAAGTGAACCCAGTGGTGTGGGATTGGACTCTGAGATAGGAGGATCAGAAATAGAGATGCATGTGTGTGAGGATTATACACCTGTCCTCTGACAGGGCCTAGAGAAAAATGACTTCTCAGTAACATAAGCACACTTAGTGCCAAAATCTTGGTTTCTAAACACCATCCTTTTTTTTTATTATTATTATTATCCTATTTATTTGAGAGAGAGAGACAGCACAAGCGGGGGTGGGGGAAATGGAGGGAGAGGGAGAAGCAGACTCCCTGTTGAGCAGGGAGCCCGATGTGGGACTCGATCCCAGGACCCTGGGATCATGACCTGAGCCAAAGGCAGATGCTTCATCCAACTGAGCCACCCAGGTGCCCATAAACTCCATTCTTAACAATAAGTGCCAGGGCTCGTTCTAGAAGTGGTTGAATCCAGGGCTGGGGTAGGGAAAATACAAGATGGGCCAGGAATAAAGCTTACCAGAAAGTCAGGAAGTACCCCCAAAAAAGATGGAGGTCCATCAAAAGATGTTAGCACCACCTAAAGGAGCCTCCTAATGGCCAAAGCTGTAACAGTTTGTACAACAAAATAATGACAGAACTGGATTTTAACCCATGGAATACAATTCATATCCATGAGCCCTCATAGATATAAATAGCTGGTTAGATTAGTAAATGGAGAAGGTTCAGCTCTTCCATGTAGAAGAATGCCATTTAAAAAGCGTGTGTCTAGGAAGGCAAGGGCAGTACCAAACATAGAGGGTGCCCGGTCCTGTCCCTGCTGCTGAGGGGCCGTGGATGGTTCCAGGGCTCATGGTGGCCTTTTCCTACTTCCTTCTGGCTGCCTCTTTGTGCATTTGTGAATGTTAACACCTTATGGTCATGAAGTTGATGTTTACTTAGTATAATAGAAGTGTTACTTTTAATGCTGCATGCTTTTTCTCTGTTGTCGTCTTTAATAGCAATAGATTGTTTCAAAAAGTTGATTGACATTTTTGCTTTTTAAAAAACTTTTGTTGGGGTAACTAGGAAGAACTTGCCTTTGTATTTGAGATGCTGCAACAATTTGAAGATGCCCTGGTACAATATGACGAACTGGATGCCCTGTTTTCTCAGTATGTTGTCAACTTTGGTGCTGGGGGTGAGTAGTGCACTTTTAGAAGCAAATTCTTTTCTTAGTATAGTTTTCCCCACTCTTAAATAGTCTAGAAGCTGCCATTATTTATTTGCTTAATGATTAAATCACCTTTTATTGTTTTGTGCAAATTATATAGGATATATTCTTATAGTTCTAATAGGAAATGATATGAGAATTAAGAACTAGTCGCTTTCACTGTTAGAAGCATCCTAAGCAAGAAAAGCATTTATGAAGAGGGTGTTTTTCAGGTATAAAGAGTCTTTTCTCCTACTTAGAGCTGGCTGGTTATGCTTCTGATTCTGTGCCTCCTTGCTAGCATAAGAGTGGGATCTTGTACTTCTGTTGACAATCTGTCTTTGTAATATTTGAGTGCTCATTGCAGAGTTTTAAATGGCACCACTGTAATGGGTGTTCATCTTTCTTTTAAGATTTTAAAGTCTTGCATTATTTTAGAAGTACAAAATTAGCACAGTGAAACCATATACAGAGAAAAAAGTTCATAATTGTTCTCACTGTGTTTTGGGTGATACCTATATTGGTAGAAATGGCATCATCCTATGTAGACATTTGTCTGTAGCTTGTTCTTGTTAACAGCCCATCGTGGGCATTGTTCCAAGCTAACAGGTCAGGTTTTAAGGTATGTTCGTTAATAGCTGCATCGTGCTCCACAGTGTGGACCCATGAGGGTTAATCCAGCTGCCCCTGGTCTTGGACATTTGGGTTGTCTCCGTTCTGACCACCACACACAGTGTGGTAACAGACATCTTTGTTGGGTGTTCTTTTTAAGAGAACTCTGATACGGTGTCTGAAGAAAGGAGTGATTTCAAGGAACCCTAGTGTCGGTTAGAAAACCTGTAGGAAGATGAGGTGCTGGGACAGTCAGCTTGGGCACTGTCTTTGTTCTAGAAATGATGAAGAATGGCACCAATTGGTTTTTTCTCCAAACCAAGTTTTAGGAAGTTCAGATTTGGATCTCTTACTTTGCTAAGACACAAATGTAAACATAACCAGAGCAAAGTATTTACTAATTAAACTTTAAAAATTTGAGAAGAGATAAAATTATATTTCACATCTCCATATTGTACGTATTTAGGTATCTTACATGTTTCTTATGTCGTATTTCGCATAATTTCTTTGTTCTCTCAGTTTTAAAATCTGGGACAAATTAGAGTCCAAAAGTAAGCTTGAACCACGTTTTGCAGCTCAATGATAAGATTGTTCATTTTTGTTTGTTCATTTAATGGATGCTTATTGAGAGTCCCATATGACCAGGCGCTGTTCTGGATATAGTAGGTAACCAACAAAACCCCTTCCTTCATGGAGTTTACATGAAGGGGAAACAGGTGTAGAAGTAAAAAAAACTTCAAGTCAGGTAGTTGTAATGAGTGCAGGCCGCAGAAGGGGTTGCAGGTGAAGGGGCAGAGTGTGACGGTAGGTGCTGGATGATCTTAGACAGTGTGGTCTGGGAGGCTCTCTGAGGAGGTGGCATTGACACAGAGGCCTGAATGACATGTGAGAGGGAGCCAGGAGAACGCTGGGCAGAGGGCCAACAGAGGGGTCTGCTGGTGTAGGCATTCTGAGGGCTGGGGCGGGTCCCCCCATAGATGTGCACTTGAGCAGCTCTGAGTATAAGTTCCAATCAGTAAAGGCTGCTGTTAGTTGTGGTTGGCACTTAGATATTTAGTAACATCAGTGTGCCAATATTGAGTCACTTCCTGGTGGGAATGCAGCATGACCTGGTACGACAGCTCTCTTTTGGAGTGAGGAAAATAGATTATATTTTGCCATATGGGTTGAATGACTAGTTATCGTGGGCTGTTATGCTTACTTTAAGGCCATATTTGAGTTTGGGGCTATAAGTTAGAATTGGGGAGCCTCACTGGAAATTTTTGACAAGCAAGAATGTCCCTTCTGCTTCCCGCTGCTGCTTCTTCCTTGTGCCTACTGTCCTTTTCTCCAGGAGATGATTCGAGTAGCTGACGTGGTTGAGTTAGAGACAGATGTGAGGCTTCGGTAAGGGAGACAGAAAGACCAGCACGGTCTCGTGAATGGGCTGCTCTCTGGCACAGTACGTTCCAACCCAGGCCTGGTGCCTTCTCTCAGAGCTGACTGAGCACAGAGCCTGAGGCCTCCCTGACCCCTTAGCCTGGCAGTCTCCAGTTGCCTCCTGACCTGTTCACCACCCTCTGGACATGGTGCATCCGTGTGCCTTGTGGCCTAGGTCATGTTGCCTTGTGCTCATCATCAGTTGCCATGTACTGAGTGGGAATACTTGTGGGAGCTACCCTGTCCCCACATCACTAGCCTGGTTCCATGCCCATGGAAAGGGGGCGGGCCTGTGGTCAGGGAGTAACTGGTTGTTGAGCCGCCCGTTGGTACGTGAGGTCTCACGGCCTTGAGCAAGAATCTCAGGAGGGTGAAGTAATCTGTAGTCAGCGCCTTTCATGATGTGTGTTTGTTTAGATGGTGCCAACTGGCTGACTTTTTTCTGCCAGCCGGTGAAGAGCTGGAATGGATTGATCCTCCGAAAGCCCATAGATATGGAGAAGCGTGAGCTGATACAGAGGCAAGAAGCCACCCTGTTAGATCTGCGCAGTTACCTGTTCTCTCGGCAGTGCACCTTGCTCCTCTTCCTGCAGAGGCCGTGGGAGGTGGCTCAGCGCGCCCTAGAGCTGCTGCACAGCTGTGTGCAGGAGCTGAAGCTCTTAGAAGTGAGTCTATTTTCCCAATTTACTCGTTTCTTCGTTGTTCAAACCCAAAACCCTGAATCGCGAATCGCAGGCATTGAACTGTCTGTGCTGTAGGAAAGAGTTCTCTCTTCCTGAATGTCCTGCATCTGTAGCATGTTATTTGTGTAGTTACTCTTTACACCGATTGGGTAATTGTTCAGAAGTGTCATTTCTGCTCTCAGCGTGGGGGAGTTCATGTCGGCCCAGAGCAAGACTCTTGGATCGGTTTCTTCCCGTGAGGTTTTGAGAGCCTTCGGCTTTATCCCCCGAGGAAGACGGCTCCCTGCCGCACACACGGTGTGAGGCCTTGTGGGCGGACCTTCACTTGATTTCCGAGCCGCCTGTCTGTTTTGCACGTGAACACACGGTAACGGTGTGACGAACCGGAATTAGTAGCATGAAGTGTCAGGAGGGTGCGTGACGGGTGCGCGTGTGCACGTGTGTGCGAGTGAAACCCGTGAGAGAGGCGTGTACGGTGCGTCGGTCGCGGAGTGTTGGCCTTTAAGGATCGAGTCCCCGGGCTCCTGCGCTTCTGCTGCTCACAGAATCAGGCATGTTTTAGTGAAGAAAGGGAGCGTTCGTGACTGTGTAGTCTGGGCGCGGGGGGGGGGTCTCCCCTTTTCTGTTTCAGTGACCTCTCTGCCCAGAAAGGGGCACCTGCGCACATACACAGGGTTACTCATCATCTCGGGGGGCTCACAGACACCCCCACCCCACCCCGCCCCATTCCCCGATTAGGAATGAGGTGAACGCTTTAACTCCATTGCACAAAGGAAGAAGGCAGGCCTGGAAGTGGGAGGTGGCTGACCCAGCAACAGACCGCAAGGGTTGTCCAGGGTCCGGCCGCTGCCGGCACGTCCCGGGGGCACAGTTGAACAGGGTCCTTGAGTGTAATCGTATTGCGCTAGCCAAACCCTGGTGAAGCCGGGCTTTCATGACGAGTAACTTTCATCCTCTGTATCCTAGAGTACTAAAGAACAGGCTCAACACTTAGTTTGAAATAATCAAGTGATAGAAACTTTTTTTTTTACCCAAATGAAGAGAAATTATGTTAGTTAATTTTTTTTTTAAAGATTTTATTTTTTTGACAGAGAGAGATACAGCGAGAGAGGGAACACAAGCAGGGGGAGTGGGAGAGGGAGAGGCAGGCTTCCCGCGGAGCAGGGAGCCCGATGCGGGGCTTGATCCCAGGACCCTGGGATCATGACCTGAGCCGAAGGCAGATGCTCAACGACTGAGCCACCCAGGCGCCCCTGTTAGTTAATTTCTAAAGGAGAAACGCCTAGCCTAGCTGAGCCACACACTCGTGAATGTAAGAATTTGTATCAGATTATTTTTCGTGCCTAGATACCTCATCAAGCAAATGAGGGAAACACCATCTTCCGCCATGGGAGGGCACTCCTGTGGCTCCGTCGAACCGCGTGGACTTGGGTGACCTGCTTCGGCTGCTCCAATCTGGCCGTACAGAGCAGGGGGCACAGGGCTGTCTGTGCTCATGTGTGCCTAGATATTTTACCTGATTTAGAGATTTCGTCATCTTAGCAGATGGGGGAGAAATAGGCTCTGTGCTAGAGTCCACGTGGTTCACACTCAGCACCGTCAGACTGGGGTAACCCCGGGTGGGTCCATCAGGAGGCACTGTCATGCAGCCCAGGGCGCGGGTGGGAAACCCTGGAGGGTGGTGCAGAACCAGCCCCTTGGTGCTGGGCCCCGCCCGTCACAACCTGAAGGATTAGAATCTGTCGGAAGTTCTTGCTCTTGCCCCAGGAGGTTGCCTAGTCACAGCACGGCAGCCAACTGGCAGAGAGGCGAGGAAACATTGCCGGAGTGGCTGCCACCGCGCTGAGGGGCTGGGCCCTCCTGGTGAGGGGCCGCTGACCCTGCAGGGACCCAGCTGGGCACCTACTACCACCTCCTGCCAGCTCCACCAAGCGTTCTGGAAGCTGGAGGGTGAGGGAGCCTGGGGATGCGTTACATACAGCTCCCCGGATCTGTGGGGCCTGCTGGGAGCACAGTGGAGCCTAGGGGAGGAGTAGGGAAGCCTTTTCCTGCTGCTCACAGGCATCCTCGTCCTAGCATGGATCCCTGGTCACTCCGGCATGCCCAGACGGTGCAGGCAGGCTGCGTGGGGACATGCGTGGTGTCCCACTCATTCGCGGCACAGCAGCACGCACAGCGGGTCCTCCTGCCCGCCTTGCCTCGTCTCCTGAGCTCCTTGCTACCTCTAGCCATCGTAGGAGTGCATGGAAACTGTCCTCTCGGCTGGAAAGAGAAGCATGCAAGGAGCAGGTGGTGGGGCTCGTACTCGGAAATGCTCCTGGCTCCAGAGAGTCCGTGTGAACGGCGGCATGATGTAAGTCCATCCTCTAGGCTCTTGGCCTCTGGTGCGGACGTTCACTGAGGGCTTTTCCCGTGCTTTGTGTTGTGGGATGCACTTCACATACGTTGTAGTATTCTTTCCTCTGGTTCTGTTCTTTTCTGAGTGGAATGGTCATCGTCCTCTCGACCATTCCTCGAGAGGGGGCTGTCCCCCACTATGAATCATGTTGATTGTACTTTGCACCTTTCTGGTTCTGCTGTGTCCTGCCTGAGATGAGTTGACCAGAGCTGAATTCAGGGTGAGGACACGCTGCCCACTGTTTGCTTTCTCTCTCTCTCTCTCTCTGTCCTAACGACCCAGCTTCTTGTTCCCTGGTCTCCTCGTGCTGCACATGATGGGGGTGGGGCTGCTCTGTTGCCTTGCCATCCCTCGGCATCCCTGCCACATGAGTGCCATGGACAGTAGCTGGGCCCCAGCAGCGTGCTGTGTCTGTTGAACTGCCCGGGGCACGAGCTGCCAACCTCTTTTGTCGACCCAACTCTGCTCATCCCACGGGTGAGCCTGCACAGTCCTCGTGGAACACTTGCGCTCACGTGTGGTCGGCACCAACGTGAATGCCGGCCACTGTGGTCCTCTGCTGGGAGCTTCTTCCCGTCCCCTCTGCTGTCCAGCAGTTTGACTCTAATCTGGTTGTCAGGTGTACTTTGTGAGGGTCAGGTTTTAGGAAGACAGTCCAGCATGGAGGGTGGGCTCTGGAGCCACAAGGTCTGCGCTCAGACCCCACCCCACCCCACGCCTCCCCGCCAGGGACCGTGACTCGTTTACTTGCCCCTTTAAGCCCCCCTTTTCCATCCATGGAGGCAAACAGAAGCTGCCGTGTGGGTGCTGAGCGTGTCCAGGGAGCTGAACTTTTCACGCTGCCTGCCGTGCGTCAGCCCCTCGTGCCAGTCAGGTCTGAGCGTGACCTTCCTTGGTAGCATCTTCTCGAATATTTCTTTCCAAGGACAGAGAGTCCGTGTGAACGTGCGTGTCAGCACTGTTGTAAGACTGTGGAGGCCCCATGGTACTTCAGGCACAGAATTATTCTCTCAGCTTTCTCATCTCAGGTTCTTTCTGGAGGTTGGTTTCCGGGGGGAGCGTTGTTTTATCTTGAGTACATTTTTCAGTTGGCAGTTACCTGGAAAAGTATTATTCTTAGAGTTTCTTTTAAATTTTTGTGGAAATATTCAAAATTCAAAAGACCCCAAATTATTTACATTTTCTATACATTTAATTTTACTCTAAAAAACAGACTCATTTCCTGGTGTCGGGGCTAGCTTTTTGGTGGGGTGTTTTTCACCTTTGTATCGGTGGCCGGAGGCCAGTGTGGAGCTGTGGCTTCTGACATGGGCCCGAGGGGGCTCGGCATGGTGCGGTCCTGGGCTGGGGGCAACGCTGTGTGCACGGAGAGGCCACGGGCTCAGCCAGCTTGCAGGCTGGGTCCGGGTGTAGTTCTTGTAGGGCTCAGCTTCTTTTCTTAATCCTTTTAAGCTCAAAGCCTAAGTATTACAGCCCTTCCTGCATTTCTGATTGTGACATTTCTTTAGCAGAAAAGGCTATGTATATTTGCTTCTATGGTTTGTAAAACACATCCTGCTAACCTTCTGGTTGATTTGTCCATTGATTTGAAGTATCTTCTTTGAGAGTAGGAGGCCAGATGCCATGGGAACAAGCCGGATGCCATGGGAACAAGCCCCACCTCTGTAGTGGGACGTGGAGTGCCGGGCCAGGGGTGCCAGGGAAGAGCCTTGGGCCAGCTGCCCTGATTGAAAACATGTGAAAATGCACATTGTAGCTGCCCCGTACAGCTGATAGGGATCAAGGAGTGATGTCCAAAGTGTAGCAGTTCTTCATGAGCTCAGATGACTCGTTCATAGGGTATTTCTTTTTTCCTACAACATTAAAAAAAATGCCCTCCATTTACCAAACATTGAATATATTGTCTCTGTGAATTTGGAAGGTAGAATGCTTATTCTAACAGCAGGAGGTGTCCTTTTTGGTCTGTGGCCTTTCTGTCTGCAGAGGAAGTGCGTTCATTCAGTCAGTCCTGTTTCGAACATTTGTATTGCTCAGAATTATTTGCAACTGAATCAGTGTGTATTCTCGTCCATCTGTCTACATGTGATATATTCATACACGTAGAATTGCTAGCTCAAGGACACACTTGTTTTTAAAGCTTTTAGTATACATTGTCGAATTGCCTTCCAGAAAGATCTTCCCATTTTTCATTTACACTAGCAGTGCCTGTTTCCCTGCATCTTTGGTAAGAAAAAAAAAGTAGTCATGTGCATATATTTTAATCTTTACCAAATTGTAAGTGAGAATATAAGAAAGATATTTTCTACAAGACCATTATATATTTGTTATGATGACTTCCCAAATGATTTTTTAAAACGTGGGTCTCCCTCAGTACTGATTTGTCTTTTGTCAGCTTTGGTTCTGATTATGCTTCCACACGGGGTAGGCCAAGTAGGACCAGGATCCCAGAAGAGCCACCTGGTCTAGAGACTGGCCAGAGCTAAGCACAAGAGGCCATCACGGCCAGTCCACCAGTCTGTGAGCAGGGGCTGCATGTGGTAGAAGCTTCCAGGTTAAACTGGATGAGACAGAAAAGGGGTGCCTTCCAGGCTGGCCACTTGGATCTATGTTCCGAGGTTCGGGCTCAGCAGAAGACAGAAGCCGAGGCGTCGCTGAGTAGTGTAGCTCAGGGTCCCTGAGTGCTTGCTGTGTTCCAGAAGCTCTGTGGGGCTTCTAGGTAGACAGGGGCAGGGGTCATTGCGTGACCTAGAGCCGTGACGACCTGACGTGGAAGAGGAGTAGGAATGGACAGGAGGACAGGTAAATGCCGGAGGTGTTGCTGAGGAAGAACCGGTGAGGGTTGGTGGCTCTCAGGAGAGAAGAAGGAGGGGCGCCTGGGTGGCTCAGATGGTTAAGCGTCTGCCTTTGGCTCAGGTCATGATCCAAGGGTCCTGGGATCGAGTCCCGCATCGGGCTCTCTGCTCCTTGGGACCCTGCTTCTCCCTCTGCCTCTCTCTCTCTCTCTGTCTCTCATGAATAAATAAATAAAATCTTAAAAAAAAAAAAAAAAAAAAGAGAGAAGAAGGGCTGGCAAGTGTCATTAGGGAGGCAGTTGGTTGCCTGCAGGGCACTGTGGTAAACATGGGGTGGGGGCATGGCGTGCAGATGAGGAAGAAGCAGGTCCCTCCTGACGTGGGAAACTCACGGTCGAGTACACTGAGCCAGCCGTGGGAACAGGGTCAGAGCAGTGTCGCCAGGTGATCAGAGAAGAACATTTGGGTACAGGAGGAGTATCAAGGATGCAGAGGTCCCATCCCTGCATGTGGATGCTTCAGTTCAGTTCAGTGAGCGTTTTCATGGCGCCTACTTTGTGCTAGGGAATGTTTCTAGAGGTGGTCTTGTATGAGCTGGGTTTTAAAAGATTCTTCTGTTCAACAGATATTCCCGGGGCACCTGTGTTGTGCCAAGCAAGCATTTGTTCTAGGCACTGCATTTTTAGCAGAGGGCAAGATAGACCAAACCCCATCCGGGGGAGTTTACGTTTTGATGGAATGAGGAGGTTGAGTGAGATCTGCCAGGTAGATGTGGCTTGTGGTGGCAAATGTGAGAGCGTGTTTAAGGCAAAGAAGGTTTTAGTGAAGAAACTATGAAGGAGCTCAGTCTTGCTGGAACTTAAGGGGTGAGGCAGGGCTTGCCGGTAAGGCTACAGAGCTATCAGAAGCTGGATTTTGAAGAGATTATGGAAGTGTTGGTATGGCATCCTGAGGCCTGGGTTTTGTTCATCGTCTGGTAAGGAGTCGTAGTCGGGTTTGAGGTCAGGGTGCCATGAAAGGTGTGGGACCTGGTGGGGTGGGGGGCAGATGGAGGCCAACAATTAGATGGAGGCGGGAGGAGAGCCAGCGGCTGAGGTCATAATCCACTGGGGAGGACTAGGGCAGTTGGAGTACATTTTAACTAAATGGATTCAAGAAAAATTTATTCAGTGGGTCTACTGAATGTCTGTATGTAAAAATGAATCTCGATCTCGTACCAGACACAATTCCAGGTGGAGTTTTGATCCAAACATTAAAGATAAGACAAAGAAGCTTCTAGAAGAGAATACAGGCGACTATTTCCATGACCTGGAGGTTAGCAGATATTTCTGACACAGGACTAAAGGCACTGACCGTAAAGGAAGAGAGGAACGGACTGGACTACACTGAAATCGGAACTTCTCTCCGTCAGCAGGTAGCATTACGTGAGTGAAGATGCGAGCCACAGCGTGGAAGAGCACCAGCAGGATACGTAGGTGGGAAGGGCTCTTCCCAGAATATGTGAAGAACTCCTGCAAATCAATGAAAAGAGACTGACAGATCAATAGAAAAATAGGCAGAAGAAGCTATCCCAGTGGCCAGAAAGCATATGGAAAGGTGCTTCATCCCAGTGAAGTGCAAACTAGGTGTGTGGAGGCCAGTGCACAGCCCCAGGATGGCTGCAACGGCGGGCTCGGTGGGCGGCAGCGAGCGGGCGGGAAGTGGGGGTGGGAACTGGCGCTTGCACCGCACGTCCCGTGACCCGGCCGTCCCGCCCCGGGCATCTACACAGACATGCCGTGCGCGTCCCAAGAGACAAGCCAGCATGCTCGTGGCCGCGTCATTCATAATTGCTGGAAACGAAATAACCCGAACGTCCATCACGTATGCGGGGACGATCCTTGTGGGCTGTTTGCACAGCAGACTGGCAGACAGCAGTGGAAGCAGACGGACGTGTAGTGGGCCGGTCTCCCCAACACAAGAGCGAGAGAAGTCAGACACACAAGGATGTACGTGTTTTGCTTCCTTGTGTACAGCGTTCACAAGCCGTCTGTTGTGAGGCGTCCAGCCAGGGATGGGTTTGTGAAGGGGATGGCGACTGGCGGAGCTGGACGTGGCGGGCGGAGGGGCTCCGCTGCACCTGGGAGTCTCCAGCAGGGGTGGGCGCGTGGGGGTTCCTTATGATGCTGTGTTCTCAGTGTTCGGTCTCGCAAAAGATGTCGGTTTAACAAAAGAAAGAATAGAGAGAAGGCCTTTAACTGTAGGCTTAGAAAATGGTAAAACAGCTCTTGAGGTTACTGATAATAGTGGTCTTAGGAAAGGAGGGGGGCTTGAAGAAACTAAAGAAGATACGCAGGTATCCCCATTTTTCAAAAGTTTGTTTTATACCACTTCACTGCTACAGAAGACCTACATTCATACCTGTCCTCACTAACCAGAAGAAATCCGAAGAGGATTTCCGCTCTTAGTGGAAAAAAAGGCGAAAAGCGAAAACCGCGTCCAGCGGCGGGTGTGCAGTGAGCCGCCATGCAGGCGGCGGACTGCACCCGAGCAGCGAGCGCGGCCCCCCACCTCCTGCCCCGCGAACCACCCGCAGCATCTCAGCCTCCGGCCCCGGGGCTCTCGGCTGCGTCCCTGAGCATCTGGGCTTGATCTCGACTGATTTTGTGTGTCCATTAGCTAAACATGTCCTGGGGATCAGAAGAGCCTGGGAGAAGTGATTTTTGGGGTCTGGGAATGCTCAGAAGTTTTCCACGTAAACTAACGGCACTTGCTTCTTCGCCTTATGTCGTCTTGGCTTACGGAGGGTTTCACAGGAGCGTGGTGCTTTCGGAGAGAGACCTGTATTAAAAAATTTAAAAAGTCTGTTGTTTACAAAAGAGGTTATCCAGATGGCCCGGAAGGCTGTGGAAAGGTGCTCATCACCCTTCTTGTTAGGGAATGTGAATTGTCAAAAGGTGCTGAGCCCATCCCCTGGGCTCACGGCAGAGCTGTGTGCACTGCTGGGCGAGCTCCCTCCCCCTCAGAGCAGAGCTGAGGCTCATCCTTCCTGGGTTTGGGCAGCATCGGGTTGTAGGGTGTGGACTTTGGGGGGCTGCTGCCTCCTGGGTGAGACCTGGGGCACTCCTTGCATGTTTGCTGAGGTATATGTGTCCCCCCTCCCCGGGCCTGCTGCTCCCAGACTGGCTGGCTGAGGTGAGCGCGACTGCTTGAACAGGTCTAGAACTGGTTCTAGCCCTGGCTGCGGAACGAGCCCTCTTTTCCAAACTTCATGGGACTTTTAAACCATTCTCAAACTCTACCGTAATGGATGACGGTAACCTGTAGAAAAACCGACAAACAGAAAAATTGGAGCTCGCATGTGGTGAAACAGCCACTTTGGAAAACTCTTTGGTATTGTCTCCTGAGCCGAAATGTCCTTTGACTCAGCGATCTGTTCCTAGGTACGTACCCAAGAAGAAGGAGTCCAACCAAAAGATAAGTAGGGTGTGTTCAGAGGGGCTTGTAAACCAGCAGGAGGGCCTGACTTTGACTAACTTCCTGGCTCTTTTTCCCTGGGACTAGATCAAGTTGGTGCAGCTGTTTTACTAGGCAGCATGGCTTATGATCGGGTCACCTTTGGTGAGCGGATTGTGCCTGGACTGGGAGGCCGCCAACACCTGGTGGACAGCCCACGCTCCCGGTCCCCTTGCTGCACCTCCGTGGATCTTACAGGAGGCTCGGGCTGCCCCGTGGGCCCTGAGGCCTCCCAAGAGACCCAGTGTTGATCTCTTCTCCTTGCCCTGATGCTGCAGGGGTTCCCGCAGGGGAGGGGCCA